>NC_092055.1:19179022-20562528 GCF_003086295.3 Arachis hypogaea | reverse complement strand
CCTGGAAAGTTCATAATACCTTGTACCATAGGCACCATGATCTTTAAGGCTCTATGTGACCTTGGTTCAGGAATAAACCTCATGCCACTCTCTGTAATAGAGAAACTGGGAATCTATGGGGTGCAAGCTGCTAAAATCTCATTAGAGATGGCAGACAATTCAAGAAAACAGGCTTATGGAAAAGTAGAGGACGTGTTAGTAAAGGTTGAAGGCCTTTACATCCCTGCTGATTTCATAGTCCTGGATACCGGAAAGGAAGAGGATGAATCCATCATCCTAGGAAGACCTTTCCTGGCCACAGCAAGAGCTGTGATTGATGTGGACAGAGGAGAATTAATCCTTCAATTGAATGAGGACAACCTTGTGTTTACAACTCAAGGATCTCTCTCTGCATCCATGGAGAGGAAGCAGAAAAAGCTTCTCTCAAAGCAAAGTCAAACAAAGCCCCCACAGTCAAACTCTAAGTTTGGTGTTGGGAGGCCACAACCAAACTCTAAGTTTGGTGTTGAACTCCCATATCCAAACTCTAAGTTTGGTGTTGGAGAATCTCAACAAAGCTCTGCACATCTGTGAGGCTCCATGAGAGCCCACTGTCAAGCTATTGACATTAAAGAAGCACTTGTTGGGAGGCAACCCAATTTTTATTTATCTAACTATATTTTTCTTAGTAGACATTAAAGTAGACTTCCAGGGCTTTCCAGCAATGTATAATAGTCCATACTTTGCCCAAGTTTAGACGATGCAAACTGGCGTTCAACGCCAGCTCTCTGCCCAATTCTGGCGTCCAGCGCCAGAAACAAGTTGCAAAGTGGAGTTCAACGCCCAAACTGGCACCAAAACTGGCGTTCAACTCCAGGAATGACCTCTACACGTGTAACACTCAAGCTCAGCCCAAGCACACACCAAGTGGGCCCCGGAAGTGGATTTATGCATCAATTACTTACTTCTGTAAACCCTAGTAGCTAGTTTATTATAAATAGGACCTTTTACTATTGTATTGGACATCCTGAGTTTTATCTTCGGATCATAGAGTCTTGGTTACTCCGGTTCCCCTCTGGGGCCGAGACCAATGAACTCCATTATCACTTATGTATTTTCAACGGTAGAGTTTCTGCACTCCATAGATTAAGGTGTGGAGCTCTGCTGTTCCTCAAAGATTAATGCAAAGTACTACTGTTTTCTATTCAATTCATCTTATTTCGCTTCTAAGATATTCATTTGCACTTTAACCTGAATGTGATGAACGTGACAATCATCATCATTCCCTATGAACGCGTGCCTGACAACCACTTCCGTTCTACATTAGAATTGGATGAGTATCTCTTAGATCTCTTAATCGGAATCTTCGTGGTGTAAGCTAGAATGATGGCGGCATTCAAGAGAATCCGGAAAGTCTAAACCTTGTCTGTGGTATTCCGAGTAGGATTCAATGATTGAATGACTGTGACGAGCTTCAAACTCGTGATTGCTGGGCGTTAGTGACAGACGCAAAAGGATAGTAAATCCTATTCCAGCATGATCGAGAACCGACAGATGAATAGCCGTGCCGTGACAGGGTGCGTTGACCATTTTCACTGAGAGGATAAGATGAAACCATTGACAAGGGTGATGCCTCCAGACGATTAGCCGTTCCGTGACAGGGCATTTGGATCATTTTCCCGAGAGAAGACCGAAAGTAGCCATTGACAATGGTGATGTATCACATAAAGCCAGCCATGGAAAGGAGTAAGACTGATTGGATGAAGATAGCAGGAAAGCAAAAGTTCAGAGGAACGAAAGCATCTCTATTCGCTTATCTGAAATTCTCACCAATGATTTACATAAGTATTTCTATCCCTATTTTATTAATTATTTTTGAAAACTACATAACTATTTTATATCCGCCTGACTGAGATTTACAAGGTGACCATAGCTTGCTTCATACCAACAATCTCCGTGGGATTCGACCCTTACTCACGTAAGGTATTACTTGGACGACCCAGTGCACTTGCTGGTTAGTTGTGCGAAGTTGTGAACCATGGTATTGGCATCATGTTTTTGGCGCCATTACCAGGGAAAGAAAGAGCGATGAATTTTACATAATCAAAGTGTAATCACAATTTCCGTGCACCAACTAACAACCTGTTTGTATTGATAATTAAATTTAATTAATAAAATATAAAAGGGGTTTTGTGAAAAACAGGCATTAGAATAGTAGAATAGAGTAATAAAAATGATGTGCAATGCCATACGGGCTTTTTCACAAACACATAGCATTCATGGTAAATTTGTTATTGAAATTATTAAATTGAACATGCAAGCAACCCTTTTAAGAAGTAATAGTAATTGTCAAACAATTCCACAATAACTCACAAGCAAGATATAGAAGTAAATAATCACCTAATTAAATTTCTAACACTAATTAAAGGAATGAAAAGAAAGAGAAAGAAAAAGAAAATATAGATAATGAAAGTAAAAAGAAAAAGAAGAAGAAAACATTAATAAAAATAATAAAGGAAAAGTAAAAAATAAAGAAAGAAAGAAAAGAACCTTGTTAATGAAAGTGAAAAATAAGGAATGAGAAAGTAAAAAGTGAGAAAGAATAAAGAGGGAAGAAGAGAGAAGAAAGAAATAAGAATGGAAAAGAAAAGATTTAGATATGGAAAAGAAAAGATAATATATTTGGCTGATTTGGATAAGTTGTGCGTCGCATGTGACGCAGACGCGTGGGTCACGCGATCGAGTGGTAGGCGATAAGTTCAGGTGATGCGGATGCGTAGGTCACGCGATCGCGTGGCCTGATTCGCGCAACTCTCTGTTTTAAATGCATATTGCCAAAAATCTGGGTGACGCGGTCACGTGATTGACGCGATCGCGTGAATGGCCTCATTTTGTAAAATGACGCGGCCGCGTGGGTCACGCGGTCACGTGGTAGGGCTTGTGCATCTAGCATCGTTCCAGCCCCACTCCATCATAACTTGCTGCCATATACCTCTTTTACGTCGATTTTTAGGGGCACGCGGTCGCGTAGGTGAAGCAGACGCGTGGGAGGCTATTTTTCAACATGACGCGGACGCGTCAGTGATGCGGTCGTGTGGGCGTATTTGTGCCTAAGGCACGCCTCCAGCGACGCTTTCGTGTGACTCTCTGCTTCTTTTCTTCTTTTTGCTAAACCACCTATGACGCGAACGCGTCAGCAACGTTGGCGCGTCGCGTGCCTCTCTCTCTCTCTCTCTCTCTCTCTCTCTCTCTCTTTTTATGCAAAATACAAATGCAAATGCAGGTTATATGCAGCTATATGCAGAGGTTATACGAAGAGTCATTAACAAAAACAAAAATAGAATAAAGTAAAATAAAACTAAGGCTAAAACTGAACGATCATACCATGGTGGGTTGTCTCCCACTAGCACTTTGCTTTTACGTCCTTAAGTTGGACGTCTTCAGGCTCATTCTGCTTCTGTTGGTGGGTCTTCCACTTGGATATATTACTAAATCTTTGGCATGGGGAACAAGATTTATAAAATTCAGTAGCGTCTTTAAAAAGAGTAGGCCACCAGAATCCACAGTCTAAGATTTTTCTAGCTGTTCTTTGGGGGCCAAAATGTCCTCCACTCTTAGAAAAGTGGCATGCCTCTAAAATGGAGTGGAATTCTATTTGGGGTACACATCTTCTAATTACCTGGTCAGCACCACACCTCCACAAATATGGATCATCCTATATAAAATATTTAGACTCGCTTTTCAACTTGTCCCTTTGATGTTTAGTAAAATTTGGAGGAAAAGTACGGCTAACTAGATAATTAGCTACAGGTGCATACCAAGGAACTACTTCAGATACTGCATGCAAGCTATCAAATGGAAAAGCATCATTTATAGGAGTGGAGTCATCCTTAATGTGCTTAAGGCGACTCAAGTGGTCTGCCACTAAATTCTGGTTACCACTCTTATCTTTAATTTCTAAATCAAATTCTTGTAGCAGCAGTATCCAACGTATCAATCTTGGTTTGGACTCTTTTTTAGCTAATAAATATTTTAGAGCTGCATGGTCTGAGTATACTACTACCTTAGTACCAAGTAAATAGGCTCGGAATTTATCCAGAGCAAAAACAATAGCAAGAAGCTCTTTTTCAGTAGTAGTATAATTAGATTGAGTAGCATCTAATATTTTAGATGCATAAGCAATTACGAAAGGATCCTTACCTTCGCGCTGAGCCAGTGCCGCTCCTACTGCATGGTTGGAGGCATCACACATAATTTCAAATTGCTGGCTCCAGTCTGGTCCTCTCACAATTGGGGCTTGAGTCAGGGCGATCTTTAGCTTATCAAACGCTTTCATAAAATCCTCACTGAATTCGAACTCAATATCTTTCTGTAGCAGTCTGGATAAGGGTAATGCTACCTTATTGAAGTCCTTAATGAATCTCCTATAAAAACCTGCATGGGCAAGGAACGAACGGACTTCCCTCACAGAGGAGGGGTAAGATAAACTAGAAATGACATCCACCTTTGTTGGATCAACTGAAATACCAGTTTTAGAGACAACATGTCCTAGAACAATCCCTTGTTTTACCAGAAAGTGACATTTTTCAAAATTCAATACAAGGTTTGAACTAACACATCTGTCTAATACTCTAGCTAGACTATCCAATCAAAGGTCAAATTAATCACCATATACGCTAAAATCATCCATAAATACTTCCATATCGTTCTCAATAAGATCTGAAAAGATACTCATCATACATCTTTGGAAAGTAGCAGGTGCATTACACAAGCTAAAAGGCATTTTTTTATAAGCATACGTTCCAAAGGGGCATGTAAAAGTAGTCTTCTCGTGATCTTCAGGAGCTATATGAATTTGGAAATATCCTGTATAACCATCTAAAAAACAATAATGGGATTTACCTGACAGGCGATCGAGCATCTGATCAATAAATGGAAAAGGGTAATGATCCTTGTGAGTAGCTTGGTTGAGACGCCTATAGTCAATGCAAACCCTCCATGAATTCTGCACTCTAGTTGTCAGGAGTTATCCATGCTCATTCTTTATTTTTGTGACTCCAGACTTCTTGGGCACCACTTGTACTGGAATAACCCATTTACTATCTGAGATGGGGTAAATGATATCTGCTTCAAGTAGCCTAGTTACTTCTTTTTTGAGAACTTCTGAGATGGTTGGATTCAATCTTCTTTGGGGTTGACGGACGGGTTTTAATTCCTCTTCTAAATTGATTCTATGCTCACAAATTTGAGGGCTGATGCCTACTATATCCGCCAAGCTCCATCCAATTGCTCTTTTATATTTTCTTAGCACACTAAGCAGTTGCTCTTCCTGTTGAGAAGTGAGTTCCCTTGCAATGATAACTGAAAATTTCTAATTATCCTCAAGATAAGCATACTTGAGGTGTAGAGGGAGGGGCTTCAATTCCAATTTCTGCTCATGGCTAGGTTCTGGATCATCTGGGGCTGGTGGTAATGGTAAGGTGTCTTCATTAAGTTCAGAGGGTGTCCCCACACTTGGACCTTGCTCCAAGTGCTTCTCTTCTAATTCTTCTTGGTGAACTTCAGCTACACTTTCATCAATAATATCGCACTAGAAGATAGAATGATCTTTCGGAGGGTGCTTCATAGCTTCATTTAAGCTGAAACTTACTGTTCTGCCATCTATTTCAAAGGAGTAAGTTTCCGAGAATGCATCCAGCTTGAACTTTGAGGTTTTCAGGAATGGTCTTCCAAGCAGGATTGATGATGGTCTTCTTGAGTCATTAGGGGGCATTTCCAGGATATAGAAGTCAATGGGAAATGTGAGCCCCTTAATGCTCACTAATACATCTTCGGCAATTCCAACTACTGTAATAATGCTTTTATCTGCTAACACAAAATGAGCTGCCAACCTTTTTAAGGGAGGGAGCCTTAAGGTATCATATATAGACAATGGCATTATACTAACACATGCTCCTAGGTCACACATGCAATTAGAAAATATTACACCTCCAATGGTACAGTTTACCATACATGGACCTGGATCACTATATTTTTTAGGTATACTTCCCATTAAAACAGATATAGAACTACCTAAAGAAATAGTTTTTAATTCATTAATTTTATCCTTATGAATGCATAAAATCCTTCAGAAACTTTGCATATTTAGGTACTTGCTGAATAACATAAAAAAGGGGGACAGTTACCTCAACCTTTTTAAAAATTTATACCATTTTGGGATCAAGTTCCATCTGCTTTCTGGACTTCCTTGCAAGGTGTGGGAATGGGATAGGAATGGCGCCACTTGCAGCTTCTGTATACTTTGGTGCTCCATTCCTTGGCTGAGCTAATTCTTCTTCAACCTTGTCTTGTACTTCATCTTCCTCTTCAGCATCTTCTACTTCCACTGAGTTTTCAATTGGGGCGTGTTCTATTGGGCTTGGCTCCTCCTGGGTCCTCTCTGGCAATGTGGTTCCAGACCTCAAAGTGATGGCATTGATGCCACCCTTTGGGTTAGGTAAGGGTTGAGAAGGAATTCCACTGGAGTTTAAAGGTTGGTTGGTGGAAGCAGGTAGTGACTCTATCCAGGCGGCGAGAGCTTGTAAAGTGGCATTCAGACCGTTTAGGGTGGAGTTAAGTGTAGTCTGCATGTCTTGTTATCCTTGTGCAAGAGAACGAAGCATCTCATCATTTGATGAGGAAGTGAGATAAGTGATTTGTGGGACTTGTTGTTGGTTTTGCTGGGGTCCTTGTGATTGTCTTAGGTGAGGAGCTCTGTAAGGTTGGTTCTGATTCTGCTGTCTGTTGTTGTTATTCCACCTCTGGTTTCTATTGTTGTCTCTGCCTCCTCTGTTATAGTTGTCTCTCCAGCCATGGTTTGAATTATCTCTCCAACTTTGGTTGTGGTTGTCCTGCCATCCTTGGTTATAGTTGCCACCTTGGTTGTAGTTGCCGCCTTGTTGATTGTATCCTTGATTCGGGCGGTCATAGAAGTTATGAGTAGCTGCCACAGTGTTATCTTCTTGTTGGAGCTGTGGGCATTCATCAGTATAATGACTATAGTCAGCACAGATTCCGCATACTCTTTCTGGGACTAGCTGTTGGCTTTGTTGTGGTGTAGTAGGCTGAGCTTGTTGTTGTTGGTTCAACTGCATCTGCTTTAGTAGGTTGGTCATTTCACATATACTCTGTGTAAGAGCAGAAGTTTTAGTGCTGGAGGAGACCTCTGAAACAGCTTTTGAGTGGGTGCTCCTGTGCCTGTGGTTCCTAGTGGATTCAGCTAAGTCGCTGATCAGTTGCCATGCTTCATCTTGTACTTTTTCAAAGAACCATTACTAGCACCATCTAGTGTAGTCTTATCCCGAGGCTTCATGCCTTGAGTGAAATAGCTGATTAACACTAGCCTGTCAATCATATGATAAGGGCATGTGATGAGCGGATAATTTATATGCTTTTTGGCATTGTTTTTAGGTAGTTTTTAATATGTTTTAGTCACTTTTTATTATATTTTTATTAGTTTTTAATTAAAATTCATATTTCTGGACTTTACTATGAGTTTGTGTGTTTTTCTATGATTTCAGGTATTTTCTGGCTGAAATTGAGGGAGCTGAGCAAAAATCTGATTCAAGCTGAAAAAGGACTGCAGATGCTGTTGGATTCTGACCTCCCTGCACTCGAAATGGATTTTCTGGAGCTACAAAACTCAAAATGGCGCGCTATCAATTGCGTTGGAAAGTAGACATCCAGGGCTTTCCAGCAATATATAATAGTCCATACTTTGCTCAAGGATAGATGACGTAAATTGGCGTTCAACGCCAGTTCCATGTTGCAGTCTGGCGTCAAACGCCAGAAACAGGTTACAACCTGGCGTTCAACTCCAGAAACAGCCTAGGCACGTGAGAAGCTTAAGTCTCAACCCCAGCACACACCAAGTGGGCCCCAGAAGTGGATTTCTGCACCATCTATCATAGTTTAGTCATTTTCTGTAAACCTAGGTCACTAGTTTAGTATTTAAACAACTTTTAGAGGTCTATTTCGCAACTCATGACATTTTTAGATCTGAACTTTGTACTCTTTGATGGCATGAGTCTCTGAAATCCATTGTTGGGGGTGAGGAGCTCTGCTGTGTTTCGATGAATTAATGCAACTATTTCTGTTTTCTATTCAAACACGCTTGTTTCTATCTAAGATGTTTATTCGCACTTCAATATGATGGATGTGATGATCCGTGACACTCATCGTCATCCTCAACCTATGAACGCATGCCTGACGACCACCTCCATTCTACCTTCGATTGAATGAACATCTCTTGGATTCCTTAATCAGAGTCTTCGTGGTATAAGCTAGAATCCATTGGCAGCATTCATGAGAATCCGGAAAGTCTAAACCTTGTCTGTGGTATTCCGAGTAGGATTCCGGGATTGATTGACTGTGACGAGCTTCAAACTCACAAGGGCTAGGCGTAGTGACAGACGCAAAAGGATCAATGGATCCTATTCCAGCATGAGTGGGAACCGACAGATGATTAGCCGTGCGATGACAGCGCACCTGGTCCTTTTTCACTGAGAGGACGGATGGTAGCCATTGACAACGGTGATCCACCAACACACAACTTGCCATAGGAGAAACCTTGCGTGCGTGAAGAAGAAGACAGGGAGAAAGCAGAGATTCAGAAGACAAAGCATCTCCAAAACTCCAACATATTCTCCATTATTGAGTAACAAGTATTTATTTTATGCCCTTTGACTTTTTACAATTAAAACTAAGAATTATTATTGATATTATATCCTGACTAAGAGTTACAAGATAACCATTGCTTGCTTCAAGCCAACAATCTCCGTGGGATTCGACCCTTACTCACGTAAGGTATTACTTGGACGACCCAGTGCACTTGCTGATTAGTGGTACGAGTTGTGAAAAGTGTGATTCACAATTCGTGCACCAAGTTTTTGGCGCTGTTGCCGGGGATTGTTTGAGTTTGAACAACTGACAATTTATCCTGTTGCTTTGATTAGGAAGATTTTGTCTTTTGGGTCAGAGTCTTTTATTATTGTTCTTGTTAAAATTTTAAAATCCTTATTTTCTTTTTCAAAAATTTTTTTCGAAACTTTATTTTTTATTTTATTTTATTTTATTTTTATTTTTACTAATAATTGAGTTTTTCTGTTTGAGTTTAGTTTTATATTTTAAGTTTGGTGTCAATTGCATGTTTCTATTTTCTTTTAAATTTTCGAAACTGTGTTCATTGTTCTTTCTTAATCTTCAAGTTGTTCTTGTTTATTTTCCTTGTTTGATCTTTAGTTTTTCTTGTTTTGTGATTTTTCTTGTTTTTCTTGTGCTTTTTCAAAACATTAGCTTTCAAAAAAAATTTATTCTTAGTTATCAAAAAAATATTTCTTCAAAACAAGTGTTACATTTACAGCTCAATTGGCTAGAGCGTTGGTCTATGTTCTTGGTAATTGGGTATCTTCTTTTTAAATTTTTTTTCAAAAATAATTTTTCTTTGATTAAATCTTGTGCCAAACCTTAAGTTTGGTGTTTTCTTGTTGATCTATCTATAATTTTTGAAAATTTTATTGTGATTTTCTAAAAATTTTAAGTTTGGTGTTCTTTCTTCATGTTCTTGTTGTTCTTGTGAGTCTTCAAAGTGTTCTTGAGTCTTCCTTGTGTTTTGATCTTAAAATTTTTAAGTTTGGTGTTCCTTGGTGTTTCCCTCCAAAATTTTCGAAAATAAGGAGCATTAGATCTAAAAATTTTAAGTTTTGTGTCTTTTTATTGTTTTTCTCTTTCCTCATTGAATTCAAAAATATCTTTTTCCTTTATTTTAATTGATTTTTCGAATTTTCCTTTTAAAAATTCAGATTTTATTTTATCTTATCTTAGTTTTAAAATTTCAAAATTTAAATCTTTTTCAAATCCTTATCTTAATATTGTTGACTTTTTCGGAAATTCAAAATTCAATTTTCAAATTTCAAATTTCAAATTTCAAAATTAATTTTCAAATTTAAAATTTAAATTTCAACACTTTTTAATTTAAATTCCTTATCTTCTCTTACCTAGCTTATCTTATCTTTTCTAATCTCAAATCTTAAAATCAAATCTTTTTCATATCTTTTCTTATTTTATTTTATTTTATTTTCTTACAAGTATCTTTAACTTTAAGACATATCTTTTTCAAAACTTCGTGACAAATTTCTCTCTCTTCATTTTTTTTCGAAAATCCTCACCCACAATTTTTTTAAAATCTTTTTAATTAATTTAGTTTTCAATTTTCTTTTATTTCTTTTTTTCCTAATTTTCGAAAATATAGCAAATTTTTCAGTTATTTTATTTTATTTTATTTTAATTTCGGTTTTCAAAAAAAAAATTTATTTGCAATCCGCATCATCTCCCTTTCTCCATCATGGACCTAAGTGGAAATGAACAGTCCAGAAGGACTCTGGGGTCATATGCTAACCCCACTACTGCTTCATATGGGAGCAGTATCTGTATACCTTCCATTGGAGTCAGTAGCTTTGAGTTGAATCCTCAGCTCATTATCATGGTGCAGCAAAGTTGCCAGTATTTCGGTCTTCCACAGGAAGAACTTACAGAGTTTTTGGCACAATTTTTACAAATTGCTGACACAGTACATGATAAAGAAGTAGATCAGGATGTCTACAGATTATTACTGTTCCCATTTGCTGTAAAAGACCAAGCTAAGAGGTGGTTAAATAACCAACCTAAGGCTAGCATAAGGACATAGAAACAGCTGTCAGAAAAATTCCTGAATCAATACTTCCCTCCAAAATGGATGACACAGCTAAGACTGGACATCCAAGGCTTTAAACAAGGAAATAATGAATCTCTTATGATGCCTGGGAGAGATACAGAGAGATGCTAAGAAAATGCCCCTCTGAAATATTTTCAGAATGGGTGCAGTTAGACATCTTCTATTACGGGCTTACAGAGAAAGCTCAGATTTTTCTAGACCACTCAGCTGGTGGATCTATACACATGAGAAAGACAATTGAAGGGGCTCAATAGCTTATTGATATAGTTGCCAGAAATCAGCATCTGTACCTAAGCAGTGAATCTTCCAGGAAAGAAGAGGCTAAAACAGTAGCTGCTGAACTCAGTCCTGCAGAACAAATTACTGAATTCAATCAGCAAATGGATTTTCTAACAAAACAGCTGGCCAAATTCAAGGAGATACTACAAGTCACAAGAATGGCTAATCTGAATGTGGAAGTACAGTTGAAGCAAACAGAACAGCAGTTATCAAAACAAATAACAGAAGAGTGCCAAGCAGTTCAATTAAGAAGTGAAAAAACATTAAATACCTCACTTCAAGGCAGCAGGAAGCCAAGAAATGAACAAACTGCTATTCAAAATCCCTCTGAGGACAGTAAGAGCCCAGAGAGGAATAACTCTGGCGTTCAAACGCCAGAAACAGGTAGGAATCTGGCGTCAAACGCCCAATGGAAGCTCAGTTCTGGCATTTAAATGCTAGGAACAAGTAAGGAGTTGGTGTCTAATGCCACTCCAGCTTCTAACTCTGGCATTCAAATGCCAGTGAGGGATCAAACACACACAACTGCTGATAACATCCCCTCTAAAAAGGCTTCTCCAACCACCTCTGTAGGAAATAAACCTGCAGGAACTAAGGTTGAGGAATACAAAGCCAAGATGCCTTATCCTCAAAAACTCCGCCAAGAGGAGCAGGATAAGCAATTTGCTCGCTTTGCAGACTATCTCAGGACTCTTGAAATAAAAATTCCGTTTGAAGAGGCACTTGAGCAAATACCCTCTTATGCCAAGTTCATGAAAGAGATCTTGAGTCATAAGAAGGATTGGAGAGAAACTGAAAGAGTTCTCCTCACTGAAGAATGTAGTGCAGTCATTCTGAAAAGCTTCCCAGAAAAGCTTAAGGATCCCGGGAGCTTTCTGATACCATGCACATTAGAGGGTAATTGCACCAAGACAGCTTTATGTGATCTTGGGGCAAGCATCAATCTAATACCTGCCTCCACTATCAGAAAGCTTGGTTTAACTGAAGAAATCAAACCAACCCGGATATGTCTCCAACTTGCTGATGGCTCTATTAAATACCCATCAGGCGTGATTGAAGACATGATCGTCAGGGTTGGGTCATTCGCCTTTCCCACTGACTTTGTGGTGCTGGAAATGGAAGAGAACAAGAGTGCTATTCTCATTCTAGGAAGACCTTTCCTAGCAACTGGACGAACTCTCATTGATGTCCAAAAGGGGGAAGTAACCCTGAGAGTCAATGAGGATGAGTTTAAATTGAATGCTGTCAAGGCTATGCAGCATCCAGACACACCAAAAGACTGCATGAAAGTTGATCTCATTGACTCTTTAGTAGAGGAGATCAACATGGCTGCGAGTCTCGAATTAGAGCTGGAAGACATCTTTAAAGATGTTCAGCCTGATTTGGAGGATTCAGAGGGATTGAAAGAACCTCTGAAACTTTTTCAGGAAGAGGAGAAACCTCCTAAACCCGAGCTCAAGCCATTACCACCATCCCTGAAATTTGCATTTCTGGGAGAAGGTGACACTTTTTTGGTGATCATAAGCTCTGCTTTAAATCCACTGGAAGAGGAAGTACTACTTCAAGTGCTAAGGACACACAAGACAGCTCTTGAGTGGTCCATAAATGACCTTAAGGGCATAAGCCCAGCTAGATGCATGCACAAGATCCTATTGGAGGATGATGCTAAGCCAGTGGTTCAACCACAGAGGCGGCTAAATCCAGCCATGAAGGAGGTGGTGCAGAAAGAGGTCACCAAGTTACTGGAGGCTGGGATTATTTATCCCATTTCTGACAGCACCTGGGTGAGCCCTGTTCAAGTTGTGCCCAAAAATCCAGGCATGACAGTGGTTCATAATGAAAAAAATGAATTGGTTCCTACAAGAACAGTTACAGGGTGGCGCATGTGTATTGACTACAGAAGGCTCAATATAGCCACCAGAAAGGATCATTTTCCTTTACCATTCATAGACCAGATGCTAGAAAGACTAGCAGGTCATGAATACTACTGCTTTTTGGATGGCTATTCAGGTTATAACCAGATTGCAGTAGACCCACAGGACCAAGAGAAAACAGCATTCACATGTCCTTCTAGAGTGTTTGCCTACAGAAGGATGCCTTTTGGTCTGTGCAATGCACCTGCAACCTTTCAGAGGTGCATGCTCTCTATCTTCTCTGATATGGTAGAGAAATTTCTGGAAGTCTTCATGGATGACTTTTCAGTATTTGGAGACTCATTCAGCTCCTGTCTTGACCATTTAGCACTTGTTCTGAAAAGATGCCAAGAGACCAACCTGGTTTTAAACTGGGAAAAATGTTACTTTATGGTGACTGAAGGAATTGTCCTTGGGCATAAAATTTCAAACAAGGGAATAGAGGTGGATCAAGCTAAAGTGGAAGTAATTGAAAAATTACCACCACCTGCCAATGTTAAGGCAATCAGAAGCTTTCTGGGGCATGTAGGATTCTATAGGAGGTTTATAAAGGATTTTTCAAAAATCGCAAAATTTCTGAGCAATCTGCTAGCTGCTGACACGCCCTTTGTGTTTGACACAGAGTGTCTGCAAGCATTTGAAACCCTGAAAGCTAAGCTGGTCACAGTACCAATTATTTATGCACCAAACTGGACATTACCATTTGAACTAATGTGTGATGCCAGTGACCATGCCATTGGTGCAGTACTGGGACAGAGGCATAACAAGCTTCTGCATGTCATTTATTATGCTAGCCGTGTTTTAAATGATGCCCAGAAAAATTACACAACCACAGAAAAAGAATTTCTTGCAGTGGTTTATGCCATTGACAAGTTTAGATCATACTTAGTAGGATCAAAAGTGATTGTGTACACTGACCATGCTGCTCTTAAATATCTACTCACAAAGCAGGATTCAAAGCCCAGGCTCATAAGATGGGTGTTGCTTTTTCAAGAGTTTGATATAGAAATAAGAGACAGAAAAGGGACAGAGAACCAAGTGGCTGATCATCTCTCTCGGATAGAACCAGTAGAAGGAGCGTCCTTTCCCTCTATTGAGATCTCTGAAACCTTTCCGGATGAGCATTTGTTTGCCATTCAGAAAATACCATGGTTTGCAGACATTGCAAACTATAAAGCTGCAAGGTTCATACCCAAAGAGTACAGCATGCAACAAAAGAAAAAATTAATCACTGATGTAAAGTACTACTTGTGGGATGAACCATATCTCTTTAAGAGATGTGCAGACGGAATAATCCGTAGGTGTGTATCTAGAGAAGAAGCACAGAAGATCCTATGGCATTGTCATGGATCACAATATGGAGGACATTTCGGCGGTGAGCGAACAGTTACAAAAGTCCTCCAATGTGGCTTCTACTGGCCCACTCTCTATAAAGACTCCCGAGAGTTTGTGCGTAACTGTGACAGCTGCCAGAGAGCTGGTAATCTGCCTCACAGTTACGCCATGCCTCAGCAAGGGATCTTGGAGATTGAGTTGTTTGATGTATGGGGTATTGACTTCATGGGGCCTTTCCCACCATCATACTCAAACACTTATATTCTGGTGGCAGTCGACTATGTATCCAAATGGGTAGAGGCCATTGCCACACCCACTAATGATACTAAGACAGTGCTAAAGTTCCTCCAGAAACATATCTTCAGCAGGTTTGGTGTCCCTAGAGTACTAGTCAGTGATGGGGGCACTCACTTCTGCAACAAACAACTTTACTCTGCCATGGTCAGGTATGGGATTCGCCACAAGGTGGCAACTCCATATCATCCACAGACAAATGGGCAAGCTGAAGTTTCTAACAGAGAACTAAAAAGAATCCTGGAACGGACTGTAAGTACCCGTAGAAAGGATTGGGCAAGAAACTTGGATGATGCTCTGTGGGCTTACAGAACAGCATTCAAGACTCCTATAGGGACCTCTCCATACCAGCTTGTGTATGGTAAGGCCTGTCATCTGTCCGTGGAACTAGAACATAAGGCCTACTGGGCAACTAGATTCCTAAACTTTGATGCCAAATTAGCTGGAGAAAAAAGATTGCTCCAGCTGAATGAGCTAGAGGAATTCAGATTCACTGCTTTTGAAAATGCCAAGCTTTACAAAGAGAAAGCAAAAAGATGGCATGACAGAAAGTTGTCATCCAGAGTCTTTGAACCAGGACAGAAAGTTCTGTTGTTTAACTCTAGGCTCAGGCTATTCCTCGGGAAACTAAAATCCCGGTGGAGGGGGCCATATGTGATTACAAGTGTGTCACCATATGGCTATGTGGAGCTTCAAGACATTGATTCTGATAAGAAGTTTATTGTTAATGGACAGAGAATCAAGCATTATCTTGAAGGCAATGTTGAGCAAGAGTGCTCAAGGCTGAGGCTAGATTAAAAGCTCAGCAAGGTCCAGCCAAAGACAATAAAGAAGCGCTTATTGGAAGGCAACTCAATGTTATTTAACTATATCTCTTTATTTTCTATTGTTATTTTATGTTTTTCTTAGGTTGATGATCATGTGAAGTCACAAAAACAACTGAAAAATAAAAAACAGAATGAAAAACAGCATTAAAAACAGCACACCCTGGAGGAGGAACAGTCTGACGTTTAAACGCCAGAAACAAGCATCTGTCTGGCGTTTAATGCCAAAAACAGGCACCAAGCTGGCGTTTAATGCCAGAAACAAGCTACATTTGGGTGTTTAACGCCAGAAACAGGCAGCAGTCTGGCGTTAAATGCCAGGATTGCACAGCAAGGGCATTTTACACGCCTAATAGGAGCAGGGATGATACATCCTTGACCCCTCTGGATCTGTGGACCCCACAGGATCCCACAGGATCTGTGGACCCCACAGGATCTCCACATACCTCACCATTCAAATTCAAATCATTCCCCTCCCAAACCCACCCATTCACACACCTCCATCTCCTCCATCTTCTCCACTTCTTTCTTCTTTTGCTCGAGGACGAGCAAACCTTTTAAATTTGGTGTGGTAAAAGCATTGCTTTTTGTTTTTTTTATAATTCAGTGGTAGAGCAATTGACTGCAGATCAAAGAGCTATGAGGGAGGAGCAACAAGGGCAAGGAAGAGACATAGAGGAGCTCAAGAGCACCATTGGTTCTTCAAGAAGAGGAAGACGCCACCCTCATTAAGGTGGACCCATTCCTTAATCTCCTTGTTCTTATTTTCCTGTTTTTCATTTACTATGCTTCAGGTTTAATTATGTTTGTGTCTTTACTATATGATCACTAGTATTTAAGTGTCTATGTCTTAAAGATATGAATGTCCTATGAATCCATCACCTTTCTTAAATGAAAATTGTTTTCTGAAAAAGAAAAAGAAGTACATGAATTTCAAATTTTAAAATAGTTTAATTATTTTGATGTGGTGGCAATACTTTTTGCTTTCTGAATGAATGCTTGAACAGTGCATATGTCTTTTGAATTTGTTGCTTATGAATGTTAAAATTGTCAGCTCTTGAAAGAATGATGAAAAAAAGAGAAATGTTATTTGATAATCTGAAAAATCATAAAAATGATTCTTAAAGCAAGAAAAAGCAGTGAAGAACAAAGCTTGCAAAAAAAAAAAAGCGAAAAAAAAAAACTAAAAGGCAAGAGCAAAAAGCCAATAGCCCTTAAAACCAAAAGGCAAAGGTAATAAAAAGGATCCAAGGCTTTGAGCATCAGTGGATAGGAGGGCCTAAAGGAATAAAATCCTAGCCTAAGCGGCTAAACCAAGCTGTCCCTAACCATGTGCTTGTGGCATGAAGGTGTCAAGTGAAAACTTGAGACTGAGCGATTAAAGTCGAGGTCCAAAGCAAAAACAGAGTGTGCTTAAGAACCCTGGACACCTCTAATTGGGGACTTTAGCAAAGCTGAGTCACAATCTGAAAAGGTTCACCCAGTTATGTGTCTGTGGCATGTATGCATCCGGTGGTAATACTGGAAAACAGAGTGCTTAGGGCCACGGCCAAGACTCATAAAGTAGCTGTGTTCAAGAATCAACATACTGAACTAGGAGAATCAATAACACTATCTGAATTCTGAGTTCCTATAGATGCCAATCATTCTGAACTTCAGAGGATAAAGTGAGATGCCAAAACTGTTCAGAAGCAAAAAGCTAATAGCCCCGCTCATCTAATTAAGACTGATCTTCATAGATGTTTTTGGAATTCATTGTATATTCTTTTTTTTATCCTACTTTGTTTTTAGTTGCTTGGGGACAAGCAACAATTTAAGTTTGGTGTTGTGATGAGCGGATAATTTATATGCTTTTTGGCATTGTTTTTATGTAGTTTTTAATATGTTTTAGTCACTTTTTATTATATTTTTATTAGTTTTTAATTAAAATTCATATTTCTGGACTTTACTATGAGTTTGTGTGTTTTTCTGTGATTTCAGGTATTTTCTGGCTGAAATTGAGGGAGCTGAGCAAAAATCTGATTCAGGCTGAAAAAGGACTACAGATGCTGTTGGATTCTGACCTCCCTGCACTCGAAATGGATTTTCTGGAGCTACAGAACTGTAAATGGCGCGATCTCAATTGCGTTGGAAAGTAGACATCCAGAGATTTCCAGCAATATATAATAGTCCATACTTTGCTCAAGGATAAATGACATAAACTGGCGTTCAACGCCAGTTCCATGTTGCAGTCTGGCGTCAAACGCCAGAAACAGGTTACAAATGGGAGTTGAACGCCAGAAACAGGTTACAACCTGGCGTTCAACTCCAGAAATAGCCTAGGCACATGAGAAGCTTAAGTCTCAGCCCCAGCACACACCAAGTGGGCCCCAGAAGTGGATTTCTGCACCATCTATCATAGTTTAGTCATTTTCTGTAAACCTAGGTTACTAGTTTAGTATTTAAACAACTTTTAGAGGTCTATTTCGCAACTCATGACATTTTTAGATATGAACTTTGAACTCTTTGATGGCATGAGTCTCTGAACTCCATTGTTGGGGGTGAGGAGCTCTGCTGTGTTTCGATGAATTAATGCAACTATTTCTGTTTTCTATTCAAACACGCTTGTTTCTATCTAAGATGTTTATTCGCACTTCAATATGATGGATGTGATGATCCGTGATACTCATCGTCATCCTCAACCTATGAACGCGTGCTTGATGACCACCTCCGTTCTACCTTCGATTGAATGAACATCTCTTGGATTCCTTAATCAGAGTCTTCGTGGTATAAGCTAGAATCCATTGGCAGCATTCATGAGAATCCAGAAAGTCTAAACCTTGTCTGTGGTATTCCGAGTAGGATTCAGGGATTGAATGACTGTGACGAGCTTCAAACTCACAAGGGCTGGGCGTAGTGACAGATGCAAAAGGATCAATGGATCCTATTCCAGCATGAGTGGGAACCGACAAATGATTTGCCGTGCGGTGACAGCGCACCTGGACCTTTTTCACTGAGAGGACGGATGGTAGCCATTGACAACGGTGATCCACCAACACACAGCTTGCCATAAGAGGAACCTTGCGTGCGTGAAGAAGAAGACAGGGAGAAAGCAGAGATTCAGAAGACAAAGCATCTCCAAAACTCCAACATATTCTCCATTATTGAGTAACAAGTATTTATTTTATGCCCTTTGACTTTTTACAATTAAAACTAAGAATTATTATTGATATTATATCCTGACTAAGAGTTACAAGATAACCATAGCTTGCTTCAAGCCAACAATCTCCGTGGGATTCGACCCTTACTCACGTAAGGTATTACTTGGACGACTCAGTGCACTTGCTGGTTAGTGGTACGAGTTGTGAAAAGTGTGATTCACAATTCGTGCACCAGCATGCGTCCAGAAGGTTCTTAAAATGCTCCCAGTACTCATAGAGAGTTTCTGATTCTCCTGGAACAGTGCATGAGATCTCTTCAGGTTGGGAGTAGTACCACTTTCTCGCCTTTCCTTCAAGAGAAAACGAGAAGGCAGTTAACAGAATAGAAGTTTCATTCGCACCATGACGCCTAACAGTAGAACAGGCTGTCTAGAAATCTCTTAGGTGCTTAGTAGGCTCTTGAGCAGGTAAGCCATGAAACTTGGGCATCAGGTTGATTAATGCAGTCTTCAGCTTAAAATTTGCAGCCAGAGTTGGATGATACACTTGATATAGCTGTAGTGTAAAATCCGGGGCTCCAGCTTCCTGGAAAGTAATCCTCCTAGGTGCTGCCATGTTATCGGCACGTGAATCAACTGAATCAGTAGTAAAGGAGCTTGTTTCGTTCTCAGATGGCGGTTTAGATTCGCCCTCAGATGAGACTGGTGAATCGATAACAATCACTTCACCACCCTTAGAGGCTAATCGACGTCGAGCTTGCCTAATACGTGAAATATTTCTTTCAATTTCAGGATCAAACGCAGCTAAGCTCGGATCAGGCAGTGAACGCGTCATTCAATGAAAGAAACATATAGCTCATGGTAAAAAAAATAAAAATAAAATATGCAAATAAAAATAAAAATATGTACACTAATTAATAATTTAGCACACAATTGCAAACTCCCCGGTAACGGCGCCAAAAACTGGTGCGTGGCAGAAGTTAGACCAATTAAGAGATTTTAAATAAGAGAACAGCGTTGCAAGTATAGCTCTTAACCAGCTAAAATCCACCTCACTAATTTAAAAAGAGTGTCACAGAAATTTAGAATAAAAATACTGGGAGTATGAATCCCAGGTCGTCTCCGAATGAGTTGCAGGAAAGGGTGCTATTTTATTAATTAGAAATTTTCCGAGAGTTTTGAGAGTTGAATAATAAGCAATTAAATAATTGTAAATTGAAGCAATAAAAATAATCTAAGAATAATTATTGATATTCTAAATAAAAAGCCTTGACTGGGGGAATGATTAATTAGAAGTTCTATCCTTGTTGTGATCTCTTAAGTGCAGTATTAAAAAGGTTGTTATTTTCACTTAGTTAACCCTTACTAAATAAAGGAAAGTCAAGTGATTAAGCTAACCCTTATTCGCAAATCCTAGTCCTCTCCCTTGGGAAGATCTAGCGTTAGTAAATACAGAACTAGCCAACAACATTCAGATTAATCAACACTTAAGCCTTCCAACTCAAGTGTCTCCTTTTAATTAACCCCCATGTTAAGTATGGAATCTACTCCATTGACATGAATATAACTCTCATAAGAATATAAGAAGACATGATGAATTTAAATGAAAATAGGGATTTAAAATTAATTAAAAATAAAGTAATCCTTTGCACTAACAATTCATGAAAATAATCCAATCAGAATTCTAAATAAAATAAATATGGATATGGAAGAATAAGGGACAGAGTAAACAAACTAGAATAATGTCTTCAACGGAGGTAATGACTTCTTCAATATCCAAAGCATAAAATAATGAATTAGGAATGTAAAATTCTAAAAACCACCCTAATGAGAATGTGAATATATCCAAAGTTGTGAAAAGAGGTGTATGTGTAGATGTGTGTTGAGTCTCTGCATGTTCCCTGGCTTTATTCTGTGTTTCTGGGCCAAAAACTGGGTCAAAACGCGGCCCGAAATCTTCCCCAGCGTTTTTTGTTAATTATGCAGATTGCGCAGGTCACGCGTACGCATCGTCCACACGTTCGCGTCATTCAGCGATTTTCCTTGTCAGACGAGCGCGTCGTTCACGCGTTCGCGTCATTCGTGCAGACTCCAATCTACGCGTTCGCGTCAGGCACGCTTTTGCGTCACTGCAATTTTCTCCATTTCGCGCGTTTGCGTCAGCCATGCGCTCGCGTCAGTGTTCGCTGGTCATCTCTTTAGTTTCTTGTGTTCCTTCCATTTTTGCAAGCTTCCTCTCCATTCTCTAAGCCATTCCTGCCCTATGAAGCTTGAAATACTTTAACACACGGATCACGGCATCGAATGGGATAAAGGAGAATTAAAATACATAATTAAAAGATATCTAGGAAGCAAGTTTTCAATCATAAACAATACTAGGAAGGAATTGTAAAATCATACTAATCATATGAATAAGTGGGTAATGGCTTGATAAAACCACTCAATAAAACACAATATAAATCATAAAATAATGGTTTATCAACCTCCCCACACTTAAACATTAGCATGTCCTCATGCTTAGCTTAAGGAGATAAAGTAAATGAGTAGGGAAATGTAAAACTCATGCAATGCAATGCAACCTATATATATGAATGCAACTATATGATTCTTGTCTACTTGGTTAAAAGGAAACAAGCTCTTCAAGACAAATATAAATTAGATTTCACTAATTTAAATTATATAGTAAAAATAGGTAACATTGTAAGAAGACAACTCATGAAAGCAGGGAACATAGAATCAAGCACTGAACCCTCACTGATGGTGTATGTGCACTCTAGTCTCTCAAGTGTATAGGGTAATCACTCTACTCTTCAATAATAATGCTTTCTAAATTTTGTTTTTCACCTAACCAATCAATAATATTTAATGTACCAATACAACATCATGAGATCTTTTCAAGGTTGTAATGGGGCTAAGGTAAGGGTGATGGTATATATATGGCTAAGTGAGCTAATAAAATATGAATCTTTGACTAACCTGAGCTTTCACCTAACATACATATACTCTATGTAATTCTAATTCATGCCTAGATTCCCATAATTTTCACTTTTGCATTACATACTCATGTGTTAACTTTCCTTTAATTTTCATCACATGCATTGATCTTTGAACTTAACTTAACTTAGAGTTGGGGTAATTTTATCCCCTTATTTATTTACTTAATTACTACTATAATTTTTTTTAAAAAAGTAAAATAAACATAGCTTATCAATGCATATGGATTTTTAATTTTTCTGTTTTACATGAGTAGGTACCCAAATTTTCATTATTTTATCATGACACATTCCCTTATTAACCCATGTTCCCACAATTTTCCCATACTTAATTAACACACAATTTCTATCTTAAGCTAACTAAAGATTCAATTGAGATATTTAATTATTTTCTGCTTAAGGCTAGTAATGTGGTAAAATATAGAACAAATGGGATTAAAAGGCTCAAAGTGGCTAACAAAGGTGATTTAAAGGGTAGGCTTATTTGGGATAAGTGAGCTAAACAATTAATGGCCTTAATAATATGCATGCATATAACACATTAAATATTGGACATATAGGATGAAACAAAATAAAGATTACAATCATAGAGAAGTGAACACACAAGAATAAAATATTTATGGTTAAATAATGTAACCATGTAATTAGGCTCAAAATCTCACGGGTTGTGTGTTCTTAGCTTTTTAAACTATGTTCTAATTACAACTTCAAACAAATTTAACACAAAAGTTTTATTTTAAATTAGTGAAAATTTTAAAAAATATGGTCTTAAAAAGAAACTTATTATTTTTTTTCAATCAAGTAGAACATGCATGCAATTAACCTATTTCTATGCAATCTATTCTATCCTAAACAAAAGAAAAATTAACTAAATATCCTATTTTATTGGTGTTAGGGAAGAGAAATTACCTCCGGAAGTCAGGTACTGACCGACCTCCCCACACTTAAAGCTTTGCACCGTCCTCGGTGCCATCTGCTAGGAACAAAGGGGGGCTAGTAGCAGTATCTCCACCATCGGGACCGTCGTGGCTCCCTGTGCTGGTAAATGAAGTGGAGTCCGGGGTGTCTGGGTTTTTTCTAGATGGTTGGCTTCCAATAATCAGCTCCTTGAGGTATGTAAATCTGCGCTTGTTACGGCGCTCTCTCAGCTTTCCTTTCCGGTCAAGCCGGTCTAGCCTCTCAAGTATCTGGTTGAGCAGTTAGTTTGTTGAAGGTGCTTGTGGTATTGAAGGAGGAGTGTCTTTTGCTGGTTCTGTGCTCCGGTTGATAGTTGCTGCTGGAGGTCTGATATACTTCCCGTTAGGGACGTACCGATCATCTCGTGAAATCATGGCTTTGGTATCCCCAGCTCTGTAGGAGACTCCGGCTGCTGAGACTAGATCTGAAACCAAGGCGGGGAAGGGTAGGTTGCCCGCAATTTGTACGTGTCCCATAGCATGCCGAATGTGTCTTGGTAAATTGAGGTGCTGGTCTGTAAGGATACACCAGAGTAAAACAACCATGTCTGCAGTGAAGGAGGATTCATGAGTGCTCGGAAAGACATAATGGGACATAATCTGTGCCCATACTCAAGCCTCTAAGGTGAGTGCTGAAGCCAATATGCCCTTAGGTCGGGAACGATGGTATCCGTAGATCCATAAACTGCCAGGTTGTGCGATAACTCGGAGAACGGCGTCCCAGTCAAATTGGTATGTCTGGCGCTTGAGTGAGGCTTCTTGGAATGCGTCCAATCCTTCTGGAGCAGAGGGAAGATCTAAAGCTTGTTGAATGGCTTCTTCAGTTATGGGGATTTGCTTCTGACGGACATAGACAGACTGCATGGTTGGCATGTGAAAATTGGAGTAGAATTCGACTACCCATGAAAGATTAACCTGCCGTGGCTGTCTCTGTAGGAATCCCCGTTGTCTTTGCTCAATGCGGGGCTCAACAATTTCAGCAATGTTGGTCGGGAGGATAAGAAGAAACTCATTGTTATAATTCCTTTCAGCCAGGATGGGGAACATCTGCTCACAGTAGTGGTTAGTGAACCGCGCAGTGTCTTTTGCTGGAATGGCTTTCTCTTTTTCATCGACCTTGATGATCCTCTTGATTCGTTTCGTTGAGGGTTTAACCGCTGTTGAAGATGGTTCTGCCATTAATGTTATTTTTGTTCCTCTCCTTGCTGGTGGTTTGGGAGTAGCTTTCTCTTTGCCTTTCTTGGTGGCCATCCTGAAAAAGGAAAGAGGTAAGTACATGTAAAGCTAAGGGTTCGAGTAAGGGAGCGAACATTATGGGTGATAATCAATGCACGGTAAAGAAGGATGTCGTTAACACATGGTCTAGACTACATGTGAAAAGTTCATCAAAGGTAATATAGCAAGTGCATGTGATGGCAATTAAATGCAAGATGTTTATTGGCATGCCGGCAAAGGTATGAGTAGCATAGATCAAGCATTCAATGTCCAAGTTAGATTACCAAGTCTTTCAAACTAATAATCTGTTTGTATTGACAATTATATTTAATTAATAAAATATAAAAGGGGTTTTGTGAAAAACAGGCATTAAAGTAGTAGAATAGAATAATTTAAAATAATGCACAATGTCATACGGGCGTTTTCACAAACACCTAGCATGCATGGTGAATATGTTATTGAAAGTAGTGAATTTGAACATGCAAGCAACCCTTATGAAAAGTAATATATAATTGTCAAATAATTCCACAATAATTCACAAGCAAAATATAGACAATAATGACCCAAAATAATTTTCTAACACCGATTAAAGGAATAAAAGAAAAAGAAAGAAAAGAAAATATAGATAATAAAAGTGAAAAGAAAAAAAGAAAACATAAATAAAAATAATAAAGAAAAAGTAAAAAGTAAAGAAAGAAAGAAAAGAACTTTGATAATGGATGTGAAAAATAAGGGAGGAGAAAGTAAAAAGTGAGAATGGGCAGAGAAGGAAGAAGGGGGAAGAAAGAAATAATAAGGGAAAAGAAAAATTAGGATTTGGGGAAGAAAAGATAAGATATTTTGGCTGATGTGGATAATCTGTGCGCCATATGTGACGCGGACGCGTGAGTCACGTGGTCGCGTGGTGTGTGATAATTATCAGGTGACGCGGACGCGTGGGTCACGCGGTCGCGTGACTTGATTTATGCGAATTGCGCGAGGGCAGCCATGCGTTCGCGCAACTCCCTGTTTCAAACCCATTTTGCCAAATTTTAGGGTGACGCGATCGCGTGAATGGCCATATTTTGAAAACTACCTGGCCGTATGGGGCACGCGGTCGCGTGATGGGGGGTTGGTGCTTCCAGCATCATTCCAGCCCAGCTCCATCATAACTTGCTGCCATACACCTCTTTTACGTCAAATTTTTGGGACACGCGTTCGCGTGGGTGACGCGGATGCGTGGGAGGCTCTTTTGCAGAATGACGCGGACGCGTGGGCATGGTTGTGCCTAAGGCGCGCCTCCAGTCACGCTTTCGCGTGACTTTCTGTTGACTTTTCTTTTCGTCCTAATGCACTTGTGACGCGAACGCGTCAGCGACGCTGCCGCGTGGGGCACGGGTTTTTTTTTTTTTTTTTAAGAAATGCAGAATGCTAATGCAAACGTGAATGCAGACTATATGCAGTAACTATAAGAAGAGTCATTAACACCATGAAAAGAGAAATAAAGTGAAATAAATCTAAGGCTGAAACGGAACGATCATACCATGGTGGGTTGTCTCCCACCTAGCACTTTGCTTTTACGTCCTTAAGTTGGACGCTCGTTAGGCTCATTCTGCTTCTGTTGGTGGGTCTTCCAAGAGGAAAACCTCTAGTTCTTTGTTATTCTTCATCTTCTCACCGTGATAAAGCTTCAGGCGATGTCCATTGACCTTTAAGAATTTGGAGCTAGAAGGGTGACACAGGTGGAAAACTCCCTATGGCTCTGCCTTTTCTACTCTTTATGGACCTTCTCATCTTGATCTCAGTTTGCTTGGCATAAGCCTCAGTCTGGAGTTATAAAGAAGAACTAACTCCCCTGGTCTGAATTCTCTCATTTTTATATGCTTGTCATGAACAGCCTTCATATTTTCTTTGTATCTCCTGGAGTTGTCATATGCTTCTAGGCGAAGATTCTCCAGTTCTGCTAGTTGCAGCTTCCTTTTAGCACCAGCTTTCTCAAGATTCATGTTGCACTCCCTCACAGCCCAGAAAGCCTTGTGTTCCACCTCTACTGGAAGGTGGCAAGCCTTTCCGTATACTAAGCGGAAGGGGCTCATCCCAATGGGTGTCTTGTACGATGTTCTATATGCCCAGAGTGCATCTTGTAGACTGGCACTCCAGTCCTTCCTATGAGGTTTTACTATCTTTTCCAGAATATACTTTATCTCTCTATTAGAGATTTCTGCTTGCCCATTGGTTTGGGGATGGTAAGCTGTTGCTACTTTGTGAATTATCTCATGCCTTTTCAGTAATCCTGTTAGTCTCCTGTTACAAAAGTGAGTGCCTTGATCGCTCATGATTGCTCGTGGTGATCCAAAACAGAAAATAATATGGTTTTTAACAAAGAAAACAATAGTTTTAGCATCGTCAGTACGGGTAGGAATTGCTTCCACCTATTTAGAAACATAATCTATAGCTAATAGTATATAAAAGTAACCATTAGAATTTGGAAATGGACCCATTAAGTCAATGCCCCAAACATAAAAAATTTCACAAAAAAGCATAATCTGTTTAGGCATCTCATCCCTCTTGGATATATTACCAAATCTTTGGCACGAGGAGTGATGACTTGCATCATCTACCCTTCTTTCTTGCATAAAAAAGACCTAAAAGAGCATAAATCTCATTTGATCAGTAAAATTCATGCATTATTTGATGAATATTATGGTACACTACTTTGAAATGAGTTGTGCTGAATTTCAGGTGAAGAAGGCATCAAAAATGGGTAGAAGACAAGCAAGAAGCTGGGCGTATGAAACTGGCATGCCACTTGGGAGCAAACGCCACAAAAATGCACTGGCGTGGCACGCCAGGAGCTGGGCGTGGCATGCCAGTACTAAAGTCCAGAGAAGAAGTCCAAGCATGCATGTGGGCGTGGCACGCCAAGGACTGGGCGTGGCACGCTAATACATTTTTCCAGAGAGCTACAATGGAGGACACAAAAGGAGCGTGGCACGCCAGGCTGGGCGTGGCACGCCTGACTCATCAACTACTATGGGCGTGCCACTTGAGCAAAGGGGCGTGGCACGCCAACTCACCATTCCAAGAAGAACCTTCACTATGGCGTGCCACTTGGTGTCGAAGGCGTGGCACGCCAGCCCCAAGAAGTCACTTGGGCGTGCCACTTGAGAACCCAGGCGTGGCACGCCAAGCTTGAAGAGTTCACAAATCCATGGGTGTGCCACTTGAGCAGCATGACGTGGCACGCTGGTACAACAATCCAGAGAAGGGGCTGAAGGCAATTGAAGATTGGGCGTGCCACTTGAGCAACCAGGCGTGGCACTCCAATGTATAGAGATAACAAAAGTAAGGACTGGGCGTGCCACTTGGTATCGAAGGCGTGGCACGCCAACCCAAGCATGTCACTATAGCGTGCCACTTGAAGGCTGAGGCGTGGCACGCCAACTACTGGAACCAAGATAAGATCATGAGCGTGGCACGCCAGTCTTTAGGCGTGGCACGCTGGTATAAGTTTCCAAAGAGGATAAAGGAGGCCAATTACATGGGGTGTGCCACTTAGTATTGAAGGCGTGGCACGCCACTCACCATTCTTCACTTAGGCATGCCACTTGAGCAACCAAGCATGGCACGCCAGTGTCATTCAGAGAGCAAAGAAGCATTGGGGCGTGCCACTTGGGTTCGTGGCGTGGCACGCCAAACAGAGGAACTACTCACTCACAAAAGGGGCATGGCACGCCAGACCCTGGGCGTGCCACGCTAGTTCAACTTTCCAGAGAAGCCTAGCCAAGCATAGAGCAAGGGCGTGGCACGCCAGACCTTGGGCGTGGCACGCCAGTTCAAGTTTCCAGAGGCAAAGAGAAGTGAGAAAGGCAAGGGGCGTGCCACTTGAGTTCGAAGGCGTGGCACACCAACACAAGAATTCCACTATGGCGTGCCACTTGAGTTCGAAGGCTGGCATGCCAAGGTTGTTAGAGGGACGAGCATGTCACTTGAAGGATTGGGCGTGGCACGCCAAGCTAGAAATGAAGGGCACGTGACACGCCAGAAAAGCGCCAGCCACACGCCAATTGAGTGTTTTCTTTTCCCTCCAAAATGTAATTTTCCTTTTTCATTTTTGTAATTCTTTTATTTTACTAGGAGTAGTATAAATACCCCCAAGGAGTACTGAAGAAAGGGGTTTAAGCAGTCAGTTTTAGATCCACTTTTACACTTCACTTTTGAGTACTTTTTGAGCTATGAGTAGCTAACTTCCCTCTCATTGAGAGAGGGAGCTCTGTTGTACTTGATGGATTGATAATAGTGAAATTCTTCTTCTCTTCATCTTCTCTTTGATTTGCTACAAGGAATTTTGTTCTTAATGCTTAGTATTCAATTATCTTGGGAAAGAGATTGAATGCAATTGGGTTTCATGGGAACCTTGGGAAAGGAAACATGAAACCATGCTTGAAATCCCTTCTCACACTTGAGTAGAATCTGGGTTTTGGTGTTTGGATATGTGACATATAATCCTCCCTCTACTTGGACCTATAATGATGTGTGGTATAATCAGGGACCAAGCATATCTCTCTTCATGAGCAATTAGACCAAGAAATTGGCTATTGATCAAGATCTGATAGATTGAGTCACCAAGGGATTGGGGCTTGACGTGGCGGAAATTGGCGAGTTAAGAATTTATTTTAAGAGATACGTTGCAAGTACAGTTCTTAACCAACCGAAAATCCGCTTATCAATTTAGAAGGGTTGTCACAAAATTAGAATTAAAATACTGGGAGTATGAGTCCCAGGTCGTCTCCCAACGAGTTACAGAAAGGTGTGCTATTTTATTAATCAGATGTTTTCTAAAATGGTTTAAGTTGATAAACAGGAAATTAAATCAGAGAATTTATGTAATTTAAATAAAAATCTTGACCGGGAGTAGATTAGTTGGAAGCCCTATCCTTGATGGAGTTCTCCCAAGATAAAAGTGATAATTGAAGGTTGTTCTGCTTAGTTATCCTTTACTAGGTAGAGGAAAATCAAGTAAGTTGGAAGGCAATTTCTATTCACAAGTCCTAATCCTCTCCCTTGGGAAGGACTAGTATCAGTGACTAGAGGGCGATCCAACACTAAACCCAATTACAATTTTTCTCTTGAGTGTTCCAACTCAAGGTTCTCCTTTTAATCATCTCCCAATCAAGTTATGGAACTACTCGCTCATTATGAATGTAAATTTCACAAAATAAGGAAGAAAAATAAAGAGAGACATGATAAATAATAATAATCAAAGAGACCAATTAAAAATAAAAATAATTCTTGTATTAATAAATTCTAAAAATAATCCAATAGTAACTCTGAATAATTAAGGATATGAAAGAGTAAGTAACAAGTAAGGAAACAAACTAGAATGATGAAGTCTTGACGGAGGTAATAACTCTTCTCAATATCCCAATCCAAAAAAAACAATAAAAACGAAATCCTAAGAACTATGAATGTGTAGAGAGAAAACCTAGAGGAGGAGTAAAATCAGATCTAAAAACTAAAATTATGCGGAATGAATGTTGTTCTTGGTCTCTGCATGTTCCCTGGCTCTTATCTACTTTTCTGGGCCGAGAACTGGGTTAAAACAGGGCCCAAAATCGCCCCCAGCGAATTCTGCAGATTCTACAGATCACGCACGTCACGCGATCGCGTCATCCAGGCGTTCGCGTCATCCAGCATTTTGCCTTGCCACGCGTGCGTGTCGTCCACGCATTCGTGTCAATTGTGCAGTTTCCAATCCATGCGTCCGCGTCAGGCATGCGAGCGCGTCACTGCAATTTCCTCTATTTCGCGCGGTCACGTGAGCCATGCATCTGCGTCACTTCTCGCTGGCCATCTCCTCAATTTCTTGTGTTCCTTCCATTTTTGCAAGCCTCCTCTCCAATTTCCAAGTCATTCATGCCCTATAAAGCCTGAAACACTTAACACATGGGTCACTGTATCGAATGGAATAAAGGAGAATTAAAATACATAATTAAAAAGTCTCTAGGAAGCAAGTTTTCAATCATGGAGTAATTTTTGGGAAGGAATTGTAAATACATGCTAATCATATGAATAAGTGGGTAAAGGTTTGATAAATCCACACAATTAAATACAATATAAACCATAAAATAATGGTTTATCAACCTCCCCACACTTAGACATTAGCATGTCCTCATGCTTAGTTGAAGGAGATAAAATAAATGAGTAGGAACATGTAAAATTCATGCAATGCAATGCAACCTATATATGTGAATGCAACTATATGATTCTTGTCCACTTGGTCAAAAGTAAATAAGCTCTTCAAGATAATCACAAATCAAATTCCACTAATTCAATTCTTATACAGTAGCAACAGATAAAAATGCAAGAAGGTAGCTCATGAAAGCAGGGAATATAGAAATTAAGCATTGAACCCTCACTGATGATGTATGTGCATTCTAGTCTCTCTAGTGTATAGGGTAATCACTCTATCCTTCTCTAATCATGCTTTCTAATTTTTGTTCTTCTCTTAACCAATCAACAACATTTAATATACCAATGCAAACATCATGAGGTCTTTTCAAGGTTGTAATGGGGCCAAAGTTAGGGTAAGGGTACATATATGGCTAAGTAAGCTTATAAATTGAATCTTTAATTAACCCAAGCTTTCACCTAACACACATATATTTTCTTTATAACTTAAATTTCACACCTAGCTACCCAAAATTTTTTTCTTTCACATTCCATACTCATGTATCAACTTTTATTTTAATTTTATCATATATGCATTGATCCTTGAATTTTAACTTAGCATTGGGGTAATTTTGTCCCCTTATTTATTTATTGAATATTTTTGGATTTTTTTATATAAACACAGCTTATCAATGTACATAGATTTTTAATTTTTCTTTTACAGTTTCACATGAGTAGGTACCCAAATTCCCATTATATTATCATGACACATTTCCTTATTATCTTTTGTTCCCACAATCTTCCCATACTCAATTAACACACAATTCTACCTCAATCTAACCAAAGATTCAATTGGGATATATAATTATTTTTTCGCTTAAGACTAGTAATGTGGTAAAATAAAGAACAAATGGGATTTAAAGGCTCAAAGTGGCTAACAAAGGTAACTTAAGGGTTAGGCTTAATTTGGATAAGTGAGCTAAGAAAATAATGGCCTCAATCATATGCAAGCATATAAATATATTAAACATTGGACATATAGGATGAAACAAAATATAGATTACAATCATAGAGAAGTAAACACACAAGAATAAAATATTTATGGTTAAATAATGTAACCATGTGTTTAGGCTCAAAGTCTCACAGGTTGTGTGTTCTTTAGCTCAAAAATCATGTTTCAAATACAACTTCAAGCAAATTTAACATAAAAGTTTTTATTAAAATTAGTGAAATTTTGTTCTAAAAATAGGGTCTTAGAAGAAACTTACTGTCATTTCAATCAAGTAGAACATGCATGCAACTAACCTATTACTATGCAATTTATCCTATTTTATTGGTGTTAGGGAAGATAAATTACCTCCGGAAGTCAGGTACTGACCGACCTCCCCACACTTAAGGCTTTGCACCGTCCTCGGTGCCATCTGTCAGGAACAAAGGTGGGCTGGAAGCAGTATCTCCACAGTCGGGACCATCATGGCTCCCTGTGCTGGTAAAAGAAGTGGAGTTCGGGGTGTCTGAGTCTCTGTATTTTCCTTTAAGTAGCTCCTTGAGGTATGTGAATCGGCGCTTGTTACGGTGCTCTCTTAGCTTCGCTTTGTGTTCCTGCTGATCCAACCTTTCAAGTATCTGATGGAGCAGTTGGTTTGTTGTAGGTGCTTGTGGTGTTGAAGGAGGAATGTCTTCAGCCGGTTCAGTAGGCTGGCTTGTAGTGGCTGTTGGAAGTCTAATATATTTCCCGTTAGGGACGTACTGATCATCCCGTGGGAGCATGGCTTTGGTGTCTCCAGCTCTGTAGGAGACTCCGGCTGCTGAGACGAGATCTGAAACTAAGGCGGGAAAAGGTAAGTTACCCACAATCTGTAGGTGTCCCATTGCATTCCGGATGTGTCTTGGTAGGTTCAGAGGCTGGTCTGTAATGATGCACCATAGTAGAACGGCCATGTCTGCAGTGAAGGAGGACTCGTGGGTGCTCGGAAAGACGTAATGGGACATAATCTGTGCCCATACGCGAGCCTCCAAGGTAAGTGCAGAAGCCAATATTCCCTTAGGATGGGAACGATGGTATCCATAGATCCATCTGCTGCCAGGTAGCGCGATAACTCTGAGAACAGCGTCCCAGTCAAATTGGTACATCTGGCGCTTGAGTGCGGCATCTTGAAATGCGTCCAGTCCTTCTGGAGTAGGGGGAAGATCTAAAGTTCGTTGAATGGCCTCTTCTGTAATGGGGATTTATTTATGACGGACATAGACAAACTGCAGGGTCGGCAGGTGGAAGTTGGGGTAGAACTCGACTACCCAGGAAAGATTAACCTGCCGTGGCTGTCTCTGTAGGAAACCCCATTGTCTTCGTGCAATTTGCGGCTCAACAAATTCAGCAATATGGGTCGGGAGGATAAGAAGGTATTCGTTGTTGTAACTCCTTTCTGCCAGGATGGGGAACATCTGCTCACAGTAGCGATTGGTAAATCGCGCAGTGTCCTTTGCTGGGAAGGCTTTCTCTTTTTGATCAACCTTTATAATCCTCTTAATCCTTTTTGTTGAGGGATTAACTGCAGTTGAAGATGGCTCTGCTACTAATGCTCTTTTTGTTCCTCTCCTTGCTGTTGATTTGGGAGTAGCTTTCTCCTTGCATTTCTTAGTGGCCATCCTAAAAGAAAGAAAAGAGAAAGTATGTAAAAATGTCAAGGGATAGAGCAAGGAAGAGAACGGGAAAGGTGGTAATCAATGCACATGAAAAGATGAATGATGTTAACACATGGTCATGACTACATGTGAGAAACAACAATGGAAATATAGCAAGTGCATATGATGACAAATAAATGTAAGGTGTTTATTGGCATGCAGGCAAAGGCATGATTTTAGCATAGATCAAGCATTCAATGTCTAAGTTAGATTACCAAGTCTGTCATACTAACAATCTGTTTGTATTAACAATTATATTTAAGTAATAAAATATAAAAAAGAGTTTTGTAAAAAGCAAGCATATAGAGTAATAGATTAAAAGAAATCTAAAAATAGTGCACAATGCCATACGGGCATTTTCACAAACACATAGCATGCATGGTAAATAAGCTAAAGAAAATAATAAATTGAACATGCAAGCAACCCTTAAAAAATTAATATATAATTGCCAAACAAGTTTGCAACAATCCACAAGCATATAATAAAGAACAATAATGACCCTAATAAATTTCCAACACCAATTAAAAGAAAAAGAAAGAAAAGAAAAACATGGATAATGCAAGTAAAAAGAAAAAGAAAAGGAGAAGAAAACATAAAAATAAGAAAAATATATAAAAAAAAAAGTAAGGAAGGAAGAAGAAAAAGAAAAACCTTGATAATGGTGGTGAGAGAGAGAAAGTAGAAAGTGAGAAAGAAGGAAGAAGGGAGAAGGAAGAAATAAGAAATAAGGAGGGAAAAGGAAAAGTAGGAATTGGGGAAGAGAAAGATAAGATATTTTGGCAGATTAGGTTAAGCTGTGCGGCGCAAGCGACGCAGACGCGTGGGGGACGCGTTCGCGCGAATTGCACTGATATGAATCGACGCGGTCGCGTCGGTCACGCGGACGCGTAACTCGTTTTGTGCTACTGGCGCGAGGGCAGCCTCGCGCTCGCACAACTCTCTGTTCGAAACTCATTGTTGCCAAATTCTAGGGTGACGCGGTCGCGTGGTGGACGCGATCGCGTGGGTGGCCAATATTGGGATATGACGCGGACGCGTGGTAAGGCTTGTGCGCCTAGCACCACTCCAGCATAACTTTCGGCCATGCACCCTTTTTGACGTTGATTTCAGGCCACGCGTCCGCATGGGTGATGCGGACGCGTGGGAGGCATTTTTCCCAATTGACACGGACGCGTCAGCGACGCGGACGCGTCAGCGACGCGGTCGCGTGGGGGTGATTTGTGCCAAAGGCACGCCTCCAGCCACGCTCCCGCATGACTTTCTGTTCGATTTACTTTTCTTTCGTACTCACCTGCGACGCAGACGTGTCGCGTGCCCCCCCTTTTTTTATGCAATATACAAATGAAGATGCAAACTAAATGTTCTAGCAAAGAGAAAAAGAAAACTAAGAAGAAAGAAAGGAACGATCATACCATGGTGGGTTGTCTCCCACCTAGCACTTTGCTTTAACGTCCTTAAGTTGGATGCTCCACTAGCTCAGTCTTCTGCTGTGGGTGGATCCTCCAAGAGGAAGATTTCTAACTCCTTATTTTTCGTCACCTTCTCACCATCATATAGCTTTAAGCGATGTCCATTAACTTTGATGAATTCATATCTTGAAGGATGACTCAGGTGGAAAACTCCGTATGGCTCAGCCTTCTCTAATCTATATGGACATTTCCATTTTGATCTCAACTTGCCTGGCATGAGCCTCAGTCTAGAGTTGTAAAGGAGGACTAAGTCCCCAGGTTGGAACTTTCTCCTCTTGATGTGTGGTGCACAAAACTGTGATCTCAGGCAACGGCGCCAGAAACTCTGTACGCACGTCTTAATAAATCCTTTTTCATTCACAACTTTGATACAACTAACCAGCAAGTGCACTAGGTTGTCCAAGTAATAAACCTTACGTGAGTAAGGGTCGATCCCACGGAGATTGTTGGTATGAAGCAAGCTATGGTCACCTTGTAAATCTCAGTCAGGCGGATATAAAATAGTTATGGAGTTTTCGAACATAAATAATAAATAGAAAATAAGGATAGAAATACTTATGTAATTCATTGGTTAGAATTTCAGATAAGCGTATAGAGATGCATTCGTTCCTCTGGACCTCTACTTTCCTGCTGTCTTCATCCAATCAATCTTACTCCTTTCCATGGCTGGCTTTATGTAAGGACATCACCGTTGTCAATGGCTACTTTTAATCCTCTCTGGAAAATGGTCCGATGCGCTGTCACTGCATGGTTAATCGTCTGGAGGCATCACCCTTGCCAATGGCTGCATCTTATCCTCTTGTGAAAATGGTCCAAATGCTCTGTCACAGCACGGCTAATCATCTGAGGTTCTCGATCATACTGGAATAGGATTCACCCTCCTTTTTCGTCTGTCACTACGTCCAGCACTCGCGAGTTTGAAGTTCGTCACAGTCATTCAATCCCAGAGTCTTACTCGGAATACCACAGACAAGGTTTAGACTTTCCAAACTCTCAAGAATGCCGCCATCAATCTAGCTTATACCACGAAGATTCTGATTAAGAGATCCAAGAGATACTCATTCAATCTAAGGTGGAACGGAAGTGGTTGTCAGGCACGCGTTCGTGGGGGAATGATGATGATTGTCACGTTCATCACATTCAGGTTGAAGTGCAAATGAATATCTTAGAAGCGGAATAAGTTGAATTGAATAGAAAAACAGTAGTACTTTGCATTAATCTTTGAGGAACAGCAGAGCTCCACACCTTAATCTATGGAGTGCAGAAACTCTACCGTAGAAAAATACATAAGTGAATATAGGGTAAGCATGGCCGAGTGGCCAGCCTCCCATGGAGGTCTAGAGATCTAAAATTGATCAAAAGATGTCTAATACGATAGTGAAAAGTCCTATTTATACTAAACTAGTTACTAGGGTTCACATAAGTAAGTAATTAATGCATAAATCTACTTCCGGGGCCCACTTGGTGTGTGCTTGGGCTGAACTTGAATGTTACACGTGTAGAGGTCAATCTTGGAGTTGAACGCCAGTTTGTAACGTATTTCTGGCGTTCAACTCTGGCTTGTGACGTGTTTCTGGCGTTTAACTCCAGACAGCAGCGTAGAACTGGTGTTCAACGCCCTTTTACGTCGTCTAAACTCGGCCAAAGTATGGACCATTATATATTGCTGGAAAGCCCTGGATGTCTACTTTCCAACGCAATTGGAAGCGCGCCATTTTGAGTTCTGTAGCTCTAGAAAATCTATTTTGAGTTCAGGGAGGTCAGAATCCAACAGCATCAGCAGTCCTTAAATTAATGAAAACATCCCTAAAAGTAACTAGATTCTACTAAAAACAATGCCAAAAAGCGTATAAATTATCCGCTCATCACAACACCAAACTTAAATTGTTGCTTGTCCCCAAGCAACCGAAAATCAAATAGGATAAAAAGAAGAGAATATACTATAAATTCCAAACTATCAATGAAACATAGCTCCAATCAGATGAGCGGGACTTGTAGCTTTTTGCCTCTTGAATAGTTTTGGCATCTCACTTTATCCATTGAAGTTCAGAATGATTGGCATCTATAGGAACTCAGAGTTCAGATAGTGTTATTGATTCTCCTAGTTCAGTATGATGATTCTTGAACACAGCTATTTTATGAGTCTTGGCCGTGGCCCTAAGCACTTTGTTTTCCAGTATTACCACCGGATACATAAATGCCACAGACACATAATTGGGTGAACCTTTTCAGATTGTGACTCAGCTTTGCTAAAGTCCCTAATTAGAGGTGTCCAGGGTTCTTAAGCACACTCTTCTTTTGCTTTGGACCTTAACTTTAACCGCTCAGTCTCAAGTTTTCACTTGACACCTTCACGCCACAAGCACATGGTTAGGGACAGCTTGGTTTAGCTGCTTAGGCCAGGATTTTATTCCTTTAGGCCCTCCTATCCACTGATGCTCAAAGCCTTTGGATCCTTTTTATTTATCCTTGCCTTTTGGTTTTAAGGGTTATTTGCTTTTTGCTCTTGCCTCTTGGTTTTAAGAGCTTTTGGCTTTTTCTGCTTGCTTTTTCTTTTTCTTTCTATTTTTTTCGCTATTTTTTTTTCTGCAAGCTTTGTTCTTTGCTGCTTTTTCTTGCTTCAAGAATTATTTTTATGATTTTTCAGATTATCAAATAACATGTCTCCTTATCATCATTCTTTCAAGAGCCAACATATTTAACATTCTTAAACAACAACTTCAAAAGACATATGCACTGTTCAGGCATTCATTCAGAAAACAAGAAGCATTGTCACCACATCAATATAATTAAACTAAGTTCAAGGATAAATTCGAAACTCATGTACTTCTTGTTCTTTTGAATTAAAATATTTTTTATTTAAGAGAGGTGATGGATTCATAGGACATTCATAACTTTAAGACAAAGTTACTAAATACTAATGATCATGTAATAAGACACAAACATGGATAAGCACTTAACATAAAGAAAACAAAAAACAGAGAATTTAAGAACAATGAATGAGTCCACCTTAGTGATGATGGCGTTTCCTTCTTGAGGAACCAATGATGTCCTTGAGCTCTTCTATGTCTCTTCCTTGTCTTTGTTGCTCCTCCCTCATTGCTTTTTGATCTTCTCTAATTTCATGAAAGATGATGGAGTGCTCTTGATGTTCCACCCTTAGTTGCTTCCAATAATTGTGTGGAGGAAAATGTATCCCCTGAGGTATCTCAGGGATTTCTTGATGGTGAGCTTCCTCATGTGTTTCTTGAGCTCCATGAATAGGCTCTCTTGTTTGCTCCATCCTTTTCTAAGTGATGGGCTTGTGAGATGAATCTTTCCATCTCCCATGGCTCAGAGGTAGAAGCAATTGCCTTCCCTTTTCTCTTTCTTAAGGTTTCTCTGGCCTTAGGTGCCATTAATGGTAATGGAAAAACAAAAAGCTTATGCTTTTACCACACCAAACTTAGAATATTGCTCGCCCTCGAGCAAGAGAAGAAAGAATAGATGAAGAAGAAGAAGATATGGAGGAGATGGAGGGATGTGTGTATTCGGCCATATGGGTGGGATTGGGTGGGAAAGAGATTTTGAATTTTGAAGGTAGGTGGGGTGTATGGATGTGAGTGGTAAATGGAAAACAGAAGGGATGATCATGAATGGAGAGAGAGAGGGTGAGAAGAAGTGAGTGGAGGTAGGTGGGGATCCTGTGGGGTCCACAGATCCTGAGGTGTTCAAGGATTTACAACCTTGCACCAAATTAGGCATGCAAAATGCCCTTGCACACAACTCTGGGTGTTCAACGCCAGATTGGTGCTTGTTCTGGGCGTTGAACGCCCATTTGTTACCCATTTCTGGCGTTGAACGCCAGAACCATGCTTGTTATGGGCGTTTAGCGCCAGCTCTTCTCCAGGGTGCAATTCTGGCGTTCAAACGCCCAGATGCTACCCATTTTGGGCGTTCAGCGCCAGAACCATGCTCTCTTCTGGCGTTGAACGCCAGCCAGATGCTTCTTACTGGCGTTTAAACGCCAGTAAGGTCTTCCTCCAGGATGTAATTTTTCTTCTGCTATTTTTTTATTCCGTTTTCAATTTTTATATTTATTTTGTGACTCCACATGATCATGAACCTAATAAAACATGAGAGAACAAGAAAAATAAAATTAGATAAATAAAAATTGGGTTGCCTCCCAACAAGCACTTCTTTAATGTCAATAGCTTGACAGTGGGCTCTCATGGAGCCTCCTCACAGATGTTCAGAGCATTGTTGAGACTTTCCAACACCAAACTTAAAGTTTTGATATGGGAGTTCAACACCAAACTTAGAGTTTGGTTGTGGCCTCCCAACACTAAACTTAGAGTTTGACTGTGGGGGCTCTGGTTGACTCTGTTTTGAGAGAAGCTTTTTATTCTTCCTCTCCATGTTTACAGAAGGATGTCCTTGAGTTTTAAACTCAAGGGGGTCCTCATTCAATTGAAGGACTAGTTCACCTCTGTTAACATCAATCACAGCTCTTGCTGTGGCTAGGAAGGGTCTTCCAAGAATGATGGATTCATCCTCATCCTTCCCAGTATCCAGGATTATGAAATCAGCAGAGATGTAAAGGCCTTCAACCTTTACTAACACGTCCTCTACTTGTCCATAAGCCTCTTTTCTTGAGTTGTCTGCCATCTCTAATGAAATTTTAGCAGCTTGCACCTCAAAGATTCCCGATTTCTCCATTACAGAGAGGGGCATGAGGTTTATCCCTGAACCAAGGTCACACAGAGCCTTTTCAAAGATCATGGTGCCTATGGTACAAGGTATTAAGAACTTTCCAGGATCCTATTTCTTCTGAGGTAATGTCAGTTGATCCAAATCACTTAGTTCATTGATGAACAAGGGAGGTTCATCTTCCCAAGTCTCAATACCAAATAATTTGGTATTCAGCTTCATGATTGCACCAAGGTACTTGGCAACTTGCTCTTCAGTAACATCCTCATTCTCTTCAGAAGAGGAATACTCATCAGAGCTCATGAATGGCATAAGGAGGTTCAATGGAATCTCTATGGTCTCTAGATGAGCCTCAGATTCCTTTGGTTCCTCAAAGGAAAACTCCTTATTGATCACTGGACGTCCCAGGAGGTCTTCCTCCTTGGGATTTACGTCCTCCCCTTCCTTTCCAGGTTCGGCCGTGTTGACTATGTCAATGGCCTTGCACTCTCCTTTTGGATTTTCTTCTGTATTGCTTGGGAGAGTACTAGGAGGGATTTCAGTGATCCTTTTACTCAGCTGGCCCACTTGTGCCTCCAAATTTCTAATGGAGGACCTTGTTTCATTCATGAAACTTACAGTGGCATTAGATAGATCAGAGACTAAGTTTGCTAAATTAGAGATATTTTGTTCAGAGTTCTCTGTCTGTTGCTGAGTGGATGATGGAAAAGGTTTACTATTGTTAAACATATTTCTTCCACCATTATTAAAGCCTTGTTGAGGCTTTTGTTGATCCTTCCATGAGAGATTTGGGTGATTTCTCCATGAGGGATTATAGGTGTTTCCATAAGGTTCACCCATATAATTCACCTTTGCTATTGCAGGGTTTTCAGGATCATAAGCTTCTTCTTCAGAAGATGCCTCTTGAGTACTGTTGGATGCAGCTTGCATTCCATTCAGACTCTAAGAAATCATATTGACTTGCTGAGTCAATATTTTATTCTGAGCCAATATGGCATTCAGAGTATCAATTTCAAGAACTCCCTTCTTCTGAGGCGTTCCATTACTCACAGGATTCCTCTCAGAAGTGTACATAAACTGGTTATTAGCAACCATGTCAATGAGTTCTTGAGCTTTTGCAGGCGTTTTCTTTAGGTGAATGGATCCACCTGCAGAAGTATCCAATGACATTTTAGCTAATTCAGACAGACCATCATAGAATATGTCCAGGATGGTCCATTCTGAAAGCATGTCAGAAGGACACTTTTTGGTCAGTCCTTTGTATCTCTCCCAAGCTTCATAGAGGGATTCACCTTCTTTCTGTCTGAAGGTGTGAACATCCACTCTAAGCTTACTCAGATTTTGAGGAGGAAAGAACTTGGCTAAGAAAGCCTTGACCAGCTTATCCCAAGAGTTCAGGCTATCCTTAGGTTGAGAGTTCAACCATACTCTAGCTCTGTCTCTTACAGCAAAAGGGAAAAGCATGAGCCTGTAGACTTCAGGATCTACTCCATTAGTCTTAACAATATCACATATCTACAAGAATTCAGTTAAGAACTGAAAAGGATCTTCAGATGGAAGTCCATGAAACTTGCAGTTCTGCTGCATCAGAGAAACTAATTGAGGTTTCAGCTCAAAATTGTTTGCTCCAATGGCAGGAATGGAGATACTTCTTCCATGTAAATTGGAATTAGGTGCAGTAAAGTCACCAAGCATCCTCCTTGCATTATTATTATTTTCGGCTGCCATCTCCTCTTCCTGTTCGAAAATTTCTGAAAGGTGCTTGCTGGATTGTTGTAATTTAGCTTCTCTTAGTTTCCTCTTCAGAGTCCTTTCAGGTTCTGGATCTGCTTTAACAAGAATATTCTTGTCCTTGCTCCTGCTCATATGAAAAAGAGGGACAGAAAAATAATAATAATAGGGGTCTTTTTTACCACAGTATAGAGGTCCCTGTGTGAGTAGAAGAAAAGAGGAAGAAAATCTGAACTCAGAGAGAGAGGGGGAGAATTTTTGAAAATTATTTTTTTGAAAAAGAGTTAGTGATTTTTAAAAATTGTTTTTGAAAAAGGTTAGTAATTTTCGAAAATTAAAATAAAAAATTAAAATAATTAGTTAATTAAAAAGAATTTTTGAAAAAGAGGGAAGATATTTTCGAAAATTAGAGAGAGAGTTAGTTAGGTAGTTTTGAAAAAGATAAGAAACAAACAAAAAGTTAGTTAGTTAGTTGAAACAAATTTGAAAATCAATTTTGAAAAGATAAGAAGATAAGAAGTTAGAAAAGATATTTTAAAATCAAATTTTGAAAAAGATATGATTTTGAAAAAGATAAGATAGAAAGATATTTTTGAAAAGACATGATTGAAATTAGTTTTGAAAAAGATTTGATTTTTAAAATCACAATTAATGACTTGATTCACAAAAAATCACAAAATATGATTCTAGAACTTAAAGTTTGAATCTTTCTTAACAAGTAACAAACTTGAAATTTTTGAATCAAAACATTAATTGATAATGTTATTTTCGAAAATTAGGAGATAAAGATAAGAAAAAGATTTTTGAAAAATATTTCTAAAATTTTCGAAAATAAATAAGAAAAATGAAAAAGATTTGATTTTTGAAAAAGATTTTGAAAAAGATAAGATTTTTAAATTGAAAATTTGATTTGACTCATAAGAAACAACTAAATTTTAAAAAGTTTTGAAAAAGTCAACTCAAATTTTCGAATTTATGAGAAGAAAAAGGAGAAGATTTTTTTTTTGATTTTTTTGAATTTTTATGATGAGAGAGAAAAACATGAAAATGATGCAATGCATGAAAATTTTTATATCAAAACAATGAATGCATGCAAGAATGCTATGAATGTCAAGATGAACACCAAGAACACTTTGAATGTCAAGATGAACATCAAGAACTTATTTTTGAAAAATTTTTAATGCAAAGAAAACATGCAAGACACCAAACTTAAAATTATTTCATGTATAGACACTATGAATGTAAGAATGCATATGAAAAACAGGAAAAGACACAAAACATGAAAACATCAAGATCAAACAAGAAGACTTACCAAGAACAACTTGAAGATCATGAAGAACACTATGAATGCATGAATTTTTTGAAAAATGCAAGATGAATATGCAATTGACACCAAACTTTCAACTTGACTCAAGACTCAAACAAGAAACATGAAATATTTTTTATTTTTATGATTTTTTTTATTTTTTTTGGATTTTTGTTTTATATTTTTCGAAAACAAAGGAGAAAATTTTTGAAAGATGTTTGAAATTTTTTTTTGAAAACTTTTTGAAAATAAAACAAAAAGAAAATTACCTAATCTGAGCAACAAGATGAACCGTCAGTTGTCCAAACTCGAACAATCCCCGGCAACGGCGCCAAAAACTTGGTGCACGAAATTGTGATCTCAGGCAATGGCGCCATAAACTCTGTACGCACATCTTAATAAATCCTTTTTCATTCACAACTTCGATACAACTAACCAGCAAGTGCACTGGGTCGTCCAAGTAATAAACCTTACGTGAGTAAGGGTCGATCCCACGGAGATTGTTGGTATGAAGCAAGCTATGGTCACCTTGTAAATCTCAGTCAGGCGGATATAAAATAGTTATGGAGTTTTCGAACATAAATAATAAATAGAAAATAAGGATAGAAATACTTATGTAATTCATTGGTTAGAATTTCAGATAAGCGTATAGAGATGCATTCGTTCCTCTAAACCTCTGCTTTCCTGCTGTCTTCATCCAATCAATCTTACTCCTTTCCATGGCTGGCTTTATGTAAGGACATCACCGTTGTCAATAGCTACTTTTAATCCTCTCTGGAAAATGGTCCGATGCGCTGTCACTGCATGGCTAATCGTCTGGAGGCATCACCCTTGCCAATGGCTGCATCCTATCCTCTTGTGAAAATGGTCCAAATGCTCTGTCACAACACGGCTAATCATCTGACGTTCTCGATCATACTGGAATAGGATTCACCCTCCTTTTTCGTCTGTCACTACGCCCAGCACTCGCGAGTTTGAAGTTCGTCACAGTCATTCAATCCCAGAGTCCTACTCGGAATACCACAGACAAGGTTTAGACTTTTCGGACTCTCATGAATGCCGCCATCAATCTAGCTTATACCACGAAGATTCTGATTAAGAGATCCAAGAGATACTCATTCAATCTAAGGTGGAACGGAAGTGGTTGTCAGGCACGCGTTCGTGGGGGAATGATGATGATTGTCACGTTCATCACATTCAGGTTGAAGTGCGAATGAATATCTTAGAAGCGGAATAAGTTGAATTGAATAGAAAAACAGTAGTACTTTGCATTAATCTTTGAGGAACAGCAGAGCTCCACACCTTAATCTATGGAGTGCAGAAACTCTACTGTAGAAAAATACATAAGTGAATATAGGGTAAGCATGGCTGAGTGGCCAGCCTCCCATGGAGGTCTAGAGATCTAAAATTGATCAAAAGATGTCTAATACAATAGTGAAAAGTCCTATTTATACTAAACTAGTTACTAGGGTTTACAGAAGTAAGTAATTGATGCATAAATCCACTTCCGGGGCCCACTTGGTATGTGCTTGGGCTGAGCTTGAATGTTACACGTGTAGAGGTCAATCTTGGAGTTGAACGCCAGTTTGTAACGTATTTCTGGCGTTCAACTCTGGCTTGTGACGTGTTTCTGGCGTTTAACTCCAGATAGCAGCGTAGAACTGGCGTTCAACGCCCTTTTACATCGTCTAAACTCGGCCAAAGTATGGACTATTATATGTTGCTGGAAAGCCCTGGATGTCTACTTTCCAACGCAATTGGAAGCACGCCAATTTCAGTTCTGTAGCTCTAGAAAATTCATTTTGAGTGCAGGGAGGTCAGAATCCAACAGCATCAGCAGTCCTTCTTCAACCTCTGAATCTGATTTTTGCTCAAGTCCCTCAATTTCAGCCAGAAATTACCTGAAATCACAGAAAAATACACAAACTCATAGTAAAGTCCAGAAATGTGAATTTAACATAAAAACTAATGAAAACATCCCTAAAAGTAACTAGATTCTACTAAAAACATACTAAAAGCAATGCCAAAAAGCGTATAAATTATCCGCTCATCACAACACCAAACTTAAATTGTTGCTTGTTCCCAAGCAACCGAAAATCAAATAGGATAAAAAGAAAAGAATATACTATAAATTCCAAACTATCAATGAAACATAGCTCCAATCAGATGAGCGGGACTTGTAGCTTTTTGCCTCTTGAATAGTTTTGGCATCTCACTTTATCCATTGAAGTTCAGAATGATTGGCATCTATAGGAACTCAGAGTTCAGATAGTGTTATTGATTCTCCTAGTTTAGTATGATGATTCTTGAACACAGCTATTTTATGAGTCTTGGCCGTGGCCCTAAGCACTTTGTTTTCCAGTATTACCACCGGATACATAAATGTCACAGACACATAATTGGGTGAACCTTTTCAGATTGTGACTCAGCTTTGCTAAAGTCCCCAATTAGAGGTGTCCAGGGTTCTTAAGCACACTCTTCTTTTGCTTTGGACCTTGACTTTAACCGCTCAGTCTCAAGTTTTCACTTGACACCTTCATGCCACAAGCACATGGTTAGGGACAGCTTGGTTTAGCCGCTTAGGCCAGGATTTTATTCCTTTAGGCCCTCCTATCCACTGATGCTCAAAGCCTTGGGATCCTTTTTATTTACCCTTGCCTTTTGGTTTTAAGGGTTATTGGCTTTTTGCTCTTGCCTCTTGGTTTTAAGAGCTTTTGGCTTTTTCTGCTTGCTTTTTCTTTTTCTTTCTATTTTTTTTCGCTATTTTTTTTTCTGCAAGCTTTGTTCTTTGCTGCTTTTTCTTGCTTCAAGAATCATTTTTATGATTTTTCAGATTATCAAATAACATGTCTCTTTATCATCATTTTTTCAAGAGCCAACATATTTAACATTCTTAAACAACAACTTCAAAAGACATATGCACTGTTCAGGCATTCATTCAGAAAACTGCCCAAAAGGCTTTGTGCTCTACTTCAACCGAGAGGTGACAGGCTTTTCGATAAATTAAGCAGAAGGGACTCATCCCAATGGGTGTCTTGTATGCTGTTCTGTATGCCCAGAGTACATCTTGTAGCCTGGTGCTCCAGTCTCTTCTATGAGATTTGACTATCTTCTGTAATATACGCTTTATCTCTCTATTTGACACCTTGACTTGCCCATTAGTCTGAAGGTGGTAGGCTGTTGCTACTTTATGAATTATCCCATGCTTCTTCAGTAATCCTGTTAGTCTCCTGTTACAAAAATGGCTGCCTTGATCACTCATAATTGCTCGTGGTGATCCAAAACGACAAATAATATGGTTTTTAACAAAGGAAACAATAGTGTTAGCATCATCAATGCAGGTAGGAATTGCTTCCACCCATTTAGAAACGTAATCTACAGCTAACAATATATAAAAATAACCATGAGAATTTGGAAATGGACCTATGAAGTCAATGCCCCAAACATCAAAAATTTCACAGAAAAGCATAATCTGTTGAGGCATCTCATCCCTCTTGGATATATTGCCAAACCTTTGGCATGGGGAACAAGATTTACAAAATTCAGCAGCATCTTTAAAAAGAGTAGGCCACCAAAATCCACAGTCTAAAATTTTCCTAGCTGTTCTTTGAGGGCTAAAATGTCCTCCACTCTCAGATGAGTGGCAGGCCTCTAAAATAGACTGGAATTCTAATTGAGGCACACACCGTCTATTACCTGGTCAGCACCACATCTCCATAAATATGGGTCATCCCATATATAATATTTAGACTCGCTTTTCAGCTTGTCTCTTTGATGCTTAGTAAAGTTTGGAGGAAAAGTGCGGCTAACTAGATAATTAGCTACAGGTGCATACCAAGGGACTACTTCAGATACTACTTGCAGGTTATCAAATGGGAAATTATCATTATAGGAGTGGAGGTATCCTTAATGTGCTTAAGGCGACTCAAGTAGTCTGCCACTAGATTTTGGTTACCACTCCTATCTTTAATTTCTAAATCAAATTCTTGTAGTAGCAGTATCCAACGTATAAGCCTTGGTTTGGACTCCTTTTTAGCTAATAAATACTTTAGAACTGCGTGGTCCGAGTACACTACTACTTTAGTACCAAGTAAATAGGCTCGAAATTTATCCAGAGCAAAAACAATAGCAAGAAGCTCTTTCTCAGTAGTAGTGTAATTAGACTGAGCAGCGTCTAAAGTCTTAGATGCATAAGCAATTACAAAAGGGTCCTTACCTTCACGCTGAGCCAGCGCTGCTCCTACTGCATGGTTGGAAGCATCACACATGATTTCAAATGGCTGGCTCCAGTCTGGTCCTCTCACAATTGGAGCTTGAGTCAGGGCGGTCTTCAGCTTATCAAACGCTTGTTTGCAATCCTCACTGAACTCGAACTCAATATCTTTCTGCAGTAGTCTGGATAAGGGTAGTGCTACCTTACTAAAGTCCTTAATGAATCTCCGGTAAAAACCTGCATGGCCAAGGAACGAACGGACGTCCCTCACAGAGGAGGGGTAAGGTAAACTAGAAATAACATCCACCTTTGCTGGATCTACAGAAATGCCCGTATTAGACACAACATGTCCTAGTACAATCCCTTGTTTTACCATAAAGTGACATTTTTCAAAGTTTGGTGCACGAAATTGTGATGTCCAGGCTCGAACAATCCCTGGTAATGGCTCCAAAGCTTGGTGCTCTGATCTTAATTCATAATTGTCACAACTTCGATACAACTAACCAGCAAGTGCACTGGGTCGTCCAAGTAATACCTTACGTGAGTAAGGGTCGAATCCCACGGAGATTGTTGGTATGAAGCAAGCTATGGTCACCTTGCAAATCTCAGTCAGGCGGATATAAAATAATCATGGAGTTTTCGAATAATAAATAATAGAATAGGGATAGAGATACTTATGTAAATCATTGGTAGGAATTTCAGATAAGCGAATGGAGATGCTTTTCGTTCCTCTGAACCTCTGCTTTCCTGCTATCTTCATCCAATCAGTCTTACTCCTTTCCATGGCTGGCTTTATGCAAGGGCATCACCGTTGTCAGTGGCTACATCCCCTCCTCTCAGTGAATAATATGCTCACGCACCCTGTCACGGCACGGCTATTCATCTGTCGGTTCTCGATCATGCTGGAATAGGATTCACCCTCCTTTTGCGTTTGTCACTAACGCCCAGCACTCGCGAGTTTGAAGCTCGTCACAGTCATTCAATCATTGAATCCTACTCAGAATACCACAGACAAGGTTTAGACCTTCCGGATTCTCTTGAATGCCGCCATCATTCTAGCTTACGCCACGAAGATTCTGGTTAGGAGATCTAAGAGATACTCATTCTAGCTCAATTCATGTAGAACAGAAGTGTTTGTCAGGCACGCGTTCATAAGGGGGAAGGATGATGAGCGTCACACATAATCATCACCTTCATCACGTTCTTGGGTGTGAATGGATATCTTAGAAGAGAAATAAGAAGAATTGAATAGAAAACAGTAGTACTTTGCATTAATCTTGGAGGAACAGCAGAGCTCCACAGCTTAATCTATGGAGTGTAGAAACTCTACCGTATGAAAATACATAAGTGAAGGTCCAGGCATGGCCGTGTGGCCAGCCCCCATGATCTAAGAACAATGCGTTCAAAGATGATCCTAAGATCCTAAGATGATCAAAAGACTGTTAATACAATAGTAAGAGGTCCTATTTATAATAAACTAGTCACTAGGGTTTACATGAGTAAGTAATTGATGAATAAATCCACTTTCGGGGCCCACTTGGTGTGTGTTTGGGCTGAGCTTAAGTGTAGCACGTGCAGAGGCCATTTGTGGAGTTGAACGCCAGTTTCTGTGCCAGTTTGGGCGTTCAACTCTGGTTTTGGATCCTTTTCTGGCGCTGGACGCCAGATTTGGGCAGAAGGCTGGCGTTGAACGCCAGTTTACGTCGTCAATTCTTGGCCAAAGTATGGACTATTATATATTGCTGGAAAGCCCTGGATGTCTACTTTCCAACGCAATTGGAAGCGCGCCATTTCGAGTTCTGTAGCTCCAGAAAATCCACTTTGAGTGCAGGGAGGTTAGAATCCAACAGCATCAGCAGTCCTTTTTCAACCTCTGAATCTGATTTTTGCTCAAGTCCCTCAATTTCAGCCAGAAAATACCTGAAATCACAGAAAAACACACAAACTCATAGTAAAGTCCAGAAATGTGAATTTAACATAAAAACTAATGAAAACATCCCTAAAAGTAACTAGATCCTACTAAAAACATGCTAAAAACAATGCCAAAAAGCGTATAAATTATCCGCTCATCACAACACCAAACTTAAATTGTTGCTTGTCCCCAAGCAACTGAAAATCAAATAGGATAAAAAGAAGAGAATATACTATAAATTCCAAACTATCAATGAAACATAGCTTCAATCATATGAGCGGGACTTATAGCTTTTTGTCTCTTGAATAGTTTTGGCATCTCACTTTATCCATTGAGGTTCAGAATGATTGGCATCTATAGGAACTCAGAGTTCAGATAGTGTTATTGATTCTCCTAGTTCAGTATGATGATTCTTGAACACAGCTATTTCATGAGTCTTGGCCGTGGCCCTAAGCACTTTGTTTTCCAGTATTACCACCGGATACATAAATGCCACAGACACATAATTGGGTGAACCTTTTCAGATTGTGACTCAGCTTTGCTAAAGTCCCCAATTAGAGGTGTCCAGGGTTCTTAAGCACACTCTTTTTTTGCTTTGGACCTTGACTTTAACCGCTCAGTCTCAAGTTTTCACTTGACACCTACACGCCACAAGCACATGGTTAGGGACAGCTTGGTTTAGCCGCTTAGACCAGGATTTTATTCCTTTAGGCCCTCCTATCCACTGATGCTCAAAGCCTTGGGATCCTTTTTATTTGCCCTTGCCTTTTGGTTTTAAGGGTTATTGGCTTTTTCTGCTTGCTTTTTCTTTTTCTTTCTATTTTTTTTCTATTTTTTTTTCGCCTATTTTTTTTTTTCTGCAAGCTTTGTTCTTTGCTGCTTTTTCTTGCTTCAAGAATCATTTTTATGATTTTTCAGATTATCAAATAACATGTCTCCTAGTCATCATTCTCTCAAGAGCCAACATATTTAACATTCTTAAACAACAACTTCAAAAGACTCATGCACTGTTCAAGCATACATTTAGAAAACAAGAAGCATTGTCACCACATCAATGTAATTAAGCTAAGTTCAAGGATAAATTCGAAACTCATGTACTTCTTGTTCTTTTGAATTAAAACATTTTTCATTTAAGAGAGGTGATGGAGTCATAGGACATTCATATCTTTAAGACAAAGTTACTAACTACTAATGATCATGTAATGAAAGCACAAACATAGATAAGCACATAACATAGAAAACGAAAAACAGAAGAAATAAGAACAAGGAATGAATCCACCTTAGTGATGGTGGCGTTTCCTTCTTGAGGAACCAATGATGTCCTTGAGCTCTTCTATGTCTCTTCCTTGTCTTTGTTGCTCCTCCCTCATTGCTTTCTGATCTTCTCTTATTTCATGGAGCATGATGGAGTGCTCTTGATGTTCCACCCTTAGTTGTCCCACATTGGAACTCAATTCTTCTAGGGAGGTGTTGATGTGCTCCCAATAGTTTTGTGGAGGAAAGTGCATTTGAGGCATTTCCGGAATCTCATGGTGATGAGCTTCTTGCGCCTCTTGAGCTCCATGACTGGGCTCTCTTGCTTGCTCCATCTTTTTCTTAGTGATGGGCTTTTCCTCTTTAATGAGGATATCTCCCTCTATGTCAATCCCAGCCGAATTGCATAGGTGGCAAATGAGGTGAGGAAAGGTTAACCTTGCCATGGTGGAGGACTTGTCAGCCACCTTGTAGAGTTCTTGAGGTATAATCTCATGAACTTCCACCTCTTCTCCAATCATGATGCTATGGATCATGATGGCCCGGTCTATAGTAACTTTAGACCGGTTGCTAGTGGGAATGATTGAGCATTGAATAACTCCAACCATCCTCTAGCTATAGGCTTGAGGTCCAATCTTCTTAGTTGAACCGGCTTGCCTTTGGAGTCAATCTTCCATTGAGCTCCTTCTACACATATGTCCATAAGGACTTGGTCCAACCTTTGATCAAAGTTGACTCTCCTTGTGTAGGGGCGTGCGTTCTCTTCCATATATGGCAAGTTGAACGCCAACCTCATATTTTCCGGACTAAAATCTAAGTAATTCCCCCGAACCATTGTAACATAGTTCTTTGGATCCGGGTTCTTACTTTGATCATGGTTCTTGGTGATCCATGCATTGGCATAGAACTCTTGAACCATTAGGATGCCGACTTGTTGGATGGGTTTTGTTAGAACTTCCCAACCTCTCCTTTGAATTTCATGTCGGATCTCCGGATACTCATTTCTTTTGAGTTGGAAGGGGACCTCAGGGATCACCTTCTTCTTGGCCACAACATCATAGAAGTGGTCTTGATGGGCTTTGGAGATGAACCTTTCCATCTCCCATGACTCGGATGTGGAAGCTTTTATCTTCCCTTTCCCTCTTCTAGAGGATTCTCCGGTCTTAGGTGCCATCAATGGTAATGGAAAAACAAAAAAGCTATGCTTTTACCACACCAAACTTAGAATATTTCTCGCCCTCGAGCAATAAACAAAAGAATAGAAGAAGAAGAAGAAGAAATATGGAGAGGGAGAGGGAGATGTGGTTTTGGCCAAGGAGAGTGTAGAGGGGTGTGTTATGTGAATTTGGTGAAGAATGGAGGTCTTTATATAGGGTAGGGAGGGGGGGTTAATGTTCGGCCATATGGGTGGGTTTGGGTGGGAAATTGGTTTTGAATTTTGAAGGTAGGTGGAGTTTATGAGGTAGGTTTATTGGGAAGAGTGGGTGGATGTGAGTGGTGAAGGTTTAGTGGGGAAGAGAGCTTGAGGTGATTGGTGAGGGATTTTTAGGGAAGAGTGTTTATGGGGTTGTGTGAAAGAGAGTGGTGAGAAGAAGTGAGTGGAGGTAGGTGGGGATCTTGTGGGGTCCACAGATCCTAAGTGGATCCTGTGGGGTCCACAGATCCTGAGATGATCCTGTGGGGTCCACAGATCCTGAGGTGTCAAGGCATTTACATCCCTGCACCATTAGGCATGTAAAAATGCCTTTGTACCCAACTCTGAGCGTTCAGCGCCAGGTTGGTGGCCATTTTGGGCGTTCAACGCCCATTTGTGTGCCATTTCTGGCGTTGAACGCCAGAACCATGCCTGTTCTGGCGTTCAGCGCCTAGAAGCTGCCCATTTTGGGCGTTCAGCGCCAGAACCATGCTCTGTTTTGGCGCTGAACGCCAGACAGATGCTCCTCCAGGGTGTGATTTTTCTTCTGCTGTTTTTGATTCCGTTTTCAATTTTTCTATTTATTTTGTGACTCCACATGATCATGAACCTAAGAAAACATGAAAAACAATTTAGATAAACATTGGGTTGCCTCCCAACAAGCGCTTCTTTAATGTCAATAGCTTGACAGTGGGCTCTCATGGAGCCTCATAGATGTGCAGAGCTTTGTTGAGACTCTCCAACACCAAACTTAGAGTTTGGATATGGGAGTTCAACACCAAACTTAGAGTTTGGTTGTGGCCTCCCAACACCAAACTTAGAGTTTGACTGTGGGGGCTCTGGTTGACTCTGCTTTGAGAGAAGCTTTTCAAGCTTCCTCTCCATGGTTGCAGAGGGAGATCCTTGAGTTTTGAATACAAGGGAGTTCTCATTCCATTGAAGGACTATTTCGCCTCTGTCAACATCAATCACAGCTCTTGCTGTGGCCAGGAAAGGTCTTCCTAGGATGATGGATTCATCCTCTTCCTTTCCAGTATCCAGGACTATGAAATCAGTAGGTATGTAAAGGCCCTCAACCTTTACTAATACATCTTCTACTTGTCCATAGGCCTGTCTTCTTGAGCTGTCTGCCATCTCTAGTGAGATTTTAGCAGCTTGCACCCCATAGATTCCCAGTTTCTCTATTACAGAGAGGGGCATGAGGTTTATACCTGAACCAAGGTCACACAGAGCTTTAAAGATCATGGTGCCTATGGTACAAGGTAATATGAACTTTCCAGGATCCTGTCTCTTCTGAGGCAATGTCAGTTGATCCAGATCACTTAGTTCATTGATGAACAAGGGAGGTTCAACTTCCCAAGCATTAATGCCAAACAATTTGGCATTCAGCTTCATGATTGCACCAAGAAACTTGGCAGTTTGCTCTTCAGTGACATCCTCATTCTCTTCAGAAGAGGAATACTCATCAGAGCTCATGAAGGGCATAAGGAGGTTCAATGGAATCTCTATGGTCTCTAGATGAGCCTCAGAGTCCTTTGGTTCCTCAGAGGGAAGCTCCTTATTGATCACTGGACATCCCGGGAGGTCTTCCTCCTTGGGATTCACATCCTCTCCTCTCCTCACAGGTTCGGCCATGGCGCTTATGTCAATGGCCTTGCACTCTCCTTTTGGGTTCTCTTCTGTATTGCTTGGGAGAGTACTAGGAGGGATTTCAGTGATCCTTTTACTTAGCTGGCCCACTTGTGCTTCCAGATTTCTAATGGAAGACCTTGTTTCATTCATGAAACTTACAGTGGCCTTAGATAGATCAGAGACTAGATTTGCTAAATTAGAAGCATTTTGTTCAGAGTTCTCTGTCTGTTGCTGAGTTGATGATGGAAAAGGCTTGCTATTGCTAAACCTGTTTCTTCCACCATTATTAAAGCCTTGTTGGGGCTTTTGATCCTTCCATGAGAAATTTGGATGATTTCTCCATGTTGAGTTATAGGTGTTTCCATAAGGTTCACATAAGTAATTTACCTCTGCTATTGCAGGGTTCTCAGGATCATAGGCTTCTTCTTCAGAAGATGCCTCTTGAGTACTGTTGGATGCAGCTTGCATTCCATGCAGACTCTGAGAGATCATATTGACTTGCTGAGTCAATATTTTATTCTGAGCCACTATGGCATTCAGAGTATCAACTTCAAGAACTCCCTTCTTCATAGGCGTCCCATTACTCACAGGATTCCTTTCAGAAGTGTACATGAACTGGTTATTAGCAACCATGTCAATGAGTTCTTGAGCTTCTGCAGGCGTTTTCTTTAGGTGAATGGATCCACCTGCAGAGGTATCCAATGACATCTTTGATAGCTCAGATAAACCATCATAGAATATATCCAGGATGGTCCATTCTGAAAGCATGTCAGAAGGACACTTTTTGGTCAACTGTTTGTATCTTTCCCAAGCTTCATAGAGGGATTCACCTTCTTTCTGTCTGAAGGTTTGAACATCAGCTCTAAGCTTGCTCAGCTTTTGAGGAGGAAAGTACTTGGCTAAGAAAGCCGTGACCAGCTTATCCCAAGAGTTCAGGCTGTCTTTGGGTTGAGAATCCAACCATAATCTAGCTCTGTCTCTTACAGCAAAAGGGAAAAGCATGAGCCTGTAGACTTCAGGATCTACTCCATTAGTCTTAACAGTATCACATATCTGCAAGAATTCAGTTAAGAACTGAAAAGGATCTTCAGATGGAAGTCCATGAAACTTGCAGTTCTGCTGCATCAGAGAAATTAATTGAGGTTTCAGCTCAAAGTTGTTTGCTCCAATGGCAGGAATGGAGATGCTTCTTCCATGTAAATTGGAATTAGGTGCAGTAAAGTCACCAAGCATCTTCCTTGCATTATTATTATTTTCGGCTGCCATCTCCTCTGCCTGTTCGAAAATTTCTAAAAGGCTATCTCTGGATTGTTGTATTTTAGCTTCTCTTAATTTTCTCTTCAGAGTCCTTTCAGGTTCTGGATCTGCTTCCACAAGAATGTTCTTATCCTTGCTCCTGCTCATATGACAAAGAAGAAGGCACAGAAAAATAATAATAATAATAATAATAGAGATCCTTTATACCACAGTATAGGGATCCCTTTGTGAGTGGAAGAAAAGAGAGGGAGATAAAGAATGTGATGTAAAGGAAGAAACACAACTGTACAAATGGAAGAGATGTGAGATGAGATGTTAGGATATGAATGAATAAATAGAATAAGATGAGAGAGAAGGATGGAATTTTCGAAAATTAATTTTGAAAAGGAGTTAGTGATTTTTGAAAATAGTTTTTGAAAATTGTTAGTATTTTTTTTTCGAAAATTTTTGAAATTAAAAATAAAAATAATTAGTTAATTAAAAAGAAATTTTTGAAAAAGGGGGAGATATTTTCGAAAATTAGAGAGAGAGAGTTAGTTAGGTAGTTTTGAAAAAGTTAAGAAACAAACAAAAAGTTAGTTAGTTAGTTGAAACAAATTTTGAAAAAGATAAGAAGTTAGGAAGTTAGAAAAGATATTTTGAAAAAATATTTTTGAAAAAGATAAGATGAGAAGATATTTTTGAAAAGATATGATTGAAATTAGTTTTGAAAAAGATTTGAATTTTAAAATCACAATTAATGACTTGATTCATAAGAAATCCCAAAATATGATTCTAGAACTTAAAGTTTGAATCTTTCTTAACAAGCAAGTAACAAACTTCAAATTTTTGAATCAAAACATGAATTGTTATGTTATTTTCGAAAATTTATGAAAAAAATCAAGAAAAAGATTTTTGAAAAATATTTTTTTGAATTTTCGAAAATAACTAAGAATTTTGAAAAAGATTTGATTTTTTGAAAAAGATTTTGAAAAAGATAAGATTTTCAAATTGAAAATTTGATTTGACTCATAAGAAACAACTTGATTTTAAAAATTTTTGAAAAAGTCAATCCAAATTTTCGAATTTTGAGGAGAGAAAAAGGGAAAGATATTTTTTTTTATTTTTGAATTTTTATGAAAAACATGAAAATTATGCAATGCATGAAATTTTTAGATCAAAACAATGAATGCATGCAAGAATGCTATGAATGTCAAGATGAACACCAAGAACACTTTGAAGATCATGATGAACATCATAGACACAATTTTGAAAAATTTTTAATGCAAAGAAAACATGCAAGACACCAAACTTAGAATTCTTTAATGCTTAGGCACTAAGAATTCAAGAATGCATATGATAAACATGAAAAGACACAAAACAACAAATCATCAAGATCAAACAAGAAGACTTACCAAGAACAACTTGAAGATCATGAAGAACACTATGAATGCATGAATTTTCGAAAAAAATGCAAGATGCATATGCAATTGACACCAAACTTATAACATGACTCAAGACTCAAACAAGAACACAAAAATATTTTTGATTTTTATGATTTTCTAATTTTTTTGGATTTTTATTTTATATTTTTCGAAAATTATATGAAAAAGAAAAAAAAGAAAAATAAGGATTCCAATATTTTTAATATGAATTCCAGGAATCTTGCCATGTTAGTCTAAAGCTTCAGTCCAGGAATTAGACATGGCTCACTAGCCAGCCAAGCTTTCAAAGAAAGCTCCAGTCCAAAACACTAGACATGGCCAATGGCCAGCCAAGCTTCAGCCTTTAACACGAGAGTATATTGATCTTTGATAACAAATTGCAAGCCTCAGTCCAAATAAATTTAGACATGACTTTACAGCCAGCCAGGCTTCAACATGCTTCATGAAACACTAGAATTCATTCTTAAAAATTTTGAATACAAATTTTTTTTTTTGAAAACATTTTTATTTTTTTCGAAAACATATGAGAGATTTTTGAAAATATTTTTGAAAGATTTTTGAAAAGAAAATAAAATAAAAAGAAAATTACCTAATCTGAGCAACAAGATGAACCGTCAGTTGTCCAAACTCGAACAATCCCCGGCAACGGCGCCAAAAACTTGGTGAACGAAATTGTGATGTCCAGGCTCGAACAATCCCTGGTAATGGCTCCAAAGCTTGGTGCTCTGATCTTAATTCATAATTGTCACAACTTCGATACAACTAACCAGCAAGTGCACTGGGTCGTCCAAGTAATACCTTACGTGAGTAAGGGTCGAATCCCACGGAGATTGTTGGTATGAAGCAAGTTATGGTCACCTTGCAAATCTCAGTCAGGCGGATATAAAATAATCATGGAGTTTTCGAATAATAAATAATAGAATAGGGATAGAGATACTTATGTAAATCATTGGTAGGAATTTCAGATAAGCGAATGGAGATGCTTTTCGTTCCTCTGAACCTCTGCTTTCCTGCTATCTTCATCCAATCAGTCTTACTCCTTTCCATGGCTGGCTTTATGCAAGGGCATCACCGTTGTCAGTGGCTACATCCCCTCCTCTCAGTGAATAATATGCTCACGCACCCTGTCACGGCACGGCTATTCATCTGTCGATTCTCGATCATGCTGGAATAGGATTCACCCTCCTTTTGCGTTTGTCACTAACGCCCAGCACTCGCGAGTTTGAAGCTCGTCACAGTCATTCAATCATTGAATCCTACTCAGAATACCACAGACAAGGTTTAGACCTTCCGGATTCTCTTGAATGCCGCCATCATTCTAGCTTACGCCATGAAGATTCTGGTTAGGAAATCTAAGAGATACTCATTCTAGCTCAATTCATGTAGAACAGAAGTGTTTGTCAGGCACGCGTTCATAAGGGGGAAGGATGATGAGCGTCACACATAATCATAACCTTCATCACGTTTTTGGGTGCGAATGGATATCTTAGAAGAGAAATAAGAAGAATTGAATAGAAAACAGTAGTACTTTGCATTAATCTTGGAGGAACAGCAGAGCTCCACACCTTAATCTATGGAGTGTAGAAACTCTACCGTATGAAAATACATAAGTGAAGGTCCAGGCATGGCCGTGTGGCCAGCCCCCATGATCTAAGAACAATGCGTTCAAAGATGATCCTAAGATCCTAAGATGATCAAAAGACTGTTAATACAATAGTAAGAGGTCCTATTTATAATAAACTAGTCACTAGGGTTTACATGAGTAAGTAATTGATGAATAAATCCACTTCCGGGGCCCACTTGGTGTGTGTTTGGGCTGAGCTTAAGTGTAGCACGTGCAGAGGCTATTTGTGGAGTTGAACGCCAGTTTCTGTGCCAGTTTGGGCGTTCAACTCTGGTTTTGGATCCTTTTCTGGCGCTGGACGCCAGATTTGGGCAGAAGGCTGGCGTTGAACGCCAGTTTACGTCGTCAATTCTTGGCCAAAGTATGGACTATTATATATTGCTGGAAAGTCCTGGATGTCTACTTTACAACGCAATTAAAAGCGCGCCATTTCGAGTTCTGTAGCTCCAGAAAATCCACTTTGAGTGCAGGGAGGTCAGAATCCAACAGCATCAGCAGTCCTTTTTCAACCTCTGAATCTGATTTTTGCTCAAGTCCCTCAATTTCAGCCAGAAAATACCTGAAATCACAGAAAAACACACAAACTCATAGTAAAGTCCAGAAATGTGAATTTAACATAAAAACTAATGAAAACATCCCTAAAAGTAACTAGATCCTACTAAAAACATGCTAAAAACAATGCCAAAAAGCGTATAAATTATCCGCTCATCAAAGTTCAATACAAGGTTCGTACTGACACATCTGTCTAATACTCTAGATAAACTATCTAAGCAAAGGCTAAAGGAATCACCATAAACGCTAAAATCATCCATAAAAACCTCCATACAGTCCTCAATAAGGTCAGAGAAAAGACTCATCATGCACCTTTGGAAAGTAGCTGGTGCATTACACAAGCCAAAGGGCTTTCTCTTATAAGCATAAGTCCCAAAAGGACATGTAAAAGTAGTCTTTTCCTGATCTTCAAGAGCTATATGAATCTGGAAATAGCCTGTGTAACCATCTAAAAAGTAATAATGTGATTTACCTGACAGGCGATCCAGCATTTGATCAATGAATGGAAGGGGGTAGTGATCCTTACGAGTGGCTTGGTTGAGACGTCTGTAATCAATGCAGACTCTCCAGGCGTTCTGTACTCTGGTTGCCATGAGCTCTCCATGCTCATTCTTCACTGTAGTGACTCCAAACTTCTTGGGCACCACTTGTACTGGGCTTACCCATTCACTGTCTGAGATGGGGTAGATAATATCTGCCTCAAGTAGTCTGGTCACTTCCTTTTTGACAACCTCTAAGATAGTGGGATTCAGTCTTCTCTGGGGTTGACGTTTGCTCCCTCTTCTAAAAATATTCTGTGCTCACAAACTTGAGGTTTGATGCCTTCTATGTCTGCCAAGCTCCATCCAATTGCTTTCTTGTGTCTCCTCAGCACACTGAGTAGCTGTTCTTCTTGTTGGGAGGTGAGTTTCCTTACAATGATGACTGGAAACTTCTGCTTGTTCTCAAGGTAAGCATACTTGAGGTGTGGAGGGAAGGGCTTTAATTCCAATTTCTGCTCATGGCCAAGCTCTGGGTCATCCGGAGCTGGTGATAATGGCAAAGTGCCCTCATTGTCCTCTGAAAGTGTCCCCACACTTGGACCTTGTCCTGTGTACTTCTCTTCTAATTCCTCCTGGTGAACTTCAGCTACAGTTTCATCAATAATATCGCACTAGAAGATAGAATGATCTTCCGGAGGATGTCTCATTGCTTCATTTAAGCTGAACTTCACTGCTTTGCCATCTATCTCAAAGGAATAAGTTCCTGAGAATGCATCCAACTTGAATTTTGAAGTCTTCAGGAATGGTCTTCCAAGCAGGATTGATGATGGCCTTCCTGAGTCATTAGGGGGCATTTCCAGGATATAGAAGTCAATGGAAAATGTGAGTCCCTTAATGCTCATTAATACATCTTCAGCAACTCCAACTACTGTAATAATGCTTTTATCTGCTAACACAAAACGAGCTGCCAACCTTTTTAAGGGAGCCTCAAAGTATCATATATAGACAAAGGCATTATACTAACGCACGCTCCTAAATCACACATGCAGTCAGAAAATATCACACCACCAATAGTACAATTAACCATACATGGACCTGGATCACTACACTTTTCAGGTATACCTCCCATTAAAGCAGATATAGAACTACCTAAAGGAATAGTTTCTAATTCATTAATTTTATCTTTATGTATGCATAAATCTTTTAGAAACTTTGCATATTTAGGTACTTGTTGAATAACATCAAAAAGGGGAATAGTTACCTCAACCTTTTTGAATATTTCTACCATTTTGGGATCAAGTTCCATCTGCTTCCTGGGCTTCCTTGCAATTTGTGGAAATGGAATAGGAAGGACGTTTTCTGCAGGGTCTGCATCCTTTGGTGCTTCCTTCTGTGGTTGAGCTTCTTCTTCTTTAGTCATGTCTTGTATGTCCTCTTCTTCTTCAGCATCCTCTACTTCTACCACCTCTTCAGCTGAGGCGTATTCTGATGGAATTGGCTCCTCCTGATTCCTCTCTTGCAATGTGGTTCCGGACTTTAGGGTGATGGCATTGATGCCACCCTTTGGATTGGGCAATGGTTGAGAGGGGATTCCACTGGAGCTCAAAGGCTGGTTGTTGGAGTTATTTAGTGACCCAATCTGTGAGATAAGAGCTTGCAAGGTAGAGTTCAGACCATTTAGAGTAGAAGTAAGGTTGTTTTCCATGGCCTGCTGTCTCCGATCAATAGATTGTAGTAACTCATCATTAGAAGATGAAGAGGGATAAGTGATCTGAGAGGTCTGCTGTTGGTTGTGCTGTGGTCCTTGGGATTACCTCAGGTGAGGTGCTCTGTAAGGCTGGTTCTGGTTCTGCTACTTGTTGTTGTTATTATTCCACCTCTGATTTCCCTGATTATCTCTGCCTCCTCTGTTATTGTTGTCCCTCCAGCTCTGGTTAGAATTATCTCTCCAACCTTGGTTGGAATTGTCTTGCCATCCATGGTTGTAGCTGCCACCTTGATTGTATCCTTGATTGGGGCGGTCATAAAAGTTATGAGTGGCTGCCACAGTGTTGTCTTCCTGCTAGAGCTGCGGACATTCATCAGTATAGTGGCTATAATCAGCACAGATCCCGCACACTCTCTGTGGGACTAACTGTTGGCTTTGCTGCGCTTGTTGTTGATTCAACTGCATCTGCTTCAGTAAGTTGGTCATTTCACATATACTCTGAGTCAGAGAAGTAGTTTCCTTGCTAGAAGATGCCTCTGCAACAACTTTTGACCGGCCTTGTTTCTGCCTGTGATTCCTAGTAGATTCAGCCAAGTCGCTGATCAATTGCCATGCCTCATCAGTGGTCTTGTACTTTTTCATAGACCCATTGCTAGCACTTTCCAATGTGGTCTTATCTTGGGGCCTTATGCCCTGTGTGACGTAGCCGAGCAACACTATCTTGTCAATCATATGGTGGGGGGCATGCTTCCAGAAGGTTGTTGAAGCACTCCCAGTATTTGTAGAGAGTCTCGGACTCGTCCTGGACAATCATGGAAATGTCTTTCCTCAGTTTATCAGTAACTTTAGCTGGAAAGAATTTTTCCAAAAATTCTCTTCTAAGCGTATCCCAGTCAGAAACAGTTACTGTGGGTTGAGTGTAGTACCACTCTCTCGCCTTTCCTTCAAGAGAGAATGGGAAGACTTTTAATAAAATAGAAGTTTCATTTGCACCATCACACCTGATAGTAGAACAGGCTGCCTAGAAATTCCTAAGGTGCTTGATAGGCTCTTGAGCAGGTAAGCCATGAAACTTGGGCATCAAGTTGAGTAGTGCAGTCTTTATTTCAAAGTCTGTAGCCACTGCTGGGTGATGCGCTTGAAACGGTTGCAGTGTGAAATCAGGGGCTCCAGTCCTCCTGGATAGTAACTCTCCTAGGTGCTGCCATGTCACCTGCACGTAAATCAACCGAATCAGTAGAACGGGGGCTTTTTTTTCCCTACGTGACGTTTCAGATTCGCCCTCGGGGAGGACTAACCGACGCCGAGCTTGCCTTATACGTGAAATAGTTCTTTCAATCTCAGGATCAAATACTGGCAAGCTTGGATCAGGAAGTGAACGCGTCATTTAACGAAAGAAGCATGCAGCTCATAGTAGCAAAATAAAATAAAATGCAAATAAATAAATTCCAATCAATAACTTAGCACTCTATTGCAACTCCCCGGCAACGGCGCCAAAAATTGACGTGGCAGAAATTGGCGAGTTAAGAATTTATTATAAGAGATACGTTGCAAGTACAGTTCTTAACCAACCAAAAATCCGCTTATCAATTTATAAGGGGTTGTCACAAAATTAGAATTAAAATACTGGGAGTATGAGTCCCAGGTCGTCTCCCAACGAGTTGCAGAAAGGTGTGCTATTTTATTAATCAGATGTTTTCTAAAATGGTTTAAGTTGATAAACAGGAAACTAAATCAGAGAATTTATGTAATTTAAATAAAAATCTTGACCGGGAGTAGATTAGTTGGAAGCCCTATCCTTGATGGAGTTCTCCCAAGATAAAAGTGATAATTGAAGGTTGTTCTGCTTAGTTATCCTTTACTAGGTAGAGGAAAATCAAGTAATTTGGAAGGCAATTTCTATTCACAAGTCCTAATCCTCTCCCTTGGGAAGGACTAGTGTTAGTGACTAGAGGGCGATCCAACACTAAACCCAATTACAATTTTTCTCTTGAGTGTTCCAACTCAAGGTTCTCCTTTTAATCATCTCCCAATCAAGTTATGGAACTACTCGCTCATTATGAATGTAAATTTCACAAAATAAGGAAGAGAAATAAAGAGAGACATGATAAATAATAATAATAATCAAAGAGACCAATTAAAAATAAAAATAATTCTTGTATTAATAAATTCTAAAAATAATCCAATAGTAACTCTGAATAAATTAAGGATATTGAAGAGTAAGTAACAAGTAAGGAAACAAACTAGAATGATGAAGTCTTGACGAAGGTAATAACTCTTCTCAATATCCCAATCCAAAAAAAAAAACAATAAAAACGAAATCCTAAGAACTATGAATGTGTAGAGAGAAAACCTAGAGGAGGAGTAAAATCAGATCTAAAAACTAAAATTATGCGGAATGAATGTTGTTCTTGGTCTCTACATGTTCCCTGGCTCTAATCTGCTTTTCTGGGCCGAGAACTGGGTTAAAACAGGGCCCAAAATTACCCCCAGTGAATTCTGCAGATTCTGCAGATCGCGCACGTCACGCGATCGCGTCATCCAGGCGTTCGCATCATCCAGCGTTTTGCCTTGCCACGTGTGCGCGTTGTCCACGCATTCGCGTCACTTGTGCAGTTTCCAATCCATGCGTCCGTGTCAGGCATGCGAGCGCGTCACTACAATTTCCTCTATTTCGCGCGGTCGCATGAGCCATGCGTCCGCGTCATTTCTCGCTGGTCATCTCCTCAATTTCTTGTGTTCCTTCCATTTTTGCAAGCCTCCTCTCCAATTTCCAAGTCATTCATGCTCTATAAAGCGTGAAACACTTAACACACGGGTCACGGTATCGAATGAAATAAAGGAGAATTAAAATACATAATTAAAAAGTCTCTAGGAAGCAAGTTTTCAATCATGGAGTAATTTTTGGGAAGGAATTGTAAATACATGCTAATCATATGAATAAGTGGGTAAATGTTTGATAAATCCACACAATTAAATACAATATAAACCATAAAATAATGGTTTATCAGGGCTCAATCAATCATGATTGCCAAGAGGTCAATGAGTTGCATGATTGAAGAGGATATAAGCTAGATTTGATCCAAAGAGACAACATCTCCCAATTTCAATGAAATTCCCCATTCTTATCTATCCATTTCTTTACAGTTTATTTTTACATTAAGCAATTCCCCATTCCTATTTACATTCAAGTCATTTATGATTCTGCATTTTACATTCTGCCATTTATATTTCTGCACTTTATTGCTTTTCTTTACATTCTAGTCATTTACATTTATGTCATTTACAATTCTGCACTTTACAATCATATTGATCCGCTTGACTAATTCATCAATTGATTAATACTGCTCAAATTTGCCAATCTTTGTGGATACGATCCCACTCCACTGTGGATTATTACTTGACGATAATTTTGGTGCGCTTGCCAAAAGAACTAATTCACCAATTTTGAATGGGGTGTGAATTTATGTCATCAGGGAACAAGATTTACAAAATTCAGCAGCGTCTTTAAAAAGAGTAGGCCACCAGAATCCACAGTTTAGAATTTTTCTAGCAGTTCTTTGAGGGCCAAAATGTCCTCTACTCTCAGATGAGTGGCAGGCCTCTAAAATGGACTGGAATTCTGATTGAGGCACACACCGTCTAATTACCTGGTCAGCACCACACCTCCACAAATATGGATCATCCCATATAAAATATTTAGACTTGCTTTTCAGCTTGTCTCTTTGATGCTTAGTGAAATTTGGAGGGAAAGTATGGCTGACTAGATAATTAGCTACAGGTGCATACCAAGGAACTATTTCAGATACTGCATGTAAGCTATCAAATAGGAAATTATCGTTTATAGGAGTGGACTCATCCTTAATGTGCTCAAGGCGATTCAAGTGGTCTGCCACTAAATTCTAGTTACCACTCCTATCCTTAATTTCTAAATTAAATTCTTGCAGCAACAGTATCCAACGTATTATCCTTGGTTTGGACTCCTTTTTAGCTAATAGATATTTTAGAGCTGCGTGGTCTGAGTACACTATTACCTTAGTACCAAGTAAATAGGCTCAGAATTTATCCAAAGCAAAAACAATAGCAAGAAGCTCTTTTTCAGTAGTAGTATAGTTAGATTGAGCAGCATCTAAAGTCTTAGATGCATAAGCAATTACAAAAGGATCCTTACCTTTGAGCTGAGCCAGCGCCGCTCCTACTGCATGGTTGGAAGCATCACACATAATTTCAAATGGCTGGCTCCAGTCTGGTCCTCTTACAATTGGAGCTTGAGTCAGAACGATCTTCAGCTTATCAAATGCCTGTATACAATCCTCACTGAACTCGAACTCAATATCTTTCTGCAGCAATCTGGATAAAGGCAGTGCTATCTTACTGAAGTCCTTAATGAATCGCCTGTAAAAACCTGCGTGGCCAAGGAACGAACAGACTTCCCTCACGGAGGAGGGGTAATGCAAACTAGGAATAACATTCACCTTTACTAGATCTACAGAGATGCCAGTATTAGACACAACATGTCCTAGTACAATTCCTTGTTTTACCATAAAGTGACATTTTTCAAAATTTAACACAAGGTTTGTACTAACACACCTATCTAATACTCTAGATAGACTATCCAAGCAAAGGATAAATGAATCACCATATATGCTAAAATCATCCATAAAAACTTCCATACAGTTCTCAATAAGATCTGAAAAGATACTCATCATACACCTTTGGAAAGTAGCAGGTACATTACACAAGCCAAAAGGCATTCATTTATAAGCATACATTCCAAAGGGACATGTAAAAGTGGTCTTCTCCTGATCTTCAGGAGCTATATGAATTTGAAAGTATCCTGTATAACCATCTAAAAAATAATAATGAGATTTACCTGACAGGCGATCAAGCATTTGATCAATGAATGGCAAGGGGTAATGATCCTTGTGAGTGGCTTGGTTGAGACGCCTATAGTCAATGCAAACTCTCCATGTATTCTGCACTCTAGTTGTCAGGAGCTCTCTGTACTCATTCTTTATTGTTGTGACTCCAGACTTCTTGGGCACTACTTATACTAGGCTGACCCATTCACTATCTGAGATCGAGTAAATGATATCTGCTTCAAGTAGCCTGGTCACTTCCTTCTTGATAACTTCTAAGATGGTGGGATTTAATCTTCTTTGAGGCTGACGGACAGGCTTTGCTCCCTCTTCTAAGAATATTCTATGCTCACAAACCTGGGGGTTGATGCCTACTATATCCGCCAAGCTCCATCCAATTGCTTTCTTATGTTTTCTTAGCACATTAAGCAGTTGCTCTTCTTGTTGAGAGGTGAGTTCCTTTGCAATGATGACTGGAAACTTCTGCTTGTCCTCAAGGTAAGCATAATTGAGGTGTGGAGGAAGGGGCTTTAATTCTAATTTCTGCTCATAGCTAGGCTCTGGATCATCTGGGGCTGGTGATAATGGTAAAGGGTCTTCATTATGTTCAGAGGGTGTCCCCACACATGGACCTTGCTCCATGTGCTTCTCTTCCATTTCTTCTTGGTGAACTTCAGCTACAGTTTCATCAATAATGTCGCATTAGAAGATAGAATGATCTTTTAGAGGGTGCTTCATAGCTTCATTTAAACTGAAACTCACTGCTCTGCCATCTATCTCAAAGGAGTAAGTTCCTGAGAATGCATCCAGCTTGAACTTTAAAGTCTTCACGAATGGTCTTCCAAGCAGGATTGATGATGGTCTTCCTGAGTCATTAGGGGGCATTTTTAGGATATAGAAGTCAATGAAAAATGTGAGCCCCTTAATACTCACTAATACATCTTTAGCAATTCTAACTACTGTAATAATGTTTTTATCTGCTAACACAAAACGAGCTGCCGACCTTTTTAAGGGAGGGAGCCTCAAAGTATCATATATAGACAAAGGCATTATACTAACACATGCTCCTAAGTCACACATGCAGTCAGAAAAAATTACACCTCCAATGGTACAGTTAACCGTACATGGACTTGGATCACTACATTTTTCAGGTATACCCCCCATTAAAGCAGATATAGAACTACCTAAAGGAATAGTTTCTAATTCATTAATTTTATCTTTATGTATGCACAAATCCTTTAGAAACTTTGCATATTTAGGTACCTGTTGAATAACATCAAAAAGGGGAACAGTTACCTCGACCTTTTTGAATATTTCTACCATTTTGGGATCAAGTTCCATCTGCTTTCTGGGCTTCCTTGCAAGTTGTGGGAATGGAATAGGAATGGCATTACTTGCAGCTTCTACATCCTTTGATGTTTCATTCTGTGGTTGAGCTATTTCTTCTTCAACTATGTTTTGTACGTCTTCTTCCTCTTCAGCATCTTCCACTTCCACTACATCCTCAGCTGGGACGTGTTCTGGTGAGCTTGGCTCCTCATGGTTCCTCTCTTGTAGTATGATTCCAGACCTTAAAGTGATGGCATTGATGCTACCTTTGGGATTAGGTAGGGGTTGAGAAGGAATTCAACTGGAGCTTGAAGGTTGATTGGTGGAATTTGTTGATGAATCTAACCGGGAGACGAGAGCTTATAAAATGGCAGTCATACCGTTTAAAGTAGAGCTCAGCTGTGTCTGCATGTCTTGTTGCCCTTGTGCAAGGGAACAGAGCATCTCGTCATTTGATGATGAATTGGAGTAAGTGATCTGAGGAACCTACTGTTGGTTATGCTGGGGTCCTTGGGGCTGTCTTAGGTGAGGTGCTCTGTAAGGTTGGTTCTGATTCTGCTGTCTGTTGTTATTATTATTATTCCACCTCTAATTTCCATTGTTGTCTTTGCCTCCTCTGTTATAGTTGTCCCTCCAACCTTGGTTGGAGTTGTCTTGCCATCCTTGGTTATAGTTTCCACCTTGGTTGTAGTTGCCACCTTGTTGATTGTATCCTTGATTTGGGCGGTTGTAGAAGTTATGAGTGGCTGCCACAGTGTTTTCTTCCTGTTGGAGCTGCAGACATTCATCAATATAATGACTATAATTAGCACAGATCACGCATACTCTTTGTGGAACCAACTGTTGGCTTTGCTGTGGTGGGAGATGCTGAGCTTTATGTGTTTGTTGTTGGTTTAGCTGCATCTGTTTCAGTAGGTTGGTCATTTCACATATACTCTGGGTAAGAGCAGTAGTTTCAACGCTAGAGGAGATCTCTGCAACAGCTTTTGAGTGGCTATGCCTCTGCCTATGATTTCTAGTGGACTCAGCTAAATCACTGATCAGTTGCCATGCTTCATCTGCGGTCCTGTACTTTTTCAGGGAACCATTACTAGCACCATCCAGTGTTGTCTTATCCTGGGGGTTCATGCCTTGAGTGAAGTAGCTGATCAATACCAGTCTATCAATCATGTGATGGGAGCATGCGTCCAGTAGATTGTTGAAGCGCTCCAAGTATTCATAGAGAGTCTCAGATTTGCCCTGAACAATCATTGAAATCTCTTTCCTCAATCTATCAGTAACTTCAGCTGGAAAGTATTTTTCCAAAAATTCTCTTCTAAGCGTATCCCAGTTAGTAACAGTCGCTTCAGGTTGGGTGTAGTACCATTCCCTCGCCTTTCCCTCAAGAGAAAATGGGAAAGTGGTTAACAGAATAGAAGTTTCATCTGCACCATGACGCCTAACAGTAGAACAGGCTGTCTGGAAATCCCTAAGGTGCTTGATAGGCTCTTGAGCAGGTAAGCCATGAAACTTGGGCATCAAGTTGATTAGTGCAGTCTTCAGTTCAAAATCAGCAGCCAAATTTAGATGACGCACTTGATACGGTTGCAGTATAAAATCTGGGGCTCCAGCTTCCTAAGAGTAATCTTCCTAGGTGCTGCCATGTTACCTACACGTGAATCAACTGAATCAGTAGTAAATGAGCTTGTCTCACTCTCAGATGGCGGTTCAGATTCGCCTTCAGATGAGACTGGAGAATCGATAACAATCACTTCACCACCCTCAGAGGCTAACCGACATTGAGCTCGCCTAATACGTGAAAGAGTTCTTTCAATTTCAGGATCAAAAGCGGCTAAGCTCGGATCAGGCAATGAACACGTCATTCAATGAGAAAGACATATAGCTCATGGTAACAAAATAAAGATAAAATATGCGAATAAAATAAGATATGTACACTAATTAATACTCTAGCACACTATTGCAACTCCCCGGCAATGGCGCCAAAAATTGGTGGTGGCAGAAATTGACCAGTTAAGAAATTTAATAAACAAAATGCGTTACAAGTACAGTTTTTAACCAACTAAGATCCGCCTTCTCAATTTAAAAGGGGTTGTCACAAAAATTAAAATAAAAAATACTGGGAGTATGAGTCACAGGTTGTCTCCCAACGAGTTGCAGGAAAGAGTACTAATTTATCAATTAGAAATTTTTCAGAAGGTTTGAATTGGATAATGAGTAATTAAAATAATTGTAAATTAAAGCAATAAAACTAAAAATTATTATTAATAAAAAAAGCCTTGACTGGGGAGTTGATTAATTGGAAGTTCTATCCTTGTTGGAATCTTCTCAAGTGTGATGTAAATAGATTATTGTTTTCAATTAGTTAACCCTTACTGAGTAAAGAAAAGTCAAGTGATGGACTGATTCTTATCCGCAGATCCTAGTCCTTTCCCTTGGGAAGGTCTAGTATTAGTAGATACAGAATTAGCCAATAATGTTCAGTTTAACTAAGCACTTGAGCATTCCAACTCAAGTGTCTCCTCTTAATCAACCCCCATGTCAAGTAGAATTTCCACTCCATTGACATGGAATTAACACTCATAAAAATATAAGAAGACATAATTAAATGAAATAAATAGAGACTTAAAATTAATTAAAAATAAAAGTAACTCTATATATTAATAAATTCAAATTGCAACATACTTATTTGAATAGGGTCAATGAGTAACTGAAAAGAGTAAAGGAATAAGGAAACAAACTAAAGTGATGTCTTCACGGAGGTAATGATTCTTCAGCATCAAAAATCCAAAGCAAAAGCATAAACTACTAATGTAAAGCTAATCTAGATTCAGATCTAAAAACTAAGAGTAATTCTAATATCAATCTATCTGAATGTGTGTGGATGTCTATGGGTGTGTGTTGAGTTTCTGTACGTTTCCTAGCTTTAGTTTGTGTTTCTGGGCCAAAAATTGGGTCAAAACGCGGCCCAAAGATGTCTCCAGCGTATTCTGTAATTTCTGCAGATCGCGCAGGTCACGCGTACACGTCGTCCACGCATTCGCGTCATTCAGCGATTTTCCTTGTCATGCGTTCGCGTCGTCCACACGTTCGCGTCATTCGTGCAGACTTCAATCCACGCGTTTGTGTCAGGCACACGTTTGCATTGCTGTGATTTCTTCATTTCGCGCGCTCGCGTCAGTGTTCGCTGGTCATCTCCTTGGTTTCTTGTGTTCCTTCCATTTTTGCAATGTTCCTCTCCATTCTCTAAGCCATTCCTGCCCTATGAAGCCTGAAACACTTTAACACATGGATCACGACATCGAATGGGATAAAGGAGAATTAAAATACATAATTAAAAGATCTCTAGGAAGCAAGTTTTCAATCATAAACAATACTAGGAAGGAATTATAAAATCATGCTAATCATATGAATAAGTGGGTAAAGGCTTGATAAAACCACTCAATAAAACACAATATAAATATAAAATAATGGTTTATCAGCGGTCCTTTTTTAAGTTCAGCCAAATCAACTCCTGCCTCTAGATTGGATTCTTCACCTGCGAAATCCATTGCTATATAAGATACTTTTTCCTTTCGAGAAAAATATTTACTTTTCAACTTTCTCTCATCACTCTTATACTTCTCTTTTTCTTTCTTAAGAATTTCAACCTGACGTACTCTTTCAGCCAAATGAGCCAAATCAGGTATATGAACATTAAGAAACTTCCGACGCATATAAAATCCTAACATTATATGCTATTTTCACTACTTCGATTTAACACATTGGACAGCCCATAAACAGAAACGTGGCAGCCCTGACTCTTTCTCAATATTCCTTGCCATAAATCCTCTCTCTCGATGCAAGTCTTTCTTTGACGACACGTGCTTACCAACTTTTGAATATACCTTCTTTTCGAAATAAATTATTTTTTACTAACAGATATATATACTATCAAACTTATAAGAGAAAGTATAAAAAACTACACCTTTTTCTTTGTTTTTTACGTAAATAGTAAGTTAAAAAAGAAAAACTAATTTTAATTTTAAAAATTAAATTTTGAATTAATTAAATTTAATTATTTGAATCTTTTTATTTTGTCGCGACCACTTTCTTGCAATCCTGTGCCACCGCTGTCGCTAGTGTATCGCGACTCTGGTACCCCTGCAGCTGCTATCTCATTACTTGTTTCTTATCAACTAAGTCAGATGTTTATTTTACTATATATGCATATGGTTCTTTTTAATCTAAAGTAGATGCTTATTTGGATATACCATTGGCATTTTACTTGATTTGCTTGATTCTGTATGCACATACTTCGCAGGATGTTCTTTTTACTATGTATGCAGATGATTCTTTCACTAAAATGTGGATGTTTATTTAGGTCATACCATTTGGGTGTACGAAGCAAAGTGACACGCGATGGAAGTGGCGAATATACGATGCAATAGTGTGGAAGCAAGGCAGAGGTGCAACATTGGAGCAGCGACAGAACAAGGCCTTTGCCTCAGTGACGGTGCGACATCACGAAGGGGAGAAGAAGGCACGCAGCAATAGCGTCGCTTGCAAGGAGAACAGGGGTGGTGCAACGCATGGGAGAAGGTGTAGCAGCAGCGTCGAGAGCAGGGGGTGTGACGCAGGGAAGAAGAAGGTGCAGCAGCGGCGTCAGTTGTAGGGAGCACAGGGGCGGCGCGACGCAAGGAAGAGGAAGATGTAGCAGTGGTGCAGTATGTTGCTTTTTCAAATGGTGGCGGCGGCGGTGAGGTGAGTTGGTGATGGTGTGATACAGAATAGGAGTAAAGTTGCTGCGTTAAAAAGAGAGAAAAGTGGAAGGTGAGAGGCTAGGGTTGTGGTGGATAAATAGAGTGGAATGTTTGTTGTTTTAGTTGACCTGGAGTGCCATCCATTGTTCACGTTGTTCACACCTCTATTATCTACCTAGCAGAACTCAACTTATAATAACATATATGGTTAATGAAGGAAACAGATATTTTTCAGTATCAATAAAAGTTGACACCCTCTAGTGATTATTTTTAGTTTTTATAGTTTATTTGAAAATTTTTAATGGTATAAAATTGAATTAAATTCTAGTATTTGGAATGAATAGTAATAGAATTGAATTGAATTCTAGTGTTTGAAATATTTATCAAATGAATTGAAGTTTCATAGTAGACAACTTTATCCTTATTAATATAATATCATATTTAAATAATAGTTATACTTATTTATTAAATTATATGAAATAATTAAAAAAATTATATTTTTCACCTAAATTTTTTTAACTAAAATTTATTCACCTCTTTTAGAAAAACAAAATTTGGGTTAATCTAAAAATATTAAATTTAAAAAATATTGTTATTAATTAAAAAAATTAAATGGTTCTCCATGGTTGATTCCAATAACAAACCAACAAAAAAAAAACAAATATAAACTATCAAGAATCAACTTATTGAATGGTCTAATGACAAAGCAAGTAAAAAAAAGTCAGTTAATAACAGCAAATTATAGCAACTAATTAATGTCATTAAAATGAGACAAAATTATGTCATCTTTTGCTAGTGTCATGATTGACACAAATTCACTTGAAATATTTGTACGTAAGAGACTAACAAATACTTGGTATCATTAATCTAAGTTAAACACATAAAATCTATGCGTGTGGATAATTTTTTTTTAGATCGACATAGTAGACCTTCCAAAAAAATAGGTAGATATTATGTTAAGTGAGTTGAAGAAATGGGAAGCAAATGGAATGAAGGCAGTGAGAGAATAGAGAGTATGTGTTGAAAGGTGGGAAGCCTTAAGAGAAAGTGAGTGAGAAAATTTACGGTGCTGCCGTCCGAGTTCCTCGTGAAGAGGTGGGGGTGGTACCTCCAAAAGATACTGAGATTTGATTGCTATCCGAGTTTCATACCTCAAGTAGAACTCGGACAACTCTACAGCCCACTGCAACATCCTCCCTGCTAGGTCTGTCTTTTGCAGAATGTGTTTCATTAGTCGGTTAGTAATGACCTTTATAGTGTGAGCCTGGAAATAAGGTTGGAGTCTTCGAGAAGTGAGGATAAGAGCATATGCAAACTTTTCTATTTTCTGGTAGTTTAATTCTGCTCCTTGTAAAGCTTTGCTGACAAAGTAGACGGGTTGCTGCCTGCTCTCCACTTCTCTGATCAAGGCTGGAGCTATAGCTCGGCTTGCCACTGCCAAGTAGAGAACAAGCTCTTTTCCTGCTATAGGTCGAGTAAGTTTGGGGGGCTAACCCAGAAAGGCCTTAAAGTCTTAAAAGGCTTGCTCGCATACTGGAGTCCACTCAAACTGCTTTCCCTTTCTAAGAATTGAGTATAGGGGTAGTGATTTCAATAATGATCCTGCTAGGAATCTAAATAGTGCCGCCAGCCTTCCATTTAGCTGTTGGACCCCTTTGAGACAAGTCGGGCTCTTCATGTCCAGTATATCTCTACACTTGTTCGGATTTGATTTTATGCCTCTTTGCGTTAGCATGAAGCCTAAGAATTTTCCTGCTTCTACTGTGAATGTGCATTTAAGGTGTTTAGTCTCATTTCATGCTTCCTTATTGTGGAAAACACTTCGGAGAGGTAGGACAAGAGGTTTAAGTTGTCTTTAGTTTTGACAAGCATGTCATCTACATAGACTTCCATGAGTTTTTGTAGGTGAGGAGAAAACACCTTGTTCATCAGTCATTGGTATGTGGCTCCGACGTTCTTTTACCCAAAAGACATTACTACGTAACAATAGTTAGCCCTGGGAGTTATGAACGAGGTTTTTTCTTGGTCCGGTTTGTATATCGAGATTTGATTATATCCTGAGTAAACATCCATGAAGGACAAGTACCGATAACCTAAGGCTGTATCGATCAGAGCGTCGATACTTGGAAAAGGGTAGGGATCCTTGGGACAAGTCTTTGTTGAGGTTGGTGTAATCTACACACATCTTCCATTTTCCATTTTGCTTTTTCACTAGATCCACGTTCACTAGCCATAGTGGGTACTTTATCTCTCTTATGAATCCAGCTTCTAACAATGCTTGCACTTGCTCCTCCACGACCTGTGTCTTTTCTGGCCCAAGTTTTTGATGCTTTTGCTGGATAGATCTGGAGCCTGGGTACACGGCGAGGTTATGAGAAATCAGGTCGGGATCTATACCAGGCATGTCGGAGGCTTTCCAAGCGAAGAGGTCGGAATTTTTTCTTAGAAGGTCAATGAGCAGCTTTTTGAGCCCTTCTTCTAGGTTGGCCTCTATATTTATTGTTATCTCAGGTTGATATCCAATTTGCATTTCTTCTATCTTTCCCCCAGGTTGCGGGCATAGTTCCTCTCGAGTTTGGATACCACCGAGCTCGATAGTGTTGGCTTCTTTTCTTCCCAAACAGTCTTTTAAATTGAGGCTTTCGTTGTAATATTTGCGTGCTAGCTTTTGATCTCCCTTTACGGTAACAATTCCTTCTGTGGTTGAAAACTTCATGCATAGATGAGGCATGGAGAAAACTGCTGCAAGTCGGTTCAAGGTTGTCCGGCCTATTAGGGCATTATATGCCAAAGTGATGTCAACCATGATATAGATGCTTAACGTCTTTGACCTGGCGCCCTTTCCAAAAGTAGTGTATAGAGAGATGCACCCAAGAGGTCGGATCGGTGTGTCCCCCAATCCGAAGAGGTTATTTGGGTGTCTTTAGATCCTTTTCTTCCAGCTCGAGCTTATCAAAAATGAGTTTAAACAATATATCTATTGAGCTACCTTGATCCACTAGTGTTCTATAGAGGTTTGCATTGGCAAGGATTATTTTTATCACCACCGGATCATCATGGCCAGGCGTTACTCCTTGATGTATCTTCTTTAGTAAATGAGATGGTTGGAAAGTCGGAAAATCTACTATCTTCCCTAACTTGGTACACCTCTTTAGGATGCCTTTTTCCGTTATGATTTCAATATTCCTCCTCCAGAAAATCACCCATTAATCATGTGTATGTGTCGCTCAGGGGTTTGATGTGGACCTTCTTGTCGTCTTCCTTCTTCATCTCTTTTCTTTTTCCTTTGGTCGCCCGACCTATCTGCCAAGTACCTATCTAGTCGACCTTCTCTGACCAACTTTTCAATGACATTCCTTAAATCATAGCAATCATTGGTAGAATGTGTATAGAGTTTGTGATATTCGCAGTATTCTTTCTGACTTCCTGCTTTTTTGATCGGACGAGAAGGTGGAAGCTTTTTGGTATGACATATCTCTATGTAAACATCCACAAGAGAGACTCAGAGGGGAGTATAGTTATGATACCTTTGAGGTTTCTCCGAGTTGTATTCTTCATTCTTTTTAGCTTCTTTCTCTTTTTCCCAAGGTGGATAGGGCAGGCTGGATCTCGGGAGTGGTTCTCTTAGTCGAGAATTTTTCTCTATGTTGATGTGCTTCTCTATCCACTCTTATACTTCGTACAAGGAGACCGGGTGTCGCTTGGATATGGACTGAGAGAACGGCCCTTCTTTAAGACCATTAACTAATCCCATTATGACTGCTTCAGTAGGTAAGTTTTGTATTTCTAAGCATGCTTTGTTGAATATTTCCATATAATCTCGGAGCATCTCTCCGACCTCTTGTTTGACTCCTAGTAAGCTTGGTGCGTGCTTCATCTTATCCTTCTGAATTGAGAATCTTGTAAGAAACTTCCTTACCAGGTTGTCAAAGCAAGTTACCGACCTGGGCGGTAAGTTATCGAACCACTTCATTACAGCTTTGATCAAAGTCGTCGGGAATGCTTTACAATGAGTAGCATCAGAGGCGTTGGCTAGGTACCTCCAACTTTTGAAATTGCTGATATGATGTCTCGGGTCGGTCTTTCCATTGTAGAGATCCATATCGGGGGTTTTGAATTTTCTTAGAACTTTGGCCTGTACGATCTCTTCTACAAACGGGTCTTCTCTTCCTAGAGGGCCTTCTTCCTGATCTGCTCGATTACTCCTTCTTCGGAGGTCAGCTTCCAATGTTAGGAGCTTTTCTTCTAGCTCCTTTTGTCGTCGCACCTCCCTTCACAGTTTTGTTCTATTTTCCGCTGTCGTTCAGCTTCTTGTTTGAGCTGCTGTAGTTGTCCACGATGCCCGTGAAATAAGTCTAGTATCTCTGTTGGATGGGGAGGTTCTTCATCGTCAGGCGGGTGGATTTCTGATTAAATCCGCCTTGGTTGGGGGTTTCCTGAAGTTCTTTCTCTATGGGGAATGTGCATGCTTTCCTGGGGAGGAGGTATTGTAAGTGTGAGATCATCACAATGGAGCTCCAGTTCTGATTCAGATACCGTGTGACCATCTTTGTAGTGATCGTCCTCCATTTTCAAAGGTTGAATTCCAGGTCTTCGGAACCGGCGACATTGTTCCGAGGGTTACTTGAAACGTTGATTTGGGTCTAGACGTGAGGTCCAGACTCCTTATGGGGCAGCGTCTGACTTTTTCTCATGCTGAAGTGCCACAGTCCGAATTCATCGTGAGGAGATGGGGAGGTGGTACCTCCAAAAGACTCCGATAGTTAAGTTAGCAAGGGCTTTAGGCAAGTTTTTAGTAGATTAGAACTTGAATATACCTGAGGGGTGTTAGTGTATTTATAGTAGAGTTGATAACCACCTTTGTTGAAGTAGTTCTACCTTTATTGATGGATAACCGTGCTCTTTATCTTGGAAGTTTGTTAGGATCTATCTTTTAGGGAAGATAGAGATAGTTTGAGAGATTCGAGAAGGCAATTACTTGCTTGGGCAAGTAGGGCTGCGCTCCCCTCGTAGTGTTCGACCTCCTTAAAGAAGTCGGGTATATGGTGGAGGCGTTCCCCTTTGGGTCAGGCCTTTTATCCTTGTTGAGCTTGGCTTTTATGTTTTGGGTTAGGGTATTGTTCCAGCTTAGTTCATCAGCGACCCGGGTCTGGACATGAGTGGCAGACTCGACAGGTCGCTCGGCCTGAGCTACGAGGTAACCCGCCTTCATTTCCTCATCCACGTAGAACCTGGACACCTAGCAAAAGCTTCCAGAAAGGTGGGAATGGCCACAAGGGGCTCACTTGAGTACAGACTATAAAATGGGAGGAGACATACCCCTCACCAGTAGTACGTCACCTACTCTAACCCTAAATCGCCGCCTCTTGTACAGATATTGACTTGAGCGTCAGAGTCCTTGCAGGGGGCCCACCACACCGGCACTTCGTGGATCCCAGCAGGCATCCTCTCCCAGCATCGCAGTTCTCGCCCAGATCCTAACCCCTCCAAGCCTCTGCTCCAGCATCAGTCCACCCAAGTCCACCAAACGCCCGAGCAGAAGACATTGGCGCCGTCTGTGGGGACCTGAAGAGAATGGATTTCCTTCTGGGAGAAGAAGGGGAGGAGGTATACGAGGAGGAGGGAACCCGCTTGATGAGTACGTTAGCTTCCGTTGCCTCTTCCCGCGAGCGCATAGGAGCGCATTCCCGTAGAGACGATCCACCCTCTAGCTCACACAAGAGACGCCCCTTGGCAGTACAGGTGACGACGGTGTAAAGATCATGCAGGAGCTGTGCCACCGGGTGCAGAACCTCGAATAATAGCTGGCGGTAAGGGACCGCTATCGCCCCGAGCATAGTAGGGACTCTCGAGGAAGGAGCCCCCGAAGGAACAATGAGAGAATGCAAAGATCCCACACTACCTAAGACAGCTCGGAAGAGCATGGAGAGACCCACAGAGAGAGAACGAGAAGACGACGAGACCCCATCATCATGGGTGCGACCCCTTTTGATCCCTTGATCCTCAAGGTTCGGATACCAAAGAACTTTGACAAGCCCACGGACATGAGGTACGATGGGACGAAGGACCCTCAGGAGCACTTGACGGCCTTCGAGGCCAGGATGAACCTAGAGGATGTTGGAGACACGGTCCGATGCCAAACTTTCCCTGTAACACTGGCGGGCCCCGTGACACGGTGGTTTAACACGCTTCCGCAGGGGTCCATTATGGCCTTCACAAACATATCTCATAGCTTCTTAGCGTAGTTCACCACGCGCATCGCCAAGGCTAAACACCCGATCAACCTGCTAGGAATTACCCAGAAAGCCGGGGAGCCGTCCAAGTTTGGCTTCATCAAGCCAAACTTGAGATACCTCAAGTTTGGCGCTAACTAAGGAAACTTGAAGGAGTGCTTATGGACTTGCTGAAGTCAAACCTGAGAAACCTCAAGTTTGGCACCAGCTATGGAGACTTGAAGAACACATTCTAGTGTGTTGAAGCCAAACTTGGATTCCCCAAGTTTGGCACCACACATAGCAAATCAAGTGGTCCTCATTCTCTATGAAGGCTACACGGATTGTTTATTAAATCTTTGATTAAACTTTATTCTAATTAAAATTAGGAAAAGATATTATTTAGTTTTAGAAAATATATTTTGACATTAATTAGGATTAGATATAAAAGGAAAAAGAATCAGCTCTTCGGGGACATCTCTTCTCTTCTCTCTCATTCCATAATTTACAGTTTTATAGAATCCTTGTTTTCTCTCTGAAACATGAGCAACTAAACCTCCACTGTTAAGGTTAAGAGCTCTGTCTATTGTATGGATTGATACTATTATTTTTCTATTTTAGTTCATGTACTGATTTCTATATCAAGAATTATTTTCGTTCTTTATCTTATGAATCTGGGTGGAACGGAAGTATGACCCTTGTTCTAATTGAGTTCTTGTATAACTTGGAAAAGCTCTTTACTTGAACAACAGCTTGAAAACAATTTCTCCTAAATTTCTAATTATCTGGACTTAATGAGATACGTGACATATAATCCTCTTATATTTGGATAATTTGGGTTTCTGTGGTGGATAAACTAGAATTGAACTTCACCCTCTAATTGGAATTAAGTGACCAAGGAATTGGCGGTTGATGAAGGTTAGAGAAGACTAAAAAGGTCTAAGGAATTAGGGTTTAGTCACATATAGTTTGCCATGAATTGAATCTTGCATGATTAAATTATTTTCTTTTTAACTATTTTAATCATGAAAGATTCAATTCATGGCAAACTATATGTGACTAAACCCTAATTCCTTAGACCTTTTTAGTCTCCTCTAACCTTCATCAACCGCCAAATCCTTGGTCACTTAATTCCAATTAGAGGGTGAAGTTCAATTCTAGTTTATGTGCCACAAAAATCCTAATTATCCAAATATAAGAGAATTATATGTCATGTATTCCGTTAAGTCCAGATAATTAGAAATTTAGGAGAAATTGCTTTCAATCTGTTGTTCAAGTAAAGAGCTTTTCCAAGTTATACAAGAACTCAATTAGAACAAGGGTCATACTTCCGTTCCACCCAGATTCATAAGATAAAGAACGAAAACAATTCTTGAAAGAGAAATCAATACATGAATTAAAATAGAAAAATAATAGTATCAATCCATACAATAGACAGAGCTCTTAATCTTAACAGTGGAGGTTTAGTTGCTCATGGTCTAGAGAAAAAACTAGGATTCAGAAAAAACTTTAAAGTGCAGAATCAGGTAAAAGAGAAGAGATCTCCCGAAGGGCTGATTCTTTTTCCTTTTATATCTAATCCTAATTAATGTAAAATATATTTTCTAAAACTAAATAATATCTTTTCCTATTTGTAATTAAAATAAAGTTTAGTCAAAATAATTAAGGAATCACGTGCTGGCTTGTTAGCGAGAAGGGGACCACTGCAGACTCCAAAGCTGGCGCCAAACTTGGAGTTTCTCAAGTTTGGCACCACCTAGGCAGTAATTCCATATGAAAGGTGTAGACAATTATATATCGTTAAAAATATCTGGAAGCAGCTTTCTAATGCCATTGAAACCGCGTCAATTGGATCTCTGTAGCTCAAGTTATTTCTGTTGGAGTGAAAGAAGGTTAGGGTTGACAGCATCATTCACTTTCTCCCTTTTCTGCTACAAAACTCCATCAAATCCATCCGAATGATACCTGAAATAAACAGAATTGAAAACAACTAAAAGTGGCATTCATAGTGGCTAGAAGATGATTAATTCTTGATTAAACTCAACAATTTGAATGTAAATTCACTAGGAAAAGATAGGATAGATGCTCACACATCACCGACCAAGAAGTTTCTGGATAGATTTAATGACGAGTGCCTGGAAATCAACGGTCTAATCGATTCGGTAGCCAGTCTGTGCTTGACGAATAGCCTACTGATTGAGGACTTCAGGAAACACCTCACCACCAAGCCCGTCTAGACCATGTAGGAGATTCAGAACATGGCAAGAGAATATCAATGATGAGGAGGTAAGCAAAGTGGTGGCAGCCAATAAGTGGCAGCTGGCCAACCCACCTCCATGCCAACCCGTGTATGTAGACAAACCAAGAGAGATCCCAAAGGAAGGGGCATCGGGGAAGCAGTCCAAGCCGTTTCCTCGGGTGGGGAAGTTCACCAACTATACCCCCTCATGGCTGCTACAGTTGAAGTCTATCAACAAATTGTGGACAAGGGGATCCTATCAAAACCCCGACAGCTGAAGGACAGAATAGGGGGGAACAAGAGCTTGTATGTGACTACCACAAGGGCTTTGGCCACAAAACCCAGGACTATTTCGACTTGAAAGACGCCTTGAAACAGGCTATTCGTGAAGGCAAGTTGACTGAGTTTGCCCAGTTCATAAGAGAGCTGAGAAGAAGAGAACATGAATGATCTGAAGAGGACCAAAGCCATGCCGTAAAGCCAAGGCAAGCGTCTAATGAGAATCCTGACAATGCCCCAACAGTAGTCATTAACATCGTGGTAGGGCGAGATGCACCCCCCAAGTTAAAATCGGTAGCAAGGAAGGACGCCAAGGTCCTAGCCGTATCAACGGGAAGTCCCAAAGCTCCATCCACTGAACCTCCCGAAATATCCTTCGGCCTGGAAGACCGATGGTGCCACGAACACCCCGAGAACTCACCCATGGTGATCACAGTGATGATCGAGACAGGCTTGGTCAAACGGATTCTTGTTGACACAGGAGCTGACTCCAACATTTTGTTCATAAACATGTTTGACGCCTTGGGGCTCAGAGAAGCCGACCTCAAGACCCACCAACATGGGGTCATTGGCCTGGGAGACAACTACATAAGACCGGATGGGATAATCTGCCTCCCAATCTGTGTGGGAACCGGTGAAAGCACAAGGTCGGTAATGGTGGAGTTTGTTATTCTAAGAGACTCCACGGATTACAATGTCATCCTTGGAAGAAAAACCATCAATGAATTCTCAGCGATCATATACACCAAGTTTATCTAATAATGAAATTCATGGCTGACAACCGAACCGTTGGTTCCATCAGGGGAGACCTAGAAATGGTGGTCGCTTGCAACAACGCCAGTCTTTCCTTGAGAAAGAAGTCGAAAGAGGTATCTGGGGTGTTCCTGGCTGACTTAGACGCAAGGATAGACGACAAGCCAAGGCCAGAACGCCAAGGAAATTTAGAGAAATTCTGGGTTGGCGACACGGAGGAAAACTTCACCTTCGTGAATAGAAACCTCCCCCATGATCTAAAAGGACCTATTATAGAGGCCATCAGAACGAACGACGACCTGTTTGGCTGGACTCCGGTCGACATGCCAGGGGTAGACCCCGAATTCATGTCTCACCGCCTCGCCATGAAACCAGACGCTAAGCTGGTAATGTAGTGACAAAGGAAGATGTCATAGGAAAGGTCTAATGAGGTAGCCAAACAGACAGCCAGCCTGTTAAAAGCGGGATTCATTAGGGAACTAGAGTACCCAACGTGGTTGTCAAATGTGGTCCTAGTTAAGAAGGCTAATGGAAAATGGAGAATGTGCATCGATTAATCGGATCTCAACAAAGCGTGCCCCAAGGATTCTTTTCACCTCCAAAATATCGATGCCCTGGTAGATGCAGTGGCAGGATATCGGTTCCTACGCTTCATGGATGCGTACTTTGGGTATAACCAAATCCCGATGCACCACCCTGACGAAGAGAAAACAGCGTTCATAACGCCAGCTGGGACCTACTGTTATGAGGTAATGCCGTTCGGATTGAAGAACGCAGGAGCTACTTACCAAAGGCTGATGAGCAAAGTTTTTAACGACCTCATCGGTAAGACAGTTGAGGTATACATTGATGATGTTTTGGTGAAAATAGCTGAGCTAGGCAACCTAGTCGATGACCTCGAAGCCGTCTTCAAGGCACTCCGAAAACACAACATGAGGCCCAACTCCCTCAAATGCGCATTTGCCATGGAAGCTGGGAAGTTCCTAGGCTTCATGATAACACAAAGGGAGGTAGAGGCCAACCCGGACAAATGTGAGGTCATCCATAGGATGACGAGCCAGGATGTGTCAAAGATGTACAGAGGTTGGCTGGGAAGCTCACAACCTTATCTCGCTTCTTCGGAGCCTCGACAGTAAAGGCCCTCCGTTTCTTCAGTCTGATGAAAAAAAGGAATGCCCTTCGAATGGACCCCGGCTTGCAAAGAGGCATTCAACCACTTCAAAAGAATACTTTCGACACCCCCTGTTCTTGGCAAGCCAAAAGAAGGTGAATCCTTGTTTCTATATTTGGCGGTGACGGAACAAGCCATGGCGGCTGTCCTCATCCGAGAAGAAGACAAGGTCTAGAAGCAGGTGTATTTTATTAGTAAGGTGCTCCAAGGAGTGGAGCTAAGATACACCAAGTTAGAGAAGCTGCCATATGCTCTATTGATTTCGTCCCGAAGGTTGAGGCAGTACTTTTAAGGCCACCCGATCACCCTAAGAACTGACCAAGCCATTCGCCAAGCTCTACAAAAACCGACTTGGCGGGCCACATGATGACATGGGCAGTCAAATTATCCCAGTATGACCTACAATATGAACCTAGACATGTGATCAAGTCCCAGGCAATGGCAGACCTTCTAGTGGAAGTGATGGGGGAATCGTCCGGGAAAACAGATACACGGTGGAAACTCGATGTGGACGGAGCCTCCAACCAAGCATTTAGGGGATCAGGAATAATCCTTGAAAGCTCAACAGGAGTGATTTATGAACAATCAATCAAGTTTAACTTCCTGGTTTCCAACAACCAGGCTGAGTACGAAGCCTAGATAGGGGGCTTAGTCCTAGCTAAAGTGTCAGTGCATCGAGAGTCTAAGTGAACAGTGACTCTCAAATGGTGACCTCTCAAGTTAACAGGAGTTACCAAGCCAGATATTTCTTACTTCAAAAATATTTAGAGAAAGTGAAGAAGCTATATAAGGATTTTGAAGAGGTAACGGTTCAGCATCTACCCAGGAAAAAGAACGCCAGGGCCGACCTTTTGTCAAAACTAGCAAGCACGAAACCTGGCATAGGAAACCGATCTCTGATTCAAGGATTAGCAACGGAGCCATCGGTAGCCCTATGCGTAACCCAAGTACTGAACCTCCTTTGTGGATGGACCCGATTCTTCGCTTCTTGGAAGATGGCGAACTCCCTGAAGACGAAAAGAAAGCTAAAGCAACAATAAGAGAAGAAGCTAAGTATGTGGTGATACAGGGACAATTGTATAAACGAGGGCTCAACCAACCCCTGCTGAAATGCCTACGCTCTGACCAAATAGACTACGTCCTAAGGAAGTCCATAAAGGGAGCTGTGGCCACCATATCGGAGGAAAAGCACTAGCTAAGAAGCTCATCAGAGCCGGATATTACTTGGCCACAATTATGTCGGATGCACAATAGTTCATCAAGAAATGTAGGAAATGCCAGGAAAATACCAATTTCTACAAGGCTCCTGCTGGGGAATTAAGCTCAATGTTGGCTTCCCGACCCTTCGCTCAGTGGGGAGTCGACCTCTTGGGGCCAATCCCGATAGGCCCTGGGCAAGTCAAGTATCTGATAGTAGCCATCGACTACTACACTAAATGGGTAGAAACAAAGCTACTAGCGAGCATATCGGCGGCAAGTTGTTAAAAATTCTTATGGAGACAGGTAATCACCAGATTCGGAATTCCTGAAACTGTGATATAAGACAATGGGACACATTTTGCAGACAAAAAGTACAGGGAGTTCCTCTCTGGGTTAGGAGTTAAGGCGAAGTTCTCCTAGGTAGATTACCCACAGAGTAATGGTCAGGTAGAAGCAACAAATAAAATCATCTCAAAGGGTTAAAAAAGAGACTCGATCAGAAAAAGGGCTCGTGAGCAGACGAGCTCGCATTGGTCTTGTGGTCTTATAGGACAACATCCTAGTCCTCCACCGGCGAAATTCCTTTCCGGCTTACCTATGAAGTAGATGCAGTGATTCCAGTTGAAATAGGGGAGCTGAGTCCAAGGTTGCTCCTCGGCGGTAGTGAAGAAGCAGTAGAAAAAAACCTGATCAATGAGGCAAGCGAGATGGCCCATTTGTCGGAAACGGCATTGAAATAGAGAATAGAGCTACGATACAACGGGAAAGTGCTAGGTAGGAGTTTCGAGGAAGGCGACCTCGTATTACAGCGCAATGATATTGAGCGACCGACCTCAGAACACGGAAAACTGGCGGCAAACTGGGAGGGCCCATACAGAGTAAAGGAGGTTCTCGGAAGAGACAGTTACAAGTTGGAGAGGCTAGAAGGAAGTAAAGTCCCAAGAACGTGGAACGTGGCAAATCTGAAAAGGTTCTACTCGTGATATGTGCCCTATCGACTTCTCGGTCCCCTATCCCAGTACTTTTATTTTAATTTTAATTCACATGCTTTGTATGTCTTGCCTCTACTGTGTGTTTAATTCACAAGTTTTGAGTGTGTTGCCTCTGATGCGTATTTAATTCAGTTGTTGTTTTTGTCATTAACATGACTAACTACCACTGACCCAACGGCACCTCGGAACTGATCACCCCGGGAGCCAAAGGGATCAGAAGTACCCAACAAATAACGGCTAAAGATTTAAAAGCCAAGCGGGAACATGACAAGCAAAATAACCAATGCATTGAAGTGAATGAAAACGGTTAAAAGGATAGGTGCAATAACGGTTAAACGATTTAAAAGCCAAGCGAGAACGCGACAGACAAAATAACCAACGCATTCAAGTGAATGAAAACGGTTAAAAGGAAAGGCACAATAACGGCATAACAATAGCCATTAGCGGCAAAATAAGCCAGTTCTAAGAAAACTACAAGTCCAAAAGACTAATTACAAGACAAGGTGCCACGTCGGCCCAGTTAAAGAGAAAGCAAGAGTACAAGCCCAATAGAAGAAATTACAAGTTACTTTCTCGTGCTATTCACTATCTTGCCATCCTGGATAGTCTTGAAAGTCCCGATTTCTTAGGTGTCGAAGTCGGGAGACAACAGCTTGACCTGCGCTTTGATCGCCTCCTCAGTACCTCCAATCACCTTGTGAGCATTTTTTACAGTTTCTTTGTTCTTCTTTTTGAGGCCGGCAACTTCCGTCTTTAAGCCTGTGACTTCAGTCTTGGCGGTATCTACCGACGCGATGGCTTCAGCCATCTTTTTCTCTAGATCAGCAACCTTGGCCTCTACCGCTGTCACCTGACCCAAAGCGGCGCCAAGCTGGCTCTCTAAGGTCATTTCCCAGTCGGCAAGGTGGGCCACCGTCCCATCAGAAGCCTTCTATTTTTCCTCCGTCTCCACTAACTTAGTCTTAGTACTTTCCATCTCAGCTCTCAAACCACCGATTTCACGCAGTGCCAAGCGGTACTTGCCATCCAGTACCCCAGCCTAGGCCAGAACGGGTTCCGCCTTCCTCACAATCGTTGCAGCATGGATCATGCAATAATAAACCCACCAAGCCTGAGAGGCCAAGTCACCACCATGGAAAAAGTCCTCGGTGCCCGGTAAAAGCTGGGAATCAATGAATCCCCCATCATCAAAGTTCTTCTCCATCACGGTGAGTGCCCCTCTGGGCTAGATGTCGTCTTCCTCTTCTTAGGATTCTCCACAATGGTCAGGTCGGGGCCCGCCTCGTCCTCGGGTATCTTCTCAGATCGGAGGGTCACGCCAACACTAGGGCCAACGTTTTCTTGTGGTGGCAGTCACAATTGAACCTTGGGAGTTGGGGAAGGTAGAGCCATGGCCAAAGGAGTTTTCGAGCTCTCGCTAATATTCCCCGAAAGGAACCGAGTCATTAAATTGTTGATACTCACTTGCTCGGCAGCCATAGACACTGAAATAAGGAAGTAAACCCCAAGCGTTATGGACCATAAGTTAAACAAGTATAAAAGTTAGAATAAAAGGAGATCATAGAAGCGGGACAACCCGACGACTTACCTACATAACTTCTACCCATCTCACGGTCACCCACCAACATATGGGGGTTGAGATTATTTTTACTAAAAATGGCCAACAATATATCGGCGATGTCCCAGTTTTGCTGACTCAGCCCTTTATAAGTAATCTTTATTAAAAAATTGGCCAAGGCCCCGAAACTCCAGTAGGTCCGTATACGGCGTTCCCCCTCCAGAGTTAGCCAAAAAGGATGCCAACCTTCAGTAGGCCGTACTTTAAAAAAAATTCCTGAAGCCATGGAACGAATCTTCGAACAACCCGAAGATCCATCACCCTGCACGGCTCGAAACCATCATAGAGGCCCAAGTAGCCCCAGATCAAAGGACGCAGCCCCCTCTAAAGGCGGCTGGCCTGAAAGATAAGGTGACTCGCTCAAAGATAAAGATAAGATAACTAAACTTATCTCAAGAAAGGTCACTCCACACTACTATAAATATACTGGAGCACCCATGTATAACTCATACTCTGATTCTAAAAAAACACCTGCTCAAAGCCCATGCTAAGTTAAGCATCGGAGTCTCTTGCAGGTACCACCCCCCTCTGGTGATCAAGGATCAACAACATCTCAAGGATCAACAAGTCGAACGTGACAGCTCTGACCAGCACAGAAGATCTCGTCCAAGATCGATCTTCAGTTTCAGGTAACCCTCAGAACATTGGAGCTATTGCTGGGGAACCTGGAAGTCATCCCACCATCATGGAGGACAACCTTGACAACGATCACAACTCTGGCTTGGAAGACAGAACACCGCACAAGAACATGGATACCATACCAAATGATATGCCTCAAAATAAGGGAGATAAACAACCCCCAAACACCAAAATCTTGGAAGCTATCCGTGAGCAGCAGCATCGACTTAAACAACTTGAACAAGAAGCCGAACGGCAGCGAGAGGCTGAACGAGACCTTCGGAGAGAAACCAGACGGCGTCGAGAGCTGGAGGACAAGCTCCTAAAGCTCGAAGCCGATCTCAAAACCAAGACCACTCGAACCAGCCATGAAGATATCCCCTACAAAGACCAAGATCCGTTCACAAAAGAGATCATGAAAGCTAAAGTTCCAAAGGATTTCAAAGCCCCTGACATGACCCTGTACGATGGTACGTCTGATCCGAGCCATTATCTCAGCAATTTCAGAAGTTGGATGTATCTTACGGATGCCTCAGACGCAATCCGTTGCAAAGCTTTCCCGACCACCTTAACCAAGACGGCAATAAAGTGGTTCAACATTTTGCCGTCAGGGTCAATAACAAGCTTTGATGACCGCGCCAAGAAATTTCTAGCTAGATTCTCTATCCAGAAAGATAAAGCCAAACATGCCCCAAGTTTGTTAGGGATTAAGCAAGGAGATCGGGAGAGCCTCCGCAGCTACATGGAAAGATTCAACAAGGCATATCTAGATATACAAAGTCTGCTAATAGAAGTAGCCATTATGGGTCTCATCAATGGCCTACCAGAAGGACCCTTTAGCCACTCCATATCCAAAAAGCACCCAACATCTCTGAAGGAGATACAAGAAATGGCAGAAAAGTATATTAATATAGAGGAGAACTCTCGACTAGGAGAAACCCCAAAATCCGGATTCTTCTATCCACCTAGGGTCAAGGACAAAGAGTCCAGGAAAAAAGAAGACCAACCTACTGAAAAACCTAGAAAATACCACAATTACACTCCCCTCAGAGTGTCCCTTGTGGATGTCTACAGAGAGATATGCAACACTGAAAAGATCACACCCCCTCGTCCGATTAAGCATAAAAGAGGAAAAATTCAGACAGAGTATTGCGAATACCACCGAGCCTACGGACACCCTACCAATGAGTGTTACGACTTGAAGAATGTTATAGAGAAGCTAGTCCGGAAAGAAAGACTAGACAGGTTCCTGGCCAACAAAACAGACGAACCGAAGAAGCAAAGAAAGGACGAAGAGGTCGGACGAGTTGAACGTCCCCTCACACCCCTGAGAGGCATGTTCACATGATAAATGGTGGATTCGCAGGAGGAGGGATCTCTAAGTCATCCCGTAAAAGACACCTCAAAGATGTGTACCATGTTGGAGGAGGGGACAGGTCACCCGACCTCCCCACTATTACCTTCACTCAAGAAGACGCTACAAGCATCATCCCGGGGCATGATGACCCCGTAGTCATTACAATCATACTAGCTAATGCCAATCTCCACTGAACACTGGTAAACCAAGGAAGCTCCGCGGATATCCTGTTAAAAATCCGCCTTCGACAAGCTCGGTTTACAAGAAAAAGAGCTCATAGCGTATTCGAATAGTTTATTTGGGCTCTGAGAGGCTCCAATTCAACCGCTAAGGTACATCCCACTTCACACAACCTTTGAAAAAGGAACTCGGTCTAAGACATTAAGCATAGACTACAAAGTAGTCGACGTAAACTCGGCCTACAACGCTCTAATAAGTTGGACAACACTGAACCAGCTCGCCGCGGTGATTTCCACTCTACACCTATGCATGAAGTTCCCAACCACAGAAGAGATAGCTACCATAAAGGGAGACCAAAAACTCGCGCGACGCTGTTATAACGAAAGTTTAAACCTTAAAGGTGCCCCAGAGGAAAAGAAACCAATACTATAGAACTCGGGAGAATTCGAGCTTGCAAAGAACTCCGCCCTCAACCAGAAGGTGAAACCCAAGAAGTTCAAATTGGAGACACTCCATACAAAACAATAAATATAGGGGAAAATCTGAGAAAAGACTTACAGGAACTGCTAATAAAGCTCCTAAAAGATAACTCCAATCTCTTTGCATAGAAGGTCGCCGACATGCCTGGTATTGATCCCGGACTAATGTACCACAAGTTAGCCGTATATCCAGGGTCTCGGCCAGTACAGCAAAAACGTAGGAAGCTCGGCCCCGAAAGGTTGCAAGCTGTAGAGGAGCTGGTACAGGCCTTATTGGAGGCAAGGTTCATAAGGGAGGTAAAGTACCCATTATGGCTAGCCAATGTAGTGTTGGTCAAAAAGTCAAATGGGAAGTGGCGGATGTACACGGATTACACCGACCTCAACAAAGCCTGCCCAAAAGATCCATATCCACTCCCAAACATCAACACACTAGTTGATGCTTCGTCAGGCTATCAGTGCCTCTCTTTCATGGATGCTTACTCGGGATACAATAAAATCCCAATGTATCAACCCGACCAAGAGAAAACATCATTCTTAACCCTAAAAGAAAATTACTGCTACATAGTCATGCCATTTGGACTCAAAAATGCAGGGGCTACATACCAAAGATTGATGAACAAAGCCTTTTCTGACCACATCGGAAAGATAATGGAGGTTTATGTAGACGATATGCTGGTAAAAACACAAAGTGAGGAATCGTTGTTATCCGACCTCACTAAAGTGTTCGACACCATCAGAAAGCATGATATGCGACTTAACCCTGCAAAGTGCACCTTCACGGTAGAAGCTCACAAATTATTGGGCTTCATGCTCACCCAAAGAGGAATCGAAGCAAACCCAAATAAGTGTCAGGCCATACTTTGCATGAAAAGTCCAACCTGTATAAAAGAGGTCCATCAGCTCAATGGAAGACTAGCAGCTCTGTCTAGGTTCCTAGCTGGATCAGCCTTAAGATCTCTCCCCTTTTATGCAACATTAAGGAAGGGAAAGAGGTTCGAGTGGACCCTAGAATGCGAACAAGCCTTCCAAGATTTCAAGAAATTTCTGGGGCAACCACCCGTCCTTACTCAACCTCGGGAAGGTGAAGAGCTCATACTATACCTCGCTGTAGGAAGTCGGACAATAGCATCAGCACTAGTCAGAGAAGACGAAAGTGGACAACAACCCATCTACTTCATCAGTAAGGCTTTACAAGGGGTTGAATTGAACTATCAAAAGATAGAAAAGTTCGCCTACGCCCTCATACTCACTTCCCGATGACTCCGACTATATTTTCAAGCTTACACCATCAGAGTACGGACCAACCAACCCATAAAGGGGATCTTATAGAAAACAGACTTAGCTAGAAGAATCCTACAATGGGCAGTTGAGTTATCCGAATTTGACCTCAAATATGAAGCCCGGACAGCTATCAAATCTCAGTACCTGGCTGACTTCATCGCAGAATACACTGACACCCTAGACACCCCCACAGAGTGGAGCCTCTATGTGGACGACTCCTCAAACAAAACCGGAAGTGGTGCAGGCGTCATCTTAGAGAGCGATCAGAGAACACAAATCGAGCTCTCCTTAAAGTTCGAGTTCCCTGTCTCAAATAATCAAGCTGAGTATGAAGCACTACTGGCTGGTTTGAGGCTGGCTAGGGAAGTGGGAGCTCAAAGACTTACCATTTTTAGCGACTCCCAAGTAGTCACTTCACAAATAGAAGGGAGCTATCAAACTAAGGATCCCACCATGAAAAAATACCTTGAAAAAACCAAAGAACAGCTCAAACAATTTAGGGGATATGAGGTCCGACACATACCCCGGGAACAAAATGCCCAAGCTAATGCACTTCCGAAACTAGCCAGCACCAAACCAGGGGGCAATAATAGAAGCGTCATCCAAGAAACACTACAAAATCCGTCAACCACGGAAGAGAAAAAGGTCCTAAATATATCAGACCAGGACTAGGGGTGGATGACTCCTATAGTCAGCTATCTCAAATCGAAAATACTTCCCGCAGACAAAAAGGAGGCAAAAAGACTAGTACGAGAAGCACAGTACTACACCATGGTACAGAACATCCTATATAGGAGAGGAATCTCTATGCCCCTCCTAAAATGCATCCCGACCTCCGCTGCAAGGGAAGTTCTCGAAGAAGTCCACGGTGGCATGTGCGGCAATCACCTCGGGGCAAGAGCTCTTGCCAAAAAGGTACTTCGAGCTGGTTTCTACTGGTCCTGTTCTCATTGTAATTTCTTCTTCCTGCAACATAATTGTAACCAGACTCATAGCCAAAGGGGTGAGAGTTCATAGTAGCAAATAAAAATTAAAAACGAAAAAAAGAAAACACGCACGCGACGCGGCAGCGTCGCTGACGCGTCCGCGTCACCAGTGCAATGGGAAGAAAAGAATTGAACAGAGAGTCACGCGAGAGCGTGGCTGGAGGCGCGCCTTTAGCATAATTTGACCCCACGCGACCGCGTCGCTGACGCGTCTGCGTCAGGTAGGAACATTGGCCTCCCACGTGACCGCGTCACCCACGCGGCCGCGTGACCTGAAAATCGACGTCAAAAGGGTGCATGGCCAAAAGATGAGCTGGAGTGATGCTGGACTGGCGCTAGCCGCACAGACCTTTCCACGCAGACGCGTGACTGACGCGACTGCGTCATATCCTCATAATGGCCACTCACGCGATCGCATGCCCCACACGATCGCGTCACCCTGGATTTTGGCAATACTGAGTTTTGAACAGAGAGTTGTGCGACCGCGAGGCTGCACTCGTGCCACTAGCACAAATCGAGTCACGCGATTGCGTGCCCCACGCGTCCGCGTCATCCAACCTTATCGTGCACCACGCGACCGCGTCACCCACGCGACCGCGTCGCCAGCGTCGCACAACCTATCCAGATTAGTGCCAATTTTCTTATCTTTTCTTTTCTAATCCTAATTTTTTCCTTCTCTCTCCTTTCTCACTTTCTTTTTCTTCTTCTCATCCTTTTTCCCTCTCATTCTATTTTATTTAATTTATTTGCATACTTTCATTCATTGCATTATTTTCATTAGTGTTAGAAATTTATTTGGGTCATTATTTTTATATATTTTTTTGGATTATTAAAATGGTTTGACAATTTACTTTTTAAAGGGTTGCTTGCATGTTCAATTTAATACATTCAATAACCTATTTACCATGCATGCTATGTATTTGTGAAAAAGCCCGTATGGCATTGAACACTATTTTAAATTATTCTACTATTAATGCCTGTTGTTTTTCACAAAATCCCTTTCATGTTTTATTGATTAAATATAATTGTTATTACAAACATGTTGATAGTTTGAAAGACTTGGTAATCTAATTTGAGCATTGAATGCTTGATCTATGGTACTCATGCCTTTGCCAGCATGCCAACAAACACCTTGCATTCACTTGTCATCATATGCACTAGCTATTTTCCATTGATGACTTTTCACATGTACTCATGAGCGTGTGTTAACGTCATTCTTCTTTATTGTGCATTGATTACCACCTTTCCCGCTCTCTTCCTTGCTCTAACCCTTAGTTTTAAAAGTCACTTTCTTTTTCCCTTTTCAGGATGGCCACCAAGAAGGGTAAAGAGAAAGCTACTCCCAAACTACCGGCAAGGAAAGGAACAAAAAGAGCCCCAGCTGAGGAACCACAACCCCCGTCCACTTGCAAATCTCAGCATGCACCGAGGACGGTGTAATCTTTAAGTGTGGGGAGGTCGATACCGATCTCCGTGGGTTAGTACCTTCCTATCTCAAACACCAATGTTTTATTTTTTCTTGTTAGTTGTTGCATTTGCATATTTAATTGCATGTTTATTTAATTTTATGCATTTAGTTACTACTTGGTTGAAGTAATATTTTCTTTTTCAAGAAATTTTATAGCATTTCACTAATTAAAAAAAAAAATTTTTGTGTTAAATTTGTTTGAAATTGTAATTGGAACACGGTTTTTGAGCCAAAGAACACACAACCTGTGAGATTTTGAGCTTATTTATATGGTTACATTATTTAACCATAAATATTTTATTCCTGTGTGTTTCTTTCTCTATGATTATAATCTATATTTTGCTCCAATCTATATGTCCATTATTTAGTGTATTTACATGCTTGTATATGATTGAGGCCATTATTTGATTTTAGCTCACTTATCCCAAATAAGCATACCCTTTAAATCACCCTTGTCAGCCACTTTGAGCCTTTTTAATCCCCATTTGTTCTGTATTTTACCATATCACTAGCCTTAAAGCAGAAAAATAATTAAATATCCCAATTGAATCTTTAGTTAGCTTAAGATAGGGATTGCGTAACAATTAAGTGTGGGGAAACTATGGGAACATGGGTTAATAAGGGAATGTATCATGTTTCTAATTTATTTGAATATTGGGAATTTGGGAACCTACTCATGAAAAACCAAAATAGAAAAATAATGGAGAATACATGTGCATTGATAAGTTATGTTTGCTTTTATGATTCAAAAAAAAAAAAAAAAAGAAAAAGAGAAAAAGAAAAAATATATATATAATAAATAAGGGGACAAAATTACCCCAATATTAAGTTTAATAAAAGATCAATGCACATGTGATAAAAATTAAAGAAAATTTGGTACATGAGTATGGGAATTATACAAAAGTGGGAATTATGGGTAGCTAGGCATGAATTTAAAAGTATATAGAGTATATGTATATTAGGTGAGAGCTTAGGTTAATTAAAGATTCATATTATAGCTCTCTTGGACATACATATATCCTTACCTTTACCTCAGGCCCATTACAACCTTGAAAAGATCTCATGATGTTTGTATTGGTACATTAATTATTTGTTGATTGGTTAGATGAAGAACAAAGTTTAGAAAGCATGACTAGAGAAGAGTAGAGTGATTAACCCTAGACACTTGAGAGATAGAGTGATATACACTACCAGTAAGGGTTCAGTGCTTAATTCTATGTTCCCTGCTTTCATGAGCTATCTTCTTACAAGTTTACTTGTCTCTTATTGTATAATTTGAATTAGTGAAATCTGATTTATGTTTGTCTTGGAGAACTTATTTGCTTTTAACCAAGTAGGTAGAAACATTTTTGCATGTAGTTGCATTCATATAGGTAGGTTGCATTTTATACATTCTATCATTCCTCTTCACCTTTTTAGTTTCTCTTGAGCTTAGCATGAGGACATGCTACTGTTTAAGTGTGGGGAGGTTGATAAACCTCTATTTCATGGTTTATCTTGTGCTCATTTGAGTGGTTTTTATCTACTCTTTACCCACTTATTCATACTATTTGCATAGTTTTACATTTGCCTTCCTAATTATGTGCTTTGATTGAAAATATGTTTCTTTGGACTTATAATTGCTAATATTAATCCTCTCTTATTACCATTAGATGCCTTGATATGTGTGTTAAGTGATTTCAAAGATTACAGGGCAGGAATGGCTTAGAGGATGGAAAGGAAGCATGCAAAAGTGGAAGGAATACAAGAAGTTGGAGAAATTGCAAAGCTGTCCAGCCTGACCTCTCTGCACTCAAACGGCTATAACTTTAGCTACAGAGGTCCAAACGATGCGGTTTCAGTTGCGTTGGAAAGATAACGTCTGGGGCTTCGATTTGATATATAATATACCATAGTTGCCCTGACGCTAGGTGATGCGACTGCATGCTCCATGCGGACGCGTCGCAATGATGGAAATTCAGCATGTTGAATTCGCAACCAGCGAATTCTGGGTTGTTTCTGACCCAGTTCTCGGCCCAGAAAACACAGATTAGAGGCTATAAAGTGGAGAAATGCATCCATTCATAAAAAAGCTCTCATATTTACAATTTTAAGATTTAGATGTAGTTTTTAGAGAGAGAGGTTCTCTCCTCTCTCTTATGATTAGGATTTAGGATTTCTCTTAGTTTTAGGAGTGGCTCTTAATCCCAGGTTCTTTATTTTTATTTATTTTTCCAATTTAATTTATGAACACTTCCATGTTACATATAATTTTCTTAATTAATATTATTTGAGGTATTTCAGATTTAAGATTGCTTTGCTCTGTTTAAGATTGCTTTCAATTTAATTTAGATATTTTTTGTCTTCCTTTCGGTTTTGGTTAAGTAATTGGTAACACTTGAGCTGTCAATAAAGCAGTGATTGAAATTGGAAGTTGCTCCAATAACTCTAGTCTTTCCATAGGAATTGACTAGGACCTGAGAATTAAACTAATTAATCCACTTGATCTACCTTCATAGTTAGAGGTTAACAAAGTGAGATTAAAATCCAAATTTCATCACAATTGATAAGGATAGGACCTCCAGTTCTAATACCTTGCCAAGAGTTTATTTTATCTATTTATCTTATTTTTCTTATCATTTAACATACTACCTCCTTACTTTTAAAACCCCAGTTTACAAGACTCATAACTAATAATAAGAACACCTCCCTGCAATTCCTTGAGAAGACGACCCAAGGTTTAAATACTCGGTTATCAATTTTAAGGGGTTTGTTACTTGTGACGACCAAAATGTTTGTATGAAAGGACTTTTGAAGGTTTAGAAACTATACTTGCAACGAGGAATTATCCGCAAATTTCTAGACCACGCAAAAGTTTCTCTCTCAAAATGTGGTCTAGAAATTTGCGGATAAATCCTCATTGCAAGTATAGTTTCTAAACCTTCAAAAGTCCTTTCATACAAACGTTTTGGTTGTCACAAGTAACAAACCCCTTTGAAATTGATAACCGAGTATTCAAACCTTGGGTCGTCTTCTCAAGAAATTGCAGGGAGGTATGTTCTTATTATTGGTTATGAGTTTGTAAATTAGGGGTTTTAGAAATTAGGGAGCAGTATGTTGAATGGCAAGTAAAATAAAATAATCTCTTGGCAAGGTATAAGAAATAAGAAATCCTATCCTGGCTATCCTTATCAAAGATGATGACAATTGAATCTTAATTCCTCTTCGTTAACCTTTACTAAAATAAAGGAATATCAAGGGATTAATTAAGTTGATCTTCGAATCCTATTTATTTCCTAAGAAAAGATTGGGATTATTGAAGCTCAAATTAACAAAGATAACAATTATCAATTATGCTGTTGAATTGGATAACTCTTGAGTTACTGATTTCTTAACCAAAACCAAAAGAAGGAAAATAAATCTACTGGAATAAAAATGCCTTCAGATGGGAAGCAAATAATCATGTAAATAAAAGAAAGCAATAATAACTGAAATACCTCAAATAATATTAATTCAAAGGAAATCATATGTAACATGGAAGAGTTCATGAATTAAATTGGAAAATTAAATAAAAATAAAGAACCTGGGATTGAGAGTCACTCCTAAAACTAAGAGAAGTCTTAAATCCTAATCCTAAGAGAGATGAGAGAACCTCTCTCTCTAAAAACTACATCTACTCCTAAAATTGTGAATATGAGAGCCTCTCCTATGAATGAATGGATTTCCCCACTTTATAACCTCTAATTTGTGTTTTCTGGGCCGCGAACTGGGTCGAAAACAGCCCAAAAATCGCTGGAGAAGAATTCAAACACGCTGATTTCTGTCACTGCGACGCGGCCGCATGAAGCACGCGGTCGCGTCATCTAGCGTCAGGGAAACCATAACATATTATATATCAAATCGAAGCCTCAGACGTTAGCTTTCCAACGCAACTGGAACCGCGTCATTTGGATCTCTGTAGCTAAAGTTATAGCTGTTTGAGTGCGAAGAGGTCAGGCTGGACAGCTTAGCAGTTTGTCAAACTTCTTGTATTCCTTCCACTTTTGCATGCTTCCTTTCCATCCTCTGAGCCATTCCTGCCCTGTAATCTCTGAAATCACTTAACACACATATCAAGGCATCTAATGGTAATAAGAGAGGATTAATATTAGCTAAATTAAGACCAAAGAAGCATGTTTTCAATCAAAGCACATAATTAGGAAGGCAAATGTAAAACCATGCAAATAGTATGAATAAGTGAGTAAAGAGTTGATGAAATCCACTCAATTGAGCACAAGATAAACCATAAAATAGTGGTTTATCACCGACCTTGCAAAGGGAAGCGACAGAGTTTGTCAAGACAAGCCCACCATGCCAGAAGCGCGCCAACTTCCACATAGCTCCACCTGAGGAGCTCATTTGCGTTACTTCACCCTGGCCATTCGGAAAGTGGGGGCTCGACATCCTTAGACCCTTCCCCCAGGGGCCCAGACAAGTCAAGTTTCTCATTGTAGGCATAGACTACTTCACAAAATGAATTGAAGCAGAGCCATTAGCTAATGCCACCACCCAAAGAAGTTAGAAATTTCTATACAGAAACATTGTCACAAGGTTTGGGGTCCCATGCTCCATCACCACAGATAATGGTACTCAATTCACCGACACAAGCTTCAGAAATCTGGTAGCTGACTTGAAAATCAAACACCAGTTCACCTCTATAGAGCACCCACAAGCCAATGGATAGGCAGAAACCACCAACAAAGTCATACTGGTCGAGTTAAAATGGAGACTACAGGACGCTGAGGGAGCTTGGGCTGAAGAGCTCCCACAAGTCCTATGGGCATACCGAACAAAACCACATTCAACCACTAGAGAATCACCATTCCGACTTACTTACGGAATGGAGGCAATGATTCCCGTAGAGATAGAAGAAGGATCTCCTATAATGATCCTCTACAATGAAGATACCAACTCCCAAGCTCAAAGGGAAGAGCATGACCTACTTCCGAAAGTCCGAGAAAGAATCCGGATTAGAGAGGAAGCCCTAAAGCGTCGAATGGCTCTGAGATACAATCAGAAGGTAATTCAGCGAAGCTTCACCACCAATGATCTCATCCTAATCCGAAATGATATCGGAGCAGGTCGGTTAGGAGAAGAGAAGCTAGCAGCTAACTGGAAAGGACCATACCGAGTAGCAGAACAGGAAAGGTTACTACAAGGTGTCCGACCTCAAAAGGCGAGAGTTACCAAGGTCATGGCATTCCTGTAACTTAAGAAGGTACTATAGTTAGAAAATAAGATCTTAGGACAAGGTGCACTCTTTTTCCTAAAAAGGTTTTTTAATGAGGCGCCAGGCCGAGATCTAAGAAATCGCCCGACCTATAAGGGTAAGTACTCGTATCTACATACTTATATTTATATTTTCACCTCATTATTATTTTAATAAAAGTCACCAATTCCCTAAAAAGTTTCCTATCAAGAAGCATTAATCTAAGCTCACGCAAAATTCATCGTCCGATTATAAAGAATTCGGCAAGGTGCAGCGATAGAAGCAAGTTAATGCAAGAAGTTATAAAATGTAGCCCATAAAAAGCGACCTGACGAGGTCTGACTAAAAATGAATTACTAAAATTAAGAAGGCTCGACAGAGAAGTCGGACCAATGAAAAGATCACTGAAAAGGGACAAAGAAGCCTAGCAAAGGCCAAAAGTGCTCCGCTGAAAGGTACAAGTCTTGCGAAAAAGACATTACTTAAAAAGCGAAAGCACAAGTCGAAACGGCGCTAAAAAGTCATCCAAACAAACTATAAAGAAAAGGTTCCTTAGCAGGAACACTACCTAAAAAGTTGTTGGAACATGACTAAAAACCCCGACTAAAGAAGTCGTACAGGTCGACAATGGCACAGGTACGACCTCAAGAAACGAAAATGCTAAAAAGGTTGAAAAACTACTTAAGGCTCAAAAGTGCCTAGCTATAAAAGTACAAGTCTTTCCAAAAAAGACACTACTTAAAAAGTAAAAGCACAAACAAGAGCTAAAAAGTCGTCCAAACAAAGTATAAAGAAAAGGTTCCCCTTAGAAAATTACTTAAAAAGTTGTTGGAACATGACTAAAAAGCTCACGTCAAACATCAACCAAAGGGACGACCTCGTGAAGCAAGCACGACCTTAAGGAAATAATAAGACGCAAAGAGGTTGAAAACAACCTGAGGATCAAACGTGCTCAGCTAAAAGGGGAACAACTCCGATCAACAAAGGAACAATCTTGAAATAGGGCTACAAAGAAGTCGTTCGAACTAACTAAAAAGGTTCTATAGAACACTAAAAAGTTGTCGGACAAGTTACTGAAAGCCCGGACATCAAGCCACCGGGATCACTTCGCCAAAGTAGAGGACAGACAATACAAACTCAAAGCAAGGCATGACCCAAAAAGGCAAGGATAAAGACTCACACTACAAAGAGGTCGGACAAGAAAGTACCAAACCTCTATAAAACCTCAAGGGTTACAAAGGTAAACCTACAAGTATCAAAGGTTTAACTAACATTCCGCAAAACGCATCCTTCAAAGCATTAAAGACTCAAAGGCTGCTTAAAAGGCAGCCCAGGAGTTTAAATGTTTGTTTTTCAAAATAAAGGTTACAAAGAAGCAACCAAATGTCAGAAAAAGTCAAATACAAACAGGACTGGCAAAAACATAAGCAAGTTCAAAAGTCCACAAGTCGGACTATAATACAAACACAGAAAGTTATAGAGGATCCAAATTCTCCCCAGTAGTAGCATCCTTGGCTGGGGAAGGAGGAATGGTCGAGATCGGGACAGCATCAACAGCTCCATCCGGCCGGTTCAGAATCTGCACATCAGGCTCGGGCTCTGGATAGTCGACCTCTGAAGGGACGAAAGAAGTTGAGGCTGCTGAGGCTTTCCCTGGTGGCACAAGAGGAGGACCCTCATCATCATCTTCAGAGGCAGGCACGATCTTGCCATCCTCCACTACATTATCCAGAGTAAATAAAGTAAGGTCGAGCTCAGGGGAAAGAACCTGGACCTGGGCCTTCAAATTTTCATATGCATCGGTCACACTATCCACCATGTGACCCTGGAGCTCGGCGTAATTAGCCTGGGCAGACTGAAGCCTCTCCTTAATTTCCAGCAGCTCGCTGATAAACCCATAATTCATGATATATTTTGTGCTCAATTTAAGTGATTTATTCAACCCTTCACCCACTTATTCATGTGAAATTGCATGGTTTTACTTTCCCTTCCTTATTATGTGATATATGTGAAAAACATGTTTCCTATGCTTTAAAAATAATTATTTTAATTACCTTTTATTACCATTCGATGCCGTGATTCGTGTATTGAGTATTTTTAGATCTCCTAAGGCAGGAATGATTTAAAGGATGGAAAGGAAACATACAAAAATGGAAGGAAAGCACAAAATGGAGTTTTTGAAGAAACTGGCAGCGACGCGAACGCATGGACGACGCGGCCGCATGCCTAGCGCGAAAAGGCAGTGACGCGAACGCATGACTGACGCAGACGCGTGCCTTGAGCAGAACACAAATGACGCGTACGCGTGACTGAAGCGAACGCGTGATAAGGAAAACTCCAGATGACGCGACCGCGTGACCCACGCGGACGCGTGACAGACGCCACGCACCAGAAACTGCAGAAAATGCTCCCAACGATTTCTGAAACCCTTTTTGGCCCAGATCCAAGTACAGAAAGCACAGATTAGAGGTTATAAAGTGGGGAAATGCATCCATTCATGAGGAGGCCTTCAATTATTCACTTTTCACAATTTAGATGTAGTTTTTAGAGAGAGAGGTTCTCTCCTCTCTCTTAGGTTTTAGGATTAGGATTCCTCTTAAAGGATTTAGGATTTCAACTCTTCATCAGGTTCAATATTTCTTTTACTTTATATTTCTCTTTTACTTTCAGATACTTTAATGCTCTCATTTAATTACTTATGTTGCCAAATTGGCTTATGAAATCTCTATGTTTAGATTGATTTTCTCTTATTAATGCAATTGAGGTATTTCAGATTTATGATTCTTGTTTAGCTTTTTATATTCTTGGCTTTAATTGATTAACTAGAGGCTCTTGAGTTATCAACTTATCGTGATTGATTGTTATGTTGGCTAATTGACTGGAATTCCACTAACTCTAGTCTTTCCTTAGGAGTTGGTTAGGACTTGGGAAATCTAACTAATTAGTTCACTTGACTTTCCCTTGCTTTCGTAAAGGTTAACTAAGTGGGATTAACTTCAATTCTCATAGGAGTAACTAAGATAGGACTTCCGAATTTTCATATCTTGCCAAGAGTTTATTTTACAGTTATTTATTTATTTTACTTGTCATTTAAATTACTTGTTCCTTACTTTCAAAACCCTCAATTTACAAAACTTATAACCAATAATAAGAACACCTCCCTGCAGTTCCTTGAGAAGATGACCCGAGGTTTAAATACTTCGGTTATCAATTTTAAGGGGTTTATTACTTGTGACAATCAAAACGTTTGTACGAAAGGATTTTCTGTTGGTTTAGAAGCTATACTTACAATGTGATCATACTTTTGTATTTCTTTACCGATAGAAAAACCGAACGTCAAAATGGCGCCGTTGTCGGGGAGCTGCAAACGTGTGCCTTATTATTGGTTATTGTAAATATTTTTCTTTTATTTGTTTTTGTTTTTCCCTTTTATTCCTATTAGCTACTATGAATTCTCACCCCTCTCGCTTTGAGTTTGGTTCTAAATCTGTTGAAAGGAGTAGAAGCTATAACAGGAATATGCATCAATGTCTAAGCAGTCAAAGATGGATGGAGCCAAGAGGATCTGATCAACCCTTTAGGCAACAACACCCTCTAAGATGTCATGGGTAAGGACCACTCTACAATACATACCAAGCTAATAGATATGGTGGACCCCTTGTAATTACCAACAAGCCCCACCCTGTGCTTATAGACCATCCTCTCAACGTAGCTTTGAACCACCACACTCACAAGCTCCTTTTCACCACTCACACCATATGACCCTTATTCACCACAATTCCAATCCAATTACTCCCAAGAACCACCACATTCTTATTTTGAACCCTCTTCCCCAACCAATGAACCCTCATACCCACCCCAACCTCCAATGAATGACAAACTTCGTGTTCTTCTTCAAGGGCAAGCGAGGATGCAAAAGGGCGTATTGGAACTCACTACTGCCTTAACTGAGGTAGTAAATATAATAGCTTCCCGACATCTGAGCGCTCAAAATACTCCCATGGCTACATGTGGAGAATCAAAAGAAGAGCGTAGCATGAAGGAAATACTAGAAACTCCGGTGGACAATGAGGAGCATGGCTTTGTATTGAAACAAGTGGAGGAAGCCATGATAGTTGTAGAGGAAGAAGTGGTTGAAGATTTAGGAGATGCTGAACCTCCATGGGAATCGAGAGCTGTAAAGGATTCTACTGAGAAGTTCGAAATTGATGCCAAAGAGGACAGTGCACAACCTCCAAAGCATATACCTTGTGAAAAATTGGACGAAACAGACCAAGAATTTGATTCCATAGGCAGTGATGATCATGAATCAAGCTCTCCTAATCACGAACTCACATCCGCAACTGAACTCCTTGAGCCTGAAGAATCTTATCCAAGTGAATACGAAGATGATGTCGAGGTAGATTTCTCTCAACCTCCAACATATGACTTGAGCGACGAGGAAGACATAGAAGACTTTGATCAGGGCGCAGTTGTAGTTGAAAAATTTTGCAAAGAAGTGGAGGAATTCACAGAAGAATACAAGGGAGTAGAACTTACAGAACCACTGAAAACACCTATCCCAAGGCCATTACCACCTAATACAAGCTTCAAGTGGGTACAATCCTTAACCTTTATCTTTACCTTTCCACTTGAATATGGTTTGCTTGAAACAGATGGCCAGCTTAGAGCTCTCTGCGGCATTAAGAGTAAGAGGGAAATGGTTTGTACCCAGAGTTGGTGTGCAAGATTCAATAAGGTTCCACACTTCAATTTGAAGTGCAAGGATTGGTATCAAGTTTAATTGAATGGGTCTCAGAAGACGTTTGGTCATCTTGGTGAGAATACAATTTCTAAACCGTCTGGATTGAAGAATATAGATCAAGACAACGGCGGCTTTAAGAGCAAAGTTTGGGATCCTGGAATCTATTCTGACATTCGTCACCCCGGGAGTCTGAGAACCTGTTTGAAGCTGCTCAACAGCTTTACATGCCTAGTTTGGGACCCCGGAGGCTGTTGGCATTCCAAACATTGGTGGAGATTTCTGGATGAATTTAAGCATAAGCCACCATAACAGGAAGCTCATCCAATGTCCAACTTAAGGACTTTAACTAAAAGTGCTAGGTGGGAGACAACCCACCATGGTATGGTCGTTTCTTTTTCAATTTTATTTCGTGTTATTTGTTTTTATATTATATTATTTTCATTGAACGTGAATATTATTCATTAGCATTGCATAATTGCATAAAAAAAAGTGCACGATGCAACCGCGTTGCTAACGCGTTCGCGTCAGTCGCGGAAAACACCTCCCACGCGTCCGCGTCACTCACGCAAATGCGTGATCTAGAAATCGACATAAAAATCCAACGCCCAGAAATCGGGGCTGGAATCGTGCGGCTGGTGTGCGTTTAGCACAAAATGGCCCACGCGTTCGCGTCCCTGACGCAAACGCGTCACTTGCAAAACACCCATCCCACGCGAAAGCGTGAGCGACGCATCCGCGTCGCGTGGATAGCATGGCACCCTAAATGGAGACAGAGAGTTGCGCTGAAACGATGCTGGAATTGTGCGTTTAGCACAATTTACAGCGACGCGGTCACGTGCCTCACGCGTCCGTGTCATCCATCTTTTACCCATTCCATGCGATTGCGTTAACCACGCGACCGTGTCAACCACGCGACCGCATCAATCCCATTTCACCTTAGCCACGCGATCGCGTGCTCCACGCGTTCGTGTGGATTCAAAATCACTAACCCCCTATCACGCGAAACCCTACCCGTCGTACCCCCCATACCCCCTTCTTCTTCCTTTCTTCTCTGCAACCCACCCTCCCCAACCAACACCACTCCCAGCCGATCACCTTCGACCGCCGCACCACCCCCAACCACCCAGACACGCCGCGACCCCCAACCCCCCTCTCCTTCTTCCCTCTCCTTTTTCCCTCAACCACCGCTGCCCCCCCCCCCCATCGCGGCCAGTGACGTTAGGATTTTTGCCAGTAAAGAATTTTATAAAAACAGTCGCGTTGTAGATACAGTCTCTAAACCAACAGAAATCCCTTCGTACAAACATTTGGTTGTCACAAGTAACGAACCCCTAAATAAATTGATAACCGAAGTATTTAAACTTTGGGTCGTCTTCTCAAGGAACTGCAGGGAAGTATGTTCTTATAATTGGTTATGGAGGTTGTAAATTGGGGTTTTGAGAATGAGGAGCGAATGGTTTAATTAGCAATTAAAGTAAATGAAGAACAAGTAATTTAAATGGCAAGTAAAATAAATAGATGACTGTAAATAAACTTTTGGCAAGGTATGAGAAATTAGAGGTCCTATCCTAGTTATCCTTATCAATGATGATGAAAATTGAATCTTAATTCCACTTTGTTAACCTTTACTAAAGCAAAGGAAGGTCAAGGGATTAATTGGTTTAATCTTCGAATCCTATTTATTTCCTAAGAAAAGATTGGGATTATTGAAGTTCAATTTAATTAACAAAGATAACAATTATCAATCATGTTTGAGTTTGATAACTCCTGAGTTACTGATTTCTTAACCAAGACCAAAAGGAGAAAAGTAAATCTACTGGAATAAAAATGTCTTCAGATGGGAATAACAATAATGTAAATAAAAGAAAGCAATAATAAACTGAAATACCTTAAATAACATTAATTCAAAGAGTAATCTGTAACATAGAAGAATTCATAAATAAAATTGGAAAAATAATAAAAAGGAATATTGAACCTGATAAAAAGAGATAATCCTGAAAGCGCATAAAATTCCTAATTCTAAATCCTAATCCTAAAGAGAGGAGAGAGAGGAGAGAACCTTTCTCTAAACTAAATCTAAATCATGAAAACTAACTAAAGTGGAGACTCTCCTTGAATGGATGCATTCCCCCACTTCATAACCTCTGGTCTATGCCTTCTGGACTTGGATTTGGGCCAAAAAGGGCTTCAGAATTCGCTATGAGCATTTTCTGCAATTTCTGGTGCGTGGCCTCTGTCACGCGTCCACGTGGGTCACGCGGTCGCGTCATTCGGAGTTTTCCTTGTCACGCGGTCGCGTCAGTCATGCGACCGCATCATATGTGTTTCACTCAAGGTGCGCGGTCGCGTCAGTCATGCGGCCGCATCAATGCCTTTTCGCGCTGGCATGCGGCCGCGTTGCCCATGCGATCGCGTGGCTGCCAGTTTCTTCAAAAACTCTGTTTTGTGCTTTCCTTCTATTTTTGTATGTTTCCTTTCCATCCTTTAAGTCATTCCTGCCTTAGAAGATCTGAAACTACTCAACACATGAATCACGGCATCGAATGGAAATAAAGGGTAATCAAAATAATTATTTTTAAGCATAGGAAACATGTTTTTCACATACATCACATAATAAAGAAAGAAAAGTAAAACCATGCAATTAATATGAATAAGTGGGTGAAGGATTGAATAAATCACTCAGATTAAGCACAAAATATATCATAAAATATGGGTTTATCAACCTCCCCACACTTAAACAATAGCATGTCCTCATGCTAAGTCCAAGAGTAATGTTAGGTTAAAGTGGTGGAATGCCATGCAATGCAATCTAATCTAAATTCAACTACCTAGATGCATCATGCAATTCTAATTTTTACTCACTTGTATATAAAGCTTGCATGTAGTTGAATTAATTCACATTCTCAAGGAGTTATATATATATATATATATATATATATATATATATATATATATATATATATATATATATATATAGCCAAACCTTAGATAGTTGATAAAGTGCCTTTACAATTGAAATGGGAGAGAAAAACATTTTATAAACTTGCAAGACAATTAATAATTCAAGCAGAGATATATGTTAATGAGCTATTGATCCCTCACTGGATTTTGTGTTTACTCTCTAGTCACTCAGTGTTTATTGGGTTAATCACTCTATTCTTCTTTTTTATCCTTCCTTTCTATAACTTTGTTCTTCATCTAACCAATCAACAATTATAGAATATAGGCATACAAAAGTTATGAGGTCTTTAATTAAGGTTGTAATGCGGCCAAGGTAAAGGTAAAGGTATATGTATAAGGCTAAGTGAGCTAATTAAGCGAATCCTTGATTAGTCTAAGATCTCACCTAACATACATACTTTGTAAAGCAAAACTTCTTTACCTATGTTCCCACTTTTTCCCACTTTTGATGTTACATGCTTTAACTTTTGTCCCATGTGCATTTATTTTGCATTTGGGGAATCCTTTTGTGTCCCCTTTATTCCAATACTGAAAAATAACCCTTTTTTTTTATTGCACATGGTAATTCAATTATTTGATTTTACATGAGCATGCTTCCCAAAATTTTTATTTGAATAATTTTATTCTTTTCAACTTTTCTACCTTTTGTTTTTATCATCCATGTTCCCAATAGGTTTTCCATACTTAAACAATTACACACTTTCTATCTTAAGCTAACCAAGGATCCAACTTGGGATTTTTATTTTGTTTTTTTGCTTAAGACTAGTATTGTGGCTTATAGAATAAGAGGGGATTTAAAGGCTCAAGGGGGCTAACAAGGGTGATGTAAAGGGTAGGCTAATTTGGGATAAGTGAGGTAAAATTAAACAATGGCCTCAATCACTCTCTTGGTATGTATTTCTATTCTATAATCGGGCATATAGATTAAAACAAAGTAAAGAACATCAGAAAAAAAAAGAAAGGCGAAACACACAGGAATAAAAATTATGGTTTGAATGTAACCATACAATTAAGCTCAAAACTCACAGGCTGTGTGTTCTCTAACTCAGAAATCATATATCAATTATGTATGTCATGAAAAATTAAAAGTTCCCATTATTCTCAATGTAAAATTTATTTTGAATGGCTTTAAAGTTTGTGTTTTTCCTTGATGAAATGTTGTTAACTAACTAACATATAATACTATATATACAAGGTGTGGGTTGTTTCTATTATGTTCAAGTCTCTAGTTTACTTCCTTTTTATATTTTCAAATTAAACTAAGCTATCTTATGCTAAAAAGGGTAAACTATACTAATTAATCCACAATTTCTATAACTAATAAGTTAGAATTGCTACTAAACTAAATGGCTAAAATATGAATTGAAAATGCAAAATGCAGAAATAGAGTAAAAATACATAAAAATAGCAATGTATAAGTACTAGGAGAATAAAAATAAAAATAAAGAGAAAAATACAGAAAAATAGCAAAATAAAATAAAAAGAGTCTGTAGTGGTTCACCAAAAAAATACGCCAGAGATGGCGACCTCCCCACACTTAAAATGAAGCATCGTCCCTGATGCTCACTCAAGCAGGGTGTGAAGGGGTGTCATCACTGGAAGGACGGGTAGCTGGAGTCTCTGTGGTGGTGGTCTGAGGATCTGCCTGCTGCAGAGGAGGTGCTGACTGGATAGGGATCTCTGGGTCTACAGCCTGAATCTGAGGCGGAGCCTCCTGATGTGATGCGGCCTGTTCTGTGCCTGCCTGCGCAGCCTCGCTCTATGGATGGGTCTCTGCCTCGTGATCATCCGCCTCCTCCTCAGATGCCTCGGATGGTGTGTCAGGCTCGGAGGAGATGTCGCCAGATTGTATCATCAGCTTTAGGTGCTCATAGCGTCGCTTGTTGCGATGCTCCATCTGATCAAGCCGTCGAAATAGGCGGTGCACTAGGTGATAGATGGGCTCTGAGGCAGGTGGAGGTATAGTGGTGCTAGCAGGGGTAGCTGTGGAAGAAGATGGGCCGGTAGATGGTGTGGCTGTCTCAGCAGTAGCAGTGAGGAATGGAGGTCTGTAGCCCAAAGCCAGAAAGTTCCTGCTGTGAGGGATAATCTTCTTACATTCTGCAGCAGGTGGCTTCTCATCAGATAAGGAAAGGGAAGAGTACCTCGGACGTGGACCCTGGCCATATAGTACCGGATAAAGCGTGGCAGGTACAGGTCCTTACCCTCCATTACACACCATAGGAGGGTGATCATAGCGGCTGGTATCTCAGTCTCGTGAGTACTCGGCATAATGAAGTTTCTAAGTATCTGATGCCATAGCCGAGCCTCATCATTCAATTAAATCCGCTTGATTCCCTTTGGCTTGGTTGTGTTCTGACCCATAATCCAAGGAACGGTCGGGTCAAGGGCTATCCTGGCCTTAACTGCATCCCAATCAAACTTCATGAAGCGCATGTCCTCCTCAGCTTTTTGATAACCATCCAGCTGATCAGATTTAGGCAGAAGTTTCAAAACATCCTCTATGGCCTCTCCAGTGACCAGAATCTGCTTCCCTCTTAGGTTCACTGCATCTAGGGAAGTCTTGAAGTAATTGCAGTAGAATTCCCTGACCCAAGATGCATTGACCTCAGTCAAGTTTCTCTCCAGGAAGAACCAGCCTCTTTGTTTGATCTGATCAGAGGTGTATTGCTGGAGTTCTTCTGGGATCTTCAAAGTCCTCTCCAAGTATAGGTTCCTGGAGGTTGCAAACACTGGATACTTCAGCTCACAGTATCGGTTTGCAAACTTTACTGGATCATGAGCAGGGAGCAGTTGGTCGGCCTTTTCCTGCGGGGTAAGGTTTTTCTCCCGCCAGGAGTCATCGTGCATAATATCCAGGATGGACATGACGGATTCTCCTCTTTTACGTTTGCCAGTAGTTGCCTTTGCTTTTCCCTTTCTCTGGGTGGCAGACATCCTGAAAAACAGAAAACCAGGATATAATGAAAACAGGAAAACAAATAGGCAAATAGTAAAAAAAACACAAAGTGGCAAAGGAGCAATAGGATAAGGAAAATGAGTTAAGTAAATGTGCATTAAGGATTGTATAGGAGTTAAAAGTCTGAAAAGAAGAATTCACAGTCCAAAATGTAATAGAGGGCATGTTAATTAGGAAAAAATTATCAGTATGCCATGGTTAGAAGGTTAAAGAGAAAGTGAAAAACCAAGAAGAGAGAGTATGAAAGGTTAGGTTGGTTAGAATTGAAAAAGAGTTGAAGAAGTTAAAATTAGTGGGTTAGTAAAAAGTGGGTTAATGTAAGTGGCATAATGATAAGTTTCTAAGTAACAAGCATTCACGATTAAAGGCTACAGGTAAATCATAACCAAACAAGGAAATTAGGTTGATGATGATTCAGATAGATATAGAAATAGCAAAAAAATTGGAATCTAATCATCAAAAATGCAGATAATGAACCAGAAAATCAAAGAGAATGAGAAAGCTTGCCCTGGCATTCATGAATTGGTTTGGTTAAATCTAAGGGAAGCACAGTTGAAAATGCCAAAACCAAGACATGAATGGAAACATTTTACAGAAATTTGGGCAGCATTCCGGCTAAAATGAGATTGTCCCGAAAAATAAACAGCAACAGAATAGTTCATATGAATCAAAAGTAAAGCTGCAATTAAATAGTATGAATAAAAAAGAGCATAGCAGCATGAGCTTGAAGAGCAGCATATGTACATTACTAACTTCACAGCAACAGCAGAATTGCAAATTGATAAAACAAGAAACACGAACAGTGCAATTAAACAGGCCTAAATCCACTAACCACATCCTAGGCTACCTAACAACCTAGAATCCACTACAACATGCATATCTAACTAGCCTAAATATGAACATAAATAGAAAAATATGAATTAACTACGAATGGATAGAAGGGTGGCGTTCGTCGGAACCTGGTAGGCGAATTAAGGAGAGTGGGGCAGAGAGGTGGCTGGGGATGGTAGCGGTGGTGTCTGGCACGGCAGAGGAGGGTGGCGTGGCAGCGGTGGTTGCTGTTCGGAGGCAGGGAGGGAAAGGGCAATGGGGGTAGGGGAAGAGAGAGGGAAGGAAAGGAAGGGGGGCTTGGGTGGCGGATGGGGGCGCGGCGGTGACGGCGGTGCGGTGGGGTGGTGATCGTGGAGGGGCAGTGGCGGTGGAGGGAGGAAGGAGAAGGAAGAAGAAGAAAGAAGGGGAAGGAGGAAGGGGTGGGTGGCGGCGGGGTCTGGGTGGTCGGCAGGGTGGCGGTCGTTCGGTGATGGTGGCTGGGTGGTGGTGGTGTGATCGGAGAAGAAGAGAGGGAGGAGAGGGGTTTGGGGGGGCGCGAATGGTAGGGTTTGCGTGACTGGGGGGTTATAAATTTGAATCCACGCGATCGCGTGGGGCACGCGGTCGCGTGGCTGGAGTGAAATGGGGGCCGACGCGATCGCGTGAGTGACGCGATCGCATGGGATATCTAAAAGAGTGAATGACGCGATCGCCTGGGGCATGCGATCGCGTCGTTGGAAATTGTGCTAAATGCACGAATCCAGCATCGTTTCAGCGCAACTCTCTATCTCCTTTAGGGGTGTGGTGTAATCCATGCGACGCGATCGCGTCGCTCACGCGATCGCGTGGGATTGATGTTTTGCAAGTGATGCGATCGCGTCAGGGACGCGATCGCGTGGGCCGTTGATGTGGGCAGAAATTAGCGAATTAAAAATTATTAAAATATATACGTTGCAAGTATAGTTCTTAATTAGCCGGAAATCCGCCTATCAATTTAGAAAGGTGTCACAGAAAATTGAATTTAAAATACTGGGAGTATGAATCCCAGGTCGTCTCCCAACGAGTTGCAGAAAAATGTGCTATTTTATTAATCAGAGGTTTTCAAAAAGGTTTGAATTGGGCAAACAGGAAATTAAATTGGTGAATTTGAATAATGTAAATAAAAGCCTTGACTGGGAATTGATTAGTTGGAATCCCTATTATTGTTGGAATGCTCTCCGGATTAATTGACAATTAAAGGTTATCCTGTTTAGTTATCCTTCACTATGTGAAGGAAAGTTAAACAAGTTGGAATGCTACGTCCGTTCACAAGTTGCAATTCACTTAATTAAAAGGGATTGGTGTTAGTGATTAGAAGGTAATCTAACCATAAACCCAATTGCAACTTTTCTTTCAAGCCTTCCAACTCAAAGGTTCCTTTCAATCAATTCCCCATCAAGTTAGGGAACTACTCACTCATTGTAAAGGTAAAATTCATAGCATATAAAAAGGAATTAAGGAAAGACATTGTAAATAAAATTAAAATAGTTAATTAAAAATAAAAGTGATCCTTGTATTAAATAACCCTAAGAATATTCCAATGGTAAAATTAAACAAAGCAAAAAACATGGAAGAGTAAGACGAAGTAAAGAAAACGAACTAGAATGACGAAGTCTTGATGAGGTAATAACTCTTCTCAATATCCCAAACTATGAATGTAAAATAATAATCCTAAAAACTATGAATGTGTAGAGAGAAAACCTAGGGGAGGAGCAAAACTAGATCTAAAAAAACTAAAAACTGTGTAGAATGAATGTTGTTTTTGGTTTCTGCATGTTCTCTTGCTCTAGTCTGCTGTTCCGGGCCGAAAACTAGGTCAAAATAGGGCCCAAAATCGCCCCCAGCAATTCTACAAATTATGCAGATCGCGCATGCCACGCGATAGCGTCACTCATGCGGACGCATCATTCACGTTTCTGCTTTGCCACGCGGACGCGTCATCCACACCTCCGCGTCGTCCACACCTCCGCGTCGCTCGTGCTTTTCCATTTCGCGCGGTCGCGTCATTCAAGCGGCCGCGTCACTGCGATTTGATCTTCTCCGTGTGGTCGCGTCGTCCATGCGTCTGCGTCGATTCTCGCTAGTCATCTCCTCAATTTCTTGTGTTCCTTCCATTTTTGCTAGCTTCCTTTCCAATCTCTAACTCATTCTTGCCCTATAAAGCCTGATACGCTTAACACACAGATCACGGCATCAAATGGAATAAAGGAGAAGTAAAATGTATAATTAAAAGTCTCTAGGAAGCAGTTTTCACTCATGTAATAATTTCAGGAAAGAAATATAAATGCATGCTATTTTAATGAATAAGTGGGCCAGGACCATGGTAAAACCACACAATTAAACACAATATAAACAATAAAATAGTGGTTTATCAACCTCCCCACACTTAAACATTAGCATGTCCTCATGCTTAATTAAAGGAGATAAAGTAAATAAGTATGAACATGCAGAAATTCATGCAATGCAATGCAATGCAACCTATATATATGAATGCAACTATATGATTCTTGTCCACTTGATCAAAAGTAAGTAAGTTCTTCAAAACAATTATAATTCAAATTCCACTAATTCAATTCTTATAAAGTAAGAGCAGATAAAAATGCAAGAGGATAGCTCATGAAAGCAGGGAACATAGAAATTCAAGCATGGAACCCTCACTGACGGTGTATGTACACTCTAGTCTCTCTAGTGTATAGGGTAATCACTCTATCCTTCTCTAATCATGCTTTCTAATTTTTGTTCTTCTCCTAACCAATCAACAACGTTTACAATACCAATGCAAGCATCATGAGGTCTTTTCAAGGTTGTTATGGTGCCAAGGTAAGGGTAAGGATTCATATATGGCTAGTAAGCTTATAAATTGAATCTTTAATTAACCTAAGCTTTAACATAACCTATATATACTCTATATAACTTAGAATTCACACCTAACTACCCAGAATTCCCCTTTACGTTCCATACTCATGTATCAACTTTTTATTTTAATTTTATCATATGTGCATTGATTTTTGAATTCTTAATACAGCATTAGGGTAATTTTGTCCCCTTATTTATTGATTGATTTTTTTTAAATATAAACATAAAAATAAATATAGCTTATCAATGCACATAGATTTTTTATTCTTATAGTTTCACATGGGTAGGTATCCAAATTCCCATTAAATTATCATGACACATTCCCTTAATAACTTTTGTTCCCACACTTTCCCATACTTAACTAGCACACACAATTCTATCTTAAGCTAACCAAAGATTCAATTTGGGATATACAATTGTTTTTCCGCTTAAGGCTAGTAATGTGATGAAATATAGAACAAATGGGATTTAAAGGCTCAAAGTGGTTAACAAAGGTAATTGAAAAGGGTAGGCTTAATTTGGATAAGTGAGTTTAAACAAATAATGGCCTCAATCATATGCAAGCATACAAATATAATAAATATTGGACATATAAGATAAAACAAAATATAGATTACAATCATAGAGAAGTAAACACACAAGAATAAATTAATTATGGTTAAATAGTGTAACCATGCATAAAGGCTCAAATCTTCACAGGTTGTGTGTTCTTTAGCTCAAACATCATGTTCCAAATACAACTTCAAGCAAATTTATCATAAAAATTTTAAAAATTAGTGAAATTTTGTCCCAAAGATAGAGTCTTAGAAGAAACTTATTGTCTTTTCAATCAAGTAGAGCACGCATGCAACTAACCTATTACTATGCAATTTATCCTATTCTATAAAGAAAAGAAAATCTAACTAAATATCCTAATTTATTGGTGCTAGGGAAGAGAAATTACCTCCGGAAGTTAGGTACTGACGGACCTCCCCACACTTAAGGCTTTGCACCGTCCTCGGTGCCATCTGTTAGGAACAGGGGTGGGCTGGTAGCAGTATCTCCACAGTCGGGACCATCATGGCTCCCTGTGCTGGTAAAGGAAGTGGAGTTCGGGGTGTTTGAGTCCTTGAATTTTCCCTTGAGTAGCTCCTTGAGGTGTTTGAATCGGCGCTCGTTACGGCGCTCTCTTAACTTTGCTTTCTGTTTTTGCCAATCCAATCTTTTGATTATCTACTAGAGCAGTTCATCAGTTGTAGGTGCTTGTGGTGTTGAAGAAGGAATATCTTCAACTGGAGTAGTAGGAAGGCTTGTAGTGGCTGCTGGAAGTCTGAGGTACTTCCCGTTGGGGACATACTGATCATCCCATGGAAGCATGGCTTTGGTGTCTCCAGCTCTGTAGAAATCTCTGGCTGCTGAGACAAGATCTGAGACCAAGACGGAAAAAGGTAAGTTGCCCGCAATTTGTACGTGTCCCATGGCATTCCGGATATGTCTTGGTAGATTCAGAGGCTGGTCTGTAAGGATGCACCATAGTAGAACGGCCATGTCTGCAGTGAAGGAGGACTCGTGAGTGCTCGGAAAGACGTAAAGGGACATGATCTGTGCCCATACGCGAGCCTCCAAAGTAAGTGCTGAAGCTGATATTCCCTTAGGGCGGGTACGATGGTATCCGTAGATCCAACGGCTGCCAGGTAGTGCGATAACTCTGAGAACAGCTTTCCAGTCAAATTGGTACATCTGGCGCTTGAGTGCAGCTTCTTGAAAGGTGTCCAATCCTTCTGGAATAGAAGGAAGACTCAAAGCTTGTTGAATAGCCTCTTTTGTAATGGGGACTTGCTTCTGACGAACAAAGACAGACTGCAGGGTGGACAAGTAGAAGTTAAAGTAGAACTCGACTACCCAAGAAAGATTGACCTGCTTTTGTTGTCTCTGTAGGAAACCCCATTGTCTTCGTTCAATCTGCGGCTCAACAAAAGTAGCAATATTGGGCGGGAGGAGAAGAAGGTATTTGTTGTTGTAGCTCCTTTCAGCTAGAATAGGGAACATCTGCTCACAATAGCGATTTGGAAATCGCGCAGTGTCCCTTGCTGGAAAGGCTTTCTCTTTTTCATCAACCTTGATGATCCTCTTAACTCATTTTGTTGAGGGCTTGACTGCAGTTGAAGAAGGCTCTGCCACTAGTGCTCTTTTAGTTCCTCTTCTTGCTGATGGTTTGGGAGTGGCTTTCTCTTTTCCATTCTTGGTGGCCATCCTGAAAAAGGGAAGAGAAAGTAAATTAAATTTAAAGAGATATATAGCAATGAAAAGAACGGAAAAGGATGGTTATAAATGCACATTAAAAGGTAAATGATGTTAACACATGCTCATGAGTACATGTGAAAGATCATTAATGGAAAATAGTTAGTGCATATGATGACAAGTAAATGCAAGGTGTTTATTGGCATGCCGGTAAAGGGCATGAGTAGCATAGACCAAGCATTACTTTGTAACAAACCATCACGTTTGTATTGACAATTAAATTCAATTAATATAATAGTAAAGAAAATTTGTGAAAAGCAAGCATTGAATAGTAGAATAACATAGAGAAGTGCATAATGCCATATGGGCTTTTTCACAAACACATAGCATGCATGGTGAAGAAGGTATAGAAAGTATTAAAGTGAACATGCAAGCAACCCTTTAAAGAAAATAATATATAATTGTCAAACACTTTGCAACAATACACAAGCATATAATGAGGAATAATGACTCAAATAAAATTCCAACACCATGTAAAAAAGGAAAGAAGAAGAAAGAAAATATGAATAATGAAAAGAAAAAGAGAAGAAAAGAAAATAACATATAAAATAAGAAGAGTGATAGAAAAGAGAAGGGTGAAGAAGAAAATAAAACCTTGTTAATGGGGGTGAGGGAGAGTGAGAGTGAAAGGTGAGAGAGAAGGAATAAGGGAGAAGGAAGAAGTAAGGAGGGAAAAGAAAAATTAGGATTAGAGAGGAAAAAGATAAGATATTTTGGCAATTCAGGTTGAGCTGTGCGGCGCAAGCTATGCGGCCGCGTGGGGCACGCGTTCGCGTGATTGCGATTCAAGTAAGATGACGCGATCGCATTGGTCACGCGGTCGCGTGACCTATGTTAGGCTTCTGGCGCGAGTGCAGCCTCGCGCCTGCACAACTCTCTGTTCAAATTGATGTCTTTGCCAAAATTGGGGTGACGCGATCGCGTGGGGCATGCGATCGCATGAATGGGCAGTTTATGGGGTACGACGCGGCCGCGTGGGGCACGCGGTCGCGTGAGGGGGATTGCGCGTCCAGCGTCAGTCCAGCACCACTCTAGCACAACTTTCAGCTGTGCACCCGTTTTACGTCGAAAATCAGGGCACGGGGCCGCGTGGGGCACGCGGTCGCGTGGGAGGCTATTATGCCCATACGACGCGGACGCATCAGCCACGCTCCAGCATGACTCTCTATTCGTTTTTATTTTTCGCTCCTCTCCTTGCCACGCGGACGCGTCGCTGATGCAGTCGCGTCGCATAGCTTTTTTTTTAAATATGTAAATGCAGATGCACGAAAATACTAATAAAGAGAAGAGTTATTGAATAAGAAAAATTAAAAATAAAGAAAAGAACGATCATACCATGGTGGGTTGTCTCCCACCTAGCACTTTGCTTTAACGTCCGTAAGTTGGACGCTCCACTAGCTCAGTCTGTGGCTATGTGGGGATCTTCCAAGAGGAAGATCTCAAGTTCCTTGTCTTTCTTCCGCTTTTCGCCATAGTACAGCTTTAAACGATGTCCATTAACTTTGATAAGCTCCGAGCTCGAAGGATGGATAAGGTGATAAACTCCGTACGGTTCGGCCTTCTCTACTCTGTATGGACCTTCCCATCTTGATCTCAACTTGCCTGGCATGAGCCTCAGTCGAAATTTATAAAGGAGGACTGAGTCCCCAGGTTGGAACTCTTTCCTCTTGATGTTCTGGTCATGTACAGCCTTCATCTTCTCCTTGTGTAGTCTTGAGTTCTCATAAGCTTCTAGGCGAAGGCTCTCCAGTTCTTGTAGTTGCAACTTCCTTTCAGCTCCGGGTTTCTCAATTCCCATATTGCACTCCTTGACTGCCCAAAAGGCTTTGTGCTCTATTTCTACCGGGAGATGACAAGCTTTTCCATAAACTAAGCAAAAAAGACTCATCCCAATGGGTGTTTTGTATGCTGTTCTGTATGCCCAGAGTGCATTTTGTAGCCTGATGCTCCAGTCTCTTCTATGAGGCTTTACTTTCTTCTGCAAGATACGCTTTATCTCTCTATTTGACACCTCGGCTTGCCCATTGGTCTGAGGATGGTATGCTGTTGCAACCGTATGAATTATCCCATGCTTCTTCATTAGTCCTGTTAGTCTCCTGTTACAAAAATGGGTGCCTTGATCGCTCACGATTGCTCGTGGTGATCCAAAGCGACAGATAATATGGTTTCTCACAAAGGAAATAACAGTGTTAGCATCATCAGTGTGGGTAGGAATTGCTTCCACCCATTTGAAAACGTAATCCACAGCTAACAATATGTAAAAATAACCATTAGAATTCGGAAATGGACCCATGAAGTCAATGCCCCAAACATCAAAGATTTCACAGAAAAGCATATATTGTTGAGGTATTTCATCCCTCCTGGATATATTACCAAATTTTTGGCATGGGAGACAAGATTTACAAAACTCAGCAGCGTCTCTAAAAAGAGTAGACCACCAGAATCCACAGTCTATGACCTTTCTAGCTGTTCTTTGAGGGCCAAAATGTCCTCCACTCTCAGATGAGTGACAGGCCTCTAAAATGGACTGGAATTCTGATTGAGACACACAACGTCTAATTACCTGATCAGCGCCACATCTCCATAAATATGGGTCATCCCATATATAATATTTAGACTCGCTTTTCAGCCTGTCTCTTTGGTGCTTAGAAAAGTTTGGAGGAAATGTGCGGCTAACTAGATAATTAGCTACAGGTGCATACCAAGGAGATACCTCAGATACTGCTTGCAGGTTATCAAATGGAAAATTATCATCTATAGGAGTAGAATCATCCTTAATGTGCTCAAGGCGACTCAAGTGGTCTGCCACTAAATTCTGGTTACCACTCCTATCCTTTATTTCTAAATCAAATTCTTGTAATAGCAGTATCCAACGTATAAGTCTTGGTTTGGACTTCTTTTTAGATAATAAATACTTTAAAGCTGCATGGTCCGAATACACTACTACTCTAGTACCAAGTAAATAAGCTCGGAATTTATCCAGAACAAAAACAATAGCAAGAAGCTCTTTCTCAGTAGTAGTATAATTGGACTGGGCAGCGTCTAAAGTCTTAGACGCATAAGCAATAACAAAAGGGTCCTTACCTTCGTGCTGAGCCAGCGCTGCTCCTACTGCATGGTTGGAAGCATCGCACATGATTTCAAATGGCTGGCTCCAGTCTAGTCCTCTCACAATTGGAGCTTGAGTCAGGGCGGTCTTCAGCTTATCAAACGCTTGTTTGCAATCATCACTAAACTCGAACTCAATATCCTTCTGCAGTAATCTGGATAAGGGAAGTGCTACCTTACTGAAGTCCTTAATAAATCTCCTATAAAAACCTGCATGGCCAAGGAACGAATGGACTTTCCTCACAGAAGAGGGGTAAGGTAAACTAGAAATAACATTCACCTTTGCTGGGTCTACAGAAATGCCAGTATTAGATACCACATGTCCTAGTACAATCCCTTGTTTTACCATAAAGTGACATTTTTCAAAATTCAATACAAGGTTTGTACGGACACATCTATCCAATACTCTAAATAATCCATCTAAGCAAAGGCTAAAAGAATCACTATAAATGCTAAAATCATCCATAAAAACTTCCATACAGTCCTCAATAAGATCAGAGAAAAGACTTATCATACACCTTTGAAAAGTAGCTGGTGCATTGTACAAGCCAAAGGGCATTCTCCTGTAAGCATAAGTCCCAAAAGGACATGTAAAAGTGGTCTTTTTCTAATCCTCAGGAGCTATATGAATCTGGAAATAACCTGTGTAACCATCTAAAAAGCAATAATGTGATTTACCTGACAGGCGATCCAGCATTTGATCAATGAATGGAAGTGGGTAGTGATCCTTACGGGTGGCTTGGTTGAGACGCCTGTAATCAATGCAGACTCTCTAAGCATTCTGAACTCTAGTTGCTATGAGCTCTCCATGCTCATTCTTCACTGTAGTGACTCCAGACTTCTTGGGCACCACTTGTACTGGGCTAACCCATTCACTGTTTGAAATGGGATAGATGATACCTGCTTCCAATAGTCTAGTCACTTCCTTTTTGACAACTTCCAAGATAGTGGGATTCAATCTTCTTTGGGGTTGACGGACAGGTCTTGCTCCCTCTTCTAAAAATATTCTGTGCTCACATACTTGAGGGTTGATGCCTACTATGTCTGCCAAACTCCACCCAATTGCCTTCTTGTGCCTCCTCAGTACATCAAGTAACTACTCTTCTTGTTGAGAAGTAAGTTCCCTTGCAATGATAACCGAAAACTTCTGCTCATCTTTAAGATAAGCATATTTGAGATGTGGAGGGAGGGGTTTCAACTCTAACTTCTGATCATGGGAAGACTCTGGATTATCTGGAGCTTGTGAAAATGGCGAAATGCCCTTATTGTCAGTTAAGAGGGTCCCCACACTTGGACCTTGTCCAGTGTGCCTCTCTTCTAATTCTTCCTTGTGAACTGCAGCTACAGTTTCATCTATGACATCACACTGGAAGATAGAATGATCTTCTGGAGGGTTGTTTATGACTCCATTCAGATTGAAGATTACTATTCGGCCATCTATTTCAAAAGAGTATGTTCCTGAAAAAGCATCCAATTTGAATTTTGATGTCTTCAAGAATGGTCTTCCAAGTAGGATTGATGATGGCTTATCTGAGTCATTATGGGGCATCTCCAGGATATAAAAATCAGTGGGAAATGTAAGCCCTTTAATGTTTACCAAAATATCTTCAGCAACTCCAGCCACTATAATAATGCTTTTATCTGCTAACACAAAACGAGCTGCCGACCTTTTTAAGGGAGGGAGCCTCAAAATATCATATATAGACAAAGGCATTATACTAACACAGGCTCCTAAATCACACATGCAATCATAAATTACTACTCCACCAATAGTACAACTAACTATACAAGGACCTGGGTCACTGCACTTCTCAGGTAATCCTCCCATTAAAGCAGATATGGAACTACCTAAAGGAATAATTTCTAATTCATGAATTTTGTCCTTATGTATACATAAATCTTTTAGAAACTTTGCATATTTAGGTACTTGTTGAATAACATAAAAAAGAGGAACGGTTACCTCAACCTTTTTGAATATTTCTACCATTTTGGGATCGGGTTCCAGTTGCTTCCTAGGCTTTCTTGCAAGTTGTGGAAAGGGAATGGGAGTAGTGTTTTCTGCAGTGTCTGCGCCTTTTGGTGCTTCCTCTTGTGGTTGCACTTCTTCTTCTTCAGCTATGTCATGTATGTCTTCTTCTTCTTTGACATCTTCTATTTCTACTACCTCTTCAGCTGAGGCATGTTCTGGTGAGCTTGGCTCCTCCTGATTCCTCTCCTGCAGTGTGGTTCTGGACCTCAGGGTGATGGCATTAATGCCTCCCTTTGGATTGGGTAATGGTTGAGAGGGGATTCCAGTGGAGCTTGAAGGTTGGTTACTGGAATTTTGCATTGATCCAATCTGTGAAACAAGAGCTTGCAAAGTAGAGGTCAGACCATTTAGACTAGCATTAATGTTATTCATAATGTTATTTTCCATGGTCTGTTGTCTTCGCTCAAAAGATTGTAGTAACTCTTCATTAGGAGATAAAGAAGAATGAGTAAATTGAGAGGTCTGCTGTTGGGTATTCTGTGGTCCTTGGGATTGCCTCAGGTGAGGTGCTCTATAAGGTTGGTTCTGCTGCCTGTTGTTGTTATTATTCCACCTCTGATTTCCCTGATTATCTCTGCCTCCTCTATTATTGTTGTCCCTCCAATTCTGGTTAGAATTGTCCTGCCATCCATGATTATTATTTCCACCTTGATTGTACCCTTGGTTGGGGCGATCATAGAAGTTATGAGTGGATGCCACCATGTTGTCTTCCTGTTGGAGTTGCGGGCATTCATCAGTGTAATGGCTGTAATCAGGACAAATTCCGCAAACTCTCTGTGGGACTAACTGTTGGCTTTGCTGTGCTGGAGAAGGTTGAGCTTGCTAAACTTGTTGTTGATTCAATTGCATCTGCTTCAGCAAGTTGGTCATCTCACAGATACTCTAAGTTAGAGCAGCAGTCTCTCTGCTAGAGGATACTTCTGCAACGGCTTTTGAACGGCCTTGCTTCTGTCTGTGGTTCCTAGTGGATTCAGCTAAGTCGCTGATCAATTGCCATGCCTCATCAGTGGTCTTGTACTTCTTCATAGACCCATTGCTAGCACTTTCCAATGTGGTTTTATCTTGGGGCCTCATGCCCTGTGTGACATAACTGAGTAACACTATCTTGTCAATCATGTGGTGGGGGCAAGCTTCCAGAAGATTATTGAAGCGCTACCAATATTCAAAGAGAGTCTCGTTGTCATCTTGAACAATAGTGGAAATGTCTTTCCTCAGTTTATCAGTAACTTCAGATGGAAAGAATTTCTCCAAAAACTCTTTTCTGAGCGTATCCCAGTTGGATACATTTGCTAAGGGTTGAGTGTAGTACCACTCTCTTGCTTTTTCCTTAAGAGAAAACGGGAAAGCTTTCAGCAGAATTGAAGTTTTATCTATACCATCTTGCCTGACAGTAGAACAGGCTGCCTGAAAATCTTTCAGGTGCTTGATAGGCTCTTGAGCAGGTAAGCCATGAAACTTGGGCATCAAATTGAGCAGTACGGTCTTTATTTCGAAATCTGTAGCCACCGCTGGGTGATGCGCTTGAAACGGTTGCATTGAAAAATTAGGGGCTCCTTCCTCCTGGATGGTAACTCTCCTAGGTTCTGCCATGTCGTCTGCACGTGAATCAACCGAATCAGTAGAACGGGAGCTGGTTTCTTCCTCAAGTTCACTTTCAGATCCGCCCTCAGAGCAGACTAACCGACGCTGAGCTCGCCTTATTCGTGAAATAGTCCTTTCAATTTTAGGATCGAATATTAGCAAGCGCATATCAGGAAGTGAACGCATCATTTGACAAAAGAAACATGCAGCTCATAGTAGCATAATAAAATAAAATGCAAATAAATAAATTCTAATTAATAACTTTAGCACTCTATTTCAACTCCCCGGCAACGGCGCCAAAAATTGATGCGGGCAGAAATTAGCGAATTAAAAATTATTAAAATATATACGTTGCAAGTATAGTTCTTAATTCGCCGGAAATCCGCCTATCAATTTAGAAAGGTGTCATAGAAAATTGAATTTAAAATACTGGGAGTATGAATCCCAGGTCGTCTCCCAACGAGTTGCAGAAAAGTGTGCTATTTTATTAATCAGAGGTTTTCAAAAAGGTTTGAATTGGGCAAACAGGAAATTAAATTGGTGAATTTGAATAATGTAAATAAAAACCTTGACTGGGAATTGATTAGTTGGAATCCCTATTATTGTTGGAATGCTCTCCGGATTAATTAACAATTAAAGGTTATCCTGTTTAGTTATCCTTCACTATGTGAAGGAAAGTTAAACAAGTTGGAATGCTACGTCCGTTCACAAGTTGTAATCCACTTAATTAAAAGGGATTGGTGTTAGTGATTAGAAGGCAATCCAACCATAAACCCAATTGCAACTTTTCTTTCAAGCCTTCCAACTCAAAGGTTCCTTTCAATCAATTCCCCATCAAGTTAGGGAACTACTCACTCATTGTAAAGGTAAAATTCATAGCATATAAAAAGGAATTAAGGAAAGACATTGTAAAAAAATTAAAATATTCAATTAAAAATAAAAGTGATCCTTGTATTAAATAACCCTAAGAATATTCCAATGGTAAAATTAAACAAAGCAAAGAACATGGAAGAGTAAGACGAAGTAAAAAAAAACGAACTAGAATGACGAAGTCTTGATGAGGTAATAACTCTTCTCAATATCCCAAACTATGAATGTAAAATAATAATCCTAAAAACTATGAATGTGTAGAAAGAAAACCTAGGGGAGGAGCAAAACTAGATCTAAAAAAACTAAAAACTCTGTAGAATGAATGTTGTTTTTGGTTTCTGCATGTTCTCTGGCTCTAGTCTGCTGTTCCGGACCGAAAACTAGGTCAAAATAGGGCCCAAAATCGCCCCCAGCGATTCTGAAAATTATGCAGATCACGCATGCCACGCGATCGCGTCACTCATGCGGACGCGTCACTCATGCGGACGCGTCATTCGCGTTTCTGCTTTGCCACGCGGATGCGTCGTCCACGCCTCCGCGTCGCTTGTGCTTTTCCATTTCACGCGGTCGCGTCATCCATGCGGCCGTGTCACTGCGATTTAATCTTCTCCGTGCGGTCGCGTCGTCCATGCGTCCGCGTCGCTTCTCGCTGGTCATCTCCTCAATTTCTTGTGTTCCTTCCATTTTTGCTAGCTTCTTTTCCAATCTCTAACTCATTCTTGCCCTATAAAGCCTGAAACGCTTAACACACAGATCACGGCATCGAATGGAATAAAGGAGAAGTAAAATGTATAATTAAAAGTCTCTAGGAAGCAGTTTTCACTCATGTAATAATTTCAGGAAGGAAAGATAAATGCATGCTATTTTAATGAATAAGTGGGCCAGGACCATGGTAAAACCACACAATTAATCAATATAAACCATAAAATAGTGGTTTATCATCCGTTTGTGCGAAACGCACAATGGCCACACGATTCCAGCCTATCTTTCTGGATGTTGGATCTTTACGCCGATCTCCAGATCACGCGGCCGCGTGAATGACGCGGTCGCGTGGGAAGTGTTTTTTGCAACTTGACGCGATCGCATGAATGATGCGGTCGCGTCACGCACCCTCTTTTTTTTTTTAACTGTATGCGGAATGCAATGATTAATATGAATGCGATGCAAACTAAATAAAATAAAATAAAACTTGAAAGCAAATAAAACTAAATAAAAATCAAAAAAGGAATGATCATACCATGGTGGGTTGTCTCCCACCTAGCACTTTTAGTTAAAGTCCTTAAGTTGGACATTGGATGAGCTTCCTGTTATGGCGGCTTATGCTTAAATTCATCCAGAAATCTCCACCAATGCTTGGAATGCCAATAGCCTCCGGGGTCCGAAACTAGGCATGTGAAGCTTCTGAGCAGCTTCAAACAAATTCTCAGGCTCCCGGGGTGACGAATGTCAGCATAGATTCCAGGATCCCAAACTTGGCTTTTAAATCCGCCTTCATCTTGATCTATACTTTTCCATCCGGGCGGTTTAGAAATTAGATTCTCACCAGAATAACCAAACGTTTTTCGAGATCCATTTGATAGATCATGATGCCAATCCGCATACTTCGAGTCGAAGCGTGGAACCTTATTGAACCTTGTGCACCAGTGGTGTGCAGAAATTGTGATTACACTTTGATTATGTAAAATTCATCGCTCTTTCTTTCCCTGGTAATGGCACCAAAAACATGATGCCAATACCATGGTTCACAACTTCGCACAATTAACCAGCAAGTGTACTGGGTCGTCCAAGTAATAACTTACATGAGCAAGGGTTGAATCCCACGGAGATTGTTGGTATGAAACAAGCTATGGTCACCTTGTAAATCTCAGTCAGGCGGATATAAAATAATGATGGGTTTTCGAAATTAATTAATGAAATAGGGATAGAAATACTTATGTAAATCATTGGTGAGAATTTCAGATAAGCGAATAGAGATGCTTTCGTTCCTCTGAACCTCTGCTTTCCTGCTATCTTCATCCAATCAGTCTTACTCCTTTCCATGGCTGGCTTTATGTAATGCATCACCATTGTCAATGGCTACTTTCGGTCTTCTCTCGGGAAAATGATCCAAATGCCCTGTCACGGCACGACTAATCGTCTGGAGGCATCACCCTTGTCAATGGTTACATCCTATCCTCTCAGTGAAAATGGTCAACGCACCCTGTCACGGCACGACTATTCATCTGTCGGTTCTCGATCATGCTGGAATAGGATTTACTATCCTTTTGCGTCTGTCACTACGCCCAGCAATCACGAGTTTGAAGCTCGTCATAGTCATTCAATCATTGAATCCTACTCGGAATACCACAGACAAGGTTTAGACTTTCCGGATTCTCTTGAATGCCGCCATCATTCTAGCTTATACCACGAAGATTCTGATTAAGAGATCTAAGAGATACTCATTCAATCTAATGTAGAACGGAAGTGGTTGTCAGGCACGCGTTCATAGGGAATGACGATGACTGTCACGTTCATCACATTCAGGTTGAAGTGCGAATGAAGATCTTAGAAGTGAAATAAGATGAATTGAATAGAAAACAGTAGTACTTCGCATTAATCCTTGAGGAACAGCAGAGCTCCACACCTTAATCTATGGAGTGTAGAAACTCTACCGTTGAAAATACATAAGTGATAATGGAGTTCATTGGTCTCGGCCCCAGAGGGGAACCGGAGTAACCAAGACTGTGAATACAATGATAACAAGTTCTATTTATAATAAACTAGCTACCAGGGTTTACAGAAGTAAGTAATTGATGCATAAATCCACTTCCGGGGCCCACTTGGTGTGTGCTTGGACTGAGCTTGAAGGTTACACGTGCAGAGGCTCTTTCTGGAGTTGAACGTCAGCTTTTGTGCCATTTTGGGCGTTGAACTCCACTTTGGAACTTGTTTCTGGCGCTGGACGCCAAAATTGGGCAGAGAACTGGCGTTGAACACCAGTTTGCGTCGTCTAAACTTAGACAAAGTATAGACTATTATATATTGCTGGAAAGCCCTGGATGTCTACTTTCCAACGCAATTGGAAGCGCGCCAGTTTGAGTTCTGTAGCTCCAGAAAATCCATTTTGAGTGCAGGGAGGTCAGAATCCAACAGCATCAGCAGTCCTTCTTCAACCTCTGAATCTGATTTTTGTTCAAGTCCCTCAATTTCAGCCAGAAAATACCTGAAATCATAGAAAAACACACAAAATCATAGTAAAGTCCAGAAATTTGAATTTATCATAAAAACTAATGAAAACATCCCTAAAAGTAACTAGATCCTACTAAAAACATACTAAAAACAATGCCAAAAAGCGTATAAATTATCCGCTCATCACAACACCAAACTTAAATTGTTGCTTGTCTCCAAGCAACTGAAAATCAAATAGGATGAAAAGAATAGAATATACTATAAATTCCAAACTATCAATGAAACATAGCTCCAATCATATGAGCGGGACTTATAGCTTTTTGCCTCTTGAATAGTTTTGGCATCTCACTTTATCCATTGAGGTTCAGAATGATTGGCATCTATAGGAATTCAGAGTTCAGATAGTGTTATTGATTCTCCTAGTTCAGTATGATGATTCTTGAACACAGCTATTTTATGAGTCTTGGTCGTGGCCCTAAGCACTCCGGATACATAAATGCCACAGACACATAATTGGGTGAACCTTTTCAGATTGTGACTCAGCTTTGCTAAAGTCCCCAATTAGAGGTGTCCAGGGTTCTTAAGCACACTCTTTTTTTTTGCTTTGGACCTTGACTTTAACCGCTCAGTCTCAAGTTTTCACTTGACACCTACACGCCACAAGCACATGGTTAGGGACAGCTTTGTTTAGCCGCTTAGGCCAGGATTTTATTCCTTTAGGCCCTCCTATCCACTGATGCTCAAAGCCTTGGGATCCTTTTTATTTGCCCTTGCCTTTTGATTTTAAGGGTTATTGGCTTTTTGCTCTTGCCTCTTGATTTTAAGAGCTTTTGGCTTTTTCTGCTTGCTTTTTCTTTTTCTTTCTATTTTTTTTCGGCTATTATTATTATTATTATTATTTTCTGCAAGCTTTGTTCTTTGCTGCTTTTTCTTGCTTCAAGAATCATTTTTATGATTTTTCAGATTATCAAATAACATTTCTCCTAGTCATCATTCTTTCAAGAGCCAACATATTTAACATTCTTAAACAACAACTTCAAAAGACATATGCACTGTTCAAGCATTTATTCAGAAAACAAGAAGCATTGTCACCACATCAATGTAATTAAACTAGGTTCAAGGATAAATTCGAAACTCATGTACTTCTTGTTCTTTTGAATTAAAAACATTTTTCATTTAAGAGAGGTGATGGATTCATAGGACATTCATAACTTTAAGACAAAGTTACTAACTACTAATGATCATGTAATGAAGACACAAACATAGATAAGCACTTAACATAGAGAAAACGAAAAACAGAGAAAGTAAGAACAAGGAATGAGTCCACCTTAGTGATGATGGCGTTTCCTTCTTGAGGAACCCATGATGTTCTTGAGCTCTTCTATGTCTCTTCCTTGCCTTTGTGGCTTGTTCCTAGTGATTTTTTGTATTTCTATCCTCAGTTGCTTCCAATAACTATGTGGAGGGAAGTGCATTCCCTGAGGTATCTCAGGGATCTCTTGATTTGCAGCCACATGTTCTACCACTGAGCTATAGATCCTTTACATAATTGTTTTACCACACCAAACTTAGAATGTTGCTCGCCCTCGAGCAAAAGAAGAAGGAATAAATGAAGAAGAAGATGTGGAAAAAAAACTAGGATTATGAGGAAGGAAGGTGGAGATCTTGTGGGGTCCACAGATCCTGTGATGATCCTGTGAGGTCCACAAATCTTGAGGTGTCAAGGCATTTACATCCCTGCACCAAATTAGGCATGTAAAATGCCCTTGCACACAACTTTGGGCGTTCAGTGCCAGATTGGTGCTTGTTCTGGGCGTTGAACGCCCATTTGTAGCCTATTTTTGGCGTTGAACGCCAGAACCATGCTTGTTCTGGGCGTTCAGCGCCAGCTCTTCTCCAGGGTGCAATTCTGGCGTTCAGCGCCCAGATGATGCCCATTTTAGGCGTTCAGCGCCCAGACACTGCCCATTTTGGGTGTTCAGCGCCAGAACCATGCTCTGTTCTGGCGTTGAATGCCAGACAGGTACTTCCTCCAGGGTGTGATTTTTCTTCTGCTGTTTTTGATTCTGTTTCTAAATTTTTCATTTATTTTGTGACTCCACATGATCATGAACCTAAGAAAACATGAAAAACAAAAATAAAGTTAGATAAATAAACATTGGGTTGCCTCCCAACAAGCGCTTCTTTAATGTCAATAGCTTGACAGTGGGCTCTCATGGAGCCTCACAGATGTGTAGAGCTTTGTTGAGACCTCCCAACACCAAACTTAGAGTTTGGATATGGGGGTTTGACACCAAACTTAGAGTTTGATTGTGGCCTCCTAACACCAAACTTAGAGTTTGACTGTGGGGGCTTTGGTTGACTCTGCTTTGAGAGAAGCTTTTTATGCTTCCTCTCCATGGATGCAGAGAGAGATCCTTGAGTTGTAAACACAAGGTTATCCTTATTTAATTGAAGGACCAATTCTCCTCTGTCCACATCAATCACAGCTCTTGCTGTGGCTAGGAAAGGTCTTCCTAGGATGATGGATTCATCCTCTTCCTTTCCAGTATCCAGGACTATGAAATTAGCAGGGATGTAAAGGCCTTCAACCTTTACTAACACATCCTCTACTTGTCCATAAGCCTGTTTTCTTGAATTATCTGCCATCTCTAATGAGATTCTAGCAGCTTGCACCCCATAGATTCTCAGTTTCTCTATTACAGAGAGGGGCATGAGGTTTATCCCTGAACCAAGATCACACAGAGCTTTAAAGATCATGGTGCCTATGGTACAGGGTATTATGAACTTTCCAGGATCCTATTTCTTCTGAGACAATGTCAGTTGATCCAGATCACTTAGTTCATTGGTGAACAAGGGAAGTTCATCTTTCCAAGTCTCAATACCAAATAATTTGGCATTCAGCTTCATGATTGCACCAAGAAACTTGGCAGTTTGCTCTTCAGTAACATCCTCATTCTCTTCAGAAGAGGAATACTCATCAGAGCTCATGAATGGAATAAGGAGGTTCAATGGAATCTCTATGGTCTCTAGATGAGTCTCAGATTCCTTTGGTTCCTCAGAGGGAAACTCCTTATTGATCACTAGACGTCCCAGGAGGTCTTCCTCACTGGGATTCACGTCCTCTCCTTCCCTTACAGGTTCGGCCATGGTGATCAATTCAATGGACTTGCACTCTCCTTTTGGATTTTCTTCTGTATTGCTTGGGAGAGCACTAGGAGGGATTTCAGTGATCCTTTTACTCAGCTGGCCCACTTGTGCTTCCAAATTTCTAATGGAAGACCTTGTTTCATTCATGAAACTTACAGTGGCCTTAGATAGATCAGAGACTAAATTTGCTAAGCTAGATGGATTCTGCTCAGAATTCTCTGTCTGTTGCTGAGTGGATGATGGAAAAGGTTTACTATTGCTAAACCTATTTCTTCCACCATTATTAAAGCCTTGTTAAGGCTTTTGATCCTTCCATGAGAAATTTGGATGATTTCTCCATGATGGATTATAGGTGTTTCCATAAGGTTCACCCATGTAATTTACCTCTGCTATCGCAGGGTTCTCAGGATCATAAGCTTCTTCTTCAGGAGAAGCCTCTTGAGTACTGTTGGATGCAGCTTGCATTCCATTCAGACTCTGAGAAATCATATTGACTTGCTGAGTCAATATTTTGTTCTGAGCCAATATGGCATTCAGAATATCAATTTCAAGAACTCCCTTCTTCATAGGCGTCCCATTATTCACAGGATTCCTCTCAGAAGTGTACATGAACTGGTTATTAGCAACCATGTCAATGAGTTCTTGAGCTTCTGCAGGCGTTTTCTTTAGGTGAATGGATCCACCTGCAGAAGTATCTAATGACATCTTTGATAGCTCAGATAAACCATCATAGAATATATCCAGGATGGTCCATTCTGAAAGCATGTCAGAAGGACACTTTTTGGTCAGCTGCTTGTATCTTTCCCAAGCTTCATAGAGGGATTCACCTTCTTTCTATCTGAAGGTTTGAACATCCACTCTAAGCTTGCTCAGCTTTTGAGGAGGAAAGAACTTGGCTAAGAAAGCCGTGACCAGCTTATCCCAAGAGTTCAGGCTATCTTTGGGTTGAGAGTCCAACCATATTCTAGCTCTGTCTCTTATAGCAAAAGGGAAAAGCATGAGCCTGTAGACTTCAGGATCTACTCCATTAGTCTTAACAGTATCACAGATCTGCAAGAATTCAGTTAAGAACTGAAAAGGATCTTCAGATGGAAGTCCATGAAACTTGCAGTTCTGTTGCATCAGAGAAACTAGCTGAGGTTTCAGCTCAAAATTGTTTGCTCCAATGGTAGGGATGGGGATGCTTCTTCCATGTAAATTGGAATTTGGTACAGTAAAGTCACCAAGCATTCTCCTTGCATTATTGTTGTTGGGTTCGGCTGCCATCTCCTTTACTTGTTCGAAATTTTCAATAAGGTTGTCTCTGGATTGTTGTAATTTAGCTTCTCTTAGTTTCCTCTTCAGAGTCCTTTCAGGTTCTGGATCAGCTTCAACAAGAATGCCTTTTTCTTTGTTCCTGCTCATAAGAAAGAGAAGAGAACAAGAAAAGAAGAGGAATCCTCTATGTCACAGTAAAGATGTTCCTTATTGTTAGTAGAAAAAGAAAAGGAATAGGGGTGAAGAAGAATGAAGAATCCAAACACAAGGGTAAGAATAGGAGCAGTGAATTGAGATGAGGAGATGTTAGTAGATAAATAAATAAATAGAATAAGATGGGAGAGGGAGAATTTTCGAAAATAATTTTTTAAAAAAGAGTTAGTGATTTTCGAAAATAGTTTTTGAAAAATGTTAGTAATTTTCGAAAATTGAAATCCAAAATTAAAATAATTAGTTAATTAAAAAGAAGTTTTGAAAAAGAGAGGGAGATATTTTCGAAAATTAGAGAGAGAGAGAGTTAGTTAGGTAGTTTTGAAAAAGGTAAGAAACAAACAAAAATTTAGTTAGTTAGTTGAAACAAATTTTGAAAATCAATTTTGAAAAGATAAGAAGATAGGAAGTTAGAAAATATATTTTGAAATCAAATTTTTGAAAAAGGTAAGATAAGAAGATATTTTTTTGAAAAGATATGATTGAAATTAGTTTTGAAAAAGATTTGAATTTTTTTTTAAAATCACAATTAATGACTTGATTCACAAGAAATCACAAGATATGATTCTAGAACTTAAAGTTTGAATCTTTCTTAACAAGTAAGTAACAAACTTGAAATTTTTGAATCAAAACATTAATTGGTGATGTTATTTTCGAAAATTATGTGATAAAGATAAGAAAAAGATTTTTGAAAAACATTTTTATAATTTTCGAAAATAACTAAGAAAAATGAAAAAGATTTGATTTTTGAAAAAGATTTTGAAAAAGGTGAGATTTTTAAATTGAAAATTTGATTTGACTCATAAAAACAACTAGATTTTTAAAAATTTTTGAAAAAGTCAAATCTAATTTTCGAAATTTTAAGAGAGAAAAAGGGAAAGATATTTTTTTTATTTTTGAATTTTTAATGATGGGAGAGAGAAACATGAAAATGATGCAATGCATGAGAATTTTAGATCAAAACATGTGATGCATGCAAGAATGCTATGAATGTCAAGATGAACACCAAGAACACTATGAAGATCATGATGAACATCAAGATATTTTTGAAAAATTTTTAATGCAAAGAAAACATGCAAGACACCAAACTTAGAAATCTTTAATGCTTAGGCACTAAGAATTCAAGAATGCATATGAAAAACACCATACAACACAAAACAAGAAAACATCAAGATCAAACAAGAAGACTTACCAAGAACAACTTGAAGATCATGAAGAACACTATGAATGCATGAATTTTCGAAAAATGCAAGATGAATATGCAATTGACACCAAACTTATAACATGACTCAAGACTCAAACAAGAACACAAAAATATTTTTGATTTTTATGATTTTATGATTTTTTTGGATTTTCTTTTAATTTTTTTCGAAAATCATTTTGAAAAAAAAAAGAAAGAAAAATAAGGATTCCAAAATTTTTAATATGAATTCCAGGAATCTTATGCTCTTTAGTCTAAAGCTCCAATCAAAAGGTCAGGCATGGCTTAATAGCCAGCCAAGCTTTAGTATGTAATTCAGACATGACACGCCTGACATACCCTACAGAGGAATTAGACATGGCTTTACAGCCAGCCAGGCTTCAACATGCTTCATGAAACACTAGAATTCATTCTTAAAAATTCTGAAGAAAAATATTTTTTTGAAAACATTTTTATTTTAAAATTTTTTTTTTCGAAAACAAAGGAGAAATTTTTGAAAGTTTTTTGAAAACTTTTTTTTTTTAAAAAGAAAACGAAAAGAAAGTTACCCAATCTGAGCAACAAGATGAACCGTCAGTTGTCCAAACTCGAACAATCCCCGGCAACGGCGCCAAAAACTTGGTGCGCAGAAATTGTGATTACACTTTGATTATGTAAAATTCATCGCTCTTTCTTTCCCTGGTAATGGCGCCAAAAACATGATGCCAATACCATGGTTCACAACTTCGCACAATTAACCAGCAAGTGTACTGGTCGTCCAAGTAATACCTTACATGAGTAAGGGTCGAATCCCACAGAGATTGTTGGTATGAAACAAGCTATGGTCACCTTGTAAATCTCAGTCAGGCGGATATAAAATAGTGATGGGTTTTCGAAATTACTTAATGAAATAGGGATAGAAATACTTATGTAAATCATTGGTGAGAATTTCAGATAAGCGAATAGAGATGCTTTCGTTCCTCTGAACCTCTGCTTTCCTGCTATCTTCATCCAATCAGTCTTACTCCTTTCCATGGCTGGCTTTATGTAATGCATCACCATTGTCAATGGCTACTTTCGGTCTTCTCTCGGGAAAATGATCCAAATGCCCTGTCACGGCACGGCTAATCGTCTGGAGGCGTCATCCTTGTCAATGGTTACATCCTATCCTCTCAGTGAAAATGGTCAACGCACCATGTCACGGCACGGCTATTCATCTGTCGATTCTCGATCATGTTGGAATAGGATTTACTATCCTTTTGCGTCTGTCACTACGCCCAGCAATCACGAGTTTGAAGCTCGTCACAGTCATTCAATCATTGAATCCTACTCGGAATACCACAGACAAGGTTTAGACTTTCCAGATTCTCTTGAATGCTGCCATCATTCTAGCTTATACCACGAAGATTCTGATTGAGAGATCTAAGAGATACTCATTCAATCTAATGTAGAACGGAAGTGGTTGTCAGGCACACGTTCATAGGGAATGACGATGATTGTCACGTTCATCACATTCAGGTTGAAGTGCGAATGAAGATCTTAGAAGTGAAATAAGATGAATTGAATAGAAAACAGTAGTACTTCGCATTAATCCTTGAGGAACAGCAGAGCTCCACACCTTAATTTATGGAGTGTAGAAACTCTACCGTTGAAAATACATAAGTGATAATGGAGTTCATTGGTCTCGGCCCCAGAGGGGAACCGGAGTAACCAAGACTGTGAATACAATGATAACAAGTTCTATTTATAATAAACTAGCTACCAGGGTTTACAGAAGTAAGTAATTGATGCATAAATCCACTTCTGGGGCCCACTTGGTGTGTGCTTGGGCTGAGCTTGAAGGATACACGTGTAGAGGCTCTTTCTAGAGTTGAACGCCAGCTTTTGTGCCATTTTGGGCATTGAACTCCACTTTGCAACTTGTTTCTGGCACTGGACGCCAGAATTGGGCAGAGAACTGGCGTTGAACGCCAGTTTGCGTCATCTAAACTTGGGCAAAGTATGGACTATTATATATTTCTAGAAAGCCCTGGATGTCTACTTTCCAACGCAATTGGAAGCGCGCCATTTTGAGTTCTGTAGCTCCAGAAAATCCATTTTGAGTGCAGGGAGGTCAGAATCCAACAGCATCAGCAGTCCTTCTTCAACCTCTGAATCTGATTTTTGCTCAAGTCCCTCAATTTCAGCCAAAAAATACCTGAAATCACAGAAAAACACACAAACTCATAGTAAAGTCCAAAAATGTGAATTTATCATAAAAACTAATGAAAACATCCCTAAAAGTAACTAGATCCTACTAAAAACATACTAAAAACAATGGCAAAAAGCGTATAAATTATCCGCTCATCAACCAGCTCTGAGTACGAGCCATTTCCCGCTTACTCTTAAAGCCGCAGAGAGCTCTAAGCTGGCCATCTGTTTCAAGCAAACCATATTCAAGTGGAAAAATACAGTTAAAGGTTAAGGATTGTACCCACTTGAAACTTGTATTGGGTGGTAATGGCCTTGGGATAGGTGGTTCCAGTGGTTCTGTGAGTTCTACTCCCTTGTGCTCTTCTGTGAAATTCTTCACTTCTTTGCAAGATTCTTCAAATGTATCCATGTCCTGGTCAAAGCCATCTATGTCTTCCTCATCACTTAAGTCATAGACTGGAGGTTGAGAGAAATCTACCTCCGTATCATCTTCGTATTCACTCGGGGAAGATTCTTCGATCTCAGAGAATTTACTTGCGAATGCAAGCTCATTACTATAAGGACTTGACTTGAGATTATCATTATCAAGGAGACTTGCTTCTTGGGTTATTCTGTCTAGTTCTTCATGAAAGACTTGCTCTGGGGATTGCGCACAATCCTCCTTAGCATCAATTGTGACATCCTTGATAGAATGCTCCACAACTTTGGGTTCCCATGGAGGTTCAGCGTCTCCTAAGTCTTCAACCAACTCTTCTTCTTTAATAATGACAGCTTCCTCTACTTGTTCCAGGATGTAGCCATGCTCTGTCTTGTCCACTAGAGTTTCTAGTATCTCCTTCATGCTACGCTCTTCATTAGATTGTCCACATGGGGCTGTGGGAGGTCCTCGAATATTCGAACGTCTAGAAGATAACAGACTTACTGCATGCTCCAATTGATGAAGGGTTGTTTGAAGTTGATCTACTGTTTCCTTGAGGCGAACCTCTGATTCTCGGGGTGATAGATTTGGATATGGTGCATGGGAAAGTGGTGGTGTTTGGGAGTAATTATACTGGAATCGGGGTAGATGAGGATCATACGATGGTGAATGGTGAAAAGGAGCTTGTGAGTGTGGTGGTTCGAAGTTATATTGAGAGAATGGCCTATAAGCACAGGGTGGGGCTTGTTGGTAACTACGAGGTTGTCCACCATGTCCATTGCCTTGGTATGCATTGTAGAATGGTCTTTGTCCATGACATCTTGGAGGGTGTTGTTGCCTAAAGGGTTGATCAGATCCTCTTGGCTCCATCCATCTTTGATTGCTCTGACCTTGATGCATGTTCCTGTTATAACTTTCATTCCTTTCAACAATATTCAAACCAAACTCAAAGCGAGAGGGGTGAGAATTCATAGTAGCTAATGGGAATAAAAAGGGAAAATAAAGACAAATAAACAAGTAAAAGAAAAATATTCACAATAACCAATAATAAGGCACACAATTGCAGTTCCCCGGCAACGGCGCCATTTTGACGTTAGGATTTTTGTCAGTAAAGAATTTTATAAAAACAGTCGCGTTGTAGATACAGTCTCTAAACCAACAGAAATCCCTTCATACAAACGTTTGGTTGTCACAAGTAACAAACCCCTAAATAAATTGATAACCAAAGTATTTAAACATCGGGTCGTCTTCTCAAGGAATTGCAGGGAAGTATGTTCTTATTATTGGTTATGGAGGTTTTAAATTGGGGTTTTGAGAATGAGGAGTGAATGGTTTAATTAGCAATTAAAGTAAATGAAGAACAAGTAATTTAAATGGCAAGTAAAATAAATAGATGACTGTAAATAAAGTTTTGGCAAGGTATGAGAAATTAGAGGTCCTATCCTAGTTACCCTTATCAATGATGATGAAAATTGAATCTTAATTTCACTTTGTTAACCTTTACTAAAGCAAAGGAAGGTCAAGGGATTAATTGGTTTGATCTTCGAATCCTATTTATTTCCTAAGAAAAGATTGAGATTATTGAAGTTCAATTTAATTAACAAAGATAACAATTATCAATCATGTTTGAGTTTGATAACTCCTGAGTTACTGATTTCTTAACCAAGACCAAAAGGAGAAAAGTAAATCTACTGGAATAAAAATGTCTTCAGATGGGAATAACAATAATGTAAATAAAATAAAGCAATAATAAACTGAAATACCTCAAATAACATTAATTCAAAGAGTAATCTGTAACATAGAAGAATTCATAAATAAAATTGGGAAAATAATAAAAAGGAATATTGAACCTGATAAAAAGAGATAATCCTGAAAGCGCATAAAATTCCTAATTCTAAATCCTAATCCTAAAGAGAGGAGAGAGAGGAGAGAACCTCTCTCTAAACTAAATCTAAATCATGAAAACTAACTAAAGTGGAGACTCTCCTTGAATGGATGCATTCCCCCACTTCATAACCTCTGGTTTATGCCTTCTGGACTTAGATTCGGGCCAAAAAGGGCTTCAGAATTCGCTATGAGTGTTTTCTGTAATTTCTGGTGCGTGGCCTCTGTCACGCGTCCGCGTGGGTCACGCGGTCGCGTCATTTGGAGTTTTCCTTGTCACGCGGTCGCGTCAGTCATGTGACCGCGTCATATGTATTTCGCTCGAGGCGCGCGGTCGCGTCAGTCATACGGCCGCGTCAATGCCTTTTCACGCTGGCATGCGGCCGCGTCGCCCATTGATAAACCACTATTTTATGGTTTATATTGTGTTTAATTGTGTGGTTTTATCATGATCCTTACCCACTTATTCATTAAAATAGCATGCATTTATATTTCCTTCCTAAAATTATTACATGATTGAAAACTGCTTCCTAGAGACTTTTAATTATGCATTTTACTCCCCCTTTATTCCATTCGATGCCGTGATCTGTGTGTTAAGCGTTTCAGGCTTTATAGGGCAAGAATGAGTTGGAGATTGGGAAGGAAGCTAGCAAAAATGGAAGAAACACAAGAAATTGAGGAGATGACCAGCGAGAAGCGACGTGGCCGCATGGACGACGCGACCGCGCGAAGAAGATCAAATCGCAGTGACGCGGTTGCATGGATGACACGACCGCGCGAAATGGAAAAGCACAAGCGACGCGGAGGCGTAGACGATGCGCCCGCGTGGTGAAGCGAAACGCGAATGACGCGTCCGCATGAACGACGCGATCGCGTGGCGTGCGCGATCTGCATAATTTGCAAAATCGCTGGGGGCGATTTCAGACCCTATTTTGACCCAATTTTTGGCCCAGAACAGCAGACTAGAGCCAGAGAACATGCAGAAACTAAAGGACAACATTCATTCTACACAGTTTTAGTTTTAGATCTAGTTTTACTCCTCCTCTAGGTTTTCTCTCTACACATTCATAGTTCTTAGGATTTAATTTTCTTTACTTTTTGGCATTGGAACACTGAGAAGAGTTATTACCTCATCAAGACTTCGTCATTCTAGTTCGTTTTCTTTACTTGGCTTTACTCTTCCATGTTCTTTGCTTTGTTAATTTTACCATTGGAATATTTTTAGGATTATTTAATACAAGAATCACTTTTATTTTTAATTGACTATTTTGATTTTTATTTACAATGTCTTCCTTTAATTCCTTTTTATATGCTATGAATTTTACATTCACAATGAGCGAGTAGTTCCCTAACTTGATGGGGAATTGATTGAAAGGAACCCTTGAGTTGGAAGGCTTGAAAGAAAAATTGTAATTGGGTTTATGGTTGGATTGCCTTCTAATCACTAACACCAATCCCTTTTAATTAAGTGGATTGCAACTTGTGAACGGACCTAGCATTCCAACTTGTTTGACTTTCCCTTACCTAGTAAAGGATAACTAAATAGGACAACCTTTAATTGTCAATTAATCTTGAGAGCATTCCAACAATAATAGGGATTCCAACTAATCAATTCCCAGTCAAGGCTTTTATTTACATTATTCAAATTCACCAATTTAATTTCCTGTTTACTCAATTCAAACCTTTTTGAAAACCTCTGATTAATAAAATAGCACACTTTTCTACAACTCGTTGGGAGACGACCTGGGATTCATACTCCCAGTATTTTAATTTCAATTTTCTGTGACACCTTTCTAAATTGATATGCGGATTTCTGGCGAATTAAGAACTATACTTGCAACGTATATATTTTAACAATTTTTAATTCGCTAATTTCTGCTCGCATCAATTTTTGGTGCCATTGCCGGGGAGTTGCAATAGAGTGCTAAAGTTATTAATTAGAATTTATTTATTTGCATTTTATTTTATTGTTGTTACTATGAGCTGCATGTTTCTTTCGTCAAATGACGTGTTCACTTCCTGATCCAAGCTTGCTATTATTCGATCCTGAAATTGAAAGGACTATTTCACGAATAAGGCGAGCTCGGCGTCGGTTAGTCCGCTCTGAGGGCGGGTCTGAAACGTCACTTGAAGAAGAAACCAGCCCCCATTCTACTGATTCGATTGATTTACGTACAGGTAACATGGCGGCACCTAGAAGAGTTACTATCCAGGAGGAAGGAGCCCCTGATTTTACAATGCAACCGTTTCAAGCGCATCACCCAGCGGTGGCTACAGATTTTGAAATAAAGACTACACTGCTCAATTTGATGCCCAAGTTTCATGGCTTACCTGCTCAAGAGCCTATCAAGCACCTGAGAGATTTCCAAGCAGCCTGTTCTACTGTTAGGCGTGATGGTGCTGATGAAACTTTAATTTTGCTGAAAGCTTTCCCATTTTCTCTTGAGGAAAAAGCAAGAGAGTGGTACTACACTCAACCCCTAGCAAATGTATCCAACTGGGATACGCTCAGAAAAGAGTTTTTTGAAAAATTCTTTCCATCTGAAGTTACTGATAAACTGAGGAAAGACATTTCCACGATTGTTCAAGATGACAACGAAACTCTCTTTGAATACTGGGAGCGCTTCAATAATCTTCTAGAAGCATGCTCCCACCACAGGATTGACAAGATAGTGTTACTCAGCTATGTCACACAGGGCATGAGGCCCCAAGATAAGACCACATTGGATAGTGCTAGCAATGGGTCTATGAAGAAGTACAAGACAACTGATGAGGCATGGCAATTGATCAGCGACTTAGCTGAATCTACTAGGAACCACATGCAGAAACAAGGCCATTCAAAAGCCGTTGCAGAGGTATCCTCTAGCAGAGAGACTGCTGCTCTAGCTCAGAGTATCTGTGAAATGACCAACTTGCTGAAGCAAATGCAATTGAATCAACAACAAGTCCAGCAAGCTTAACCTCCTTCACCACAGCAAAGCCAACAGTTAGTCCTACAGAGAGTCTGCGGAATTTGTGCTGATTATAACCATTATACTGATGAATGCCCGCAGCTCGAACAGGAAGACAACATGGTGGCATCCACTCATAACTTCTATGACCGCCCCAACCAAGGGTACAATCAAGGTGGAAATCATAACCATGGATGGCATGACAATTCTAACCAGAATTGGAGGGACAACAATAATAGAGGAAGCAGAGATAATCAGGGAAATCAGAGGTGGAATAATAACAACAACAGGCAGCAAAATCAACCTTACAGAGCACCTCACCTGAGGCAATCCCAAGGACCACAGAATACCCAACAGCAGACCTCTCAAATTACTTATCCTTCTTCATCTCCTAATGATGAGTTACTACAATCTATTAATGGGAGACAACAGGCCATGGAAAACAACTTTAGTGCCACTCTAAATGGTCTGACCTCTGCTGTACAAGCTCTCGCCTCACAGATTGGATCAATGCAGAATTCCAACAACCAACCTTCAAGTTCCACTGGAATTCCCTCTCAACCATTACCCAATCCAAAGGGAGGCATTAATGCCATCACCCTAAGGTCCGGAACCACACTGCAGTAGAGGAATCAAGAGGAGCCAAGCCCACCAGAACACACCTCAGCTGAAGAGGTAGTAGAAATAGAAGATGTTGAAGAGGAAGAGGACATACAGGACATGGATGAAAAAGAAGAAGCCCAACCACAGGAGGAAGCACCAAAAGGCGCAGACACTGCTGAAAACACCATTCCCATTCCATTTCCACAACTTACAAGGAAGCCCAGGAAGTAGCTGGAACCCGATCCCAAAATGGTAGAAATATTCAAAAAGGTTGAGGTAATTGTTCCTCTTTTTGATGTTATTCAACAAGTACCTAAATATGCAAAGTTTCTCAAAGATTTATGTATACATAAAGACAAAATTAATGAATTAGAAACTATTCCTTTAGGTAGTTCCATATCTGCTTTAATGGGAGGATTACCTGAAAAGTGTAGTGACCCAGGTCCTTGTATAGTTAGTTGTACTATTGGTGGAGTAGTAATTTATGATTGCATGTGTGATTTAGGAGCATGTGTTAGTATAATGCCTTTGTCTATATATGATATTTTGAGGCTCCCTCCCTTTGTCTATATATGATTGCATGTGTGATTTAGGCAGCTCGTTTTGTGTTAGCAGATAAAAGCATTATTACAGTGGCTGGAGTTGCTGAAGATATTTTGGTGAATATTAAAGGGCTTACACTTCCCACTGATTTTTATATCTTGGAGATGCCCCATAATGACTCAGATAAGCCATCATCAATCCTACTTGGAAGACCATTCCTGAAGACATCAAAATTCAAATTGGATACTTTTTCAGGAACATACTCTTTTAAAATAGATGGCCGAATAGTAATCTTCAATCTGAATGGAGTCATAAGCAACCCTCCAGAGGATCATTCTATCTTCCAGTATGATGTCATAGATGAAAATGTAGCTGAAGTTCACAAGGAAGAATTAGAAGATAGGCACACTGGACAAAGTCCAAGTGTGGGGACCCTCTTGACTGACAATGAGGACACCTCAGCATCTTCACAAGCTCCAGACAATCCAGAACCTGCCCATGATCAGAAGTTGGAATTAAAACCTCTCCCTCCACATCTCAAATATGCTTATCTTGAAGATGAGCAGAAGTTTCCCATCATCATTGCAAGGGAACTCACTTCTCAACAAGAAGAGCAGTTACTTGATGTACTGAGGAGGCACAAGAAGGCAATTGGGTGGAGTTTGGCAGACATAGTAGGCATCAACCCTCAAGTATGTGAGCACAGAATATTTTTAGAAGAGGGAGCGAAACCTGTCCGTCAACCCCAAAGAAGATTGAATCCCACTATCTTGGAAGTCGTCAAAAAGGAAGTGACCAGACTGTTGGAAGCAGATATCATCTATCCTATTTCAGACAGTGAATGGGTTAGCCCAGTGCAAGTGGTGCCCAAGAAGTCTGGAGTCACTACAGTGAAGAATGAGCATGGAGAGCTCATAGCAACTAGAGTTCAGAACGCTTGGAGAGTCTGCATTGATTACAGGCGTCTCAACCAAGCCACCCGTAAGGATCACTACCCACTTCCATTCATTGATCAAATGCTGGATCGCCTATCAGGTAAATCACATTATTGCTTTTTAGATGGTTACATAGGTTATTTCCAGATTCATATAGCTCCTGAGGATTAGGAAAAGACCACTTTCACATGTCCTTTTGGGACTTATGCCTACAAGAGAATGCCCTTTGGCTTGTGCAATGCACCAGCTACTTTTCAAAGGTGCATGATGAGTCTTTTTTCTGATCTTATTGAGGACTGTACGGAGGTCTTTATGGACGATTTTAGCGTTTATGGTGATTCTTTTAGCCTTTGCTTAGATGGATTATCTAAAGTATTGGATAGATGTGTTAATACAAACCTTGTATTGAATTTTGAAAAATGTCATTTTATGGTAAAGCAAAGGATTGTATTAGGACATGTGGTATCTAATAATGGCATTTCTGTAGACCCAGCAAATGTGAATGTTATTTCTAGTTTACCTTACCCCTCCTCTGTGAGGGAAGTCCGTTCATTCCTTGGCCATGCAGGTTTTTACAGGAGGTTTATTAAGGACTTTAGTAAGGTAGCACTTCCCTTATCCAAATTACTGCAGAAGGATATTGAGTTCGAGTTCAGTGAGGATTGCAAACAAGCGTTTGACAAGCTGAAGACCGCCTTGACTCAAGCTCCAATTGTGAGAGGACCAGACTGGAGCCAGCCGTTTGAAATCATGTGCGATGCTTCCAACCATGCAGTAGGAGCAGCGCTGGCTCAGCGTGAAGGTAAGGATCCTTTTGTTATAGCTTATGCGTCTAAGACTTTAGACGCTGCCCAGTCCAATTATACTACTACTGAGAAAGAGCTTCTTGCTATTATTTTTGCTCTGGATAAATTCTGAGCTTATTTACTTGGTACTAGAGTAGTAGTATATTCGGACCATGCAGCTTTAAAGTATCTATTAGCTAAAAAGGAGTCCAAACCAAGGCTTATACGTTGGATACTGCTATTACAAGAATTTGATTTAGAAATAAAAGATAGGAGTGGTAACCAGAATTTAGTGGCAGACCACTTGAGTCGCCTTGAGCACGTTAAGGATGATTCTACTCCTATAGATGATAATTTTTCATTTGATAACTTGCAAGCAGTATCTGAGGTAGTCCCTTGGTATGCACCTATAGCTAACTATCTAGTTAGCTGCACATTTCCTCCAAACTTTTCTAAGCATCAAAGAGACAAGCTGAAAAGTGAGTCTAAATATTATATATGGGATGACCCATATTTATGGAGATATAGCGCTGATCAGGTAATTAGACGGTGTGTGCCTCAATCAGAATTCCAGTCTATTTTAGAGGCCTGTCACTCCTCTAAGAGTGGAGGACATTTTGGCCCTCAACGAACAGCTAGAAAGATCTTAGACTGTAGATTCTGGTGGCCTACTCTTTTTAGAGACGCTGCTGAATTTTATAAATCTTGTCTCCCATGCCAAAAATTTGGTAATATATTCAGGAGGGATGAGATGCTTCAACAAATTATGCTTTTCTGTGAAATTTTTGATGTTTGGGGCATTGACTTCATGGGTCCATTTCCAAATTCTAATGGTTATTTTTATATATTATTAGCTGTGGACTACGTTTCCAAATGGGTGGAAGCAATTCCTACCTGCACTGACGATGCTAACACTGTTGTTTCCTTTGTGAGAAACCATATTATTTGTCAATTTGGATCACCACGAGCAATCGTGAGCGATCAAGGCACCCATTTTTGTAACAGGAGACTAACAGGATTAATGAAGAAGCATGGGATAGTTCATAAGGTTGCAACAGCATACCATTCTCAGATCAATGGGCAAGCCGAGGTGTCAAACAGAGAGATAAAGCGTATCTTGCAGAAGATAGTCAAACCTCATAGAAAAGACTCGAGCCCCAGGCTACAAGATGCACTCTGGGCATATAGAACAGCATACAAAACACCCATTGGGATGAGTCCTTTCCACTTAGTTTATGGAAAAGCTTGTCATCTCCCTGTTGAGGTAGAGCACAAAGCCTTTTGGGCAGTCAAGGAGTGCAACATGGGAATGGAGAATGCCGGAGCTGAAAGGAAGTTGCAACTGCAAGAACTGGAAAGCCTTTGCCTAGAAGCTTATGAGAACTTAAGACTATACAAGGAAAAGATGAAGGTTGCACATGATCAGCACATCAAGAGGAAAGAGTTCCAACCTGGGGATTTAGTCCTCCTTTACAAATCTCGACTGAGGCTCATGCCAGGCAAGTTGAGATCAAGATGGGAAGGTCCATACAGAGTAGAGAAGGCCGAACCGTACGGAGTTTATCACCTAAGTCATCCTTCAAGTTCTTAACTTATCAAAGTTAATGGACAACGCCTGAAGCTATACCATGGCGAGAAGATGCAGAAAAACAAGGAGCTTGAGATCTTCCTCTTGGAAGATCCCCACATAGCAGAAGATTGAGCTAGTGGAGCGTCCAACTTACGGACGTTAAAGCAAAGTGCTAGGTGGGAGACAACCCACCATGGTATGATCGTTCTTTTCTTTATTTTTAGTTTTTAATATTCAATAACTCTTCTCTTTATCAGTACTTTCGTGCATCTGCATCTGCATATTTATTAAAAAAAAAGAAAGGTGCCACGCAACGCGACCGCATCAGCGACGCGTCCGCGTCGCAAGGAGAGGAGAGAAAATTAAAAACGAACAGAGAGTCACACTGGAGCGTGGCTAGGAGGCGTGCCAGTGGCACAAATCAACCCATGCTACCGCGTCGCTGACGCGTCCGCGTCGTAATGGCCTCCCACGCGATCGCGTGCCCTGATTTTCGACGTAAAAAGGGTGCACAACTGAAAGTTGTGCTAGAGTGGTGCTGGATTGGCGCTAGACGCGCAATCCCCCTCACGCGAACGCGTGCCCCACGCGGCCGCGTCGTACTCCAAAAACTGCCCACTCACACGATCGCATGCCCCACGCGATCGCGCCACCTAAAATTTGGCATTTAATAATTTTGAACAGAGAGTTGTGCGAGTGTGAGGCAACCCTCGCGCCACTGGCACAAACTGGGTCACGCGATCGCATGACCGACGCGACCGCGTCAATCACCTTAAGCGCAAGTCGCGCGACCGCGTGCCCCATGCGATCGCGTCGCTTGCGGGGCACATTTTTCCTAATTTTGCCAAATATCATATCTTTCTCTTCTCCAAATCCTAATTTTTCTTTTCCCTCCTTATTTCTTCCTTCTCCCTTCTTCCTTCTATCTCACCTTCACTCTCTCTCTCTCTCTCTCACCTCCATTAACAAGGTTTTATTTTCTTCTTCCCTCTTTCCTTTTCTACCATTCTTCTTATTTTATATGTTATTTTCTTTTCTTTTCTTTTTCTTTTCATTATTCATATTTTCTTTCTTCTTCTTTCCTTTTTACATGGTGTTAGAATTTTATTTGAGTCATTATTCTTCCTTATATGCTTGTGGATTGTTGCAAATTGTTTGGCAATTATATATTATTTTCTTTAAAGGGTTGCTTGCATGTTCACTTTAATACTTTCTATACCTTATTCACCATGCATGCTATGTGTTTGTGAAAAAGCCCATATGGCATTTTGCACTTCTCTATGTTATTCTACTATTCAATGCTACTTTTCATAAACTCCCGTTACTATTGTATTAATTAAATTAATTGTCAATACAAACGTGATAGTTTGCTACAACGTGATGCTTGATCTATGCTACTCATGCCCTTTGCCGGCATGCCAATAAATACCTTGCATTCACTTGTCATTATATGCACTAGCTATTTTCCACTGATGACTTTTCACATGTACTCATGAGCGTGTGTTAATGTCAGTTACCTCCTAATGTGCATCCATCACCACCTTTTCCGTTCTCTTCCTTGCTATATATCTCTTTGAATTTAATTTACTTTCCCTTCCCTTTTTCAGGATGGCTACCAAAAAAAGAAAAGAGAAAGCTACTCCCAAACCCCCAGCAAGAAGAGGAACTAAAAGAGCACTAGTGGCAGAGCCTTCTTCAACTGCAGTCAAGCCCTCAACAAAAAGAGTTAAGAGGATCATAAAGGTTGATGAAAAGGAGAAAGCCTTTCAAGCAAAGGACACTGCGTGATTTCCAAATCGCTACTGTGAGCAGATGTTCCCTATTCTGGCTGAAAGGAGCTATAACAACGAACACCTTCTTATCCTCCCGCCCAATATTGCCACTTTTGTTGAGCCACAAATTGAACGAAGACAATGGGGTTTCCTACAGAGACAACCAAGGCAGGCCAATCTTTCTTGGGTAGTCGACTTCTACTCTAACTTCTACCTGCCTACCCTGCAGTCTGTCTTTGTTCGTCAGAAGCAAGTACCCATTACAGAAGAGGCCATTCAAAAAGCTTTAGGTCTTCCCTCTATTCCAGAAGGATTGGACGCCTTTCAAGAAGCCGCACTCAAGCGCCAGATGTACCAATTTGACTGGAAAGCTGTTCTCAGAGTTATCGCACTACCTGGCAGCCATTGGATCTACGGATACCATCGTACCCGCCCTAAGGGAATATCGGCTTCAGCACTTACCTTGGAGGCTCGCGTATGGGCACAGATCATGTCCCATTACGTCTTTCCGAGCACTCACGAGTCCTCCCTCACTGCGGACATGGTCGTTCTATTATGGTGCATCTTTACAGACCAGCCTCTGAATCTACCAAGACATATCCAGAATGCCATGGGACACGTACAAATTGCGGGCAACTTACCTTTTCTCGCCTTGATCTCAGATCTTGTCTCAGCAGCTGGAGTCTCCTACAGAGCTGGGGACACCAAAGCCATGCTTCCACGTAATGATCAGTATGTCCCTGACGGGAAATACCTCAGACCTCCAGCAGCCACTACAAGCCTTCCTACTGCATCGGTTGAAGATATCCCTTCTTCAACACCACAAGCACCTACAACAGATGCACTGCTCCAGCAGATAATCGAAAGGTTGGATCGGCAAGAACACAAAGCTAAGATGAGAGAGCACCGTAACGAGCGCCGATTCGAACACCTCAAGGAGCTACTCAAGGGACACTTCAAGGACTCAGACACCCCGGACTCCACTTCTTTTACCAGCACAGGGAGCTATGATGGTCCTGACTGTGGAGATACTGCTACCAGCCCACCCCTGTTCCTGACAGCTGGCACCGAGGACGGTGCAAAGCCTTAAGTGTGGGGAGGTCGGTCAGTACCTGACTTCCGGAGGTAATTTCTCTTCCCTAGCACCAATAAATTAGGATATTTTAGTTAGATTTTCTTTCTTTTATAGAATAGGATAAATTGCATAGTAGTATGTTAGTTGCATACATGTTCTACTTGATTGAAAAGACAATAAGTTTCTTCTAAGACTCTATCTTTGGAACAAAATTTCACTAATTTTTTAAAATTTTTATGATAAATCTGCTTGAAGTTGTATTTGGAACATAATTTTTGAGCTAAAGAACACACAACCTATGAAGATTTGAGCCTTTATGCATGGTTACATTATTTAACCATAAACATTTTATTCTTATGTGTTTACTTCTCTATGATTGTAATCTATATTTTGTTTCATCCTATATGTCCAATATTTATTATATTTGTATGCTTGCATATAATTGAGGCCATCTTTGGTTTAAACTCACTTATCCAAATTAAGCCTACCCTTTTCAATTACCTTTGTTAACCACTTTGAGCCTTTAAATCCCGTTTGTTCTATATTTCACCACATTACTAGCCTTAAGCGGAAAAACAATTGTATATCCCAAATTGAATCTTTGGTTAGCTTAAGATAGAATTGTGTGTGCTAGTTAAATATGGGAAATTGTGGGAACAAAAGTTATTAAGGGAATGTGTCATGATAATACAATGGGAATTTGGATACCTACTCATGTGAAACTATAAGAATTAAAAATCTATGTGCATTGATAAGTTATGTTTATTTTTATGTCTATCAAAAAAATAATATATATATATATATATATATATATATATAATATCAATAAATAAATAAGGGGACAAAATCACCCCAATGCTGAATTAAGAATTCAAAGATCAATGCACATATGATAAAATTAAAATAAAAAGTTGATACACGAGTATGGAATGTAAAAGGGAATTCTGGGTAGCTAGGTATGAATTCTAAGGTTACATTAAATATATATAGGTTGGGTTAAAGCTTGAGTTAATTAAAGATTCAATTTATAAGCTCACTTAACCATATATATCCCTACCCCTACCTTAGCCCCATTACAACCTTGAAAAGACCTCATGATGTTTGCATTGGTATATTAACTGTTGTTGATTGGTTAGGAGAAAAACAAAAGTTAGAGAGCATGATTAGAGAAGGATAGAGTGATTATCCTATACACTAGAGAGATTAGAGCGTACATACATCATCAGTGAGGGTTCAATGCTTGAATTTCCATGTTCCCTGCTTTCATGAGCTATCTTCTTGCACCTTTATCTATCTTACTATATAATGATAGAATTAGTGGAATTTAATTTGTAATTGTTTTGAAGAGCTTATTTACTTTTGATCAAGTGGGCAAGAATCATATAGTTGCATTCATATATATAGGATTGCATTGCATTGCATGAGTTTCTACATGTTCATACTTATTTATTTTATCTCCTTCAATTAAGCATGAGGACATGCTAATGTTTAAGTGTGGGGAGGTTGATAAACCACTATTTTATGGTTTATATTGTGTTTAATTGTGTGGTTTTATCATGATCCTTACCCACTTATTCATTAAAATAGCATGCATTTATATTTCCTTCCTGAAATTATTACATGATTGAAAACGGCTTCCTAGAGACTTTTAATTATGCATTTTACTCCCCCTTTATTCCATTCGATGCCGTGATCTGTGTGTTAAGCGTTTCAGGCTTTATAGGGCAAGAATGAGTTGGAGATTGGGAAGGAAGCTAGCGAAAATGGAAGGAACACAAGAAATTGAGGAGATGACCAGCGAGAAGTGACGCGGCCGCATGGACAACGCGACCGCGCGAAGAAGATCAAATCGTAGTGACGCGGTCGCATGGATGACGCGATCGCGCGGAATGGAAAAGCACAAGCGACGCGGAGGCATGGACGACGCGCCCGCGTGGTGAAGCGAAACGCGAATGACGCGTCCGCATGAACGACGCGATCGCGTGGCGTGCGCGATCTGCATAATTTGCAGAATCGCTGGGGGCGATTTTAGACCCTATTTTGACCCAATTTTTGGCCCAGAACAGCAGACTAGAGCCAGAGAACATGCAGAAACCAAATAACAACATTCATTCTACACAGTTTTAGTTTTAGATCTAGTTTTACTCCTCCTCTAGGTTTTCTCTCTACACATTCATAGTTCTTAGGATTTAATTTTCTCTTACTTTTTGGCATTAGAACACTGAGAAGAGTTATTACCTCATCAAGACTTTGTCATTTTAGTTCGTTTTCTTTACTTGGCTTTACTCTTCCATGTTCTTTGCTTTGTTAATTTTACCATTGGAATATTTTTAGGATTATTTAATACAAGAATCACTTTTATTTTTAATTGACTATTTTGATTTTTATTTATAATGTCTTTCTTTAATTCTTTTTTATATGCTATGAATTTTACATTCACAATGAGCGAGTAGTTCCCTAACTTGATGGGGAATTAATTGAAAGAAACCCTTGAGTTGGAAGGCTTGAAAGAAAAATTGTAATTGGGTTTATGGTTGGATTGCCTTCTAATCACTAACACCAATCCCTTTTAATTAAGTGGATTGCAACTTGTGAACGGACGTAGCATTCCAACTTGTTTGACTTTCCCTTACTTAGTAAAGGATAACTAAACAGGACAACCTTTAATTGTCAATTAATCCTGGAGCATTCCAACAATAATAGGGATTCCAACTAATCAATTCCCAGTCAAGGCTTTTATTTACATTATTCAAATTCACCAATTTAATTTCCTGTTTACTCAATTCAAACCTTTTTGAAAACCTCTGATTAATAAAATAGCACACTTTTCTGCAACTCGTTGGGAGACGACCTGGGATTCATACTCCCAGTATTTTAATTTCAATTTTCTGTGACACCTTTCTAAATTGATAGGCGGATTTCTGGCGAATTAAGAACTATACTTGCAACGTATATATTTTAACAATTTTTAATTCGCTAATTTCTGCTCGCATCACCCATGCGATCGCGTGGCTGCCAGTTTCTTCAAAAACTCTGTTTTGTGCTTTCCTTCCATTTTTGTATGTTTCCTTTCCATCCTTTAAGTCATTCCTGCCTTAGAAGATCTGAAACTACTCAACACACGAATAACGGCATCGAATGGAAATAAAGGGTAATCAAAATAATTATTTTTAAGCATAGGAAACATGTTTTTCACATACATCACATAATAAGGAAAGGAAAGTAAAACCATGAAATTAATATGAATAAGTGGGTGAAGGATTGAATAAATCACTCAGATTAAGCACAAAATATATCATAAAATATGGGTTTATCAGCCAGCCACCACCACCACGCCACCAGCGCCGCCTCCCATTCCAACCCCCTCCAACCCACAACCCTCGCCACCCCTCCCACCATCACAAACCCTCACCCAACCCAAACCCCAACCTCCAACCCAACCTGTCCCTCCACCGCGCCGTCCTATTCCGCCACAGCGCCACCGTGCCCCCTCCCAGCACCGCCACTTCACCACTTCACCACCGCCATCTCTCTGATCCCTACCTTAGTTCATACGCATACCAGGTTCTGCCGAAACGCTACTTTTCTTACATTCGTAGTTAGTTGCATATTTTTTTAGATTATGTTCAAATTAAGCTAGTTAGAGATGCATGTTTGTAGTGGATTCTAGGTGGTTAGGTAGCTAGGATGTGGTTAGTGGATTTAGGCCTGATAATTGCGCAGTACTTGTTGCTTGTTTTACCTATTCTGCAATTTTGGTCTGGCTGTGATGTTATTACTGTTCATATGCTGTTCTTCACTGTTTCATGCTGCTGTTACACTGCTCTTTCATGTTCATATTACTTGTGTCTATTTGTAGCTTTATTTTAATTTATATGAACTGTTCTGCTTGCTGTTTATTACCCGGGAACATCCAATTTTAGCCAGAATGCTGTCCAATTTTCTGCAAATTGTTTCATTTTTACATTCAGAAATTGGTTTTGGCAATTTTCAAGTTTGCACTACTTAGCTACAACTAAACCAATTCATGAATGCACGGGCCAGCATTCTTTTTTCTTTCAATTTCCTGGTTCATAAATTGCACTTTTAATGATTCGATTTCAATTTTTTGTTATTTCTATATCTATATGAATCATCATCAACCTGATATCCTTGCTTGAATATGAGTTGGTTATTCTTTAAATTTGTGAATTTCTTGTTACCTAGGAAACATTTATCATGTCACTTACTTTAACTTTCTTTCTCCTAAATCACTGCTTTCCACTTTCTAACCTCTTTTTCACTTTTAACCACTTTTAACTTTCTAACTTCTCCCTTTGCTTTTTAACTAACTCTTTCAACTTTTTAACTCATGGCATGATTATTGTTTCTCCTAATTAAAAGGTATTCTACTTATAATATATTTTGGATTGTGATTTCTCATCTCATATTTTTAACTCCGAAACAATCCAAAATGTACATTTATTTAACTTATTTCATTATTCTACTGATCTTTTGCCACTATGTACTTATATTGCTATTATTCTATTTGCCTACTTGTTTTCCTGCTTTGTTCTTTATTTATATCCTGGAATTTCTGCTTTTCAGGATGTCTGACCCTCAACGAAAAGGAAAAGGCAAGGCAACCACTGGTAAAAGGAAAAGAGGTGAATCCTCTATGTCTATCTTGGACATCATGCATGATGACTTCTGGTGGGAAAAGCACTTTACCCCGCAGGAGAAGGTTGACCAGCTCCTCACTGCCAATGATCCAGTTAAATTTGTAAACAGATACTGTGAGCTGAAGTATCCAGTGTTTGCCACCTCCAGGAACCTGTACCTGGAGAGAACTCTGAAGATTCTAGATGAACTACAGCAGTACACCTTCGATCAGATAAAATAGAGAGGCTGGTTCTTCTTGGAGAGAAACTTGACAGAGGTCAATGCTTCCTGGGTAAGAGAGTTTTACTGCAACTATTTTAAGACTTCCCTAGATGTAGTGCACCTCAGAGGAAAACAGATACTGGTCACTGAGGAAGCCATTGAGGATATTCTGCAGCTTCAGCCTAAGTCAGATCAGCCTGACAGTTACCAAAAGGCTGAAGAGGACATGCGCTTTATGCGATTTGACTGGGATGCTGTCAAGCAGAGGATAGCCCTTGATCCTACTGTCCCATAGGTCATGGGAAAGAACACAGCAATGCCTAAGGGAATCAAGCTGATGTATCTGAATGATGAGGCTCAGCTCTGGCACTAGATCCTGAGCAACTTTATTATGCCGAGCACTCATGAGACGGAGCTGCCTGCTGCTATGATCACCCTCATCTGGTGTGTGATGGAGGGTAAGGACCTGTATCTTCCACGATTCATCCGGTATTACATAGCCAGGGTCCATGTCCGAGGCACTCTCCCCTTCCCTTATCTGATTACCCAGCTCGGTCGTCGAGCTGACGTGCCTTGGGAGCTTGCTGATGAGAAGCCACCTGCTGCAGACTGCAAGAACATTATCCCTCACAGCAGGAAGTTTCAGGCTTTGGATTATAGACCCCCATTCCTCACCGCTTCGGATGAGACAGCCACGCCTTCAGCTGTCCCTTCTTCAACTACTGCTGCCCCAGCTACCACCACTGCACCTCCACCTACCTCAGAGACCGTTTATCACCTCGTGCACCGCTTATTTCAGCAGCTGGACCAGATGGAGTGCCGCAACCAGCGGCGATATGAGAGATCTGAGCGTTGCAACAAGTGACGCTATGAGCACCTCAAGTTGATGATTCGTTCTGGCAGCGACATCCCCTCCGAGCCTGACACACCATCAGAGCCATCTGAGGCAGAGGTGGACGAGCATGAGGATGAGACGCATGCACAGAGAGAGGCTGAGCAGGCAGGACCAGAGCAGGCTGTGCCACAGCAGGAGGAGCCTCACCAGATTCAGGCCGCAGACCCAGAGATCCCTCTCCAGTCAGCACCTCCACTGCAGCAGACAGATCCTCCTACCCTCATCCAGTCTGTAGACCCTCAGGCCACCACCGAGACTCCAGTAGCCCATCCTTCCGGTGATGACACTCCTTCACACCCAGCTTGAGTGAGCATCGAGGACAATGCTTTACTTTAAGTATAGGGAGGTCGCCATCCCTGGCGTATCTTTTTGGTGAACCACTACAGACTCTTTTTTCTTATTTTGTTATTTTCCTGTATTTTTATCTTTATTTTTATTTTTCAGTACTTATACACTGTTCTTTTGTTGTATTTCTACCCTATTTTCCGCATTTTGCACTTTAGTTCATATTTTAGCCATTTAGTTTAGTTTGCAATTCCAAACTTATTAATTATAGAATATGTGGATTCATTAGTATAGTTTACCCTTTTAGTATATAATAGTTTGATTTAATTGAAAATAAAAGGAGTAAACTAGAAATCTTAGTAAATTAAAACAATCCACACACCTTGTATATATAGCATTACATGTTAGTTAGTTAACAACATTTCATCAAGGAACAACACTAAGATTTTAAGGGCCACCCTAAGATTTACATTGAGAATAATGGGAACTCTTAATTTTTACTTGCATGACATGTATAACTGATATATGATTTTCGAGCTGGAGAACACACAGCTTGTGAGTTTTGAGCTTAATTGTATGGTTGCATTCAAACCATAATTTTCATTCCTGTGTGTTTTTACCCTTCTTTTTCATTCTGAAGTTCTTTACTTTGTTTTAATCTATATGTCCAATATAGAATATAGATACATACCAAGAGATGATTGAGGCCATCATTTGAATTTTTCCTCACTTATCCCAAATTAGCCTACCTTGTGCATCACCCTTGTTAGCCCCCTTTGAGCTTTTTAATCCCCTCTTGTTCTATAAACCACATTACTAGCCTTAAGTAGAAAAACAAAATAAAAATCCCAAGATGAATCCTTGGTTAGCTTAAGATAGATATTGTGTACAATTTAAGAATAGGGAATTTTATAGGAACATGGGATGATAGAAACAAAGTAGGAATTTAAAAAGAAAAAGTTGTTCCAAAAACAAAAAAATTTGGGAAGCATGCTCATGTGAAATCAAAACAATTGAATTACCATGTGCATTGATTTAAAAAAAATATATTTTTCCAATATTTAAATAAGGGGATACAAAAATTTTCCTAAATGCAAAATAAAAAGAATCAATGCACATGGGACAAAATTAAATTTAATACATGAGTTTGCAATACAAAGAGGGAAAATTTGGGCAAATAGGTTAAGAAACTTTGATTTATAAAGTATGTATGTTAGGTGAGATCTTAGACTAATCAAAGATTCGCTTATTAGCTCACTTAGCCTTGTACATATGCCTTCACCTTTACCTTGGCCCATTACAACCTTGAAAAAGACCTCATGATTTTTGTATGTCTGTATTCTATGATTGTTGATTGGTTAGATGAAGAACAAAGTTGTAGAAAGTAAGGATAGAAAAAGAATAGAGTGATTAACCCAATAAACACTGAGTGACTAGAGAGTAAACACAAAATCCAGTGAGGGTTCAATAGCTCATCACCATATATCTTTGCTTAAATTGTTAATTGTCTTGCAAGTTTGTGAAATATTTTTACCCATCTCAATTGTAAAAGTGCTTTAACATTATCTAAGGTTTGGCTATGCATATATAATTCCTTGAGGATATGAATTAATTTAACTACATGTAAGCTTTATATACAAGTGAATAATAATTAGAATTGCATGATTTATTTAGGTAGTTTGCATTTAGAATAGAATGCATTGCATGAAATTCCACCACTTTACCTTACTCTTTATCTTGGATTTAGCATGAGGACATGCTATTGTTTAAGTGTGGGGAGGTTGATAAACCCATAATTCATGATATATTTTGTGCTCAATTTAAGTGATTTATTCAACATTTCACCCACTTATTCATGTGAAATTGCATGGTTTTACTTTTCCTTCCTTATTATGTGATATATGTGAAAAATATTTTTCCTATGCTTTAAAAATAATTATTTTAATTACCTTTTATTACCATTCGATGCCGTGATTCGTGTGTTGAGTATTTTCAGATCTCCTAAGGCAGGAATGATTTAAAGGATGGAAAGGAAACATACAAAAATTGAAGAAAAGCACAAAATGGAGTTTTTGAAGAAACTGGCAGCGATGCGAACACATGACTGACGCGGACGCGTGCCTTGAGCAGAACACAAATGACGCGCACGCGTGACCAAAGCGAACGCGTGATAAGGAAAACTCCAGATGACGCGGACGCGTGACAGACGCCACGCACCAGAAACTGCAGAAAATGCTCCCAGCGATTTCTGAAACCCTTTTTGGCCGAGATCCAAGTACAGAAAGCACAGATTAGAGGTTATAAAGTGGGAGAATGCATCCATTCATGAGGAGGCCTTCAATTATTCACTTTTCACAATTTAGATGTAGTTTTTAGAGAGAGAGGTTCTCTCCTCTCTCTTAGGTTTTAGGATTAGGATTCCTCTTAAAGGATTTAGGATTTCAACTCTTCATCAGGTTCAATATTTCTTTTACTTTATATTTTTCTTTTACTTTCAGATACTTTAATGCTCTCATTTAATTACTTATGTTGCCAAATTGGCTTATGAAATCTCTATGTTTAGATTGATTTTCTCTTATTAATACAATTAAGGTATTTCAGATTTATGATTCTTGTTTAGCTTTTTATATTCTTGGCTTTAATTGATTAACTGGAGGCTCTTGAGTTATCAACTTATCGTGATTGATTGTTATGTCGGCTAATTGACTGGAATTCCACTAACTCTAGTCTTTCCTTAGGAATTGGCTAGGACTTGGGAAATCTAACTAATTAGTTCACTTGACTTTCTCTTGCTTTCGTAAAGGTTAACTAAGTGGGATTAACTTCAATTCTCATAAGAGTAACTAGGATAGGACTTCCGAATTTTCATATCTTGCCAAGAGTTTATTTTACAGTTATTTATTTATTTTACTTGTCATTTAAATTACTTGTTCCTTACTTTCAAAACTCCCAACTTACAAAACTCATAACCAATAATAAGAACACCTCCCTGCAGTTTCTTGAGAAGACGACCCGAGGTTTAAATAATTCGGTTATCAATTTTAAGGGGTTTGTTACTTGTGACAACCAAAACGTTTGTACGAAAGGATTTTCTGTTGGTTTAGAAGCTATACTTACAACGCGATCATATTTTTGTATTTCTTTACCGATAGAAAAACCGATCGTCACTCGCCATAGTAGCAGTAGGAGAGGAGGCAGCACCAGAGGTCGGTTGAACAGGGTCAGATGGAGTCGTCCGAACTTGTGGTGTCAGAATGATCTTCCTCGGGCCTGAAGTGTCAGAAGTCGGCTTCTTCGGGGGCACCTGAGAAGACCCTTCTCCCGAGGTCTTCGCCGTCAAGTTTTGTGCAGCTGTCGCCTTCTTAGCCCTACGGATAGGGGTGGCAACACTACCCGAACCCACGGGTACCCACCACGCCCCTACCCGCTCGGGGCGGGTAATTACCCGCCCCCGCACCGGGGCGGGTTTTAACGGGGCGGGTTCTTGGGCGGGGCGGGGCGGGGTCGGGTTTAGGTTGAACCCGCCCCTACCCGCCCCGGTATATATAATATATATGTAAATATATATATTTTTAATATATAATATACGTAACATATATAAAATAATTAGTAAAATGATTAATAATATTATATCATATATAAATTTTTACTTTAATTTATATTATGTATGTAAATGGTGGTTATATAATTTTTAAAATTTAATTTTATTTGTTGGATTTAATAATTATAGGGGCGGGTAGGGGCGGGGCAGATACCCGCAGGGGCGGGTTAGGGTTTAACATTTTATAACCCGCGGGTAGGGCGGGGCGGGTTTGATGCGGGTTTTCTGTAGGGCGGGGCGGGGTCGGGTAGAGCAAAAACCCGCCCCTACCCGCCCCGTTGCCACCCCTACCTACGGAAGGCCTTCATTGAGTTTGAAGACTTTACCATTTCTGAAAAGGAAGTCAAGAAAACAGTTACAACTACAAATGAAGGCAGAATCCCAAACCAATACAAAAGTACACTTTGCACAAAAGAAGAGCTCGGGCACTACCTAGCTCGGCACTGAGGAGGGAAGGATCTCCTAGAAATCTCTTTGTGTCTAGATGAGGAGGCTCCCCCCAGTACTCCTCTAAAACATTCACAAAAGCTTGTTCCATCTCATCTAAACTCTCCCAAGGGTATTTGAGAACTACAGGATCTTTTTACCACCATAAAGGAAAGGTTGGCTCATTATTTTCATCTAAAAGGAAAGGTCGAGCATCCTGAACAGCTCGAACCTTAAAGTAGTAGTTCTTAAAATCCCAAAAAGACTCATCAAACATCGAAAACACTTTCTTCCCCTGGGTAGCCCGAAAAGAAATCCAAGAAGCTTTCTTCTTGGCCACCCCAGGTTTTGTCAGAACAAAGAGATAAAGAAAAAGTTGAATGGTATATCGGACACTCAATTCTTGGCACAGTAACTGAAAGATCTTTATAAAGGCTCAGGAGTTCGGATGAAGATGAGAAGGAGCCACATTACAGTTCCACAACAAGTCGGTCTCAAAAGTGGTAAAAGGAATGGTGGTACTCAGCTGACTAAAAAAGTAGTTATAAGCATAGAAAAATGGCTGTTCTCCCTGAGTTAAAGAAGGGAAACTAACCCTCTCCTCAGGGTTAGGCGAAACCAGTTCATAATTCTTCTCATCCTCCCTATTACTACAAATCCTATGAAATCGCCTAAGTTTCTCACAGTATTCTAGATCGGCCACGGTAACACACATCAGGACTATAGAATCTAGCCAGTCGGCCATGCCAGCAGGGATCTTGGTAGACATCTCAATAATATTTTTTCGAGAAGACATACTGCAAACTACACCTACAGCAAAGGAAGATAACAAGGGGTCACTACTAAACAACTCGGACAGAATCGAAAAGAGAAGGAACAACCAATAAACAAAGAGGTAGGGCAACAAAAAGGGCACCCCAGGGTCTACGAAAACAAGGAATAGTCAGCAAAACCAGGGGCACCCTTTGGAGGCAACAGTACGGGAACACAGAAACAAACGCAAAAATAAAAACCCTACAACTCTCAAACAAAAGCCAACTAATGGAGATAGCAAACGAAGACCTAAAAAGCGCACATCTTCCTAAAATAGGAGCAGCAGGGATAAAGGAAATCACAAACGTTGATCAAAAACAAAAGACGCGATCTTTTTCGGAAAGGTTCAACCTTCTCAAAGCAAACTCAATATAGATCAAAACTTGGCATGAAAAAGACAGACATGCAAAAGCATATATAAAGATGACTATCGAGGCATAAAAAGGAAGAAGAATACCAACCTGCGGAGAAAAGGGAACAAGCGCGAGAGAAGGCTCAGACAGAAGCGCCGACAATCCGCACCAACAAATGTTCTTAAGCAAAGAAGGTAGGGAGCTTGAGGGCGTGAAAACAGAAAGGCCAGATGAACAAAATACTCAGCAAACAATGAACGAAGAAGTGAAAGGGAGGAAGAAACTGGAAGTGAAAGTAAAACCTCTTCTTTAATTTCAAAATGGAAGTAAAAGAGGGGAAAAAAATAAGAAACGGCAAAAGGAAATTAAATGAGCCTTTAAAGCCCTCGCACATTCACAAGAAATCATAACGCACGCTACAATTAAAGAAAGAAAGAAACGCTTCGCATTCAAGCAGAAGCAATCCCAACAGGAGTTATACAGGAGATCAACCAAAGGCGAATGCTCGAGCACAACTTCCTCAAAGGGGTCGAAGTCTAAAGACACGACCTCAAAGGAAGATCGAACTCAAGCAGGGGCACTGTTCATACCCTGGGTCGAGCTGCTTTATCCTGACTGGACGACATCAAAGCAACCGACCTCTTGTAAAGGTTGGTCGACACTGACCTCTCCCTAAAGAGGTCGGCCAAACCATTATAGAGGCCCAAGTAGGCCCAGATCAAAGGACGCAGCCCACTCTAAAGGCGGCTGGCCTGAAAGATAAGGTGACTCGCTCAAAGATAAAGATAAGATAACTAAACTTATCTCAAGGAAGGTTACTCCACACTACTATAAATATACTGGAGCACCCAAGTATAACTCATACTCTGATTCTACAAAAACACCTGCTCAAAGCCCATGCTAACTTAAGCATCGGAGTCTCTTGCAGGTACCACCCCCTCCGATGATAAAGGATCAGCAACATCTCAAGGATCAGCAAGTCGGACGTGACAGCTCCAACCAGCACAGAAGATCTCGTCCGAGATCGACTTTCAATTTCAGGTAACCCTCGGAACACTACCTAACAATAGCGTAACCCAAGCAAGAGCAATTATAAACAATGAAGAAAGAACGCAATAACAATGGCAAAAATAAAAACAAAACCAGGATCATCCATGAAAAGATGAAGGTAGTCGACGCTTACCAGGAAATTGTGGAAAAAGGAAGGATGTATCCCAGGGAAAGTGCAGCCAAGAAGGAGGAGAATGATGATGAGGCAGTGAATTGGAATAAGTATAAAGGAATAAGGAGCGAAAGGGGAGAATGCAGAATAGTAACTGACACTAGGAAGCGCAAAAGTCAAGGGCAAAATGGCTTTTTCACTCAAGTTTCAAATCAGCCATAATGAGCATTAAATGCTCGGTGTAAGAATCGAGGCAACGTTTCCAGTAACTGACAAAAGCAACTCGCACGTTGGGGGCACGGACTCCCGATCCCGAGAGAACTCCGTCGAGAAGCGAGTAGAACAAACGCGCCAACTACAAGCTATGCCCATAGCTGGCACGCTGGGGGCACTGTTCCGGCCCTGCCTATTAGCGACCCGGGTCCGGACATGAGCGGCCGACCCGACGAGTCGCTCGAATCGAGCTACGAGGTGACCCGCCTTTATCTCCTCATCCACGTGGAACCTAGACAGCTAGCAAAAACTTCCAGGAAGGTGGGACTGGCCACATGGGGCCCACCCAAATACAGACTATAAAAGGGGAGGAACCTACCCCTCCCTAGATGGTACGTCACCTACTCTAACCCTAAATCGCCGCCTCTTGTACGAATACTGACTTGAGCGTCGGAGTCCTTGCAGGTGGCCCCACCACACCATCACTCTGTGGATCCCAGCAGGCATTCTCTCCCAGCATCGCAGCTCGCGCCCAGGTCCTAACACCTCCGAGCCTCTGCTCCAGCATTAGTCCACCCCAGTCCTCCGAACGCCTGAGCAGATGAACAGGTATGAACAAGAAACTATCATAAATAATTAAATAATGTTTGATGACATTGGCCACAACAGATGAAGTGTTACGAAAAAGAAGGAAAAAAAAGGTTTAGCAAAAATAAAAAGACAAAGATGATTTTTGAGTTAGAATAGTGTTGTAAAACAACTATAATTATCACTGTTAAAATTAATTAATGGCTGAGATTAAGCACTCAAGAGAATCCGCTCCCGTTAATGAGTCTCTTTACAGTTTACATAATGTATAAAAATAAATCTTATAACCCATAAAATTTTTTTAAAAGAGTTATATTGAATTTGAAGATGGATCATAATCTGGTTAGAGAGAACATAAAATCTATAGAAATGGATTAGTCAAGGTAACAAAAAAAGAAATATATAATTAGCGCCGCGGAATTCCCTAAAGAATAAAATCTAATAATGTACACTGATGAATTCCTTCAAAGAAAAATCATCATACAATATATCCCCCAACGAGAATTTCTGTGGAATTGAGAAGAGATACAGATCAAGTACTAGTTCTACAATATACATTATTACCCTGGCCACTTCGTTCCAGCTTGTAAACAAATGGAGCAATTAATTACTTCCAATGGAAATGTTTTAAAGTGCATATTGATCATCCAATCCTTTGTGTTGCAATTTGTTAACACAGATAATAAGGCCTCTGTTTTCTTTGTATGATTCTCTTCTCTCAATTATATGAATCAAATATATTATTTCATCTCCTTTATCCACCTCTTTGCTTCTTTAGCTTTTCTTGGGCCTCCAGCAATGCCCGTTTTACTTGTTCATCATCTGGTGTCTCTTTTAACAAAATTTCATAGTCTTGTATGGAAGCTTCCCACCTTTCCAACTAAAATATCACAAGAAAAATCACAAAAGAGAGAATAACATTATTCACATAACTAGAAAACCAAATTTGGATTGCACTGAAACTTATTTTGTCTAACTTACATCCTTGTTAATTATGGACTTGGCATCTAGAGGATGAAGTTCAATATTATGAATTGTTTATAAACAAAGATATATGCATAACCTACTGGATAGTCAAACTTATGATTTTTTCATCAATTTAAATCTTGCACTTTACCCTCTAAAAGTGTACCTATAAGAATTCATTAATTATGCAAGACTATTTCTCTGTTCTAAGGCCCCCATTTGGTAATCGTTCCAAGATAACATGCAGAGACGTTGATAGAGACAAAAGGAAAATATATCCCCATCTTCCCTATACTTTTGATTGACAAAAAATATAGAGAAATTTGTTCTGAGACAGATATTTTATTTGTCTTTGTAACTCTCACCTTGTTTAAATTCGTTTGCGGCACTCAGTGTATTTATATTTCTGAGTAAATGTTCTTTTCGGTTCCTGATCATTTATTCGCAACACAAAACGCCTCTCTACAATTCGAAAATTTTTAATCGGTCCCAAACCATTCAAATAACTGGTCTAAAAGGCCTCTGACACATCAACATGCAATTGTTGACGAGCCGCTTAGATGTGTTACTTGGACGGTTGGGAACTGAATAGATTATAGAGGGGACTTCGAAGAAATGGGAGACCGGAAAGGACACTTACTCATTTCTATCACGTGACAACCTTCGAAAGCAACCTAAGTGTATGCTGCATGACATTGACATGAACAAAACAGAATAACTAGGTTAGATTGTTTACCTTGGCATTGCAATCAGCTCTTCTCAACCTAGCCTTGGCATAAGATGGGCGCAAGTTAAGTGCAAGAGTGCAATCTTCCACAGCTTTCTCATATTGGCCTAGTTTTGATCTGCATGCAGCACTGTTGCATAGTAAAACAGAGTTATATGGATCACGTTCAAGTCCCTCTCCATATGCGGCACAGGCCTCAGAGAACCTTGATGCCTTGAAAAGCTCGTTTCCCTTTGATCGAGCAGCGCTGACATCTCGAGCCTTTCTCATAACCATATTGGCCTCCCTATTATTGGGATCCAAACTAACTGCTTTCTGAGCTGCTTCTAAAGCATCTTCAAATCTACACAGTTGATATAGGTTTCACTTTAGAATCTTGCTACATAGTTTGAAGGTTAATCATACGAATCTATAACAAATTAATTTGATTCATGTAAAGATACATATTTTGCACAAATCATGGGTGGGATTTCTACTAATTGTGATGAACAAATTTTGCTTCTTAGTTAGCAATTTCAATGGTATGATCACTTCTATGCAGGTATTCGGATTAAAAAGAAGAAGATCTGCATGTAGGTAGTATGTATTAGTAAGTAAATTCTTACCATGGACCTTACAATATATATTGGTACTACTTTAGTTATCTAATTTTTTAAAACAATATTAATTTAAAATGGATCTACATTATTAGTCAAGCATGAAGACAGTGGAGAAATCATTAACTGCTAACTAGCTATAATTCACAAACTAACTCTGCCTAACTCATCTGTGAACTATCTTCAAGAGATTGATAGGCACTTTACACTTAATTGAATTGTAGAAAGCAAATGCCAATTTGAGTGTTCAGAATTCAGATTACCTAATAAATTTCGAGGTTCAAATAATAAAATGAAACCAAAAGGATTCTAACCTCCCCGCTGCTATATCGACTTGGGCACGTGTCACCAACAAATTTGCATTGCAAATAGGTCCAAAGAACCTAGTACACTCATCAACATCAAATTTCGGGCACTTTGACATTATTTTTTCTGCATCTTGATGTCTACGAAGCTTTAAGAGTGCTTCTGCTTGTAATGCAAATATCTTCCAGTAAAAGGCAAGACCATAGTCATATTAGCACATGTTTAATTAGCATAGTCATATTAGAACATGCAATGATATAAATGTATAAAATTTAAAACTACTCACCTGTTGAGCAGAATCTGCACCAGATGATATAACCTTGTTGGTTTCAGTGATCAGTGTGTTGCAATCTCCCACCCTGCGAGCCTCTGTGCACTTGTTTAGATGAACCTGAAGAATCTTCACTTTAGCAATCTCATCAGGATCAGCCTCTGGTCCTGCTTGTTTATAATGATACAATGCCTTTTCTGGGTCTCCTAGTCTGAAAGAAAGTCAATGAGACTATGAATAACAAGTAAAAGACATTCTTATTGCTCTAAGCCAGAAACTGCTGTTGCTATGTAAATTGTCCTGATACATTGATTTTCTTATGTGCTACTTTGTCTAAATTGACAGTTAATTTGAAATGGAAGAACTACCCTTTTACCATTTTTCAATATTAGCAATACATTAAAATTGTATGTAAATGAAATACAAGAGACAATGAGATCGCGGGAGATGCTGAAAAATCTCTTATAGGTTATTGTTATCACCTTAATTATCAATTTTTATTGAAGCAACAAAAAGAGAATGAAGTAGAATAAGAAATTTCTCTTATTCTATAAATACCTAAGAATCTCTCTCATATATACAAGGAAAATAATTAGAGATGCATGTTGGAAGATGTATATTGAGAAACATAATCTTTTTTCTACTGAAAGGAAAGTGCTGCATGGATACTTACCTAAAGTACAAGTTTCCCAATCGTTGATGAGCTCTTTGGTAATGCTGATCAATTCGAATGGCTTCTCTACATTCAAACACAGCCTCCAAAAGCCTTCCAAGAGCTGTTAATGCTGCACTTTTATTGCTTCTATAAGCAGCCTTATTAGGATCAATTGCAATTGCTGCATCATACAGAGCCAATGCCTCAGCAAAGTTCCCATTCTTATAATCCTCATTCCCCATTATCTTCAACTGTTCAGGGTCCATTCTAGTAGACACAGCCCTACAAAGTGAACCTGATTCTTCTTTACTATTCCTAGTAACCTTTTTATTCCTATTATTGTTACTACCACCACCATTTTCCACTTTATCCATTGGAATGTTTGAACTAGGATAATTTGTTCCTCCTCCTCCTTGTCCAAGGTTACCTAAGTTACCATATATCATCACATTGCTAGAAGCTCGAACAAGCTTGTTGCTTCCCTTCGGCTTCTGGTAATCGTTTAACATGCTATCAAGCTCACCGGATATTCCAACGGCATCTTTTGGAACCTTTCTTCCCTGATTGACATATCCTTGTACAGGTGACACCTTCGACGACCTAGATGACGAACACACTGCCATTGATGCTGCTGCTGCCTCATCATGTTGTTGTTGTTTTCTTTGGTGGTTTTGGTTTACACTTACAACTACATGCTTTTGGCTCTGGGGAGTGTTGGAATTGCTTGATGCAGAAGAAGCAGATCTTCGGGCATCATCAGAGACATCACTCTGTGGCCGTTTCGAATCTTTGGTTTTTGATGGTTGCTTCCCATGATTATGAGCATCATCATTACCAGAATATCTTTCAGTTTTGCTCCTAGATGAGCCGCGCCTGCGAAGCAATGATGATAGCAAACCACAACCTCTGCTTTCTGGTGAAGTGTCTCTCATTTTGTTTTTCCCTCACTAATTTTCCTTGAATGTGTTCTAAGACTTATGTTTTTCTATACAGATTTGGCTATTGAGGATGATAATGGATGATCATTAGTGTTTTTAACAAGAGTAATGAAAATTCTATGTGATGTGAACTTGTCCTGATAAATCTAGTGAAATGGGAAACATTTCAAATTCAGACATTACAACAACCACTTGGAATGCAAAAGTAATTCAGAGATCGAAATGAACCCTTATGGCTAAGGATTATAAGCCCAATAATATTTCCAGCAGATAATTCTAATTTCTAAAGAACCTCCTCCTGGAAAGGCTGCAAGGGAATGGTTTTTTTTTTTTTTAATAAATTCTCTAATCTAAAAAAAATGGATAAAAAGAACCAAATGGCATGATCTCCAAAAGGAAAACTTATGGGGAAAAGGGAAGAAAAGAACGACGAAACGAAAATCTGTTATTCTATTGATGTATATACATTGCTCTAGCTGGCTTTCAATTTCCTTCTCAATATTTTTGTTTTTTCAGGTTAGTTTCATCGGAACAAGAAAAGCATTAGACCCGGTCTTGGTTACAACTCACAAGAAGGATGTCCAAAATTATGGGAATGATTAGGTTTGTTATCTGTTTTGTTTCCTTGTAAGTTGTAACCTCAAATGGCTGTAACATGCCAAAATCATAAGCACATAGCTACATATTATAGGATTATTTTATATGGACACTAAAACTCAATTATTAATGATTAAGTGGTCACCATATAAAATAAAAAAATACTAGTCATTAAAATTAATTTTATATATTTGTGTATAAATATATGAGTAATTTAATTTATTTTTAATGTATGTATAGCTAATATGTATTTTATATTTGTAGTTAATTTTAGTATATCTCTAATATAATTTTTTTATTATTTTGATATTACCATGGTTGATTATTTTATGGTGTAATATTTCATTATTTTGGCTGCTAATTTCTTGTTAAAAAAATGTATGAAATAAGATTCCAACTTAGATTAATTGATGAATATATGATTATCATTTATAAATGAACATATAGACTAAATTAGGGCATGAAGATGAAAAGATTAGTCTTTATGGGGATAATAGTTGTGCGAGATAATTATTCTAATAGCTAATTTACTGTTAAAAAAGGACATAAACTACGGATGTCAATGGAGCAGGGCAGGGGCAGGGGATGCCTCCTTGCTCCCCATCCCCGTCCCCAGATTAGCTCCTGTTTTCGTCTCCGTTTTCTGCCGTGAGAGAGTATTGCTCTTCATCTTCATTTTTCACAGAGCCCCATTCTCCACGGGGACCCCATTTTTCATTTATCTGATAATTCTAACTAATTATTAATTTTCATATGAATAGAGTTGCAAGTATCCATCCTATACAAAAACAGCAAGATTTTATACAAAAAATCTAAACGACAAGATGGTGACTTCTTTCGAAATGATGTAGTGGGCAGACGCAATGGCGAGCTAGAGGACAGAACAGTGGATGAGGTGGGAGATGCGGGAACAGAGAGGAGAATGGACACGACGGTAGAGTTACGAAAAGGAACACCGCAAATAGAGAGCACGATGCAGTGAGGGTGATAGCACGGTGAGGTGTGATGATGCGGTGAGAAGGGAGAGTAGCGAGAGGGTGGCTGCAGAGAGGTTGGATGGAGTATGGACAGCATTAGGGATCTTTGAATTGAAGAAGGGTTATGCAAATGAGGATTAGGATAATCAACTATTAAGGACAATTCAATAAATTTATGAATTTTGGGGATTAGCGGGGACAGGGCAGGGATCCCGCTCGGATTCCTGCGCCTGCCTCGGAGAAATTTTGTCCCCCGTCTCCATCTCCGCAGAAAAAATTTCTCCACAGTCGAATCCCCATTCAAGACAGTCCCCGCAGGGATCCCCGCATCCCGGAAAGTTTTGCCATCCCTAACATAGACACTACTATATTCTCTATGATATGAATTCAATTTCAGTAATCTTAATAGTGTAATTAAAATTTTAAAGACTATTTTAATATACATGTCTAATCTTAAAATGCATACTATAGTATTTATACTATGGTTACTATAGTAATAACAGCATTTTTAAAATTTTGATAAAATCTAAAGAATATTTTTTATTATATAACAATATTTTTTAATTTAAAAAATAATTATTACTAAAATATAAAAAATATGATTTTAATTTTAATAAAACACATAAAATAGCATTCGAAAGATTATATTTTTAAGAGATATTGTTTCAAAAGAATGAAATTGGTCTATGATGTTCAAAAGATGACAGCTGATTAACAAAATAGTTTGATGGTGAATTTAAGTCTACATTTTATAATGGAAATACTTATGTGATTGTTAGTCAAAAACAAATAAATTTGAAGGAAAAGATTGTTTGAATTGATAAGTAAGCTTTCGGAAGAGAAGTTGGTATCGAAGGAGGCCTATTTAGGGACATTGAGTAAGAGTTTGATTAGCTCAGCAAATCGAGGAGTTATTCGAGTAAAGAAGATCGAAGATTCTTAAAATCGAACGTTATTCTATAACTATTACGTGATCAGGCAAAAGAGTGGGAACAGTTACCCATGTTTTCGCACACGTGGGAGTTTCATTTCAAAATTGATCAGTTAAGGAAATGGTTATAAATAATAGAAAACTCGAAGTCACAAGGGTTGGAACTTTGCTTCGGAAAACACTCAGGCACACTCACATCCCCAGCGAATTTCTGAGTCTGCATTCGAGTCTCTTTTCTGTAGGATTTCTTCCATATTTTTTATCTTTTCAATTTACAATTTCTGCAAAAACTTTACTTTTCATGTTCAATTTATCTTTCGTGCAACATTAATTTTCTTGTCAGATTTACCTTCCAGCATTTTTAATTTCCTTGTCAAAAGTCTTTTAATTCAGTCGAAGGCATTTTATCGCTTTGTATAAATTCAATGCAAACCATTTTGATTTCAGTTAATTTTACTTTCAAAATTTTATTTAACACCTTTTTTAGTCTTTCCTTTTAAATCTTGTCTGATACAAGGAACTTTGATGCACTTCTAGAGAACTGGTACTCGCAAAAAAGAGGAGTATGTTTCGCTCCCAAACCATTAGAATCGAACCACCATCGATTTGCTAAAAATCGACAAAACAAATTGGCACGCCCGGTGGGATAGTTTTAATTGAAGTGTGTCAAATGATTTTGGTGTTACTTGGTGTATGCAATTAAGAAGTGGAAGGATTGTTTACATGGCGGATGAAGTATCGAATGTGAATGGTGGTTTGTCCACTAATAACAGTGCACCAATAACTGTACAACCTTCAGACGTTACTTCACATTCTGAAGGGGTGGTTATTAGTGAAAGTGTGGCAGTTACAAATGTGCAGGCTAGAAATAACGGACGTAATACTCGTCCACGTGATAATCCACCACCAATTTAGCCTCAAGTAACTACTGGTTGGCCTTCTTATGGACTTTCTCCTAGTTATACTTCACCGGTGAGTGATTTTGTTCCTCTGATCCAATTTGGGGGTGTAAATGGAGTAAATAATGCTCAAAATTCACAACAACAATCCGAGTTTTTTCGAGATTATAATGTGGGATCTACATCAAATGCTTCTAATTCAATAGCAGCATTTCGACAACATGTAGAAGAAAGTCATCATGATTTGGTTAATTTATTGACCCAGAAAATGATCACAATTCTGAATCATATGATGGCTGATCACGAATCGAAATTCGATCGTCTTGCAAGGCAAGTTGAGCGAATTGCTCGAATCATTGATTATGATGAAGGAGAAAGGCAGAATGCCAGAGGAAATAATGAGGGTTTTGAAAACCTATTTCAAAATGAGAATGACGTTTTTAGAAACAGAGAAAATCCTCAAGTAATTCCTCGTGGTCAAAATACAGATGATGTTCATAAGGAGCCCATTGAAGTTCCCTTGAATGCTTGGTTGAGGATCATAGAATCTGAAGAGTACTTTTCCTCTGATGAGGAAGAGGAAACTAGGAAAGAGCAAGTTGCTCGGTACCTAGGATTTTCATAAAGCTGAATGCCAAGTTGTTTGGCACAGAGCCATTGGAGGAAGAACCTCCAGTGCTTACCAAAGAACTCAATGCCTTAGTTCAGCAGAAACTACCTCAGAAGCTGCCGGATCCCGGATGCTTCCTGATTCCCTGTACCATAGACACCATTACCTTTGATAAGGATCTGTGTGACTTAGGGTCAAGCATAAAGCTTATGCCACTCTCTGTAATAGAGAAATTGGGAATCTTTGAGGTACAAGTTGCAAGAATCTCACTAGAGATGGCAAACAGGTCAATGAAAAAGGATTATGGTCGTGCAGAGGATGTCTTAGTAAAGGTTGAGAACCTTTACATCCCTACAGATTTCATAATCTTGGATATTAGGGAGGAAGAGGATGAATCCATCATTCTTAGAAGTCTTTTCCTAGCCACTGCCAATGCCATTATTGATGTAGCAAAGGGAGAGTTGATTTCAAAGTTATGGGAAGACCACATCTTGTTCAAGATGCCTAGCCCTAACTCTCCTTCTGAAAAAAGAGAAACAGTTGTGCAACACCTAGTTTTCCAACCTTCTCTCTCAGTGCAAATTTATACAGAGCCCCTAGACACCAATCCTAAGTTTGGTGTTGGGCAGCCACTATCAAGCTCTAAGTGGAATGGCAGTAAGAAAGTGCCCAATTGCTGGAGGGATAAGAAAATCCCCACCGAAGGTCTCTCACCTAGCATGAGAGTTATCTTCACTGATAATTCAGTCATTCCACACACTGTGAACAGGATCCTGTCTCTAGAACATGTGAAACTTATCCATGAGAGCACAGGCAAAAAGTTCACTGTAAGGGGTAAAATTCTGAGCCCTTATCCATCTCCGTAAGGAGCTAACCATCAAGCTAGTGACGTTAAAGAAGCGCTTGTTGGGAGACAACCCAACCGTAATTAAAGTTATTTCTATTTTTCATTAAGTTTATTTCAGTTATATTAGTTTAATTTTCATATTTCTTTAAGTTTGTGATCATGTGCAGTAGTTAGAACAGAACAGAAACTATCAAAGCTGGAAACAGAACACTCTGAAGCAAGTACCTTGCTGGCATTGAACGCCAGACAACAGGGCCAGAGTGGGTGTTCAATGCCCATAAGGAGCAGCTTTGCTGGCATTGAATACCAGCCAGGGAGCATGAAGCTGGCGTTGAACACCAGCTAGGGAGTACATAGCTGGCGTTGAACGCCAGCCAGGAGGTAGAGACCTAATGTTGAACGCCAGGTAGGAACACCCCAATGGGCGTTCAACGCCTACTTAGAGGCACATTACTGGCGTTGAACGCCAGCCAGGAGCAGGAGCTGGGCGTTCAACGCCCACAAGGGGGCAGGGAACATGAATTCCCTAGCATCTCAGGATCAGTAGGTCCCACAGAATCTCCACCTACCCTACCTTCTTCTCTCTCTTACTTTCACTCTTCCCCACACACTCTTCCCTATAAACCCTAACCCAATCACATCCATATCACTTTCCAAAACCATCATAACTCCCACCAAATCCCATCTACTTCAAATTTAAAATTTCCCACCCAATTCCCACCCATTGATTCAAACCAAAACTTTCCCACTCATATAAATAACCCCTTCTTCCTACCCTTCATACACACACCATCCATACACTAAAGCCCTTCTTGGCTGAATCTACTATCCCTCTCCATCTCCTTTATTCTCTTTTTCTTTTACTCTTTTCTTCTCTTTTCTTCATATTTTACTCGAGGACGAGTAAAGCTTTTAAGTTTGGTGTTGAAAAAGCCTTACTTTTTGCTTTTCATTCACACTTATGGCACCCAAAGTTGGAGAATCCTCTAGAAAGAGGAAAGGAAAAACAGTTGCTTCCACCTCTGAACCTTGGGAGATGGAGAGATTCATCACCAAAGCTCATCAAGTCCACTTCTATGAAGTAGTGGCAAAGAAGAGGGTGACTCCTGAAGTCCCTTTTAGGCTAAAAAAGAATGAGTTTCCAGAGATCCGAAGAGAAATCCGGAGGAGACGTTGGGAAGTCCTAACCAATCCTATCCCAGAGGTTGGGATCTTGATGGTACAAGAGTTCTATGCCAATGCATGGGTCATGAAAAACCATGATACAAGCATGAACCCAAGTCCTAAAAATTGGCATACTATGGTCCAAGGGCGTCTCTTGGATTTCAGCCCGGAGAGTGTAAGGTGGGCACTCCATTTGCCAATGATGTAAGGAGACCCACATCCTTACACTATGAGAGTCAATTTTGACCAAAGGCTGGACCAAGTCCTTTCAGATATTTGTATGGAAGGAGCTCAGTGGAAGAGAGATGCTCAAGGCAAGCCTATCCAACTGAGAAGGCTTAACCTCAAGCCTGTAGCTAGAGGATGGTTGGAATTTATCCAACGCTCTACCATCCCTACTAGCAATCGGTCAGAAGTGACCATTGACAGAGCCATCATGATTCATTGCATCATAATTGGAAGTGAGGTGGAGGTACATGAGGTAATACCTCAAGAATTGTACAAGAAAGCTGAAAAGCCTTCCTCCTTAGCAAGGTTGGCCTTTCCCCACCTTATTTGTCACATATGCAATTCAGTTGGAATTGTCATAGAAGGAGACATTCCTATTGAAGAGGACAAGCCCATCACTAAAAGAAGGATGGAACAAACTGGAGAGCCAGCACATGGGCCACAACAAGAGCATGTGGAGCTGCCTCAACAAGAAATCTCTGAGATGCCTCAAGGGATCCATTTTCCTTTCCAAGGCTATTGGGACCAATTGCATACTTCTCTATGAGAATTAAGCTCTAGTATAGATCAAATAAGGATGGAACATCAAGAGCATTCCACCATCCTCCATGACATAAGAGAAGATCAAAGAGCCATGAGGGAAGAACAATAAAGGTTGGGGCGTGACATAGAGAAAATCAAGCACTCCATTGGATCCTCCAGAAGGAGTAGTGGCCGTCATCACTAAGGTGGATTCGTTCCCTTAATCCCCTGTTGCCTATGTTCTTTTTTTTTTTTGGCTGTTTTCCATGTATTTTGTTTTATTGTCTGTTTCTAGGGCATGATCATCTGTCTTTGTGTCTTAAAGCTATGAAATAATCCATGCATCTCTCACCTTGCTTAAAAAAATTATTTTATTTGAAAAAGAGAAGTGAGATGCATGAGTTTCGAGTTTTATATTAGGAATAGTTCAATTATGTGATGTGGTGGCATTGCTTTTGTTTTCTGAATGTATGAATAAACAGTGCATAGTTGATGTTGGAGTTAATAATGTTGGCTCTTGAAAGAATGAGGATTAAAGTGAAGTATTATTGGTGATATGAAAAATCCAAAAATTGATTCTTTAAGCAAGAAAAAGTAGCAAAAATCAATTAAAGAAAAAAATATGAGGAAAAAAAGAGACAAGCAGAAAAGGAAATAAAAACCAGAAAAAGCCAATAGCTCTTTAAACCAAAAGGCAAGAGCAAGGATCCAAGGCTTTGAGCATCAATGGTTTGGAGGGCCTAAAAGAAACACAATCTTGGCCTAAAAAGTTCAAATGAACTCCTCCCTTAACTATATGCTTGTGGTGTGAAGGTGTCAACTGAAAAGCTTGAGACTAAGCAGTTAAAGTCGTGGTCCAAAGCAAAGAGTATGCTTAAGAACTCTGGGCACCACTGGCTGGGGATTCTAGCAAAGCTGAATCACAATCTGAAAGGGTTCACCTAGTTAAGTGTCTGTGGCATCTATGTATCCGGTGGTGTTCATACCCTGGGTCGAGCTATCCGACCCGGGATGTTTAGCGACAAGACGACCGACCTCTTCAGGTCTAACTATCCGACCTCTTCTCAAAGAGCTCGGCCAAACTGCCAGGAAAGCCCAGTAAAGGGCCCAAATAGAGGAACATGACCCAAGTCCAAAGGCAGTCCAAGCCTATAGAGATAAAGGCGGTTCCCTTGAAGATAAGCTGACCTCACCCAAAGATAAGATAAAGATAAGATAAGATAACTAACTTACCTTATCTAAGAAGGTCAGCCCACGCTATTATAAATACACTGGAGCACCCAGGTATAACTCATACTCTGATTCTACTAAAATCCTGCTTAATACCCTTACTAACTTAAGCATCGGAGTCCCTTGCAGGTACCACCACCCTCCGGTGACAAAGGATCAGCAGCGCAGCCAGTCCAACAAGTCGGACACGATAGCTCCGACCGCCACCCACCAGTCGGACACGTCATCTCCGACCAGTATAGAAGATCTCGTCCGAGATCGACCTACATTTTCAGGTAACCCTCGGAACATTGGCGCCGTTGCCGGGGACCTGGAAGTCATCCCACCATCATGGCGGATGACCATGACAACGACCACGATTCAGATCTAGAAGATAGAACGCTGCACAAAAATGCCGACACTACACCAAAAGATACTCCTCAACCTAATAAAAACGGCAATTCACTAACTATGGAAGCCATGGAGGCACTCCAGGATCGCTTGAAACAACTTGAAAAAGGGGCAGAGCATCAACGGGAAGCTGAGAAAAACCTACAAAGGGAAACTAGGTGACGACGAGAGCTAGAGGACAAGCTCCTAAAGCTCGAGGCTGATCTCAAAGCCAAAACAATTCAACCCAGTCACGATGACGACTCCCACAAGGACAAAGATCCCTTCACCAAGGAGATCATGAAAGCTAAAGTCCCAAAGGACGTCAAAGCTCCCGACATGACCCCGTACGATGGCACATCGAATCCAAGCCATCATCTCAGCAATTTCAGAAGCATAATGTATCCCACCAATGCCTCAGATGCCATTCGATGCAAAGCCTTCTCGACTACCCTAACGAAGACAGCAATAAAGTAGTTCGTCAGTTTGCCTCCAAAATCCATCACAAGTTTTGACAACCTTGCTAAAAAAGTTCCTCGCCAGGTTCTCCATCTAGAAGGATAAAGCCGAACACGCTCCAAGCTTGCTAGGGAACAAGCAAGGAGATCGGGAAAGTCTTCGCAACTACATGGAAAGATTCAACAAAGCGTGCCTGGACATACAAAGTCTGCTAACAGAAGCAGATATCATGGGTCTCATCAATGGCCTACGAGGAGGACCTTTTAGCCACTCAATATCCAAAAAGCACCCAACATCTTTAAATGAGGTACAGGAACGGGCAGAGAAATATATCAACATGAAGGAGAACTCTCGACTAGGAGAGAGCTCAGAAACCGAATTCTCCTAACCCACCACAGGACAAGGATAAAGAGTCCAAGAAAAAAGAATATCAACCTGGGAAGCTGGTGCACGAAATTGTGATCTCAGGCAACGGCACCAAAAACTATGTACGCACGTCTTAATAAATCGTTTTTCATTCACAACTTCGATACAACAAACCAGCAAGTGCACTGGGTCGTCCAAGTAATAAAACCTTACGTGAGTAAGGGTCGATCCCACAGAGATTGTTGGTATGAAGCAAGCTATGGTCACCTTGTAAATCTCAGTCTGACAGATATAAAATAGTTATGGAGTTTTCGAAAATAACTAATAAATAAATAGAAAATAAAGATAGAAACACTTATGTATATCATTGGTGAGAATTTTAGATAAAGCGTATGGAGATGCTTTCATTCCTCTGAACTTCTGCTTTCCTGCTATCTTCATCCAATCAATCTTACTCCTTTCCATGGCTGGCTTTATGTAAGAACATCACCATTGTCAATGGCTACTTTTCATCCTCTCTGGAAAATGGTCCGATGCGCTGTCACTGCATGGCTAATCATCTGGAGGCATCACCGTGGTCAATGGCTGCATCCTATCCTCTTGTGAAAATGGTCCAAATGCTCTGTCACAGCATGGCTAATCATCTGAGATTTTCGATCATACTGGAATAGGATTCACCCTCCTTTTGCGTCTGTCACTACGCCCAGCACTCGCGAGTTTGAAGTTCGTCACAGTCATTCAATCCCAGAATCCTACTCGGAATACCACAGACAAGGTTTAGACTTTCCGGATTCTCATGAATGCCGCCATCAATCTAGCTTATACCACGAAGATTCTGGTTAAGAGATCCAAGAGATAATCATTCAATCTAAGGTGGAACGGAAGTGGTTGTCAGGCACACGTTCGTGGGGGAATGATGATAATTGTCACGTTCATCACATTCATATTGAAGTGCGAATGAATATCTTAGAAGCGGAATAAATTGAGTTGAATAGAAAAATAGTAGTACTTTGCATTAATCTTTGAGGAACAGCAGAGCTCCACACCTTAATCTATGGAGTGTAGAAACTCTACTGTTGAAAATACATAAGTGAAAGGTCCAGGCATGGCCGAATGGCCAGCCCCCAAAACGAGATCACTATGATCCTAAGATGAACTAAAAATCATAAGATGTCTAATACAATAGTGAAAAGTCCTCTTTATACTAAACTAGTTACTAGGGTTTACAAAAGTAAGTAATTGATGCATAAATCCACTTATGGGGCCCACTTGGTGTGTGCTTGGGCTGAGCTTGAATGTTACACGTGCAGAGGCTCTTTCTGAAGTTGAACGCCAGGTTGTAACGTGTTTCTGGCGTCCAACTCTGGTTTGTGACGTGTTTTTGGCGTTTAACTCTAGACAACAGCGTAGAACTGGCATTCAATGCCCTTTTACATCGTCTAAACTCGGCCAAAGTATGGACTATTATATATTTCTGGAAAGCCCTGGATGTCCACTTTCCAACACAATTGAAAGTGCGCCATTTTAAGTTTTGTATCTCCAGAAAATCCACTTTGAGTGCAGGGAGGTCAGAATCCAACAGCATCAGCAGTCCTTCTTCAACCTCTGAATCTGATTTTTGCTCAAGTCCCTCAATTTCAGCCAGAAAATACCTGAAATCACAGAAAAACACACAAACTCATAGTAAAGTCCAGAAATGTGAATTTAGCATAAAAACTAATAAAAACATCCCTAAAAGTAACTAGATCCTACTAAAAATATACTAAAAACAATGCCAAAAAGCGTATAAATTATCCGCTCATCACAACACCAAACTTAAATTGTTGCTTGTCCCCAAGCAACTGAAAATAAAATAGGATAAAAAGAAGAGAATATACTATAAATTCCAAACTATCAATGAAACATAGCTCCAATCAGATGAGCGGGACTTGTAGCTTTTTGCCTCTTGAATAGTTTTGGCATCTCACTTTATCCATTGAGGTTCAGAATGATTGGCATCTATAGGAACTCAGAGTTCAGATAGTGTTATTAATTCTCCTAGTTCAGTATGTTGATTCTTGAACACAGCTACTTTATGAGTCTTGACCGTGGCCCTAAGCACTTTGTTTTCCAGTATTACCACCGGATACATAAATGCCACAGACACATAACTGGGTGAACCTTTTCAGATTGTGACTCAGCTTTGCTAAAGTCCCCAATTAGAGGTGTCCAGGGTTCTTAAGCACACTCTGTTTTTGCTTTGGACCTTGACTTTAACCGCTCAGTCTCAAGTTTTCACTTGACACCTTCACGCCACAAGCACATGGTTAGGGACAGCTTGGTTTAGCCGCTTAGGCCAGGATTTTATTCCTTTAGGCCCTCCTATCCAATGATGCTCAAAGCCTTGGGATCCTTTTTATTACCCTTGCCTTTTGGTTTTAAGGGTTACTGGCTTTTTGCTCTTGCCTCTTGGTTTTAAGAGCTTTTGGCTTTTTCTGCTTGCTTTTTCTCTTTTTTTTTTCTATTTTTTTTCGCCATTTTTTTTTTCTGCAAGCTTTGTTTTTTGCTGCTTTTTCTTGCTTCAAGAATCATTTTTATGATTTTTCAGATTATCAAATAACATGTCTCCTTGTCATCATTCTTTCAAGAGCCAACATATTTAACATTCATAAACAACAACTTCAAAAGACATATGCACTGTTCAAGCATTCATTCAGAAAACAAAAAGTATTGTCACCACATCAATATAATTAAACTAAGTTCAAGGATAAATTCGAAACTCATGTACTTCTTGTTCTTTTGAATTAAAACATTTTTCATTTAAGAGAGGTGATGGATTCATATTCACTTACTTTAAGGCATAGACACTTAGACACTAATGATCATGTAGTAAGACACAAATATAAATAAACATAAAGCTCAAAAATAAAAAAACAGGAATAAATAGACAAGGAGATTAAGGAATGAGTCCACCTTAGTGAGGATGGCGTCTTTCTCTTCTTGAAGAACCAATGGTGCTTTTGAGCTCCTCTATGTCTCTTCCTTGTCTTTGTTGCTCCTCCTTAGTGATTTTTGGTATTTCTATCCTCAGTTGCTCCCAATAATTATGTGGGGAAAATGTATCCCCTGAGGTATCTCAGGGATCTCCTGATTTACAGTCAAATATTCTACCACTGAGCTATAGATCCTTTACATTAATCTCTCCATCTCCCATGACTTGTAGGTGGAAGCTTTTGTCTTCCCTTTTCTCTTCTCTCTTCTTTCCTTTTTTTTTTTTGAGGTTTCTCTGGCCTTAGGTGCCATCAATGGTTATGGAAAAGCAAAATAAGCAATGCTTTTACCACACCAAACTTTGAATATTGCTCGCCCTCGAGCAAAAGAAGAAGGAATAGTAGAAGAAGAAGATGTGGAAAAAAACTAGGATTATGATGAGGGAAGGTGGGGATCCTGTGGGGTCCACAGATCCTGAGATGATCCTGTGAGGTCCACAGATCTTGAGGTGTCAAGGATTTACATCCCTGCACCAATTAGGCATGTAAAATGCCTTTGCATGCAATTCTGGCGTTGAACGCCAGCCAGATGCTTGTTTCTGGCGTTCAGCGCCAGCTCTTCTTCACTGTGCATTTCTGGCGTCTGAACGCCAGGATGCTGCTTGTTTCTGGCGTTGAACGCCAGACAGATGCTCCTTACTGGCGTTTAAACGCATTGAGATCCTCCTCCAAGGTGTGATTTTTCTTCTGCTGTTTTTGATTCCGTTTTCAATTTTTATATTTATTTTGTGACTCCACATGATCATGAACCTAATAAAACATGAAATAACAATAAAAATAAATTAAAATTAGATAAATAAAAATTGGGTTGCCTCCCAACAAGCGCTTCTGTAATGTCAATAGCTTGACAGTGGGCTCTCATGGAGCCTCACAGATGTTCAGAGCATTGTTGAGACTCCCCAACACCAAACTTAGAGTTTGATTGTGGGGGCTCTGGTTGACTCTGTTTTGAGAGAAGTTTACTGTGCCTCTTTTCCATGTTTACAGAAGGATGTCCTTGAGTTTTAAACACAAGGGAGTCCTCATTCAATTGAAGGATTAATTCGCCTCTGTCAACATCAATCACAGCTCTTGCTGTGGCTAGGAAGGGTCTTCCAAGGATGATGGATTCATCCTCATCCTTTCCAGTATCTAGGACTATGAAATCAGCAGGGATGTAAAGGCCTTCAACCTTTACTAACACGTCATCTACTTGTCCATAAGCCTGTTTTCTTGAATTGTCTGCCATCTCTAATGAGATTTTAGTAGCTTACACCCCAAAGATTCCCAGTTTCTCTATTACAGAGAGGGGCATGAGGTTTATCCCTGAACCAAGGTCACACAGAGCCTTTTCAAAGATCATGGTGCCTATGGTACAAAGTATTAAGAACTTTTCAGGATCCTGTTTCTTCTGAGGCAATGTCAGTTGATCCAGATCACTTAGTTCATTGGTGAACAAGGGAGGTTCATCTTCCCAAGTTTTAATACCAAATAATTTGGCATTCAGCTTCATGATTGCACCAAGGTACTTGGTAACTTGCTCCTCAGTAACATCCTCATTCTCTTCAGAAGAGGAATACTTATCAGAGCTCATGAATGGCATAAGGAGGTTTAATGGAATCTCTATGGTCTCTAGTTGAGTCTCAGATTCCTTTGGTTCCTCAGAGGGAAACTCCTTATTGATCACTGGACGTCCCAGGAGGTCTTCCTCCTTGGGATTCACGTCCTCCCCTTCTTCCTTGGATTCGGCCATGATGGTCATTTCAATGGCCTTGCACTCTCCTTTTGGATTTTCTTCTGTATTGCTTGGGAGAGTACTAGGAGGGATTTCAGTGACTCTTTTACTCAGCTGGCCCACTTGTGCTTCCAAATTTCTAATGGAGGACCTTGTTTCATTCATGAAACTCACAGTGGCCTTAGATAGATCAGAGACTAAGTTTGCTAAATTAGAAGTATTTTGTTCAGAGTTCTCTGTCTGTTGCTGAGTGGATGATGGAAAAGGCTTGTTATTGCTAAACCTGTTTCTTCCACCATTATTAAAGCCTTGTTGAGGCTTTTGTTGATCCTTCCATGAGAGACTTGGGTGATTTCTCCATGAGGGATTATAGGTGTTTCCATATGGTTCACCCATGTAATTCACCTCTGCTATTGCAGGGTTTTCAGGATCATAAGCTTCTTCTTCAGCAGATGCCTCTTGAGTACTATTGGATGCAGCTTGCATTCCATTCAGACTCTGAGAAATCATATTGACTTGCTGAGTCAATATTTTGTTCTGAGCTAATATGGCATTCAGAGTGTCAATTTCAAGAACTTCCTTCTTCTGAGGCGTCCCATTACTCACATGATTCCTCTCAGAAGTGTACATGAACTGGTTATTAGCAACCATGTCAATGAGTTCTTGAGCTTCTGCAGGTGTTTTCTTTAGGTGAATGGATCCACCTGCAGAAGTATCTAATGACATCTTAGCTAATTCAGACAGACCATCATAGAATATATCCAGGATGGTCCATTCTGAAAGCATGTCAGAAGGACACTTTTTGGTCAGTTACTTGTATCTCTCCCAAGCTTCATAGAGGGATTCACCTTCTTTCTGTCTGAAGGTTTGAACATCCGCTCTAAGCTTGCTCAGCTTTTGAGGAGGAAAGAACTTGGCTAAGAAAGCCGTGACCAGCTTATCCCAAGAGTTCAGGCTATCTTTGGGTTCAGAGTCCAACCACACTCTAGCTCTATCTCTTACAGCAAAAGGGAAAAGCATGAGCCTGTAGACTTCAGGATCTACTCCATTAGTCTTAACAGTATCACAGATCTGCAAGAATTCAGTTAAGAACTGAAAAGGATCTTCAGATGGAAGTCCATGGAACTTGCAGTTCTGCTGCATCAGAGAAACTAATTGAGGTTTCAGCTCAAAATTGTTTGCTCCAATGGTGGGGATGGAGATGCTTCTTCCATGTAAATTGGAATTAGGTGCAGTAAAGTCACCAAGCATCCTCCTTGCATTATTATTATTTTCGGCTGCCATCTCCTCTTCCTGTTCGAAAATTTCTGAAAGGTGCTTGCTGGGTTGTTATAATTTAGCTTCTCTTAGTTTCCTCTTCAGAGTCCTTTCAGGTTCTGGATCTGCTTCAACAAGAATATTCTTGTCCTTGCTCCTGCTCATATAAAAAAGAGGAAACAGAAAAATAATAATAATAGGGATCCTTTTTACCCAAGTATAGAGGTTCCCTTATGTGAGTAGAAGAAAAGAAGAAGAGAAAATCTGAACTCAGAGAGAGAGAGAGAGAGTTCGGATTTTTGGTGAGTGAGGAAGAGATGTTAGTAAATAAATAAATAAATAGAAGGAGATGAGAGAGAGAGAGAGAATTTTCGAAAATTATTTTTTTTGAAAAAGAGTTAGTGATTTTTGAAAATTATTTTTGAAAAAGGTTAGTAATTTTCGAAAATTAAAATAAAAAATTAAAATAATTAGTTAATTAAAAAGAATTTTTGAAAAAGAGGGAGATATTTTCAAAAATTAGAGAGAGAGAGTTAGTTAGGTAGTTTTGAAAAAGATGAGAAACAAACAAAAAGTTAGTTAGTTAGTTGAAACAAATTTTGAAAATCAATTTTTGAAAAGATAAGAAGATAAGGAGTTAGAAAAGATATTTTAAAATCAATTTTTTTGAAAAAGATAAGATAAGAAGATATTTTTGAAAAGATATGATTGAAATTAGTTTTGAAAAGATTTTATTTTTAAAATCACAATTAATGACTTGATTCACAAGCAATCACAAGATATGATTCTAGAACTTAAAGTTTGAATCTTTCTTAACAAGCAAGTAACAAACTTGAAATTTTTGAATCAAAACATTAATTGATGATGTTATTTTCGAAAATTATGTGATAAAGATAAGAAAAATGAAAAAGATTTGATTTTTTGAAAAAGATTTTGAAAAAGATAAGATTTTTAAATTGAAAATTTGATTTGACTCATAAGAAACAACTAAATTTTAAAAAGTTTTGAAAAAGTCAACTCAAATTTTTGAATTTATGAGAAGAAAAAGGAGAAGATATTTTTTTGATTTTTGAATTTTTAAATGATGAGAGAGAAAAACATGAAAATGATGCAATGCATGAAAGTTTTGGATCAAAATGTGTGATGAATGCAAGAACACTATGAATGTCAAGATGAACACCAAGAACACTTTGAATGTCAAGATGAACACCAAGAACATATTTTTGAAAAATTTTTGATGCAAAGAAAACATGCAAGACACCAAACTTAGAAATCTTTGATGCTTAGACTCTATGGATTCAAAAATGCACATGAGAAACAAGAAAAGACACAAAACAAGAAAACATCAAGATCAAACAAGAAGATTTACCAAGAACAACTTGAAGATCATGAAGAACACTATGAATGCATGAATTTTTCGAAAAATGCAAGATGAACATGCAATTGACACCAAACTTAAAATCTGACTCAAGACTCAAACAAGAAACACAAAATATTTTTTATTTTTATGATTTCATTAATTTTTTTGGATTTTTGTATATTATTTTCGAAAAAACATATAGGAAAAAGAAAATAAGGATTTCAAAATTTTTAATATGAATTCCAGGAATCTTGTACTCTTAGTCTAAAGCTCCAATCTGAGGGTTAGGCATGGCTTAATAGCCAGCCAAGCTTTAGTATGCTATTACATGCATTGAAGTGATTAGTTGAAGACTAATCCCAAAGCAGTTTGGATATGGCTTTACAGCCAGATAGGATTCAACATGTTACCATGAAACTCTAGAATTCATTCTTAAAAAATTCTGAAATAATTTTCGAAAACAAAGGGAAAATTTTTGAAAGATTTTTGAAAAATTTTTTTTTTTGAAAACTTTTTGAAAATAAAATATGAGGAAAATTACCTAATCTGAGCAACAGGATGAACCGTCAGTTGTCCAAACTCAAACAATCCCCGGCAACGGCGCCAAAAACTTGGTGCACGAAATTGTGATCTCAGGCAACGGCGCCAAAAACTATGTACGCACGTCTTAATAAATTGTTTTTCATTCACAACTTCGATACAACTAACCAGCAAGTGCACTGGGTCGTCCAAGTAATAAAACCTTACGTGAGTAAGGGTCGATCCCACGGAGATTGTTGGTATGAAGCAAGCTATGGTCACCTTGTAAATCTCAGTCAGGCAGATATAAAATAGTTATGGAGTTTTCGAAAATAACTAATAAATAAATAGAAAATAAAGATAGAAACACTTATGTATATCATTGGTGAGAATTTCAGATAAAGCGTATGGAGATGCTTTCGTTCCTCTGAACTTCTGCTTTCCTGCTGTCTTCATCCAATCAATCTTACTCCTTTCCATGGCTGGCTTTATGTAAGAACATCACCATTGTCAATGGCTACTTTTCATCCTCTCTGGAAAATGGTCTGATGCGCTGTCACTGCATGGCTAATCATCTGGAGGCATCACCGTGGTCAATGGCTGCATCCTATCTTCTTGTGAAAATGGTCCAAATGCTCTGTCACAGCACGGCTAATCATCTGAGGTTCTCGATCATACTGGAATAGGATTCACCCTCCTTTTGCGTCTGTCACTACGCCCAGCACTCGCGAGTTTGAAGTTCGTCACAGCCATTCAATCCCAGAATCCTACTCCGAATACCACAGACAAGGTTTAGACTTTCCGGATTCTCATGAATGCCACCATCAATCTAGCTTATACCACGAATATTCTGGTTAAGAGATCCAAGAGATAATCATTCAATCTAAGGTGGAACGGAAATGGTTGTCAGGCATGCGTTCGTGGGGGAATGATGATGATTGTCACATTCATCACATTCATATTGAAGTGCGAATGAATATCTTAGAAGCGGAATAAATTGAGTTGAATAGAAAAACAGTAGTACTTTGCATTAATCTTTGAGGAACAGCAGAGCTCCACACCTTAATCTATGGAGTGTAGAAACTCTACCATTGAAAATACATAAGTGAAAGGTCCAGGCATGGCCGAATGGCCAGCCCCCAAAACGAGATCACTATGATCCTAAGATGAACTAAAAATCATAAGATGTCTAATACAATAGTGAAAAGTCCTATTTATACTAAACTAGTTACTAGGGTTTACAAAAGTAAGTAATTGATGCATAAATCCACTTCCGGGGTCCACTTGGTGCGTGCTTGGACTGAGCTTGAATGTTACACGTGCAGAGGCTCTTTCTGGAGTTGAACGCCAGGTTGTAACGTGTTTCTGGCGTCCAACTCTGGTTTATGACGTGTTTCTGGCGTTTAACTCCAGACAGCAGCGTAGAACTGGCGTTCAACGCCCTTTTACGTCATCTAAACTCGGTCAAAGTATGGACTATTATATATTTCTGGAAAGCCCTGGATGTCTACTTTCCAACACAATTTGAAGCGCGCCATTTGGAGTTCTGTAGCTCCAGAAAATCCACTTTGAGTGCAGGGAGGTCAGAATCCAACAGCATCAGCAGTCCTTCTTCAACCTCTGAATATGATTTTTGCTCAAGTCCCTCAATTTCAGCCAGAAAATACCTGAAATCACAGAAAAACACACAAACTCATAGTAAAGTCCAGAAATGTGAATTTAGCATAAAAACTAATAAAAACATCCCTAAAAGTAACTAGATCCTACTAAAAACATACTAAAAACAATGCCAAAAAGCGTATAAATTATCCGCTCATCAGAAGCCTAGAAAATACTGCAATTGCACCCCTCTTCGGGTGTCTCTTGTGGAGGTTTACCGAGAAATATGCAACACTGAGAAGATCTCGCCACCTTGCCCAATCAAAAGCAAAAAGAAGAAAGAGGTCGGATGAGTTGAAGGTCCAGCTCACAACAAAGAGGTCGGGCGAGTTAAACGTCCATCTCACACCAAAGAGGTCGGACAAGTTGAAGGTCTACCTCACAACAAAGAGGCCGGACGAGTTGAAGGTCCACCTCACAATAAAGAGGCCGGACGAGTTGAAGGTTCACCTCACACCAAAGAGGTCGGACGAGTTGAAGATCCACCTCACACCAAAGAGGTCTGAAGAATTGAACATCCACATCAGAGCGAAGAGATCGGACGAGTTGAACGTCCACCTCACACCCCTGAGAGACATGTTCATATGATAAATTGAGGATTCGCAGGATGAGGGATCTTTAAATCATCTTGTAAAAGACACCTCAAAGAGGTATATTAAGGAATGGAGAGAGGTTTGAAAAGGACAACGGAATACGAACAAGCCTTCCGAGATTTCAAAAATTCTTGGGGCAACAACCCATCTACTTCATCAGCAAAGCTCTACAAGGGGCCGAACTAAACTATCAAAAGATAGAAAAAGTTCGCCTACGCCCTCGTACTCACCTCTCAACGACTCCACCCATACTTTCAAGCTCACACTATCAGAGTTCAGACCAACCAGCCCATAAAAGGCATCCTACAGAAAATAAACTTAGCTGGAAGAATCCTACAGAGGACAGCTCGGATAATTCGGGGGACCCTAGACAAAACCAGAGAACATTTCGGACAATTCGGGGGACCCTGGACAAAAACAGAAAATAGCTCGGACAAATCGGGGAAAATGAAGTCCGACACATAGAACATCCGAGCTTATGCATTTTCAAAACTAGCCAACACCAAACCAGCGGGCAATAACAGAAGCCTCATCCAGGCTACATTACAAGACCATAACAAGTCAATCTCAAAGGCGGTATAAGGGATGGTAAAATTCAACTGACTGAAAAAGTAGTCACAAGCATAGAAAAATGGTCGTTACCCCGGAGTCAAGGAAGGAAAACAAACCCTCTCCTCAGGGTCCGGCGACACCAACTCATAATTTTTCTTCTCATCCCTATCCCTACAAATTCTACGGAACCTCCTAAGTCGCACACAGTACTCAGGGTCAGCCACAGTAACACGCATTAAAACTATGGAATCCAGCCAGTCAGACATGCCGTCCGGGATCTTAGTAGACATCTCAAAGACATAGGTCAACTATGGGGTTACTACCAAACAACTCGGGCAAATACGGAAACAACTCGGACAATAACAGCAAAACATCAAGTGACAGAAACAGCAATAAAATGGAAACCCCAGGACTCACACGAAAGTCCAGGAGCACCCTTTGGAGACAACAACAGGGCAAGAACACAGAAAAAAGAAGTCGACAATCTATACCAGTCCGAACACCTCTCAAACCAAAGGTCAAAACAAAAGCTAGAACTTTTGTACAAAAGGAGTCAGGCAACGATGAAAAGAAACAGGAACAGCAACCAAACCCTAAGCAAAGCACACATTCTTCTCAAAGGCGAATGATAAAAGAAAAGTGACAACAAACGATCAAAGATGCAAACTTTTCACAGAAAGAACCAAAGTTATTCGGAGCAAATACAAAGTCAAAGCTTTACATCAAAAGCATGCCAACTTTCCTATAGCCCCACCTGAAGAGCTCCCACAAGTCCTATGGGCATATCGGACAACCCCACACTCCACTACAAAGGAATCACCTTTCCAATGAGCTTAGGGAATGGAGGCAATAATCCTAGTGGAGGTCAAAGAAGGATCGCCCAGAGTGATCCACTACAGTAAAGAGGCCAACTTCCAACTTCAAAAGGAAGAACTCGACCTACTTCCAGAAACTCGAGAAAGAGCTCGGATCAAGGAAGAGGCGTTAAAACGTCAAATGGCCTCAAGATACAATCGGAAGGTAATCTAGCAACAACGATCTCATTCTAATCTGAAATAACATCAGAATAGGTCGGTCATGAGAAGAGAAGCTAGCAGCCAACTGGAAAGGACCATACCAAGTTGTTCAGAAGATTTGAGAAAGGTTGCTACAAAGTGTCCAACCTCGAGGGGCAAGAGCTACCAAGGTCATGGCATGCCTGCAATCTAAAAAGGGCGCCAGGCCGAGATCCAAAAAGATTGCCCGACCTAGAAAGGTAAGTACTAACATGTACACACTCTTACCTTCATTTTATTGTTTAAAAGATTGCAGATTCCCTAAAAAGTTTCCTACCAAGACGCCCGACTACGGCAGGTCAGCAAGGTGAACACCAAATTCACCGCCCGATCACGACAAAGTCGGCAAGATGGAAACCAAATTCATCGTCCGATTACAAAGCGACAAGTCAGCAAGGTGAAAACCAACTTCACCGCCCGACCACGATGAAAACCGAATTCATCGTTTGATTTCGACAAAGGTTGACAAAGTGAAAACAAAATTCACTGCTATACCAAGACGCATTAATCTGAAATGCAAAATTTCACTGCCGGATCACGACAAGGTCGGCGGGATGAAAACCAAATTCACCGCCCAATCACGATAAAAGTCGGCAAAGATAAAACCAGAATTCATCGCCCGATTTCAACAAGGTCGGCAAAGAAGTGAAAGCAGAATTCATCGCCCGATTATAAAGCTACAGATCGGTAGAAAGTGAAAATCAAATTCACTATACGATCACGATAAAGACCAACAAAGATGAAAACCAAATTCATCGAAAGGTCGACTAAACAAGGATTGAACTCACCTTCTACAAATCGGCAAAGATGAAAACAGAATAATGCAAGAAGTTATCGAAAGTGATCCGGAGAAAGGACCTGACGAGGTCTTAATGGATTGCTAAATAACAACTTAAAGACTGGCCGACGTTAAGAAGTCAGACCAAGTCAACCCAAGTTACAAGTAAACCCTGGAAAGAGGTCTGGCCAACCCTATAAAAGAGGATTACTTTAACTTAGAAGGGCTCGACATGACAAAGTCGGCCCAAAACATAAAAGTTATAAAAGTAATCCCTGAAAGAGACCCGAACAAGGTCCAAGAAAGAGGATTACAAAAATAACTTAGAAGGGCCCGACATGATGAAGTCGGCCTAAAACGAAAAGTTATAAAAAGTAATCCCTAAAAGAGACCTGACAAGGGTCCAAAAAAGAGGATTGCTAGAAATAACTTAGAAGAGGCCGACATGAAGAAGTCAGCCCGAGCCAACGAAAGCTACAGATTGGACCGACGAGAAAAAGTCAGACCAAAGAAAGCTACAGCTTGGACCGACAAGAAGAAGTCGGACCAATGAAAGCTAAAGAAGGATCGACAAGAGAAATCGGACCAACAAAAAACGTGCGCTAAAAGGGACATAGCTTTGCCCAAAAAGCCACGGCTCCACAACAAGGCTATCGAAATTGTTCAGACCAACTAAAAAGGTTCTACCAAAGAATACTAAAAAGTTGTCGGACAAGTTAGCCCCAAAGGACCACCTCGACCAAGCAGAAAGTGGACAAAACAAAAGAGGTCGAACAGCAAAATGCCAACACTCTATAAACATCTCACAAAGTTCAAGGAAAGGTCAAAAGACCAAAGCCAGAAGTGCTTCGCTGAAAAGTACGAAGTCTTGAAAAAATAGACACTACTTAAAAAGCCAAAAGCACGACCTCATAGATGGAGCTAAAAAGTCATCCAAACAAAAAGGTTCCCCATCGGAACACTACCTAAAAAGTTGTTGGATTACGACTAAAAAGCCTGAGCAGTGAAGACAAAAAAGTTGGAAGAAGGCTGAAAAGACCTCTCAACAAACTAAAAAGGGCAATACCAGACCCACACAAAGAGAAACTACTCAAGATCGACCAAAATGCTTGAGCACGACTTTCCCAAAGAGATCGAAGCTCTGAAAGCACGATCTCACGGAAAGATCCGAACTCAAGCAGGGGCAAAGTCGTACAGGTCGACGTCAGTTAAGAAGAGGCGCAAGTACGATCTCAAAAAAGAACAAGCCAAAAGGTTGAGAAACAACTTAAGGCTCAAATGTGCTTAGTTAAAAGGGATACAACTCCGCTCAAAGAAGGCACAAACAGAGCTACGAACGTCATCCGAGACTAAAAAAATGTTCTATATAAAGAACACTAAAAAGTCATCAGACAAGTCACTAAAAGCATGGATATCAAGCCACAAGGATAACTTCGCCAAGGCAGAGGGTTGTCAACACAAACTTAAAGCAAGGCGTGATCCAGAAGGCAAGGGTAGAAAACCCACACTACCACTCAAAAGAGGACGGACTGTGAAGTACCAAACCTCTAGAAAATCTGCCAGAATTGCAAAGCAATGAAGAAACAAGCCAGAAATATGCTTGAGCACGACTTCCCCAAAGAGATCGAAGCTCTGAAAGTACGATCTCACGGAAAGGTCCGAACTCAAGCAGGGACACTGTTCATACCCTGGGTCGAGCTATCCGACCCGGGATGTTTAGCGACAAGACGACCGACCTCTTCAGGTCCGACCATCCGACCTCTTCTCAAAGAGCTCGGCCAAACTGCCAGGAAAGCCCAGTAAAGGGCCCAAATAGAGGAACATGACCCAAGTCCAAAGGCAGTCCAAACCTATAGAGATAAAGGCGGTTCTCTTGAAGATAAGCTGACCTCACCCAAAGATAAGATAAAGATAAGATAAGATAACTAACTTGTCTTATCTAAGAAGGTCAGCCCATGCTATTATAAATACACTAGAGCACCCAGGTATAACTCATACTCTGATTCTACTAAAAACCTGCTTAATACCCTTGCTAACTTAAGCATCGGAGTCCCTTGCAGGTACCACGACCCTCCGGTGACAAAGGATCAGCAGCGCAGCCAGTCCAACAAGTCGGACACGACAGCTCCAGCCGCCACCCACCAGCCGGACACGTCATCTCCGACCAGTACAGAAGATCTCGTTCGAGATCGACCTACAGTTTCAGGTAACCCTCGGAACAGGTGGTAATACTGGAAAACAAAGTGCTTAGGGTCACGGCCAAGACTCTAAAGAAGTTGTGTTCAAGAATAAAAAAGAACTAAACTAGGAGAATCAATAGTATTATCTGGAATCTGAGTTCCTAAAGATGCCAATCATTCTAAGCTTCAATGGAAAGTGAGATGCCAAAACTATTCAGAAGTAAAAAGCTACTAGTGCTGCTCATCTAATTGAAACTGAGTTTCATTGAGAACTCTGAGATTTACTGTATCCTCTCTTCTTTTTATCCTACTTTGTTTTTGGTTGCATGGGGACAAGTAACAGTTTAAGTTTGGTGTTCTGATGAACGGATATTTTATATGCTTTTTGGCATCATTTTCATATAGTTTTCATAGGTTTTAGTGCAAAATTCATATTTTTGGGTTCCACTTTGAGTTTGTGTGTTTTATGCTGATTTCAGGTATTTTTTTGCTGAAATTCAGGAGCTTGAGCAGAAGTCTGATTCAGAGACATAGAAAAAACTTCAGATGCTGTCAGGATCTGACCTCCGTACACTTGAAGTTGCTTTTCTAGAGCTACAGAAGTCTAAATGGCGCGCTCTTAATGGCTATAAAATGCTAACATCCAGGGCTTTCCAGAAATATATAATAGTTCATACTTTGCTTTGGAAATGAAGGCCCAAAACTGGCATTCAACGCCAGCCATCAGCCCCATTCCTAGCATCCAGTGCCCACAGGGGGAGCAGCTGGTGTCCAACGCCCAAAGGGGAGTCCTTAGCCAGCATTCAATGTCCCTAAGGGGTACTAGCTCGTGGGAGACACTCAAGCTCAGCCCAAACACTCACCAAGTGGGCTTCAGAAGTGAATTTTCGCACTACAAGACTAGTTTATCTTATTTCTATAATTCTGAGTTAGCAGATTAGTATATATATACAAGAGTTCACCCTTGTTAGAAGACTCTTGCCAACTTTTACGTTTTCCATGGTATTTTTGAACAGCATGAGTCACTAACCTCCTAAGGTTAAGGTTAGGAGCTCTGCTGAGTTTCATGGATTAATAATACTACCGTTCTAGTTTAATATGTCTAATTCTATTCTCTTATACATTCTCGTTCTTCATCTCATGAATTGAGGGTGACCCATGACAATCACCCTTGTTCTACATCGGTTCCGTGTGAGTCTTGACCCGAATAGAGTTGAACCAAAGCTAGAGATTCTATTACGGATTCTAATAGAGTACTTGGGCAACTTTGGATATGTGACATAGAATCTCATTGACCGTGGGTAAGTGAGGTCTCTGTGGTGTTAAAGCTAGAGTCAGAGAAGCAGCACTTTCTGATCCGGAATATCTGCGTTGTCTGTGGCACCTTGAGTAGGATGGTAAAGGGGAGTGGATTGCTTAGAGCTTCATCTTCTGCTACAGTGAGAAACCTAGAGGTGGCTTAATGAGAGGACATGAGTTAATCACTTATGGCTGCCATTGAAGGAATCAGAAAGTTATTGACGTAGATAGTAAGAAAATTTAATCCGGAAAGACAAAGCATCTCCGAAGCCTCAACCGTTCTCATATCGTTGATTTTTCATCGATTTAGTAACGTTTTATTTATTTATTTTGTTTTATGCATTTTCCGTGACAAGCTATAGTTTCTATCCGCCTAACTAAGATCAGTAAGGTAACCACTGCTTGCTCAAACCAACAATCTCCGTGGGATCGACCCTCACTCAACTGAGGTATTACTTGGACGACCCGGTATACTTGCCGGTCTATCTGTGCAAATTCTGCGGAGCCAGTTTCGTGCACCGGAGTCAGAAAATAAAAGAGTCACTACGTCATATAAAATATCCTAAGGTGGTGAAATATTAGGTGCCAAAAGTTCTGCTAAGTCAGAATAAAGTTGGACTCTCTCACTATCCAAAGCAGAAAGTGCTTCAGTTTGCTCATATTCCTCATTTTGGCCCTTGTCAAGTTGTTTTTCACAATCTTCTTGTTTACTTTCGATATTGTGGAGCTGATTGAAGAGTTTTTGTTGCTTGGTCTGGGTAGTAGCCAAGGGTATTGCAATGTCAGACTTCCTTTCCGAATTTTGGCTAGCTTTTCATTGAGCTGGGCTAGCTCTGCTTCGAGTTCCTCTTCTAGTTCCTCTTCAAACCATAATTAATTAAAGAATAAATTAAATAGGAGTGAATATGGTGAGAAACTCTAGCAATCAGAATTTGATAATTTAAATATGATATTTGGACTCAGTAAATTTTTCTGAGTCGGAAAAATATAGTTTTCTGAATAAAAATGCGCACTGGAAATTTGACCGGCAGTACCGGCTGCGATCTATCCGATACTGTGGCTGAGAAAATTAATTAGAAGTGAATAATTTTAAGAAATAAGAATTTATAATTTGGGAAGATAGAAATATTTAAAATACGATTTAAAATACTACTCTTAAAGGTTTTGGCCCAAAATAGGGCCAATGGACTAAAATAAGTGAACTGGGTCCAAGTGGACCCAAGCCCACATATATATAACATCATTAAGCACACTTTCAGCCACCATACTCCTCCATTTTTGAGTGAGGGCCGAAATTGAGAGAAGAGAGAAGAGAGGAGAAAACCTAATTCTAGCTTCACCTTCAAATCACCATAACTTTCTCTCCAGAACTCTGATTGACGAGCCATTTGCAGCCATGTGTTGCTCTTCTCATCATCTACAATTCTATCTAAGTTTTGTGGTGAGTAATCTACTTTCCTCTTCCCAGTTTTTGATTTCCTCTTTAAATTCGAATTTTGTTTGGGTTTTGAGGAATGCTTGTGATTTTGGTTATTTAGGGATACTCTAACATGGATTCTAAGTGAGTTCTATCCCTATTTCATATGGGCTAAGGTAAGAAGTGCTTAAACCCTTGTGATTTATCATTTTCATGAACCCTAGGTTGATTATAAGTGTGAAAATTGATTATGTTAGAGTATTGGGTGATTTTGGTGCACAATTGGAAGATTGATATTGCTTGTGGGGCCTTGGTGAGGCTTGGAGCTAAGGGTTGGTGGAGACTCTCAAGAAGAAGCTCAATTAATTTGGCTACAAGAGGTACGGTTTAAGTTTTATTTAAGTATCGTGTGGTGTGATGAGAATTCCTAGGCTAGATGCCCCTAGGATAAGTTTGGATTATGTAAATGGTTGGTGCTAATATGCATAGTTGATATGTAATGTGAATTAATGATTGGGTTGAGAATTGTATGAATTTGTATGTTTGGTGTGTTGAAAATTTGATGAATTGGATAATGAATGTTGGTTTGTGGAATATGCATTTAAATTGTGAATTTGGGCCGGAGGCCGTGAATCTTGGGCCGGAGGCCAGAAAGAGGTAAGGAAGGTAAGTTGGGGTATGTATTGTGTGAAGATATAAGAGATTGTATGGATTTTAGATATTGAATGTGTGAATAATTGGTTTGATTATTGAATAATAAGGTTTGAGAAATTGAGGTGTGGAATTGTGTAGATGAGGTAGGTTTGATTTTAGTTGAGGGAAATTATGTGAATGTGGTTGGGTTGTGGTCATTTGGATGAGTGAAAATGAATTTGACTTGTGAACATTGGGAAAAATTGGTGATTTCTATTTTTGGATAAAAACTGATTTTTTACCAACTTTGGCGGTCTATAACTCGGTCCACGAAGTTTAGAATTCTTCAAAATTATATTTTTATGAAAGTTTATTCAACGATCTTTCTAACGGTTCAGAAATGGTCGAAAAAGGAATTTTATAGAAGAAGTTATGTGTGTTGGAAGTTTAGGGTTTGAAAACGTAGTTCTACAGCTTTTTAACTTAGTAAAAATTTTGGAATATCGTGCTTCCAAGCGCATGCGTGGCCAACGCGCTGGTATTGTGCTGGTTTTGTGCTGGTTTTGTGCGAGGAGCACAAAACGCACCCACGCGTATGCGTCATTGACGTGCACGCGTCGCTCTACCTTTCTGCTTCACATGCGTGCGCATGGGCGACGCACACGCATCACTTTGTTTTTCCGACTTCCACGCGTGCACATGGCAGATGCACACGCGTGACCCTGTTTTTAGCAAAAGTTGATTTTTGAGTTTTTAAAGCTGAATTTCAAACTTCTAAGCCTCCATTTTCATCATTTAAGTCTTAAATATTTATAGCATGCCTAGTAATGAAAAGAACCTAGGACATGTGGTAACTTGTGGATGAAGTAAAGTAAGAATCAATGATAAATGATGAGTAATGATGATTGTATGAGTTGCTGAGGATGGTTGTGACAAGCATTGAAATATGGCTGAGTATGTACATGTATATGATTAATGATTAGATGATTATGATTGATTGAGGAAGCTTGAACTTGTGGCGAGTATGCTAGAGATGTATATATGAATGATGAATGGGGTAGTAGCAAGGGTCGTGGTTCGTCCCGCTTGCTCCGGGTCATTGTCTGAGAATTGATAATAATGAAGGGTGATTATGAATAAATGTGTATTTGTGATACCTAGGTAGTAGCAAGGGTTGTGGTTCGTCCCGCTTGCTCCAGGTTAATGTTTGAGATTTGATAACAATAATGATTGATTCTGAACTGAATGAATGTATGTTTTGAGATCCTGGGCAGTAGCAAGGGTTATTATTCATCCCACTTGCTCCAGGTCAGAGATTGTAATGCCTGGGTAGTAGCGGCAGTAGTGGTGATTCCACTCGCTCCAGGTTGAGTTTTTAAACACCCGCATAGGTAGTAGCCGCAGTAGTAGTTATTCTACTGGCTCTGGGTTGAGCGGGTAGTAGCAAGGGGGTTGTAGCTCAAACCTACTTGCTCCGCGATAGGTGTTTCTGTCCATGGTTAGCTACCAGAACATGTCGGGTTGGCTATATAACCGACAGATGATATCATCAGGCATACATCATTTGCATATGTTTGAATTATTTAGGTTTGCCTATTTGTTTTGGATTGCTATATCATATATGCTATGTTACCTGATTATGTGCTACTTGTTCTACTTGTACCTTATTGTGTATTACTTGCCTGAATTGCTTGTGTTTGTACAACTGAGAGGTCCCTTATGCTGGTGTCAGTGGACACTGAGGGCTGTTCTTGATGAGATGAGTTGATGATGTAATTGAATAATGATGATTATTATTGAATGAGGTAATTGATCTCCCTGGGTAGACGCAATGAAGTGATTTCACTTGCTCCAGGTAGAGAATGAGATAATTTGAGTTCCTTGGGTAGACGCAGTGAAGTGATTTCACTTGCTCCAGGTGAGGATATAAAGTATTGATATAGAATTGCTGAGATAAAATAACTGGCGATGGTTTGGCTTATGATTTTGATTCTGATTTGTTGGAGAGTTATAAGTTGGGAAGCATGAGGAAGAGGAATTAGATTTAGCATTCCCTAAGACAGTTACCTATTTATGGATTAGCGAGAACATAGTATGAATATTTGGTGAAAGGGAGTCTAGGATACTTAGTGAGATTTTTTTACAATGCATTGTATTTATTTGGCACTTTACCGTACTGGAAACCCATGGGTCAGGGGTTCTCATTCCGTATATATCTCTTGTTTTTCAAATACAAGTTCAGGTGCTCAGAAGTGAGTTGTGGTTCATCTGAGAGATGGCGAAGATCTTTACATTATCTACTTTATATTTTGCTTAGAATCTCTCCACCCTTACTTTGAAAAACTTATATTATGTATTGAACTCTTTTGAACTTGCCTATAGAGGCTCCTATGTTTCTTTTGGGAGAGATTAGGAGATGCTGTTGTTAACTACTTTTATACTGTACCCTAGCCGGCCTAAACTTCGCGGGTCGCGACTAGTGGCTATTTACTTATGTTATATATCTATATACTGTCCTTCTCTTATTCTCATTTATGCCTTTATTTGTATATCGTTTTCGACTTCACGCTTTATCTTTTAGTTGCCGATGCGTGAGTGATACGTATTCGTGATTTTATTTTACTTAATTTCAGGCTTCTTGATTAATACTCCCTTCAATTTTACTTATAGCTATATATTAAAAATCCACCTTGTGAGTCGTACCACCTTAATTTCATTGAGTTATGACTCGAGCATAAGGATATGAATATTAGGGTGTTACATTATTGTATCAGAGCAGTTTATCCTCGTGAGCCTGAGGGATGGAACTGCTTATGCTTCAATGCATATTCGAGTCTGTGCCTGTTCTAATTAGAGTATCTAACCGATACATCTAGCATGATGTCCATGAGTGTACCTTTGGTAATTTGAAGCACTTAATTAGAGATATTGAGTCTGATCACCTCAATATCGCTTGGCTAGTGTGGACAAGACCCGAAGCATGTCTCATGGACATGAATGAAGTAATCAGAAAGAGAAATTCCCAAGAACGAACCGGTAAGGGAACACCGTGATAGGAATCTTGGTAGTGGTATATATCAGAATGGTGTGTTGATTTTGGATCGATGAGTGGAACACTTGGAGGTGGATAGTTGCTTGAACGATTTATTTAATTAGGTTTGAGTTGATTGGAATCTAATGATTTTAGAGCAGGAGGTGCTTGTAGTTGACGTTTGAATAGTTGGATTTGAATGGGAATGAAAGTTTGAGAAAATCGAGCACTTGTGTAGAAATTAGAGAATGACAGCGGATATTATAGGTTTTAAACAATTAGGTAATGTGAGTATAGAGATCAAGGATTTTTAAGAGGATGCGATTGAGTCTCGCGATGAGCGTAAGCATTATTTCTGTTAGGTTGAGAAAGCTTAAAAGTGGGCCTAGGTTTTGTGATTCGATAGGGAATATGACATGGATTCATGATTAGATTCTTGGTGGTTAATAATCAGAGTGACGCAGCGGAAACTTACTGGAGTGTTAACATAGTATGGTAATAATAAGGAATAGTAGGGTATGGTTAGAAATACTTTATGCTTTGAGTACTTCAAAGGTTAGTGAACTAATTCAGATAATGATTCTAGATAATTGGGATAAATTGTGGCTATTTGATGGTTCTGAAATGGATGAGGAAATGACCGTTGATGCGTAATTGGATTTAGATGATGAGTGAGTGCAAGTCGCCATGTTTGAGAGATGAGTACTATGATATTTGTTCATTGTGACTTTGGATTTAGATTGAGATTTATAATGATTGGTTTTGAAAGACGAATTTGAAAACCATTAAATAGAAATACTGATGTTGTACTGAGATTGGTTTGAGGGAACCCGTGACAGGTGGTAAACTCCAGTTTTTAGGGGAGGTGCTGTCGAAATTTTTCCAAGAATTTGAAAGAGTGTTGGTTATGATTTTGAAAAATGATTTTTGATTTTAGTAATTTTAACAAAAGAGATGTGTTTCGAATGCTTTTATAAATTATTAAAGAAAATTGGATTCTTATGATTTTGTTAACTTGTTATTTCAAACTCATTTGACTTCTAAAAACGAAGAGAGTTTTGATTAATTAGTCAAAGACTTTAAAACAGCAATTTATATAGAAATTCGAGGGTTTGGGAATAAGAAAGTAAGCCTAGAGGTTATGCTTGAAGTTGAGCTGTGATTAGAGGTAATTGGCTTGACAGAGAGAGAGGATAGTGATAGAGTATAATTAAGGTATGGTGATAATTTTTGGTTGATTATAGTGATGTGGGATGATGACTATGATTAATGATGATGGTGATATTATTGATGACATGATTTGAGATTTAATAAGATGTGAGTTGATTAGATGACAAAAGGGACGAACGAGGCTGTTGGTTGGCGTTGGACGAATGATCGAGACCCTCAGAGATAAAGGAATCAGAGCACAGCAATGGAAGTGCGCTGAGTAAAAGACCTTGGGACTACTATGCATTGGATATAAAGGCAGACTACGCTCACGTACTCGTGGTGGCGGATGAAATTTTCGAGGGAAAAAATTTCTATTAGGGGGTAGATGCAAAACCCGATCAAATCATAATTAATTAAATAATAAATTAAATAGGAGTGAATATGGTTAGAAAATCTAGCAATCAGAATTTGATAATTTAAAATATGATATTTGGACTCAGTGAATTTTTCTGAGTCGAAAAAATATAGTTTTCCGAATAAAAATGCGCACTGAAAATTTGACCGGCAGTACCGACTGCGATCTGTTCGATACTGTGGCTGAAAAAATTAATTAGAAGTGAATAATTTTAAGAAATAAGAATTTATAATTTGGGAAGATAGAAATATTTAAAATACGATTTAAAACTCTACTCCTAAAGGTTTTGGCCCAAAATTGGGCCAATAGACTAAAATAAGTAAACTGGGACTAAGTGAACCCAAGCCCACATATATATAACGTCATTAAGCACACTTTCAGGCACCATACTCCTCCATTTGTGAGTAAGGGCCGAAATTGAGAGAAGAGAGAAGAGAGAAGAGAGGAGAAAACCTAATTCTAGCTTCACCTTCAAATCACCATAACTTTCTCTATGGAACTCCGATTGACGAGCCGTTTGTAGCCACGCGTCACTCTTCTTGTCCTCTACAATTTTATCTAAGTTTTGTAGTAAGTAATCCACTTTCATCTTCCCAATTTTCGATTTTCTCTTTAAAATTGAATTTGGTTTGGGTTTTGAGGAAATCATAAGATTTTGGTTGTTTAGGGATACTCTAACATGGATTCTAAGTGAGTTCTATCCCTATTTCATATGAGCTAAGGTAAGAAGTGCTTAAACCCATGTGATTTATCAATTTCATGAACCCTAGGTTGATTATAAGTGTGAAAATTGATTATGTTAGAGTATTGGGTGATTTGGTGCACAATTGGAAGATTGATATTACTTGTGGGGCCTTAGTGAGGCTTGAAGCTAAGGGTTGGTGGAGACTCTCAAGAAGAAGCTCAATTAATTTGGCTACAAGAGGTACGATTTAAGTTTTATTTAAGTACCGTGTGGTGTGATGAGAATTCCTAGGCTAGATATCCCTAGGATAAGTTTGGATTGTGTAAATGGTTGATACTAATATGCATAGTTGATATGTAATGTGAATTAATGATTGGGTTGAGAATTGTGTGAATTTGTATGTTTGGTGTGTTGAGAATTTGATGAATTGGATAATGAATGTTGGTTTGTGGAATATGCATTTAAATTGTGAATTTGGGCTGGAGGCCGGAAAGAGGTAAGGAAGGTAAGTTGAGGTGTGTATTGTGTGATGATATAAGAGATTGGATGGATTTTAGATATTGAATGTGTGAATAATTGGTTTGATTATTGAATAATAAGGTTTGAGGAATTGAGGTGTGGAATTGTGTAGATGAGGTAGGTTTGATTTTAGTTGAGGGTAATTATATGAATGTGGTTGGGTTGTGGTCATTTGGATGAGTGGAAATGAATTTAGCTTGTGAAAATTGGGAAAAATTGGTGATTTATATTTTTGGGTAAAAATTGAATTTTTACCAACTTTGGAGGTCCATAACTCGGTCCACAGAGTTTGGAATTCTTCAAAATTGGATTTTTATGAAAGTTTATTCAACAATCTTTCCAACGGTTTAGAAATGGTCGAAAAAGGAATTTTGTAGAAGAAGTTATGGGTGTTGGAAGTTTAGGGTTTGAAAATGTAATTCTGCAACTTTTTAACTTAGTAAAAATTTTGGAATATCGTGCATCCACGCGTGGGCGTCGTCTCGATTTTTACTCACCCACGTTTGTGCCTGACCGACGCGTACGTATCGATGTATTAATGCAAGTGCCCCATAGAAATTCCAGAGAGTTGCGCTGGTATTGTGTTGGTTTTGTGCGAGGAGCACAAAACGCACCCACGCGTACGCGTCACTGACGCGCACGCATCGCTCTACCTTTCTGCTTCCGATGCGTGCGCATAGGCGACGTGCACGCATCACTTTGTTTTTCTGAATTCCACGCGTGCGCATGGCAGATGCACACGCGTGACTCTATTTTCAGCAAAAGTTGATTTTTGAGTTTTTAAAGCCGAATTTCAGACTTCTAAGCCTCCATTTTCATCCTTTAAGTCTTAAATCTTTATAGCATGCCTAGTAATGAAAAGAAGCTAGGACATGTGGTAACTTGTGAATGAATTAAAGTAAGAATTAATGATGAATGATGAATGATGAGTAATGATGATTGTATGAGTTGCTGAGGATGATGGTGAGAGTGTTGTGTATGTTATGAGCCAGATGGCTGTGACAAGCACTGAAATATGACTGAGTATGTACATGTATATGATTAATGATTGAATGATTATGATTGATTGAGGAAGCTTGAATATGTGGAGAGTATTCCGGAGATGTATATATGATTAATGAATGTGGTAAATGAATAATGATGGAAAATGTTGAATGTGACGCGTGACCCCGGGTAGTAGGCAGTGGCGTTGTCCACTTGCTCCGGGTATGAGATGGGGAATGAGGATTATGATAAATGAGTTTAATTATGGAGTTTTGAATGAATGTATTTGTGATACTTGAGTAGTAGCAAGGGTCGTGGTTCATCCCGCTTGCTCCGGGCCATTGTCTGAAAATTGATAATAATGAAGGGTGATTATGAATAAATGTGTATTTGTGATACCTGGGTAGTAGCAAGGGTGGTAGTTCGTCCCGCTTGCTTGAGGTTAATGTTTGAGATTTGATAACAATGATGATTGATTCTGAACTGAATGAATGTATGTTTTGAGATCCTGGGCAGTAGAAAGGGTTGTGCATCGTCCCACTTGCTCCAGGTCAGAGATTGTGATGCCTGGGTAGTAGCGGAAGTAGTGGTGATTCCACTCGCTCCAGGTTGAGCTTTTAAACACCCGCCTAGGTAGTAGCCGCAGTAGTATTTATTCCACTGGCTCTGGGTTGAGCGGGTAGTAGCAAGGGGGTTGTAGCTCAAACCTACTTGCTCCGCGATAGGTGTTTCTGTCCATGGTTAGCTACCAGGACGTGTCGGGTTGGCTATATAACCGACAGATGATATCATCAGGCATACGGCAGGCATACATCATTTGCATATGTTTGAATTATTTGGGTTTGCCTATTTGTTTTGGATTGCTATATCATATATGCTATGTTACCTGATTATGTGCTACTTGTTCTACTTGTACCTTATTGTGTATTACTTGCCTGAATTGCTTATGTTTATACAACTGAGAGGTCCCTCATGCTGGTGTCAATGGACACTGAGGGATGTTCTTGATGAGATGAGTTGATGATGTAATTGAATAATGATGATGATTATTGAATGAGGTAATTGAGCTCCTTGGGTAGGCGCAATGATGTGATTTCACTTGCTCCAGGTAGAGAATGAGATAATTTGAGTTTCCTGGGTAGACGCAGTGAAGTGATTTCACTTGCTCCAGGTGAGGATATGAAGTATTGATATAGAATTACTGAGATAAAATAACTGGTGATGGTTTGGCTTATGATTTTGATTCTGATTTGTTGGAGAGTTATAAGTTGGGAAGCATGAGGAAGAGGAATTAGATTTAGCATTCCCTTATGACAGTTACCTATTTATGGATTAGCGAGAACATAGGATGAATATTTGATGAAAGGGAGTCTAGGATGCTTAGTGAGTTTTTATTACAATGCATTGTATTTATTTGGCACTTTTACCGTACTGGGAACCCATGGGTCGGGGGTTCTCATTCCGTATATATCTCTTGTTTTTCAGATACAGGTTCAGGTGCTCAGAAATGAGTTGTGGTTCATCTGAGAGATGGCGAAGATCTTTACATTATCTACTTTATATTTTGCTTAGAATCTCTCCACCCTTACTTTGAAAAACTTATATTATGTATTGAATTCTTTTGAACTTGCCTATAGAGGCTCCTATGTTTCTTTTGGGAGAGATTAGGAGATGCTGTTGTCAACTACTTTTATATTGTACCCTAGCCAGCCTAAACTTCGTGGGTCGCGACTAGTGGCTATTTACTTATGTTATATATATATATATATACTGTCCTTCTCTTATTCTCCTTTATGCCTTTATTTGTATATCGTTTTCGACTTCACGCTTTATCTTTTAGTTGCCGATGCGTGAGTGATACGTCTTCACGATTTTATTTTACTCAATTTCAGGCTTCTCGATTAATACTCCCTTCAATTTTACTTATAGCTATATATTAAAAATTCACCTTGTGAGTCGTACCACCTTAATATCATTGACTTATGATTCGAGCATAAGGATATGAATATTAGGGTGTTACAGTTCAAATAGCAGAATTTTTTATTTCTTCAAAGGTGCGATCGTACTTGGAAAAATTTGTGGTCCACTAGTCAAAAAACAATTTGGTGATGTATGAACTACGCTTGTAAAAAAGGTGATTGTAGTTCATTTTTTGTTTTTGATTCGCAGAGAGACAGATATCGAGCGCTTATTTCGAAACCAACTCAATATGACAGAAAGGTTTGCTATTTCGAGGGAATGGGGTTGGAATAGCTTGGGAGAAGCCCAATGGTCTAGCAGTGTAGTGAAGAGCATAGAGAGTTGCCTTGAATTGTTCTTTTTTGTGTTGTGGCAACCCAATTGAGGTCAACTGAATGGCCAGTAAATTTGCCTAGCTCCTATTGGCAATCTCATCCTCTTGATCGTCATTCAGAAAGAGGAGGCGTTTGAGTCATGCAGGACCATAATTTCGACGAAGGAAAGGAGTGAAATTGAGGTCATTATTGTTAAAATTCTTGCAAGAATGAAAAAGAGAAAATACAACCCAAAAACGTTCTTCAGTCGTCTGGGCATTTGGAAGTTTGGTTGGAAGGAGGTTAATCGAAATCCTTCAATGTGTTGTTTATCAGATGAGCTATACCCATCTTTCTGCATAAAATTTTCAAAAACAGCATTTAACCAGTGCTGGAGAAGCCAGAGGGGACCTCCTGTGCTGATCGAAGAATGGGTTTGAAGGCATTTGACTAAAAGGCCAAGTTCTTCGAATAGATGTCCTAGGATTAACTTGGCTAGATTGAAGTTATTTCCCTCATGTAAGAGGGCAGCTAGAGGGAGAAAAATCTTTTGCATTTGGACAGTTCGAGAGCAGAAAATAATAGCATTCATCCAATAAAAAAAGAATGCAACATGTTCGTCATCAGTCACGGGTTCATTCTCCTTACCCATATTGTGAACGATAAACTCACTAAGAAGTCCTGTGGTTGATCTTGTACTCCCGATTTGGTTGTGCATTAGAAGTCAACTAGGAGAAGCTTATCGGGAGGCCAGTGATGGCAGCCACGTCTAGGAGTGAGGGGCCAATCGTCCCACAAGCGAGGTAAAAGTTATTTGTTGTCCTGTTCGAAAAGTTGACCACCGCCCCAATCATCCAGGGGTAAGTTATGGGTGTAAAATGGGAGATTCGTAAAAGATCCTGGATGCCAAAAGCCCTCCAGACATTGTTTTTCTCTAATTCAAGATGTCTGTGCCAAGCTTTAAAATCAGCCCCTCGTGGAGTAACTTTTGGGTTGTTTCTGAAGGGTTTTTGTGGATTAATGAAATGAGAGATAACAAGGTTCTGGTTGATTAACAAATCTTCTCCTTGTGCATTAGGAAAATAGTGGATACGTTTATGAGCCCGTTCCAAGTTTTGGATAGGGCCAACAAAACAGTGAGTTTCATCGCCAATGTTAAAAGGAATGAGAATTCTGGCGTCGTCTAGTTGAGGCTGAGGATCCTCAATCATCTCGTCATTAATTTGATTGAGTATTTGCAAGGTTAGGGGAGCCTGAGGTTGAACCATAGGACCTTTGCCCTTGGCTTGTGAAGCAACACGGGTTGAAGGGGAAGCCATTGTTGCTTAAAGTGAGAAATGAGAAGGAGAAATTGCAGTTGCAGAGCAAAAAGGAGTTCGGAAGTGAAAGAAGAATTGGCACTTTGGAAACTAAGGATTCGAGAAGGAAGACGATGGTAAGAAATTTTAATTTAAAGGAAATGGATTTGTTTCTTAACCGTTGTTACATAGGAGAATTCAAAAGAAGGAAGTAACTTCGCGAAGAAGGTGAAGTGGTGGAACAGAGAGATTGTGAATCAGGGGAAGACATATCAAACGGGTGAAAAATTAATGGGAAAAGTGAATGACATTTATGATTAATTAAGGTAATTTCCGTTAATGATTAAATCAGGATTAAGTATTTGTCTTCCAAGAAATGATTTCGAAAAAAAACACATTAATCCTAGGGGGCAATTTGTTAGTCAAAAATAAATAAATTCGAAAGAAAAGATTGTTTGAATTGATAAGTAAGCTTTTGGAAGAGAAGTTGGTATCAAATGAGGCCAATTTAGGGACATTGAGTAAGAGTTTGATTAGCTCAGCAAATCGAGGAGTTACTCGAGTAAGGAAGATCGAAGATTCTTGAAATCGAAGGTTATTCTGTAACTGTTACGTGATTGATTCTCTCGAAAACTGTCTCTCAACAATTTCCTACCGGCAAGTGCACCGGATTCTCGTCAAGTAAAAATTCACTATAGAGTGAGTTCGAATCCCACAGGGATTGGTTGGTTGATCAATGTTAATTGAAAAATTGTGCTAGTTGAGTGAAATCAGATTTGGTTGAGAATTACAAATTGTAAATTTGGCGGAAAACTTAAATTGCAAGAAATTAAATGACAGAAATTAAATTGCGAGAAATTAAATGACAGAATCTTAAATTGCAAGAAATTAAATGGAAATGAGAGTTTAGCATGAAATTAAAGAAGCAGAATATAAAAGAATGGGTAGATCAGAGATGGGAATTCATTGGGGTCAGGAGATGTAATAATTCTCCGGATCAAGTTCGTTTTCATCTCTTCCTCAATCAATGCATTCATTGATCTCCTTGGCAATCTTAGGTGATTATATACCAATTTCTTGGCAATCTAATCTCTCTAAGCATGAACACTTGCCCAATTCCTTGATTTAAGTGTTCATGGGAAGAGATGAAGTTCGGTCAATGATTATACCACACAAATTCATAGATCAAAGTATTGGTAGGATTACATGTCACTATATCCATCCAAATCCCAATCTAATCCAATGTGAGAAAGCATTTCTAGCATGATCTCCTCATTCTTCTTCCAAGGTTCCGAGGAGATCCAATTATGAATAACTTCTTTCCTAAGACAAATATCCAATTGAATAAAGAACGAAGGCTTTCTAGTAAAATCAAGAGAAAAGAAAGAGGAAGAAGAATAAAAACTAATATTGATCCATTGAATTACACAGAGCTCTCTAACCCAATGAAAGGGGTTTAGTTGTTCATAGCTCTCAAAATGGGAATTGGAATTGAAAGATACATTGCTGGAAATTAAAATGAACCGAAAGTAAAAAGTGCAGTCAAAAAGTCCTTGCTAACTTAAATAAATTCTAAGCTATTTATACACTTTCTTCCATTGATCTTCATTATCTGAATTCGGCTTTTGGCCTTGATGAAATTGGGTTGAAGTTGCTCCAATTAGTTTCTCTTGCTGTTGAGAGGAGATCTGTTTGATCTGCAAGGTCCTTGTGCTCAAGTTGGAGTCAACGTTTGATAGCCAACGTTGACTGAAACGCCCTTCTTAAAAACCAGATAGATTTTCTGTCATTGGCGTTTGACTCAACGTTGGAGGGCCAACGTTTTGCTACCACGCGTGAAGGCTGTGATTTTGCTTGTTCACGTGTGCACGTACACCACGCTTACGCGTGCATTGCCATTTTTTCCATCCACGCGTACGTGTCACTGACGCGTGTGCGTCGATTCAAGTTTCTCAATTCCAAATTCTGGGCTCCTCATCGCGGACGTTGGAGGCAACGTTTGAGGCAACGTTGGACCTCCAGCGTTCATTTGGTGACGCGTACACGTGACCCACGCGTATGCGTAGATGGTCAATTTTGCCATTCTACGCGTGCGCGTGGATATAAAAATTTTCTTCTTTCACGCGTACGCGTACGCGTCGCTCAAAAATTCTTTAGCTCCAGAATTGAACATTTTATCACAACGTTGGGGGTAACATTGGCTTGCCAACGTTCCCTCAAACATGAGCACCAGCAAATTATGCAGAGAATTGCTCTGCCTCCCTTTGAACGTTTGAGGCAACGTTGGTGGTCCAACTTGGCCACCAAAGTTGCTTCTTCTTCAACTTTTCATGCTCCTTCTTCAGCTTCCTTCCATACCTTCCTTCACCTGTTATCAACCAATACATGCATCAAAGCCTTGCTAAAGTCATGAGAATTCTTATCATTCTTAGCATACAAGTAATTATAGCATAATTCTTATGAAATTACATCAATTTAACCATGGTTAGGTGATTCTAGACATGCATAAATTTTTACCCCAATTGCTTACTTATAACTCAAGAAAGTGCATAAAACCTATTAAAAACAAAGAAAAAGGCTAGTGAAACTAGCCTAAGATGCCCTGGCATCACAACACCAAACTTAAATCTTGCTTGTCCCTAAGCAAGTACTGAATTATTGAGAAGAAAGAATAAAACAGAAAGTGATGTTCATGTCTGCAAGTCATTATTAGTAGTTCATGGAATTTTATGCAGACAATGCAGTAACTCACTTCTTATTGATCCTTAGGAATAGAATGTCTTCTTTAAGCATCAACTAACATACTGCTATGACCCCTTATTATTCACTCATCCTTGGTAATTGCTTTTCTTTATTTTCTTTTTCTGCGAACTTATTCTTTGATTCTACCAGCTTAGTGTCATGTGTTGTAGCAGCTTCTTAGCTTATTTGTACTCAACACATATTCACTACAGACACTTGGCTCACAATTCTTCTAAAGACATTGGTACCCAGCACCTCTTTGGGTTACTAAATGCTTTGTAACTAGGTTGCTCTTGATAATGGATTTTCGGTTGATAATTCCGGGTTAGTTAACCCAAGTTATCAAGTGTTAAAGCACTCCATAGAACCTAATCATCCAAGCAGATCCTAGTACAAAGATACGACAGGCATATGTCCTAAGGTCCAAGCTATTGGTGTCTAGCCTTATTCTTTTGCTTGCTTCTATTTTTGTTGCCACCTTTGGCTTTTCTTTTTCTTTCTTTCTATTTGTTTTTCTTTCTTCCAAGGACTTTTATTTGCTAAGATTCATAGACAGCATGCTAGTTTATACTAAAAAGGGAGATAGTCTATCCTTTTATTCATTATAAGTGAGCTACTACACAATCAAACATATATACCACCACTTACTGTTATTTCACTTCCTTGCCAAAAACGAACTATTCCACTTCTGTTCAACCATTTCTTTTATTTAAATTGAAAAGACTCAGGAGACAAAACAAGCATTTAAATTAGTGAAAGTGAAAACACACACACCTAGGCTAGCATACTTATTGCAAAATTAAACACAATGGAATGCAAAATGACTTAAACTAAAAGTTACTATCAACTAAAACAGACATGTTCTTTCTTTATTGAATGGAATAACCAAGGAGCAGGTCCACCTTTCATTTTTTTTATCCTGTTTGTCTTTCTTCTTCTCGCTTGCTTGCTTACTAGTTTCTCCCTTGCCTTTTCCCTTTAGCTTTGTCCAGAATCCAGCTTTCTTTATTGTCTCTTCCACTCTGTCTTCAAGGCGTATTGCTTTGTCTACTTCTATATCACTCCTTTCCTTGAAGTATTGATCATAAATTGGAAATACTGGTCCATACTATGTAGATGTTTCGTAATGTAGTTGAGCTTGATCTGAGAATTTATGTTATAATCAGATTGAACTTCATATCTTGCATCCTGAAGAGTCGTGAACTCCTTGAAAGCTCTCATATTATCAACTTGAAGTTGGGCCAGCTGGTTGAAAGATCCTTGAAATTGTGAAGCTTGTTCTCTTTGCATAATTAGAGATCTTGACTTAAAATCTCTCTGTTGGCTCATCATTCTCAACTAAAGCTCCTCTTGTCTCTCTTGAGCTCTCATGTATTGTGAATGAAACTCTTCTTGTTTCTCTTGAATTCTCATGTACTGTTCGGATAGCCTTTCAATTGCTTCTTGCGTCCGCCCCATGTCCATGTTGGTTTGTGGTTGGAATTGTTTCTCTTCTTCTTGTTCTTCTTCCTCTCGTGGTTCCTCTCTCATTCACCTCCTTTGTAGTCTTTGACTTTGTTGTACCTCTGTGATATTCATCATCCTTTCGAGGGTCATAGGCATGCCTGGATGCAGCCATGTTGGGTTTGCATCCTCCATTGGCGCTCTGGCCTTCATGCATAACCTCATAATGGTGCTTGGGTAATGAAGCCAGGCTTCAGCAATTTTTCTCTGCAACCTTTTGAATATCATTTACAATGATCTCGTGAACTTTTATCTCTCCTCCCACCATTATACAGTGTAGCATGACAGCCCTTTTTCTTGTTAACTTCCGAGGTGTTCACTGTGCCCAGAATTGTTCTTTTTATCAGCTCATACCAACTTTTTGCTTCAAGGATGAGATCTCCTCTTTTCAAGAACTTGTGCCCTCCTTGATTGTCCCTCTCCTAGTCAGCATTAAACACACAGATGTCACTAGAGATTTCATTATAATCTGGATTCCCATTCACTCTTTCTTGGTACACCGGCTCATCAAAATGTGCTGGCCTTAGTCCTAAGACCTTCATAATGGTCTTCGGACTAAAGTCTACTTCCACACCCCGTACATAACTCTTGTACGTTGGGGCTTCGGTCATATCCAGCCTTGCAGTGTTAGCATAAAACTCCCTTATGATATTGGCATTAATCCTGGTGATTGGTGAGGTGAGCACTTCCCATTTTCTCTTTCTGATCTTGGCTCTTATTTCTGGGCATCCATCCTCAGATAGCTGGAAAGGGATTTCTGGATATATCTTTTTGTCATTCATCTACCCAAGTTGCATTTGGTGATACCATGATCTAAACTTCCATAGATCATATTCGTTTTCACCTTCTTCAGTAATGGGTTCCTTTCCTCTCCTTCTTTTGAAACTTGAAGAAGATGTCATACTTTCCTTGATGATTACCCGAATAGAGGTTGAAGGTTTATGAAGAGAGGTGACTAGTATGATGCACTCTTGATGAAAAGGTGGTTTGAAGGCTAGGTAATGTTGTGGAAACAAGTGAACAAGAATGATTTATTGCATGTAACATGGTTGTTGGGCTTTAGCTTTTAGATAACACAAGAGCTAAATTTTCTAGAGTACAAGAAGTATGAACATTTTGGTGCATGTGCACGATCCAAGTGAAGCAATGTATAGCAAGCTTTAATGAAGAATGGATGGTTAGGATTCTTTGGGCAAGTTTATGAATGAACGGTGTGCATGCAAGGTTGAATGAAGACAAAAGTTGCCTCTCCATTGAGCATATCCTTCCGGTCTTCTAGGTACCTATTCTCAAGATGTGCAGATTTTTATTCCCAAGAAGCACCCTTCCAAATCATGTGACTTACTTTTTGTCTTCATGCTATCCTTATCATCCATTGCTTTGTCCCTTTCATTAAATAGTTCTTCTGTTCACCTAATCATCATAACAAGACAAAAGAGGTGAGTACTAGCAAGTGGCGGCAAGAGAACAATTAATACTTAAAGCTACAAATTTGACTAGCATTCCTTATGATTGTTCAACCAACCGTGACTTCTTTTGTGCTCTTATATAGTCTTAGAGGACACCAAACTTAGTGTTTGGCTATATGGTTCAAAGTGTTACTTCCTCCAAGTAATGTCATTAAGATCTCAACGGAATTAGTGTCACCTTTGGTTAAACCATCATGAGAAACACCTCATTTTTCTATTTCTAAACTTTAATTAAAAATTATGACATGGTTGCACTTTCATGAATTTCAAGACTCTAGAGAACCTTGACTCTCATGACTTGTTCTTACAATATATAGAACACCAAACTTAATTTTTGGCTATATATTCCAAGAAACACATGTCAAAATGGCAATATGATCATCATCTTTTGAAAGGTATCTTAGTGTGCCTTTAGGCACACCAAACTTAAAATTGAATCATATGCTTCACAATTCATGGATAGTTGTCAAAATTGTCTAGGAGAGCTTAAATTCATGTTAGAGCAACAATTATTATTCATACTGAAGCATAAAAAAAAAGAAAATAAATCATGGGTTGCCTCCCATGGAGCGCTTCTTTAACGTCATTAGCTTGACGGTTAGTTTACTGTTAAGGTGGATTGTAATGCCTCAAATCTTCTCCCCTCACAGTGAAGCTTTCTCCACTTGATTCCTTGATGATTTCTACATGTTCCAAGAAAAGGACCTTTTTGACTGAGAACACTTGGGGTAACTGAGATGAAAGTGTCGGAAGCTGTGTTGAGATTAATGGATGGTGGGATGATATCACCTTGTTTCCAGGGAAAAAATCTTCTGTAGGAATTTTCTTATTTCTCCATCCTCTTGGCAATTTTTTCACCACTCTTTTCTCTTCTTCCAGTAGTGCTCCAGTGATTATTGTGTCAGGGAGTTCCTCGTTAGCTGCTCTTCCCAACTTTTATGGCTTCAGTTCTTTCTTGAGTTCTCTTGGTTGCTGTATCTCTTAAAATTCTTGCTTGTTCATCAAGGATTGTTTCAAGGGTTCAGCTGCTGATTCATTGTTGCTTTCCTTTGTGCACATGTTACTGTGATCATCCTTCGGCTCTTTAGGTTCTGGTTCAGACTCAGATGTAGGTTTGAAAACATGGAAGGAGAGATGTTCATTATGTATTCGCAGGATTAACTCTCCTTGTTCCACATCTATCAGCACTCTAGCAGTGGCTAGAAATGGTCTCCCCAGAATAATGGGATGGAGGTAACTTTCCTCCATGTCCAGAACAACAAAGTCAGTGGGGAGGAAGTAGTTTTCTACTTTCACCAATACATTTTCGACTACTCCTTTGGCCTACTTCTGAGTTTTATCCGCCAATTAGATGATCACATCGGTGGGTCTCAGCTCATTGATTTGCAACTTCTTCATAAGAGACAGAGACATCACATTTATGCTAGCTCCTAGATCACAAAATCCTCTGTCAATTTTTGTCTCTCCTATGGCACATAGAATATGAAAGCTCCCTGGATCTTTTTTCTTCAGGAGTATGTCCTTCTTGATGAGGGCACTATATTCCTTGTTCATTGTCACTGTTTGTCCCCCATTTAAGGTTCCTTTCTTGGTCAGCAGCTCTTTCATGCACTTGATGTATGTAGGCATCTGTTGGAGAGTTTTGATAAAGGGGATGTTGACACTGAGAGATGCAAACATATCTAGGAATCTTGAATATGACCTTTCTTTCTCACCTCCCCTAAGTCTCTGAGGAAATGGTGCCTTTGGCACATAAGGTTTCGAAATTTCCTTCCTTGTTGATTCTTTCCTTTGTACAGAGCCAGTTTCTTGTTCCTTTTTCTCCAAGTCACCCTGGGAACTTCCTTGGCTGTGCTCTGTTGGCTTTCTGGTATCTTCTTCCAAGATTTCTTCATTTGCAAGAATAACTGCCTTACACTCTTCCCATCTCACCTTATTCAGTTCCCCTCTTGGATTTTTCTCAGTATCACTTGGGAAACTATCAGTGGACTTCGGAGTCTGCTGTGAAAGATGTTCTACCTGAGATTCGAGATTCTTAATAATCTCCCCTCATTTTTTTATACTACCTCTCACTTCTTCCCTCAATTTTTTCATGTCTTCAGACTCCTTGCAAAGATTTGCAAGCATATCTTCCATTTTGGACATTCTGTCATCATCATATGGTGATGGTTGGTTGGACGTGGGGTGTTGAGAGTGGTTATTGTGGTTTTGGTATAGTGGCTGTGAGTAAGTATTTTGTGTGGTCTGGTATGGTTTTTGGTTGGAGTGTTGGTGAGTGGAGTTGTTATACTGGTTTGGATTATGGGGCCTGTGGTCTTGGCCTTGGTTTTATTGGTTTTCCCACCCAAAGTTTGGGTGGTTCCTCCAACCAGAGTTATAGGTTTTAGAATATGGATCATGAGCTTGCCTAGATGAATTTCCAAGGTAATTAGCTTCCTCCCAGTTAACTCCTTCTTCTACGTCTAACTCTCCTTGAGGTGATGATTGAGTGTGGATAGCTGCAGCCTGATTCTTTTCCATTTGTTTGGTCAATTCAGTCAGTTGCTTGGTGATCATCTTATTCTGGGCCAGGATTACATCCATATGGTTTAATTCCAGGACTCCCCTGTTGTTGCTTCTGTCTGAGGCATAAAAATACTCATTGTCAGCCACTGTCTCTATAACATCAATGGCTTCTTCAATGGTCTTCTTCTTGTTAAGGAAACCTCCAGATGAGTGGTCTACAGCTTTCTTTGATTCACAATTCAGCCCTTCATAAAAGATATGAAATTGTACCCACTCATTAAACATATCAGGGGCACTTCCTTGTCAAATCTTTGAATCTCTCTCAGGCTTCATAAATAGTTTTACCATCCTGCTGTCTGAATGTCTGCACTTCAGTTCTCAACCTATTTACTTTTTGTGGAGGGTAGAACCTTGTCAAGAATCTATTCACTACATCCTCCCAGGTTGTCAAGCTTTCCTTGGGAAATGATTCTAGCCATTTTGATGCTTTTTTCCTCAAAGAAAATGGAAACAGTAGCAATCTATAGGTGTTAGGATGAACACCATTAGATTTAACTGTGTCACATATCTTTTGGAATTTAGTGAGATGTTCATTAGGGTCTTCTTGGGCACTTCCTCCAAAGGAACAGTTGTTTTGCACAAGAGTTATGAGCTGAGGCTTCAATTCAAAATTATTAGCATGGATAGTTGGCTTTTGAATGCTGCTACCACAGTTTCCTGGGTTTGGATTGATGTAGGATCCCAGAACTCTCCTCTCTTGTCCAGCAGGGTTGGCTGCACCTCTTCTAGCATGATTATTCACCTCTCCTTCATGATGGTTTTCCATATCATCCTCCATGGTTATATCCAAGTCTTCCTCCTCTTCTTCTGTACCAACAGCCCTCTTTCCTCTTGCTTCCCTTCTTAATCTCAGGAAGGTTCTTTCCGGTTCACTGTCAAAGGAGGTTGAAACCTCTCTTCTACATGTCATACAAGTAGCACAACAAGCAACAACCAGCAAGTGAAGGATTCACAATTAATGAAAAGGTGTGGTTAGAACAATTGAGGTAAATAATCAAACAGTTAATGAGCTAGTGGGTTAGTTTTACTGAAAAGTAAAGAAGTAAGGTAAAATTAAAGAAAAATAACTAAAAATGGCAGAGAACAAAAATGAACAACTAAAATTAAAATTCAATTAATCAAAAGAAAGAAAAGTGCTCAATCTAGTTATCCTCCAATTTAGTAATTGTCAATACAAAACCAATCCCCGGCAACGGCGCCATAAACTTGATTCTCTCGAAAACTATCTCTCAACAATTTCCTACCAGCAAGTGTACCGGATTGTCGTCAAGTAAAAACTCACTGTAGAGTGAGGTCGAATCCCACAGGGATTGGTTGGTTGATCAATATTAATTGGAGAATTGTGCTAGTTGAGCGAAATCATATTTGGTTGAGAATTACAGAATGTAAATTTGGCGGGAAACTTAAATTGCAAGAAATTAAATGATAGAAATTAAATGACAGAAATTAAATTGCGAGAAATTAAATGACAGAACCTTAAATTGCAAGAAATTAAATGGGAATGGGGGTTTAGCATGAAATTAAAGAAGTAGAATATAAAAGAATGGGTAGATCAGAGATGGGAATTCATTGAGGTCAGGAGATGTGATAATTCTCCGGATCAAGTTCGTTTTCATCTCTTCCTCAATCAATGCATTCATTGATCTCCTTGGCAATCTTAGGTGATTAGATCCCGATTCCTTGGCAATCTAATCTCTCTAAGCATGAACACTTGTCCAATTCCTTGATTAAGTGCTCATGGGAAGAGATGAAGTTCGGTCACTAATTATACCACACAAATTCATAGATCAAAGTATTGGTAGGATTACATGTCACTATATCCATCCAAACCCCAATCTAATCCGATGTGAGAAAGCATTTCTAGCATGATCTCTTCATTCCTCTTCCAAGGTTCTGAGGAGATCCAATTATGAATAGCTTCTTTTCCAAGACAACTATCTAATTGAATGAAGAACGAAGGCTTTCTAGTAAAATCAAGAGAAAAGAAAGAGGAAGAAGAATAAAAACTAATATTAATCCATTGAATTACACAGAGCTCCCTAACCCAATGAAAGGGGTTTAGTTGTTCATAGCTCTCAAAATGAAAATTGGAATTGAAAGATACATTGCTGGAAATTAAAATGAACCAAAATTAAAAAGTCCAGTCAAAGAGTCCCCGCTAAGCTATTTATACACTTTCTTCCATTGATCTTCATTCTCTAAATTGGGCTTTTGGTCTTGATGGAATTGGGTTAAAGTTGCTCCAATTAGTTTCCCTTGCTGTTAAGAGGAGATTTGTTTGCAAGGTCCTGGTGCTCAAGTTAGAGTCAACGTTTGATAGCCAACGTTGACTCAAATGCCCTTCTTAAAAACCATATAGATTTGCTGTCATTGGCGTTTGACTCAACGTTGGAGGGCCAACGTTCTGCTACCCACGCGTACGCGTGTACCACGCGTACGCATGAAGGCTGTGATTTTGCTTGTACACGCGTGCGCATACACCATGCTTACGTGTGCATTGCCATTTTTCCCATCCACGCGTATGCGTCACTGACGCGTGCGCGTCGATTCAAGTTTCTCAATTCCAAATTCTGGGCTCCTCATCGCGGACGTTGGAGGCAACGTTTGAGGCAACGTTGGACCTCCAACGTTCGTTTGGTGACGCGTACGCGTGACCCACGCGTGTGCGTGACTCACGCTTGCACGTGGATATAGAAATTTTATTCTTTCACGCGTACGCGTACGCATCGCTCAAAAATCCTTTAGCTCCAGAATTGAACATTTTATCACAACATTGGGGGTAACGTTGGCTTGCCAACGGTCCCTCAAACGTGAGCACCAGCAAATTATGCAGAGAATTGCTCTGCCTCCCTTTGAACGTTTTAGGCAACGTTGGTGGTCCAACTTGGCTACCAACGTTGCTTCTTCTTCAACTTTTTATGCTCCTTCTTCAGCTTCCTTCCATACTTTCCTTCATCTGTCATCAACCAATACATGCATCAAAACCTTGCTAAAGTCATGAGAATTCTCATCATTCTTAGCATACAAGTAATTATAGCATAATTCTCATGAAATTACATCAATTTAACCATGGTTAGGTGATTCTAGACATGCATGAATTTTTACCCCAATTGCTTACTTATAACTCAAGAAATTGCATAAAACCTATTAAAAACAAAGAAAAAGGCTAGTGAAACTAGCCTAAGATGCCCTGGCATCAGTGATCAGGCAAAAAAGTGGGAACAGTTACCCATGTTTTGCACACATCGGAGTTTCATTTCAAAATTGACCAGCTAAGGAAATTGTTATAAATAATAAAAGACTCGAAGTCACAAGGGTTGGAACTTTGCTTCAGAAAACACTGAGGCACACTCACATCCCTAGCGAATTTCTGAGTCTGTGTTCGAGTCTCTTTTCTGTAGGGTTTCTTCTATGTTTTTTATCTTTTCAATTTACAACTTCTGCAAAATTTTACTTTTCATGTTCAATTTATCTTTCGAGCAACTTTAATTTTCTTGTCAGATTTACCTTCTAGCATTTTTAATTCCCATGTCAAAAGTCCTTTAATTCAGTCGAAGACATTTTATCGCTTTGTTTAAATTCAATGCAAACTATTTCGATTTCAGTCAATTTTACTTTCAAAATTTTTATTTAACACCTTTTTCAGTCTTTCCTTTTAAATCTTGTCTGATTCGAGGATCTTTGATGCACTTTTAGAAAACTAGTACTCGTAAAAAATAGGAGTAGGTTTCGCTCCCAAACCATTAGAATCAAACCACCATCGATTCGTTAAAAATCGACAAAACAGTGATATATTAAATCATGATATCACAATATTTATGTCTCACATGATTTTTTTTTTTTTTTTTTTTTATATGTCTCACATGATCTTTATAGTTCTTGGTAGTGAGAATAGGGGTATCTTTAGGGGTATCTTTTTATTGCATTGTAATTCATCAATTCCTAATGGTTGCTTGATTTTCTTGTTTCTTGATTCTTTAGGGGTATCTTTTTATTGCATTGTAATTCATCAATTCCTAATGGTTGCTTGATTTTCTTGTTTCTTGATTCTCCAACCCATCAGAAACAAATCCACCAAAAGTGAAATACCTACAAAGTGTAATGGGCCTCATTATTAGACGAGGTGTGATCTATACCCACAGGCCTTCCTTACATTACTTTATATATATATATATATATTTTTATTTGGGGTCATTCAGTCATGACGAACCATGATGCAATGTCTGATGTCATACTAACATTTTTGACACACTTTTGTTAATTAGATAAACCACTTAAATGAGATTGATTAACTAAGGTAGTAGCTTAGTAGGTACCTTGTACCATGTACCATTATTACTAGAAGACCTGAAAGAAATTCGCATTTGAAGACCTTAATCTCTTCTTCCTTTCATTACTCTTATCTTTTTCTTCTTTTCTCAACCATTTCCTTTTTTCTTTCTCTCTCTACTCTGTCTATCTGATTACCTTTTTTTTTTTTCTAAAGTTAGTAGAGAAACTCAAATTTGTCACTTCTAAATAAATATAAAAAAATTATGTTATTTGAATTATAATGGATTGAATTTTATTATTATTATTATTATTATTATGAAAAGAGAAAATAAATTTTGGCCTTCTTATTATGAATTTTTTGGGCTTAAACTAATTTGCGGGTTTAGCGAATTGGCCAAATCTATTTCGCCCACGCCACATACAAAATGGAATTTGCGCATTCTGTACTATCTTTTGGACAATGCGAATTTAGAAAATTAATTTTTTTATTTGTTTTATTAAAAAAGCCGACCTACACCTTACCTCTCATCATCTCTTGTTTTTTGTTTTTTGGTTCTCTACTTCTCTCAAATCTAAAAACAACATTACATATATTGTTAATTTGACACATAATAAATTAATAATGTAATTTTTTTAAAAAATGTTTTGTCAATTTTTTGAAAAATAGTGCTTAAACTTTTTAAAACTACTGTTTAAAAACAAATAAAATTCTTAACTTATAATTCTCTGGTTCGTCAAAACAAAAAGGAGAAAAACTAATGTATCTAAATACATTCACAGCAAAGGAAAAAAGTCTTAATTAATTTTCGCTTTTCAGTATTTACACCCAAAAAATAAAAATTAAAATAAAATAGTTTGGTGTTGCTATGATACCATAAAATAGATTGGTGTTGTTGCTAAGAGAGTGGTTTCTGGAGGATTGTTTACAAAATAGAACACTAAAATAAAAATATAAAAACATAAAATTGTATTTATCAAATAAAATATGAATAAAAATAGTGTTTAAAGATATTAAATTAATATATTTTGTGTTGACAAAAAAATATATAGACACTAACAAAAGATATAATTTATTTTTTTTTTTTATAAAATTTTTGTTAATTTTTTATCATTATATTTTTTTAAATTTTTTTAATAAAAAAATATAAATAAATTAAATTTTTATAAATTATTTTAATTTATTATTAAATAAAATAAAAAAATATTAAATTTTATATTTTTATTTTTTATATTTTATTTTTAATATTTTATTTTATTTTATTTTCAAAAACAAACTTAGTGCGAAGAAATTGTAGAGGATATGGAAGACAAGTCAATGGTCAAAGTGGCAATAGCAGATGGTGTTCCAGGGAACCACCATGGACCGACGCCACCCGTAATGCACCCCAAGCACCCAAACCTATAACTATATTTGGGACCACACTCATTGCCATGCCTTACTACACTTGTATTCACATTTTCTACTCCTCTTTTCTCAGATTTTACTGCAACATTATCAAACTAGGCTTCTTATAATTAAGCTACAGGCTAACAAGTATTTTAAATGAAAAAATATTATTTGTATATTAAAATTAATAATTAAATTAATTATTATATATTTGTATATAAATATATGTAATTTAATTTATTTTTAATATGTATTTTATTATATTATTGATTAATTTTAATAGTTAATTTCAGTATATATCTATTATGATTGATTTAAAAAATATATTTTAACAGTCTCATTTAAAACATTTGACTAAATATTTTTAAAGCATAATAAATTTAAACCATTTCTATTGTTTGTACTGTTAATATGGTTGATTTTGTAAAATACCTTCTAGATAAATCTTTGTTATTAATCTTGGATTTTGTTGCTTGAATACGGGAAGCCTTGGAATCGAATAAAATCAAATGGGAATATTTTAACTTATCTAAGAATAAAAAATGGCTGATAATGGTAACCAAATAATATTTATATAACTAGGTGGCATTATTGGACTTGTCAAAAATAATACTTTGATATTTTCATGAGTCACATTTAGATTCCGACTTGAAAATAATGTTTGTCTATTCAGTATTCACATCACTATCTTAATATCAAATCTATCTCAATTTGATGGATGATGAAGGCCAAATCACCAAAATAAATGTTGTCTCATGTGCATCATCATTGAGGTATCTATCCCACCTTCCATGCCAGACGCCACAAGACTGAGTGAGCCTCTAATTAAGCAAGAAATAAAAATTAGGGTAAAATACTCAAATAAATTAAAATCATCTAAATATTACATAAATCATTTAAAACTAAAAATATTACGTCAATATCTTCATGCATGTTATTATATAAATTGAATGAGTCAAATTCAATTTGTAAATTATAGTAATAAATTGAAATAAGGTGATTTAATTTACATAAAAACGTTGTATTCATTATAAATTAAATAGAGCATACTCGAATTAGAGAAAGTCACAATAAATCTAATTAGGTCTATTCGATTTATATGGTGTAAGAGTAAAACGAACTTCACAAATTTGATTTATAAATATTTGATGGCAATCGTAAATCGAATCACCAATTGTCAATTTAGTATAAATTGAGCTATATATATAAATCGAATTTGATGAATTAGCTTTAGTATGAGATCAACGTATATAAATAGGAGCCGAATGTGAAATCCTTATGATAGTGTAAGTCACAATGGCTAGTGATGATAGTTTTTTAGTTTTGGTGCACTATAGAGGATCGATTAAAAAAAAACGCGTTCCTGAATTAAATTTACTGATAAGGATCCGCTTAACGCTTTTCTCAAAACTTCAACGAGTTTCACTGAGTTTTAGAATACTATCATCCAAAAACTGGGGTTGCAAAGCGTGAAACGGGTGGAGAAGTTTTTTTACAGAATTTTGATTTCCGTTTTGTGGGATGATGTGAAGTATGATTCCTTCGTCATAGGCAACGATGAAGATTTGCAAGTTTTGTTCCATTGTCGTTGCCAATTTTCCGAGGTGAGGACCCTTGAACTGTTGGCCAAGCTTGTAGATGTGGTCTCTAGTTCAGGAGGTTTGAACTGGAATCCTCAGCCTTCAGCCACGGCAGCCTGCTCTAGTTCGATACATGTTGGTGCCTCTTCATCTGTGCCCGTGATTGAGCCTAAGGAAGTTTTGGTTGCCTCCTCGTCCTTCGCTACTGATCTAAACTGCACTCGTGATGGAGATGTTGCGATTGCGATGGTGGTGCACGAAATTGTGATCATCAACAATGGCGCCAAAGGACTTGGAGCTCTCAAACGTGAATCACACTTTGTCACAATTTCGCACAATTAACTAGCAAGTGCACTGGGTCATCCAAGTAATACCTTACGTGAGTAAGGGTCGATCCCACGGAGACTGTCGGCTTGAAGCAAGCTATGGTCATCTTGTAAATCTCAGTCAGGCAGATTCAAATGGTTATGGAGGATTGATAATTAAAGATAAATAAAACATAAAATAAAGATAGAGATAGAGATACTTATGTAATTCATTGGTAGGAATTTCAGATAAGCATATGAAGATGCTTTGTTCCTCCTGAACCTCTTCTTTCCTATTGCCTTCTTCCAATCATTCATACTCCTTTCCATGGCAAGCTTTATGTTGGGCATCACCATTGCCAATGGCTACTTTCCGTCCTCTCAGTGAAAATATTTTACGCACGCTGTCACCACACGGCTAATCATCTGTCGGTTCTCGATCATGTTGGAATAGGATCCATTGATCCTTTTGCGTCTGTCACAGGCCCAACACTCACGAGTTTGAAGCTCGTCACAGTCATCCCTTCCCAGATCCTACTTAGAATACCACAGACAAGGTTTAGACATTCCGGATCTCAGGAATGGCCGCCAATAATTCTAGCCTATACCACGAAGGTTCTAATCTTAGATTAGAAACCCAAGAGATACACATTCAATCTTGTTTGCATGTAGAACAGAAGTGGTTGTCAGTCACGCGTTCATAGGTGAGAATGGTGATGAGTGTCACATAATCATCACATTCATCATGTTCTTGAGTGTGAATGAATATCTTGGAGAAGAAATAGACTTGAGTTGAATACAAATACAATAGTACTTTGCATTAATTCATGAAGAACAGCAGAGCTCCACACCTTAATCTATGGTGTGTAGAAACTCCACCGTTAAAAATACAAAAGTGATAATGGTGGTCATTGGCTTCAGCTCCAGACAGGGAACTAGAAGAACCAAGATGAAAATACAATATCATATAGAAAACTAGTAGCCTAGGGTTACAGAAATAAGTAATTAATGCAGAAATCTTCTTCCGGGCCCACTTGGTGTGTGCTTGGGCTGAGCATTGAAACTTCCATGTGTAGAGATTTTTCTTGGAGTTAAACGCCAGCTTTTGTGCCAGTTTGGGCGTTTAACTCCAGCTTTTGTGCCAGTTCTGGCGTTAAACGCTAGAATTCTTGAGCTGACTTGGAATGCCTGTTTGGGCCATCAAATCTCGAGCAAAGTATAGACTATTATATATTGATGGAAAGCTCGGGATGTCTACTTTCCAACGCAATTAAGACCACGCCAAATGGACTTCTGTAGCTCCAGAAAATCTACTTCGAGTGCAGGGCGGTCATAATCCAACAGCATCTGCAGTCCTTTTTCGGCCTCTGAATCAGATTTTGCTCAAGTCCCTCAATTTCAGCCAGAAAATACCTAAAATCACAGAAAAACACACAAACTCATAGTAAAGTCTAGAAATATTATTTTTATTTAAAAACTAATAAAAACATAATAAAAACTAACTAAAATATACTAAAAACATACTAAAAACAATGCCAAAAAGCGTATAAATTATCCGCTCATCACAACACCAAACTTAAATTGTTGCTTGTCCCCAAGCAACTGAAAATCAAATAGGATAAAAATAAGAGAATATACAATGAATTCCAAAAGCATCTATGAAGATCAGTATTAATTAGATGAGCGGGGCTTTTGGCTTTTTGCTTCTGAACAGTTTTGGCATCTCACTTTATCCTTTTGAAGTTCAGAATGATTGGCTTCTATAGGAACTCAGAATCCAGATAGTGTTATTGATTCTCCTAGTTAAGTATGTTGATTCTTGAACATAGCTACTTTATGAGTCTTGGCCGTGACCCTAAGTATTTTGTTTTCCAGTATTACCACCAGATACATAAATGCCACAGACACATAACTGGGTGAACCTTTTCAGATTGTGACTTAGATTTGCTAAAGTCCCCAATTAGAGGTGTCCAGAGCTCTTAAGCACACTCTTTTTGCTTTGGACCACGACTTTAACCGCTCAGTCTCAAGTTTTCACTTGACACCTTCACGCCACAAGCACATGGTTAGAGACAGCTTGGTTTAGCCGCTTAGGCCAGGATTTTATTCCTGTGGGCCCTCCTATCCACTGATGCTCAAAGCCTTGGATCCTTTTTTATTTTACCCTTGCCTTTTGGTTTAAAGGGTTACTGGCTTTTTCTGCTTGCTTTTCTTTCTTTCTCTCTTTTTTTTCTTTTTTCGTTTTTTTTTGCATATATACATTTTTTCTGCAAGCTTTTCACTGCTTTTTCTTGCTTCAAGAATCAATTTTATGATTTTTCAGATTATCAAATAACATTTCTCCTTTTCTATCATTCTTTCAAGAGCCAACAATTTTAACATTCATGAATCAACAAATTCAAAAAATATGCATTGTTCAAGCATTCATTCAGAAAGACAATAGTATTGCCACCACATCAAAATAACTAAACTGTTTTAAAATTCGAAATTCATGCACTTCTTTTTCTTTTTCAAATAAAAACATTTTTCATTTAAGAAAGGTGATGGATTCATTTTCATAGCTTCAAGGCATAGACACTAAGACACTAATGATCATGTAATAAAGACACAAACATAGATAAACATAAAGCATAACTTTCGAAAAACAGAAAATAAAGAACAAGGAAATTAAAGAACAGGTCCACCTTAGTGATGGCGGCTTGTTCTTTCTCTTAAAGATCTTATGGAGTGCTTGAGCTCCTCAATGTCTCTTCCTTGCCTTTGTTGCTCCTCTCTCATGGTTCTTTGGTCTTCTCTAATTTCATGGAGGAGGATAGAATGCTCTTGGTGCTCCACCCTTAGTTGTCCCATGTTGGAACTTAATTCTCCTAGGGAGGTGTTGATTTGCTCCCAATAGTTTTGTGGAGGAAAATGCATCCCTTGAGGCATCTCAGGGATTTCATGGTGAGGAATTTCCTCATGTCCAGGAGTGGGATCTCTTGTTTGCTCCATCCTTTTCTTAGTGATGGGCTTATCCTCATCAATGAGGATGTCTTCCTCTATGTCAATTCCAGCTGAATTGCAGAGGTGACAAATGAGGTGAGGGAAGGCTAACCTTGCCAAGGTAGAGGGCTTGTCCGCCACCTTATAGAGTTCTTGGGATATAACCTCATGAACTTCTACTTCCTCTCCAATCATGATGCTATGGATCATGATGGCTCGGTCTATAGTAACTTCAGACCGGTTGCTAGTGGGAATGATTGAGCGTTGGATGAACTCCAACTATCCCCTAGCCACGGGCTTGAGGTCATGCCTTCTTAGTTGAACCGACTTCCCTCTTGCATCTCTTTTCCATTGGGCGCCCTCTTCACAGATGTCCATGAGGACTTGGTCCAACCTTTGATCAAAGTTGACCTTTCTAGTGTGTGGGTGTACATCTCCTTGCATCATAGGCAAATTGAATGCCAACCTTACATTTTCCAGACTAAAGTCTAAGTATTTCCCTCGGACCATTGTAAAACAATTCTTGGGGTCCGAATTCACACTTTGATCATGGTTCTTGGTGATCCATGCATTGGCATAGAACTCTTGAACCATTAAGATTCTGACTTGTTGAATGGGGTTGGTGAGAACTTCCCAACCTCTTCTTCGAATCTCATGTCGGATCTCCGGATATTCACCCTTTTTGAGCTTGAAAGGGACCTCGGAGATCACTTTCTTCTTGGCCACAACTTCATAGAAGTGGTCTTGATGCACCCTTGAGAGGAATCTCTCCATCTCCCATAACTTGGAGGTGGAAGCTTTTGCCTTCCCTTTCCTCTTTCTAGAGGTTTCTCCGGCCTTTGATGCCATTAATGGTTATGGAAAAACAAAAAAGCTTTAGCTTTTATCACACCAAACTTAGAAGTTTGCTCGTCCTCGAGCAAAAGAAAAAAGAAGAGAGTAGAAGAAGAAGAAATAGAGGAGATGGAGGGGGCTTAGTGTTTCGGCCAAGGGGGACAAGTAGTGTGTATGTTGTGTGAAAATGAAGGAGTGAAGATGGGCTTATATAGGAGTGGAGAGTGGGGTATGGTTCGGCCATTATGGGTGGGTTTGGGAGGGAAAGTGGTTTGAATTTGAATGGTGAGGTAGGTGGGGTTTTATGAAGGATGGATGTGAGTGGTGAAGAGAATGGTGGGATTTGATAGGTGAGGGGTTTTTGGGGAAGAGGTATTGAGGTGATTGTGAATGGGTGAAGAAGAGAGAGAGAGAGGTAGGGTGGGTGGGGATCCTGTGGGGTCCACAGATCCTGAGGTGTCAAGGATATCTCATCCCTGCACCAAGTGGCGTGCAAAAATGTCCATTTCTGCCAATCCTGGCGTTAAACGCCAGGCTACTGCCCATTTCTGACGTTTAACGCCAGCTTCTTGCCCATTCCTGGCGTTAAACGCCAGTCTGGTGCCCATTTCTGGCATTAAACGCCCAGAATGGTGCCAGACTGGGCGTTTAACGCCCATTCTGCTACCCTTACTGGCGTTTAACCGCCAGTAAGTTTCTCCTCCAGGGTGTTCTATTTTTAATACTGTTTTTTCTTCTGTTTTTACTTTTTCAATTGTTTTTGTGACTTCACATGATCATCAACCTACAGAAAACATAAAATAACAAAAGAACATAGAAATTTAACATAGATAATTAAAGATTGGGTTGCCTCCCAACAAGCGCTTCTTTAATGTCAGTAGCTTGACAGTGGGCTCTCATGGAGCCTCACAGATACTCAGAGCATGATGATGGCCTCTCAACACCAAACTTAGAGTTTGGTTATGGCCTCCCAACACCAAACTTAGAGTTTGACTATGGGGACTTTGTTTGACTCTGTATTGAGAGAAGTTCTTCATGCTTCCTCTCCATGGTTATAGAGGGACATCCTTGAGCTTTAAACACAAGGGAGTCTTCATTCACTTGAAGGACTAATTCTCCTCTGTCTACATCAATCACATCTTTTGCTGTGGCTAGAAAGGGTCTACCAAGGATGATGGATTCATCTATACACTTCCCAGTGTCTAGGATTATGAAATCAGCAGGGATGTAGTGGTTTTCAACCTTTACCAAGATATCCTCTACAAGTCCATAAGCCTGTTTCTTCCACCATTACTGTTGTTGAAACCTTGTTGAGGTCTCTGTTGGTCCTTCCATAAGAGATTTGGATGATTTCTCCATGAAGGATTATAGGTGTTTCCATAGGATTCTCCCATGTAATTCACCTCTTCCATTGCTGGGTTCTCAGGATCATAAGCTTCTTCTTCAGATGAAGCTTCTTTGGTACTGCCTGTTGCTGCTTGCATTCCAGACAGACTTTGAGAAATCATATTGACTTGTTGAGTCAATATTTTATTCTGAGCCAGTATGGCATTCAGAGTATCAATCTCAAGAACTCATTTCTTCTGATTTGTCCCATTATTCACAAGATTCCTTTCAGAGGTGTACATGAATTGGTTATTTGCAACCATTTCAATGAGTTCCTGAGCTTCTGCAGGCATCTTCTTCAGATGAAGAGATCCTCCAGCAGAGCTGTCCAATGACATTTTGGACAGTTCAGACAGACCATCATAGAAGATACCTATGATGCTCCATTCTGAAAGCATGTCAGAAAGGCACCTTCTGATCAATTGCTTGTATCTTTCCCAAGCTTCATAGAGGGATTCACCTTCCTTTTGTCTGAAGGTTTGGACTTCCACTCTAAGCTTACTCAATTTTTGAGGTGAAAAGAACTTTGCCAAGAAGGCATTGACTAGCTTTTCCCAAGAGTTAAGGCTTTCCTTAGGTTGTGAATCCAACCATATTCTAGCTCTGTCTCTTACAGCAAAAGGAAAAAGCATAAGTCTGTGGACCTCAAGGTCAACCCCATTGGTCTTGACAGTGTCACAGATTTGCAAGAATTTAGCTAAGAACTGATGAGGATCTTCTAATGGAAGTCCATGAAACTTACAATTCTGTTACATTAGAGAAACTAATTGAGGCTTAAGCTCAAAGTTGTTTGCTCCAATGGCAGGGATAGAGATGCTTCTCCCATAGAAGTCGGGAGTAGGTGCAGTAAAGTCACCAAGCACCTTCCTTGCATTGTTGGCATTGTTGTTTTCGGCTGCCATGGCTTCTTCCTCCTTGAAGAGCTCTGTTAGGCCCTCTAGAAAGAGTTGTGCTTTAGCTTCTCTTAGCTTTCTCTTCAAGGTCCTTTCAGGTTCAGGATCAGCTTTAACAAGGATGCCTTTGTCTTTGCTCCTGCTCATAAGAAAGAGAAGAGAACAAGAAAGTATGGAATCCTCTATGTCAGAGTATAGAGATTCCTTGAGGTGTCAGAGGAAAAGACGAATAGAAGGAGGAGGTAGAGAGAGGAGAATTCGAACATATAAAGAAGGAGGGAGTTCGAATTGCACCTTGAGGAAGAGTGTTAGTCCTTTATATAGAAGGATGTGAGAAGAGGGGAAGAATTTTCGAAATTAAAGTAAAAAGATTTTGGAATAATAAAAAGAAATTTGAAAATTTGATTGAGATTTTCGAAAATTAAGTTTGGGAAAGAAATTAAGTGATTTTGAAAAAGATTTTGAAATTAGAAATTAAAAAGATATGATTGAAAATTAATTTTGAAAAAGATGTGATTGAAAGATATGATTGAAAATCAATTTTTAAAAAAGAAAGTTTTAAAATTAAAGTTGATTACTTGACTAACAAGAAATTAAAAGATATGATTCTTAAAATTTAAAATTTGATCCTTTTTTAATAGGCAAGTAACAATTTGAAAATTTTGAAGTAAATCATTAATTTTAGCAAGGATTTTCGAAAATAGTAAAAATAATAAAAAAATGGAAAGAAATTGATTTTGAGAAGATATGATTGAAAGGATATAAGTTGAAAAAGATTTTATTTTGAAAAATTATGAAGATTTGAAAAAAATTTGAATTAAAAACAAAATCTTCCCTCTAGTGTCATCCTGGCGTTAAACGCCCAGAATGGTATCCATTCTGGCGTTTAACGCCCAAAATGCTACCTTTTTGGGCGTTAAACGCCCAGCCAGGTACCCTGGCTGGCGTTTAAACGCCAGTTTTCCTTCTTCACTAGGCGTTTTGAACGCCCAGATTTTTCTGTTTAATTCCTCTACTGAATGTTCTGAATCTTCAATTCTCTGTATTATTGACTTGAAAAGACACAATTTTGAAAATATTTTTGAATTTTTAATGATGAGAAACAAAAAAATGCAACTAGGATCAAATAAACAATGCATGCAAGACACCAAACTTAGAAGTTTGTATACTAAGGACTATAACAATTTGAAAATGCATATAAGAAACAACAAAAGACACAAAATAAGAGAAATTAAAGATCAGAGCACTGAAATCATCAAGAACAACTTGAAGATTAATGAAGAACATAATGCATATATTCGAAAAATGCAAGAAGAATAAAGATATGCAATTGACACCAAACTTAAAAATTGATACTAGACTCAAACAAGAAACATAAAATATTTTTGATTTTTCTGAGTTTATAAAATTTTTTTAGTGATTTTTCAAAAATTGAGTGGAAAAGAAAATAAAGGGGTTCAAAATTTTTAATAAGACTTCCAAGAATCATTGCAATGCTAGTCTAAGACTCCAGTCCAGGAATTAGACATGGCTTACTAGCCAGCCAAGCTTTCAATGAAAGCTCCGGTCCAAAACACTAGACATGGCCAATGGCCAGCCAAGCTTTAGCAGATCATTGCAAACAACAGCAAAGTTGATAGAAATCAATAAGCTCTTGTGATGATAAGTTGAAACCTCGGTCCAATAAGATTAGACATGGCTTCACAGCCAGCCAGACTTCAACAGATCATCATGAAACTCTAGAATTCATTCTTAAAGACTCTGAAAAACAAAATAGAAAATTTTTTTTTTGAATTTTTCGAAACTAAAAATAAAATAAAATTACCTAATCTAAGCAACAAGATGAACCGTCATTTGTTCAAACTCGAACAATCCCCGGCAACGGCGCCAAAAACTTGGTGCACGAAATTGTGATCATCAACAATGGCGCCAAAGGACTTGGAGCTCTCAAACGTGAATCACACTTTGTCACAATTCTGCACAACTAACCAGCAAGTGCACTGGGTCGTCCAAGTAATACCTTATGTGAGTAAGGGTCGATCCCACGAAGACTGTCGGCTTGAAGCAAGCTATGGTCATCTTGTAAATCTCAGTCAGGCAGATTCAAATGGTTATGGAGGATTGATAATTAAAGATAAATAAAACATAAAATAAAGATAGAGATAGAGATACTTATATAATTTATTGGTAGGAATTTCAGATAAGCGTATGAAGATGCTTTGTTCCTCCTGAACCTCTTCTTTCCTATTGCCTTCTTCCAATCATTCATACTCCTTTCCATGGCAAGCTTTATGTTGGGCATCACCATTGCCAATGGCTACTTCCCGTCCTCTCAGTGAAAATGTTCTACGCACGCTGTCACCACACGGCTAATCATCTGTCGGTTCTCGATCATGTTGGAATAGGATCCATTGATCCTTTTGCGTCTGTCACAAGCCCAACACTCACGAGTTTGAAGCTCGTCACAGTCATCCCTTCCCAGATCCTACTTAGAATACCACAGACAAGGTTTAGAGATTCCGGATCTCAGGAATGGCCGCCAATAATTCTAGCCTATACCACGAAGGTTCTAATCTTAGATTAGAAACCCAAGAGATACACATTCAATCTTGTTTGCATGTAGAACGGAAGTGGTTGTTAGTCATGCGTTCATAGGTGAGAATGGCGATGAGTGTCACATAATCATCACATTCATCATGTTCTTGAGTGCGAATGAATTTCTTGGAGAAGAAATAGACTTGAGTTGAATAGAAAAACAATAGTACTTTGTATTAGTTCATGAAGAACAGCAGAGCTCCACACCTTAATCTATGGTGTGTAGAAACTCCACCGTTGAAAATACAAAAGTGATAATGGTGGTCATTGGCTTCGGCCCCAGAGAGGGAGCCAGAATAACCTAGATGAAAATACAATATCAAAAGGTCCTATTTATAGAAAACTAGTAGCCTAGGGTTACAAAAATAAGTATTTAATGCAGAAATCTTCTTCCGGGCCCACTTGGTATGTGCTTGGGCTGAGCATTGAAACTTCCATGTGTAGAGACTTTTCTTGGAGTTAAACGCCAGCTTTTGTGCCAGTTTGGGCATTTAACTCCAGCTTTTGTGCCAGTTCCGGTGTTAAACGCCAGAATTCTTGAGCTGACTTGGAATGCCTGTTTGGGCCATCAAATATCGGGCAAAGTATAAACTATCATATATTGCTGGAAAGCCCAAGATATCTACTTTTTAACGCAATTGAGAGCGCGCCAATTGGGCTTCTGTAGCTCCAGAAAATCCACTTCGAGTGCAGGGAGGTCAGAATCCAACAGCATCTGCAGTCCTTTTTCAGCCTCTGAATCAGATTTTGCTCAGGTCCCTCAATTTCAGCCAGAAAATACCTGAAATCACAGAAAAATACACAAACTCATAGTAAAGTCCAGAAATGTGATTTTTATTTAAAAACTAATAAAAACATAATAAAAACTAACTAAAATATACTAAAAACAATGCCAAAAAAGCGTATAAATTATCCGCTCATCAGATGGCCGGTACTCCTGATGTGGTACCGGATTCCCGACAGGGTAGAGCACCGGATGGTGTGAAAGATGTATTGCAGAATGATGATGATGATGTTGATGTGGAGCCCGCCACGATTGCCAATGATAGCGATGATGACATAGCGAGGAGTACTCCAGCTGGGGGTGGTGGAGCGGCTAGTTCAGGATCTCAGCAGGTGGTACCTGGCGTGCTTGTCGGATTTGGGGCCAAAGACAGCAGGATACAGGAGGACTAGCTGAATTCCAAGTCGGTCAGTAGTTTCAGGATAAAGAGGAGGTTGTGCTAAGCATGAAGACTTACAGCATCAGACATGGGGTTGAGTATAAAGTACTAGAATCTGATTATCGCAAGTACCATGAGAAGTGTAAGGAATTCAGCAACGGGTGCACGTGGTTGATTTGTATCAGTCTCTGCCAGCGAAGAGGTGTTTGGGAGGTAGAACGGTACAATGAACCGCATACTTTTCTGGCCACATCAATATCTAGTGATCATAGGAGGCTTGATTACCATGTGATCTCGGCTTCATACTGCTTATGATTAGAGCCGATGCTGCCGTGTCGATCAAGGTACTGCTGAATGCGACAAATACCCATTTAATTTTAGACCAACTCATAGGAGGGTTTGGATGGCTAAGCAGAAGGCCGTGGCTCAGATTTATGGAGACTGAGAAAAGTCATATAATGAGTTGCCATGATGGATGCTAAGTGTGCAGATGACGATGTCGGGTAGTATTGCAGTGATGAGGACTTGCATGCTTATTTCCACCGTCTTTTTTGGACAATATTATCGTGTATCGAGATCTTCCGACATTGTAAGCTGTGGGTTAGTGTCCACGGGTTCATTTGTACGGAAAATACGGTGTTACACTGCTTGTTGCAATTGCTCACGACGGTAATTCTGATATCATTCCTGTCGCATTTGTACTTGTGGAGGGTGAGAATGCAGAGTTACGGTCATTCTTCTTATTCCACCTTCGGCAGCACGTAATGCGTCAACCGGGTATTATAGTCTTATCGGATAGGCACAACGGGATCAAGACTGCATTAGAGGCTCCTGATGGGGGTTGGCTTCCACCGAATGCATATCGGGCATTTTGTATCCGACACGTGATGGCAAATTTTGTCCTGAGTTTTAGGGGGGCAAGGATGCTAGGAGGTTTCTAGTGAATGCTACTTATGCGAAGACTGAGGTCGAGTTTCACTACTGGTTTGACATCCTCTGCTCTAAAGACCCTACAATGTGTGACTGAGCTAATCGGATTGACTATGCGCAGTGGACTCAGCATAGAGATGAAGGTCGAAGGTTCAGGCATATGATTATGAACATCTCCAAGCGTGTAAAGTCGATACTGAAGGGTGCAAGGAACCTTCCAGTTTTTTCATTGGTGAAGTCCATCTATGGGAGATTGGCAAAGCTATTTGTTCGCAAAGAAAGAGAGGCAGAGACACAGCTAGGAACCAGGCATCGATTTAGTCAGCATCTGATGAAGGCAATTGAGGATAATATGAAGGCCTCAAGGTTTTTCACGATGACTTTGTATGACACGGATAATTCTGAGTACACTATGGCTGAGACCATACCGACAGGTAGCTTCTCACTTGGATCTTACAGAGTGTTCCTGGTGCATGAAATCGTGATCTCTAACAATGACGCCAAAAACTTGGTATGCACAATCTTAATCTCAACTCTTTTTCACAACTCTGCACAACTAACCAGCAAGTGCACTGGGTCGTCCAAGTAATACCTTACGTGAGTAAGGGTCGATCCCACGGAGATTGTCGACTTGAAGCAAGCTATGGTCATCCTTGTAAATCTCAGTCAGGCAGATTCAAATGGTTATGAGGTTTTGATAATTAAAATATAAATAAAATATAAAATAAGATAAAGTTACTTATGTAATTCATTGGTGGGAATTTCAGATAAGTGACTGGAGATGCTTTGTTGCTTCTGAACCTCTGCTTTCCTATTGTCTTCTTCCAACCATGCGTTACCTCCTTCCATGGCAAGCTGTATGATCCTCTCGGATGAAAACAAATCCATATACGCTGCCACCGCACGGCTAATCATCTGTCGGTTCCCGCTAGCGTCGGAATAGGACCATAGTCCTTTTGCACACTGTCACTTATGCCCCACATTCGCAGGTTTGAAGCTCGTCACAGTCATCCCTTCCCAGATCCTACTCGAAATACCATAGACAAGGTTTAGACTTTCCGGATCTCAGGAATGCTGCCAATGGTTCTAGCCTAAACCACGAAGACTCTGATCTCACAGAATGGAATGCTCTGTTGTCAGGAGAGGCAACCATGCATCGTGAACTAGGAGGCCAAGGGATACACACTCAAGCAATTGCAGATAGAACGGAAGTGGTTGTCAGGCACGCGTTCATAAGTGAGAATGATGATGAGTGTCACGGGTCATCACATTCATCAGGTTGGAGTGCGAGTGAATATCTTAGAGAAGAAGTAGGCGTGAATTGAATAGAAAAACAATAGTACTTGTATTAATTCATGAAGAACAGCAGAGCTCCACACCTTAATCTATGGGGTGTAGAAACTCCACCGTAGAAAATACATAAGTGAAAGGTCTAGGCATGGCCGTGAGGCCAGCCTCCAAACGTGAACATACAAGTTCAAAAGATAAAAGATTCAACCAAAAAACCCAAAATAAATCTCTAAAAGTAGTTTTTATACTAGACTAGTTACTAAGGTTTACAGAAAATGCGTAACTAAGTGTATATAGTGCAGAAATCCACTTCCGGGGCCCACTTGGTGTGTGCTTGGGCTGAGCATTGAAGCTTTTTCGTGCTTAGGCGGTTCCTAGAGTTAAAGGCCAACTTTGGTGCCAGTTTGGGCGTTTAACTCCAATTTTGGTGCCAGTTTGGGCGTTTTATGCCAAGATATTTTAGGCTGACTTTGAACGCCAGTTTGGGCCATTGAATCTCGGGCAAAATATAGACTATTATATATTGCTGGAAAGCCCAGGATGTCTACTTTCCAAATCAATTGAGATCGCGCCAATTGATCTTTTGTAGCTCCAGAAAATCTACTTCGAGTGCAGGGAGGTCAGAATCCAACAGCATTTGCAGTCCTTTTTCAGCCTTTGAATCAGATTTTTGCTCAGGTCCCTCAATTTCAGCCAGAAAATACCTGAAATCATAGAAAAACACACAAATTCATAGTAAAATCCAGAAATGTGATTTTTGAATAAAAATAATAAAAATGTAATAAAAAGTAATAAAAACATACTAAAAACTATGTAAAAACAATGCCAAAAAGGGTATAAATTATCCGCTCATCACAACACCAAACTTAAATTGTTGCTTGTCCCCAAGCAACTGAAAACAAAATAGGATAAAAAGAAGAGAATATACAATGAATTCCAAACTTATCAATGAAGATTAGCTTCAATTAGATGAGCGGGACTTGTAGCCTTTTTGCTTCTGAACAGTTTTGGCATCTCACTTTATCCTTTGAAGTTTAGAATGATTGGCATCTATAGGAATTCAGAATTCAGATAATGTTATTGATTCTCCTAGCTTAGTATGTTGATTCTTGAACACAGTTACTTTATGAGTCTTGGCCGTGACCCTAAGCATTTTGTTTTCCAGTATTACCACCGGATACATAAATGCCACAGACACATAACTGGGTGAACCTTTTCAGATTGTGACTCAGCTTTGCTAGAGTCCCCAATTAGAGGTGTCCAGAGCTCTTAAGCACACTTTTTTTCCTTTGGACCACGACTTTAACCGCTCAGCCTCAAGCTTTTCACTTGACACCTTCACGCCACAAGTACATGGTTAGGGACAGCTTGATTTAGCCGCTTAGGCCAGGATTTTATTCCTGTGGGCCCTCCTATCCATTAATGCTCAAAGCCTTGGATCCTTTTTATTTTATCTTTGCCTTTTGGTTTAAAGGGCTATTGGCTTTTTCTGCTTGCTTTTTCTTTTTTTTTCTTTTTTTTCTTTATTTTTTTTGCATTTTTTTCTTTTTTTTCTACAAGCTTTTGTGTTCACTTCTTTTTCTTGCTTCAAGAATCAATTTTATGATTTTTCATATTATCAATAACATTTCTCCTTTTTCATTATTCTTTCAAGAGCCAACAGTTTTTAACATTCATAAATAACAAATTCAAAAATATGCACTATTCAAGCATTCATTCAGAAAACAAAAAGTATTGCCACCACATCAAAATAATTAAACTAATTTCAAGATAGAATTCGAAATCATGTACTTCTTGTTCTTTTGCAATTAAAACATTTTTTATTTAAGAAAGGTGATGGATTCATAGGACATTCATAGCTTTAAGGCATAGACACTAGACACTAATGATCATGTAATAAAGGCACAAACATAGATAAGACATAGGGCATAAGAAACGAAAAACAGAAAATAAAGAACAAGGAAATTAAAGAACGGGTCCACCTTAGTGATAGCGGCTAGTTCTTCCTCTTGAAGATCTTATGGAGTGCTTGAGCTCCTCAATGTTTCTTCCTTGCCTTTGTTGCTCCTCCCTCATGGCTCTTTGATCTTCTTTAATTTCATGGAGGAGGATGGAATGCTCTTGGTGCTCCATCCTTAGTTGTCCCATGTTGGAACTTAATTCTCCTAGGGAGGTGTTGATTTGCTCCCAATAGTTTTGTAGAGGAAAGTGCATCCCTTGAGGCATCTCGGGGATTTCATGATGAGGAACTTTCTCATGCTCTTGTTGAGGTCCATGAGTGGGCTCTCTTATTTGCTCCATCCTTTTCTTAGTGATGGGCTTATCCTCTTCAATGAGGGTGTCTTCCTCTATGACAACTCCAGCTGAATTGCATAGGTGACAAATGGGATGAGGGAAGGCTAACCTTGCCAAAGATATGAACTCATGAACTTCTACTTCCTCTCCATTCATGATACTATGGATCATGATAGCCCGGTCTATTGTAACTTCAGACCGATTGCTAGTAGGGATTATAGAGCGTTGGATAAACTCCAACCATCCCCTAGCCACTGGTTTGAGGTCAAGCCTTCTTAGTTGAACCGGTTTGCCTCTTGAATCTCTCTTCCATTGAGCGCCTTCCATACAAATGTCCATAAGGACTTGGTCCAACCTTTGATCAAAGTTGACCCTTCTAGTGAAAGGGTGAGGATCTCCTTGCATCATGGGCAAGTTAAATTCCAACCTCACATTTTCCGGACTGAAATCCAAGTAATTCCCCTGAACCATTGTGAGCTAATTCTTTGGGTTCGGGTTCACACTTTGGTCATGGTTTTTAGTGATCCATGCATTGGCATAGAACTCTTGAACCATTAAGATCCCGACTTGCTGAATGGGGTTGGTGAGGATTTCCCAACCTCTTCTTCGAACTTCATGTCGGATCTCCGGATATTCACTCTTTTTGAGCTTAAAGGGGACCTCGGAGATCACCTTTTTCTTGGCCACAACTTCATAGAAGTGGTCTTGATGGACCTTTAAGATGAATCTCTCCATCTCCCATGACTCGGAGGTGGAAGCAATTGCCTTCCCTTTCCTCTTTCTAGAGGTTTCTCCGGCCTTTGGTGCCATTGATGGTTATGAAAAAACAAAAAGCTTTAGCTTTTCCCATACCAAACTTAGAAGAATTGCTCGTCCTCGAGCAAAAGAAGAAAGAAAAGAGTAGAAGAAGAAGAAATGGAGGAGATGGAGGGTTGGTGTAGGTTCGGCCAAGGAGGGTTGTAGTGTGTATGTTGTGTGAAATTGAAGGTAGTGAGGAGGGGTATTTATAGGGTAAGAAAGGGGGGTTCGGTCATGAAGGGGAGGGTTTGGGAGGGAAATGGTTTGAATTGAATGGTGAGGTAGGTGGGGTTTAATGATGGATGGATGTGAGTGGTGTTTGGGGAAGAGTTATTGATGGGATTGGTCAATAGTATTTGGGGAAGAGTGTTATGGAAAGGTGTGAAGAGGAGAGAAGAAGAAGTGGGGTAGTGGGGATCCTGTGGGGTCCACAGATCTTGAGGTGTCAAGAAATTTGAGTCCCTGCACCATTCTAGCATTCAAACGCCCATTCTGTGCCAATTCTGGTGTTTAATGCCAGCTCTGCTACCTTTCCTAGCGTTAAACGCCACTCTGCTACCCATTTCTGGCATTAAATGCCAGCCTGTGCCAGACAGCCCTTTCTGGCGTTAAACGCCCAGAGTGCTGCCCATTCTGGAGTTTAACGCCCAGAATGCTGCCAGGTTGGGCTTTAAACGCCAGTAAGCCTGTCCTCCAGGGTGTGCTGTTTTTAATGCTGTTTTTCATTCTGTTTTTCATTTTTCAGAGATCATCAACCTAAAGAAAACATAAAATAACAATGGAAAACAAATAAATATAATTAAATAACATTGGGTTGCCTCCCAATAAGCGCTTTTTTAATGTCAGTAGCTTGACAATGAAGCTCTTAGAGAGCTTCACAGAGACTCAGAGCTTGATGTTGGCCTCCCAACACCAAACTTAGAAGTTGAGTGTGGGGGGCTCTGTTTGACTCTGTATTGAGAGAAACTTTTTATGCTTCCTCTCCATGGTTACAGAAGAAGATCCTTGAGCCTTAAACACAAGGTAGTCCTCATTCACTTGAAGGACTAACTTTCCTCTGTCCACATCAATCACAGCTCTTTCTGTGGCTAGGAAGGGTCTTCCAAGGATGATGGATTCATCTTCATCCTTCCCAGTCTCTAGGATTATGAAGTCATCAGGGATGTAATAGCCTTCAACCTTCACTAAGATATCCTCTACAAGTCCATAAGCCTGTTTCCTTGAATTGTCTGCCATCTCTAGTGAGATTCTTGAAGCTTGCACCTCAAAGATCCCTAGTTTCTCCATTACAGAGAGGGGCATGAGGTTTATACTTGACCCAAGGTCACACAGAGCCTTCTTAAAGGTCATGGTGCCTATAGTACAAGGTATTAAGAACTTTCCAGGATCCTGTTTCTTCTGAGGTAATTTCAGTTGAACCAGATCATTTAGTTCATTGATGAGCAATGGGGGTTCATCCTCCCAAGTCTCATTACCAATTAACTTGACATTCAGCTTCATGATTTTTCCTAGATACTGAACAACTTGCTCTTCAACAATGTCTTCATCCTCTTCAGAGGAAGAATACTCATCAGAGCTCATGAATGGCAACAGTAAGTTCAATGGAATCTCTATGGTCTCTATATGAGCCTCAGATTCCTTTGGTTCCTCATTAGGGAACTCCTTGGAGGCCAGTGGACGTCCATTGAGGTCTTCCTCATTGGAAATCACTGCCTTTTCTTCCTCTCCAGGTTCGGCCATGTGGGACGTGTTTATGGCCTTGCACTCTCTTTTTGGATTCTCTTCTGTGTTGCTTGGGAGAGTACTAGGAGGGAGTTCAGTAACTCTTTTACTCAGCTAACCCACTTGTACCTCTAAATTTCTAATAGAGGACCTTGTTTCAGTCATGAAACTGAGAGTGGTCTTAGATAGAACAGAGACTACAGTTGCTAAGTCAGAGTGGCTCTACTTAGAATTCTCTGTCTGTTGCTAAGAAGATGATGGAAAAGGTTTACTATTGCTAAACCTGTTTCTCCCACCATTATTGTTACTAAAGCCTTGATTAGGCTTCTGTTGATCCTTCCATGAAAAATTTGGATGATTCCTCCATGAAGGATTATAGGTGTTTCCATAGGATTCTCCCATGTAATTCACCTCTTCCATTGCAGGATTCTCAGGGTCATAAGTTTCTTCTTCAGAGGAAGCTTTCTTAGTACTGCCTATTGCAACTTGCATTCCAGACAAACTCTGAGAAGTCATATTGACTTGCTGAGTCAATATTTTGTTCTGAGCCAATATTGTATTCAGAGTATCAATCTCAAGAAATCCTTTCTTCTGAGTTGTCCCATTATTTACAGGATTCCTTTCAGAAGTGTACATGAACTGGTTATTTGCAACCATTTCAATGAGTTCTTGGGCTTCTGTAGGCATCTTCTTCAGATGAAGAGATCCTCCAACAGAGTGGTCCAATGACATCTTGGACAATTCAGACAGACCATCATAGAATATGCATACGATGCTCCATTCTGAAAACATGTCAGAAGGACACCTTCTGATCAATTGCTTGTATCTTTCCCAAGCTTCATAGAGGGATTCACCTTCCTTCTGTCTGAAGGTTTGGACTTCCACTCTAAGCTTGCTCAACTTTTGAGGTGGAAAGAATTTGGCCAAGAAAGCATTGACCAACTTTTTCCAAGAGTTCAGGCTATCTTTAGGTTGTGAGTCCAACCATGTCCTAGCTCTGTCTCTTACAGCAAAGGGGAAAAGCATAATTCTGTAGACCTCAGGATTAACCCTATTGGTGTTACAGTGTCATAGATTTGCAAGAATTCAGCTAAGAACTGATGAGAATCTTCCAATGGAAGTCCATGAAACTTGCAATTCTACTGCATTAGAGAAACTAATTGATGCTTAAGCTCAAAGTTGTTTGCTCCAATTGCAGGAATTGAGATGCTCCTTCCACAGAAGTCAGAAGAGGGTGCAATAAAGTCACCAAGCATCTTCCTTGCATCTCCACCATTGTTGTTGGGTTCGGCCATCTCTTCTTCTTTTTCGAAAAATTCTGTCAGGTCCTCTCCAGAGTGTTGTGCTTTAGCTTCTCTTAGCTTCCTCTTTAGAGTCCTTTCAGGTTCCGGATCAGCTTCAACAAGAATGTTCTTATCCTTGCTCCTGCTCATATGAAAAAGAAGAGAATAGAAAAGAAGAGGAATCATCTATGTCACAGTATAGATATTCCTTTATGTGAGTAGAAGAATAGAAGAGTAGAATGAAGAAGAGAGAAGAATAAGAATTCGAACACAGAAAGGGAGAGTGGGTTCGAATTTTAAGAAGAAGAGTGTTAGTATATAAATAAATAAATTTAAAGAGATGAGAGAGAGAATTCGAATTTTAAATTAAAATAAAAGGAAAATATTTTTGTTCTTATTTTAATTATTGGTTAGTATTCGAAACTTATAAAAAGGAATAAAATTAAATTAAAATTTAAAATAATTAGTTAATTAAAAAGAGTTTAAAAAAATGGTGAGGAGTTTTCAAAAATTTCAGAGAAAAAAAGGTAGTTAGGTGGTTTTGAAAAAGATGAACACCAAGAACACTTTGAATATCAAGATGAACACCAAGAATACTTTGAAGATCATGATGAATATCAAGAACTTATTTTTGAAAATTTTTAAGAAAAGAAAAATATGCAAGACACCAAACTTAAAAAATTTTTATTCTTTATACACTAATAATTCAAGAATGCATATGAAAAATAAGAAAAGACACCAAACAATAAAATTTAAAGATCAAACAAAGAGAATCATCAAGAACAACTTGAAGATCAATGAAAAACACCATGCATGAATTTTCGAAAATAAGAAAATGCAATTGACACCAAACATAAAATTTGACACTAGATTCAAACAAAAAACACAAAATTTTTTTGGTTTTTATGATTTTATGAATTTTTTTTTTGTATTTTTCGAAAATTATTTTGAAAAAGAAAATAAAGAAATTCAAACTTTTTAATACGAATTCCAGGAATCATGCAATGTTAGTCTAAAACTTCAGTCTAAAAAGATTAGACATGGCTAGCCAAGCTTCAGCAGGACATTACATACAACAGCCAAATTGATGGGAATCAACTAGCTCCTGTGATGATAAAAGCATCATCTGAAACTCTAGAATTCATTCTTAAAAATTATGAAGAACAAAATAAAATTTTTTTGTATATTTTTATTTTTATATTTTATTTTATTTTTTTTGAATTTTCGAAAATAAAAAGCTTAAAAATAAAATAAAATTACCTAATCTGAGCAACAAGATGAACCGTCAGTTGTCCAAACTCGAACAATCCCTGGCAACGGCGCAAAAAACTTGGTACGCACAATCTTAATGTCAACTCTTTCCGGATCTCAGGAATGCTGCCAATGGTTCTAGGCTATACCACGAAGACTCTGATCTCACGGAATGGAATGCTCTGTTGTCAGGAGAGGCAACCATGCGTCGTGAACCAGGAGGCCAAGTTATTGCAGATAGAACGGAAGTGGTTGTTAGGCACGCGTTCATAAGTGAGAATGATGATGAGTGTCACGGGTCATCACATTCATCAGGTTGGAGTACGAGTGAATATCTTAGAGAAGAAGTAGGCATGAATTGAATACAAAAACAATAGTACTTGTATTAATTCATGAAGAACAGCAGAGCTCCACACCTTAATCTATGGGGTGTAGAAACTCCACCGTAGAAAATACATAAGTGAAAGGTCTAGACATGGCCGTGAGGCCAGCCTCCAAATGTGAACATACAAGTTCAAAAGATAAAAGATTCAACCAAAATACCCAAAATAAATCTCTAAAAGTAGTTTTTATACTAGACTAGTTACTAAGGTTTACAGAAAATGCGTAACTAAATACAGATAGTGCAGAAATCCACTTCTGAGGCCCACTTGGTGTGTGCTTGGACTGAGCATTGAAGCTTTTTTGTGCTTAGGCTGTTCCTGGTGTTAAACGCCAGCTTTGGTGCCAGTTTGGGCGTTTAACTCCAATTCTGGTGCCAGTTTGGGCGTTTTACGCCAAGATGTTTTAGGCTAACTTTGAACGCCAGTTTGGGCCATCAAATCTCAGGCAAAATATGGACTATTATATATTGCTGGAAAGTCCAGGATGTCTACTTTCTAACGCAATTGAGAGCGCGCCAATTGGCTTCTGTAGCTCCAGAAAATCTACTTCGAGTGCAGGGAGGTCAAAATCCAACAGCATTTGCAGTCTTTTTTCAGCCTCTGAATCAGATTTTTGCTCGAGTCTCTCAATTTCAGCCAGAAAATACCTAAAAATCACAGAAAAACACACAACTCATAGTAAAGTCCAAAAATGTGATTTTTGAATAAAAACTAATAAAAATATAATAAAAAGTAATAAAAACATACGAAAAACTATGTAAAAACAATGCTAAAAAGGGTATAAATTATCTGCTCATCAGTCCCTAAGGGACCACACTTGTGATTGCGAGTATTTTTTAGACACTTCATTATCCATGCCGCCATGCCTTAGTGTGTTGTGCATACTCACGTCTAAATTGGTCACTTTATGTCCATGAGGTGTATCGCCTTAGCTCGGTATTTGATGCCTAATGGATAGGGTTCACCCCTCCAATCCCTGAGGGGTTTTAGCCACCATACGATGGTCCAACACTCATCCCCAATCCTGCCAAGAGACGTGCGTCTGAAGGGAGACCCAGGACTACCAGAATCTGGACGACAATGGACGAGGTTGACCCGAACAGACCCAAGAGATGTGGCCTTTGCAGACAGCCTGGCCACACACGTAGGACGTGTCCTCAAGGAGGCATCAGCATTCGTTCTACTTCTGCCAGTAATGTTTAGTGTTCTTTTTATTTAGTGTAATGTTTTGTCTTCAGTTTTAGTCTTGTTGTTGGTTAGTCCTGTTGTCTTTAATCTCTTTGTTGTTTATATTTGATGGTTTGTCTAATGTTTAGATGCTGTTGCTGTTGCTTTATTTTAGTTATGGTGTCTTGTTTAGTCCTATTTAGTGTAATGAAATATCGACTCGTAATAGAAATTTTGCATAACATACATGTGCTTCTAAACATAATGAAATATAGGTGCTTCTGAATGTTCTTATCTATACTCATAAGAAATGTAAATAACAGATAACACGAGTACCTTGAAAGGAAACATGAACACACACATGGTACTAAAAACATCAAAATCATGTTCGGTTGATAACCTGACCACCTGCCACCCAAGATATGTTATCAATAAGTCAAAAAAAAAAAAATCGAAACAATGGGAACACAAAAACCAACTAGTAATCAATTGAGTACCTCATCACCAAGGGCCAGTGAAAGGCGTCAAACCCATCCGGCCTGAAACCTGAAAACTGCCAGAAGATCCATAACTAGAGGAGCTGCAGTGGACCTGTCAACTTAACTACGTGCTTGTTGGCCATATGGCATAGGCACCTGTATAACCACGACAGAGTGGTCGATCCCCAACTATATCTGCCCATGTACTCTAAACTCGCTACGTACGACAACCACCTGATATGCATGCATGTACCAAACTTGTCACCAAAGAGTTGTGTCGATAATAACATCATGATGTACGCTCTCGCGTACCTCCTGACTGTCTCCTCATCTGCGCCCTCGAGAAGGTCACTGAATGTCTCCTGCATCCAAGTTCACTTCATAGTGAATTTGTCGATGCAGTCCGATGGCGGCAACACACCCAACAACTCTTCAAACCAAATTCATGCCGGACGGCCGCCGTTGATGTACAGCTCGAAGTTCGTCAAACATCTGCTGATGTACTGTCGGTCGATCGGGAGCCCTAGCTGATAGGTGATAAATCACTATTTCATGGTTTATCTTGTGCTCAATTGAGTGGTTTCATCAAGTCTTTGCACACTTATTCATATAAATTGCATGATTTTTTACAATTCCTTCCCAATACTACTCTATGATTAAAAACTTTCTTCCTAAACCTTTAATTTGTGTATTTTAATCCCTCTTTATACCATTCGATGCCATGATCTGTGTGTTCAGTGTTTTCAGGCTTTATAGGGCAGGAATGGCTTAGAGGATGGAGAGGAAGCTCGCAAAATGAAAGGAACACAAGAAATAAAGAAGATAACCAGCGAGCACCGACGCGCACGCATGGCTCACGCGTGCGCGTGATCTGGAGATTTTCACAGTGACACGTGCGCATACCTGACGCGTATGCGTGGATTGGAGTTCTGCAAGACGACGCGTGCGTGTGCCTGACGCGTATGCGTGACACGTGAACATGACCAGCGATGCGTATGCGTGACTGATGGGTACGCGTGACATGCGCGATCTATAGAAATCACAAAAAATGCTGGGGGTGATTTTGGGCCGAGTTTGGACCCAGTTTCCAGCCCAGAAACACAGACTAGAGCCAGGAGACGTGCAGAGACTCAACACACATTCTCATTAGCATAGTTTTAGTTTAGTGAAGATCTTAGAGAGAAATTACTCTTCCTCTAGGTTTTATTTTTACATTCATAGATTTCTAGTTTTATGCTTTTGCTTTTGGATATTGAGAAGAGTCATTACCTTCGTTGAAATTGCTATTCTTCTAGTTTGTTTTCTTATTCCCTTACTCTTCTATATCCTTAATCTTTATTTAGAGTTACAATTGGATTATTTTTAGAATTTATTAATGCAAAGGATTACTTTTATTTTAATTACTTTTCAATTATTTTTTATCATGTCTTCCTTTTATTCCCTTTTTAATTCCGTGCAAGTAATTTTTATGTCAATGGAGTAGACTCCCAACTTGACTTGGGGGTTGATTAAATGGAGACCCTAGAGTTGAAATGTTCAAGTGATTAGTTAAATTGGAAGTTGTTAGCTAATTCTCTATTTACTAACCCTAGTCCTTCCCAAGGGAGAGGATTAGGATTTGTGAATAAGAGTTAGCTTAATCACTTGACTTTACTTTATTTAGTAAGGGTTAACTAAGTGAAAACAACAACATCTTGATACTACATTTGAAAGAATTCCAACAAGGATAGAACTTCCAATTAATCATACCCCCGGTCAAGGCATTTTATTTTGAATATAATAGTCTTTTTTAATTTTCATTGCGCTTATTTACAATTATTTATTTTTTGTTATTCAACTCTCAAAATTTCTCGGAAAACTCCTGATTAATAAGATAGCACCATTTTGTCAACTCATTGGGAGACGACCTGGGATTCATACTCCCAGTATTTTTATTCTAATTTTGTGACAACCTTTCTAAATTGATAAGCAGATTTTTGCTGGTTAAGAACTGTACTTACAACACTAGTTTTATATTATAAATTTCTTAACTGGCTGATTTCCGCCCGCATCAATAGGCTACATCTTGTAGCGTAATCGTGAACCCACTGAATAACAGATGAAATGGATGCATGCTGCGCGAAAATGTAACTCGCACAACTGAACCGGCAAGTGCACCGGATCGTCCAAGTAATACCTCAGGTGAATGAGGGTCGAATCCCACGAAGATTGTCGGATTGAGCAAGCTGTGGTTATCCTGTAGATCTTAGTCAGGTGAATAAAAAGTTGATTGTTGTTGTAGGCGCATAAAATAGAACAGTAAAGAAAGCAATAATGAATTAATGTGAAAACAATGATAAAGAATCAGTTAAGGCCTCGGAGATGCTTGTTCTTCCGGATTAATACTTCTTACTGACTACTTTAACAATGAGTGATTCATTCAATGGCAAGACTGTAAGTGATTAAGCCATGGGTCGTGGTCATTAATCTCCATGGTCCAAACCAAATACCAGGATGCTGATCATTCAATCTGGATGACGGTGAAGCTCACGCAAATCAATTTCTGTTGATCCTACTCAAAATGCCACAAACAAGGTCAGATCTTCTGGATCAGAGAACGATGCTCAATGTTCTAGCCTTGGCACCACAGGGACCTCAATTACCCATTGGTGCACAAATCCCCACACTTTTGTACAGTTGTACCAGCAAGTGCACTGAGTCGTGCAAGTAATACCTGAGCGAGTCAGGGTTGATCCCACGAGGATTTTGGTTTGAAGTAAGCTATGGTTATCTTGCAGGTCTTAGTCAGGTAGGTCAGAAGGTTGTTGATTTGAAAGATGGAATTACAATGTTTAATTATAAAAATAGGAATGTAGTTGAGGATTGGAGTTACTTTGCCTTTCAGAATTAATTCCAATATTATTGCTCTCTTTTCTTGTGAGTGATTTCTTCAATGGGAGGCTGTGTGTGATTGACACTGGTTTGAGAAGCTGCCAATACTCCTCCAGATTTGAACCCCAGGTTTAGTGCGGATCTATTCTGATTGAGGGTGAAACTCGTACAGTTCATTCTCCTTAATGATCCTACTCAAAACTTCACATACAAGGTCAGATCTTCTGAATCAGAGAATTTTGTACCTTGGGTTCTAGCCTCTACCACAGAAACCCTAATCTCCCCAAAAATTGGCTGAACTAATATCTCGAGAAGTCCCCAACGAAGTCATGAATTAGCCGTCTGAGAGACGTATATTCAAGCTGGTGGTTCATCATTGTCCGATGAAAGATGCACTCTGAACCCATGTAGAACGTGATAACCTTATGCCAGTTCAACGCATTCATATTGATGAAGAATGAATATACATCTTAGAATTAATCAAATACGGATCGAAGAGAAACAGTAATACTTTCATTAATTCATAGGACTCAACAGGGCTCCTCCCCTCAACCTAGGAGGTTTAGAAACTCATACTGATGTAAAACACAAGATAAAACTCGAAAATAGCATAAAAAGGTCGGTGTTCCTCCAAATGATTATGTAAAATACACTTTAAATACTAAACAGATGACTAGTAAGGGTAAAATAGTCTATCTAGTGCTAAAATTCACTTCTGGGGCCCACTTGGTGAGTGTTTGGGCTGAGCTTTGATGAGATCCACGTGCTTTGAGGTCTCTGGGCGTGGAACACCAGCTAGGGATCCTCTTTGGGTGTTTGTACATTGGTCTTTGCTCTTTTGGCCGCTAAACGCTTGGAAGGGGGCAGGAAGCTGACGTTGGACAAAAGTTTTGGGCCTTCTAATCCAAAGAAAAGTATGGACTATTATATATTTCTGGAAAGCACTGGAAGTTAGCTTTCCATAGCTGTTGAGAGCGCTCCATTTGGACTTCTGTAGCTCCATAAAATCTCTTTCGAGTGTAGGCAGGTCAGATCCGGACAGCATTTACAGTGCTTTCTCTGTCTTTGAATCAGACTTTTGCTCCAGCTCCTTAATTTCAGCCAAAAAATACCTGAAATTATCCAAAAACACAAAAACTCATAGTAGAATCCAAAAATGTGAATTTAACACTAAAACCTATAAAAACTTAATAAAAACTAAATAAAATATACTAAAAACTATATGAAAATGATGCGAAAAAGGGTATAAAATATCCACTCATCACCCATCACTAACAAGATTTGAGAAAATAGAAAATAAGTTTTGAGAAGAAGGAGATTCTAAAATCCAGGAGGGTATCTCACATGTTCCATCTTCCTCTTTGTGATGGGCTTGTCAATCTCTATGAGGGTATCTCTAGATATGCCAATTCCAGCTGAACTGCATAGGCGATGTATGAGGCGTGGGAATGCTAACCTCGCTTGAGTGGAGGTCTTTTCAGCAACCTTGTACAATTCTTGAGGTGTCACCTCATGTACTTCCACCTCATTACCAAGCATAATGCAATGAATCATTATTTCTTGGTCAATGGTAACCTCAGATCGGTTACTTGTGGAGATGATGGAGCGTTAGATAAACTCCAACCATCCTCCAGCCATGGACTTTTGGTCAAGCCTTCCCAATTGGTAGGGATTGTCTTGTGCGTCTCTTCTCCATTGTCCTCCTTCCATACAGATGTCCGCAAGGACTTGACCCAATTTTTGGTCGGAGTTGACCCTTTTAATGTAAGAGTGTGGATCTCCTAGCATGTGTGGCAATTATAGCGCCATTCTCACACTTTTCGGGCTAAAATCCAGGAGCTGCTCTCTCACCATGGTGTGCCAGTTTTTAGGCTTTGGGTTCACCCTTGTATCATGATTTTTGGTGACCCAAGCATTGGCGAAGAATTCTTGCACCATTAGTGTTCCGACCTCTGAAACAGGATTGGTCAAAATTTTCCAATCCATTCTCCAGATTTCATGTTGGATCTCTGGATACTCCTCTTATTTGAGCTTAAAGGGGACCTCGGAAATCACCTTTATGTGCCTTAACACATCATAGAAGTGATCGTGGTGCACCTTGGTGAGGAATCTCTATGACTCCCAAGGTTCGGAAGTAGAAGTGGGAGCCTTTCCCTTTCTCTTCCTTGAAGATTTGCCGGCCTTTGGTGCCATAGAGGAGGAGCAGAAGTCAAAAAGCAGAGCTTTTGCAACACCAAACTTAAGATGTTTGCTCGTCCTCAAGCAAATAATAACAAAAGGGAAGTGAAGTAGAAGAACAAAGAAGAAAATAAAGAGAGGAAGGAGGAGAAGGCTTCGGCCAAGTGGGTTTTGAAGAAGAAAGAAGAATAGTGTGTAAGATGTGTGTATGAAGGGGTGTATGAGGGGGGTATTTATAGGGTTGAGATGGGGTAGGATTCGGTTATGTGGGGAGGAAATATGGGTGGAAAAGTTTTGAATTTGAAATGGGGGTTGGTGGGGAAGTAAAGTGATGGGATTTATGATGGTTTTAGGGAAGAGTGTGTGTTGGGAAGAGGGAAAGTAGGGTGTGGCTTTCAAGGGTCGAAAAAGTAAGAGAGAGAAGGGAAGGTAGGGTAGGTAGGGTATGTGGGGTAGGTAGCAATTCTATGGGACCCATTGGCTGAGAAGGCTTCAGAGCTCGAGCTGTCTGCCCCCTACCGGGCGTTCAACGCCAGGAATGGGCACTGAACGCCCAATGGAGGCCATAAAGTTGGCTCAGGATGCGCCCTCAAGGGCGTTGAATGCCCATAGTGCTCCCATACTGGCGTTCAATGCCAGTCCATGCTCCTTGGTGGGTGTTGGACTCCCAAACTGCTCTCTGTCTGGCGTTCAACACCAAGATTGCTCCTCACTGGGCATTGAACACCCTTCCTTTCTCCCTTTCTGGCGTCTAATGCCAGCTTTCACTCCTTTATGGGCGTTGAACGCCCAACATCCTCCTTGTCTGGCGTTCAACGCCAGCAAGGTACTCTACCCAGGGTGTTCTGTTCTCAGTTTTGTATGCCTCTGTCACTGTTCTAAGTGCTACACATGATCACAAACATCAAAAAGCAAAGGAAAAGCTATAATATAAAACTTAAAAAAATGAAAAAATGAAAATACTATGCTAAAGGTTGGGTTGCCTCCCAACAAGCGCTTCTTTACCGTCATTAGCTTGACGAACAACTCCATTACGAAGGTAGGTAGGGACTCAGAACTTTACCCCTCACAGTGAACTTTCTTCTTGTGCTCTCATGAATGAGCTCCACATGCTCTAGAGATAGGATCTGATTCACAGTATGTAGAATGACTGGACTATTAGTGAAGACAACTCTCATGCCAGGTGAGAGGCCTTCAGTGAAAATCTTCTTGTTCCTCGAGCCTTTAGGTACCTTTTTCTTAGTACATTCCTTCCCAATGCTTGATGATGGTTGCCCAACACCAAACTTAGAATTGATGTATGGGGGCTCTATATAGCTTTGTACTGAGAGAGAAGGTTTGAACACTAAGTGTTGCATAATGGTACCTCCTTTGTCAGAGGGAGACTGAGGGTTGGGGATCTTAAACAAGATATCATCCTCCCACAATCTCAAGACTAGCTCTCCCTTTTCCACATTTATCAAGGCCTTTGCAGTAGAAAGGAAAGGCCTTCCAAGGATGATGGAGGTATCTCTGTCCTCCCTAGTGTCTAGGATCACAAAGTCTGTAGGGAGGTAAAGGCCTTCAACCTTTACCAGGACGTCTTCCACCATGCCATATGCCCTTTAAAGGACTTGTCTGCCATCTCCAGTAATATCTTAACAGGTTACACCTCTCAAATTCCTAGCCTCTTCATCAAAAAGAGAGGCATAAGATTGATGCTTGAACCAAGGTCACATAATGCCTTCTCAAAAGTGATGGTCCCTATAGTGCAGGGAATCAGGAAGCTTTCGGGGTCAGGCAACTTCTGAGGGAGCTTCTCTTGGACTAAGGCACTGCACTCCTTAGTCCGCAGTCAGCACCATAGTCCCATCTCCCTCTGAGGCCTTCAAACACTCCTTGGAGGGGGATCCTTCTCCAATCCCTCTGCATGAGAGGAATTGGCTTTCAGCTTCCTGAGGATTGTCAGGATTTGAGAAATTTGCTTCTCCTTAGGTTCCTGTTGCTTCTCCTCATGAGCTCTTATTTCCTTGAGCTCCTCAATGGCAGGCTCCTCTTTGGGTTCGTTCAAAACCTCCATGATAAATCATTATTTTATGGTTTATATTGTGTTTAATTGTGTGGTTTTATCAAATCTTTACCCACTTATTCATATGATTAGCATGTATTTACAATTCCTTCCCAAAATTACTCCATGGTTGAAAACTTGCTTCCTAGAGACTTTTAATTATGTATTTTAATTCTCCTTTATTCCATTCGATGCCGTGATCTGTGTTTTAAGTGTTTCAGGCTTTATAGGGCATGAATGACTGGGAAATTGGAGAGGAGGCTTGCAAAAATGGAAGGAACACAACAAATTAAGGAGATGACCAGCGAGAAGCGACGCGGACGCATGGCTCACGCGTCCGCGCAAAATAAAGGAAATTGCAGTGACGCGCTCGCGTGCCTGACGCGAACGCACGGATTGGAAACTGCACAAGTGACGCGAATGCGTGGACGACGCGCACACGTGGCAAGGCAAAACGCTGGAAGACGCGAACGCGTAGATGACGCGATCGCGTGATGTGCGCGATCTGCAGAATTTGCAGAATTCGCTGGGGGCAATTTTGGGCCATGTTTTGACCCAGTTTTCGGCCCAGAAAAGCAGATTAGAGCCAGGGAACATGCAGAGACCAGGGGAAACATTCATTCCGCATAATTTTTAGTTTTAGATCTGACTTTACTCCTCCTCTAGGTTTTCTCTCTACACATTCATAGTTCTTAGGATTTTGTTTTTATTGCTTTTTGGATTGGGATATTGAGAAGAGTTATTACCTCCGCCAAGACTTCATCATTCTAGTTTGTTTTCCTTACTTGTCACTTACTCTTTCATATCCTTAATTTGTTCAGAATTACTATTAGATTATTTTTAGAATTTATTAATACAAGAACTATTTTTATTTTTAATTGGTCTCTTTGATTATTATTATTTATCATGTCTTTCTTTATTTCCCTTTCTTATTTTGTGAAGTTTACATTCATAATGAGCGAGTAGTTCCATAACTTGATTGGGAGTTGATTGAAAGGAGGACCTTGAGTTGGAATGCTCAAGAGTAAAATTGTAATTGGGTTTATTGTTGGATCCCCCTCTAGTCACTAACACTAATCCTTCCCAAGGGAGAGGATTAGAACTTGTGAATAGAAATAGACTTCCAACTTGCTTGACTTTCCTCTACCTGGTAAAGGATAACTAAGCAGAACAACCTTCAATTACCAATTAATCTTGAGAGAACTCCAACAAGGATAGACTTTCTGACTAATCTACTCCCGGTCAAGATTTTTATTTAAATTACATAAATTCTCTGATTTAATTTCCTGTTTACCAAACTCAAACCATTTTCGAAAACATCTGATTAATAAAATAGCACATCTTTCTGCAACTCATTGGGAGACGACCTAGGATTCATACTCCCAGTATTTTAATTCTAATTTTGTGACAACCCTTCTAAATTGATAAGCGAATTTTTTGTTGGCTAAGAACTGTACTTGCAATGTATCTCTTACATTAATTTCTTAATCCGCCAATTTCTGCCACGTCACTCCATAGTAAAGGCCTTGCACTCTTCCCTTGGATTCACTTCCGTGTCACTAGGAAGAGTGTTAGATGGGATCTCTGGGATCCTCTTGCTCAGCTGTCCCACCTGTATCTCCAAGTTCTTGATGGATGACCTAATTTCAGCCATGAAACAGTGAGTGGCCATAGAGAGGTGAGAGACTATAGTAGCCAGGTTAGAGAGGCACTGTGTGGGAGTCTCCGACTGCTGCTGAGAGGGTTGGAATGGTCTATTATTGAACCTGTTATGGTTCATTCCACCCTGATTGTTATTGAAGCCTTGCTGAGGCTTCTGTTGATCTTTCCACCCAAAATTGAGGTGGTTCCTCCATCCTTGATTGAAAGTATTCGAATAGGGATTGTTTTTGGAGTTTCTAGAGGAGTTTCCCATGTAGTTCACCTCCTCCATTGTGGTCCAGGTGTTTTCACTAGCGTCTAATTCATACGCTGTTTCTGGACAGAAAGCATCTGTGCTCTATGTCCCACTCAAGAGTTGAGAGATCATGTTGATCTACTAGGACATGAGCCTATTCTGAGCCAATATGGCGTCTAATATTTCTACTTCCAAGACACCTCTCTTCTGGGCAGCCCCGTTGTTCACTTGGTTCTTCTCAGAAGCGTACATGTACTGGTTGTTGGCAACCGTGTTTATGAGTTCATGCGCCTCTTCAGACGTCTTCTTAAAGTGGAGGGATCCACCTACAGAGTGGTCTAATGACATCTTGGATGCCTCAGATATACCATCATAGAAGATGTCTAGCATGGTCCATTCTGAAATCATGTCAAGAGGACATCTCCTGATCAGTTGCTTGTATCTTTCCTAAGCTTCATAGAGGGATTCACCCTCTTTTTGTCTAAAAGTTTGTACTTCCATCCTAAGCTTACTTAGCTTTTGAGGTGGAAAGAACTTAGTCAAGAATCCATTGACCACCTTTTCCCAGGTGTCTAGGCATTCTTTAGGCTGAGAATCCAACCATAGCCTTGCTCTGTCTCTTACAGCAAAGGGGAAGAGCATGAGCTTGTAGACTTCTGGATTTACTCCATTACTCTTAACAGTATCACATATCTGTAGAAAATCATATATGAATTTGTTAGGATCTTCCTGTGGAAGTCCATGAAACTGGCAATTCTGTTGTACCAGAGTGATCAGTTGAAGCTTCAACTCGAAGTTGTTTGCCCCAATGGCAGGAATGGAAATGCTGCGACCATAAATCAGAATTTGGTTCGGTGTAAGATCCTCAGACCTTTCTTGCGACTCCTCCAGCTTCTGGATTAGCTGCCATTGTTGTATCCTCAGCTCCTTGTTCTAGAGCTCTTGTGAGATTCCTTACGGCTCTGCTTGCCTGAGCTTGTTGCAGATGCCTTCTTAAAGTCCTTTCAGGTTCAGGATCCAAATCAAAGAGAGGTTCTTTATCGCTATTCCTGCTCAAAAACAAGAAGAAAGAAACCAAGAAGAGAAATGAAGAAGAGGACTCCTAGTGAGAGAGTTAGATGAGAAAAGAAAATAAATATGTCTTTTAATTTAAAAAGAATTTTCGAAAATAAAGGGAGAATTTTATAAATTGAAAGTTTTCAAAAAAGATGAGAAAGGAAGAGGTTAGAGTATTTCGAAAAAAAAGAGAGAGAAAAAGACAGGAGATTTTTCAAAAATGAGGAGAGAGAAAGAAGAATTAAAGAGATACCAAACTTTTAAAATTGAAACAAGATAAAACAAATAACTAACTAACAAGATTTGAAAATAAAATAAAAGATTTGATTTTAAAAATTTTTGAAATTTAAAAATAAAGAGTCAATCAAAGATTTTAAAATTTAAATTTGAAAAGAAAAAGTCCAACAAGATAAGATAAGATTTTAAAAATTTAAGATAAAAGATTTGATTTTTTAAAAATTTTGAAAATAAAAGAAAGTCAAAGAAAAATTTTGAAATTCAAATTTTTAAAGAAAAAAAACTAATCAAATTTGAAATTAAAAGGAAAGATACGATAACAAGATTTTGAAAATCAAAGAAAAATATAGAATAAAGATTTTAAAGAGTAACAAGATAAACAAGATTACTAATCAAGGCACCAAACTTAAAGTTTTAAATTCAAAATTGAAATATTTTCGAAAATATATATTTTTTTTTCAAAAAAAAATTAAAAAGAAATGATAAACACTAGACAGTCATAAAACTTAATAATTTTAAGATCAAAGAACATAAATTTCAAAAAGTTTGAAAAAGGAAAAACACTAAAAGACACCAAACTTAAAAATTTTGAAATCAAACAAAGAAAAACATAAAAAAAAAATTCAAACACCAAGAAAGAAAATCAAGAACAATTTTCAAAAACTCGACAAAAGAAATGAAAACCAAAGGGACACCAAACTTAAGACTTGACACAAGACTCAAACAAAAGAAAAAAATGAAAATACTTTTGAAAATTTTTTTTAAAGAAAATATGAAACACAAAAAGAAGAACAGTAAAAAGTACCTGATCAAAGCAACAAGACAACTGTTAGTTTGTCAATTTCGAACAATCCCCAGCAATGGTGCCAAAAACTTGGTGCGCGAAAATGTAACTCCCACAATGGTGCACGTATCTCCACACATTCGTACAGCTGTACCAGCAAGTGCACTGGGTCGTCCAAGTAATACCTAAGCGAGTCAAGGTCGATCCCACGAGGATTGTGGTTTGAAGCAAGCTATGATTTTCTTGCAGGTCTTAGTCAGACAGATCAGAAGGTTGTTGGAAGAGTTTTCAAATTTGCATTAAAAGGAATATTGGAATAGAAATCAGTAAAATGGTTATAATTAAGGATAGAGTTGAGGATTGGAGTTGCTTTGTCTTTTTGAATTAACTCTGGTATTACTGCTCTCTTTGCTTGTGAGGATTTCTTCAATGGCAGGTTGTATGTGATTGAGACTAGTTTGGGTAGCTGCCAATACTCCTCCAGATCTGAACCCCAGGTTTAGTGTGGATCCATTCTGATTGAGGATGAAACTCGTACAGTTAATTCTCCTTGATGATCCTACTCAAAACGCCACAAACAAGGTCGAATCTTCCGGATTGGAGGAATGCTGCGTCTTTGATTCTAGCCTCTACCACAGAGACCCTAATCTCCCCGAAAACTGGCTGAACTGATGTCTCGAGAAGTCCCCAACAAAGTCGTGGATTAGCCGTCTGAGAGATGTATAAACATAGCTGATGGTTTGTCCTTGTCCGGTAAAAGACGCATTCTGAACCCAAGTAGACGCGAATGTTTGTCAAGCACGTTTGTCTTAATGTGATGAACAGAGCTAATTTGTTAGATCATCCTATTCATCACGATGAAGATCGGATATACATCTTAGAATTAATCAAACACGGATTGAAGAGAAACAATAGTACTTTTATTAATTCATAGGACTCAGGAGGGCTCCTCCCCTCAACCTAGGAGGTTTAGAAACTCATACTGAAAGTAAAATACAATGTAAAAACGAAAATAGCGCTGCATGGTGTATGATTCTCTGAAAATCATGTAAAATACACTTTAAATACTAAACAGATGACTAGTAAGGGTAAAACAGTCTATTTAGTGCTAAAATCCACTTCTGGGGCCCACTTGATGAGTGTTTGGGCTGAGCTTTGATGAGATCCACGTGCTATAAGGTCTATTGGGTATGGAACACCAGCCAGGGGGTCCACTTTGGGCCTTTGGACACTGGGCTCTGCTCTTTGGGCGCTGGACGCCTAGAAGGGGGCAGGAAGCTGGCGTTGGATGCCACTTTTGAGCCTTCTAATCCGAAGCAAAGTATGAACTATTATATATTGTTGGAAAGTTCTGGAAGTCAGCTTTCTATAGCTATTAAGAGCACTCCATTTGGACTTCTATAAATCCAGAAAAGCTCTTCCGAATGCAGGCAGGTCAGATCTAGACAGCATCTGCAGTGCTTTCCCTGTCTCTGAATCAGACTTCTACTCCAGCTCCTCAATTTCAGCCAAAAAATACCTAAAATTGCCCAAAAACATAAAAACTCATAGTAGAATCCAAAAATGTGAATTTAACACTAAAACCTATAAAAACTTAATAAAACTAAATAGAAACTACTAAAAACTATACGAAAGTGATGTCAAAAAGCGTATAAAATATCCACTCATCACAACACCAAACTTAAACAGTTGCTTGTCCCTAAGCAACTAAAAACACAGTAGGATTGAAAAGAAAATTAAGATACAATGAATTTCAAAGTTTCAATTGAAGTTTAGTTAAAATCAGATGAGCGGGACTTAGTAGCTTTTTGCTTCTGAATAGCTTTGGCATCTCACTATCCATTAAAACTCAAAGATGTTGGCATCTTTAGGAACTTAGAGTCCAAATGATATTATTGACTTTCCTAGTTAAGCTTATTTTGATTCTTCAACACAGCTTTCAGAGTCTTGGCCGTGGCCCTAATCACCTTGTTTTCCAGTATTACCACCGGATACAATAATGCCACAAACACTTTAACTGGGTGAACCTTTTCAGATTGTGACTCAGCTTTGCTAGAGTCCCCAGATAGAGGTGTCCAGAGTTCTTAAGCACATTCTTTTTGCTTTGGACCACGACTTTAACCGCTCAGTCTCAAGCCTTTCACTTGACACCTTCACGCCACAAGCACATGGTTAGGGACAGCTTGGTTTAGCCGCTTAGGCCAGGATTTTATTCCTTTGGGCCCTCCTAATCACTGATGCTCAAAGCCTTAGGCCCTTTTACCATTGCCTTTTGGTTTAAATGGTTACTGGCTTTTTCAATCTCCCATCCTTTTCCAGCATTTTTGGACAGTAATGGATTTTTCTGCTTTATTTTTTTTTTCTTTTTTTGCCATTTTTTTCTTTCTTGCATGCATATAATACTGCACCTTTGATTCTAGCGTCTACCACAGAGACCCTAATCTCCCTGAAAATCGGCTGAACTAATGTCTCGAGAAGTCCCCAACGAAGTCGTGGATTAGCCGTCTGAGAGGTGTATAAACATAGCTGTTGGTTCGTCCTTGTTCGGTGATAGACACATTCTGAACCCAAGTAGATGCGGGTGTTTCTCAGGTACGTTCATCTTAATGTAATGAACAGATCTAATTTGTTAGATCATCCTATTCACTACGATCGGATATACATCTTAGAATTAATCAAACACGGATCGAAGAAAAACAGTACTACTTTTATTAATTCATAGGACTCAGCAGGGCTCCTCCCCTCAACCTATGAGGTTTAGAAACTCATAATGAAAGTAAAATACAATGTAAAAACGAAAATAGGGCTGCATGGTGTATGATTCTATGAAAATCATGTAAAATACACTTTAAATACTAAACAGATGACTAGTACGGGTAAAACAGTCTATTTAGTGCTAAAGTCCACTTCTGGGGCCCACTTGGTGAGTGTTTGGGCTGAGCTTTGATGAGATCCACGTGCTATGAGGTCTCTTGGGCGTGGAACGCCAGCTAGTGGGTCCACTTTGGGCCTTTGGACGTTGGGCTCTGCTCTTTGTGCGCTGACGCCTGGAAGGGGGCAGGAAGCTGGCGTTGGATGCCAGTTTTGGGCCTTTTAATCTGAAGCAAAGTATAGACTATTATATGTTGCTGGAAAGATATAGAAGTCAGATTTCTACAGCTAGTGAGAGCACTCCATTTTGACTTCTGTAGCTCCAGAAAAGCTCTTCCAAATGCAGGCAGGTCAGATCCAGACAGCATCTGCAATGCTTTTTCTGTCTCTGAATCAGACTTCTGCTCTAGCTCCTCAATTTCAGCCAAAAAATACTTGAAATTGCCCAAAAACACAAAAAATCATATTAGAATCTAAAAATATGATTTTAACACTACAACCTATAAAAACTTGGTAAAAACTAAATAAAAACTACTTAAAACTATATGAAAGTGATGTCAAAAAGCGTATAAAATATCCGCTCATCACACAACTGAACTGGCAAGTGCACTGGGTCATCCAAGTAATACCCCAGGTGAGTGAGGGTCGAATCTCACGAGGATTGTCGGATTGAGCAAGCTGTAGTTATCCTGTAGATCTTAGTCAGGCGAATAAAAAGTTGATTATTGTTGTAGGCGCATAAAATAGAATAGTAAAGAAAGCAATAATGAATTAACGTGAAAACAATGATAAAGAATCAGTTAAGGCCTCGGAGATGCTTGTTCTTCCGGATTAATTCTTCTTACTGACTACTTTAACAATGAGTGATTCATTCAATGGCAAGACTGTAAGTGATTAAGCCATGGGTCGTGGTCACTAATCTCCATGGTCCAAACCAAATACCAGGATGCTGATCATTCAATCTGGACGAGGGTGAAGCTCACGCAAATCAATCTCTGTTGATCCTACTCAAAACATCACAGACAAGGTTGGATCTTCTGGATCAGAGAATGATGCTCAGTGTTCAAGCCTTGGAACCACAAGGACCTCAATTACCCATCACAAACAAAATTTCGTGTCACATATCTCAATTAGCGTAAAAAACTTGTCAGAACCTGTGATGTACTCTCAAGCTGTAGCTCAATACTATCCGGGTCAAGACTCGTAAAGAACTCTTGTAGAATTAGGGGTCATACTTTCGTTCCACCCCAGATTCATAGAGATGAAGAATGAAAATCTATCATAGAATGAAATCAAACATGTATTAAAGTAGAAGAGTAACGATATTAATCCATAGGAATGAGCAGAGCTCCTATCCTTAACCTATGAGGTTTAGCCGCTCATAATTTACAAAGAAAATAGAAAATAAGATCTGAGAAGTGGGAGATTCTAAACATGGGTGATCTTCGCCTATATATACTAATCTAATAATTAAAAATTGCAAAAATGAGATAAAATATGCTAAAGGTGCGAAAATCCACTTCTGGACCCACTTTGATGATTGTTTTAGGCTGAGTTTGGCGTCCAACTTGGGAAATGGGTGTTGAACGCCCATTAGGGGGTGTCCACACTATCTTGTACTCCATTGATGGCGTTGAACGCCAGGTTTGGACGTTCAACGCTGGCTTTGGTCCTCTTGGGGCTTTGAATGCCAGAAAGGGGGTAGGTTGGGCGTTCAACGTCCATTTTGGGCAATCATTTTCAAAAAAAGGTATAAACTATTATATATTGCTGGAAAGTTCTAGAAGTTAGCTTTGCAAAGCCATTAAGAGCGCATCAATTTGACCTTTGCAGCTCCAGAAATACTCATTTGAATGCATGGAGGTCAGGATTTGACAACATCTGCTATCCTTTCTTTGCCTCTAAATCAGACTTTGCCAAAACTTGCCAAATTCACCCAAAATTCACCTAATATTATAAGAAAAACACAAAAACTCAAAGTAATATCCAAATAGTGAATTTTGCACTAAAACCTACTAAAACATAATAAAACTTGATAAAAAATACTGAAAACACAAAGAAAATGACCCTAAAAAGTGTATAAAATATCCGCTCATCAATGCATCTCCGGACGCCATCTCTCCACAAATGCACTCACTAAAGGCTCATCCAACCTAAATCAATGGTCGTTAAACATCGCGAGATGGGCCAGGCCAGCCATCTACATGTATGTGTAATTTCATGTGGAATCTTTGACTGGGTCAGCTTGCCCTTGCTTGTCTTTTCCTCACGGATCCCCTAGAAGGGGTGACATATGGATCTCCGATCTACCTCAGGCTTCTGACTCCCCCTACTCTAATTCATAAGGCCACCATGCTGCCTCCTCATGCTCGTGATATAGTGGTGGGGCTGCATGACATTGAAAAGATTCTCTTAGAATTATAACACTTTAGAAAACAATAATCACCTAAAACATATACTTTTAATCGAAAAATACTTTAACTAGATATAAATTAAATTCTAATGGAATATAGTTAACCTACTATTTACGACATACATCTAAACCCTTTAGTATATAACTAAAATTTTAGTTCCTCGTTAAAGTAACATTTGATCATTCAATTTTTTTTAAACTCCACAAAATTTCTAACCTCGTTAAACTTGTAACAATAAAAACCCATAAACTTTAACTAAACATGTTAAACCTACTCATCTATATATTTAGTTACCCCATATCCAACATACATTTGTTATTTAAATTTTCTAATACACTACTATTCGAGGTTTAAAGATTCTAATAATTATAATATTCAAATTCTAGACACTTTAATATCACTACCAATCTTCTAACACACGACTACCTGATGGGAGGAAAAATGTCGGTCAAGAATTCCTAAAAAAATATTTTCTAAAACAGCGTTGCAAGTACAGTCTTAACTAACAAAATTTCCACTATCAATTTAAATTATATCACAATTAATAATAAATAACCAGGAGTAGAATCTTGGGTCGTTTCCCTAAGAGTTGGCACAACATGCAATTTATTGGTTAGGATTTTTCTAAATATTTTCTGAATTTGAGAACGGAAAAATAAATAACTAGAAATTAAAGCAATGAATGAATGACAAGAGGTGATATGTATTTGAAATAAAAAACCTTGGTTAGGGGAGAGAATTGGAGTTTCTATCTTTGCTGCCTTTTCCAAGTATAATAGTAAAGGTTCATTGCTCCCACTTAGTTATCCTCTAACAATTGAAGGAAAGTCAAGTGGTTATCACTAACTCTTACTCACAAGTCCTAGTCACTCCATGAGGAATGGCAAGAGTTTGTGAGAATTGAGCTAGCCAGTAATGGCCAATTACAGATTAATACTTAAGTATCACAACTCAAGGGATCCCAATTAATCAACCCTTAAGCCAAGTTGTAAGGTCTACTCCATTAACATGAATTCCATTTTCATAAACACATAATGGGAGTAAATAAAAGACATGATAGTTATGAGAAATTAATTAAATTAAAATTGGCACTAACAATGATTAACCAGAATCAAACACGTACGAAAATTAAACATAAAAATAATTCAATGCATTAATAAAATTCAAAAATAACAAGATCTAAACATGAATTCAAAGAAATTAAATAGAAAAACAAAAGTAATAGCAGTAATAGAGAAGAAAACTATAAGAATAATTACTCCAACTGAAGGTAGCAGCAGCTCTCTCTAGATCCAATTCAAAAGCAACACTAAGAATGTCAAAACCCTAGAGAAAAGTAGGAGTTTCTCTCCCTAGCCTTCAAAAACTAATAAAAAACTAAGTAAAAGTAAAGTCAAGTCAGTCTCAACTCCATCCCTGCCTCTAGTCTGTATTTTCGGGCTTAGATCTGGGTCCAAATCAGCCCAGAAATCGCCCCCAGCAAGTTCTGTTAAGTGCAACAAGTGACACTCTATCACGCGTATGCGTCGGCCACGCGTACGCGTCACTGAACTTCTACGCTGGTCACGCGTACACGTCAGTTACGCGTACGCGTCACTGAAAGACGCTCTAGGTCATGCGCACGCGTCAGCCATGTTTGTGCGTCGCTCCTCACTTCTCAACTCTTTAGTTTCTTGTGTTCCTTCCACTTTAACATGCTTTATCTTCATCCTTTAAGCCATTCATGCCCTGTAAACCTGAAAATGCTTAACAAACATATCACGGTATAGAATGGTAATAAAGAAGAATTAAAAATTAACAATTTTAAAGCCTAGGAGGCATGTTTTCAATCATAGCACAAAAGAAAACTTAAAAACATGTAATTTACATGGATAAGTGTGAGAATAGTTGACAAAACCTACTCAATTCAGCCCAAAATATATCATAAAATAGTGGTGTATCAAATCTTCCCACACTTAAACATTAGCATATCCTCATGCTAAGCTCAAGGAAACCAAAAGAGTGAAGGGGAAAAGGTGAGACTTATGCAATGCAACCTATCCATATGAATGGAACTACATGCTAAAATGCTTCTACCTACTTGGTTAAAAGTAAACAAATTCTCCATGAATAAACATGACTAGATTTCACTAATTTAGATCTCAAAATAAAGTACAAGTAAAATTGCAAGAAGAAAGCTCATGAAAGCTGGGAACAAGGAATCGAGCATCGAACCCTCACTAGAAGTGTATACACTCTAATCACTCTAGTGTTTAAGGGTCGATTCTCTCGGTTCTCTGCTAAGCTTGCTTTCTAAGACTTGCTCTTTTTCTACCAATCAACAAAATTTAATGCACAAATACACAGACCAAGAGGTCTTTTCAAGGGTTGTAATGGGGTTAGGGTCAAGGTAGGAATGTATTTGGTTAAGTGGACTAAAATACGAATCCTTGATTAACCTAAACTTTCCACCTAACTTAAGACATTCCATGTTATCACAATGCAAAGCCTAGCCACCTATTAACTAATTTTCCATAAATCCATGCACCTTGATATCTTTTGAGTATAAATCATATGCATTAGTTCACTTATTAGCCTTGGGGCAATTTGTCCCCCTTTTTATTGCTTTCTCTTTTTCTTTTCCTTTTCCTTTCCTTATTATTCATATTTTTTTTTCACTTTCTTGTTTTTTTGGTTTTTTTTCAGTGAGTTAATGCATGTGATTAATGTGTTGGGTGCATGAACAAGTGCCCAAACTATTTTTACATTTTTATATAAGAATATAAAATACCCAATTTCCTAACCACGTATTCTCTAAACCCAATTTCCCCACACTTAATTCATGTACATCTCACAATTCTAAGCTAACCAAAGATTCAAATGAGGGGCATTTATTGTTTTCCGCTTAGAGTTAGTGATGTGCTAATATAGAGAATAAATGGGGTAAAATAGGCTCAATATTGGGTTACAAAAGAAAATGAAAGGGTAAGGCCATATGGGTATGTGAGCTATAGTGATACAAGGCCTCAATCACGTAAGTGCATGCATACATCAAACAATGGAAATATAGAATCAAGCAAGACAAAGATCACAATTTTAGAGAGAACAACACACACCAAAATAAAACATTGGTTGATAAGAAGCAACCAATCGAATAGGTTCAAAATCTCACTGGTTTTGTGTGTTCGAGCTCTAAAACCATGTTCCAAAATAAAATTCTTCAAGCAAGTTCAAAAAATTTTAATTCAAATTAGTAAAATACGTTAAAGCAGTGTCTTAAAAAAGAATTTATTACTTCAACCAAGTAGTACCTAAATGCAAGCGACTAACTACTCATGCAAGTTATCCTATCTAACAAAAGAAATTTAAAATATTGGTGTTGAGAGAGAGAATTGTTACCTTCGGGAGTCAGTTACCAACCTCCCCACACTTAATGCTTGGCACGGTCCTTCGTGCCGTCAGTGATCTGGAAAGTGTGTCCGGGATCGCCACTTCCAATGGCCAAATGATGGAGGGACACGGGCACCTCCGTGTCCATAGCTTGAGTGCTTGCATTGCCATCAATGGAAATAGAGTCCGAAGTGTCGGGTTCCTCCGGAGGTGGGTGAATACAGCTAATAAGCTCCTTTAAGTAGTTGTATCGGCGCTTGTTGCGGTGTTCAATCTGCTCAATCTACCGGCCGAGCTGGTCTAGCCTCTCCAGGTTCTCAAGTAGCAACTGCTGGTTGGATGGTGGTGGTGCATGGAGTGTTGATGATGGTGGGGCGGAAGATGATGGGGCATCCAAAGGCGGGTTATCATTCAGGCTCCTAGGTGGCACTTATGGCATGATCCATTTTCCATGGGGAACCAGTTCATCTGCTAAGGAAATTTTACTCTTGACGTCATCCGCTTTGTGCGAAATGCCAGCTGCAGATGCTAGTTCCGTGACCAAGGCTGGGAAGAGAACGTTACCAATCGTGTGAACGCGGCCCATGGCCTGGCGGAGGAGTCTAGGGATGCTAAGTGGCCTCTCAGTTAGAATGCACCATACAAGCACGGCCATGTCCCCGGTGATAGAGAACTCATGAGTACTCGGCCAGATATAGTGAGACATGATTTGTTGCCATAGACGAGCCTCATCTGTCAAATCATTAGCCGAAAGCCTCTTTGGGTTAACCTTGCTTTGCCCATAAACCAAAGTGCTTCCGGGCTTAAGAATGGCCTTTAGGACGGGGTCCCAATCAAAAGTATAACCTTTGCGAGAAATTTCTGCTTCGTGGAAGGCATCCAACCCTTCCGGATTTAGTGGCATGCCCAGCACTCGGTGAAGGGCGTCTTCTGAAATAGGGACTTACTTCCGACGCATATAGATTGAGTTAAGGGTCGGGGAGTGGTAATTAGCATAAAATTTATTGACCCAAGACAAGTTAACTTCAATTGAATCTCGGTTCAAGAAACCCCAACGTCTTCTCTTCATTCGATCCTCCACATATTATCTTAAATGGTCCGGTACAAAGAGGAGGCGTTCACGATGGAGATTCCGCTCCATAATATTAGCATGCATCCTTTCACAATAGCAGTTGGCAAATTACACTGTATCCTTAACAGGAATCTTCTTGTCTGACTCATCAATGCAGATATCCATTTTTGACTTCTTAGAAGGCTGCCAATTTGTGGGTGACTTTGGTGCTTGCCTTTTAGAAACCAATTTCTTAAAAGATTTCTCCTTTCCTTTTACGGTTGTCATACTGAAAATGAGGGAAGAGGAGAATTGCAAAGAAATGAGTAAGGATAATGAAGAATGCATTAATAAGATAAGTGTAGTGAAAAAGTAGCAAAGAATGCAAAAATAAAAGCAAAATTAAAGTAAGGGTTCATTGAAACTCTTTTACAAACATGTGGTGTGCATTGTATTATTCAATAAGCAAGTTGAGAAAACCAACATATAACACCATGAAAAGAAAAAATCATATCCAATAAAGCAAGTAGCACCAATCAATCCAATGATTTTATAAAAGGAATAGTGATCCAACACCAATTTCAAACATACAATAAATTGAAAACAAAAGAACTAAAACTAAGCAAGAAATAAGAAAATAAAGTGAAACAAAAAGAAAATAAAGTGATGAGATGTAACTAAATTAAAGAAAACTAGAGAAGATAATGAGGGAGGAGTGAAACCTTGAAAGCAAGAAGGAGTAGTGGTAAGTGGAAGTAAGAGAGAAAGAATAGGGGTAAGAAAGAAGAATAGTAAGAGAGAGAGAGAGAGAGAGAGAGAGAGAGAGAGAGAGAAGAGGAAAGGAATGTCGGAGAATGGTGGCTGCCGGTGGAGGTCCATCGGAAAGAAGGGGGAATAGTGAGAATGGAAGAAGAAAGAACAAAGAAGGAAGGAGGAAAGAAAAGAAACGAATCAAAAGAAAGGGGGGAACGGCACAGAATTAGGTCTGCGTGTTGGAGTTTAAAAACGCATAGTGACGCATGAGCGTCATCCAAGCGTACGCGTGGATTGTGAAAAATGAAAGTGACGCGCACGCGTCAGTCATGCGTACGCGTGCGGGTGAGTTGCGCGTTTTGCACGGTGCCCGCATGGGCTCGGCACAACTCACTGTTCGAGCCATGCGGGGGCACAATGTCAGCCTCACAAAAGCACAAATGTTTGGGATGGGGTGACGCGTACGCGTCGGCTACGTGTACACGTGGGCAGCATCGCGCGCCCAGCACCCTGACAGCACGAGCCTGGCACAACTTTCTGTCCAGGTCGTGTTGTGGCATGGTCCCAGCAAGAATTCATCACAAAATGAAAAATGGGCGTCGACGCGTATGCGTGGGTCACGCGTACGAGTGACTAGTTCCCGTGCCCTTTGCCCCCTTCCCGCACAGCACAAGCTCCTGTTTAGCCGTGCAGACGCGTCGTTCACGCACCGTTTTTGTATGGTGCATGTCCGGGATCTCACGCGTGGTAGGATCTTTTTTTTTTATAATACTCAGAATAAAAGAAAACATGCTGATTTCAAAATTAACAAAGACCACTAAGGAAACAAACATAAGCAAATAAATAAAATAGAACTATAAAAAGGAAGATCTTACCATGGTGGGTTGCCTCCCACCTAGCACTTTTCTTTAACGTCCTTAAGTTGGACGGTCCATCGGCTCAGTCCTCTTCCTTTGCTGGATCCTTCAAGAGGAAGATCTCCAGCTCCTTGTTGTTCTTCACTTTTGCACCATGATACAACTTTAAATGATGGCCATTGACTTTGAAAAAGGTAGGGCTTGAGGGGTGACTTAGGTGGACAACTCCATACGTTTCCACCTTCTCTACCACGTAGGGGCCATCTCATCTTGACCTCAGTTTGCCCAGCATTAACCTCAACCTGGAGTTGTAAAGAAGGGCTTGATCCCAGCTCTAAACTCTCTTCTCTTGATGTTCCTATCATGTACCGCCTTCACCTTTTCTTTGTAGAGCCTTGAGTTTTCATACGCTTCTAGCCGAAGGCACTCCAATTCCTCCAATTGTAATTTTCTTTCAATTCCAGCTCCTCCCAATCCTGAGTTGCATTCCCTCACAGCCCAGTAAGCTTTATGTTCCACCTCTACCGGAAGGTGACAAGCCTTTTCGTAGTCTAGGTGGAACGAACTCATGCCGATGGGTGTCTTGTAAGATGTCCGATAAGCCCATATCGCGTCTCCAAGCCTAGAGCTCCAGTCCCCTTCTATGAGGCTTAACAATCTTCTCGAGTATGTGCTTGATCTCTCTGTTGGACACCTTGGTTGGCCATTTGTTTGGGGATGGTAATCTGTCGCCACCTTGTGAATGATGCCATCTTTATTCAGCAAACCTGTCATTCTTCTGTTACAAAAATGAGAGCCTTGATCACTCATGATTGCTCGTGGTGATCCAAATCAACAAATAATACTATTCCTAATAAAAGAAACAACCATGTTAGCATCATCAGTACGGGTAGAAATTGCTTCCACCCATTTATAATCATAATCAACAGCTAACAGAATATATAAGAAACCATTCGAGTTTGGAAATGGACCCATGAAGTCAATACCCCAAACATCAAAGATTTCACAAAACAACATTAGTTGTTGGGGAATTTCATCCCTCTTGGATATGTTTCCAAACATTTGGCATTGGTGGCAAGAGTCACAGAAAAGATTAGCATCCTTAAAAAGTGTGGGCCACTAAAATCCACAATCTAAAATTTTTCTTGCTGTTCTCTGAGGACCAAAGTGTCCACCACTCTCAAAAGAGTGGCATGCCTCTAAAATAGACTGAATTTTGAATTGTGGAACACACCTTCTAATTATTTAGTCAGCACGACATCTCCACAAATATAGGTCATCCCATATGTAATACTTGGACTCGCTCTTAAGCTTGTCCTTTTGATGCTTAGAAAAATTTGGAGGAAAGGTGCGACTAACCAAATAATTAGCTATGGGTGCATACCAAGGAACCACCTCAGATATTGCTTGTAAGCTATCAAGTGGAAATGCATCATTGATAGGAGTAGAGTCACTTTTAATATGTTCTAGGCGACTCAAGTGGTCCCCACCAAATTTTGGGAACCACTCCCATCTTTGATCTCTAAATCAAACTCTTGCAATAACAATATCCAACGGATTAACCTTGGTTTAAACTCTTTCTTAGCTAGCAAATATTTCAAAGCTGCATGGTCTGAATATACTACCACTTTTGTTCTAAGTAAATAAGCCCGGAATTTATCCAAAGCAAAAACAATGGCTAACAGTTCCTTTTTAGTGGTCGTATAATTAGACTGGGCACCATCTAAAGTTTTAGAAGCATAAGCAATAATATAAGGATCTTGACAGTCTTAACCGACGAAATTTCCACTATCAATTTAAATTGTGTCACAATTAATAATAAATAACTGGGAGTAGAATCTCAGGTTGTTTCCCTAAGAGTTGGCACAGGATGCAATTCATTGGTTAGGATTTTTCTATATATTTTCTGAATTTGAGAACGGAAAAATAAATAACTAGAAATTAAAGCAATGAATGAATGACAAGAGGTGATATGTATTTGAAATAAAAGGCCTTGGTTAGGAGAGAGAATTAGAGTTTCTATCTTTGTTTCCTTTCCCAAGTATAATAGTAAAGGTTCATTGCTATCACTTAGTTATCCTCTAACAATTGAAGGAAAGTCAAGTGGTTATCACTAACTCTGACTCACAAGTCCTAGTCACTCCATGGAGAATGGCTAGAGTTGGTGAGAATTGAGCTAGCCAGCAATGTCTAATTACAGATTAATACTTCACAACTCAAGGGATCCCAATTAATCAATCCCTAAGCCAAGTTGTAAGGTCTACTCCATTAACATGAATGCCATTTTCATAAACACATAATGGGAGTAAATAAAAGACATGATAGTTATGAGAAATTAATTAAATTGAAATTGGCACTAACAACGATTAACCAGAATCAAACACGTACGAAAATTAAATATAAAAATAATTCAACGCATTAATAAAATTCAAAGCAATTAAATGGAAAAACAAAAGTAATAGCAGTAATAGAGAAGAAAACTGTAAGAACAATTACTCCAACTAAAGGTAGCAGCAGCTCTCTCTAGATCCAATTCAAAAGCAACACTAAGAATGTCAAAACTCTGGAGAGAAGTAGGAGTTTCTCTCCCTAGCCTTCAAAAACTAATAAAAAACTAAGTGAAAGTAAAGTCAAGTCAGTCTCAGCTCCATCCCTGCCTCTAGTCTATGTTTTCGGGCTTGGATTTGGGTCCAAATCAGCCCAGAAATCGCACCCAGCGAATTCTGTTAAGTGCAGCACGTGATGCTCTATCACGCGTACGCGTCGGCCACGTATATGTGCCACTGAACTTCTACGCTGGTCACGCGCATGATGCGTGAGCATCTTGTCTATCTTTTCCTAGTGAATTTGCATCTAATTTGTTGAGTTTAATTAAGAATTAATTATATTTTAGCCACTATGGATGCTATTTTGAGTTTTGTGCAATACTGTTTATTTTAGGTAGCATTTGGCAGAATTTGATGGAGTTTCTGCAGAGAAAGAGAAGAAGCCAACGAGATGACCAGCGAATACCGACGCGGCCGCATGGCTCACGCGATCGCGCGGAATGGAGGAAATTGCAATGACGCGATCGCGTGCCTGACGCGATCGCGTGGACTGGAATCTGCACAAATGACACGAACGCGTGGACGACGCGGACGCGTCACATGAGTGATTTGCAGAATTTACAGAAAATGCGGGGGGCAATTTTTGGGCTATTTTGACCCTGTTTCCAACCCAGAAAACACAGATTAGAAGCTGCAGCATGGACAATTCAAGTGGTCCCCATCCATCCATTGAAGATTTGATTATTTAAATTAATTCAAATTTAAATTCAAATTTTAATTCTAAGAAAAGATATTATTTTAATTTTTAGTTTTAGATATTAGATTTCAAATTAATTAGGATTAGTTATAAAAAAGAGAGACTTCTCTCCTAGTAGAACATACCATTAGGGGGATTCCATTAGGGAATTCTATACAAATTTACATTCTACATTCCATGAGCAACTAAACCTCCACTGTTAAGGTTAGGAGCTCTGTCTATTTCTATGGATTGATTTTATTGCTTGTTCTATTTTAATTTATGTATGGATTTATAATTTAAGAATTGTTTTCGCTCTTTATTTTATGAATTTGGGTGGAATGGAAGTATCACCCTCTTTCTATTTGAGTTCCTGTAAAACTTGGAAAAGCTCTTTACTTGAACAACAGTTTGAAAACATATTCTCCTAAATTTTAATTATTTGGACTTAACAGGATACGTGACATATAATCCTTTTATTTTTGGGTAATTAGAGTTTTTGTGGCATATAAACTGGAATTTGATTATTACCCTCTAATTGGAATTAATTGACCAAGGAATTGGCTGTTGATGAATTTTAGAGGAGATTAGGAAGGTCTAAGGAATTAGGGTCTAGTCACATATAGTTTGCCATAAATTAAATCCTACATGATTAAAATAGTTAATAAGAAAAATTAATCCGGAAAAATAGATAACTCTGAAACCTTAACTATCTTCTCCATATTTTATTCCCAACTTATTTATCTGCCTATCTTTAATATTTTTTATATTGTTTAATGTCTTTTATATTGCATCTCAACACTATTTTCTGTTTGTCTAACTAATCCTATCAAACGCTATTGTTGCTTAATCCATCAATCCTCGTGGGATCGACCCTTACTCACGTAAGGTATTACTTGGTACGACCCGGTGCACTTGCCGGTTAGTAAGTGTGGTTGTAAATTACCGCACCAGCGCACGCATTAGCCTTGCGTACGCGTTGCTCCTCGCTTATCAACTCTTTAGTTTCTTGTGTTCCTTCCACTTTAACATGCTTCATCTTCATCCTTTAAGTCATTCATGCCCTGAAAACACTTAACAAACACATCACGGCATCGAATGGTAATAAAGGATAATTAAAAATTAACAATTTTAAAGCCTAGGAGGCATGTTTTCAATCATAGCACAAAATTAGGAAGGAAACTTAAAAACATGCAATTTATATGAATAAGTGTGAGAATAGTTGACAAAACCCATTCAATTCAGTCCAAAATATATCATAAAATAGTGGTGTATCACTACCCCTAAATGAATAATACTTTGACTACTACTTGAAGTTTAGGTATTCTAATAATTCTAATAATCAAGTTCTAAGCAATTTAATATCAACAACAATTATTAATTTCTTAAAGAAAATAACAAAATTTTAAATTTTGTTTATTAACATCTTCATGCATGCTACCAGAAATATGGGCAACTCCGTCCAATTGATAGATTCGATTTGTGTCGTCTTTCATTTTCACAGTATTAATCTTGTAGTATAATTTGCCTTACTTTCTCTAGATTTTCGACTTTACTGAGGTATGGGGTGGTGAAATATAATTCGAATGAAGTGAATTTGAATTCTATATATAGGGATTTGGGTATAAATGGAACGAGGGTGAGTCGATTTACTTTGGTGCACGTTTACATATAAATCGAATTAGGACTCATAGATTTACATAGGAAGCACTTATATATATAAATCAAATTACCTTGTGTCGATTTACCATGTGCAAAAACCATGTGCTAAAATGACATAGCCTGTATCGATTTACTATGTGTGATGCCAAAACAATGTGCTCCCTTAGTAAATTGAAGCTGCTTGAATCGATTTACCCTAAACCCTACTAAATCGATATAGGCTAATTCAATTTACTATTAAAATTTGTAATTCGATGAACCCTCATTCGATTTATATAGTAACACAAATGGGGACATGCACGTAATGTTTTATGTCTTTGGATGATCTATGTAATATTTGCATGACTTTGGTTTATTGGTGTTTTATGCTGAAAATTATAAATCCTCCCTTTTAATTATATATTGTTTTAACCCTAAAATGCATTTAATGAAAATAATTCATTGCAATTTTTAATTTTAATGCAAGATATAATTTTAATACATTTTAATATTTAAAACATTGCTTAATAAAATCCAACTCTAGAAAATATTGTATAAAAAATTTATGTTGATGACTATACTAACAAGTAACAACTATAATGAAACAGAAATGCTCTATGAATATAAAAGGTAAACTAATACATATTTATGTAAACGTACATATCTTTCACAAATTTTTTTAACAAAATGATCAATCATAAAAATAATCAAATGTTTTCAAAGAAACATACCAAACTTTACATGAACACAAAATGAGGCTATTAGTATCTTGATTATTATTTTTGAAGTGTGGTTATAAATTTGAATCAAATTCGATTATATTGTTTATAAATTTGAACCAAACTTTTAATGAACACAAAAATGAGACTTGATAAACCACTTTTCTATGGTTTATCTTGTGCTCAATTGAGTGATTTTTATCAACTCTTTACTCACTTATACATATAAATTGCATGGTGTTACATTTTCCTTCCTAATTCTGTTCTATAATTGAAAACTTGTTTTCCAAGCCTTTAAATTACCAAATATTAATTCTCCCTTTATACCATTCGATGCCTTGATATGTGTGTTAAGTGTTTTTAGAGATTATAGGACAGAAATGGCTTAGAGGATGGAAAGAAAGCATGCAAAAATAGAAGGAATATAAGAAGTTGAAGAAATTGCTAAGCTGTCCAGCCTGACCTCTTCGCACTCAAACGGTCATAACTTGAGCTACAGAGGTCCAAATGAGGCGATTTTAGTTGCGTTAGAAAGCTAACATCCGGAGATTCGAAATGATATATAATTCACTATAGTGGCCGTACAGAAAAATGACGCACACACTTTGTTCTACAGAAAAACCAGCGACCTGTATGGATCAGAATTCGCCCCCGACAATTTCTGGGCTATTTCTGACCTAGTTTTCAGCCGAAAAAGCACATATTAGAGGCTATAAAGTGGGGAAATCCATTCATTCATAAAGACAACATTCATAATTAACAATTTTAGGTTTTATATGTAGTTTTAGAGAGAGAGAGAGAGAGAGAGAGAGAGGCTCTCTCCTCTCTCTTAGGTTTTAGGATTAGGATTTCTTCTTCTTCTCAATTCCAGGTTCAATGTTCATTTAAATTATTAATACAAAAAGTACTTTTCCATTTAAATCTATTATCTGTTTAATTGTTTCCAATTGAATTTTAATTACCATGTTCCCTTTTATTATTTTCAAGGCATTTTTATTCGAGTAGATTTTCTCCTCTTGGCTTTGGTTGAGTAATTGGTGACACTTGAGTTATCAAACTCAGTTGTTGATTGAAAATTGGAATTTGCTGATTAATTTGGATCCCTCTAAAGCTAGTCTTTCCATAGGAGTTGACTAAGACTTGAGGAATCAAACTGATTGGTCCACTTGACTTTCCTTTATTTAGTAAGGGTTAACTAAGTAGGAGTAATGAACAATTCTCATCACAATTGATAAGGATAACTAGGATAGGATTTTCAGTTCTCATACCTTGCTAAGAGCTTTATTAGTTATTACTTTAATTCTTGCAATTTACTTCTCCTGTTCATTATTCAGAAACCCCAAAAAGATAATCTTCCATAACCAATAATAAATACACCTCCCTACAATTCCTTGAGAGACGACCCGAGGTTTAAATACTTCGGTTATAAATTTTATTGGGTTTGCTTAAGTGACAACTAAAACTTTTGTACGAAAGGATTCTCTATTGGTTTAGAAACTATACTTACAACGGGAATTTATTTGTGAAAATTCTTTACTAGCAGAAAACCCGCTCGTCAAGGCTACACAAATTTTATTATATTACTTACAAGGGTTAAGTACGATTTTGGTCCCTAAAGTATAGGTCGAAAATTTTTTTCGTCCCCAACCTTTTTTTGCATACAAAATCCTCCCTAAAGTTTAACTTGGTTTTAAAATCATCCTTCAGACCAAAATACCATCATCTATACCTCTTCCTCTTCATCACTCATCGGTACGTTCTTCTCCATTATTACAATTTCTCCCTTTGTCTCTTATAACACACCTCCTCCTCCAGATTGTCGTCGTTCTCGGCCTCCTCGTCTCCTTCTTTGCCATCACAGCACCTACTCACTCGCCGCCTCTTCCGACTTTTTCTCTGTCTCACTCTCACTCTCAATCTGCTACTACTGCCATCCTGCTTCCGGCCTGGAGTCCTTGCACCTCCCTCAGGCTCGCACCCTCGCTGCCCGTCACCCTCGCTCCCTTGCTACCATGTCGCATCGCGTCCAGCCACTCGCCAAGTCACACTCTCTCCCCACACCCCCCATCAATCTGTTAGTGCGCCTTTACATCACCTTGCCTCTCCTTTGTTTGTCTCGCCGTCCATCTCCCCTCTCAGCCTCTACATCGTGGACGGCCTTCTTAAATCTCTTCTCAATGGTGGTATTGACAATTTTGGATTCTCCCTCTCTTCTCAGGTCTCTTCCCCGTTTGGTGTGTTGTTGTTTTTGTTGAAGTTAAAAGATTTTTTTCTTTCTTTGTTTTAGAAAAGAAAATATGAAATGTTGTGTTGTTGTTGTTGAATTTGAAAGATTAGGGGGAAGATGTTGTTGTTATTCTTGAATTTGAATGTTGTGTTGTTGTTGCTAATGGATGTAATGGATATTTCTGCAATTTGGACGGCGCGACGGAGGTGGATCGTGGACAGTTTTTTTCTTCTTTTTCCCTTTTCCCTTCTTCTTCTTCTTCCCTTTCCCCTTCTTTTTCTTCCCTTCCCTTTTCGTCGGAGCAAAAACACTCTCTTTCTCTTATTTTTCTTTTTTTTTATTTTATAATTTTTTATTATGGATAATTTGGTCCAAAATTTTAAGATTTAAGTAAAAGAGACGATTTTAAAATAAAGTTAAACCTTAGGGACAATTTTGTATGCAAAAAAAAGTTGAGAATGAAAAAAATTTTTAGCCTATACCTTATGGACCAAAATCGTACTTAACCCTACTTATAAAATTTGATTTTAATGGTCAATATGTAGTCATTTTATAATCTTATATGTATCTCTATATAAAAGTAGTTGATCCTATTCTTTGAGACCATGAAGCATGTTTAATACTAACAAGAAGTTAGATAAATAGATAGATTGTAATACCCTAATATTCAAAACCTTATGCTCAAGTCATAAGTCAATGATACTAAGGTGGTACGACTCTTAGGTGGATTATAATACATATATATCTATATAATTGAAAGGAGTTATTTAACGAGAAGCCTGAAAAGGAGCAAAATAAAATTGCAATCAGAAATACTCTCGTATCGAAGAAAAAAGGATAAAACATATTCGGATAGTGAATCAAGATAAGGTATAACAATAAGGAAGAATAGAATAAAGACAAGGTACATATATGTATATAGACATGAGTATAATAGCCACTAGTCACAACCTACAAAGTTTAAGCCGACTAGGGTATAGTAATAAAGTCAGTTGACAACAGTAATTTTCCTATCTCTCCTAAAATATAAATCAAAGTCTCTATAGGCAAGTTTTCAAAAGGAAATAAATACATAATAAAAGATTTTCAAAATAAGCTCGGAGAGATTCTAACAAAAGTAAAACAGAGTCCAATGATCTTCGCCATCTTTCCAATAAACCACAGCTCACTGCTGAGCACCAGGACCTGTATCTGAAAAATAGAGAATATATACGGAATGAGAACCCCAGACCCATGGATTCCCAGAACGGTAAAAATTCCAAATAAATACAATACACTATAATAAGAACTCAGTAAGCATCCTAATATTCCTTTCATCAATTGTCCACCCTAGGTTCTCACTAATCCATAACTTAGGCAACTGTCCTAGGGGATACTAAGTCTAATTCAATTTATCATCTTTTCCAACTTCCCAAACTTTCCATTTCCCAATTTAGAATAGAACAAGCACTAACTAATTCGAGTTACTAATCCCATATCAGTTATCTCGTATCTCCACCTGGAGCGAGTGAAATCACTTTACGGCGTCTACCCAGGGAGCTCAATTTATCTCATTCAATACTCATCATTATTAATCAATCATTTCATCATTTCATTTTCAGCAAGAACAACCCTCAGTGTCAATCAACACCAGTGTGAGGGACCTCTTAATTGTGCAAACATAAGCAATACAGACAAGAAAATTACAAGTAGATTCAAGTAGAGCAGATAGCATATAATCATGTAACATGTTCAATTACAATTAGGAAATCCAAGTACAATTAAGAAAACCCAAACAATTCAAACATATGCAAATAATGTATGCCTGCCCTATCGCTAATGAGCTCATATGTCGGTTATACAGCCAACCCAACACACCCGGTAGCTAACCCGGATATTGTCTCTCAACACGAAGGAAATCCTCAACCTTCAAGGAGGGAATTCTCAACCTCCCATTTAGAGAGACACTGTGATGTAATGATAGGGAATCCTCAACCTAACTCATTCACGCCACAGCCAAGAATCGAATCGAAGAGAATCCTCAACCTTCTCCATTCAATTCCTCGATGTAGCAAGAGAGAGAATCCTCAACCCCACTTGCCCACCGTAACAAGAGAGGGAATCCTCAACCTCGTCTTGTTCATCATAGCAAGAGAGAGAATCCTCTATCTCGGCTAGCCCTTCCTGACATTCAAATTGATAATCACAGAGTTAAACCGAAGGGAATCTTCAACCTTCAATCCAATCCTCTGGTGCGACAAGTGAAGGAATCCTCAACCTCAAACTTGTCCACCCCAACAAGAAAGGGAATCTTCGATCTCAACTTGTTTATCACAGCAAGCGATAGAATCCACAATCTCAACTTACCTATACGTGACCGGGATAATACCACCATCCTCACAACACAAAACTTATTGCCACCTTAATCATAATCACAACACGACAGAGGGAATCCTCTACCTCAACTCGCGTATTCATTCTAGGATATAGTTCCCGTCACACTTCACCATCATCCTTATTATCAATCTTGTGATCATCATTATTCTCATTATCAATCTCATCTCAATTCATATTCAATCTTAATTAAGTTCATTCATCATTATCCATTCACTCTCATCATCAATGATCTTATTCATAATCATCATATATCACTTAACATCTTGTTCATTTCTTTCAATTTTACTAACTCAATTCATTTGACTTTGTTCCTAACTCGTCTATCCTCAATTCCACTGGGTCTAGACTCATATCAAAGTTTATAAAGGTTTAGATGCCCATAAGAATGGTTGACATTCTTGTATATATTTTAGTTAAAAAAATGATGATGAGAAAAAATAAAGAGAAAAATAAAAGAAAAAAATAATAACATAGAAAAGAAAAAAAAATTAAAAAGGAACCAATAAAAAGGGGACAAAATATCCCAAAGTAAAGTTCAATAATAATCAATGCATATGGGTTGTGATCAAAAAGAGAATGCATGAGTGTATGAAAAAGTGAAGAACGGGTAGTTAGGTTTGCTCTAAATAGTATAGGTTGTCATAGGTTAGGTGGGAAGCTTAAGCCAATCAAAGATTCAAATTTCAAGCTCACTTGACCATATGCACCCTTCAAATTTCAAGCTCAATTGACCATATGCACCCTTACCTTTACCCTAGCCCCATTACAACCTAATGAATAAGTCCTCATGATAAATGTATTTATGCATTGAATAATTGTTGATTGTTAGACGAAAGACAAATCTTTGAAAGCATGATTAGAAGAGAATTGAGTGAATTAACCCTATACACTTGAGCGACTAGAGCGGATACACTTCTAGTGAGGGTTCGATGCTCAATTCCTTGTTCCCTGCTTTCACGAGCTTTCTTCTTGTAAGTTTATTTATACTTCATTTTGATATTTGAATTGGTGGGATTCATGAATCATCATACTATGTTGGCCCTACTTGTTCATATACGTTCTTGAAGATTGATTTACTTTTAATCAAGAAGGTAGAATCATTTTGCATTTAGTTGCATGCATGTAGATAGGTTCATATAGTTTATTTGCATTGAATAAATGTTCATACCCCATTTCTAGTCTTTCTTGGTTTAGCATGAGAACATGCTTAGTTTAAGTGTGGGGAGGTTTGATAAACCCTAATTTTGTGGTTTATCTTGTGTTGATTTTAGGGAATTTTATCAACTTTTCTCACATTTATTCAATGAAATAGCATGGTTTTGTGAATTTCTCCTAATTTGTGCTTAAGAGTAAAAACATGTTTTTTACGCCTTTAAATTGATAAATTTAATTCACTTTAATTCCATTCGATGCCTTGATATGTTTGTTAAGTGATTTCAGGATTAGAAGGCAAAGATTGGGTTGAAGGAATGAAGAAAAAGCATGCAAAAATGGGGAATTCATGAAGAAATGAGGATTTGCTGAACTCAAGGCCACGCGCACGCGTCACCCATGTGCACTCGTGAAGAGGAATTTCGCAATGCGATGCGTACGGGTCACAAGCTGCACGTGACTTCACTAAAGGCAAAACACTGGGGCGATTTATGAGCTCAAGGAGTCCCAAATCTAACTTATTTCTAATGCTTTTGAACCCAAGGATTGCAAGGAAATGGAGAGGAAGAGTCATAGTATAGTTTTTCATCATGTTTTAGGGTAGAATTCTAGAGAGAGAGGCGCTTCCCTCTCTCTAGATTTTAGGGTTCTTATTTCAATTCCTTTTAGATTTAGACTTTCATCTTATTCCATTTTAATTTTCTTTTACCTTTATTTGTTCTAGCACTTTGGTTTATCTACTCCTCTTGTTAATTTCTTATTTTGTTCTTTTTTATGTTTATGAACCCTTGTTGGATTTTAATTTTCTTTTAATGCAATTTTATATTTCTATGTCTCTTGATGTTTACCTCACTTGCAATTTCTTACTTTTGTTAGTTATAGCTTTTATTAATTCTTGCATCTTGTGATGTTTACTTTTATTGCACTCTAGGTGTCTAATAAAATGTTTTCACTAGTTTTAGAGTAGTTTTCTTTACACTTAGCCTAGGCTAAGAGAATTGAGTGATCTTGAGTCATTGGGTCTCATTGAATTGGTGATTTAAGAACCTTTAGTGGTCAATTTGATAACCATTGATGCTAGCCTACTACTAAGTCAATTAGTAGCTAGGTTAGGACCTATGGATTGATGTTAATCAAGCCTATTTGACGTACTTCAAGCGTTGAAGTAGACATTGTACGTACTTCAAGCAAAGAAGTAGACTTAATGGGTTGGTCCCTCATAATTGTTAATATATAGTTTGTAAACAAGGATGGTGATCTCAATTCCCATGTCTTAGCCAAGAGTTCTTTGCTTTTCTTTATTAGTTAATTGTCATCTACTTTCTTGCAATTTATATTTCTTGTTTTTATATTTTCTTGTCAATTGCAAATCAAACCCCCCTTGTTCCTTTATAGCCAATCATTGATCACTTCATTGCAATTCCTTGTGAGACGATCCGAGATTTGAATATTTCAGTTAATTTTTATTGGGATTTGTACTTGTGACAACCAATATTAAAATTTGATTGAGAATTGTTAGTTGGTTTGGAACTATGCTTACAACGAAGAAGTTCTTTTTCTATTGAGAAATTCTAGACCAACGATAATTCTCACTACCAAATTTTTTGCGCCGTTGCCGGGGAATCGCAATGGTGTTATGTTATTGGCTATTGTATATATGTTAATATTGTGAATATGCTTCTTTGTTAGTTTTTGCTTGCTTTAGGAGTTAGTTTTTATTAGTTCTTATTAGTATTTGTTTTTATTTTCTCTTGTCATTATGAATTCTCATCCCTTTGGCTATGATTTTGGCTACAATTATGTTGTAGAAAATGAAAGCCTCAATGAGAAATCACATTGTGGGAATGGATATCAAATTAGGGAGGAGCCATATGTTTATGGTCAACCTTCATCACAACAACCTCCTCTAATCTCTCATGGCTACAATCTACCCCATAATGTACATAATTATGAACCAATCCCTCAACATTGTTGTCAACCTCACTCACAAGCCTCATACCACCATTCACCTCCATATGATCCTAACCCATATCCACCATACCGACCACCATATGAACCATACCTAGAGCCACCATCATTCTAACACCAATACTCCTAAGAACCACCATTTCCTTATACACCACCTCAAAACTTTCACTAATTTGACCCACCTTTCAACTATAATACCTTTCCCTCAAATAGTGAATCCTCTCTTCCACCACCACCTTCATTGGACGAATTTTTCCAACCCCTAATGCAAGAGCAACAAGAGCTTCTAGCTAGGTGCCAAAATCAAGAAGAAGAGCAAAAGATGCTAGGAAAATTCGTGGCTAGCTTGACCGAAGTGATGAACCACGTGATATCATTGTGCTCAAATATCCAAGACACTCCCATTGATGAATGTGGAGGATTAATTGAAGAGTAAAATGAGAAGGAGAATTTGGAGCTTCAAGGGGAAGAAGAGGAGTTGAGGCAAGAAGTTCAACAAGAGGAGGAAGCCGAGATTGTTGAACCAAAGGAAGTGGTTGAAGATTTAGGAGATGTTGAGTGTAAAGAAGAATCTCAAGTTAAAGAGCCTTCTTCCATGGAGTTTGAAAATAATGTTAAGGAGGATAGTGCACAACCTCTAAGGCACAATGTGATTGAAGGATTGGAAGAAGTGGTGCAAGCAATAAGTCTTCCTATCTATGATGATTCTGCATCAACATAAGATCCTCTTGAGCTTGATGGACCCTTCCCCATTCAAAAGTGGAATTGATGTTGAGGTAGATTTCACTTAACCTCCTATTTATGACTTGAGTGATGGGGAAGATCTTGAAGAGATTGGTGAAGAAGGATGTGAACTTGAGGAAGCCTGGCAAGAGGTAGAGCATGAAGCATCTTGTCAAGTGGTGGAATATGCTTCATCAAGACCCTTGGAAACTCCTCTACCTAAGTTACCATCTAATCCTTCATTTGAGTGCACAAAAACTCATAACTCTTAACTTTATTATCCTATTTGAATTTGGATTACTTGAAACGGATGTTGACAAACAGATTTTCTATCGGTAAAGAAATTTATGAAAAAATATTCGCGTTGCAAGTATAGTTTCTAAACCAACAGAGAATCCTTTCGTACAAAAGTTTTGGTTGTCACTTAAGCAAACCCAATAAAATTTTATAACCGAAGTATTTAAACCTCGGGTCGTCTTCTCAAGGAATTGCAGAGAAGTATGATTTATTATTGGTTATGGAAATTGTATATTTTTGGGTTTTTAAATAAGGAACAAGTAAATTAAATGACGAGGAAAATAAATTAATAATAATAAAATCTCTTGGCAAGGTATAAGAACTGGAATTTCTATCCTAGTTATCCTTATTAGGTGTGATGAGAATTGTTATTGCTCCCACTTAGTTAATCCTTACTAAATAAGGAAAGTCAAGTGGACTAATTAACTTGATTCCTCGGTCCTAGTCAACTCCTATGGAAAGACTAGCTGTAGAGGGATTCAACTCAATCAGCAATCCTAATTTCCAATCAACTACTGAGTTTGATAACTCAAGTGTTACCAATTACTTAACCAAAGCCAAAGAGAGAAAATAAATCAATAATTAAATTGAAAGTATCATAAATAAAACAATCATAAGTCTGAAATACCTCAAATTGCATTAATGGAGAAAATCATAACATGAATGGTTCATAAGCCAAATTGAAAAGATAAATAACAATTAAAGGTATAAATAAAAATAGAAAATAAATTAAAGGAACATTGAATCTGTAATTGAAGAGAAGTAGCCTAAACATAATAGAAATCCTAAATCTTAATCCTGAGAGAGAGGAGAGAACCTCTCTCTCTAAAAACTACATCTAAAACCTAAAATTGTGAATTATGAATGTTCTCATTACGTCTCTGAAGTTGTTATTTGATTCCTCCATTCTCTGACTTATATTATGTGTTTTTGGATTTGGAATTGGACCGAAAAAGGGTCCAGAAATCGCTGGGGGCATTTTCTGCAGATTCCTGTACGTGGCGTCTGTCACTCGAGCGCGTGGGTCACGCGTTCACGTGATCTGGATTTTTCCTTGTCACGCGTATGCGTCAGTCACGCATACGTGTCATTTGCGATCTGCTCAACGCACGCGTCCACGTCAGTCACGCATTCGCGTCGATGCCATTTCACGCTAGGCACGCGTCCGCGTCATCCATGCGTCCGCGTCGCTGTCTTTTCTTCAAAACTCCATTTTTGTGCTTTCCTTCCATTTTTGTATGTTTTCTTTCTGTCCTTTAAGCCATTCCTGTCCTATGAGACCTGAAAATACTTAACACACAAATCACGGTATCGAATGGTAATGAAGGGTAATTAAATTTAATATTTTTAAAGTATAGGAAACATGTTTTTCACATATATCATAAAATAAGGAAAGGAAAGTAAAACCATGCAATTCATATGAATAAGTGGGTGAAGAATTGATAAAAACACTCAATTTGAGCACAAGATGAATCATAAAATAGGGGTTTATTAGATGTCCAACTTAGGGCACCTTGTGGAATGGAGCGTAAGAGAAGGATGTTTAGTGGTTGGCATTGTAAATCTAGGCTCATTATGGTTGGAAGCTCAAACTTGAGGAGCAAGGGTTGGACTAGTGCTCAATTGGATGGGTCTAAGAGGATAGTTTAGTGCCTTAGTGAGAATTCGGCTTGCCTACCACCTGGATAGAACAATGAGGATCAAGTAGAAGGCGGGTGTGAAAATAAAATATGAGATCCCGGATCACAACATGAATACCAATTTTGGGAGCTCACATCTTGGGAAGAACTTCACCCAAGCTTGGTAAAGTCGGTTGGAAATTCTGACAACCGTTTGAGGAACAAGCATCCTTGGGAGTTCAAGGATGAGTACAAGCATAAACCACCTTGACAAAGAGCCTCCCAATTGTCCAACTTAAGGACTTAAACTAAAAGTGCTAAGTGGGAGACACCCCACCATGGTAAACTCTTTTCATTCTCTTGTATATATAATTAATGGATGAATTGAGTTGCCATTGTAGGTAGTTTTTCTTATTTTTGTACATATTGCTTTAATTGATAGGTTGCTTGTTAAATTCATGTTTTGATTTAGAATAGTTGTTTTTTAATTGCATTTTGCTTGAAATGCAAGTTTTGGTTGTTTTGTCTTTGAAAATTTTTCAAAAACTAAAAGATTTTTTGTTGAATTTGAATTTTGGTTGCCTAGAATGTATATAGGTTAAAAGAGTACCCTGTTTCTGTTTTATGCTTCTATTAAAAAAAAGGGCGTGCCACGCGTGAGCGTGGCCGACGCGCACGCGTCGTATGCGATGATGGGAGTTGATGAATCCATATTTTACGATATATTTTTTGTTTGACTTGAGTGGATTCCATCACATAAACCCACATTTATTCACTGAAATAGCATTCTTTTGAGATTTCTTCCTAAACTATGCTTGAAAGTGAAAACATGCTCTTTTGTGCTTAATTTAGTCAATTTTATTCACTTTAATCCCATTTGGTGCCTTGATGTATTTGTTAAGTGATTTTCAGGTTTCCAAGGCAAGTATGGGTTGAAGAAGTGAGGAAAAGAGCGTGCAAGAAGGAAGAATTCAAGAAATGAAGGATTTGGAAAGCTGCCAGCCCTGACCTCTCTGTACTAAATTGGTCATAACTTGAGCTACAGAGGTCCAAATGAGGTGGTTCCAGTGGCATTAGAAAGATAACGTCTGAGGTTTCAAAATGATATGCAATTTGCTATATTAGACATAAGTCTACCTGTGTGTACGCACAGATACTTGTGCGTCCGCACAGGTCAATTTTCAGCATGTGTGCGGACGCACGCGTTTGTGCGTCCGCACAGGTCCCTGCACGTGAGCTCATTAATGCAAATCGCTGGAGGTGAATTCTGGGCCTCTAAAACCCAATCCAACTCATTTTCTGAAGCTATTTAAGGCCAAAGTGAAGAGGAATGAAGGGGGGCAATTAGGGTTAGCTTTTGTTATGTTTGCTCTTAGTTTCTAGAGAGAGAAGCTCCCCCCTCTCTCTAGAATTAGGTCAGGTTTAGTTTAATTTCCTTTAATTCTGTTTTTAATTATTGTTTTAATGTAGTTTCATTTATGTTTCTTTACTTTATTGTCTTACTTCTCTTAGTTCTTCTTCTTAATTTCTCTTTTATGTCATTTTCCATTTTATGAACACTTTTATATTTCTTTAATTTTAATTAATGCAAATTTATGTTTTATGTTCATTTATGGCTTCCTTTAGTTGTTGTTGCTATTTTCTTGCGTTGGTATTTTTTAGAATTTATTTTAATGTATTTTAATATTATTTTATTCTCATGCACACCAAGTGTTTGATAAAATGCTTGGCTTAGTTTTTACTTAGTTTTTCTCTACTCTTGGCTTGAAATTGTTGTCTTTGGTGATCCTTGAGTCATTGATGTCCATTCTTGTTTGATATATTAGAGTGATTTAGTTGATTTGGTTTTCCTTGACTCTATGTGACCCCTTAGTGTTGACATAAGACTTACGGATTGAAATTAACTATGCCTATTTGACTTATCTTCGATGTAAGGTTGACTAAGTAGGATTAACTGTTCATAATCATCATATGTTTGTGGTCAATGACTAGAATAGGTAGCTTTAGCCTTCAATTACTTGTCAAGAGGTTTCTTGCATTTTAAGTTTCCCTTCCTTGCATTTAATTGCTTTGACTTTTATTTGCTTTGATGTTTAATTTCTTGCATTTTTAGTTTTCGTACTCTTGGTTGAGAAATTAGATGTTTGGGTGGAATTGAGTTGTGGATGTCCATTCCGCATTGTGTGAAATTAGTTAATTGGTTTGGTTTCCATTGATGCTAGTCTTTCACTAAGTAATTAGTGAGTTGACTAGGACTTATGGATTGAGATCAATTATGGCTTTTTGACCAATTCTCAAGGAGGATTGATTGATTTGGATTGATTTGGATTGATTCCACACAATTGCCATGCTTGTGGTCCATAACTAGGATAGGAATCCTAAACTCCCCAATTATTACTAAGAGTCCTTTAATTGCTTTTCTTTAATTTCTTGCATGATCATTTACTTCCTTGCCATTTATATTTCTTGCCTTTCTTGCTTTCCATCTACTTTCTTGCTATTTACATTTCAATTTCTTGCTCTTTCTTTCATTCCCAATACCCCATGCTCTCTCTCTCATAGCCAATAATTGTACATTTCATTGCAACTCCTAGGGAAGATGACCCAGGAACTAAATACTCTCGGTTATTTTATATTGTGACATTATTATTTGATCTTGAGAATTCATTGTTGGTTTGGACTATACTACCAACGAATTGATGCTTGTCTTTGATTGATTCTGAATCGTAGCCAATAGTTCTCTTTATCAAATTTGGCGTCGTTGCCGGGGAGTTGCAACGGTGTATGTTTTTAGCTATTGTATATATGTGAATATTGTAAATAGCTTGCTTTTTGATTGTCTTTGTTGATGGTTAGGATTGGGATCCTAGAGGAAATTGGACATTCAAGCATTGGTGGAGAAGTCAAGCACAAGCCACCATAGCAAAGGCTCTCCTAATTGTCTAACTTAAAGACATTAAATAAAAGTGCTTGGTAACATTGTTTCCACCCTTCTCTTTTTGTATATATTTTGCCTTAATTGCATTTTTGTTTGATTGATTAGCTTAGAATTAGTTTAATTTTGAGTTAGTTATGTTAATTTTGGTTTGGATCATGAATTTATGGGTTCTGTGCGTGCGCACGTACTTGTGTGTGCGCACAAAACAGCTATTTTCTGCTTACTGTGCGTGCGCACCGACTTGTGCGCACCGACCTGTGCGCACGCACACGCATGATTTTTCCCTCTGTTCGCAGCACCAGCACACCTTGTGCGCGCGTGTTCCCCTGTTTTCTGCAACCTGTGCGTGCGCACGTACCTGTGCATACGCACATATACCCTTTTTCGCACCCTCTGTGCGGCTGCACAGACGTGTGCATCCGCACACCAACTTGCAACCACTCTGGTGAGAGCGTTGGCACAGCTTGTGCATGTGAACCCCTGCCCATTATGCTCTTGTGTGCCCGCACGGACCTGTGTGCGCGCGCACACATGATCCAACCTAAAAAAAAGTGTTTTGTGCGTGCGCACACACTTGTGTGTACGCACACCTTCTAATCCCCTCTCTGTTCAGAGCGCTCGCACACACTTGTGCGTCCACTCACCCTCCATTTCTTTACCTTCTGTGCGTACGCACACCTAGGTGCGTACGCACACCTAGGTGCGTACGCACGCATCTTGCTTTTCTCTCTGCTGATAGCGTTTGCACACCTGGTGCGGACGCACACCTTCCCTTTTCAGCCTTGTGTGCGTACGCACACTATCCTGTGCGACATGTTTTCTCCCACTTTACTTCTTTTCTTCTATTCCCTAAACTCCTTCTCTTCTTTTCTCTTCCACTCCTCTCCTCTCTTACTTTTGCTCTCTTCTCTACTTATTTTAGTTTCTTTTCATTGCATTTCATTTCTCATTTTAGTTATTATATTTGTTTTTAGTTTAATTGTTCGTGGTTAAATAAATTGCAAGTGTTTGATTCATGTTGACTGGGTTGCTTCTTGCTTGAATTTGGTTTCAACTTGGATGGATATGTGCACTATATATCAAGTCTTTATTTAATTGCCTAGTTGAATTGTGAGTTTGATTCATATGTTGTAGCTACCATATGCATTAGACTTTATCCTTGTTTGGCATCTTGAATTGTGCACTTTTACTTTAGTGATTTGAGTTGAGCTACTTAGTCATCATGGTTCTTAAGTGAATATAATCACATAACAAGGTATTTGTTCCTTGTTAATGCTTTGCATTTTTTTAGTTGACTTGACTTGATTCTTATCAAGACTTGTCACTTTTTGTAACAAGCACCTTATACATGTGATTATTTCCTTATTCCTAAGGATGAATAAGTAGTCTCTTTTCATCATGGAATTGGTTATTGTTGATTGTGCCATTTTCTATTCAATTTGCGCTTTCACTTGCACAATCTCACTATCCAATATATTTTACACTCAATTCACTTTAGTTGTGGTTACCTAGGTTGTTTGTGCCTTAAGTTTTGCTTATTTATTACTTGCAACCTAGGAATACTTGATTGAGGAACATGCTATTTCTTTTGCTTTTGTGGTTCTTGTTTTACTCGATCAATGTGTTGTGTTCTAAATTGTGCGCGCATTTAGAATACACGCATTGCATTTTATCATAGCACACACATCTTACTTTTCTTTAATTATTGTTTATTTGTATACAAAGCAACCCGGAGCCCCCGAAGCCCACCCGCTGAAGGTGGAGCCTCAAAGCCCTTCATCCCTCAGATTGTGTGCATGCACAGAGGACCGTGCATTATTTAAGTGTGGGAGAGGATCGCTAACTTCAAGGGGGTAAAATTTCTTTCCTTAGACACTTTGCAATACTCTTTTTGTCCTTTTTCTTTAATTTTTACAATTTTTGTTCTTGTTTGCATTTAGTTTGATTTGTTTGTATATATCTCTTTAATGCTTATAGTTATAGGATAATAAATACTTGTATGTTGCATGTTAGATTGAATAAGTTTGGTAAAACAACAAAGAATTTTCAAGAAATCTCTTTTTGGGCATTCCATTAATTAGATTTGAAAACATGTTTTTGAACTTGCTTGAAGTAGCTTTTTATGGAACATAGAAAAGAGCTTGAACAAATTACCTAGTGAGATTTGAGCTTAAATTACGTGGTTGCACATTTTCAACCACAAATTTTGATCTTGTGTGATAAACTCCTCTTTTATGATTGTAATCTTAGATTTGCTTTAATCTTTATGTCCTATATTTTTTGTTTTGAATGCATTTAGTATGATTGAGGCCATTTTTTATTAAACTCACTTAACCCATATGGCCAACCCTTACATCTATCTTTGTAAACCACTTTTCGAGCCTTTAATTCCCCTTTGTTCTCATTATAAGCACATCATTCACCTTAAGTGAAAAACCATTATGTCCATTGATTGTATCTTTGATTAGCTTGGGTTTGAGTGTGTGTGTGTGTGTGTGTGTGTGTGTGTGTGTGTGTGTGTGTGTGTTAATCAAGTGTGGGGGAATTTGTGGAAAATCATTGGTAGTTAGTGCTTTGCGTGTTCATTGAGTACATTTGGAAAATTGGAAAAATACTCATGCATTCATTACTTAGAAGCATATGCATCTCCTCCATGTCAAAAAAATAAAAATAATAAAAATAATAAAAATAATAATAATAATAAAAGAAATAAAAAAAGAAAAAAAAAAAAAAAAAAATGAAAATAAGAGATGCATATGTAGTTGAATTGAAAAGAAGCATGCATGAGTGAATGTGAGAAAGGGATAAATGGGTAGCTAGGATTGTTTTGTTATGTATATAGGATGATATATAGGATTAGGTGGGATGCATGAGCTAATCAAAGATCCAATCTATTAGTCCACTTAACCATATTAATCCTACCCTTACCTAAGCCCCATTATAACCCTCAAAAGTCCTCATGATATTTGCATTCATTCATCAAATATTAGTTGATTGTTAGATGACTTGCAAATCTTTGAGAAATATGATTAAAGGAAGATTGAGTGATTAAATCCTACACACTGAGCGATTAGAGTATAAACACATCCGGTGAGGGTTTCAATTGCTCAATTCTATGTTTCCATTGCCTATTTTGTATCTCTTCGCAAGTTGTTGAACTTAATTTTGAAAATTTCAAATCAATCTTTGGACATTGATCATATTGCTATATTTTTCTTGTCTTGGCCTTGAGCTCCTACTTTGAATTGATTGAGATTCTTTTGTTTGTTTTTGCCAAACTCAATAGGAATCATAGTGTAGATATATATAGATAGCATTTAGTATAGTTACATGCATGTAGGTAGTTGAATTAATAATTACCCCTTCATTCATCTCCTTTGGTTGGTTTAGCATGAGGACATGCTTGGTTTAAGTGTGGGGAAATTGATGAATTCATATTTTACGATATATTTTTGGTTTGATTTGAGTAAATTCCATCACATAAACCCACATTTATTCACCTAAATAGCATGCTTTTGAGATTTCTTCCTAAAATGTGCTTGAAAGTAAAAACATGATCTTTTGTCCTTAATTTAGTCAATTTTATTCACTTTAATCCCATTTGGTGCCTTGATGTATTTGTTAAGTAATTTTCAGGTTTCCAAGGCAAGTATGGGTTGAAGAAGTGAGGAAAAGAGCATGCAAGAGGGAAGAATTCAAGAAATGAAGGATTTGGAAAGCTACTAGCCCTGACCTCTCTGTACTAAATTGGTCATAACTTGAGCTACAGAGGTCCAAATGAAGCGGTTCCATCGTCATTGGAAAGCTAACGTCTGGGACTTCAAAATGATATGCAATTTGCTATATTGGACATAAGTCTACCTGTGCGTACACACAGATACTTGTGCATCCGCACAGGTCAATTTTCAGCATGTGTTCGGACGCACGCGTCTGTGCGTCTGCACAGGTCCCTGCACGTGAGCTCATTAATGCAAATCCCTAGGGCGAATTCTGGGCCTCCAAAACTCAATCTAACTCATTTTCTGAAGCTATTTAAGGCCAAAGTGAAGAGGAATGAAGGGGGGCAATTAGGGTTAGCTTTTGTTATGTTTTCTCTTAGTTTCTAGAGAGAGAAGCTCCCCCCTCTCTCTAGAATTAGGTTAGGTTTAGTTTAATTTCCTTTAATTTCTGTCTTTAATTATTGTTTTAATGTAGTTTTATTTATGTTTCTTTACTTTATTGTCTTACTTCTCTTAGTTCTTCTTCTTAACTTCTCTTTTATGTCATTTTCCATTTTATGAACACTTTTGTATTTTTTTAATTTTAATTAATGCAAATTTATGTTTTATTTTCATTTATGGCTTCCTTTAGTTGTTGTTGCTATTTTCTTTCTTTGGTAGTTTTTAGAATTTATTTTAATACATTTTAATATTATTTTATTCTCATGCACACCAAGTGTTTGATAAAATGCTTGGCTTAGTTTTTACTTAGTTTTTCTCCACTCTTGGTTTGAAATTGTTGTCTTTGGTGATCCTTGAGTCATTGATGTCCATTCTTGTTTGATATATTAGAGTGTGTTAGTTGATTTGGTTTCCCTTGACTCTATGTGACCCCTTAGTGTTGACATAGGACTTAGGGATTGAAATTAACTATGCCTATTTGACTTATCTTCGATGTAAGGTTGACTAAGTAGGATTAACTGTTCATAATCATCATATGTTTGTGGTCAATGACTAGGATAGGTAGCCTTAGCCTTCAATTACTTGCCAAGAGGTTTCTTGCATTTTAAGTTTCCTTTCCTTGCATTTAATTGCTTTGACTTTTATTACTTTCACTTTTATTTGCTTTGATGTTTAATTTCTTGCATGTTTAGTTTTCATACTCTTGGTTGAGAAATTGGATGTTTGGGTAGAATTGAGTTGTGGATGTCCATTCCGCATTGTGTGAGATTAGTTAATTAGTTTGGTTTCCATTGACGCTAGTCTTTCACTAAGTAATTAGTGATGAGTTGACTAGGACTTATGGATTGAGATCAATTATGGCTTTTTGACTAATTCTCAAGGAGGATTGATTGATTTGGATTGATTCCACACAATTGCCATGCTTGTGGTTCATAACTAGGATAGGAATCTTAAACTCCCCAATTCTTACCAAGAGTCCTTTAATTGCTTTTCTTTAATTTCTTGCATGATCATTTACTTCCATGCCATTTACATTTCTTGCCTTTCTTGCTTTCCATCTACTTTCTTGCTATTTACATTTCAATTTTTTGCTCTTACTTTCATTCCCAATCCCCCATGCTCTCTCTCTCTCATAGCCAATAATTGTACATTTCATTGCAACTCCTAGGAAAGACGACCCGGGAGCTAAAAACTCTCGATTATTTTATATTGTGACATTATTATTTGATCTTGAGAATTCATCATTAGTTTGGACTATGCTACCAATGAATTGATGTTTGTCATTGATTGACTCCGAACCATAGGCAATAATTTTCTTTATCAGGACTCCTGGTACAAAAACCAGAGAGTTGCACTGGAGTGGTGCTGTTTTTGTGCGAATACCACAATTTAGCTCCGCGCGTATGCGTGGATGACGCATACGCGTCACCTCGATTTTCTGCGTTCCACGCGTATGCGTGGTAGACGCTTACGCGTCGCATCCCCCTCCTGCTTTTCGCACGCACGCGTCGCCTTGCGCCCTGTTTTTTTTCCCTGTTCCTTCTCTCTTCTCTCCTTCTTTCTTTCTTCTTCTTCTTCTATCTTCCATTCTTCCATTTCTTTCCTTCCCTTTCTTCTCTTTTCTTCTCTTCTCACCTTTCTCATCTCTTCTTTCTTACTTCTTTTTATTTCTTCTTCTCCCTCTTTTTAAGTTTTCACTTCTCATTTTTCTTATTTCTCATTTTCTTTTGTATGTTGCATTTGCTTATTTTCATTCATTACATTTTTTTATTTTGTCTTTGTAGCTTGTTCTTATTTTCTTTTCTAAGTTTCTTATTTTAACATTGGTGTTGAATTCTTCTACTCAATTGTTGAGACTTTCTTGGTTAGTCTTGGTGCTTCTTGACTTGTTTGATATTGTTGGGTGGTGAAACTTTTAAATCAATGTTAATCTTTAATGACTCTTGCATCGTTTATGCATTGATACGAACTCCTATTGTCTTTCACGACCCACTCTTTCTTGTTTGAACTTGATGGTCAACATGCTCTTTATGGCATTTACCTATGCTTTGACTTTACTCTTGCATTAAGTGTTAGTGATATGCCCTTGGCTTACATTGCTTTCTCACTCACATGTTGTAGCTACCATGTAGTTGAGAACTCTACTCTTATTTGGCATTAGCCTCGCCTATGTTCTATTTGCTTTGATATCTATGTTGTAGGCTTAATTTTCTTTCTTTCTCTTTCCTTTTAGGCTGGCCACCAAGAGAGAAAGGAAAAGCTTCTAAATGGGGTGACAAACAAGTCCCTCCACACAACCTTTTGAAGGAGCTCATCAGTTGTAGCAACCCGTCCATCTTGCTCTTTTGCATGCACCGAGGACGGTGCAAATTTCTAAGTGTGGGGAGGTCGAGGACCGGCCTCCGTAGGTAACCACTTCCTTCTTCAACACCAATTCTTAATCTTCTTTGTTAGATAGTTGTTGCATTTCATGATAGGTTGCATGTTAGTTAGAATTTGTACATATTATACCACTTCTTTTTATGTTAGGACTACTTAGTTAGAGTGATGATTTCCTTTCCAAGAAAACTGTTTTAGGGCACTCTACCAATTTGAAAAAAAATTTTGTTGAACTTGCTTGAAGAATTTATTTTGGAATATGGTTTTTGAGCTAAGAACACATAAGCATGTGAGTTTTGAGCCTAGTTGTGTGGTTACATCATATAACCACTTATTTTCATTCTTGTGTGTATTATTTTCTTTCTATGAGTGTAATCTTTGATTTGTTTGATTCTTTATGTCCATTATTTTGTGTATGAATGCACTTATATGATTGAGGCCATCGTTTCAAATAGCTCAGTTACTTAAATAGTCTTACCTTTTTATCTTCCATTGTTAGCCAACTTTGAGCCTATGCTAAACCCATTTGTTCTTAATTTTAGCACATTACAAGCCTTAGAGCAAAAATTAATAAATGTCCCTAATTTGGATCTTTGATTAGCTTAGGCTAGTGAGAGTGTTTATCATTCAATTGTGGGAGATTTGGGAACATTGGTTGAGGTAAAAGTGTGTTTTTATATTTTTGTTGAAAATTTTGGGAATTAGGTACATACTCATGCATTGGATGTTTAAACCATATGCATTGACAATCTTGTATATATTTTAGTTAAAAAAATGATGATGAGAAAAAATAAAGAGAAAAACAAAAGAAAAAAAAATAATAATAATAATAATAATATAGAAAAGAAAAAAAATGAAAAAGGAACCAATAAAAAGGGGACAAAATACTCCAAAGTAAAGTTCAATAATAATCAATGCATATGAATTGTGATAAAAAAGAGAATGCATGAGTGTGTGGAAAAGTGAAGAATGGGTAGTTAGGTTTGCTCTAAATAGTATAGGTTGTCATAGGTTAGGTGGGAAGCTTAGTTTAATCAAATATTCAAATTTCAAGCTCACTTGACCGTATTCACCCTTACCTTTACCCTAGCCCTATTACAACCTAATGAATAAGTCCTCATGATAAATGTATGCATGCATTTAATAATTGTTGATTGTTAGATGAAAAACAAATCTTGGAAAGCATGATTAGAAGAGAATTGAGTGAATCAACCCTATACACTTGAGCGACTACAGAAGATACACTTCCGGTGAGGGTTCGATGCTCAATTCCTTGTTCCCTGTTTTCACGAGCTCTCTTCTTGCAAGTTTGTTTATACTTCATTTTGATATTTGAATTGGTGGGATTCATGAATCATCATACTATGTTGGCCCAACTTGTTCATATACGTTCTTGGAGATTGATTTACTTTTAATCAAATAAGTAGAATCATTTTGCATTTAGTTGCATGCTTGTAGATAGATTCATATAGTTTATTTGCATTGAATAAATATTCATACCCCATTTCTAGTCTTTCTTGGTTTAGCATGAGGACATGCTTAGTTTAAGTGTGGGGAGGTTTGATAAACCCCAATTTTGTGGTTTATCTTGTGTTGAATTTAGGAGATTTTATCAAATTTTCTCACATTTATTCAATGAAATAGCATGGTTTTGTGAATTTCTCCAAATTTGTGCTTAAGAGTAAAAATATTATTTTTAGGCCTTTAAATCGATAAATTTAATTCACTTTAATTCCATTCGATGCCTTGATATGTTTGTTAAGTGATTTCAGGATTAGAAGGCAAAGATTAGGTTGAAATGAAGAAAAAGCATGCAAAAATGGAGAATTCATAAAGAAATGAGAATTTTCTGAACTCAAGGCCATGTGCACGCGTGAAGAGGAATTTTGCAATGCGACGCGTACGCGTGACCCATGCATACACGTGACAAGCTGCACGTTGTAAGACCCAAAACCTTTGAAAAGTCTTATTATGATCAAGTCTCAAATCATATGGTTATTTGTAGCCTTAATCTCAGAGATTATTTTATTAAAGATAATTAAGGCAAGTTTTGATTTATTGAATTTGGGACGAGTTATGATTTTTATCCAATTTTATAATTATTGGGTTATTTTCTATATTCAGATTATGAATTTGGCAGTTATGAAATAAGAGAGGTTTTACATGATTTGGATTAGATAAGTAATATTTTAAATATTATCACTGCTATTTTGGAAAATGAAGAAATGAATTATATTATTTCTAATTTTTAGATTTTGGGCATTTTATTGAAAATAATTTATAAAATTGATGAGCAAATTGTATTTTCTATATACAATTAGTGTTGGATTTAATTTGGGTTTCAATTACTTTATTATTTCCAATTTCATGTGAAATTACCAATTTGCCCCTAACCCTAATTTTACCCAAAAAACCCTAACCCTGAAACCCTACCCGGTTCCCTTTCACCACACCCAGCACACGCAAATGCACCCTGATAGTGCAGCAGCAACGGCTGCCAAGTGAAAGGAAGAAATGGAAATCAGAGCGGGGGAAACTGGGCCAAAAGGGAGGAGGAGAAGAAGAAGATCCGCGTCGGCGCGTCAGGCTTCATCACCGCCGTCGCGCCGTCACGGCCATCCAAGGAGAACGCCGGGGAGGGAGAAGCTGCTACACTGCCCTGAATCGCGCCCAACTCGACGCTGTTGCTAGCCGAAAGGAGAAGAAGGATCTGTTCGCGCCGTCACCACGCGGTTGCGGAGCCGTGCCGTCGCCGCCATTGCTGTCCTGTCCCTGGAGCCTGAGCCGCGCATCTGTCACCGAACCAGAAGAGCTCACCCTTGCTGAGTCGCCGCCATCTTGCCTCTGCCGGCGGGCACGAAGGGAGAGAGAGTGTTCACGTCGGAGGAGAGAGGGAGCGCGACCCACCGCGCGGAGCTGCGCCGCCGTGCATCTCCGCTGCCGTTACTGACTGGCTAGGCCGCTTCGCCATGGTCGCCGCCGTGGGTTTTGGTGTTGGTATCGCCGAACCAGGCAGAGGAAGAGGGAGGCCGCGCGTCCCGTTGTGCGCGTCACTACCCAAGGACCGCCGCTGATCCGAGTTGCGCGAAGCTAACGCCGCCGTTCCTGTTGCCTACTTCCGCCTCTACTGATCTGCTGCTCCGCGGTGCTTGGCTGGTGCTTCTGATATTGTCGCTGGAGTTCTGAGGCCACCGGAACCACCGCCGGAGCTTCTGGCTACTTCTGCCGTCGCCGGAAAAATTACCGGTAAGGGTTTTATTTGAGGTTCCTGTCCTTTTTGAATTCTGAGAATACCGTAGTCACTGCGTGTTGGTTTCAGTTGGCACGATCGGAAATTGTCGTCGCTGCCGCCGAACCGGCTCGGAGACCGCCGCTGTTTCGGTTCAGCCGTTCTTTCTTGGTTTTGGTAAGTAAGTATATTTCGAAAGAGCCTCGCGTTAGTATTTTATTGTGTATGGTTAATGAATATGAGTTCTGATAGCGTGGGGTCGAGTCCTGATTGTTGTATGTTGCGATTAGAGTTGTTGAGACTGTTGCGAAAGTGGCTTGGAGCTGAGGTTTTGGTTGCCGTCAGTTCGGTTTGAGACGGAAAGGACTTGATGAGGCATTTGGGTTAAGGAATTGCGTTTTGAGGTAGGGGCGCTTTCCAAAAACTATAGTTTATTATTGGAATTATTACATACGGGTACTGACGTGAGATATTGGGTATTTGGTGATTGTATCTGCCTTATGTATTAATTGATTGACTCGAATGACTATGGATGTTGGTTTGGCTAAATTGTCGTGTGGCTTGTGAAATGTAATGTTTGAAGTTGATTCTTTAAATATTTGAAATCTGAATTTAATCCGTTGAGGATTGATTTGAATTGAGTTGATTATTTTGATGATGTGAAAGATAGAATACTTTAAAATTCAGCCTGGGTTGCTTTAATTGATTTGGTCTTGATAAATGATTTATTGTTGAACCGATTCTTTAAAGCTTTGGAAATGAGTTAAATCGATTGATATTGAGTTGATTTTGAAATGGTTTTCTTGAGATATGCCACTGAGGCGACTGTTGGATTTAGCTTGCCTTGAATTGATTTCTGGTTTTGAGCTGTTGAAAAGGAATGAGAAACGGTTTAGTTGGGACCCGAACCGGGTGGCAAAAGTCCAAGTTTTAGGGGAGGTGCTGCCGAAATTTCTGCAAAATCCTAGTCGTGTTTGAAAAGTTATTTAAAAAGGGCTGGATTTGAGAAATTGTATTAATTGATTTATTAAGAGAATATTTATGTTTTCAAGCTTAATTTATTTAATGAACTTTATGCGTTGAGTTCGGCTTATTTAGAAACGAACTATTTGTACAGTTTGAATCACTGAAGGAAAGAATGATGCTCTAATATTGATTTCAATATAAAAAGGAGCTTTTAGTGATTTTAAAGGAATTTAGACTTTTGATTGAGTAATCAAGTTTGAGGCATTTTGGAAGAGTTAGAAAAATGGGTTCCAAAAAGAAACCTGAAAGTGGTTTGATTCAAATGAACCGGTTCCGTTTCAAATGAGTTGATTTTTGGACCGGGTTGGAACTTGTGATTTTGTATGATCGGTTTCATAATAAATTCAGTTTTATTTACTTGAACTGAGAATCTATGATTTTAAAAGTTTCAATGAATTTTAAGGAATTTATATAAGAAACTTTTGTTATAAAATCCCATTGTTGGATGGGTGATTTTGAATGTTCCCAAAAAGAATCTTTAACTTTCCATGGTTTTGGAAGTTTTGGAAAGAGAATGCCAAGAGTGGCTTTGTTTTAAAAAGGGAACTCACTTTGAGTAAATTTGGCTTATGAGGCTGAGATGATTTGAGAAATGAGATCTTTAAAGCCAAGGCTAAAAAGAGTTGAAATTTGATTTCAAAGTGAAATGGCTTGAGAAAAGTGATTTATGGCTTAAATGCCGGTTTTATGAATTTGATGATGTTGAAAGGTGGAAGTGTTGTTTTGTTGTGAGCCGGAATGGCCGTGTATGCTATTGAACTATGGCTGATTGCCGAATGAGTTGTGAGCCGTATGGCTGATTATGAATTATGAACTTAAGCCGAAGGGCTGTATTTATTGAAAAAATTGGCTGGTTCTGGATTGAACCGTGAGCCGGATGGCTGAGATGGATGGTGATCCATGGTTGAGTATAAATGCATGTATGCAATCGAATGAATTGTGAATTTAAGCCGGATGGCTGAGATGAATATTGTATGCGAGTATGCTTGTGTTTTCTCTCTGGTTGTAAGGGTGACAGGGCACCGATACCCTCTAATGGCGACAGGGCGCAGATACCCTCTAATGGCGACAGGGCGCAGATACCCTCTAATGGCGACAGGGCGCAGATACCCTCTAATGGTGACAGGGCGCAGATACCCTCTAATGATAATAAAGCGCAACAGAGAGACTGTGTCCGGGTTAGCTACCGGACACGTCGGGTTAGCTTGGTAACCGACAGATGATATCATCAGCCACTAGGGACAGGCATGCATCATATGCATCTATGTGACATTGTTTGGGTGTGCATATTGTACTTGGTTTGCCTTTGTGATTAACTGCTAATTGTTCTACTTGCTGTAACTGTTTGTTTGTGCTTGAACTTTCTATCTGTGTTTGCAATTGGGACTCTGTTGGATTGTGGTGATTTGGTTGATGGTTGGATTGTTTGGGCCTAGGGCCGTGGTTGGATTGAGATGGACCGATGGTTGGTTTCGGTTTTGTGTTTCTGATTTGGAAAAAAATATGAAAGGCTATTTTGGTTCAGCATAGATAAACCTTTTTGAAAGGCTTTTGGTGTTTTTGAGAATTGAATGGTTCCTCTTTTAGAAAAGATTTCCGACTTTACTTTTATTGTAAACCGATGTTTTTGAAAAGAGGCATGAGACGGTTATTAATCACTGGTACAGTTTATCTTCCAGTATCCTATTACAGTAATTCCCAAAAACCCTCTACTGAGAACCCTTTCGAGGATGATGTTCTCACCCCCCTACATTTTTCCCCTTTCAGGATATGGGCGCAGAAGTTACGAAGAGTTCTTTTAGTTGTGGTTGAAATGCTCTGTATTGCTTTAGACTATTACTTGTACCCTCGCCTTTATCTTGAGATATTCTGTAAGAGGGATAGGAATTGTATTGGATTATGTTTGTAATATTATTTATATATATATTTGTATATATATATATATACGGATGTACTCTTTATGAGTTTTGTAAGTTGTATGGTATTTATGGATGTATGTTATCGGATGAAAGTGTTTTTGGGAGCGGTGTTGCGGTTTAAAGTTTTAAACAGGCTCATATTTTAGTATTAAATAGTATAAAAGTCGTCGTAATGTCCGAGCTATCAGAGTCGCGCAGCCGGAAGTGTGAACTTTGGTAGTTAGGGTGTTACACACGTGACTTCACTAAAGGCAAAACACTGGGGGCGATTTCTGAGCTCAAGAAGGCCCAAATCCAACTTATTTCTGATGCTTTTGAACCCAAGGATTGCAAGAAAATGGAGAGGATGAGTCATAGTATAGTTTTTCATCATGTTTTAAGGTAGAATTCTAGAGAGAGAGGCTCTCTCCTCTCTCTAGATTTTAGTGTTCTTATTTCAATTCCTTTTAGATTTAGACTTTAATCTTGTTCTATTTTAATTTTCCTTTACCTTTATTTGTTCTAGCACTTTGTTTTATCTACTCCTCTTGTTAATTTCTTATTTTGTTCTCTTTTATGTTTTTGAGCCCTTGTTGGATTTTAATTTTCTTTTAATGCAATTTTATATTTCTATGTCTCTTGATGTTTACCTCACTTGCTATTATTGATTTCTTGCTTTTGTTAGTTATAGATTTTATTAATTCTTTTATTTTGTGATGTTTACTTTTATTGCACTCTAGGTTTTGATAAAATATTTTCACTAGTTTTAGAGTAGTTTTCTTTACTCTTGGCCTAGGCTAAGAGAATTGAGTGACCTTGAGTCATTGGGTCTCATTGAATTGGTGATTTGAGAACCCTTTGTGGTCAATTTGATAACCATTGACGCTAACCTACTACTAAGTCAATTAGTAGCTAGGTTAGGACCTACGGATTGATGTTGATCAAGCCTATTTGATGTACTTCATGCGTTGAAGTATACATTGTACGTACTTCAAGCATAGAAGTAGACTTAATGGGTTGGTCCCTCATAATTGTCAATATATGGTTTGTAGATAAGGATGGTGATCTCAATTCCCATGTCTTAGCCAAGAGTTCTTTGCTTTTCTTTATTAGTTAATTGTCATTTACTTTCTTAAAATTTACATTTCTTGCTTTTATATTTTCTTGTCAATTGCAAATCAAACCCCCCTTGTTCCTTTATAGCTAATAATTGATCACTTCATTGCAATTCCTTGTGAGATGACACGAGGTTTGAATACTTCCGTTAATTTTCATTGGGGTTTGTACTTGTGACAACCAATATTAAAATTTGATTGAGAATTATTAGTTAGTTTAGAACTATGCTTGCAACGAAGAAGTTCTTTTTCTATTGAGAAATTCTAGACCAACGATAATTCTCACTACCAGCATGTCAAAGGCCGCGTACGCATCCACATCAGAAAATAAAAAATCTTATATGTTGCAGAAATCAGTTTTCATTCCAATTTTCAAAACCTCATAACTTTTTTCACAAAATTCATTTTTCAACCATTCTTGAACCATTGGAAAGATCAATAAATGATTTTCCTAAAAATTCAATTTTGAAAGTTTTCCAATTCCGAGGACTGAATTATGGCTTACCGAAGTTAGCTAAAAATCTGTTTTTACTAAAAATGCACATTTACCAATCCTTCCAATTGTTCACAAGCTAAATTATTTTTCTCAATAATTTTTACCACAAACCAACCCATTTCACATTTTTACACTCAACCAAATCCAAACCTTCTCCAATTACACAATTCAACTCAAATTCCACCATCTCAATCCACAATTTTCAATTTCCTAGCAATCATGCCTACTTGTCCATCATTCATTATCAATTTCCATTCAATTACATACATCATCACATAATCCAATTATCAGTTACTGTCATTACCTTTTTTTCGGCTTCCGACCCAAATTCACAATTTAATACATATTCCACAAAGTACAAACCAATAATCATCATCCAATTCATCAAATTTTTTAACACCCAAACATGCAAATTCACATAATTCTCAATCCAATCATTAATTTTCACAACATATCAACTATACATATCAATACCAACCAATTACACAATCCAAACCTAATCCTAGAGGCATCTAGCCTAGGAATCCTCATCACACCACACGGTACTTAAATAAAACTTAAATTGTACCTCTTGTAGTCACAATAATTTGGCCCTTTCTTGCAAATTTTCTACCAAGCACTAGATCCAAGCTTCACCAAGAGTTCCACAACTCAATTCTAGTTTTCAAAGTGTACCAAATTTACCCAACAACACTAACATAACCAATTTCACATATACATTACTTTAGGGTTTATAAAATCTCGTAAATCACAAGGGTTGGAGGATTCTTACCTTAACCCATAAAAATAGTTGATAAAACTCATCAATAGCTCATACTAGAGCACCCCTAAATAACTAAAATCATAAGATTTCTCAAACCCAAAGTGAAAATGCATTTTCAGAGGAAAAAAATTGAAACTGGACTGATAAGAATGAAATACTCACCATAATACCAAGATAGAATTGAAGAGAATGAAAAGAGCGACGCGTGGCCACAAACGGCTCGTCAATCGGAGCTCTGGAGAGAAAGTTACGGTGATTTGAAGTTTGGAAGCTAGGTTTTCTTTCTCTCTCTCTATCCGCCCCTCCCTCTCATTTTTAGGGTTAAATGAGCTTCAATGCTCATAAATGATGCTTTTCTACCTTGGACTTGGGTCCCACTTGAGTCCGGTTCATGTATATGACTCGTTGGCCCAATTTTGGGTCAAAACATTTAAGATTAGCGTTTTAAATTGCGTTTTAGATATTTTTATTTTCTAAATCATAAATTCTAACTTTTTAATCTTTCTCACTCAGAAATTATTTTCTCAGCTGCAATACCGGATAGATCTCAATCGGTATTGTCGGTCAAATTTCCAGTGTGCATTTTCACACAAAAAACTATGTTTTTCAACTTAGAAAAATCTATTGAGTCTAAATATCATATTTAAATTATCAAATTCTGATTGCTAATTTTTCTAACCATTTTTGTCCATATTTAATTAATTACGGTTTGACCGGATTTACATAAATAGATAGATAGATATTGTGAACTTATTTTATGAATTTCATAAATTAAAATAGATATGTCTCTTACCTTTGTTACTTGTTAGTGTAATGGTGTAACTGAGTTGTTTATATAATTATTGTTACTTTTAATTGTATCAATAATATTGACATTTCATTGGCCATGTAATAGAATTTTATTTTCCTCTTTTACGTAGTATTGTTTTTAAGATAAATATAAAATTTTGTCTCATCTAACCCTTTATATTTCATTGTACAAAATATTGTCATCTTTTTTACTCTTTTTGTTCTTGATGGATGGTGGAGAATAATGCCAGAGATGAAGCCACCGAAAAAAGGGACGGTATTTAAATAAAAGGAAATAAATAAATAAATAAAAGGCATGCAGAAAATATTCTCACGATTTAAATGTTAAAGTTGTTCAGGATCAAAGAGTCATTTGGGAATATATTGGGAAGTGGAGTGTAATTTAACCTTCGTTTTGAAAATTTTAATATATTACTCTTATTTTTTTAAAAAAAATTAAGTATGTTTCAGGCAAAAAAAAAAAAAAAAAAAAGAGAATAGATATAGTGTTAATATATAGATGGTTTTTTTTTTTAACTTTCTCTTTTAGAAAAATTAGTGTTAAAATACCATATCCTCCTCCTTCCTATATTAAGTGAATTTTTTCACCAAATTTCTTAGGGTAGGTATCATTGTAAGTTATTTTATAAAAATAAAAATATGGTCATGTAATTAATGAAATTAATTTTAATTAGGGTAAAGTATTAAATTGGCCTTCTATATTTGGGTGTAATCCTGTTTTAGTCTTTAAGGTTTAAAGTGTTCTATTTAAATCCAAAAAAAATTTCATTTAGCTTCAATGTAGTCCCACCGTGAGCTTAAAGTTAAATAATTAATGGAATGTCCTACATGACAGTAGTACAAGAACAAGATCGATAGTCTAGAGAACAAGTACAAGCTCTAGAGGCACAAAATCAACCGTGGATACATCAATACATTTATTTATCATTTTCTTTAGTTCTATAAAAAATAAATAAATTGTAAGAAGAATAATAAATAAATGTATTGATGCATCCACGATTGATTTTGTGCTTCTGGAGCTTGTACTTGTTCCCCAAATTATCAACCTTGTTCTTGTACTGTTGTTATGTAGGACATTTCGTTAATTATTTAACTTTGACCTCACGGTGGGACTATATTGAAACTAAATGAAACTTTTTTGAATTCAAATAGGACACTTTAAACCTTAAGAACCAAAACAGGATTATGCCCAAACGTAAAGGACCAATTTAGTACTTTACCCTTCTAATTCTAATGAGTTAAATACGATAGCTGTTATTCAATAAAAAAATAGAATTAGTGAGAATTTTTTAAAATAATAAAAATAAAGAATATCTCTCCCCTCTCTCTTTTCAGAATAAAAATATAGAAGTTACAGTTTTTAAAAGAGAGACGTGATGAGAAAAGAAAAATCTCTTTGAAAAAATAATAGGTTTTAGTTTTCTCTGTGCCACAGACGAAAAAGTTAAAGGAAAGAAAGAAGAGAAGCAAAAACATCTAAATATATTAGGAGGATTTCCAATAGCTCAGTTGATTAGAGCATTGTATATCCATCTGCCCATAACACAAAGGTCACTGGGAGTAGTGGAAGCATGGAGCGACGTTCATAACCTTCAAGTTCTTAAATTAGAACCAAATTCTGACATCAAAGAACAACTATAACTCAAGAATAATCTAACATGGATTCGAGTATGTTTTGAATTATGCTCTTATGATATGATAATCATGAATCTCAAGATCTTCTATTATTGTTAGAAAAAGTTTATGTATTGGCTGTAGAAACTAAAATAACATGTGGTATTAGAACCTGATTATGAAATTTATGATTATTCATAAATTAATTTGTCTAAGTTTGCATAATCAAATAAATGTTATCTCAATATTCTAGTAGTGCAATTCTTTTTCGTGTAAACATTCTAGCAGTGCAATCTTTTTAGTGGATTTGGAATAATTTGTTAACCACTAAAGTGGTCATATCTGATAATGTAAAAAATATATTATGTGTTTGTTGCTATAAGACATTTAAAGATCACACACAAATGTAGATTAATTGTTCTTATATTAAATTGGTAAGGCTTTTTGTGTATATATATGTACAATATTAAAAATATTTAAATATTCAAAAATATTAAATATTTTTAGTTAGTGCATATCTGATAAGCAAATTATATTAAATTAAATTAAATTAATTAGTATTGTGTTGTTGTATGGTAATGTATCACCCAAAAAAAACATTGATATACTTTAAATATTTTTATTTGAATCTAAATAATATATTATTTGATTATTCAAAGCATTAATGCGTAAATTTGTATTATATTTACAGCTTTCATGAATTTGTTTGGTTCAGACAATGGAATTGTCAAGTTTAATGGACTTAACTATGATTGGTTTGAGCAAATTCAATTCCAATTGGGTACTATGGATTTAGACTTGGCATTAGTTATAAATCAAAAGCCTACTGAAATTACTGAGATTAGTTCCGAAGAGCACAAGTGTAACACCCTACCATACAAAGTCTTATGCTTAAGTCATAATTCAGAGATGGCAAGGTATTACGACCTCTAAAACAAAAATTTAGTACGTATAGTAGTATGAATGATTGATTATAACTAGGAGCCTTTGAAGAAAAAAGGGGTAAACAAAAACCGCAACTCAAAAGCGCAACACTCCGATCACTAACACAACGAGCAAGGATAAGCTAACGCAAGATCATATATATAAAGAGTATCAAAAACAGGAATATCAAGACTCAAAATCCGGCTGCGAAGGTAACCGGTTCGAGCATAGCAATATATACATATAATAAAATAAGGAAAACCCCAAGGAAAATCCAAAGGGACACAAATACAGAAAACCTATTCTCCAAAAATCCCCTCTAGAAGGAGTCGTCACAGTTTGTATTATTTAGTGGAGATAAAAGTATCTAAACAAGATATATAACCCAAAACAGAGTCCCGAGAACAAATGATCTTCGCTAATCCAGAAGTCTCCAGCATGCCTCAACGAGAAGCCTCGCGTCCTGCATCTGAAAACCACAAAATCCGCATGGGTGAGAACCAGAGGTCCCCAGCACGGTAACAGCTTCCACATATATAATACATAATAATAGAGGAAAGCCGAAGGCAATCCTAGAACTTCCTTCAGATAATATCAAAGCTTATAAACAAGCTAAACCGTAAGTGGCAACTGACTAAAGATTCTTCAGTCTAACTAATACTTCCCTTTCCAATTCCTTCATACCTCCCAACAACCAGCAGGAGTATAATATAGCAAACACAGTTATATCAGACAAGAGATTTACAAATAGGAACAAATAAGGCATTTAGGCAATTAGCAAGTAATATGCAGTCAAATAGGCAATCTCAAACAATTCATGTAGTATGCTTATGATGCATGCCTGTCCCTAGTGGCTGATGATATCATCTGTCGGTTATAGAGCCAACCCGACAAGTCCTGGTAGCTAGCCATTGGACTGTCCCTCTGTCGTGCATCCCCAACTCGAGTTATACTCATCATAAACTTGATCATAATCATGATCCATATCCATCACCCTCACTGGTGAATATTTATCCATCACCATCACTGGTGAATATTTATGGGGGCGAGCTCATCCGGGCCTTTCACAGTGCCCGGCCACACTTACGACATAGGGTCAAAAGAGCTTCGAGTCTCAACCTGGAGCACATGGTGGCTAGCCATTGCTACTACCCAGGGAAACCCTCATCTCCAATGGTGGAAGTGCAAACCTTCACAATTCAATCAACATCATATATGCATTTATACTTGGCCATAAACATGGCTCCGCCGTAACACGGCAATAATCTAGCCATCCGGCTCACGGTTAAATCCATAACCAGCCAATTCATTAACAATTACGGCCCTTCGGCCCATGGTACAACAAGCACTTCCACCGCCATTCTCCGCATCTCACATAATCATCTTTGATCCTCAATGATCATTCATTTTTCCCTTGCTTCACTCGCAAGTTACCACATTCACTAGCCCTTTTTCTCATGCTAGGCATATCATAATGATTTAAGACATAAGTGGTGAGATCGGAGGCTTAGAAGTATGAAATTTGGCTTTTAAAACTAAAAAATCAACTTTGGGATGAAAACAGGTCCACGCGTACGCGCACTCCATGCGCACGCGTGGATGGCGCTTTCTCGAAGAACGGCGCGTACGCACCAAGTGCGCCTAGGCGCGAGGGGTCATTCTGCTAAAAATTTTCTAAGTTAAAAGCTGCAGAATTTACAGATTCAAACCCCAATCTTCCGACGGACATAACTCCCTCATTTTAAATCGTTTTTCACCCGTTCTTTGAACGGCATGGACATCCCGGATCCAATTTCATTTCTAAACAGATTTGGCACAAATCAGAGATCCGTAGTCCAAGTTATGTCCCGTCAAAGTATGCCCAAAAACCATGTTTTCATACAAAACCACAAGGTGCCATTTTCAAAACAAGCCACTTTCAACTCTTTTCAAAATCAATCAAACATGCCAATTTCAACCCTTCTCTTTGAAATCATTCAAAATGTACCAAAATCAACAACAAGCCATCCTCAACTCACACATTGACACTTTACCAAGGTTTCCAAAACCACATCCAACCATTTTAACACTTCTCAATCAAATGGCTAAAGGACAAACACAATATCATGTCATACATCCTTCCTCATCCCAATTTCCAATAATACCATTTCCAATTAACCATCATTATACATAATCAACATCATACTCACCATCAACATGGTACCACCCATCAATTCAACCTCAATCATCCATCAAGCATATATCACAACATGCATTTCTCATATTTCACACAATCAAGGCATCAATATTCATAATCACATATATGAACACATCATATATTTCAACCATTCAACAACACCAACAATTCAATGCCTATCTTAGGGCCTCTAGCCTAAGTATTTCCTACCACATTACATATTAGATACGGGAAACCAAAACCATACCTTAGCCGATTCCCCAAGCTCAACCGGAGCACTTCCAAACCACTTGTCCACAAGCTCTCAAGGTATCAACACCTCAAAGAACAGATTTTATCACACAAAACCCTCTCCCAAGCTTTCCAAAATCACCAATCAAGCTCCAATATTCACATATACACAACCTAAGCCACAATCATCATACCCATACACAACATCTCAATACCCATACATCATAGAACAACAAATTATACTAGGGTTGAGAATCTTACCACACCCAAGGTCCAAGGAGACAAGATTAACCTTCTCCTTCAAGAGAGTTGGGTCCTATAACATCAAAGAACCCAAAATCTCAACATTTTTGCTCATGAAACTCGAAATCAAGGGCTGGAATTTCGAACAGTAAAACGTGGCTTACCTCAAGATTGATTGTATGGGTTTTGTAGAGCTCTCCGCGGTGAACGCGTGGCCGCAAACGGAGCGGCAATCGGAGCTCTAGATCAAAAGTTATGGTGGTTTGAAGATCAAGTGAGAGAAGGAAGTTGAGAGAGTGTTCTTCCCCCTTCCATCTCAATTTTCAGCGTGTTTTGGTGTTGTGTGAGGAGAGAGAGTGCTGAAAACTAGGGTTTTGGTTTAGTTATGTTGGGCCAAGGGCCCACTTTGGGTCCGGTTGGTCCGGTTTGGCCCGTTCGGTCCAATCTTGGTCCGATTTCTATAAAATTGGTACCGAAATTCTCGTCTCAATTTCCTCTATCACATTTAGCCATAAAAATAACATTTTTGGCTTTCTAGAATAAATTCTCATTTATGGGTTAATTAGCCATTAATTAACCGGGTCTTACATTCTACCCACCTAATTGGGAATTTTGCCCACAAAATTCAAATTCAATTACCTGAGAATAAGTGCGGATAATCCGTTCGTATCTCCGACTCAAGTTCCCAAGTGTGTTCTTCAACACCGCCTCGACTCCAAGCCACTTTGACTAATGAAACCTCTTTTCCACGCAATCGTTTGATACTAGTATCGTCAATTCTAACTGGAGCCACTGGAAGCGTCAAATCTTCTCTTAACTGAACTGATTCAGTTTCTAACACATGGCTAGCATCAGGAGTGTACTTCCGAAGCTGTGACACGTGAAACACATCGTGCAGGTTCGAAAGATGAGGTGGTAGAGCCACCCGATACGCCACCGGCCCAATCCTCTCCAGGATCTGAAATGGACCAATGTATCGAGGATTCAACTTCTTTGCTTTAATCGCTCTACCTACTCCTGTGGTCGGAGTAACCTTCAGGAAAACATGATCTCCTTCCTCAAATTCCAAGGGCTTCCGCCTCTGATCGGCGTAACTCTTTTGGCGACTCTGCGCCGTAAGCATCCTGTCTCGGATTTTCTTGACTTGTTCAGTGGTTTCAGCTATCATTTCTGGCCCCAACAAGCCTTTCTCTCCAGCTTCATACCAACATAGTGGAGATTGACATTTCCTCCCATACAATGCCTCATACGAAGCCATTCCGATGCTCGCATGGTAACTATTATTGTATGCAAACTCCACTAACGGCATATATCGATCCCAACTCATCGGTTGGTCCAAAACACAAGCTCTCAACATATACTCTAGTGTTTGGATCGTCCTCTCAGATTGACCATCTGTTTGAGGATGGTAAGCTGTACTCAAGCTTAATCGGGTTCCAAAAGCTTTCTGAAATGCACCCCAGAACCTCGAAGTGAAACGAGGATCTCTATCAGAGATTATAGTAGCAGGTACACCATGGAGTCTCACAATCTCCTTTATGTATAACCGAGCTAGCTCCTCAAAGGTGTAAGTCATCCGAATGGGCAAAAAGTGAGCTGACTTCGTCAGTCGGTCCACAATCACCCAGATAGCGTCAAAACCAGTCCTAGTCCTTGGCAATCCCGACACAAAGTCCATTGCAATACTTTCCCACTTCCATTGCGGAACCTCTAAAGGTTGCAACATCCCGGAAGGTCTTTGATGTTCAATCTTTACCTTTTGACAAGTTAAGCACTTTGAAACATATTCCGCCACATCATTCTTCATACCCGGCCACCAAAACATCACCTTTAAATCATGGTACATCTTAGTACTTCCCGGGTGAATGGAGAATCCACTTTTGTGTGCCTCCCTTAAGATATCTTGTCTCAAAGTACCAACATCCGGCACAATGATCCTACCCTTGAATCTCCATAACCCATCTTTTTCTTCCGACACTCTCCACTGTTTTCCTTGCTCGATAGCCGGTAACACCTTCCATAATGCTTCATCATTTTCATGAGCCTTTAGGAGTTCGGACTTAAAGTCACTTGAGATTTCTAATCGGCTCAAACACAAGTTTCCAGATACTTCTCGAGCACCAATTTTTAGACTCTCGAATCCCTTGAGCAACTTCTCCTCTTGAAGCATCATCCAAGACGCATATAACGACTTCTGACTTAACGCATCCGCCACTATATTCGCTTTTCCCGGATGGTAATTCAACTCAAAGTCGTAGTCCTTCAATAATTCCATCCACCTCCTTTGCCTCATATTAAGCTCTTTCTGATCAAAGAGGTATTTCAAACTCTTGTGATCGGAAAAGACTTGGAACTTAACCCCATAGAGATAATGCCTCCACACCTTCAAGGCAAATACGACCGCAGCGAGTTCCAGATCGTGCGTAGGGTAACTAACTTCATGAGGTCTCAACTGTCGTGAGGCATACGCCACCACATTATGATGCTGCATCAGCACACACCCTAGACCCTTCAACGATGCATCACAGTACACCTCAAAAGGCTCGTTCGGCTCAGGTAACACTAACACAGGTGCAGTGGTCAACTTTTTCTTCAATGCCTGAAAGCTCTCCTCGCACTCAGGAGTCCAAACAAACAGAGTGTCTTTGCGAGTTAACTTTGTCAACGGCAAAGCTAATTGCGAAAAGCCTTTGATGAACCTTCGGTAATAGCCAGCTAAACCCAGAAAACTCCTTATCTCAGTTACTGTGGTTGGTTGCTTCCATTCCATCACAGCCTCCACCTTAGTTGGATCTACGGCTATTCCCCTCTTACTCACCACGTGACCCAAAAACTTTACCTCATCCTTCCAAAACTCACACTTAGACAATTTCGCATAGAGTTTCTTCTCCTTTAAAATTTGCAACACGGTCCGCAAGTGTTCCGCATGCTCTTCTTCGGTCTTGGAGTAAATTAGTATGTCGTCAATGAAGACAACAACAAATTTATCCAGAAACGGACGGAACACTCTATTCATGTAATCCATAAACACTGCAGGAGCGTTCGTCAACCCAAAAGACATTACAGTATACTCGTAATGACCATAACGAGTCCTGAAAGCAGTCTTAGGGATATCCTCACCCCTCACCCTTATCTGGTGATAACCGGATCGCAAATCGATCTTGGAGAAAACCCCAGCTCCTTGTAATTGATCCATGAGATCATCAATCCTCGGCAATGGGTATTTATTCTTTATGGTGACCTTGTTCAGCTGCCTGTAATCCACACAGAGCCGCATACTTCCATCTTTCTTCTTTACCAGTAATACTGGAGCACCCCACGGGGAAACACTTGGTCGGATAAAGTTCTTACCCAACAATTCCTCTAACTGAGACTTTAGCTCGGCCATCTCTAACGGTGACATCCTATAAGGAGCACTTGAGATTGGTCCCGCCCCAGGCACCAACTCAATAGCAAACTCGACCTCTCGGTTAGGTGGAAATTCCTCAATATCATCGGAAAACACTTCCGGAAACTCACACACTACCGGAATCTGATCCAACTTTTGATCATCACCCGAAACACCAGCGGTTAACAACAGGATACCCTGACATTCGATTCCAGAATAGTTCACCATCATCGAATTCAAGTAATAATTATTCACCACGACCGGCCCTTCTGTATCTTCCGGCATAAAGTACACCGACTTTGTAGAACAATCAAGCAGGACATGGTTCTCAGATAACCAGTCCAATCCCAAGATAAGATCAAGACCGATCATCGGTAAGCAGATTAAATTATGGACAAAATCACGCTGCTTGAACCTGAACGAAACTTTCGGGCATCCTAGCCTAGTTACCATGGCTTCATGGGTAGCATTATGTACCTTTAGGTCATAACCTAAGGTTACGATCTTCAATCCTAACTCATGGGCTTTCTCAAATGCAATAAATGAATGCGATGCTCCCGAATCAAATAAAGCATTTAAAGTTTGACCAGCCATTTCACAGTTACCTCGAATGAGTGTCTCAGATCCTTCTGCACCCACAGCTGAGGTGGTGAACACCCGACCAGTCTGTTGTGCTTTCCCAGCACCTTGCTTTTGCTTCTCTGGACAACTTGCGGCTTTATGCCCCGCCTTTCCACAATTGTAGCACAAACCCCATCCGGCCTTGCATGGTACTCCCGGATGGTGACTCCCACACCTAGTACAAGCTTGATCATTCTGAGGCTGCTTCCCAAACCTTTTCCCTTGGGAGTAGTTGTTGTTGGGCCTCCTAAAAGAACCTCCCCTCTTGAAAGACAGACCTTTAGGTGCAAAGCTCTTCCCTCGGTTCTGTGGAAATGATCCTTTGTGACTTCCTTTCTCAGCGGCTGTCCTCTTCACACACTCTTCAGCAACCCTACACTTGTTCACCAATTCGGAGAAAGTCCTAATCTCCATTGGCCCCACCGAACCGAAAATATCACTCCGGAGTCCTCCCTCGTACTTAACACACTTCCATTCCTCATATTCCACCGGAGTCCCTTGACACATACGAGAGAATCTGAACAGCTCCTCAAACTTGTCAGTATACTCAGATACGGACATAGTACCCTGCTTCAGCTGCAACAATTCAAGCTCCTTGGCCGTCCTAGCAGAAGTCGGAAAGTACTTCTTATAGAACTCCTCTTGGAAGACATCCCAGGTGATATAATCATCACCCTGCTGCAGAAGACGACGGATACCTTGCCACCAATGCGATGCTTCACCTGTGAGCATATAGGTAGCGAACTCGACACGTTGTCCTTCAGGTACCACTTGTGCTTGCAGTGCTCGCTCTATAGCCTGAAACCATGTATCGGCCTCAGTCGGGCTAGTAGTTCCCTTGAACTTAGGTGGAACCTTCAAAAAGTTCGCCAGTGTCATCGGGCCCTGAACTCCACCTCCGTCATTACCATGGTTGTTCATCTGTTGACCAAGAGCCTCAGCAGTGGCTTGCATAGCAGCAGCCATGTTCTCCAACGCAGTCATAAAGTTCACCGGGTTATTAGGGTTAATCTCCGGCGCACGAGCATTCGTATGTCCTCTCCCACGGCCTCTACCGCGTCCACGAGGCGCCATCTGGTTCCTATACACACCAAACAATCGATATTAAGTTGATCAGTCTCAATATCGGAAGTTTAGTGCTTCAAAGTCCCAAATGCATGCTCATGAACGTTTATGCCAACTATATCAAGTAGATATACTAACAGCACATAACACACATACAGAGAATACACAGAAGCATAGTCAGTCCATTCCTCAGGCTCTACAGGAACGAACTGCTCTGATACCATAATGTAACACCCTATCATACAAAGTCTTATGCTTAAGTCATAATTCAGAGATGGCAAGGTATTACGACCTCTAAAACAAAAATTTAGTACGTATAGTAGTATGAATGATTGATTATAACTAGGAGCCTTTGAAGAAAAAGGGGTAAACAAAAACCGCAACTCAAAAGCGCAACACTCCGATCACTAACACAACGAGCAAGGATAAGCTAACGCAAGATCATATATATAAAGAGTATCAAAAACAGGAATATCAAGACTCAAAATCCGGCTGCGAAGGTAACCGGTTCGAGCATAGCAATATATACATATAATAAAATAAGGAAAACCCCAAGGAAAATCCAAAGGGACACAAATACAGAAAACCTATTCTCCAAAAATCCCCTCTAGAAGGAGTCGTCACAGTTTGTATTATTTAGTGGAGATAAAAGTATCTAAACAAGATATATAACCCAAAACAGAGTCCCGAGAACAAATGATCTTCGCTAATCCAGAAGTCTCCAGCATGCCTCAACGAGAAGCCTCGCGTCCTGCATCTGAAAACCACAAAATCCGCATGGGTGAGAACCAGAGGTCCCCAGCACGGTAACAGCTTCCACATATATAATACATAATAATAGAGGAAAGCCGAAGGCAATCCTAGAACTTCCTTCAGATAATATCAAATCTTATAAACAAGCTAAACCGTAAGTGGCAACTGACTAAAGATTCTTCAGTCTAACTAATACTTCCCTTTCCAATTCCTTCATACCTCCCAACAACCAGCAGAAGTATAATATAGCAAACACAGTTATATCAGACAAGAGATTTACAAATAGGAACAAATAAGGCATTTAGGCAATTAGCAAGTAATATGCAGTCAAATAGGCAATCTCAAACAATTCATGTAGTATGCTTATGATGCATGCCTGTCCCTAGTGGCTGATGATATCATCTGTCGGTTATAGAGCCAACCCGACAAGTCCTGGTAGCTAGCCATTGGACTGTCCCTCTGTCGTGCATCCCCAACTCGAGTTATACTCATCATAAACTTGATCATAATCATGATCCATATCCATCATCCTCACTGGTGAATATTTATCCATCACCATCACTGGTGAATATTTATGGGGGCGAGCTCATCCGGGCCTTTCACAGTGCCCGGCCACACTTACGACATAGGGTCAAAAGAGCTTCGAGTCTCAACCTGGAGCACATGGTGGCTAGCCATTGCTACTACCCAGGGAAACCCTCATCTCCAATGGTGGAAGTGCAAACCTTCACAATTCAATCAACATCATATATGCATTTATACTTGGCCATAAACATGGCTCCGCCGTAACACGGCAATAATCTAGCCATCCGGCTCACGGTTAAATCCATAACCAGCCAATTCATTAACAATTACGGCCCTTCGGCCCATGGTACAACAAGCACTTCCACCGCCATTCTCCGCATCTCACATAATCATCTTTGATCCTCAATGATCATTCATTTTTCCCTTGCTTCACTCGCAAGTTACCACATTCACTAGCCCTTTTTCTCATGCTAGGCATATCATAATGATTTAAGACATAAGTGGTGAGATCGGAGGCTTAGAAGTATGAAATTTGGCTTTTAAAACTAAAAAATCAACTTTGGGATGAAAACAGGTCCACGCGTACGCGCACTCCATGCGCACGCGTGGATGGCGCTTTCTCGAAGAACGGCGCGTACGCACCAAGTGCGCCTACGCGCGAGGGGTCATTCTGCTAAAAATTTTCTAAGTTAAAAGCTGCAGAATTTACAGATTCAAACCCCAATCTTCCGACGGACATAACTCCCTCATTTTAAATCGTTTTTCACCCGTTCTTTGAACGGCATGGACATCCCGGATCCAATTTCATTTCTAAATAGATTTGGCACAAATCAGAGATCCGTAGTCCAAGTTATGTCCCGTCAAAGTATGCCCAAAAACCATGTTTTCATACAAAACCACAAGGTGCCATTTTCAAAACAAGCCACTTTCAACTCTTTTCAAAATCAATCAAACATGCCAATTTCAACCCTTCTCTTTGAAATCATTCAAAATGTACCAAAATCAACAACAAGCCATCCTCAACTCACACATTGACACTTTACCAAGGTTTCCAAAACCACATCCAACCATTTTAACACTTCTCAATCAAATGGCTAAAGGACAAACACAATATCATGTCATACATCCTTCCTCATCCCAATTTCCAATAATACCATTTCCAATTAACCATCATTATACATAATCAACATCATACTCACCATCAACATGGTACCACCCATCAATTCAACCTCAATCATCCATCAAGCATATATCACAACATGCATTTCTCATATTTCACACAATCAAGGCATCAATATTCATAATCACATATATGAACACATCATATATTTCAACCATTCAACAACACCAACAATTCAATGCCTATCTTAGGGCCTCTAGCCTAAGTATTTCCTACCACATTACATATTAGATACGGGAAACCAAAACCATACCTTAGCCGATTCCCCAAGCTCAACCGGAGCACTTCCAAACCACTTGTCCACAAGCTCTCAAGGTATCAACACCTCCAAGAACAGATTTTATCACACAAAACCCTCTCCCAAGCTTTCCAAAATCACCAATCAAGCTCCAATATTCACATATACACAACCTAAGCCACAATCATCATACCCATACACAACATCTCAATACCCAAACATCATAGAACAACAAATTATACTAGGGTTGAGAATCTTACCACACCCAAGGTCCAAGGAGACAAGATTAACCTTCTCCTTCAAGAGAGTTGGGTCCTATAACATCAAAGAACCCAAAATCTCAACATTTTTGCTCATGAAACTCGAAATCAAGGGCTGGAATTTCGAACAGTAAAACGTGGCTTACCTCAAGATTGATTGTATGAGTTTTGTAGAGCTCTCCGCGGTGAACGCGTGGCCGCAAACGGAGCGGCAATCGGAGCTCTAGATCAAAAGTTATGGTGGTTTGAAGATCAAGTGAGAGAAGGAAGTTGAGAGAGTGTTCTTCCCCCTTCCATCTCAATTTTCAGCGTGTTTTGGTGTTGTGTGAGGAGAGAGAGTGCTGAAAACTAGGGTTTTGGTTTAGTTATGTTGGGCCAAGGGCCCACTTTGGGTCCGGTTGGTCCGGTTTGGCCCGTTCGGTCCAATCTTGGTCCGATTTCTATAAAATTGGTACCGAAATTCTCGTCTCAATTTCCTCTATCACATTTAGCCATAAAAATAACATTTTTGGCTTTCTAGAATAAATTCTCATTTATGGGTTAATTAGCCATTAATTAACCGGGTCTTACAACAAGTCTCTCTATGAGACTTGAAAACGATCAAATAAACTATGTTTAAACTTAATGAGTATAATAATGGTTGAAAATGTTAAGCCATTCACGCCTAAGACGGACAATGCTAAAAATTTTATGACTAAAGTTAAAGACTATTCTCAATCGAACATAACTAACAAGTCTATTGTGAGCAACCTTATGACAGAACTGACAACTAAGAAATTTGAATGATCACAACCCATTCATGATCATGTGACTAGAATGTCTAATCTGGCAGCAAAGTTGAAATCTATGGGTATAGATGTGAGTGAGTCTTTTCTGATTTAGTTTATTATGAACTCGCTTTCTTCTTAATTTGGCCAATTTAAGTGATTTATAAAACTCTTAAGAAAAATATAATTTTCAAGAGATTAAGGCCATGTTAATTCAAGAGAAAGGAAGATTAAAGAAACTGAAAAATCACTCTCTCCATCTCACATTTTAAGCTGGATCTAGTGGTAGTAAGGATAAATCGGGTAAAAAGGACAAGAAGGACCATGCTTCACTAAAAATTCATGATGGCAATGTCCAAAAGAAGAAGACTGATGTAAAGGTTATCGTCGGTTTAGAATTTTCTTCTCAATAAAAGAAAACACTTCGTTGCAAGTATAGTCTCAAACCGACAAATAACATTTAATTAAAGTTTAATTTTGGTTGTCACAAGTTTAACCCAATAAAAATAACCGAGTATTAGTTCTGGGTTGTTCTCCCTTGGAATTACAATTGAGTGCTCAATTATTGGTTATGAGTTTCACGGGGTTGGGTTGATAAAAAGGTAAGAAATTAAATGGCAAGAAAGTTAAATGACAATAAAAGTAAATCAAACAACTAAAGATAGCAAATTCTAAAGAGTCATTCATGGCAAGGATTCAGAATCTAGGTTTTCTATCCTAGTCATTAGTCATAACACAATAATTATCAAGAGATAATCCTACTTCGTTATCTCTAACATCGGGAAAAAATCAAAAAAGACTAGTTAATCTCAATCCATAAGTCATAATCAACTTACTAATTGAATTAATAAGAGATTATCGTCAACGGAAACAATATTAACTAACAACTCTAAATCACCAATATAAGTTGGGTATTAATGACTCAAGAGCACCTAACTTCTCTTTCCAAGCCAAGAATGCACAAAATCTACTCTAAAGTCCAACCAAGCATTTTGTCAAATATTTAGAAGGTATAAAAAGAAAGCATGGTAAAATGGCAAGAATAATAAAATCTACTACTATCAAATGCAAGAAATCAATAACAATAACTCAAACAAACATTAAAAGAACATAAAACATTAATTTGCATTAAATGAAATTAAGAGTAACAAAAGAGTTCATAAACATAAAAGTGACATAAATGAGAAATTAACAAGAGAAACTAAGAGAACAAAGATGTAATAACAAGAAATTGCAAGAAAACTAATTGAAAACAAGAATTAAAACCAAAATCTAAGAGAGAATTAAACTAAGAACTCTAATTTCTAGAGAGAAGAGTGAGCTTCTTTCTCTAGAACTAACCTAAAGCATGTTTCCTACACTACCCGAATTGCTCCCCCTTACTCCCTCTTGAATTATGCATCAAATAGCTTCAGAAATGAGTTGGATTGGGCTTCTGTAACCCTAGAAATCGCCCCCAGCGTGTTTCTTTAATGAGGTCACGTACTGCTTGTCACGCGTACACGTAGGTCACGCGTATGTGTCGATTGGTGAATTTCTGGTCACGCGTATGCATGGGTCACACGTACGCCTCGCATGGCAGATTTCCAAAACTTCATTTCTTCATGCTTTCTCCACTTTTGCATGATTTTTTTTCATTCCTTCAATCCAATCTTTACCTTCTAAACCCGAAATCACTCAACAAACATATCAAGGCATTGAATAGAATTAAAGTGAATTAAATTTAGCAATTTAAAAGTCTAAAAAGTATGTTTTTACTCTTAAGTGCAAATTTGGAGAAATTCACAAAACCATGCTATTTCATTGAATAAATGTGAGTTAAATTGATAAAATCCACTAAATTCAACATAAAATAAATCACAAAATTGGAGTTTATCAAAGGCGCTAAAATGTTTTTTCTATAACAAGACTGGGCACGTAAAGAAAGATTGTTCGAAAAGAAAGAAATTATTCAAAAAGAAAAGTATTTATTATGTTTCAGTAAGTTTCGAATCAAATCTTGTTGAAGTACCTAATAATACCAGGTGGTTAGATTATGGTGCAACTACTCATGTGTCACATATTATGCAAGGATTCCTTTCGATCCAGCCTATAAGAGGAACTGAAAAGTTCTTATATATAGGAAACAGAATAAAGGCACGAATTGAAGAAATTGGGACGTATAGATTGATCCTGAACAGTGGTTGCTGTTTAGATCTAGAAAAGTGTCTTTATATTCCTAAATGTGCTAGGAATTTAGCTTCTGTTTCGAATTTAGACAATGTAGGTTTTAACTTTAAAATTGGACATGGTATTTTTTCATTGTATAAACTTTCTTACTATTTTGGTTATGGCATTTTAGTAGATGGTTTATATCATTTCAATCTTGATGTTAACCTTCTATATCGTTATTTAATATTGAACACAGTACTAGCAGTAAAAGCTATGCACTTATTAAAAATTCTGCTTTCTTGTGGCATAAAAGATTGGGCATATATCCAAAGAAAGGATGTTATGGTTGATGAAAAATAAAATTTTATCTAAATTAAATTTTTTGGATTGGGATGTGTGTGTGGATTGCACTAAAGGAAAGCAAACTAAAATCATTTCAAAAAATCCAGCCACAAGAAACAGTCAACTACTTGAGTTTATACATGCTAACATTTGGGGTCCTTTTGATAATCCATCTTGGGGTGGTGAAAAGTATTTTATCACTTTTATTGACGACTTCTCTCAGTATTGTTATTTATATCTTTTGCATGAAAAGTCTCAATCTGCGAATGTTCTTCAAATATTTATTAATAAGATAGAGAGGCAATTAGATAAAAAAATAAAAGTTGTGAGGTCCGATAGAGGTGGTGAATATTATGAAAATTTTATTGAAAATGGACAATGTTAAGGTCCATTTGCAAAGCTTCTTGAAAGTCGAGGCATATGTACACAGTATACAATGCCTGGTACACCACAGCAAAATGGTATAACTGAAAGGCAAAATTGTACTCTTATGAAAATGGTTAGGAGAATGATAAATTATAGCAATGTACCTTTATCCTTATGGATATATGCATTAAAATTCGTTGCGTATCTGCTGAATAGGGTTCCTAGTAAAGTGATTTTTAAGACACCTTATGAACTATGAACAGGAAGAAAACCCAGTTTAAAGTATCTTCATGTTTGGGGGAGCCCAGCAGAAGTAAGAGCATATAATCCATATGAAAAGAGCTTGATGCAAGAACTATTAGTAGTTTACTTCATCGGTTATCCGAATAAATCAAAAGGGTACATATTTTATTATCCTAATCATAGTACGAGAATAATTGAATTTGAAAATGTTAGGTTTCTTGAAAATGGTCATTTTAGTAGAAGTGAAGAATTAAAAAAGGTGGATATTTGAAAGAACCATGTTATAACTCCTATGCAAGATAGTTCTTCTCAAGTTATTGTTCCTATTGTTATGTCATGGTCATATAACATTCTAAGGCAACAATGCAACATTTCAAACTCACTAGATGAACATATAAATGTTGCTCTTAACAATGACATCAAGTTCCAAATGAACAAGTGATAGGTGAACTGTAAGACCCAGAACTTTTGAAAAGTCTTATTATGATCAAGTCTCAAATCATACAGTTATTTATAGCCTTAATTTCAGAGATTATTTTATTAAAGATAATTAAGGCAAGTTTTGATTTATTGGATTTGAGATAAGTTATGATTATTATCCAATTTTATAATTATTGGATTATTTTCTATATTTAAAGTATAAGGTTGATAGTTATGAAATAATAAGGATTTTTATATGATTTGGATTAGATAAATAATATTTTAAATATTATTACTGCTATTTTGGAAAATGAAGAAATTAAGTATACTATTTCTAATTTTTAGATTTGGGCATTTTATTGAAAATAATTTGTGAAATTGATCAGCAAATAGTATTTTCTATGTACAAATAGTGTTGGATTTAATTTGGGGTTTCAATTACTATATTATTCCCAATTTTATGTAAAATTACTAAAATGCCCCTAACCCTAATTTTTGAAAAAAGAAAACCCTAGCCCCTCAACCCATGCAGCCGCAGCTGCTGCCTTTCTCCTTTACCCTTATCATCACTCACCCACAAGCAAACATAACGCAGACACAACTGAAACCCATAGCAGCGCCAAATCAAAGATAGGGAAATAGGAAAAAAAAAGGGCCGCGGGAGAAGGGAGGAGGAGAGGAAGGAGATTCGCGCCGGCGTGCTGGGCTCCACCGCCGCCGTCGCGTCGTCGCTGTCACTGAAGCTTCGCGCCGCTGTCCAACCGCCGTGCCTCGCCGTCAGTTGCTGCTCATCCTCATCGCGAACAGAGGGTAGCGCGAGACCGAGAGGGAGAGAGGAAGCTTGGAGTCGGCGTCGCGCGGAGAGGGATTCACCGCTCCTTCCCACGGCCGTCGAGCTGCCATTGACGACGTGTGTCACCGCGGCTGAGGGTGTCACCACCATCAAACCCTGGCCGAAGATGCTTCCACTGCACGCGAGAGGAAGAGGAGCGATGAGACAGAACGCGTCCTCGCCGGAGATCTTGAGCACTGCCGTCGTTCGTGCCTCCTTCCGCCGCCAAATCTGCTCCCACTTCTAGGTTCTGGAATCTGACCCGGACGCCGCTGCCACCATCCGAGCTCGCTGCTGCTGATGATGGTAATCCCAAACCGCCGCTGGCAAAAGGGGTTCAGGCCGTTGCAGGTGTCGCTGCCGGAGAAGGGAGCTGCATCTCTGTGATTCTGACCGCCAGGAGTGGTTTTGTGACGTTAGGGACCACCGCCGGAGCTTCTGGCTACTGCTGCCGTTGCCGGAAAAGGTTGCCGGTAAGGGTTTTAATTGTGATTTCTGTCCTTTTTGAATTCCGGGAATACTATAGTCGCTGCGTGTTGGTTTCAGATGTCGTGATCGGAATTTGTCGCCGCAGCCGCTTGAGGTGGCTGCCGGGCTGCTGCCGAGCCGGCCCGGAGACCGCCGCTGTTTCGGTTCAGCCGTCCTTTCTTAGTCTCAGTAAGTAAGTATATTTCGAAGAGCCTCGCATTAGTATTTTATTGTGTATGGTTAATGAATACGAGTTTTGATAACGTGGGGTCGAGTCCTGATTATTGTATGTTGCGATTAGTGTTGCTATGGTCATTGCGAACGTGACTGGGAGCCGAGGTTTTGGTTGCCGTCAGTTCGGGATGAGGCGGAAAGGACTCTATGAGACGTTTGGATTATGGAATTGCATTTTGAGGTAGGGGCGCTTTCCGAAAACTATAGTTTATTATTGGAATTATTACATATGGATACTGATGTGAGAAAATGTGTATTTGGTGATTGTATCTGCCTTATGTATTATTTGATTGACTCGAATGATTATGGATGTTGGTTTGGCTGAATTGTCGTGCGACTTTGTGAAATGTAATATTTTGAAGTGATTCTTTAAAGATTTGAATTCTGAGTTTAATCCGTTGAGGATTGATTTGATTTGAGTCAATTATTTGATGATGTGAAAAGTCGAATGCACTTTTGAATTCAGCTTGGTTTACTTTAATTGACTTGATCTTGGACAAATGATTTGTTACTGAACTGTTTCCTTAAAGTTTTGGAAATGAGTTAAATCGGTTGATATTGATCTGATTTTGAAATGGTTTTCTTGAGATATGCCACTGAGGCGACTATTGGATTTAGCTTGCTTTTGAATTGATTTCTGGTTTTGAGCTGTTGAAAAGGAATGAGAAACGGTTTAGTTGGGACCCGAACCGGGTGGCAAAAGTCCAAGTTTTAGGGGAGGTGCTGCCGAAATTTCTGCAAAATCCTAGTCGTGTTTGAAAAGTTATTTAAAAAGGGCTGGATTTGAGAAATTGTATTATGTGATTTATAAAGAGAATATTTATGTTTTCAAGCTTAATTTATTTAATGAACCTTACGCGTTGAGTGCGGCTTATTTAGAAACGAACTATTTGTACAGTTTGAATCACTGAAGGAAAGAATGATGCTCTAATATTGATTTCAATATAAAAAGGAGCTTTTAGTGATTTTAAAGGAATTTAGACTTTTGATTGAGTAATCAAGTTTGAGGCATTTTGGGAGTTAGAAAAATGGGTTCCAAAAAGAAACCTAAAAGTGGTTTGATTCAAATGAACCGGTTCCTTTTCAAATGAGTTGATTTTTGGACCAGGTTGGAACTTGTGATTTTGTATGGTCGGTTTCATAATAAATTCAGTTTTATTTACTTGAACCGAGAATCCATAATTTTAAGAGTTTCAATGAATTTAAATGAATTGATATAGGTTGACCTTCCCTAAAGGCTTGGGACTCTGCCGAGAAGCTTTTGTTATAAAATCCCATTATTGGATGGGTGGTTTTGAATACTTGGAAATAAATCCTTAACTTGCCATGGTTTTGGAAGTTTTGGAAAGAGAATGCCGAGAGTGGCTTTGTTTTAAAAAGGGAACTCACTTTGAGTAAATTTGGCTTATGAGCCTGAGATGATTTGAGAAATGAGATCTTTAAAGCCAAGGCTAAAAAGAGTTGAAATTTGATTTCAAAGTGAAATGGCTTGAGAAAAGTGATTTATGGATTAAATGCCGGTTTTATGAATTTGATGATGTTGAATGGTGGAAGTGTTGTTTTGTTGTGAGCCGGAATGGCCGTGTATGCTATTGAACTATGGCTGATTGCCGAATGAGTTGTGAGCTGTATGACTGATTATGAATTATGAACTTAAGCCGAAGGGCTGTATTTATTGATAAATTGGCTGGTTCTGAATTGAACCGTGAACCGGATGGCTGAGATGGATGGTGATCCATGGTTGAGTATAAATGCATGTATGCAATTGAATGAATTGTGAACTTAAGCCGGATGGCTGAGATGAATGTTGTATGCGAGTATGCTTGTGTTTTCTCTCTGGTTGTAAGGGTGACAGGGCACCGATACCCTCTAATGGCGACAGGGCGCAGATACCCTCTAATGGCAACAGGGCGCAGATACCCTCTAATGATAATAAAGCGCAACAGAGAGACTGTGTCCGGGTTAGCTACCGGACACGTCGGGTTGGCTTGGTAACCGACAGATGATATCATCAGCCACTAGGGACAGGCATGCATCATATGCATTTGTGTGACATTGGTTGGGTGTGCATATTATACTTGGTTTGCCTATGTGATTAATTGCTAACTGTTCTACTTGTAATAACTGTTTGTTTGTGCTTGAACTTCCTATTTGTGTTTGCTACTGGGATTCTGTTGGACTGTGGTGATTGGTTGATTGTTGGATTGTTTGGGCCTAGGGCCGTGGTTGGAATGAGATAAACCGATGGTTGATTTCGGTTTTATGTTTCTGATTTGGAATAAAATATGAAAGCCTATTTTGTTTCAGTATAAATAAACCGTTTTGAAAGGCTTTTGAGTTTTTGAGAATTGAATGGTTCCTCTTTCAGAAAAGATTTTCGACTTTACTTCTATTGTAAACCGTTGTTTTTGAAAAGAGGCATAAGACGGTTATGAATCACTGGTGCGGTTATCTTCACGTATCCTATTACAGTAATTCCCAAAAACCCTCTACTGAGAACCCTTTTGAGGATGATGTTCTCACCCCCCCTACATTTTTCCCCTTTCAGGATATGGGCGCAGAAGTTACGAAGAGCTTATTTAATTGTTGTGATGCTCTATATTGTTTTAGCTATGGTTTATTGTACCCTCGCCTTTATCTTGATATAATCTGTAAGAGGGATAGGAATTGTATTGGATTATGGTTGTAATATTACTTATATATATGTATGTATATATATGGATGTACTCTTTATGAGTTTTGTAAGTTGTATGGTATTTATGGATGTATGATATCGGATGAAAGTATTTTTGGATCGGTATTGCGATTTAAAGTTTTAAACAGGCTCATATTTTAGTATTAAATAATATAAAGTCGTCGTAATGTCCGAACTATCAAAGTCGCGCAACCGAAAGTGTGAGCTTTGGTAGTTAGGGTGTTACATTATGGTATCAGAGCAGTCCTTCCTGTAGAGCCTGAGGAATGGACCGACTATGCTTTAGTTGCATACTCTGAGTGTTTGTCATGTATTAGGTCTTGTCGAATGACGAGAATCAGAGCTTTATGCACATGACAGTCTATTGATTAACGCTGTTAGTATTGCATTGCATAATTCTTGGTATTAAGTTTGGCCGGCTTAATACTAGTGAATTATGTATATGAAAGCACTGATGGCTTATCATAGATGAAATCCGAGTTTTGAGTAAAGCGAATCGCGGGTTTTGGAAAAGTTGGAAACTATTTCTCGAGGCTATTCAGTTGTGTGTCTTGAATTTTGTTCGAGTCGACCTGTTCTTTTATATCCTAACTTGAAGTTCTTGTTTGCTAGTCCTTTTTGAAAAGTAGTTTGATTTTTCAACTCTATTCCTCTATCCATATGCATTCTTGTTTGACCTTAAGTGCATATGCTGGTTTAAGATCCTTGTTGCATCTATCTTCCTCTGTTTGAGTTCTTCTTGATTCAAGTATTCTTTGATATAGTCTTGAACTTGTCTTAATGTGCTGTGACTTTTAACTCTGGGTTCCGAGTTCATTCTTAGAGAACTTGTTGATTCAGTTTTCCTCTTATTTGACAGTGATTACAGCTAATTTTGAGATTTTTATAAAAATTGCTGTTGACTAGATATACACTTATCTATATGTGGAACTTTGGAGATTTCTTATACAGTTTAACAACTATTTATTTCTAATACATCACCTGTACTTTTACTGGTTTGCGGAACTGCATTTACTTCAAATACAATTTGACTTTCTAGTAATTTTACTATAGTGCCAACGCACATCTTCATTTGATTGTGTATTTGGGGTATTTTTCAAAATTCTGGAAAGAAAGGGGATTTCTCGCTTTTATCCCAGTTGAGTTTCATTTGATAAACCTTACTTAATTTATTTTGATTTGACCCTGATTTAGCATACTACATGGTTTATGCCATTGTTGTTCTTTTGAAAATGTTGGACTCATAGTTTTTTTCTTATGAACGGACTCGTTCCTTCTTAAGCTTTTCACCTCTATGAATGTCATACGTGACCCTGTTTTTAACTAATCTTTTACATCTTGTGAACATTACCATTGATCTTGGTTTGTCCTCTCTTGTGGATCTCATCCTTATGTGGGTCAGTTTGATTCGTTTCAAATTAGTGCATCGCTTATTCTCTCATTATCTCTACAAGAGTTTTTAGTCAAAGAATTATCCTTAAGAAATTACTAATGATTGAGTTGTCTTTTTCTATGACTTTTGTATTCTTTTGGATCAATTTAAAACTTGTTTGATGTTTCATGTCTAGTGGATCTTGTTTGGACTATTTTAATTTAAGATCCTTTCTAGTATGGCTTGACTCCTTTTTAGTACATCTTAAACTTCTTGAATGTTCTTCTGAGATGGTGATTTTAAGAACACTTTTGGAGTCTTGCTTTGAATCTTTTAAAGAAGTTTGAATTCTCTTTGGAAGGATATTAACGAAATTTATTTTATGTTGTTTGATTGAGATTGAAACCATTGTTCAATTTTGACGAAGTTAATTTAAAGTTGGCATACGCTATTTTAAATGAGGTTTTGGAAAGCTTCCTTGTTTAGTGGAAACCGGTTTGTTTGTAACGCACCACTTATTTCCTTACCAGATTGTAAGTAAATTTTTACCTCGGAATTTCTTTTCTAAAAAGAGTTTAACTTCCTCTTTCGTCCTTGCTATAAATGTTATACACGCTTGTTTGAATATGGACTTTGAGAATTTTTGAACAAGCATTTGATTTTCTTCCGAGTCTTCTGAACTACTTTTGGTTAAGATTGTGCACCTAACTATCTTTCTAAAATAGTTGAGGAAATATTTTTGCTCCTAGCCAAACCTGTGTGCATTTTGTTCTTAAAACTCTACATGATCTACTTCAACATGAAAACGTATTAAAAGCAAAACCACGTTTATGCTTTTATTTTTCTCTTGAAGGAGGCTTGTTGCTTAACTTTTCTTTTAAACTGCGAAGTGATTTTCCTGCAAGTTTTCGATTCTTTTAAGAACAATGTATTCAGAAGTACTTTTAATTATGCTCTTGAGTTTTGTGAGCTTTGCCTTGGGTTTGAGATATTCTCTTTTGTGAACCTCATACTTCTTCGACTCAGCTTTAATTTGTTCAAACTGATGCAATGATTTTCTTCTTATTGATCCTATTGAACTTCTTCGATCCAAGGGTCATCTTTGAAGTTGCCAATTGAGTTGAGTCTAGCAAACTTCATTGCTTGAGAGTCCTTGTTTATCTGGACCTAGATACATTCTCCCAAATCTTTGAGTATTATCCTTGACATTTGACTCTCCTTTCTAAAGTCTTGTATCCTTCTGAGTAGACTCGAGAATTATTTTGATATCACGTGCGACTTGTAGACGTAGTAGCGCAATGCGTTAGTTCCTTAAGGCGTGATATGTGTATACAGAAGTTGAAGCAGTAGGTGTGCAACGTATGAGTTGTGGGTGTTTTGTTCTTTGCGAATGGGTTTGCGGTTGTCAGGCTTGTGATCGAGTATGAAGATTGTAAAGTGCTTGATGGAGTTGGAAAGTTGAAGCTTTGAGGTTGATGTGAGATTAGTGTGCGGATGTTGAGCACGTCGTTTTAACTCCATCCTGTTTGATAGCCTTTGATGCCTTGCCTTTCTATCACATGATTGACCCATGTTATCTTTTGCATTGAGCCTACCTTGTAACGTTTGCTTTGCAATCACTCCTACCTTTATATCCTTATGCTTATGACAATCAAAGTATTTGAAAATCGTATTTATGATTATATTTTGAGATATTTTTGCTTCTTCCGTAAATGTGTTCAAGGGTAAACTGTTATGGAATTTCTTTCATTCTGTATCAATTTTCGAGGGCGAAAATTTTTATAAGGTGGGTAGGATGTAAGACCCAGAAGTTTTGAAAAGTCTTATTATGATCAAGTCTCAAATCATACAGTTATTTATAGCCTTAATTTCAGAGATTATTTTATTAAAGATAATTAAGGCAAGTTTTGATTTATTGGATTTGAGATAAGTTATGATTATTATCCAATTTTATAATTATTGGATTATTTTCTATATTTAAAGTATAAGGTTGATAGTTATGAAATAATAAGGATTTTTATATGATTTGGATTAGATAAATAATATTTTAAATATTATTACTGCTATTTTGGAAAATGAAGAAATTAAGTATACTATTTCTAATTTTTAGATTTGGGCATTTTATTGAAAATAATTTGTGAAATTGATCAGCAAATAGTATTTTCTATGTACAAATAGTGTTGGATTTAATTTGGGGTTTCAATTACTATATTATTCCCAATTTTATGTAAAATTACTAAAATGCCCCTAACCCTAATTTTTGAAAAAAGAAAACCCTAGCCCCTCAACCCATGCAGCCGCAGCTGCTGCCTTTCTCCTTTACCCTTATCATCACTCACCCACAAACAAACATAACGCAGACACAACTGAAACCCATAGCAGCGCCAAATCAAAGATAGGGAAATAGGAAAAAAAAAAGGGCCGCGGGAGAAGGGAGGAGGAGAGGAAGGAGATTCGCGCCGGCGTGCTGGGCTCCACCGCCGCCGTCGCGTCGTCGCTGTCACTGAAGCTTCGCGCCGCTGTCCAACCTCCGTGCCTCGCCGTCAGTTGCTGCTCATCCTCATCGCGAACAGAGGGTAGCGCGAGACCGAGAGGGAGAGAGGAAGCTTGGAGTCGGCGTCGCGCGGAGAGGGATTCACCGCTCCTTCCCACCGCCGTCGAGCTGCCATTGACGACGTGTGTCACCGCGGCTGAGGGTGTCACCACCATCAAACCCTGGCCGAAGATGCTTCCACTGCACGCGAGAGGAAGAGGAGCGATGAGGCAGAACGCGTCCTCGCCGGAGATTTTGAGCACTGCCGTCGTTCGTGCCTCCTTCCGCCGCCAAATCTGCTCCCACTTCTAGGTTCTGGAATCTGACCCGGACGCCGCTGCCACCATCCGAGCTCGCTGCTGCTGATGATGGTAATCCCAAACCGCCGCTGGCAAAAGGGGTTCAGGCCGTCGCAGGTGTCACTGCCGGAGAAGGGAGCTGCATCTCTGTGATTCTGACCGCCAGGAGTGGTTTTGTGACATTAGGGACCACCGCCGGAGCTTCTGGCTACTGCTGCCGTTGCCGGAAAAGGTTGCCGGTAAGGGTTTTAATTGTGGTTTCTGTCCTTTTTGAATTCCGGGAATACTATAGTCGCTGCGTGTTGGTTTCAGATGTCGTGATCGGAATTTGTCGCCGCAGCCGCTTGAGGTGGCTGCCGGGCTGCTGCCGAACCGGCCCGGAGACCGCCGCTGTTTCGGTTCAGCCGTCCTTTCTTAGTCTCAGTAAGTAAGTATATTTTGAAGAGCCTCGCGTTAATATTTTGTTGTGTATGGTTAATGAATACGAGTTTTGATAACGTGGGGTCGAGTCCTGATTATTGTATGTTGCAATTAGTGTTGCTATGGTCATTGCGAACGTGACTGGGAGCCGAGGTTTTGGTTGCCGTCAGTTCGGGATGAGGCGGAAAGGACTCTATGAGACGTTTGGATTATGGAATTGCGTTTTGAGGTAGGGGCGCTTTCCGAAAACTATAGTTTATTATTGAAATTATTACATATGGATGCTGATGTGAGAAAATGTATATTTGGTGATTGTATCTGCCTTATGTATTATTTGATTGACTCGAATGATTATGGATGTTGGTTTGGCTGAATTGTCGTGCGACTTTGTGAAATTTAATATTTTGAAGTGATTCTTTAAAGATTTGAATTCTGAGTTTAATCCGTTGAGGATTGATTTGATTTGAGTCAATTATTTGATGATGTGAAAAGTCGAATGCACTTTTGAATTCAGCCTGGTTTACTTTAATTGACTTGATCTTGGACAAATGATTTGTTACTGAACTGTTTCCTTAAAGTTTTGGAAATGAGTTAAATCGGTTGATATTGATCTGATTTTGAAATGGTTTTCTTGAGATATGCCACTGAGGCGACTATTGGATTTAGCTTGCTTTTGAATTGATTTCTGGTTTTGAGCTGTTGAAAAGGAATGAGAAACGGTTTAGTTGGGACCCGAACCGGGTGGCAAAAGTCCAAGTTTTAGGGGAGGTGCTGTCGAAATTTCTGCAAAATCCTAGTCGTGTTTGAAAAGTTATTTAAAAAGGGCTGGATTTGAGAAATTGTATTATGTGATTTATAAAGAGAATATTTATGTTTTCAAGCTTAATTTATTTAATGAACCTTACGCGTTGAGTGCGGCTTATTTAGAAACGAACTATTTGTACAGTTTGAATCACTGAAGGAAAGAATGATGCTCTAATATTGATTTCAATATAAAAAGGAGCTTTTAGTGATTTTAAAGGAATTTAGACTTTTGATTGAGTAATCAAGTTTGAGGCATTTTGGGAGTTAGAAAAATGGGTTCCAAAAAGAAACCTGAAAGTGGTTTGATTCAAATGAACCAGTTCCTTTTCAAATGAGTTGATTTTTGGACCAGGTTGGAACTTGTGATTTTGTATGGTCGGTTTCATAATAAATTCAGTTTTATTTACTTGAACCGAGAATCCATAATTTTAAGAGTTTCAATGAATTTAAATGAATTGATATAGGTTGACCTTCCCTAAAGGCTTGGGACTCTACCGAGAAGCTTTTGTTATAAAATCCCATTATTGGATGGGTGGTTTTGAATACTTGGAAATAAATCCTTAACTTGCCATGGTTTTGGAAGTTTTGGAAAGAGAATGCCGAGAGTGGCTTTGTTTTAAAAAGGGAACTCACTTTGAGTAAATTTGGCTTATGAGCCTGAGATGATTTGAGAAATGAGATCTTTAAAGCCAAGGCTAAAAAGATTTGAAATTTGATTTCAAAGTGAAATGGCTTGAGAAAAGTGATTTATGGCTTAAATGCCGGTTTTATGAATTTGATGATGTTGAATGGTGGAAGTGTTGTTTTGTTGTGAGCCGGAATGGCCGTGTATGCTATTGAACTATGGCTGATTGCCGAATGAGTTGTGAGCTGTATGACTGATTATGAATTATGAACTTAAGCCGAAGGGCTGTATTTATTGATAAATTGGCTGGTTCTGAATTGAACCGTGAACCGGATGGCTGAGATGGATGGTGATCCATGGTTGAGTATAAATGCATGTATACAATTGAATGAATTGTGAACTTAAGACGGATGGCTGAGATGAATGTTGTATGCGAATATGCTTGTGTTTTCTCTCTGGTTGTAAGGGTGACAGGGCACCGATACCCTCTAATGGCGACAGGGCGCAGATACCCTCTAATGGCGACAGGGCGCAGATACCCTCTAATGGCGACAGGGCGCAGATACCCTCTAATGATAATAAAGCGCAACAGAGAGACTGTGTCCGGGTTAGCTACCGGACACGTCGGGTTGGCTTGGTAACCGACAGATGATATCATCAGCCACTAGGGACAGGCATGCATCATATGCATTTGTGTGACATTGGTTGTGTGTGCATATTATACTTGGTTTGCCTATGTGATTAATTGCTAACTGTTCTACTTGTAATAACTGTTTGTTTGTGCTTGAACTTCCTATTTGTGTTTGCTACTGGGATTCTGTTGGACTGTGGTGATTGGTTGATTGTTGGATTGTTTGGGCCTAGGGCCGTGGTTGGAATGAGATAAACCGATGGTTGATTTCGGTTTTATGTTTCTGATTTGGAATAAAATATGAAAGCCTATTTTGTTTCAGTATAAATAAACCGTTTTGAAAGGCTTTTGAGTTTTTGAGAATTGAATGGTTCCTCTTTCAGAAAAGATTTCCGACTTTACTTCTATTGTAAACCGTTGTTTTCTGAAAAGAGGCATAAGACGGTTATGAATCACTGGTGTGGTTATCTTCACGTATCCTATTACAGTAATTCCCAAAAACCCTCTACTGAGAACCCTTTTGAGGATGATGTTCTCACCCCCCCCTACATTTTTCCCCTTTCAGGATATGGGTGCAGAAGTTACGAAGAGCTTATTTAATTGTTGTGATGCTCTGTATTGTTTTAGCTATGGTTTATTGTACCCTCGCCTTTATCTTGATATAATCTGTAAGAGGGATAGGAATTGTATTGGATTATGGTTGTAATATTACTTATATATATGTATGTATATATATGGATGTACTCTTTATGAGTTTTGTAAGTTGTATGGTATTTATGGATGTATGATATCGGATGAAAGTATTTTTGGATCGGTATTGCGATTTAAAGTTTTAAACAGGCTCATATTTTAGTATTAAATAATATAAAGTCGTCGTAATGTCCGAACTATCAGAGTCGCGCAGCCGGAAGTGTGAGTTTTGGTAGTTAGGGTGTTACATGAACCACAAAAAAATCTTAAGAAGGCCAGTAAGGTAGAAAAGACCAGCAAGTTCAGATGATTTCCTGGAATAGACCATTGAAAAGCTGCAAAGAAAGTCCTTAGATATTTACAAGGCACTAAAGAACACATGCTCACTTACAAAAAAAATCAAATGCCTTGAAATGAATGGCTATTCAGATTTAGATTTTACTGGATGTATAGACTCGAGAAGGTCAACTTTTGGTTATGTTCTTATGTCGGCTAGAGGAGCTATCTCATAGAAAAGTACAAAAGAGTCTATGATTGCTACTTTTACTATAGAGGTAGAATTTGTGGCATGCTTTGAAGCCACAGTTCAAACATTGTGGTTGTGGAATTTTATCTCAAGGCTTAGAAGAGGAGTTATTTTCGATTGAGCAAGATGATTTGAGTATCCCAGTTTACTTTACCAAAATGAAAGAGATTTGGAAAGGATTAGAGAACGCGAGGCCATTACCAACGTGTGCATTTACTGAAAGATGTTCTTACGGGTTTGGAGTAGCAAGAAAGTATAGAAAGGATATGCACGTAGTTAGATTTTTTAGAGGTTTAAACGAGCAATACTCAACGGTGATATTGCAAATAATTTGGATGAAGAACCTACCTGAAGTTGACAAAGCACTTTCACTTGTTCTATACAATAAAAAAATAGTTAATTAATCCTTAAAACTATGATGCTAAAGCATTGTTAAGTATTGCTGATAGAGGAAATTTGTGCGCACATAAGAAACAAGAGGCAGAGGAAAAATTGCTAGTAGATTTGGCAGAGGTCATGGCTATGGTGGTAAAAGCTACAAGTTGTGATTGTATTGTAGAAGAATTGGCCATTTGGTGGACTCTTGCTACAAAAAACATGGCATGCCACCTCACCTAAAGGATAAAGAACGACACAATATAGCTAAGATCAATAATGTAATATTTGAGAGTACAGAATATGAAGAGGTTAGCAACACAATTTCTTTATATGAGAAAGGTAGTGAGAATTCTAAGCTTAAATTCACTTTATAATAGACAAGAGGATTGATTGCAATTCTAAAACAAAATGAGTTCAAGCTTATCATAATGTGAATTAGGTTACAATATTTTAATTAGGTAAAACTAAATAGCATGGTGGAGCTATATGTGTCATAGACGCAAGTGCTACCACACATGTAACATACAATTTGAGTCCCTTACACACACATACGCATGCACGCACACACGCACGTACACACACATAGGGGGCAGCATGCACCCTACCCACGGGTAACCAATCCTCTCCAATCCGATCGGGTAGAGTTGCCAACCCGCTGCGGAATGGGTTGAGTGCAGAATGGGTTTGAGAGCGGGTCGGGTAGGGTGAGGGTTGAGTCTCAACCCTACTCGACCAACTCGCACTCTATATATGTATATGTTATAAAAATATGTTATAGGTGGGTATTGAACCAAAGACCTCTCACTTAGTACAAAAGGTTTTTACTATTGAGCCAAGATCATTAATTAATAATTTAACACTTTTGTTTATATAAAACCAAGTCTATTTTAGTGATATATAAATACAATATTTTCTTTGTGTTTGTGTTATACTTTTATGTAGAATTAAACACTTGATGGTTATGTTGTTTATTGGATGATTGTATTGTGAGATGCTTGTGTTGTTTGTATTGAATTTTTAATTTACATGCTCATTAGGTTATATAATAATATTGCATATTTGTAAAAACTCACAGGTAGGATATTCGCGAGTAGCATTAGGGTTGGATTATTCTCAACCCGCAAGTAGGGCCGGATAGGGTTGAGTTTTAGTAACAAATTTAACCCGCGGGTAGGGTGTTCAAACCCTACCCTACCTTACTCATTGCCACTCCTACACACACATTAAACTAATATAATACACCCTACCCATTGACACCCCATACACACATTAAACTAATATAACACACACACACTAAACTAATAAAAGGATAATAAAAATTATCTTTTCGAACAAGTAGTCATTGATTGCACACATTGCTGGTACGGTAATTTTTAAATTTCTTATGCCTTGCAAATGTGTTGTACTTACCCTCATTATCTTTTAACCTGATATCTATTTCTAACCTTGTTAGCATATTATATTACAAATTTATGATTAACAAACTTAGTTGTGAGATCTAAGACTTCCAAACTCAGATGAAGATCACAAATTAAACTAATAAATAGATAATAAAAGTTATCCTTTCAAACAAGCAGTCATTGATTTCAGATATTGTTGGTACCATAATTTTTTTCCTTATATCTTACAAATGTGATGTACTTACCCTCATTCTCTTTCAACCTCATATCTATTTCTAACTTTGTCATCACATTATATTGCTAATTTGTGGTTAACAAATTTGATTGTGAGATCTAAGACTTCCAAACTCAAATGAAGATCACAAATTAAACTAATAAAAAGATAATAAAAGTCATCCTTCCAAACAAGCATTCATTGATTGCACATATTACTAGAACTATAATTTTTTTTATTCCTTATGCCTTACAAATATGGTGTACTTATCCTTATTCTCTTTCAACCTGATATCTATTTTTAACTTTGTCGGCACATTATATTATCAATTTGTGATTAACAAACTTGGTTGTGAGATCAAGGACTTTCAAACTCATGAAGATTGGTGTGACCGAACTTCAAAGTAGCTTGTACATACTGATATTAAAGAAAGCTACACATCATCACACACCAATGCATAAGAATAAAGTATGTATTAAATTCTGTTCAGCATGGAGGTACAACTAATGATAGTCTCTCAGAAATTGATTTTTTATGGCATTCTAGACTAGAACATATTCTAACTAGTAGGTTTGAAATAATGCATCAATTATATTCCTCACTTAATGGTTTAAATTAATTCATTTTGACTAATCCGTGTGATGTCTGTCATTTTGCTAAGCAAAAAGGCTAAGTTTTTCTATAAGTACCATTGTTTTTGCAGCAATCTTTAACATTGTGCATAAGAATATTTGGGGTCCTACTACTATAATAGACAAAATAATTTTCTAACTGTGATGGATGACTTTACTAAATTCACATGAATTTTTTCATGAAATTGAAATAAGAAATTTCCCATCTCATTCAACAATTTGTTCAAATGGTTGAAAGTTAGTTTAATAAAGTAATCAAGATCGAACAAATAGTTGAAAGTTAGTTTAATAAAGTAATCAAAATAATTCGATCCGATCATGGAAAGGAGTTTAAACACAAGCACCAACATATTTTGTCCCTCAACTTATCAATGGTCATCTCTGAGATATTTTTCAATGGCAAAATAATGACATGGTTGGATGGAGGCCACATGAAAGCCACGCTGGACGGGTAAAACGTCATCGTTTTATTTTTAGCACCTAAATAGAATATAAACGACATCGTTTAGGTATTTTGAAGATTTTTAACATGTTGGAGTTAAAATCCCTCAAAATACCCCAAAGGACATCGTTTATATTCTATTTGGGCGCCAAAAATGAAACGACAACGTTTTACCAATACAGCGTGGCTTCCAATATGGCCTCCCTCCAATAACGTCATTATTTCGTCACCAAAAATATATCAAGGACTACCGTTGTTAAATTGAGGGACAAATTTGAGACAATTTTAAGTTCGGGGATGACATTGAGTCTCGATTGCAAATTCAAGGACCACTTTAATTATTAACTAAAAAAATAATCCTTGTGTGATTCTACCTGCAACATATCATAAGCAAGGCTTGACACACTTTCATTGAGTAATTAATGGTCGTTGCTTATTAACTTAGAAAGCAATGTCTAGGTGAATTAAGGTAGCATATTGAAGAGACTTGATTACAAAATGATAAAAGAGAAATTGTCAAAAATATCATTTTATTTAGTTAATTTTAAATTAGAGACTGTAAGAGTGGAAATACCTTCAGACACTATCATACTCACTGTCTAAAGTAAATTAGTAAGATATTTGATTTGTGACAAAGAAAAAGTACCTATAAGTAATTTAGTTGCTTCAATTTCGAAGAAATAACTAACTTTTTCAAGGTCTTTCAATGAAAAATACCATTTAACTAAGTAATGATGGATTGTATTGTACTTAGATCATTTTCAAATGATGAGATTATCATCAACATATACAAGAATATATAGAGTTAATTTTTCAGCATGTTTAACAAACAAAGAATGATTTGACATGGATTTGAATAAATCAAAATTAGATCAAAGAGAGAAAAGTTTGAAAAATGAAGCCTTGAGAACTTGTTTCAATTCATAAAAAGACTTTCGTAATTTGTAAACCTTTGTAACACTCTCACATTGAAAACCTAATGGTTATTTCACAAACACCAACTCATTTAGATCTCCTTTTAAAAATATATTATTAAAATTAACTTGTCTAATTTGACACTTATATATTGCTGTAATTGTTAAAATAATTTTTATAGTAATAGTAGTATATACCCTTAATTTGATGACTGCCATTAGCAACCAATCATGCATTATATTTCATGACTTCACCATTAGAAAATTATTTGATAGCAACATTTCATTTTGATTTAATAATTTTAGCATCATCAAGAATAGATATAACAAATCAAGTATTAGTGTTATAAAAAGCTTACAATTCTTCAAGCATTTTCTTATGCCATTGAGTAGAGAATAGAGAAAAGGACCTAAAATTTTAGTTGTGATTGGATGAATATGAACAATAAGATTTAAGTATTTTTTTTATATACATGTGATGATTTAAAATAGGAAAGAATAGAGAAAAGAACCTAGAATTTTAACTTTCATCCAACCCACCCTTTGAAAAAAAAATTCTTTTTAGTTTTAGGCTATTTGATTAAAATAATAAATTTTCAAAAAATAAAAATTTTAGGGCATCCCATTAAATTGAATTAAAACTTTTCATTGAACTTGCTTAAAAAAAATTTGTGGAACATAGATTAGAACTAGAACACATAACCAAGTGAGATTTGAGCTCTTAATGTGTGGTTGCATTATTTTAACCACTATTTTATTATTGTGTGTGTTATTCTCTCTAAAATTATAATCTTTGACTTGTTTAGTTATTTATGTCCCAACTCTGTTAGGGAGACAATAAAAAATCTTGACAATATGAACAATGGACTGGTTATTTAGTCCAATAGGGATAACAAATAAAAACCACTCCACAAATTACCCTAATTCCAAATATTTTCCATTTAGTTATTTCAGAATTAACCATCCAAGCCCCAAATCTCTCTTCCTCCCCAGCCGGCAGCCACCCCTGTATCCCCTCCCCCGTTACCATAACGGGATCGTTATCAAACAACCATCCACGTAGTTATTAAAATAATCATCCGACTACATAGTAAAATGACCATCCAGCATTTGTTAATTGTATATATTTAAACTGAATCGAACAAAATAACCATCCAATTAACAATTAAAATAATCATCTATATACCTAGTGAATTGAACATCCAGCACATTTGCGGGGTGGAAAGAGTCGATGGCGACTAGATTGTGAAAGAGAGCAGAATTAAATCAGAGGTGTTAAAGAAGAGAGAAAAGAGCTAAAGATTATGTATCTTCATTGATTGTAGATATGTGGATATAAAGCAACCAAAGTCATGGACCAACAAATTTTTTGCCATCTCTGCCATTGATTCTGTGTCTTCATTGATTGTGAATATGTGGATATATAACACGGGAATAACGTGGATCTCAAACAGCGTGACGGGAGGCGGCGGTTTGCAGTGGAGCTTGCACGGCCAGCGGCGGGTGGGTAGCGGCAACGAGGACGCACAGAGCTGTTGTGGCACGATCTCTCGTTGCTACGGCACGCAAGCAAAATGCGGAGAGGCTAGGCGTCGTCAGCGGTGTTCTGGGCGGCGTCGGTTGGTGTTCTGGGCGGCGTCGGTTGGTGTTCCTAGCGGCGTCGGTTGGTGTTCCTAGCGGCGGCAGCTAGTGTTCCTTGCGGCAACGGACTGGAGTGATAGAAAGAGAATGGGCAAGAGGAAGTCTCTGCAGAACGAAAATCACACGCGGAGAAGGGAGGTTACCGTATACGTAACTGCACCATTTGCAAATTCTTATCTTTTTTTTTAATTCAAACTGTGAAATTATTTGAAATTAATTAAATTATTATCATCTAATTTTAATTTTCATTTTAACGCTATTGTTCACATTGTTCATTAAACTCATTGTCTCCCTATACTTTTTTATTTATGTCCATTATTTTATATATGTATGCATTTATATGATTGAGACCATCATTTCATATTAACTCACTTACTCAAATAGCCTTATCCTATTAATCTACCATAATTACCTAGATTTGATTCGTATTGATCCATTTTTATTCTTAATTTTAGTACAACACTATCTCTAAGCGAAAAATAATAAATGTCCCTATTTGATCTTTGATTAGTTTAGATTAGTGGCAGTTGTATCATGTGATCATGTAAGGAGGGAAATTTGAAAAATATTGGTGGATAAAAATAAATGTCTTGGATTTATTAAAAATTTTATATGGGTACAAACTCATGCGTTAAGTACTTGAACCATATGCATTCACGCTAAAAAAATTTAAAAAAAAAAGGGATTCAATAATATCCCAAAGAAAGATCATGATGCTTATATGATGTAAATTGAAAAAGAATGCATAATGTGTGTGAAAAGTGAGTTATGGGTAGCTAGATTCATGAAATAGGATAAGTAGGTTATTGTAGATAAAGTGGAGGTTTAAATTAATCAATTATTCAAATTTTTTGTCCACTTGACCATATACATCCTCACATTTACCCTAATCCCATTACCATCCTTTAAAACCCTCATGATATTTATTTGCGTACATTGAATATTTGTTGATTGTTAGAAGAAGAACAAGTCTTGAAAAGTAAGGTTAGAAAGAAATTGTGTGAATCAACCCTATACACTAGAGCGATTAGAGAATAAATACATCCGGTGAGGGTTCGATTACTTGATTCTATGTTCCACCTATCATGAAATATTATCTTGCAAGTTTGTTATATTTTTAGAACTTAAATTAATTAATGGGATTGAGTTGATTGCTATATTTCTTTTGACCCTATATGCTTATATGTGTTTTTAGAGATTGACTTATTTTTAACCAAGTGGATAGAATCAGGTAGAATAGTTGAATGGTTATGGATAGCTTGCATTTAATAAGTGTTGACATCCTTTGATCTTATCTTTTCTAATGAGTAGCATGAAAATATGCTATTGTCTAAATGTGGGGGAGTTAATAAACCCATATTTTATGATGATTTTTTGGTTGAAAAAAGTAAAATTTATCAACTTAACTTACACTTATTGCTTGAAAATGCATACGTTTGTGAATATTCTCCTAATTGTTCTTAATTTTTAAAAATATACTTTTAGGACTTGTAAATCATCAAATTAATTTCACTTTTATTCCATTCAATGCCTTGATATGTTTGTTTAAGTGATTTAAGGTTTAGAATGCAAGGATGGTTTGAAAACATGAGAAAAAAGCATACAAAAATAGAGAACTCATGAAAGAAATGAAGTTAGGCAAAGCTGCAAATCGTGCGTACGCAACATGCGTGCGTACCCATCATTCTAGTCTCATACTTCACTTAAAATGACATGTGACTCGTGATTTCTAGCCAATTTTGGACCCAATCCAACTCATTTCTGAAGTACTTGAAGCAAGGATTGAGGGAGAAACTCCAATCTCTCTAGAATTTTAGGGTTTCTAGTTGATTTTCTCTAAATCTAGGTTTTGGTTTTATTTAATTGTAGTTTTGAGATTACAATTTCTTATTTTGCTACTCTAGTTTTTTAGAAGTTCTTCTTATTTCTTCTATTATGCTATTTTAGTTTTATGAACTCTTGTTGAATTTTTGTTTACCTTTTAATGCAAATTGATGTTTTATATTTTATTCATGCTTAATTAAGTTGTTATTATTATTTTCTTGAATTTGGTAGTTATAGATTTTATTATTCTTGTAATTTATGATATTTATGTTTATCTACTCTAGGTGTTTGATAAAATGCATGACTTAGTTATAGAGTAGATTTTTGTATTCTTGATTTAGGTTGAAAAATTAGGTGATTTTGAGTCATTGATGTCCAATATTAATTAGTAATTTAGATTTTTTAATTAATTTTGTTTCTGTTGACATTAATATTTTACTAATCCAATTAATAAGTTAGTTAAGACTTATAGATTAGGATTAGTTATGCCTACTTGACTTTTCTCAATGTGTAGAGGTTGACGAAGTGGGATTAACTCTTCATAATTACCATGTTTATGGTCAATGATAAGGATAGTAATCTTTAATCCTCAGCCTAGCCAAGACCCTTTTAGCATTTGAGTTTTCTTTTCTTTTCTAGTTAATTACCTTATTTGCTCTTAGTTTAATTTCCTGATTGCTCTTTTAATTTCTTACTATTTAAATTTCTGTTAATTGTGATCCAGACCTTGATTTTCTCCATATCCAATGATTGAGCACTCGATTGTGATTTCTAGGGAGAACGACCCGAGACTAAAACTCTCAGTTATTGTTTTGAATTTGTGACATTTAAACTAAATTTTGAAGAACATTGGATTCCAGTTTAGAGCTATGATGAACTTGAGCTTTAAACTTGTGAATTTTTTAAACTGGTGTTTAGCGCTTGTCAGTTATAGATCTTCCTAATCAAGATATCATGTTTTCTTTCCTATATAAAGTTCTCCTGCACAAAGTAATTTAACAATATTAGTTAGTTGAAATAAAATACAGTTAAAATACAGTTAATTCAACAACATTGAGTTCTTACCGCCCACTTTTGAAATCATCGCTCTCTGATCTCAGTAGGGATCTTCGCGTAGCTCGACCATGGGTTGTCATACATGGACTTAATCACATTGGAGATATCTTGTGTAAATGCATTGTTGTTTGGTGCAAACCTATCAATAAAAAACTTAAAATTAGCAAACACATAAAAACATATAAAACTTAACAAATTCAAAATAGATTGCGGATAAAAGACATTAAAATAGTACTTCCACCTGCATGCCATCAGGCCAAATTCTCATTCGTATGATGTGTGGTAGTGGAGGGGCATCTGGTTGAGACGGATTAGAGAAATCATCCATCGCAATTTCTGTCGCTAGAGTTGTAGGGGGCGGAAGTGGGGGAGTAGCAGAAGGTGCCACGTAGTTGGGGTTCAAGGCCATGATGAACTGTTGGTCTGGTGGCCCACCTGTGACGTCACAGGAGTCGACAGGATATTCGGGATAGAGGGCGATGACTGAGAATTCTTTGCGATATCGGTAGTGGAAACCCTCCCTCTACCACGATCACGAGACCGACTCATGACACATCTGCTATCTGTCATCATGTTTGCAAAGAGAATACCAATTAATACTAATCAGCATATATACAACACAAATTCTTCAACATTTATATTATTTTAAAAAAAATTGACATAACCTCCCCTAAAATTGGATGTTTATTCATCTTTACGGTTCCTACAAATCCAACTAACCTCAATCCACAACATCAATTAAAAGTCAATTAAAACATTAAGCAATTCAAACAAATTCACATTCAAATTCAAGAAACATAACTGCATGTTGAACTAATTTTTATAAATTCTCTAACTGATTCTAAATTATCACCTAATTGAAGCAGCAAACAACTTGAAAAGAAAATTAAAGCACCAAAAAATAATTTTCAAGTTAAAGATTAAGAATAAATTAAATAAACAATAATAAAATATATATAACGAAAATTTCACTAAACAACCTTAATAATCAATACAAATCAATAATAATTAACACAAATTCTATTTTATAATAACAAGTAAACTCAAACCATAAATAAGTCAAAACAAATTCAAATTCAAGAAACATAACAATATGTTAAACTAATTTTTATAAATTCTCTAACTGATTCTAAATTATCATCTAATTGAAGTATCAAGCAACTTGAAAAGGAAATTAAAGTATCAAAAAATAATTTTCAAGTTAAAGATTAAGAACAAATTCAATCAACAATAATAAAAATATATATATAATGGAAACTTCTCTAAGAAACCTGAATAATTAACACAAATCAACAATAATCAATACAAATTGATAATAATCAACACAAATCCTATTTTATAATAACAAGTAAGCTCATACTTTAATTCTATACAAACAAATTCAAATTCAAGAAACATAACAGCATATTGAACTAATTTTTGTAAATTCTCTAACTGATTCTAAATTATCACCTAACTGAAGCAACAAGCAACTTGAAAAGGAAATTAAAGCACCAAAAAATAATTTCCAAGTTAAAGATTTAGAACAAATTAAATCAACAATAATAAAAATATATATAATAAAAACTTCACTAAGCAACCTGAATAGTCGACACAAATCAATAATAATCAACACAAATCCTATTTTATAATCACAAGTAAGGTCAGACCTTATTCCTATTATAGAAGTTCAGAAGCATTACCTGAAATGAGCTTTAACAGGGGAAGGAAACGGCTGAGCAGGAGCTTCTGACCTTCCTCCTACGCCGGCACCGAGAAGAAGAGTAGCAAGGGAGGAAGAAGAGTAGAAGCGGCGGCAGAAGCATTTTCAGCAGCAGTGGCAGCAGAACCGTGAGAGGGTGCCATCAGAGGGGATGCCAAAGAGGACAACAGCTGCTAGAGAAGTGTTGACAAAGAGGAGAAATGAGAGAGTTAGAGAGAGACGGAGAGGCGAGAGGTTAGAGAGAGAGAGAGAGAGAGAGAGAGAGAAATTCGAAATGAAGGAGAAGAGAGTTCGTGGTTCAAATTTAGGGCACGATTACCATCGGATTTACCGGCGGATAAATCTGACGGTAATGCGTTGCGGGCCACCAAAACGCAGCGTTCCACTAAACGTGTTTACCGTCATATTAATTCGACAGTAAATCCCGCGCTACATTTCTTGCCTATTTTCTCCATTTTTCCTCTAATTATTACTCGCGAATTTACTATCGGAAATGAAAATCCATCGGTAACGATTTTACCTAACGAATTTCACACATAAACCGTCAATAAATTCGCCGGTAAAGCCGATGCTAATGTGTGATGCTAAATTCGACAGTAAATTCGATGGTACTTAACGTTTTTTTATAATGATCCATGCACACACATCAGAGCCGGTGAGACACACACACACAGAGGTGACAACACCTAGCTAGAAGACGAGGAACGCATGGAGAAGTAGAGGCAGAAGGAGGAGAAAGAGGCAAAGGTGGAAACATGAGGAGGAGGAAGTAAAGATAGAGGGCGTATAGAAGAGACATCGACAACGACGACGGTGACCAGCAGATAAAGAGACAATGATGATGGCTATACTGCTGTTGTTTCTGAAATTGATTTTTGTTTTGAGAGAATGAATAAAAAAAAAGGGTGAATTGAGTGAGGAAAAATGAAAAAGTGAATTTAAAATGAAATTGAAAAATAAAATATTAACTAATAGTTAATTGTTAATAAATTAACCGTAACAGTAAAATTAAATTTATTTCAAATATTAAAGGTAAATTAAAATAAATTAAATGTTAGAAGTATTTTAAAAAAAATTAAAAATATTAGACACAAAAAATATATTTTATAATAATAATAATAATAATAATAATAATAATAATAATAATAATGAGTATTAGATTAGATTATGGGTCCCATCATCATTTTCCAATCTTTTCTCTGATTTTACCCCCATAATATCTTTCTAGGGGAAGGCGCGGACCACGCGTTTTAATACAAGCTTAGAGCAGTTTAGAGTTTTAGACACCGAAAAATAAAAAATAAAAAAGTAGTTTAACATCTGCAAGGAACTTAAACTATACATAATTAGTACAACAGGTTTGGTCTGGTTAATGGAATGCCACTTGTGCAAATACCAGCTATGCTATGTCGGATATCAAAAGTTAAGGATCAGCGGCATGTACAAAAATACATATAATTGAGAATACGAAATGATTATATATCCCTATTCATAATTAAATTTTATAAAAAATAGTTAAAACTCATTTATACTTAAAATTATATTTTATAAATAATATAAGCATGCTGAATTTATATTTAAAATCAAAACATAAATAATAGAATGATGATATCTGTAATTTCATAAAGAAATTTACATCTAAATTTATTATAATTGCTGTATACATTAATAATTTAAATATTATTAGAACTTTTGAAAAAAATTCAACAATTATAAAGTTCTAAAAGAAGAATTTGAGACTTAGAAAGATTAAATTTTATCTTAACCTGTAAATTGAACATACAAATAATATGATCTTTATTCATCAAACAACATATACAGAAAAGATTTTGAAGAGATTTTATAGGAATAAGTCACATTCATTAAGTATCCCAATGATCATAAGATTTTTTAATGTGAAAAATGATCAATTCCGTCCTAAAGAAAAAAAAATGAAGATATACTTAATTCTAAAGTACCATATCTCAGTGCTATTGGAGCACTAATGTATCTTGTTAATAATACACAATCTGACATATCATTTACTGTGAATTTACTAGTAATGTATAGTTTCTCTCCAACCAAAAGACATTGAAATGGAATCAAACAGCTTTTTTGATATCTTCATGGAACAGCTAATATAAGACTATTTTATTCATATGAATCCAAGTCATAATTAGTTGGCTATGCAAATACAGGATCGAATCGGATACTTGTATGATCATACAAAAAAGATCTCAAACAAAATGTCTATTCACATATGGTGCTACAGCTATATCATGGAGGTCAAAGGCGGAGCTACATAGTGGCAAAGGGGGGCAATGGCTCCCCTAATTTTAATTTTTTACATATAAATTATATGTAAATTTCAATTTAGCCTTCCTTAAAATTTTATTTTAGTCTTATTTTATTATGTAAATATTTTTGGCTCCCCTCTAATATTCTATCTAGCTCCGCCCCTGATGGAGGTCTACAAAACAGACGATAACAGCGATATCCTCTAATCATACTGAAATACTAGTGATACATGAAGCAAGTCGCAAGTAGTTTTGGCTCAGGAATTTAATTCAATATATTCTATCATTATGTGACTGCCTGATAAGAAAATAGCTTCAACTATTCTATTTAAAGATAATATAGCATGCATTGCTCAACTTAAGGGTGGATATATTAAAGGTAATAGAACAAAACATATTTTTTCTAAATTCTTTTTCACTTATGACCTTCAAAATTAAGAAACTATTGATGTCCAACAGATCTACTCAAGCGATAATCTGGCAGATTTATTTATACAGTCACCTTCAAAATCCTCTTTTAAAAGATTGGTACATCAAATTAGAATGTGCTGATTTTGAGATATTAAATAATGTTGATAAGAGCATGAGGCTGTACACTTTTTTCTTTGGTCATGTTTTTGTCTTTATTGAATTTTTCTTGATAAAAATTTTAACGAGACAGTTCTCATCACAAAGGATATTGTACTATTTTTCCTTCGTTAAAATTTATCACATTGAATTTTTTTTTTTTTTTTTAGTAAAATTTTAATGATGTATTCCTAATAGACATCTAAAAAAAAGAGTGTTGCAACTGAACGTTAACAAAGTTTAAAAAGGTAAACTTTGTACATGAACTGAACATTAATTTTTAATAGATATACATATAAAATATTTTATGCAAAATATATTCTATAAAATAAATTTTAAACCAATTTAGTATCCTCATATGAAATATGTCTCCAAAATTGTTTGAAATTTACGAAATATATTTATAAATCAATAATAGAAATCAATCTCAAGATTTGGTTAAAAAAATTCGAATTTATTTCTTTTGAATAGTGTCAACATTATGTTCTACTTCTTATGGATGTACTTAGGTAGGTATATTAATTTGAAGTATGTGTATGCATATGTATATAATTTAGACACACGGGGGAGAAAAATTAAAGTTTTTTATGAGTGGTTGCACATTTTAATTGCAGAACTACTTTCAAAATTGTTACCACAATATAATTAAAGATTTGTTAAATATTTTTATTTATTTATTATATTTAAAATATCATTTTTGAATAAGAAAATTTTTAAAAAATATATATAAATTATATCTTTTAAAAAATATTTTTTTAATACTTTTACTTTTATTTGTAAGATTTTATTAGACACTAAAAAATTAAAAAAATATATTTTTTATTTAAAAAAATCCTTTTTTTAACATCCAGAAACTAGCTCTAAACTTGGGAACGATAAGCCGAGGGCCCATGTTGTTCCATTAAATTACTCCTTAAGGTCCTAGCTAGCTAGTTCTAGTTGAAGAATAAATTGTAAAGTTTTTATTTTCGGTTGAAAAAATTACAAAAAAGATTATTCTTCTCTATATATTCTTGGTACGAAGCATGCTGTTCCTTAGCCTCATCAGCACTGCGTACGACATATATAGATAGATATAATAGATAGATTTTGCATCGTACATATATAGAAAGAGACATTCTCAACAAATTAAATTATCAAATTGGAAGACATAAACAATTATATAATTTTATTAATTACTTTTAGAATATATATCAAAATTTTTAATTATATATATTCTCATCAATAATTGAATATTATAGTATTAATAATAATTTGATTTTTTTATGAATTTTTTATTTTTAAAAGTGTAACAAATAAATTAGGATATTAATTAAATATTTATTGATGGTTAAGATTAAATCTATATATACTATATAATATATGTATGGGGTAAGGATGATGATTCATTTAACGTTAAAAGAGAGGGTAAAATTGATTAAATTTGTCTTTGAAAAATTATTTGTTTTTTAAGTTAGTTTTAAAAAAAATAATTAAATTTATTTTTTAAAAATTTTAAATTAGTTATTTTTATTATTGACAACGTTAAAATTTGTTGATGCAGTAAGTTAAGTGACACTTCATTTACTACAATATATATTTAGTAGTCTTAATTAACTGCTAACATGATACATTTATGTAATTAGATTAAATTAATTTTAAATTAAAAAAAATTTTGAGGCATTTAAAATTTTTAATTTAAAATTGATTTAATTTAATTTTATAAATTTATTATGCTAGCAACTAATATATTATGGTATTATTTAATGTGCAATATTAATAAATTCTGATACCATAAATAATAAAAATGACAAATTTAAAGAATTTTTAAAAATTAATTTAAAAAAAATAATAATTTTTTAAAAAGGAATTCGACCATTTTCTAATTAAAGAGAGGTTAAAAGGTTTTGGAAATGAAGTAAAATTATATATATCATTTTACGTGTAGACCTAGAAGACGTGAGAAATGGGTTATGGATATTTTATTTATTTTATATATAGGAGCAAATACAGACCATAGGTATGTATATCAAGATGGAAAAAGGCGAATTAATATTACACGTATAAATGAAAAGGACCGCTATATCTATTCTAGAAGCCAAATAGATGATTATTTATTTTGAAGATTATTATTAATGATCTCATTTATTAATTAATAGTATTATTATTATATTATTGAATAGCTAGAGAGGGCCCTCACAACTTACAAGTAATAATCAGAAAAAGCTGGCTACTAATAAAGCTTTCAAACGGATTCTGTATACCATAGTTTCTAGTAGTTTTGATTGTTGGGGCAAACTTACATGTTGTCCATCTTATTATTCACGAGCAATTTAGATTAGATGTCTGTATGTATATAATCATAACGGCAAGAAATGTGGTTTCAGAGAGAGAGAGAGAGAGAGAGAGAGAGAGAGAGAGAGAGAGAAAAACAATGATCTAAAGGGATGGAATATTTAGACTAACGTGATAAATTTCATTATTTTTCTTCTACACATCTTTTAGCAGAGATTGACTGTGAGAGAATCTCTCAGCCACATTCGAAATTTTATATTCAATTCCCGTCAGTTCTAGATAATTATCTAGTTACAAATATTAATAATTTGTATTTCTTTATAAAATAACTATATTTTATTAACTGATTTTAAGGTACAAATTTATTGAATGAATAAAGAGAATAAATAATAAAATAAAATAATTAATAATGATAATTTTATATATTTGATTAAGCTTTTTTTAAATAAAAATTTTTACATATGTAATTATAATTATTTATGATTGTTATGGTTAAAGATATAATTATTTATGTTATTTTTTTATAAATTTAAATTTTTAAAAAATTAGTATCATAACATGTCAGAATTTTGTGTCCAAAAAAATTAAAATTCGATTATTGATGAATTCTAAAAAAAAAAAACATAAAACAAATAAAAAGATAAGATCTATGTAGAAATTAAATAAATAATTTTTAAGAGAACTAATATCGTAGTCATTTATTTATAACAGTAATTTTTGACCGGGTCAAATTAATCAATCTAGTGGAAATATTATAGCTGCATAAATAAATTTCTTCGTTTCCTAGCTTTGAATGTCATTGATGGCCACATACACATTAATAGCTAGTTCGGCTTACCGTAAAAAAGGAGCAAATTTCTCTTTTTGCGCTAGGAAATTTAGACATTATAATATATGCACATGCATTTGTATTCGTTTTCCTTGAAGCCTTTAAGAAACATAAACGTGGTTGTTCTCTTTTCTTTATGTAATTCAACTACCGTCACTTGTTATTTTGTTTGCTTCCCCACCTTATTATTCCAATATTATTCCTCCATAAAACTAAACCAGAAAAACTTTAAGATTCTTCACTAGTACATTGATTTAAACGAATTACAAGTATTTATTCGTTAAATTAAATATTGTACATTAAATTCACCTCCCCAATATTAGAATGAACAACATTATATATAAAAGTCTTTATAAATTTTTCTGCAAGATAGCATTTATGTATTTTTTTTGTCACGAATGTATTTGTGTGGCTTGCTTTTTTTAAGACATATAATTATTTATACACATCTTTCTACTATTAATTTAAATATTTTGAATAAATATTTTTATAATATGATATCAAAATTTTTATGATTTAAAAATCTGAAATTTAATCTTTATTATAAAAAAAGAAAAAAAGTAACATAAAATAAATAATTTAAAAAGAAAGCTCAACAAAAATCATACCAAATCAAATAAAAAAAATTTATATAAAAAATATAATGTTAAAAATATAACTGTTCATATATTCTTTTTCTATTATTTTAAATTTTCCTGACAAATAATTTTGTAAAATCATAGTTTGAGTTTGTCGTTATTTTACTTATTAAAAAAGAAGTTGTGTAACCTTTGCAATTAAATTACATGCTTCTTGTTATTTGAGTTTCAGGTTTTGTATAATGAATTTACCTAGATTTTTGTAAAATAAAATAAATAAATAGTAACATAAATATATAATAACCCATAAAATAAAATACATAAAATTAAGCAAATAATAATAATAATAATAATAATAATAATAAATAATAACTAAACAAAAAGGATATATAAATGTTTCTATAAGATATTATTGCATGGAATATTATTAGAAGTGTATCATGATGAATATGGTGTCACTTAATAATAAAAATGATAAAAAAAAATATTAATATAACTAATTTAAAATTTTTAAATAATAAATTTAATTAAAAATATTTTTTAAGATCAATTTAAAAAAATAATTAATCTTTAAAAGATAAATTTCACCATTTACTCTATTTCTATGGGAAAGTTATTAGGTATAATGAAGTTTTTAAACATGGTATGTATGTATGTATGTATGGCTTGAATTAACCCACAATGTTATTCGTGGAAAGAAGAAATGAAATCGCATAGATTTGACCACTTGTAAGGAGGCATCACCACACCCACCATCCATGTCTATACCCCACCCTCCTTCCCTCTCTCTCATCTATCTTTTCAGATAAAACCGCAGTTACCGCTTACCACCACCTCCTTCCTTCCTTTCTTCCTTCCCTCCATCCCCTCTCCGTTCCCGTTTTCCTATTTCACATGTGAAAAAAACCCTAGTTCAAATGAATTAAATGATGTATGTAGAGAGAGACACAGATGTATGCATCCGTGGGCTCCTTATTCCCCCTAAAACAAACTAAGCTATTTAGCTTCTCTCTTTTTCTCTCTCTTGACCCATACTCTCTCATGAGTCATGAGTGATGATATTCTTGTAAATAGTGAGTTATAAGTAAGGAAATCTGTGAAGGCATCCTCACGTCTTTCCATTTTCTGCAATCCGTGTAATGGATTCGGGCAACAGTACCGCTGGGAGCATGCAGTCCTCAAGTAGTGGTGCTCCTGCTGATGAAGATTCGTACGACTCACACTCACACTCACACTCACGCGCCCAACAACAACCCCATCATCATCATATTCCAAATCAGTTATCAACAACAACCACCACCCTTCACCACACCCACGCCCCTATCTTTGATCCTTTGTTATCATCATCATCATCAACAACTTCAACAACCTTCTTGGATCCATCATCATCTTCAATTCAAAGATCAAATCCAACAATAGTAAACAACCTCGACATGCCGTGGTACATCACACCGAGATCCGGACTCGACCAACCGGATCTTTCCACCGTCATGCCGCAATTCGCTGTTCCACCACCACCGCCGCCGCCGCAGCTACCACCGTTGCTGCAGCAACAACAACAAGAAGAAGCGCGCAGCAACGCAAACAGTAACAGCACGGTGGTTCGGAACCCGAAGAAGAGGTCAAGGGCTTCACGGCGAGCACCAACGACGGTTTTAACAACGGACACCACGAATTTCCGAGCTATGGTTCAAGAATTCACTGGTATTCCAGCACAGCCCTTCACTTCTTCTTCTTCTTCTCCTTTTCCAAGAACAAGGTTGGATCTCTTTGTTGGTGGCGGTTCTTCTTCTTCTGCTGCTGCTGCTGCTGCTTCTGGTGCTGGTCCTCCTTATCTTCTTCGTCCATTTGCGCAGAAAGTTCCTCTACCGTCGTCGTTTCCTCAAACCAATTATAATTCTTCACCTTCTTCTTCGTTATCTTTTCCACCTTCTTCTTCCATGGTGATGAACAACATATTATTTGTTCCTAATTCTAACAATCCAATTAATAACAGCTACCAACAACTTTCTTCTTCTTCTTCTTCGCCCCTTGGGCTTTTGAAACAGCATCAGCATCTTAATAATGTGAACTTGAACAACATGCAAAACAACAACAACAACCCTGCATCGATTCTGAGCTTTCAATCGATTCTTCAAGCACAACAAATTAGGTACCCTTCTCCTTCTCCTTCTCCTTCAACTTCTCCCCTTGTTGCATCGAAGGATCAAGAAACCTGCTTGGAGATTCCTCATCATCATAATCAGAGTAATAATAGTGGCACTGTTGACTCACATCTCAGAATGGGTGTGTTGGAGGAACAACTAGGATTCACTCATGCGCATGTTAGCACCACCACGAACATCAGCAATGGAGGAGTGTTAGAGAAGGGAAGAACCGAAGGTATGGTGGAGTCATGGATCAATTGTTCTTCTGATTAAATTAAAGAGCACTCATGCATCATCATCATCAAAACAAAACAAGAAAAGGATTATTGGAAGAGATTCATTCACATATATAATTTCATTCACAACTGATGATCGATTATGCTTATGCCATGCTAGTAAGTAAAAAGAGAGAGACAGAGAGAGGAATCTTTCGTATTAGTACAATCTCATCTTAACCATGACCATCAAATTAATTTGTTACAATACTTTTTTTTTTATTTTCTTTTATTATTATTATTATTATTATTATTTTTTCTTTTGATCATTTGGGTCCCTTCAAATTGTGTGTAAATAAGTAGCAGATAGTTTTTCCTTTTCTCTCTCTCTCTCTCTCTCTCTCTCTAAGCTAATCTTTTTTCTTTTTTTTGAAATTTTAGATTGTGCTTAGCTTTGCGATATATATACATGCATATATATAAATATACAAGAAAATTCTGGAGTCTTCAATGTTTATATTTTTGTTACTAATTAATTAATTAAACTTGTATGTGTTTATGCGAATTCATTGCATCGTTTTAATTAGTTTCATGATAGATCTTGTTTTTATTAGTTCAGATGTGGAGAATGTAGAATACTAGAATAGAATGTGCAGCAGTTAGTTGAATTGAACAAAAACAAATCCGTATGCATTTCTTGCTTCTGAATCTGATTCTTCACCTTCTATTCTTATTTTTTTATTTTTTTGTATGGTTGGACATTTTGTCTGCTTCTTTACGTCCTCAACTATAATTTATCTTATTTTATTTTATTATAGTTTATAATACAACGCTAATTATAAAATTCCTTTAGATTCTAGGAGTAATTGGTGGCAAGATTTGGGGGGAATGGATCGCCGCCGCAATCTCATTTTTTCTTAAATATTAAAAAATGTATTCCTAAATAATGATGACCTATGGAATTCAATTTATTTGCATGCATGGAAATTAATGCACAAAATTTTAATTTATTATTATATCAATATTATACATATTTGATTGAGTTATCTAATAGCTTAAAAATCTTATAATTGCATTAATTAAAGTGTTGAAATCTTTATCATTAATAAAATGGTTGACACAAAACAACTACCCTTTAATCACAATATATATCCCACAAATATCCTTATTTATAATTTAATTTTTAAAATCTAAATATAATACCACACCTATTATAGTTATATAAAATCTTTGAATAAAATAATGTTCTCTACGGTTATGCCTGATTCTACATTATGGCTATCAAATATCAATCAATTTCTTTCTTCAACATCACTACGATTCTAAAAAAGAATTTAGATTTTAATATGAAAAATGAAGGTTATATATGTGGTAAGATTGCATTCTCTTTTCTATTATTATTTTTAATCTCAAGTAGGATTTCAATTATTTTAACTACTATTTATTAATTTGGTTACGGAATAATTTAAATCAACAAAGCATTCCTCACTAATAATATTTAATTGTCTTTTTCAAGTATATCATTATGTATATTTAACCATATATTAATAAATAAATGAAATATTTATCTTTTTTTTAAAAAAATGCAGACTATATTATAGTAGATGCGAATCCTCTCATGTTCAAGATGATATGATATGATTATCTTTACATTTATTCTGCCGTTAATTTAATTATTTTAAAAAACAAAATGGTAAATAGTCAATCAACAATTATCCAAGAGCTCTAACCTGTCTAGCTAGAAGAATTTGAGAAAGAATTCAAGAAAATATATGAAGGAAAGCAATGTTATTTGGTCAAGTTTAATGGTTATTAGTAAGTAATTCAATAATACTTGTTAAAAATCAGAAAAGACTAACGGTGCATTTAATTTGTATTTTTATTTTTAGTATTTTTTATTTTTATAATTTTATAAAAAAAACAGAAGATAAAACTGAAAAACAGAATTTTATAATAAATAATTAAATAATACTTATTATAATTGAGAAAAGACTGATAGCTAAACTACTAATTGCAAAAATACAGAATTTTTTGAGTAAATACGCTTTTTTTTTTTCCTTAAAAGAAAACATATAAATCTTTTTTTTAGAACCGTGATTAGCACCACCATCTTCCTCTTTAAGATAGTCATGTGCCCCCCTTCCGTTCTCTTCTTCACCCCTCTTTTTCCTTTTGATTTCGGTTTTATTTTCTCTATCTCATCTTATAATTTTTTTCTATGTTTTAAGTTCTAATAATTCCTTGATAGTATTATATTTTTTTTTGTTGTATGTTTCTTTCGTAGAAGGTTTGTGTATCTTATATAGTTATTGAATCTTGGAGATTTTGAAAAGTACATTAATGGATGGTTGTAATTTTTAAAAGAACCTTTAATTTAATAAATAGAAATAGGTTCAAAGTTTTTCAAAGAAAAGAAAAATATATTTTACAATGTTACAACACTTATTACGTAAATTTAGAATCTCAAAAAAATTCATATCTAAGAATGATTTTAATGTTTAAAATTCTTTGTAATTGAAATTTGTATTTACTATCCAAGGCTTTAGTTCAACATAGGTAACTTTTTTCTTTGTAAGTGTCACTTGTAAACAAACTCTTATTTGTAAGTGGCATCACTTTATAAATACTCTTATTTCATGGATGAAAAACCTAACTAACTAATTGCAAACACACATGGATAAAAGACTAGTTGTTAAATGAACATATATAGCTATTTCAAGGAAGTAACTTACATTTAACCTCCCCCACCCCACACCCACAAAAGAATATATATATATAAAACAAACACTAATTTAAAATGGACAAAAACTTTGAATCTTGTTCATTCACGACAAAAAAATATATATCTTAGAGAATTTTTTTCTCTTAGATTTTCCTTTTGGATTTTAGACATTCTAAGCATATGTACGTATAGTAATAATCGATTCAAACCAAGTACACCCAAGTTTGGTCCAATTAGGGAATCAATTTTTTTCAAATTAAACTTATAATCTTTTAGAAAAAAATTTTAATGTATATAAAAGTTCCCTATAATCCCAGTTGAACAAATGATTAAGGTATTTGAAAATTTTGTACTGCAAAACAATGTTGGTTTCAAAAATAAAACCAAAAAAAAAAAGAAAGAGAAGCAGTAGCCATTGATTTCGCTCCCCATCACTTTTTGTCCGTTTTTGATTTCACACCATACGCTTATATCTCCGAACAGGAAAGAGAAAAAGCAAAGTGGTACGCGTGCGTGTTCTATTACACTCATGAATGAGACGACTTTTTTTTTTCATCTTTAATTTGATGGATTTAATGCATGTGAATTATATAATGTGGTTTAAAATCAAAATTCAAAATTCCTAATTGTACATTGAAGCATATATGGAATGAGATTTTTTTTTCTTGCCAGCAGGGTTAGAAAACTAGCACATTTTGTGATTTATAGTTAATATAATCGTTATACATCGATTATATGTTATAATAATTCGGCTACTAATATCATAGATCGGCTGTCAACAACACTCACTCAAATAAGGATTAAACGCTAAGATATGTTATTACTCTTCGTTGAAAAGGAGTTGAGTAGATTATCAACATGTCTGCGTTGAGCTACAAGGAGTGGTTAGGAATTGATCCTTTCTGTTGTTGATGGCAATATCGGAGATAACAAAAGGATATCTACAGCTTCTTTTGTTCGGTCTATTTAATTTAGTTTTTAGTTATTAGTTTTTCTATGCTGTTGGTCCCTATACTCCACCTGTTGTGTCGAGCTTTCATTCAAAAAAAAAAAAACTCTCCGTTTAAAGTATTATTATTTGAAGACATAATCGTTATTCTTCATTTCAGATATAAAGAAAAGAATAAGAAGATTGTTCAAATTATTGCAATTTGCAAAGCTTATTATTCCCTTACTGACTTGAGTGTCGGAGTATCTTTTGTAGGTATCCACCTTTTTATTCTCTCATTGTATGTCATCGTATAACTCATTTCGACGAAAAACTTACAGATATTTATTGACAGACGAATTATACAGTAACCAACCTCCACAAAAACAATAGTTATTAATTAGCCATTATTAATACTTTTAATGATATGAAATTATATTCAATAGTATAAAATTATATATATATTTTTTTATGATTAAATACTTGGTTAACTTTTAATAAAAATGTCAACCCCAAAACTTTTTCTTTTTATGGTGTTGTTAATTTGTTTTGTGTTTGTTGGTGTCTATGCATGTGAGTAGGACCTTAATTAATAATGTCTTTAGCTAGAATAATTGAGTCCAAAATTTTTTATAGTATTTTTTGAATTTCTATCTCTGATAAAAAATTGAAATCTTAGTCAAACATGACATCGGCGATATATATATATATATATATATATATATATATATATATATATATATATATATATATATGTATTGTGTTGGTCTGTCTAACATGCGGTCCTTCTACGCCGTGCCAAGACAGAAAATGTGGGAAATTCTAATAATAATAATAATAATAATAATAATAATCAAACTGCATAATTTAACCTCATTTTTGTCATTCCAAAAAATAATAAAATAATTACCAAAATCTCATGGAAGGAGGATAGGTGCATTTTACTAGTGTTTTTTCCTACCTATATTGGAGCAACCATAACGGTGATAATGTAAACTATTTTATAATATCAGAATTAAATTGAAGATTTTAAATTAATAATTTAAAAAATTATTATAATAAATATTAATACTAGCATCTTGTTGACCACTCCATCATGATCATTAAACTGCCTTTTTATTAATCAATTTAAAATTACAAATTCATGATATTATACTAAAAACACAGTTAATGTAGGAGTATATATCTTTATATTTGTATCATTTATTAAAATAGTCTAATTTAATATATATTATTATATTGTGTTATGAGTTAGTCTCACATTATTTAAATTATGAAGATTTTTCTCTTCTACTAGTATAAATATGTATATGTACTCCTTTTGCGTATGAAGTTAAGTTGATTAAGTTATATATTAAGGTTTGATTTGGTAAAGCATTTTCAAGAGATGCTTGTACTTTTTAAAAGTTCAAACTCTTCATTTTGTGTTTGGTAAATAAAAAAGATCATATGCTTGTATTTAGAACTTTTAAAAGATTGGAATACTTTTGAAAGCACTTAAGGTAGAGCTTTTTAAAGTTGTCTTGTACTTTTCAAAATTTAAAAGTCTAATATAATCTCATATGTTAACTAATTTTCAAATTTAATACTTATATTTATGTCTATTATAGTATTTTTAAATTTTAAAAGCTATTTTACCAAACGTAATTGTTGTTGCTTATGTTTATTGAAAGTTATTTTTAATTTGATTTACCAAATATAAATGCTACAATTTTTAAAAAGCTATCTTTTAAAAGTTAACTTTTATAAACTACTTTTAAAAAGTAAAAACTTTACTAAATTAAGTCTAAATAAACTATGTGCTTATTTATTTATTTTTTTTTTTGTAGACTCTTTGAGAATAAAAAGTATATCCTTGAGTTAGCCAACCAAAATAGATTTTTGGGCTATTTTTACTGTAATGGAATTGTTAACCTCGTTAAGATTGGTGATCCGAAGGACAACAGTTGAACATATAACAGAAGTTAGTTGAAAGTTAGTTACTCATCTCTCATTCTCTAGTATATAGAGTAGTAGATTTGGCTTCAGCAAGATGGAGAAGCTATACAATTGCACGCACACTTTCTTGTTGCTCACACTGGACTTTGGTTGTTACCGTCAACTCCTCTGTGGTTAATTAAGTTTCTATGTGTGTGTTTGCTTTTCACTAGATGGTGCAAACCCAGGTGAAAATGGACATGAGGTAGATGCATGATTCACTATTTTCCTCATCAGAGTTTAGATCAGTCCTTAGCCACAGAGGCGAAGCCTTATACAAGACAAGAGGGATAATGGTTTCTCCCAACCATTAATTTTTTTTTTACAAGTTATGCATAAATAAAAAATGTAAATTTATTTTTAGTGAATCCTTACCGATCACATGTATATTTACACAGTGTATAAGTCAATATAATATTATTTTATATTTTCAATATACCTAACAATTTTTTTTTCAATTTCTTTTCTTGTATATGTGGTTGTAACTAACATAATAAACGGCTGAATGTATGGCTTTTTTAATTGTGGCGCGGAAAAGTCTATGTGTGCTATCAAAGAAACTATAGTAATGCTCATTAGAGCACTCATCATGCCATAAAGGACCAAAGCATGATTATTGTAACTTGTTCCAATCCGCAGCCCTCTCTCTATATAGCTATATCTACTATATCTTTATGCCATATTTATAATTATACGTACATATATATAGCACATTTAAATTGCTATGAGAAATTTTAAAAACCTCTAATACTATTGACTTAAAAAGATAGGATTAAATTTGAATTATGGAAATGTCAGATTTCAAGCACTACTCATTAAGAATAATGGTTAACTAATCATAGTTTATTTATTTGTGAAGTAGTTATAAAGTGGCTATGCATGAAATGGCCGACCGGGGATATTATGATTATATTCATCCAAAAGTTAGTAATCTTTTTTCACTTTCATTGATTGATTAGATCATGATCTTTTTTCATTTTCACCTTTGGGTTTAAAATTGGAATGATATGATAAGAGACATGATAGGTGGAAGGTATTGCCTTTACTTTTTTTTTTTTTTTTTTTAAATTCGGATTAAAGGTTAGACATATATAAAACCATGGGAGGTAACTTTCACAAAAGAGGTATGGACTTTTAACATTTAACTCTTTATAAACTTTAAGAAGGACTTTATGGAAATTTAAATAAAACTCAAATGATTAGGCATCGGATTTTGAGAGATTTGTTAGGGAGAATGGTTTTGTGTGATTGATTGGCATTTGGCTGGCCTTTGACATACATTTGATTTAGCAATTTAGAGAATCATGGTGGCCCATACCAATGAACACAACACTTTCACTTGCTTTATTTATTTACGTAACACTCTACTATACAGATTAAAATTGTATAAAAAAAGAATATAATTTTTTTAGTTATTTTTTATTATATTATTATTATTTAAAATATGAGTCCTAATTTTTTAAGTACTATTTCATCTCATAAAAAAAAATTTATAAACTTATATCTTTACTCTATAATTTATCTTTATTTATTCATTCATTGAAACACAAATAGACCTGCTATCATAAGTTTAACTACTCTAACCCTATATAAATCTTAAAGTCATATATAGAAAAACAATAATGCTAAGGAAATAAAAAATAATTAGCCTAAATAATTTAAATTTATTTTATTAAAAATATTTGATAATAAAAAAATTAGCTAAAAACATTTAAATAAACTTACTTTATTTTAATAAAAAAAAGTTTAAGAATTTCTCTAATACTTTTTTTTTCATGTAATGATGGTTTCTTCTCCCCACACACTTCCTCCCTGTCTTCATTCGGACCACAAAGACAATGCAATGTGCAAAAAGAAAGGAAAAAATTGTGTTTGTACCACTTTTTTTTTATATTTTGTGTATTTTTATTTTATAATATAAAAAATAAACATGTTATTTTTTTCATTTTTATTAATTAATTTTAGTAAAAAAATATATAAAAAAAATAACAAATATAATATCCCTCACAACAAAAGGGCCTCTTTAATTTCTCTCACTCTCTCTCCTCTCAGAAAAGCTCTCAAAGACACACTGCCCTACAATTTTGAGCCAAAACTCAAAAAGATGAACAGCTTTTGGCATCCTCGCCAAAAAGGCTGCACTATTAATTTTCTTTTTCTCTCTTTGCTTGTATCCATTCCCTCTACAGAGAAAAAGCATCGATTCAAGTACCTGATGCCAGAAAATGACAAACCTATATGGAAAAAAAATATATTATGAGTATATACACGCAAATCGTTTTAAAGAGATTATATTCTCTTGTGTACAAAAATTTATACATCAATAATAATGCCACAACGTGCAATTTAGAGAAAGTTTCACAAACTTGTTTTACTAAAAACTAAAGCGGTTAAAAGAAAAGTGTGAGTATTGAGATTTGAGAGACATTATTTGCAACGGTTTCGCTACGTTACCAACAGTATATCTGCCAACTTCTGCCAACTCTTATTTATAATTGTGTTTCATGGAAGTATATTCGTGGATGTATCTAATAAAAATATCTTTTTTATAGCTGTGTTTAATAGAAGTGTCTTTATAAATATATTTTATGGATGTGTCTCTTTATATATATATTTAAAATATATTAATTATTAGACACATCTACGAACACACTTCCATCAAACACAATTATAAATAAGAGTTGGCAGAAGTTGGCAGATAATATGTTGGTACCTATACTTTTCCTATTTGCAAAATGCAAATTCTTATTCTGACCATCATTGACCTCCGTTGCACTTATTAGTTATTAGGTGATACTTTATCGATTTCATAATATTTGTTACTGTTACTTACACATCAATTAAGGAATTTAATTTAAGAATTAATTAAAAAATTAAAGAGTTTAATAAAATACTCTTTATTATGTTATGTGTATATATAAGAAAATAATCATAATTCAATCACTAGTGATATCTCATAAAGAATATATGCTACTATAAATAGATTTAATTATTTATTCTTTACAATTTTAATTATTCTACTATATGATATATTCAATTATTTTGGTGGTTAATTATTTAATTAAAAAATTATATATATAATTTAAGAATGATTTTTATTATACATAGAGCATTATATATGTATTAATGTATGTATGTATGTATGCACGTATACCAATTTTATTTGTTTTCTTTTTGTGATTTTTGAAAGACAGGTAGCATATATATCGTATACATCCATTCCAGCCCTAAAGTTCAATTGATAGATCGAATTTATGCACAGTAGACATGTTTGTTTTTAGAAACTTTTCCTCTGTATGTTGATGGATATAAGTTAAAGTAATAAGATGCATGACCCCAGCAACTAGTTTTTACTCATGGAAATTGCCAATTGCTCTTTTTTAGTCACAAAAGTCAACGGGAGGCAAACACTTTTCTTTTAGTTTTTTTCTTTTTTCTTTTTTGGCACTTATATATATAGAAGAAAGAACCACCATGAGATCTCTTCTTTAATCATTATCTTACGGTAATATGATTTTAGTGAATAGAGGAAACACAGACACTCAAAAAATTTGCATCAATATAATATACACGTGTTGTCTACTACTTCATGTGTTTGGCAAATGGGTAATCTACCTTAATTTGCGGCTTCTTGATTCTTTCATTTATATTAGTACCTATATACAAATCTTTTTTTGGTTTAGACATAAGAGTCCATTAGTGTATAACTCTATATTACATGTGAAGTGTAATAATAATAATTAATTATATCCTGAATTTGTTAATAATAGTATTAATATATGTCATGAAATCACTCATCTCAAAAGTTTAAACTGATAGACGAATGGTTATATCTTTAATAAAACAGTTGAGTATGTTAGTAATTTCTTCTCTAATTCAATAATAAGTTAATTAATATTATTCATTTGTTCTATAATAGCTTCTATCTTGTAAATTGTAACTCATGTAAGGTTTTCTTTGTACTCACTGTCAATACAATCCTGTTTTTCATTCATATCTTCTCTTCTCGTTTTTTTTTTTACTGATCAAATTAAATACCTTCGTCACTATCTATCTCGCTTGATCAAAGTCATAATATATACGTGTGTGCATACGATTATATTTTAAAAAGAGAAATGTTATAGTTTTGTATATTTTTCGTATTTTTTATTTTTGGTAATAAAATGATTGATAAAAAGTTAGACAAAAATAAAAGTTTATCTTTTATAATTTATAATATAAAAAATGTACAAAATAAATATTAAAATATATACAAAAAATAGTATTCTCCTGTGAAATGTGCTAAGCTATTAGTTGTTGCCTAGAAAAGCCTTGGGAAAAATACGGTGTATGTATACTTGTTTGGAATTATCTATATTCATCCATCACATTAATGCTAATTATTTGTTTACGAAATAATGTATTTGATGAATAAAAAAATTAAAGAAATTATCAGTTAAAATAGTATTTATAACCAATAGTGAGTTAACATAAATCAGACCACAAACGACTTTTGAAAAGGAATACTATTGGGTGTCCAAAAGTAGTGAATTTGAAGAGAGAGAGAGAGAGAGAGAGAGAGAGAGAGAGAGAGAGAGAGAGAGAGAGAGAGAGAGAGAGAGAGAGAGAATACACATCTATTTTATGTCTATACATACGTTCTTAAAATAAATGCTGATGTAATTGTTGATCTAGCATTTTCTTTATTATAAAGTATAGACTTATAATTTATAAATAAAGTTTGCATTGAAATTAATAATAAAGAAAAAAGTAGTAACTATTTGTATTTGTCTCTTGAATCTAATACATCATCTCTTAGTTATAAAAAAAAAAAAAAAAAAAAAAAAAAACCATATCAAGTAGTTGCATTAATCAAAAGATTATTAAAAAAGTTAATAATTCCGAAATGATTGATATTATGAAAAAGTCATGCATCTCAAATCAAGGAGATTAGTTGTGGTAGTTGTTGTTGTTACTTCATTACTACTATATATGCATTGTCATCCCTAGTTTTCTCACACTATCTTATATAATGAGTAAGTGGGTCAGGGGTGATTTTCATGAACCCTACTATGTCTGCCACTATCCTTTATTTTCAGTAACCCCAGCCATTGAAATAATAATGCTCATACCGGCCATTGCCCATTGCCTCTCCCCTTTTTCTTTTTTCTTTTTTTTTTTTTTAACGATATCGTCCAGTTTAGCATGTCAAGATTAATCTTTGCAGGTCTAAACTTCATTGAAGAATTTATTTTTAATTAATAAGTTGTTACATACACAAGATAAGATTCAAATTATTAATACTTATTTAAGTGGACTAATGAATTAATTATTCCGACCAATTCAAATTAATTGCATTGGTCTCTCCGTATATATACTTTGTTACAATTTTTCAACATAGAGAAAAATTAAAGACAACAAAAATAATAATATGTAAAAGTATCAAGTATTTGAGAGCTATGCTGGCATGGATTTTATTCATGGGTTTACAATGTTGCGCAGATTATATGATGCCCGACAAGAATTATGATTTATTAGGAGAATTATGCTATGTTTTAGGACAAAAAATCTGAAAGTATTTACAAATTTGATTAATTAATATTATTAATATTATTGATATTATTATTAATATTATTAATATTAATAAATGATTATTAACTGTTTAGTACTATTTGGTTGAAAGAACACAACTTTTTAAGAATTGTGTGTGTTTAAAACATTGTATCTATTGGCTAAAGGGACCAACTCTTTAAGAGTTGTATATGTTTTAAACATTGTATCTATTGGCAATAGAAAAGACACAACCATTTGTATACGTAACTAATCATAATTGCTACGTGCAATATGTATAAATAAGTCCTTGTCCACTATTTCAAAAATGCAGTACTAAGTGTACAATTTACTCAATCACTAAAAGATTTTCTTTGTTCAAAAGAGTTGATAATTTCTTACTATTGCTAATTAAGAAATTCTTAGGTTTCATTGTATCCTGGGAGAATATTGTCATCAACCCTATAGCAACTAAGTGTGGGGACAAATATTTCTCTAAAGAAAGCGATCTAATCGTGCCTTGAAACCACTACATAAATATAAGATTTTGTCATCTTCTCATAATCATATACCCAACAATTTTAGAGAGATATTTCTTGAAGATGGCACAAGATCAAAACACTACGTTCAAGGTCATGAATCAAGAGTTTGTCAAATTAGATCGCTTTGATGGAACAAACTTCAACCGTTGAAAAGACAAGATGATGTTTCTTCTTTCAGTTCTCAATCTTGCATATGTAATTGACCCAAAGACTACACCAATTGCCGATGCCGCTGAAAATTTCACACCAGAAGAGAAAGAAAAGATTGTTCAATTGAAAAAGAAACGTGATGAAGATACTTTTGCATGTCGAGGTCATATTCTCAATACTTTATCCGACTGACTCTATGATCTCTACATGTCAATTCAATCACCATTAGAAATTTGGAAGTCTTTGGAAGAAAAGTACAATACCGAACGACAAGGAACAGATAAGTTTATCATGATGAAATATTTTGAATTTATTATGAATGATACTATGCCTGTCATGGATCAAATTCATGAATTACAAATCCTTGTAAGTAGACTTCGTGATCTACAAGTGGTGATCCCTGAATCATTACAAGTTGGAGCAATTATTTCAAAATTGCCTTCATCTTGGAATGGTTATAGGAAGAAACTTTTACATCTTGGTGAGGACTTCACAATTGAGAAATTACTAAGGCATATACGTATAGAGGAGGAAACTCGAAAACGTGATGCTGTGTATCTTTCTCAAAGTTCTAAAGTGAATCATATTGATGAAAATAACATCAATAAGAAGAAAAGAAAGTTCTCTAAAGATTCAAAGCAAGATAAGAAGAGACAAAGAGATTGTTATCATTGTCATAAGAAAGGACACTATATCAAAGAATGTAGACTTCTGAAAAAGGAAGCATCAAAGACCAACTTAGTGGAAGAGAAGGATCTAATTACTATGGTTGTAGAAAAAGTACAAAACATGCATATTGGCATGGTTACAGAAGTCAACATAGAAACACAAGGAAGATCACTTGAGTGGTGGTTAGATTCTGGGGCTACTGTTCACGTTTGCAATGATCGCAACCAATTCAAAACATATGAAGAAGTGAACAATAGAGAAGTCTTGATGGGCAATGATAACTCAGCCAAAGTTTGTGGTCAAGGAAGTGTGGAATTAAATTTTACATCTGGCAAGAAATTAAGTTTAATAAATGTACTTCATGTTCCAGATTTGAGAAAAAATTTAGTTTCTGTTAGTCTCTTGTGTAAGAAAGGATTCAAAATTGTAATGGAATCCGATAAAGTGATCTTGCTTAAGAATGATGTATTCATAGGAAAAGGATATTGTACTGAAGGCATGTTTAAACTTAGTATTAATAAAGTGAATGTTTCCTTGTATGTTGTTGATTCTTGTGATTTATGGCATAGTAGATTAGCACACTTAAATTACAAATCAATTGAATATATGCAAAAGAATAACTATATTGATCTTAGTAACAAGGATTTTAATAAGAAATGTGATATTTGCATACAATCCAAAATTACTAAGAAATCTTTTCCTAAGGTTGAAAGAAATACACATTTATTAGAATTGATTCATAGTGATATCTGTGAACTAAATGGCAATATTACTAGAGAAGAAAAAAGATACTTTATAACCTTCATTGATGATTGTTCTAGATTTACTTATGTGTATTTGCTTAGAAATAAAGATGAAACTTTTGAAATGTTTAAGAAATATAAAATGGAAGTAGAAAATATGCATAATAAGAAAATAAAAGTTTTTCGTAGTGATCGAGGTGGAGAATATTTTTCTAATGAATTTGATCACTTTTGTGAATTACATGGTATTGTGCATGAATCTTCCGCTCCATATACTCCACAACAAAATGGTTTGGCGGAAAGGAAAAACCGTACCTTAGTGGATATGGTTAATTCAATGTTACTAAATGCAAAATTGCCTTACAATTTGTGGGGTGAAGCATTATTGACATCATGTCATATCCATAATAGGATACTATCAAGACATAGAAAGGTTTCTCCTTATGAAATTTGGAAAGGAAGGAAACCTAATTTAAATTATCTTAAAGTGTGGGGGTGTTTAGCCTTTTATCGAGTTCCTGATCAAAAGAGAACCAAATTGGGGCCAAGAGTCATAAAAGGCGCTTTTATAGGATATGCTCAAAATTCTAAAGCATATAGAATATTAGACTTAGTGTCTAATGTAGTTGTTGAATCAAGAGAAGTAGAATTTATTGAAAATAAATTTATCAATGATTCAACTTCTAATTCAGAGTATCTCCAAAATGATACTAATATTTCACAAGAAATAAATAATCAAAATAATAAACGTCTAAACGACAAAGAGTTGATTGAACCAAGGAAGAGCTTGAGAGTAAGAAAAGAAAAGGACTTGGGTCCAGATTTTATTTCTTCTCAGGCTATCACCTTTTTGGTAGAAGGAACTAGGAATTCTGTAACAAACAAGATTCCTATTGTGATGAACATAGAGGGTGATCCTCAAACGTTCAAAGAGGCTATGGCTTCAAGGGATTCTACTTTTTGGAAAGAAGCAATAAACGATGAAATGGACTCAATATTATCTAACAATACTTGGGTCTTGGTTGATTTGCCTCCAGGATCAAAGCCTATAGGATGTAAGTGGGTATTTAGAAGAAAGTATAACACTGATGGTTCATTACAAACCTTTAAAGCAAGGTTAGTGGCCAAGGGGTTTAGACAACAAGAAGGTCTAGACTATTTTGATACCTACGCACCTGTGGCAAGAATGACTTCTATTAGGGCTCTTATAGCATTAGCATCCATACATAAGCTTCATATACATCAAATGGATGTTAAAACGGCTTTTTTAAATGGAGATCTTAATGAAGAAATTTATATGGAGCAACCGGAAGGCTATGTGCTACCCGGAAATGAAAAGAAAGTTTGCAAATTAATTAAGTCTTGGTATGGGCTAAAACAAGCGCCTAAACAATGGCATGAGAAGTTTGATTCAGTGGTGTTATCAAATGGCTTCTCACATAATAGTGCGGATAAATGTATTTACTCAAAATTTACTAAAGATTATGGAGTAATTATTTGTTTATATGTTGATGATATGTTGATCATCGGAACAAATTTAAAAGGAATTCGTATAACGAAGGAGTATCTAACTTCTAAATTCAAGATGAAGGATTTGAATGAAGTTGATACAATATTAGGCATAAAGGTGCATAAGAATGAAGTTGGCTTTACTTTAAGTCAATCTCATTATATTAAAAAGGTATTGGAAAAGTTTGATCATCTCACAATTAAAGAATCCAATACGCCGTATGATCCTAATCTTAAATAAGAAGGAAACATGGGAAGACCTATAGCACAATTAGAATATGCTAGTGCTATAGGAAGTTTAATGTATGCAATGCATTGTACTAGACCTGATATAGCATTTGCTGTGTGCAAATTATCAAGGTTTACAAGAAAGCCTAGCAATCAACATTGGAAAGCTATAACAAAAGTTCTTGGTTATCTCAAGAAAACCATAAACTTAGGATTACATTATAGTGATTATCCCGCAGTTTTAGAAGGTTATTCCGACGCAAGTTGGATTACAAATCTTAGTGATAACAAATTCACTTCAGGATGGATTTTCACCATAGGTGGTGGAGCAATAAGTTGGGTCTCAAAGAAACAAACATGTATTACACATTCTACTATAGAGGCTGAGTTTGTAGCTTTATCAGCCGCAGATAAAGAAGCGGAATGGTTAAGAAATTTGTTATATGATATAAAGCTGTGGCCACAGCAGACGACAGCCATTTCAATCTTCTGTGATAGTGAATCAACCATGTCTCGAGCATATAACAAGGTTTATAATGGAAAGTCTAGACATATAAGTTTGAGACATGAGTTTGTGAGGCAACTAATAGATGATGGTGTAATTACCATTACTTATATAAGATCTCAAGAAAATTTAGCAGACCCTTTGACTAAAGGTTTGTCAAGGGATAAAATTAAAGAAACTACTGATAAAATGGGATTAAAACCTATTATTGCTAAATGATGGGAACCCAACCTTATTCTAGTAGACCACTAGTTTCAAGGTTTAATGGGTAATAACAAGTTATTTAGCAATTGGAGCACTAAGGTATAGGATTTAGTGCTATTTACAATAAATTAGGAGGGTGAGTTTAAACTCTTAATGGAATGATAATATTATCTATCAAAAGATTCCACCTATATGAATATAAGAGTGGTGCCGCTCTAATCGAGAATTTTAGAGGTTTTATTCTCGTAAATATTCATGAAACCAGGATGAGCACAAGGCCATATAAGTGCTTAAAATTGTAAACTCTTGAACTTGGAGGGTATAAGTAATGTATGTGATTTTTGGTACTAGCATATGGAGTATAGGTTTAATCGATTAGACACCTATTACTTCGTTAGAACTTTAAAATTTACACTAAAAGAATGTTTAATCTTAGTGACACATTCTTTATGCATATACTTGTATGACATTTAAATTTTGTAAATAGTGGGGGATTGAAGGGTATTTACAAATTTGATTAATTAATATTATTAATATTATTGATATTATTATTAATATTATTAATATTAATAAACGGTTACTAACCGTTTAGTACCATTTGGTTGAAAGAACACAACCTTTTAAGGATTGTGTGTGTTCAAAACATTGTGTCTATTGGCTAAAGGGACACAACTCTTTAAGAGTTATATATGTTCAAAACATTGTATCTATTGGCAATAGAAAAGACACAACCATTTGTATACGTAACTAATCATAATTGCTACGTGCAATATGTATAAATAAGTCCTTGTCCACTATTTCAAAAATGCAGCACTAAGTGTACAATTTACTCAATCATTAAAAGATTTTCTTTGTTCAAGAGAGTTAAAAATTTCTTACTATTGCTAATTAAGAAATTCTTAGGTTTCATTGTATCCTGGGAGAGTATTGTCATCAACCCTATAGCAACTAAGTGTGGGGACAAATATCTCTCTAAAAAAAGCGATCTAATCGTGCCTTGAAACCACTACATAAATATAAGATTTTGTCATCTTCTCATAATCATATACCCAACAAAATCAAATTACACTTTCAATAAGTAAAAATATAAATTGATTGAATAGACTTTTTACTTGTATATTGCTAAAGAAAATTTCAAAAAAAAAAAAAAATATGTTTGAAAATGTAAGAACTTTAACTACTACTCATCTCTATTTCTATTACATTGTCCATAAAGCATGGAATTCTGGTTCTCCTGATGTTGTTAGGAGCCTATCAGCCGTTTAGAAAGAAGTGCGGAAGTTCCATTAAGAAGTCTTTGGAAACATTTTCGTTTAAGGAAAGGAAACTTGAAGTGCATATTTACAGCTAGGGATTAGGGATGTACATGGTCCTATATGTCTTGAAAATTCGGTCCGATTTTAAATATTTTTTAGGTTAATTTGGTGTAATTTTATTAGATTTAGGATCAGATAAGAATCTCAAAAATAAATTGATCATTATTTAAGGTCAGATTTGGGTCAATGTAAATCCGACTTTACCCGACTCATGTGCACCCTAAAGAGACTAAAAAAAGTATATATATTTTAATTTAATTCTAATATTATGTTATATTTATTATAAGCTTATTGTTTTATTTTTAATCATACTTGTTGAATTAGACAATAGATCAAAGAAGCATTAAATTAAAATTCATGGACAAATTCAAATTCAAAAATCGATAAAAATTAATAAAATTTTTTTTTTATTTTTTAGTATCTTTGGCAAATTTCTAATAATAAAAGTAAAAGCACTAGAATGAAATATAAAACACATCTTTTTTGAGGAGCTACAATTTACATATTTTTTTCCTTAAAAAAAATATTTTTCACATAATAAATGAACAAACAAGTATTTTTATCTTATTTATTTTATCCAAACATAAATGATAGATAAAAACATCTTTTTACACTAGATATCTAAATATAAAATCACTTTTACTTTTGTAAAAGATCTTTTAAGAAAATATTATTTAAAAGAAGATCTTTTTTCGAGAATGGCGCCCAAACAAACCCAAAGTTTATCAAGACCCACATTTTATCGATTTATACCTGGTTTTAGTGTGACCCAAAAGTAGTAACATTTTACCGGGTTTAGGGCCGAGTAAAGATTTCAAAAATATATCCGGTCATTATTTAGGATCGGGTCTAGGTCAAAGCGAACCTAACTTCACCCAACCCATGTACACACCTATCAACAGTATTTAAAAATTGTTGGAATAGTTTGATGGCTCACATCTCAAGGAAAACACTACAAAAAATAATATAATTATCGATGCCAAAAATCGACGGTCAGATTTTTTTGTCGATCTTTTTTGACGGCTTATCGTCAATAAAATGAAAAAGAAATAAGTAGAAATAAAATATTAAAATTGACGACCATGTCGTTTATTATTTTGACAATCTTCTAACGTTTTAATATTATCGTCACATTGCTGACGAAGTGGTGATTTGAGATTTCTTTCTTTAAAATCGGCGAACTAGTTATTTATTTTAATAATTATAATATCGACAGTTTTTGTTGTCGAGAAATTTAGGCGATGAAGATCGCTTTTCAAAAGTAAATAAATGGGATATTTTATAATATAAAATAGATAGCTAGAGTGTTGATTTTGATTTAACTAAAATTAACGAAATTACTATTGATTTTTATTAACAAAAAATCTCACCCGCGTTTGTTTCCATGTCCTTCATTTCACTCAAATTTTCGCTTACATTTTATCTAAAAAATTAATCCCAAACTTTCAGAGAATCAGAGTTCAGAGTGAGGCTGCTTCTTCTTCTTCTCCAACGTGTGAGAGTAGATATCAGAGACGGAGTCACAGTCACGGAGAGATAAAAAGAGCAGATTAGGAGAGCTTCTTCTTTTCTGACGCCTGAGAAAACCCGCCATCCTCCGCCTGAGAGCAGAGCTTCTTCTTCTTCCATCGAGCCCGCCGCCGCGCCATCCTCTTCATGTAAGTTTCTCTCTCTCTCTCTCTCCCTCTCTCCCTCCCTCCCTCCCTCTCTCTCTTTCTCTCTCTCTCTCATTCTCATACTCATATTGTGATTTGTGAATCTGCATGTAAGTTCTTTTTCTTCCATAGACTCGTCGTTGCAATGTCTTTGTCAGTCGCCATCGCTGTGAGCCCATCGTCGTCGCAGCTTCTTGTAAGTTCTTCTCTGTCTCTCTTTGATTATTGTATTTATTTTTGTAATTTTTGTATCTACTATTTTTATCATGAATTCTGAATTTGCGATTGTTAATAATAATTGCATTAATATTATTAAAACCTAGTTAGCATAATTAATTTATCACATTACTTTAGCTTAACTAGTTTGACACATTAGTTTTACGATGTAATTAAATAAAACAAAATTTAAAAGAAAGAAAAAAAAAAAACTACTCGCCTGCTTAGTATTAGAAAAAAAGTAGAGTACTAACTTCGGATTTGTTACGGATTTCAAGTAAGAAAGTAATTGTGTAGTATTTCAGTTACATAAATTCCAAATTTTATAAATTTATATTAATTTGCTATACATAACTTTTTTTTAAAAAAATATTTTAAAATAATATAAATTTTGTCTAAATTATGTGAAAAAAGAAAAGACAAAGGAAAAGAGCGGCGCAATTTTAAAAAAAATGGAACAAATATATTTTGCCTTTTCTATATTTTTTTAAAACCATATTTTATACTATGTCTTTTAAAACCATATTTTATAATAGTTCAGATAGGGATGACAAAATTTCCTGAGACGCGGGGATCCCTGCGGGGACTGTCTCGAATGGGGATTCGATTGTGGGGAATTTTTTCCGCGGGGATGGGGATGGGGGACAAAATTCCCCCGAAGCAGGCGCGGGGACCCGAGTGGGGATCCCCGCCCCGTCTCCGCTATTCCCCGAAATTTATGAATTCCTTAAATTATCCTTAATAGTTTATTTCTCATATGTGTTTTTTAGTCATTTTTCACACACACATATATAGAAACCCAAAACTCCTAATCTTTATTTGCATAACCCTTCTTCAATTCAAAGATCCCTGAGGCTGTCCATACTCCATCTAACCTCTCTGCAGCTCGTCACCCTTCTCACCGAATCGTCACACCTCACCGTGCCATCACCCTTACCGCGTCGTAATTTCTATTTGCGGCGTTCTTTTTCATAACTCTGCCGTCGTGTCCATTCTCCTGTCTGTTGCCACATCTCTTACCTTGTCCACTGCTTTGTCCTTTGACTCGTCGTTGCGTCCCCCTATTGTGTTATTTCGAGAGAAGTCACCATCGTATCATTTAGACTTTTTGTATAAAATCTTGCAGTTTTTGTATAAGATAGATACTTGCAGCTCTATTCATATGGAAATTAATAATTAGTTAGAACTATTATGTAGATAGGGAATGGAGTCCCCGCGGAGAATGGGGCCCCGTAGGAAATGGAGATGGGGAGCAATATTCCCCTACGGCGGGGAATGGGGCGGAAATGAGGAGCAAATCTGAGGGCGGGGATGGGGAGCAGGGAGGCATCCCCCGCCCCCGCCCTGCCCCATTGACATCCCTAAGTTCAGATTAGCAATCTTTTTTTATAGTACAAAAAGAGAAAAATCAAGTTAGAAAAACCCGCAAATAACAAAAAAAAAAAGAAACAATTCAATGAAGAAATTTATAATACAACCAATGACTCAATGAGTCCGAAGTCCACCAAAAAAAAAAAAAACTTTGTAGGTGTGCCAACTGCCAATGAAAAAAAAAATCACAAACACCTCATTAGTATAAACATGGACAGTAATCGAACTTTTTTTTGGGTAAATAATCTAATTTAATTTTTAGACAAATAAAACTAAACATGTGCCATTCCCTTCCAACATGGTAAACTAGCTGCCGAAAATCCATATATATGGATGTTTATTACTTTATTCACATCCATATCATAGCCCTCCCAAAAAATTAAATGTCACCGAAAAAAAAAATTAAAAATAGGAATGAGACTTCTCAAAATTTTAACACCGTCTGGTTCTAACGTTGCTAAGAGGGGTAGTAATGGTACAGTGGGTTGCGTCTCATCGTATATGTTGGTCAACTATAGGAGTTTTGTGTAGTTTCAGACTTTCGGCAAATCTCAAGAGACCAAAGTGTACTTTACTCAAAATGTATACATGATTTGGGTCTACTTTTTTTGTCATATTTTTGTAACAGGGTCTAGTTTTTTTTCTCTGAATCAAAGTCAAAATGTTCTTTAGGTACTACCCGAGAGGCCCACTTTCAGTCGTTTTTTTCTATTCACCAAAAAAAACTCCTTTGTGATAGCTTAGCTAACCTTTCGTTCATGGTCCTTTATAATTTAATATTATGATTTTTCTTTCTCTTTTTTTTGTCCCAAAAAAATTCCTTTAAGATATTGGTTAAGAATATCACTAATATAAATTTTCAGATTTTTTATCCAAAAATATATGAATTACAAGTATTGAAGTACATATAGAAAACTTCAATTATTTAGTTTTTCGATAGTTTCTTGTGTTAAACACTCTAACACGTTATGATATTCATAACATTATCAAACTCAAACATCCTGGGGTGGTGGCGCAGTTGGCTAGCGCGTAGGTCTCATAGCTTAGAGTGATCCTGAGGTCGAGAGTTCGAGCCTCTCTCACCCCAATTTTTTCCTTTTTTGGGTTGCATTTTTCATTCCAAATTCAGCAATCATAGATGTTTATTGACTTCATTCTCTGTCTTTGACAATTTAGTTTTTTTAAAAAATAAATATGCCAATAGTCTTTTTCCAATAAATAATATTTGATAAAATATTTTAAAATAATAAATAGAATAAATATCTAAGACATTTTGTCAAACATTATTTATATTTGCAAAGATTATATGTGTATCTTTTAAAGGATAAAATCGTCAATATTATAATCATTTAGAGACCAAATCAATTGTTTAGTCTTTATCAAAATATCACTGGTCTTCTAATGTTAGGCTCCTAAATGGAATCAGTTACTAATACAATAAGTCAATAAGACGAAGTTAAGGAAATCCAACAGCACACATATTTTTATGTACAAGTTGCTGTGTGAGATACATGTGACAAAGCTTCTAGAGGACTTTAGGATTTTTGGAACATTAATTATTGTCTTCTATAGATTTCTATCAAACAAGTTTTAGTGATTCAAATATGCGTAGTTTTATCTTCATTCTTTTAGCATTTCTAGTTATGACTATAGATCTTTCCACAGATCCATCCGACACAGAAAATTAACAAGTTCGGCTTGTCACGCATTCATCACTTCTTAGTTGTTATGCTGGCTGTGTTAATTTTATTATAGAGTAAAGTAATATTTTGATCCTCCAAAGTTCGCTTTAGATAGAATCTTAATTTGATTTTTAACGTTTTAAACATTTTATTTTAATTTTAAAAATGTTTAAACGTCTTATTTCAATCCTAAAAAAGTTTTAACAAATTTAATATTGTCCTATTATTAAATTTGATACAAACAATTCACATATTAAAGATTCAATAGCATCTGATTTCAGTATGTAAGTAAAATCGATCCACCAACTATGACTATTATAAAAAATTTTTCTTTGATTTTGAAAAAAGTGATAGTTTGTTTGAATTTGGGGTTTGGTAAAAAAAAAGAAATTAAATAGAAGAAGTATTATAAGAAGGTTTTAGTTATATTTTTTTTAACACATAAAAAAATATATGACTTAACTAGTAATATTATTAACATCCACGTCACTCATTCTGTTAATTGTTAGTGTCAAATTTAATGATAGAACTACATTGAATATGTTTAAAACATTTTGGGACAAAAATAAAATGTTTAAAACGTTAGGAATAAAATTAAAATTTAGCCTAAATTTTAAAGATTAAAATAGTATTTTACTCTTTTATTATATTTTGAGATACGGATAAAATTTTTTTATTATTTATTTTTTTCCATCTTATATTCATAGATTTATCGTCTTTTTTCTGCTTTCTTTCCTTTTTGGGGTTACCAATGCAATAGTATTGTATGTTTTAAAATTGTCAAGTTTAATTTGAAAGGTAGACATTGATTATGTAAGAAAATTTTTATTAGGAAATTCACTTTTTTCTTAGTTTATTTTTTATTTAATTATTTTATTGGTCTCAATAGTTTCATCAAATTTATAATTAGGTCTTTATATATATATATATATATATATATATTTAATTGGATGATTGGATTCTAACAATGCTTTTAGTTTAGTAATTAGGTCTTTGTCAATGTAAAAAATATTAGAGTTAATAGAATATTTATTCACAAATTGAAGGTATACATAATTAAAAAACTAATTCGATCTTTAGTTATATATTTTTTTAGAGGAATATTTAATTTTAATTTTTTTGACACAAAAAAGACCTTATTATGAACTAAGTTATGTAAATGCAGAGGTAATAAGAAATACAAAAGTTCCATAAATTATTCCCAAAAAAATCCAAAGCAACAAAGCATGAAAAAAGAAATAAGAAGGGATAAATTTTTTACCTGGATAAAATTGGCAGCCACACAAAGAAAAGAAGATGGAAAGGGAGTTTCAAGCACTCACGAACTTTGGAAAAACAAAAAGAGGATGGAATTTTTCTTCGATAAAAGAAGATGATTCTCAAAGAGAGAAGTTAAAAATGGAAGGTGAAGTAGAAGTGAAGTTCTTTCTAGTAAAAATAAATGTGACATTGATTGATGAAGAGAGAAAGGATTGCGAATTAAAGCTAACAGTTCGAAAATTAGAAAAGTTGAAAATGCTTGATGAAACTGAAAAGGTATCCTAAATTTTTTGGCGCTTAAAAATTCAAAAACTTCAATTGGGCCTGGTCCATTAAAATTCAGGTTCGCTTGACAAAGTCGTAAGTTAAAAAATCCTAGTTGGGGCACTGTTCTAAACAAGAATGAATATTGAGAATCCGATTATATGAGTTCGTACATTACCAACCTTATGCAAAGAACATGGATAACATAATAATAAAAGACAACATTAAATTGGTAAAATGGAAAATTTTACTAAGACAAAGTATATATTCGGAGCAATAAATGCCTAGTGGATACTTAGGAAAGGTATAAGATAGGAAAAAGGAGACTCTAGAAACAGAGAACAGAAACACTTCAATCTTTCTAAGTGCACGACTGACTTAAGTTTCGAAGTGTCTTCACAGATTGGCTTCCCGACCTGGTGTGGATACAATTCAAGTCAGAGTCTTTGAAATTTACAAACTCATCCCAACCAAAAGGTACAAGCAGTAATAGTATTTTTGTTTCAAAATTGTCAACTTTAATTTGAAAGGTAGGCTTTGATTATGTAAAAAAAATTTCCATTAGGAAATTTAAAATTTTTTTAAAGTTTATTTTTTGTTTAATTATTATGTTAGTCATAATAGTTTCACTAAATTTATAACTAGGTTCCTATATATATTTTTTCTTTTTAATTGGATGATTGGATTTCAACAAATCTTTTAGTTTTGTAATTAGGTTTTTGCTAGTGTAAAAAATGTTAGAGTTAACAGAAAATTTTTTTACAAATTGAAGGTACCAATAATTAAAAAATAATTAGATCTTTAACTACATATTTTTTGAGAAGAATATTCTATTAATTTTAATATTTTTGACACACAAAAAATCTAATTATAAAATTAAATTAAAAGTAATGTAGAGATCCAATAAAAAAATAAAAAAATATAAGAAGCTAATTGTAAATGGGGAATGCTAGGTAAACAATGACCATCTTGAACAACATGAACAACCACCAATCAAATAAAAATACACTACACCCTAATTTAATACTATTAATTAAATTTACTCTTTTAACCTTATTAATTCATATTGTTCACACATTGTTCAAAAAAATTGTTTAAGATATGCACATCGGGCTCGGACTCTGGCTGGTCGACCTCTGAAGGGACGGAAGAGGCTGAAGCTGCTGAGGCTTTTCCTGGCGGCATAAGAGGAGGACCCTCATCCTCATCATCAGGAGCAGGAACGATCTTGCCATCATATTATGCATACTGAACAAGGAGAGATCGGTCTCGGGAGCAATAACTTGGACCTGAGCCTTCAGGATCTCAAACATATCAGTCATACTACTTACCATATGTCCCTGAAGCTTGACATAATCATCTTGGGCCAATTGGAGCCTCTCTTTAGCCTCCAGCAGCTTGCCGTAGGTCCGGTATAGCTCTCCTTGTACTTTTTGGACGTCTCCTCAGCCAGATTTGCAGTTGTCTCAGCAGTAGTAGCTCGAGACTTTTTCCTCTCCACATCCAACTCCAACTTAATCACCCTAGCATCAAGCTTATCCTTCAAACCCTTAATTCTTTCAAATTCAGACTTGGCGTCCTCCATAAAGGCCTTAGTCGCGTGAACGGGAGAATCCCGAACCACACGAAATAAGGCCGCACTCATGTTGGCCATTCGAACACTATTGCTAGCAATAAAGTCAAGGTGATGAAGGATCGACACATCATCTAAAGGAATCTTACCATGAGGAGCAATCAGTTCGGTAGTGAAACCCACACCATCAAAATCCTTGTCATTCAGATCATAAGAACCAACAGTTTTTTGACGTTTTGGGGGAGGACCAGCAGCAGTAGGAGAGGAGGCAGCACCAGAAGTCGGCTGAATAGGGTCAGAAGGAATTGTCCGGACTTGAGGAGTCTGAATGATCTTCCTCGGCCCAGAAGCATTAGAAGTCGGCTTCTTCGGAGGCACCTGAGAAGACCCTTCCTCTGAAGCTTTTGCCGATAAGTTATGTGCAGCCCTCGCCTTCTTAGCCCTACGGAAGGCCTTCATGGAGTCCATAGTTTTCACCATTTCTGAAAAAGGAACTAGGAAAAAGTTACAAATAAGCAAAGGACAAATCAGCAAATAACAGAAGAAAGCCATTAGAAAAAGAAGTCGGATACTACCCAGCTCAGCACGGAGGAGGGAAGGATCTCCTAGAAATCTCTTCGTGTCCAAATGAGGAGGCTCCCCCCAGTTCTCCTCTAAAACACCCACAAAGGCCTGTTCAACCTCATCCAGACTCTCCCAAGAATACTTAGTAGCTACTATATCTTTTTGACAACACAAAGGGAAGGTCGGCTCGTCATTCTCATCTAAAAAGTAAGGTCGGGCATTCTCGACATCTCGGACCTTAAAGTAATAATTCTTAAAATCCTGAAAAGAATCATCATACATAGAAAACACCTTTTTCCCCTGGGTAGCTCAGAACGAAACCCAAGAAGCCTTTTTCTTGGCTACTCCAGGCTTGGTCAACACAAACAGATAAAGAAAAAGAGATACGGTAGGTCGGACACTTAACTCCTGCACAACAGCTGAAAAATCTTAATGAAGATCCAAGAGTTCGGATGAAGCTGGGAAGGGGCCACGTTGCAAGTCCATAACAGGTCGGTCTCAAAAGCAGTAAAAGGGATAGTGATATGCAGCAGACTAAAGAAATCGTCATAAGCATAAAAGAAGGGGCGTTCTCCGTGAGTCAAAGAGGAGAAACAAACCCTCTCCTCAAGATCGGGTGACAGCAGCTCATAGTTCTTTTCATCATCCCTATTGCTACAAATCCAATGGAATCTCCTAAGCCTCTCACAGTACTCCGTATCAGCTACAGTCACACACATCAAGACTATTGAATCCAGCCAATCGGCCATACCTACAGGAACTCTGGTAGACATCTCGACAATATTTTTTTGTGAAGACATAGGCCAACTATCCCTACAGCAAGAAAAAGAAAAAATGATCACTACCAAACAACTCGGACAATAAGAGAAGGGCAAAGAAACAGTTAACAAAGTGTCAGATATGACAGCAAAAGGGAAGCCCCAGGACTCGCAAAGAACGGAGGAGCAACACCAAAGCCCAGGGGCACCCTTTGGAGACAACAGCAGAACAAGAACCCAAAAAAGGGGATGACAAAAAAACCGGAACCCTAACCAGCCTTAACCCTTTCAACGATGCAAGAAGCTCAACCTAAGTACTAACATTCCTTCATACATTCAGCAACAAAAGACAAAACTATCGATAGCAACAAGGTGCACATAGGAGCAGCAAAGAAAATTGCAACGCCGATAAAAAAACAAAGACGCAATCTTTTTGCAGAAAGAATCAAGCTTTTCAAGGCAAACTTAATAAAAATAAAAACTTTGCAAGTATACAACAGTAAAAGTATACATAAAAGCGACTATCAAAGCATAAGAAGGGGAATACCAACTTATGACAGAAGGCGTAACGAAAGGCGCGAAAGGTCCAACGAAAGCTTCGGAGCTTCAAGATAAGAAAAGCTTGGGGGCAAAACCTTTTGCAAAATGATGATCTTCTCTAAGGAATGAGAGACAGAAAGTTTTCTTTTTTCTCTAAATGAAACAGAAGGGAGAAGGAAAACTGAAAACTAAAGGTAAAAACCCCTCATTTGATTTTCAAACGAAGTTACAAGAGGGAAAAGAAACAGCAAAATGAAAAGCCCAATCAATGAGCATTAAAGGCCCGTGCGTATTCCCAAGAGAAACGAACGCGGCAAAAGAGGCAAAAAAAAAAAACGCTTCGTATTTAAACTTAGCGTGAAACTCGCCAACAGAAGAACAACTTGGGCCAAGATGCTCGAACACGACTCCCCTAAGGGATCGAGGCTGGAAAGCACGACCTCAAGGGAAGATCGAAGCTCGAGCAGGAGCACTGTTCATACCATGGGTCAAGCTAGGCGAGCCGGGTTAGATGAAGACAAAAACGACCGACCTCTTATAAAGGTTGGTCGACACCGACCTCTCCCCAAAGAGCTCGGCCAAATTGCTATAAGGGCCCAAGTAGGCCCAAAGCAGAAGATCACAGCCCACCTAAAGGCGGCTGGACAAAGATAAGGAGACTCACCCACAAAAGATAAGATAAGATAACTAACTTATCTCAAGGAAGGTCACTCCACACTACTATAAATACACTGGAGCAGCCAGGTATAACTCATACTCTGATTCTACACAAAAACCTGCCTAAAGCACGTGCTGACTTAAGCATCGGAGTCTCTTGTAGGTACCACCACCCCTTCGGTAATCAAGGATCAGCAGCACCACCAGACTCAACAAGTCGGACACGACAACTCTGGCCACAATAACAGATCTCATCCGAGATCGACCTTCAGTTTCAGGTAACCCTCAGAACACTTTTCCATCAATGCTTTGTCGATAATCTGATTCTATTTGTTGAAGACAACATGGAGCAAGCCGAAGTTATTAGTAGAGTTCTAGATGCTTTTGCTGCAGCTTAGAAAAAAAATGAGAAATGAAAAGACAAGAATTTTATTTCAAAACATTGTAGGGAATGTTGTATGGAGTGAGATAAGTGAAACTCTCCAATTCTAAGAACGGGGTTCTAGAGAAGTATCTTCGAATTTCTCTTATGCACTCTAAAGTAACTAAAGATACCTACAACAACAACATCATCAACAAACTCAATGGAAGATTGAATAGTTGGAAGGCATTTTATTCTCGCTCTCTCTGGTTGGCAGAATCACTTTGATGAAATTTATCTTTTGTTATATTTTTAGTTACACTATGTAAACTATGAGTTTATCTTTATATACTTGTAGCTTGATTGATCGTAAACGCAGAAACTTTATTTGGAGTGACTCGGGGCAATAAAAAAAATCCATATTCTGGGCTAGAAGAAAATTAATAAGCCTAAATATTTTAGGAATTCGACATTCAAAATATTTAAATCATGCTTTCATCGTAAAGGTTGGATGGGTACTTTTTGAAAAAAAAAACACTTTGGCCAAGATTTTTGAGATCAAACTACAAATGTGGGCTCGATATTCTCCCAAGGATTAATAAAAGGAGCAATGATTCTAATTTTTGGAAGGGAATTTGCTAAGTTTGGAGTGATGTGGAATGGAATTCTATCTAGTGCATAGGCAATGACACCCAAATAAATTTTTGGGTGCATAATTAGGTTTCAAAGATTGGTCGGCTAGACCAACATCCAACGCAAGTAATAAACCATCCAAAAAAAAGCATGTCGAAAAGTGTAAAAAAGCGTGCCGATAGCTTTTTGCCACGCTTTTTGAGCTATCGGCACGCTTTTGAAAGGGTCACATCCGCCAGCGTGCCGGTTGCTCTATCGCCACGCTTTTGTGGATCTATCGGCACGCTTTTTTTGTTGGCACGCTTTTATCTCTTGCCACGCTTAAAAAGCGTGGCCATAGGTCTTAACCTATAGGTTTGTTTAAAAAGCATACCGAAAAGTGCACATATCGCCACGCTTTTAAAACGTCCCAGAATGTTTGTTTTGGGTACTCTTTAAAAGCGTGCCAATAGGGGAAGATATGGCTACACTTTTTAAAGCGTGGCGATAGCCAGTGATACAGCCACACTTTAAAAGCGTGGCAATAGCCTTATAAATAAAAAAAAATCCTTTTTCTTATTTTTACCTTCACCGCTGCAAAATATAAATTTTCAATTCTTTTTTATTACCAAACCTACAAATATAGTATGTAATTTTTAGTACAAGATAAATCAAACAATAATTAGTGACATAATTTTTGCGATAATTGTTTTATACATTAAAAAACTAATACTCAAATACAAAATAAATCTCAAGTTCGAATTCCAAAACTAAAAACTGAAAAAATACAGAAACAATACAACTTAAATTCTATTTCCTTTGTTGTTCCTCCTTCCTCTAGCCCTCTTAAACTTCCTTCTCTTAGATCATACATAATTATTTCTGGAACATTTGTGAACTTTTTTACCTACAAAAGATAATTCCTTGAGCTAAACGTTAGTGGTACTACACTGAATTGCAAAATGTAATGTAATATTCTAGAGCAACAATCACAAGAATGGTAAAACCAGGAATAGTTTAGTTGTTTTCTTGTTGCAAGTTAGAGGTGCCATATTCACCATAAGAAGATGACTTGAGGAATTGAACCAGTGACCAATTTTCACGGTCCAAGGCATTTGCGAGAAGTTCCAAGTAGCTGGAGGAAAGAATAAGGAAGAACTCATTATGACAATAAAGCATTAAATAAACTATCAACTAAAAAATTTCACCTGGCATCCTTCGGTAACAGCTATTACAAGACTCTGGTTTCCATTAACTACATTCTGCATGAAGTTTAACGAGGTAGGATGCCAAAGCCTGAAATATGGAAAAATAACTAAGGAATTCTAGCAACTAAAAGGGAACATATACAAGTAAGCTAGATACATAAACTTGATTGCCTTGACTAATAAGCCAACTTATGTCCAAGGAAACGAAAAAGAAAAATTAAGAAAATAAGTCAATTTTTTAAATGTAAGCTCAGTTTCATTACAATTAGCAACAAGGTTTTCAACTTCAACCAAAATCCTGCAAGACCATTCAATTATACTGCATAAATATAAGCTCAGTCTCATTAATTACGAGTAAATTTTCCAACACAAGCTCTTGAGCTAATGAGCATTCACTTAAACAAGGAGAGAATAGAGATATAGTTCTTTGTTCATCTCTTAATGCATGCATATATACATTCATTTTCTACTTGAAACCAATTCTGGAACGGCGACCTGGTTGCGATCTTGAGCGCGAAGGGTGGCGACGGTGAGATAGATGGTGGCGTGATGGAGGTTAGGGTTTTCTGAACCTTTCAAGGAAAAGCCATTCAAAACCCTTTCAAAGCAGCGTCGAGGAAGACAACAACTACTGACGGTGACGGCGACGGCAAGCTCGAGGAAGACCACTGTAATGAACGATGAAGATGACGATGATGGCGATGAAGGCTGGGTGCGATGAAGGCGATGAAGGCTGGGTGCGATGAAGGGCAGTGATGAAGATGACGATGATGGCGATGAAGGCTGGGTGCGATGAAAGGCAGTGATAAAGATGACGATGATGGCGATGAAGGCTACTGGGTGCGATGAAGCTGAACGATGAACGACGAAGGAAGCTAAGGGTTCGAGAGTGAAGATGAAGCTGACGGCGCAGTTTAGGGTTTGAAAGTGAATTTTAGGGTTAAAAGTGAATTTGGTAACAAAAAGAAACTAGTGTGTTGTTGTTATTATTTTTAGGGTTAAAATTTGAAAACTTAGAAAAAAAAGTTAAGTGTAGAAAAAAATAAGTGAGAAACTAAATTTTAGGGGAGGAAACTCTATCAGCACGTTTTTTACGGTGCCAAAATAAACACAGTATAGCCACGCTTTTAAAGTGTGCCGGTTTCCCTCTATAGCCACGCTATTTAAGCGTGACAAAAAAAAGCGTGGCCAAATTTCAAATCAGTGGCCACCCTCGTAAAAGCGTGCCAATTTTTCTCTATGGCCACGCTTTTCAAGCATGGCAATAAAAAAACGTGGCCAAATCACAAATCAGTGACCACTCTCGCAAAAGCGTGGTCATTGACTACTTTTGCGTACGCTTTAAAAGTGTGGCAAGAAAAAAGTGTGCCGACAGACCTTTTTTCTTGTAGTGTATTTTAAATCTCTCATTCAACTGAATGATTTCCTTGCTGTTTCAGGTGGCTGGGATGAAGGGAAGTTAAAGGAGTGGCCGCCAGAAGAGGTTGTTAAGAGGATTCTTGCTGTAACATCTCCTTCTCCATGGAAAGACAATGATCAAATAGCTTAAGCACCTTCTTTTGACAGAGCCTTTAGTTTGAAGATAACTTACCTCTCGTTTGATGATGATCCTTTGTATTTTCAAGATAGTGTGGAATTGGAAAGGCCTGAAACGTGGCTAATGACGTTATCCTTACTAATGCGGAGAGGAGGAAAAGACATTTAACTTCTAGCTCAGACTATCCGAGATGACACATGAATGATGAAACTTCCATGCATGTCCTTCGAGAGTGCCTATTTGCAAGATTAGTCTGGAACTTCCTGCTCCCTCTTAATGTTGATGACAATTTCTTCACATTATAGAAGTAGTTGTGGCAATGAGGCCGGTAAGGACGGGGTTTTCAACTTTAACAAGGATTCTATAAATTCTCATTGAGCAAGACCAAATGATTCGATCAAGAACAATAAATCAAAATCAAGAGCTACAAGCTCTTCAGCCGTACTCATAGATCTAAGTATGCTTTTGTCTTTTAGATATCTTTTTTAATTTTTTAATTTTAATGATCTCAATATTAAGAAATTCAAAAGACTTTTAATAACTGGTATCAAAATCTTCTATGATTATTAATATTGGATAATTGAAAAATAATCTGTTAAGGTTTGTAATTTTGAATTTAGGTCTTCAAAATCTATGTAAAAATTAGTCTCATTACGTTGATGATTTGATTTAGATTCAAATTAATAAAGTTTCTTCCTTTCATATTGCCTTTTAGCAATATTGGATCCAGCATGAATCTACTGATATACATAAATATATATTGGGAATGATATGTAAAAGTTCAATTAGGACAAGGAGGTTCTAATATCATAATTCAATTAATGCATTTCCCTTACGCGTGAGATTTTATATATAATTCTTTTTTCCTTTATTTATGATTCTTTTAAATCATAGATTTAGAATTTTTAAAAACAATATCTGAGTTTACAAAGTATGTAAAATTGGTCTTGAACTTTTTTAAAATTTAGCTATCAATGGTCTATTGGATGCAAAGCAAAAATTTTTGAAAAAAAATTTAAACAAATAAAATTTGAGAAAATTTTTTAAATTTTTAATAAATTTTAAAGATATAAAATATAATTTACTCTATAAAATAATTTGGATTGTAAAATTTTGTTCCTAGATGACTCAATACATGATTCTTGTCGTTTCCTAAATGTAGATCAAGTCTGTAATGAATCTCGCCAAATTTATTATAAATTTGCTAGAGATTCCTTCTATATTTCCCTAGATATATTATAAATACAAGTGGGAATATTTGCACCAAAGTATATTATTTTTTCCTATGAAAATATTTGATAACCAAAGAAAATCAACCAAAAACAGCCATAAATTATCTTATTTAGCATTTATTAATTATTGCGACAATTAATGAATGCTAAATAAAATAAGTTCTGGCTGTTTTTTTTTGTCTCTCTAGCATTACCTTTTTTCCTAATAGTTATGCTTCTTAGACGGCAATTGAGTTGAGCATTAGATGGTACTACACCTGTCTTCCTTCGGAATTATTGCTATCTGAAAGTATTTATCTTCTCCTAAGGGCTAAACCTCTATTAAACTCAGATTAGATATTGCTGAACATCACTAGTGTGAGACTTTCATTTAACAAAATCCACAAAACAACTTATTGGATTTTCTCTCACCATCAAGCTGGTTGATAATCCTCAGAACCAAATCCCAAAACACTCTGGTGAAGGAAGTAAACCAGGAAGGATTTGTAGATTGGAAATATCAAATTCAAACCTTAGTCAGCGCTGAAAGAAGGGAGTTATAGTATCGAGATCACTCACGACATCATGCCATAGCCGAAAGCCAACAAACTTTTATCGCCAAACCCAAAATAAAAACTCTAAGGCAGAACTCTGCAAGGAAGAGGAAGAGACTCTCACCCATTTTTTTATGAAAATTCTTGATGAACCCATCCCGAGAAGGTTCTAACATCCTATTGATATGGACACCTATAATGGTACTTCTGACCCACAACACCACTTGGATGCTTTTGAGAATAGAATGAACCTAGAAAAAGCCTCGAATGCCTTCTAACAAAAAGGCTTTCTAGTAACGTCAAAGAAGCCCCCCTCCCTTTCACCACCTAGTACTATTCCTTTTCCCAAAGTGCATTTTTACATTTCAAGACCTGTCTAAGTGTTTCTTGAACAACTTCACCACCAACAGGAGTATGTTGAAACCTGCCTCAATCTATACTTTGTAGTCCAAAATCCAAAAGAATCACTAAGGTGCTACCTAGATTGTTTCATTACTAAATGCATCCAAATTGAAGACCTTCAATGTTGTGTTGTACTCATAAATTTAGTAAGAAAGCTTAATAGAGGACATTTCTTTGCTGAAGAGCCCCACCAAAAGACCTCCCACGCAATAAGTGAATTTTAGGATTGAGCTCTTGATTATCTATCTCTAATCTCTAATCTCTAATCTCTAATATATATAATAGGAGAGCAGTACATGGTTCATTACTCGACAAGTGTTTAGCCTCTATAATTAACATGTGGCAAAGCAACAAAAGCAGATCTGTGAATAAAGCAATTGAGCGAGAGTTTGATTCAACTTCAAATTCAAAATCATTTTTTAGTTTATTCTTATCCTCATATATATATGTTAAACGCGAAGAGAAGACCAAAAAAAATTGTTAAACACAAAGAGAAGATGAGATAGAGCAGCAAATCTTGGTAGAGGGAGTAATTGGCGCCGCCAAAGAAAAGACTTCCTCCAGCGACTTTGTAGAGAAGAAGAAAACGACGGTGAAAGAAGAAAGGTCGACGGAAGAAGGAGAAGAGGGTGGCGAGGATGATAGTGACGATCACAGAGAAGGAAGCTAAGTCTACAGAGAAAAGAAGAGGAATGAGGCGAGGGCGGTGATGGAGTCCACCTTCGCTGTTCGATCCGCAGAGCTACGTCCTCCGCAGGACAGTGTCACAGCCATTTCTTCGCCGGTGGGTGCTGCGAATGAAGAATGGTTAGTTCTCTCGCTCGGACATACTTTATTTTATGGTTTGATTGGTTGAAAACGCTAATTGAAGTTGAATATGGCTTTTCATGTTAATATCTTCAGAATGGCGTGCCGCACTTGAAGAAGAGAGATTACGAGATGTTGACGTCGGCAATGGTGGAGCTAGCTTCCTATCCTCGCCAATGACACCTATGGAATGATGCAATAAAAGAGTGGAGCCACAGAGACAAGCTTTTGGTGGTTTGAAGTCACTCTCTCAAAGCATCAGAAGTGGCCGAGGAAAAAACAATCATTTTGGGACTGGAATCTTAGCAGCAAGTTGATGACACCGGTGATAAAAATGGAGAGCTTTGATATCCTATCTTGAGCGGTATTACAGAGGTAATTTACTTTTAAAAGTTAGAATAACCACAAAAAATCATTGTGAAATCAATGAAACTGAGGAAGTATTTCTTTAACCTTTAAACTTTACCAGAAGGCTGTGTTTTCATATATCTAAAAAATTACAACAAGTTTAGGAAATTTATGTGATCTAATTTTTTTTTTGCAGTGGTAGCAGATAATTAGGAGCTAAAATCATGTGTAGAAATTTCATTGAATTTTGTTGTTGTCAGTGAATATGGTTGTGAATGAACTAGACAAGACCTTGCACCCCCAAAGAAAAAATCACTTTCTGAAGGTGAGAAGAGGTATATATCTTTGGTTCTCTTTGTTTTATTCGAATTTTTTGTGATGATTGTATTCTAAATATTGTTTTGTTCTGGGAAAATAAAGGAAGAAGAAAATTGTACCTGAGAGTTTAATGAAAGCGTGGTGAGACCTGGTAATGATCAGGTTATTTTTATCATATGTGAATATGTAATTTTTTAATATATAATAGAAAAAATAAAAATACTTGCCTTATTAATGCCCTTGATTAAATTGGTGAGTGTTAGTTATAATATTAGGCATTTTGTTTAAAAAAGTGATTGCTTCAATCCTGTAATTGTGGTAACTGATTACGTGTTTTTTGATCTTTTTTATTTAATAGTTAAACAAAATGAGATATTATTCTTTTGTGTTCTCCTAAATATTTAATTTATAAATCTAGACTTGGATTCCATTGTTTGTTTGAAATTCTATATACAAATTTATAATAAAAAATTAAAAAGCACTTATGTAGAATATTTTGGATCTATTTTTTATTTTTAAATTTTTTAGTTTTTTATTTCTTTAAATTTATTTTAGATTTACATGTGCTTTCCATAAGTTGACAAAGAAAAGTGAGATAATAACATACTAAATTTTATAAGATAATAACATACAGAATATCATATACATATTTATATACTATGATGAGATGCATGATAGTAAGTTAGGTGTTTTAATATTGATATTGGTATTTGTATTTTGATATTGTCTCTTAAGGATTCATTTATTTAACATAGCTTGAAGATTTAAAGATTTTTAGTTTAATTCTTAGCTACCATCATTATTTTTAGGATAAGAAAATAGAGTGGAGCAAGGGGCTAAGGCTTGGCTCAGAATAATTTGTTTTCTTTTATTGTTTATTATTTTTATCTATTTTTGTTTGTTATAAAAATTTAATTGAAGCTTAACGATTATCTCACTAAGTATATGTCTTTAAGAATATATACTTCATCATTTAAAAGCATCGATAAAAACTAAAAATAGTTATGGTTAATACTGCAATTGTATAGGAAATCATTGCTTAGTCAAGCATGTAACGCATTTATAGTGATGAATAACTATGTCATTGATCTATATTCCTTCTTCATACTTTGTGGGTCTTAAAGTGTGGGTCTCTCTTTGCATCCAACCAATATTTTTAAGTTTGGCATTTTTTTAATTAACCTTGAGATATGACTGCATAATGTAATATTGCCAATTTATAAGTGATCCTGTTTATTTGAAAGATTTTTGGTTTATTTTCAAAATTGATTGGCTTAAAATTGGGTCATGGTGTGTAATTTATATTTTATTTTCTCATGATTATCTGACTTTTTTTGGGTACATGGTAGGTTTGATGTGTATGCTTGGTTATGTTTTCGTTAAAAATTTATATCTAAATTTTAATTCTGTTCAGCCACACCTCAATGAGAAAGATATCAATAATAATTGAGAGAATGGAAAATAGCCATGAGAAGAAATTTTAATCCATTTATTATTATTTGGCATTTGTAATAAATAGTACTCAAATAATATAAGAGATAAAAACAAGAGTAAATATTTGATGGCTTTAATTTTTGTTTTTGGAATTACCTGATTTTTTCATTGGTCTATTTATATAAGTTGTTGCATTGACCTCTCTTCCTTAATTAGTTTCTTAAAACTTAAACATAATTTTAAATGTGTTGATAATTTGTGTTTTGTTATTTTTCAACTATTTCTATTTTATGTTATATTTACACAGCCTTCCAAAAAGAACTAATTCAAAATAAGCATTAGATTCATTTAGGGATGTCAATGGGGCAGGGCGGGGGCGGGGGATGCCTCCCTGCTCCCCATCCCCGCCCTCAGATTTGCTCCCCATCCCCGCCCCATTTCCCGCCGTGGGGGAATATTGCTCCCCATCCCCATTCTCCGCAGGGACCCCATTCCCCATCTACATAATAGTTCTAACTAATTATTAATTTCCATATGAATAGAGCTGCAAGTATCTATCTTATACAAAAACTGCAAGATTTTATACAAAAAGTCTAAATGATACGATGGTGACTTCTCTTGAAATAACGCAATAGGGGGACGCAACGACGAGTCAAAGGACAAAGCAGTGGACGAGGTAAGAGACGTGGCAACAGAAAGGAGAATGGACACGACGACATAGTTATGAAAAAGAACGCCGCAAATAGAAATTACGACGCGGTAAGGGTGATGGCACGGTGAGGTGTGACGATTCGGTGAGAAGGGTGACGAGGGGGTGGCTGCAGAGAGGTTAGATAGAGTATGGACAGCCTTAGGGATCTCTGAATTGAAGAAAGGTTATGCAAATAAAGATTATGAGTTTTGGGTTTCTATATATGTGTGTGTGAGAAATGACTAAAAAACATATATGAGAAATAAACTATTAAGGATAATTTAAGAAATTCATAAATTTCGGGGAATAGCGGGGACGGGGCAGAGATCCCCGCTCGGGTCCCCGTGCCTGCTTCGGGGGAATTTTGTCCCTCATCCCCATCCCCGCGGGAAAAATTCCCTACAATCGGATCCCCATTCGGGGTAGTCACCGCAGGGATCCCCGCGTCTCGGAAAATTTTGCCATCTCTAGATTCATCCTATAAAGAGTTTTACTTGCCTGTGATATATTTTGCTAAAACTATAACCAAGATTAACATTATTATCTCAAATTGCTTGAGTTGTTGACATCCATATTGCAATTGGGGATTTAGATATATTTTTCTTTTAGCAATAATAGTGATTGCAAGTAGAAGATAGTTACTTGAAAATTTGTCTTAAGACTTCTCTTATTAATAGTGTCTTAAGGTGGGATGTCAAGGTTTTGGGGCTTAGTTTGGAGTTGGAGAGGAAGGGAAAGAAAATGGACAACTCACCAAGGAGGTATTTTATTTTATTTTATTTGAATACCAATAAAATATAAGTGAATATAGGTAGGTAATCAGAAGTTCTATAATTCCAATGGAATGATATCTGGAATTCAAAATGAATTGAAATGTTCAATGAATATTGGCATTGTTATTTTGTCTTGCTGGAGATGGATACTAATATTTTTTTTTTGGTTTTCTATGGAGAGTAGTGGGGCATTTTCTACTGACATGAAACTTCTTCATCCTTTTAGCTTTAATGCTTATGTTGTCTAGATTTAACTTTTGAAATTTGAAATTAGCTAAGCGTAAAATTTTTCAAAAAAAACTTTTGAATATATCATATGAAAATGCCCCATGTTCTCATTCCTTCATTTTGTTTCTCTCATTCCACCGGGTGCCTCTACGTGATGAAGGTGGTGGACATGGATGCGGTGCAATAAAACTAAAGTATATATTCTAAGTATATAAGTTGAGCCCAGTTGTTGTTATACTGTATCGGATAGCGCATCCTCCTAGCTCGAAGAGAAAGCCAAGTCATCCTCCAAAGGCTGCTCCTGCTGGTGGTCCGGCTGCTGTTGCTGTGGTGGCAGCTGAAGCTTCAAGTGGTGACTCTTGTTCATTGCTGTCTCTGATCCTGCCACTGCTGTGACTGCATTGCGGCCGGCACCCATGGTTGTGCCTGCTATTCATCACAACCAGGTTAGTCACGTAAGTTATGCAGTTTTTAATCTATATTTGAGTTGGTTTTGTTTTTCCATTTTGCCCTTTATTCTTTGTTATTCCAGAAGTTGTTTCATTGGCGTTTGTTTCTTCTTGGTTTTTTAAATTTTAAACATGATTTTCTATTTGTTCAAATTTTTGATTTAATATATGTGTTGATAATTTGTGTTTCGTTAGTTTTGAACCAGGGTAAGGTCGTGTATCATTTATTTTGAGTTGAGGAAAAGGATTTGACTTTTTGAAAATTTTTTGTGGTGATTTGTTGGACTTCTTTGCTTTGATTTATGCCTTTGTTTGCTCTAATTTTGTATTATGGTTTGTTTCTTTCTTATATATGTTGTGTGCCTTCTCATACAATTTTGATGAACCATTTTGCTCTCTCTTTTAAAAAATTTAGAAACAATTTCATTCTTCATTTAAAATATTGAGAAAAGGACAATTCCATTTTCACTCCCAGAATTGTCAACAGTAAAAGTCCTTTTTTTTTTTATTCTTTTCATATTCTACGAAACAATTTTTATGGTAATTACTTTTGACAATATTATTAGTAAAAGTCCTTTTTTTGTTCTTTTCTCATTGAAGTTGTCCACTGTTCCTTTTAAAAGTATCCTTTGATTTATTCTTATTTTTCCTCATTGATAATTGTAAAGATTCAAGCATTTCTTCTGTCAATATTTCTTTTTTTATTCTAAAAGATCTAAACTAGGCAGAATTGAAAAGGAAAAATAAAAACTAATTTTTGCCAAGATATGTATTCTGAGGCATGTCCTTTTTGGCACCTCTTGCCCAAAGGTGTATCTTTATTTTACCAGTTTAAGTTGGAGTGAAAATGAACCTAATCCATTAATTCTTTTATTTCATATTATAAAATTTCTTTTCTAACAGGAGAATTTAAAAGAGCATTTGGAGAATACCAATATGACTGATTTCAGCTGCTGTTTGCAGTTTTTGCAGGTTTGATATTTACTTCTAAATGATGCATATATATATATAGCATGAAGTAATAAATTAGCCAGCACTGACAGTGAGTGCTACAATAGCAACAACTAATTCTGTTTGCAACATGAGAATCCAAAGCTTCTTACCATTGGAAAACAACGTGGATCTATTATTAAGTGAATACAAAGTAAAGAAATGACCTTCGATATCAACTTTGGATGTGTACTATACTATTGTTATTACTAAGAAATTAAATGTTGAATCAATTTGTTATTATAATTTTATGATAACACAGAAGTATGTCATTGTTATTTGACTGCCATTTTTATGAGTTGAAATATTCCTTTTAATTCATATTATTTGCTGGCTTTACTTTTTAGTTTTGAAATTAATTGAATAATATTTGTGCTGCAATTGTTCTTTAAAAATATTTTCACAACAAGAAAAAAGAGCTATTTTAACACTTTCTTTTTTAACAGTCATAATTAAGTGTAAAAATTAATATATATTTTTGATAAATATCACAAATGTCAAAATTTCTATGTTTTCTTGATAAATAATTTGACCGTAGAAAATTACTCCTCAATTTTGACACTCATTTGTTTTCAATTTACTGCATTATTTCTCTTTTTCTCTGGGCTCTGTCAATTTTGGCATCACACTGCTCTCAGTTTGGAATCATACTACTCATTCTTTATCTTCAAAATCTCAGTTTATTCTTTAGTTTCAAGATCTCATCTCATTCTTTGTTAAAAATTTTTGTTGAAAATTTTTTATGGTCAATAAGTATTAAAATAAATAGTATTTTTGACGGTTAATAAGTATCACAGAAAATATATTCTCAAATTTTTCTACCAAATTATTTTTGACAGCCAATATTTATCAAAATAAGATTTAAACTTTTTTCACAATTACTTATATGTTAAAAATACTATTTTTGATAAAACTTTTATTAACATATTTTCATAGTTAAAAGTGTCAAAATTTGTTTTTTGGACAAATTTTAATTCTTTTTTTTTTACACATATAACCCTAAAAAATAATCTATATTGTTGTAGTGTTTTTCCCTTATATTTTTTTTCAACTTGTTTTATGTCTAGATTATGTTGTAGATCTTTTACTTAGTCAATGTCTTAGTTTTTGCTTAAAATGGTATTGCTATTCTAATTTAGCTTTTCGCTATTGCTTTTGGTTTGTTTTCAGGATGACATAATTAATAATTTGTTTCATTTTGCTGATATTCATTGTTTTGTTTTTTATTTTCTATTTATTTTAATTTGTTTTAAAAATATAATTGAAGCTAAAAATTTCTTTTACTAGGTGGTAGCCAACTAAACTATGTTGAAGCATAATTTCTTATTTGGATTTTGGTCTCTGGTCATTGCCTTATTTGATCTATACTTATTTTGGTTTATAGGTTTGGTGTTTGATACTGATAGAAATATTTACATCACAAATTTCTTCTCTCTAGCAGATTCTATGATGAAAATGCCACGTCAATGACATTTAGTGCTCTTGCGGAGTTAATTGAGGTTTGTGTTTGTGTTGAAAATTTAATTCAAATATGTATATATATGCTTTTACATGTAAATGTAAAATTCCTTTTAAGAAGCTGTGGTTATTAGGCACCATCCTCTTTATATCTTTTCTATAGCAAAAAATATTTTTGCATTTTGCAGGAAATGCGAATTAGGTCATGTTCTATTGTATTTGTTGCATTTTTTTGCTGAGTCAAAGGCTTGTCCATACAAGGTATTTCACGTAAGTTTTAGTCATCTGATCTATCATTGACATATGAGATTTTGATTTATGACCTATTAACATAGATATTCTCATTGCAATGACTTTTACTATTGAAGTAGGACGTGAAACTCCAATCCACATGGTAATTCTTCTTTCTTTTTATCTTTATCTTAGGCTAACTATGAATTTTGCTTTTTCAAATTCCATGCTTTCATCTTCAATCGATGATATCTTTTATTGCAGATTTTTTTAATACTTATTGGTTTATTTTTTTCTTATTGGGAAGCTTACATATTCCTTATCATTTTAATTGTTCTGTTGTTTCATTATAACATTTGTGCATTGAGTTGTTCTATTGTCTATATGCAGCAATTTTAGGCTATTGATACATTTCTTGGATTTTTGATTAAATTTTCAAATCCATTTTCTTGGGTGGTTGGATAATTTTTCAGATACATTTCTTGGGTTTTTAGTTCTTGAAAAAGAGAAGGCAAAAAATAAGTGTTTAATTTTAGCTTTGTTTCATGTTTTAAACTCCTAATGCATGCTCACTTTTGTTCTTCTCTTTTTAGCCATTGAGAATGCTATGACTAATATTCCAAAGGAAGACGCAGTTTGTAAAATTTGTGCTCATTATAATAAAATATGCTTTACTAAATTTTATAAAATATTAGAGGTAAATATTAGGTAAAACATCAAAGACTTACCCAAGAAAATGATGCTTTCTTTGTTCATGGATTTATTCCTCTATTTTTCACCTATTTTATTTTTTCCCTTTTTTTTCTTTTTTAATTACAGTATTAACGCTGTTTTTGAATCAATTTGATATAAGATTCAAATTTTCTACTATTATGGATTGTTACTATTTCATGATGAAATTTTTTACTAACAATTTTGTTTTGGTGATTCTATTTTTTGAAAAGCTTTCAAGCTTAATGGACTATCAAAATTTCTATATTTGTTTTTTGTGTGCTTTTCATTATAAGAAGATTATTAAGTTACTTAAAGATCAAATTAGAAATTCGGTCCCTCAAAAGTACAGTTGACATGAGATTAAAAAATTTGTGGTATTTTCAACCTTAAAATGCATTTTATAGTTTATCTTAGAAAGGTGTTATATCTATTTGACTAAATTTGGGATTTTAGACATAAATATACTCATTTTGTAAGGGTTTTCGACATCAATTTTTTTCTTTTTACTTATATAAATCTCTATATATTAATATTATGTCTTTTTAGCAACAGTAGTAAAGACAAAAATTCTAGCAAATGAGTAAGAGGACCAATTCTAAGAAATGAGAACTTGCTTCTTTAATGATAGAAAAGCAGGCAGTCTCTTAGCATGTAGGGTAATCTTCTATGTTTCTCATACTATTAATGAAAGGTCTTAGATAAATTCTTTTTGCTTATCTTACTTCATAGAAGTGTATATTTATTTTACTTTTGGTTTTTTGGGGACGTTCTGTGCTCTTTGTTGTTATTACTTTTAAAGTGTTTGGAGTTTTATTATTTCATTATACTACTTTGAAGTTGAATAATTCCAATTAAAGTAATTTTAGCCCTAAAATCATGAACTACGAAAATGGTAACTTAGAAGTTTAGGATATGTATGTTATGCTTAGGTTCGATTGATAAATATGCATTTGTAGGTCACACCAAAGACAGGTTATGGTTTTGTATTTGTTATTGGACCTATAAAAGTAATAGAAGGTTGAGGATAACTCTTTGACTTTTTGTTTCCATGAACCCATGTATTTACAGACCAAAAGCCATAGATTATTTTCATAACTTCATTTTCAATTAATTTCAGTTAAGCAACAAGTCATGCTACTTCTATTGAGTTGTTGATAAATCATGTTGAATGTGAAGGCCATTGTTTTATTGAATGAATAGATTCTCTGTTTGGGTGTTATTTTAAATGTGAAGGCCATGAGAATTTGGTTTTGATCATTATATTTTTCTGCTGGTATTTTCAGTATGTTATATAAAATACTTCAGTTATTGTTAGAGAAAGTCAATCATATATTTTATTACTAATTTATAGGCAAATAAGTTTTTTAAAGAAAAATCAATTGGGTATTTTATATGTGAAAGCAATTTGATAATTTATAGTGTTTTAAATTTTAGAATAATTTTTTTGCTATAACACTACAAGATACACGGCAAATGGCGGCTGCAAATTACCAGCCGTTTCTGGAACCGCTGCCAATTAACAGAATAGCAGCAATGATGGGAGTGTGCGCCTGAAGCATTTTTGACTGATGAGATTAGTGGCATTTTTGTCTCCCAACCGCCTCAAAGAACATATTTTTGGACTGTTTAATAAAATTTTTGGCAAAAAACAAAAGACATACACTGCCGTCGTGACTCATTCCCTCCATCAGTTCCAGCAACTTTTTCTGTGTCGTCGTTCTTCTCCGTCACTGGTGTTTTCCCTATGCCGTCTAGCTCGGTCGTGCGAAAGGAAAGTGAAAACGGTCGTCCAAGTCTCCTCAATCCGCGGTGCACGTCCGTGTCGTCGTCGGCGTCCGTTTCATCCGTCCGTCCTGGTGTCATTGTCGGTACCCTCCCCACTTCACTGTTGTGTGCTGCTCGATCACTCCCTCTGCCCTCTCTCTGGCTTGTTCTTACCCTTTCTCCTTTTCCCCCAATTTAATTCTGCCCTAATTTTGCTGCTCCCAATTTTGCCCCAATTGTATAACTATACAAAATCAAGAAAAAAAATTAAGTTTCTATCTACATCATCTAACATGGTGTTGTTGTTAGATTCTGTGTATAACATGGTGGTGGTGTTAGATTCTGTGTATGGAAAACTTTTTGAAATGTGTCAAATTAGAGATTCCTAGTTTAAACTTTGAACCAGTGTTATATTTTCTGTTCCTACGTGTTTTTTTTTTGTATTAAAATTGTTAGCTGGAAAGAGAATTTTGTTACATTAAGCAAGAGCTAGATGATTTCAATAATAGTAGTTATCATTGCAACACCTTTTAGCTCAATATTTTGAGTTTACTAGCAAATATATAATTGACTTAGGTCCACCCATGTCAGTTTTCAAGGATCTCAGTTCAGCATGCAAGTTAGATAAGATGGTATAATGAATTCTTGAAATAAAGAACTCTCTTTGATAGAAATCTGCATTGTTGGGTCTAAAGTGTAAGCAAGGAAGCACAGAGCATAAGGAAATAGTGACTACTCTTCACTGTTTAGCATTCTTAAAGGAAATCAATGGGGCCAATTAATAGGCTTAGCACTATGTATTCATCTTTGGAAACCATGTTCAGTGAATGTCAGCATGTTCAAAAGAATGTACGAGTCTTGTAGTTCAGGTGATGAGATTAAAATTATTTTATAAGAGGTTATAAAGAAGGAGAGTGGATGTATGGTTATATTAATTTGTTAGTTCTCCGCTTTAGTCTCAATCTTGTTTGTGCATAATTTCTTCACCTCAAGTGTCATTCATCTTTGTTACTTTGCAATTTGATATTGGAATCTATTTTTTGCACTTTTAAAATCAGTTCATGGATTTTCCTGTGCTCAATGAAAGTTTTATACCAGTTAAGAATAAATACGCATACACCCAAGTGGTGGATCCCAATGCAAGCTTTGTTACAGGTATCTATTTATTTATTTATAAATTACTAAAGCTTAGTTTTTGTGTTCAATAATGCTGGGTTTGTGTGTTTAAGTTGTTAGATATGCTAAAATATGGAGGTCTAGCTAAGTTATACTTTGAAGAACAACTATCATCTGAGGTACAATTAATAATTATATATGCATTGAGTGTTGTTTAATTTGATGAATTATAAAATTGAATAATGTGTAAATAAAATTAGGAAAAGGTTATAAGAATGGAATATCATACATTTGAAAGTAGCGATGTGTTCTGCACTAGACTCGCCTTTGTCCCTAAAGAAGAAGGGGGTATCGAAATGGAAGAAGAAGAAGATGATGGTTAGATCATTGCTTTTGTTCACTATGAAGACACTAACTTATCACAACTAGGAACTACTTCTTCTTAATTATGTTCCATGCCATGTATTTGTAGAATAATAATAATAATAATTATAATTGCATGCATGAATGCATGTTCATATAATTGAAAGAAAGAAGTTAAATGGTGAGGCAGTTGCCAAGATTACATTGCCATGAAAAGTTCCTTACGGCTTTCATGGAGTTTTCATGCCAATCTCTTTTTAGCCCCCAACTCCCTTATCATAGATCTATTTATGTTATGTATATATGTCATTGATATTTAGCCATCATATTATACATTTAATATAATAAGACCAACACAATGCAATGCTTGAATATCATTATATTTCAATCATTATAATGTCAAGATTAGAATAGTTGAGGTTCCATTTCAAACTGTTAAAAAGAGATGAAAGAGTCAAAATTAGTTAGAGTAATAGCAAGTTAGTTAAGAATTCTGTTTTCAGTTAGTGCTAGAGTAGTAAACTTTTCTCTTTGGTCCTTTGAGTATATATACTCTGACAGAGTAGATCACCTTGCTTTTGACCAGAATTTTGTCTTTAACTTATTATGATATTGCAGAATCTAGAGGATCAAAGTTTATGAGTTTTCAAATGGTCTTTTTTGTAAAATTATACTTCAAGTAATTAGCATTAGTCTTTTCTAGCTCTGCTGTGTTGTATGGTAGTACTTGAAATATGCTCATTGCTTATATCAGTATAGTTTACATGCAGCCATCATCAATTCATCATCATGGTATTATCTATATAATTTGGATTTGCTAGTGCCTACTCTTTTTTCAATTAGTGTTACACTTCGTGTATTATATTATCAAGAATTTTTCGTTCTCTTCTGATAATTGTAATAAAAATCAGTTAAACCTGTCTCTAATTTCTTTTGCCAATTGTTTGATAGATGGACCCCTTTGATGGTTGCTCGTTCATGAAATAGAAAATGGCTTGAGGACATCTTAAAAGAACCTCCATCAGAGAACTTAGAAGTTCTTTCTTCACCATATCTCTCTCTTCCACTTATGAGCATTGTCAAAATTGCTAGGTATGTGTTCATAGAACTATCCTAACTAACCTTGGGAGATTCAACCAATGTAGACATTTTTATTTTACATGTACATTTCTTAGAGAAAATATTAGTCTTGAGAATACTGTAGAAGTTTAACATTTAATTTTATCCACTTGATTGTGTTAAGTTACATATTTATGTCTCAAACTTTGTATATTCTATGGCTTACCAATACTAATCTATCTTGGTATTTATGCATAAAGAGAATGTTGATGGAAGACAAATGAACTAACACTATGTCTAGATTCATGTGCGGTTTGTCTAGAAAAGAAGTGTACGGTTGCTGTAGAAGGTATCTCCTCTTATATTGAAATGACAAATAAAACATTTGATTCTTTAATAAAAAAATTTTGTAAAGAGAATAGGTTATAGTAAAGAAAAATGGCCTAAACTATTGTAATTAGTCAGCTTTCTTATAAGCCCATGTATGAAATTGCGGCAGTTCAAAGTTGTCGCATTTTTTTAAAACACCCAATATAGATTTGTGGCGATTTTAAAACCACTGCAAAATTTTTTTTTTTTAAAATCCACTGACCAAATAGCGGTGGTTTTGAAACCGTTGCAAATCAATTAGCTGATTTGCAGTGGTTGTGCCAGTAGTTCGTTAGAACCGCCATAAAATCAAATCTTCACCCCTTAATAGGCAACGCTTGCGGAACTGCTGGAATTTCGTTTCGCGGCAGTTTAAAACCGCCGCAGATTCCCGGTTCTATTTAAAATTTTGACATTTTGATTTAATAAAAAACGTTTTCATGAATAATAAATTTTTAGAATTTAAAATGATTAAAATAATTAATAGACAAACGTATTAGATTTTAATTCCATATACTTTTTTTTAATTAATAAAACAAAGACATCAAGTAATAATTTAGTTAAATTATTAAAGTTTTACTTAAAGAAATAACACGAATAATAAATAAAATTTAAAATCCTAAATAATATATATATCCTTTTGTTTGAATTTTACATAATGAAAAAGTTCTATTTATTAAAAAATAATATATAATTGTTATAATAATGATGAGTGAATTGATTGGGTTATACATACACATCATGGATGAAGAAAAGTTTACTAGGTGTCATGATATTAAAGTATTTTCTTCAAGTAATATACTTTTAAAAAATTTGCTATTTGAATATTTTTTATACTCTATATTATTATTTATCATAAAAAGAATTGTGTCTAACGAAGTAGAAACAAATGAATTAAATATGTACTAAATATTATGTTAGAATAGTTTTACAAATAAAAAGAGATAATCTAAATATTGGATGAATATAATACGTTAATATATCGGAGGAACAATTTCAATAATTGATTTTATTTTTATATAACAAATTTATTTACTTATTTCACTTTTTTTATTAGTTAAATTGTGCTCTAAAAATTATTCCAATTTTTAAATATTTATTTTTTTATAATATCATTAAATATCAATCAACTATGTTAAGTGTATATCAAAATTAGTTATCAGAGTTAGTTAGCTATTAGATTAAAATACATGTTAGAATATAAATATATATTAAAAATAAATTAAAACACATATATATTTATATTCAAATACATTACTGACTAATTTTATTATACAAATAGTATTTTTGTATATCAATATAATAAAAAGAGATTAATCTCTCATTTCGTATAACATGTAAAAATTTTATTGTTCATATATAAAATTCTTTATCCATAGATAAAAAAAATTAAACGATGAAATAGATTTATAAAAACAGCCCGCGCGAAAGCGCGGGAAACACACTAGTTAATATATAATAAGAATGTAGTTGTGGTCTTTTCTTGACAAGTGTTGAGTCTCATACACTGACAAGTGTATAGGCTAAATGTTTGACAAGTGGTAAAACAATAAAAAATAATAAAATAATAAAAACTAAAAGTTCTGTAACATAGAAGAGTATTGGACGGGAAGTTCAAATTTAAAACTATTTTGTTCTAAACTTCCCAGCTGTTTATCACTTCCAAAATCATTCTCTATCTCAGCCTCATGTATATATGTTTGTTTCTTCACCTTTTTCATTAAAAATTCAAACATTAAAAAAATGAGAAGAGATTATCAGAGACAGAAATGCAGCGAGGTCCTGCTTGAGGGCGACGTGGGTAGCAACGAGGCGCTGGTTGTCAACGAGGAGGGATTGGGTCTGACGGTGGCAAGCTTCAACGCGTTCCTCGAGGACGGTGATAGGGATGGCATGTTACGGCCCAAAATGAGCCATGACCGGCGCTCAGGAAAATAGTCCCTTAGCAAGCCTAAACCGACTCAATTATAAGTTGAATAAGTTATAAATATTTTACAAATTCTAAAATAAATAGTTATATATACTTTTAACAAAAATAAAATAATTACAAATGGTTGGATCCTGCCTGTGACATATGGAGCATATACATCTAGGAACTCGACAAAGAATACGTACTCGCTGCAGATTGTTACTCTTGAATAAAAAGTCTCACATAGTCAAGTATTTGTTCCTGAAAAATGTTTTTTTAAAAAAAAAGGGATGAGTTTTACAACTCAGTGACTAGACAATACATTTATAATCGACATGAGACCATATAAACATTATTATCAAAGTAACTTTAATTAGAAAATAATAGTTAATAATAATAAGTGAATCAATAAGGGAGTTCTCATACAGAAATCAAATCAAAAGTCCACACATAGGCGGCTCCACCTTTATGGGTAGCCCTTTCCTCTTGTGTGTCCTAACAGAATAACAGATCTAACGTGTGGCCTACACGTTAGGCTAGCAACACCCCTGCTAGCTGGAGTCTGAGTCAGATGCATCTAAGTTAACGTCATAACCGCCGTTAACTACGGTTTTCTAATACGAGCCTCCCAAACCAATTCAAAACATATAGTTTCAAATACAATAAATTTTTAATCTCTCAAATATATAAGGTATCGAATCAAATCAATCAGATAATACTTTCTTATCAGAAATATTTTCACATCATACTTTTTCAATCATAGAAATATATTTCATAATTTCTAAGTGAGTGCCAACAAATAATTTAATACTTCAAAAACATATATTCAAATAAAATCAATATTCTAAAATAATATAAAGTTTTATCAAACATATATATAGTCTCATGTAAAAATTCCTAATATATGAATTTCATAAGAAGAATTATTCAGCTATAATAAATCAAGTATTATAATCAAATCAAAATTCTTCAATAATAGTTTTATAAATATAATTAAAACTCATAATAGCATAAACCAAAAGCTTAACGGTTATAAATGTAAAGCCTACTCACAGCATGGTCCTAACGGACCGAAGAGACTAAACCCAGAATGTGTCTCACGACAGCGACAATGACCACAACACCAGGCAGTCATTTCAAATCGAATACAGAGACAAAGGCATATATAATTCTGGAAGATCCAAAACAGAACAAACACAAAAATAAATCAAAACAAGGACAAGGTAGAAAAATGAATTAGTGGCAGAGATAAGGTGAAAACATGACAGACTAAGGGAAGAAGCTAGACCAGAACAGTGGCAAGGTAGTGTTGCCAGTGAGTTTGGAAGCTCCGACGTGTTTTCCGGCGACGGTACCGCTGTTCCTGGCGACTAGAGGCATGGCGACGAGTCTCCTTCTCCTCCGGTGAGTTCCTCCTCCCCCCTCTGTTCGTGTATGGTGATGTTTCTCTTTCTACGAACTCTCTCGTTCTCTCCCGCTAGAGCTCCTCTTCCCGGAAACCCAACAGTGGCAGCGACGGTGCAGCAGCTTGGCGATGGGGTCTCCATCGGCAAAGACGGATCTGATGACGATGAGACTGACCGTGTCCCTCTTCCTCGCGGGTCTTCCTCCTTCTCGGCGACCATGATGGCGGCACCGCAAAACGCTAATGGCAGCGACACTCCTCCAGCTTCCTTCAACTCGCAGACTCCCTCTTTCTCTAGGGTTGACGTCGATGGCGACTTGGCAGCAGCAGAACTTCGGCGGCGAGGCGTGGAGGCAGCAGCCCCTTCTACCGTTCTCTCTTTTTTTTTCTGCGTGGGTGTATTTGTGTATGGTGTGAGTTTTGAAAAGAAGGGGGCTGTGGTTGACGAGGAAGAGTGGAAGTTGTTTAGTAATTTAGGGTTAGGGTTGGGTAGGAGGAATAAGGGTAATGTAGGAATTTTGATAAAATTAAAGGGTAAGATAGTAATAATAGAAAAAAAAAGCTTGGGACATTACATGGCATGTGCGGTGGCAGAGGAGGAAGGGTGGGGGGAGACGGTGGTTGACGTCGAGGCGAAAGACCGAACGAAGCAGAGAAGAAAGTACGACGGAGGGAGAAGGAGAAGAGGGTGTCGACGAACCTGCATCCACTGCAGAACCACATCGCAATCGCTCCTTCGCATCCGGGTAGCAGGTGCTGTGAAGATTATTACGACGTTGTTGTACGTAGGGGATTTGAACACTGAGGTTGATGAGAGTGGTTTCAATTCAACCAAGAATAAGGTCCTTAAAATTCTTCATATTCCCTTCTTATCTTTTCCTTTTTGGTTTCTTGGAATTTTTATTTGTGCTGCAAAAAATTTGTAACTTTTCCAAATGTAATTTAGATTATAAGTGTGTAATGAATTTTTGTGCAATTTTTGGTCTCTCTAGCAAAAAAAAACAACAACAGGGGGAAGAATGAATTTGTGTGGTATGAACGCCTTCTGTGGGGTTGAAGCCTGAGATCAGAATCTCTCTTATTTGCCTCTGAGTTTTTTTTATTGTCTCTAATTTGGTTCAATAGTTAGTATTATGCAGTGTTGTCTTAAAATTCTAAGTTGTGTAGTTGTGTTATCTTAAAATTCTAAGCTGTGTAATTGTGTTATCTTTAATCTTTGCTGGATCCTTAATTGCACTTTCTTTGGTATAAATCTCTTTTATTAACAAAAGTTAAACACAGTCGCATTTTTAGTTTTGATAAATTTACTCATAGTAGTTACTTTTCTTTTTTTTTTGTGTTAGCATTTATCTGAAGTTGTATGAAGAAGCTTTTAATCATGAACTGATAATGAACCTAAAGTAAAGTGTTATTAGAACACTATAACCAGTTGTTATGATTCGGAGATAGTTGATAAGGAGAAGTATGTTCTTTTATTTGATCACTTTATCAATAATTGTTTTGAGAAATTATCCAGGCACCTGTCCACTCAATTGCATCAAATGCTGGAGCTGAGGGTGCTGTAGTTCTTGAAAAATAATTGGAATAATACAATCCTAATCTAGGAAAATTATAAGAGTTTCTTTCGATGGAACAAATTCATTGGAGTTTCAATGGAGCTATTATAAGAGTTAACGTGATCATTTTTTTCATTATCATTGTCTCACTTTGGGGGGGGGGGGGGTTAAACTGAGACATTATGAGTCAACTTTGAACCATTATATCTGTTGATATCTACCATTAAATATAATGACTGACTATTGGTTTCTGTACTTTGTTGCTCATCAGTCATAATTTGATCTTCGCCATTAAAAAAATATTTATATTAATCACAACAAACTTTTATTGCGAACATTAGCTTATCAGGGTTGTTTGCTTCATAATAAAGTTAAAACTATTAATTATCATCTTCTATACATTAGTGACCTCAGTTTTTAAAGGAAGTAATTTTTGTTTTTACTCCATTGTTGTAATGTATAGTCTTCTATAATGGAATTGATGGTAAAGTAACATGCCCAAATACCTGCTAGAAGATTGGAAAAGTTGCTTGGGATAAGATGATAAAGAAGACTGCTACATATCAAGATAGTGTCAAGCTTTAGAAGGAAGAATTTGAAAAAGCAAAATTAGCTCTGACTAAGTATGAGGCTGAACTTTCAAAATTAAAAAAAAATAAGAAAGCAAACTTAAAGATATCATGCAATAGCTAAAAGGTATCACATTTCGTTGTCTTACTATTTCCTATGCTTCCATATATATTATGTGATGATGTATACTAATATATATTTGAGTATTCTTTTGAGTTTCTTACCTTTTGTAAATGGATTTAATTTCCCTTTTCTCCTTATGGAATGTTTATTGGCATAAAGAAAGAAAGAAAAAGTAGGACGAGAAAAACCATAAAAAAATTTCTAAGACTGTACAGCTTCAAGATTTTGATCAAATTCATCTTACATATGCTAACATGTTGGAATCTAAATTAAATATGATCTACTCATACCCAGCATTGGGTTTAGTATGTATCACTGAGGAATGTAGCTCATGAATTGTGTTAGTTTTTTTCTTATTTCATTTTATTAGCTTAATATATTTTTCTTGAATTCTATTGTTTGGTTTTTGAAAAATATAAAAAGGTAATAGAATTTTATGATTTGTTAATACAATTTTATGATATTGTCTTAATCGTGCTTTTTATGTGTTTTAGGCATTTCTTGCTTTTAATAACTTTTGTTGTCATTACCTGATCAACTCGAAATGCCCTTGATTTCTCCTTATTATGAACTATTGAAATGCCCTTGATTTCTCTTTATTATGAACTATGAAGCTTATGATTGACATCAAAAAAATTTCCATAACTACATAATTTTACTACTAGAAAATTAGTTATTACAGACAGATATTTCTGACGGATTTTATCCCATGAAAATACAGACGAAATTTCAGAGAGATTTTTTGTCGGAAAACAAAAAATAAATTAGCATAAATTACAGACGGAAAAGAAAATCCGTCGATAATTCCGTCAGAAAAATTAATTTTTTTGTGGAAAATGATTACAGACGGAAAATCTGTCTGTAATTTAAAATTTTCCATCGAAAATGTTATATTCTGCGTTTTATGATCGATTGTGCCAAGCTCTATTCATTCACAGCACCAAATCAAACGAGCTCAACTTAGCATTTCCCTCTCCGTCGACGAGCTTCTTCCCCTTTCCTCACCCACAGTGCCACCGCCGGCTACCCTAACCGCCGCAGCTACCTTCTCCTTCTTCTCCTCTTTTATAAATTATTACTACTGTAGATTATAGGTGAGTAGGAGATATTGGAGATCATTGTAGTAGGCTTAGGGTTTTCACTTTTCAACGATTTTAACCTTCAACCCTTTGTTGTTGTGATTGGAATTTGTAAGAGCGAAAATGGACGAAACCAGAGGGCAAAACCGTCACGATGAAAGTTGAACCCTGATGAGCAGATAATTTATACCATTTTTGGCATTATTTTTACATAGTTTTTAGTATGTTTTAGTTACTTTTTATTATATTTTTATTAATTTTTATTCAAAAATCACATTTCTAGACTTTACCATGAGTTTGTGTGTTTTTTTATGATTTCAGGTATTTTCTAGCTGAAATTGAGGGACCTGAGCAAAAATCTGAATCAGAGGCTGAAAAAGGACTGCAGATGCTGTTGGATTCTGACCCTGCTGCACTCGAAATGGATTTTCTGGAGCTACAAAAGCTCAATTGGCACGCTCTTAATTGCGTTGAAAAGTAGACATCCTGGGCTTTCCCACAATATATAATAGTTTATACTTTGCCTGAGATTTGATGGCCCAAACTGGCGTTTAAAGTCAGCCTAAAATATCTTGGCGTAAAACGCCCAAACTGGCACCAGAATTGGAGTTAAACGCCCAAACTGGCACCCAAGCTGGCGTTTAACTCTAGGAACAGCCTATGCACGAAAAAGCTTCAATGCTCAGCCCAAGCACACATCAAGTGGGCCCAGAAGTGGATTTCTGCACTTAGTTATTCATTTTCTGTAACCCTAGGTTACTAGTTTAGTATAAAAACTACTTTTAGAGATTTATCTAGGTCTCTTTTACCTTTTGTTCATCTTTTGATCATAGATCATTGTACACGTTTGGAGGTTGGCCTCATGGCCATGCCTAGACCTTTTTCACTTATGTATTTTCTACGGTAGAGTTTCTATACCCCATAGATTAAGGTGTGGAGCTCTGCTATTTTTCATGAATTAATGCAATTACTACTGTTTTTCTATTCAATTCACGCCTACTTCTTCTCCAAGATATACTCTTGTACTTAATTCAGTTAAGTCAGAATGAAGGGGAGACCCGTGACAATCACCCAATCTTCGTTACTCGCTTAGCCAAGATCCGCGTGCCTGACAACCACAAGCGGTCTACATGATGTTCGACGTAGTCATTGGACGATAGCCGGAGTATATTCTCTTGGATATCTAATACACGGACCGAGTCCATGAGATTAGTATCTTCGTGGTATAGGCTAGAATTATTGGCAGCATTCCTGGGATCCGAAAAGTCTAAACCTTGTCTATGGTATTTCGAGTAGGATCTAGGAAGGAATGACTGTAAAGAGCTTCAAACCTGTGAATGTTGGGCGCAAGTGATAGTGTGAAAAAGGATCAATGGATCCTATTCTGACGCTAGCGGGAACCGACAGATGATTAGCCATGCGGTAGCTGTACCTGGTATTTTTCATCCGAGACGAGAAATCCGACAGTTGATTAGCCGTGCAGAAACCGTAGAGGACCATTTTCACTAAGAGGATCATACAACTTGCCATGGAAGGAAGTAACACATGGTTGGAAGAAGGCAATAGGAAAGCAGAGGTTCAGAAGCAACAAAGCATCTCCATACGGTTTATTACTTAGACGACCCAGTGCACTTGCTGGTTAGTTACGCGGAGTTGTGAAAAGTGTGAATCACAATTCCGTGTACCAAATTTTTGGCACCAGTTGCCGGGGATTGTTCGAGTTTGGATAACTGACGGTTCATCTTGTTGCTTAGATTTGGTATTTTTATTTTATGTTTAAAGCTTTTTATTTTAATTTTTGAAAAATTACAAATTTTTTTTTAAATAATATCAATAATAATATTTAGTTTTCTAAAATGTTCTTCAGAATTTTTAAGAATAAATTCTAGAGTTTCATGGGATATGTTGAAGCCTGGCTGGCTGTTTAGCCATGTCTAATCTTTTGGACTGAGACTTTCACTTCTCATTGACATGCTTGTATGTTTTATGCTAAAGCTTGGCTGGCTATTTGGCCATGTCTAATTCTTTTGGACCGAAGCTTTCACTCAAAGCTTGGCTGGCCATTTGGCCATGTCTAATTCTTTTGGACCGGAACTTTAGACTAACATTGCATGATTCCTGGAATTCTTATTAAAAATTTTGTATCTCTTTATTTCTTTTTCAAAATAATTTCGAAAAATACAAAAAATTTAATGAAATCATAAAAACAAAAAATATTTTGTGTTTCTTGTTTGAGTCTAGTGTCAAATTTTAAGTTTGGTGTCAATTGCATGCCTTTAATTTTCTTTAAATTTTCGAAAGTTCATGCATGTGTTCTTCATGATCTTCAAGTTGTTCTTGATGATTTTCTTTGATTGATCTTTACATTTTCTTGTTTTGTGTCTTTTCTTGTTTTTCATATGCATTCTTGAATTATTAGTGTTGCATGTTTTTTCTTTTCTTAAAAATTTTGAAAAATATGTTCTTGATGTTCATCATGATCTTCAAAGTGTTCTTGGTGTTCATCTTGACATTCAAAGTGTTCTTGCATACATTTTTTGTTTTTAATCTTAAACTTTTATGTTTTGTGTCATTTTTGTGTTTTTCTCTCTCATCATTAAAATTCAAAACTCAAAAAATATATCTTTTCCTTATTTCAATCATAAATTTCGAAATTTTAAGTTAATTTGGTCAAAAATTTTTAAAATTTGGTTGTTTCTTGTTAATCAAGTCAAAATTTCAATTTAAAAATTCTATCTTTTCAAATCTTTTTCAAAATCAAATCTTTTTCATTTTTCTTTCATATTTTCAAAAATCCCAAAATTAATTTTCAAATTTTTTTTCTTATTTTTATTTCATAATTTTCGAAATCTTTGCTAGCATTTAATATTTTGATTCAAAAAAAAATTTTCAAGTTGTTACTTGCCTATTAAGAAAGGATCAATCTTTAAAATTCTAGAATCATATCTTTTAGTTTCTTGTTAGTCAAGTAATCAACTTTAATTTCAAAAATCAAATCTTTTTAATTTCCTTTTCAAATCTTTTTCAAAATAAATTTCAATTATATCTTTTTCAAAATTTAATTTCAAAATCCTTTTCTAACTTCTTATCTTTTCAAAATTGATTTTCAAATCTTTTTCAATTAACTACTTGATTTGTTTGTTTGATTTTAAAAAGTTTTCTATTTCAATCATATCTTTTTCAAAACCACCTAACTACCTCTTTCTCTCTCTAATTTTCGAAAACTACTAACATTTTTTTTTAAATTTCTTTTTAATTAACTAAATGTTTTAATTTTTAATTTTATTTTATTTCCTTTTAATAATTTTGAATTCTAACTAATAATTAAAATAAAAACAAAATTATTTTTCTTTTCTTTTTAATTATATTCAAATTTCTTCTCCCTCTCATCTCTTTCTATTTATTTTATTTATTTACTAACATTCTTCTTCTTAAAATTCGAACCCTCTCTCCCTCTCTGTGTTCGAATTCTTCTTCTTCTCTCTTCTTCATTCTACTCTTCTATTCTTCTACTCACAAAGGAATCTCTATACTGTGACATAGAGGATTCCTCTTCTTCTCTGTTATCTTCTTTTTCATATGAGTAGGAACACGGATAAGAACATTCTTGTTGAAGCTGATCCTGAACCTGAAAGGACTCTAAAGAGGAAGTTAAGAGAAGCTAAAGCACAAAACTCTGGAGAGGACCTAACATAAATTTTCGAAAAAGAAGAAGCCATGGCAGCCAAAAATAACAAAAATAGTGGAGATGCAAGGAAGATGCTTGGTGACTTTATTGCACCCTCTTCTGACTTCTGTGGAAGAAGCATCTCAATTCCTACAATTGGAGCAAACAACTTTGAGCTTAAGCTTTAATTAGTTTCTCTAATGCAGCAGAATTGCAAGTTTCATGGACTTCCATTGGAAGATCCTCATCAGTTCTTAGCTGAATTCTTACAAATCTGTGACACTATTAAGACCAATGGGATTAATCTCGAGGTCTATAGACTTATGCTTTTCCCTTTTGCTGTAAGAGACAGAGCTAGGATATGGTTGGACTCACAACTTAAAGATAGCCTGAACTCTTGGAAAAAGTTGGTCAATGCTTTCTTGGCCAAATTCTTTCCACCTCAAAAATTGAGCAAGCTTAGAGTGGAAGTCCAAACCTTCAGACAGAAGGAAGGTGAATCCCTCTATGAAGCTTGGGAAAGATACAAGCAATTAATCAGAAGGTGTCCTTCTGACATGTTTTCAGAATGGAGCGTCATATGTATATTCTATAATGGTCTGTCTGAATTGTCCAAGATGTCATTAGACCACTCTGCTGGAGGATCTCTTCATCTGAAGAAGACGCCTGCAGAAGCCCAGGAGCTCATTGAAATGGTTGCAAATAACCAGTTCATGTATACTTCTGAAAGAAATCCTGTGAATAATGGGACAACTCAGAAGAAAGGAGTTCTTGAGATTGATACTCTGAATGCCATACTGGCTCAGAACAAGATATTGACTCAGCAAGTCAATATGATTTCTCAGAGTCTGTCTGGAATGCAAGCTGCATCAGGCAGTACTAAGGAAGCTTCCTCTGAAGAAGAGGCTTATGACCCTGAGAATCCTGGAATGGAAGAGGTGAATTACATGGGAGAATCCTGTGGAAACACCTATAATCCTTCATGGAGGAATCATCTAAATTTCTCATGGAAGGATCAACAGAAGACTAATCAAGGCTTCAATAATAATAATGGTGGAAGAAATAGGTTTGGCAATAGCAAGCTTTTTCCATCATCTTCTGAGCAATAGACAGAGAATTCTAAGCAGAGCCACTCTGACTTAGCAACCATAGTCTCTGATCTATCTAAGACCACTCTCATTTTCATGATTGAAACAAGGTCCTCCATTAGAAATTTGGAGGCACAAGTGGGTCAACTGAGTAAAAGAGTGACTGAAACTCCTCCTAGTACTCTCCCAAGCAATACAGAAGAGAATTCAAAAAGAGAGTGCAAGGCCATAAACACGTCCAACATGGCCGAACCTATAGAGGAAGGAAAGGCAGTGATTTCCACTTAGAGACCATAGAGATTCCACTGAACTTTCTGTTGCCATTCATGAGCTCTGATGAGTATTCTTCCTCTGAAGAGGATGAAGATATTACTGAAGAGCAAGTTGCTCAGTATCTAGGAGCAATCATGAAGCTGAATGCCAAGTTATTTGGTAATGAGACTTGGGAGGATGAACCTCCATTGCTCAGTAATGAACTGAATGTTTTGGTTCAACAGAAATTACCTCAGAAGAAATCGGATCCCGGAAAGTTCTTAATACCTTGCATCATAGGCACCATGACCTTTAAAAGGGCCCTGTGTGACCTTGGTTCAAGTATAAACCTCATGCCACTCTTTGTAATGGAGAAACTAGGGATCTTTGAGGTACAAGCTACAAGAATCTCACTAGAGATGGCAGACAATTCAAGGAAACAGGCTTATGGACTTGTAGAGGATGTCTTAGTAAAAGTTGAAGGCTTTTACATCCCTGCTGATTTCATAATCCTAGACACTAGGAAGGATGAAGATGAATCCATCATCCTTGGAAGACCCTTCCTAGCTACAGTAAGAGCTGTGATTGATGTGGACAGAGGAGAGTTGGTCCTTCAATTGAATGAGGACTACCTTGTGTTTAAGGCTCAAGGATCTTCTTCTGTAACCATAGAGAGGAAGCATGAAAAGCTTCTCTCAATACAGAGTCAAACAGAGCCGCCACACTCAACTTCTAAGTTTGGTGTTGGGAGGCCAACATCAAACTCTGAGTCTCTGTGAAGCTCTCTAAGAGCTCACTGTCAAGCTATTGACATTAAAGAAGCGCTTATTGGGAGGCAACCCAATGCTATTTAATTATATTTATTTATTTTCCATTGTTATTTTATGTTTTCTTTAGATTGATGATCATGTGAAGTCACAAAAACAACTGAAAAATAAAAAACAGAATGAAAAACATCATCAAAAATAGCACACCCTGGAGGACAATCTTACTGGCATTTAAACGCCATTAAGGATAGCAGAATGGGCGTTTAACGTCCAGCCTGGCAGCATTCTGGGCGTTAAACGCCAGAATGGGCAGCACTCTGGGCGTTTAACGCCAGAAAGGGCTGTCTGGCATCTGGCTGGCGTTAATTGCCAGAAATGGGCATCTGGCTGGCGTTTAATGCCAGAAATGGGCAGCAGAGTGGCATTTAACGCCAGGAAAGGTAGCAGAGCTGGTGTTAAACGCCAGAATTGGCATAGAATGGGCATTTGAACGCTAGAATGGTGCAGGGAGCAGAATTCCTTGACACCTCAGGATCTGTGGACCCCACAGGATCCCACCTACCCCACCTCTTCTTCTCTCCTCTTCACACCTTTCCATAACACTCTTCCCCAAATACCCTTAACCAATCCCATCAATAACTCTTCTCCAAATATCCTTCACCTATCAAATCTTACCCTCTTCTCCATAATCTTTTCACCACTCACATCCATCCATCATAAAACCCCACCTACCTCACCATTCAAATTCAAACCATTTTCCTCCCAAACCCACCCACCCATGACCGAATTCCCTCTCTCCTATCCTATAAATACCCCTCCTCACTACCTTCAATTTCACACATCATACACACTACTACTCCCTTGGCCGAAACCTTCACTACCCTCCATCTCCTCCATTTCTTCTTCTTTTTCTACTTCTTTCTTTCTTCTTTAGCTCGAGGACGAGCAAACCTTTTAAGTTTGGTATGGAAAAAGCTCTGCTTTTCTATTTTTCCATAACCATTAATGGCACCTAAGGCCGGAGAAACCTCTAGAAACCTCTAGAAAGTTGTGGCCAAGAAAAAGGTGATCCCCGAGGTCTCCTTCAAGCTCAAAAAGAGTGAATATCTGGAGATCCGACATGAGATTCAAAGAAGAGGTTGGAAAACTCTCACCAACCCCATTCAACAAGTCAGAATTTTAATGGTTCAAGAGTTCTATGCCAATGCATGGATCACTAGGAACCATGATCAAAGTATAAACCCGAATCCAAAGAATTGGCTCACAATGGTTCGGGAAAATTACTTGGATTTTAGTCCAGAAAATGTGAGGTTAGCATTTAACTTGCCAATGATGCAAGGAGATCCTTACCCTTTCACTAGAAGAGTCAACTTTGATCAAAGGTTAGACCAAGTCCTTATGGACATCTGTGTGGAAGGAGCTCAATGGAAGATAGACTCAAGAGACAAGCCGGTTCAATTAAGAAGACTTGACCTCAAGCCCGTGGCTAGGGGATGGTTGGAGTTTATCTAACGCTCTATCATTCCTACTAGCAATCGATCTGAAGTTACAATAGACCGGGCTATCATAATCCATAGTATCGTGAATGGAGAGGAAGTAGAAGTTCATGAGATCATATCCCTAGAACTCTACAAGGTGACAGACAAGCCCTCCACTTTGGCAAGGTTAGCCTTCCCTCATTTCATCTGTACCCTATGCAATTCAGCTGAAATTGCCATAGAGGGAGACACCCTCATTGAAGGAGACAAGCCCATCACTAAGAAAAGGATGGAGCAAACAAGAGAGCCCACTCATGGACCTCAACAAGAGCATGAAGAGATTCCTCATCAAGAAATCCCTGATATGCCTCAAGGGATGCACTTTCCTCCACAAAACTATTGGGAGCAAATTAATACCTCCTTAGGAGAATTGAGTTCCAACATGGGACAGCTAAGGATGGAGCACCAAGAGCATTCCATCATCCTCCATGAAATTAGAGAAGACCAAAGAGCCATGAGGGAGGAGCAACAAAGGCAAGGAAGAGACATAGAGGAGCTCAAGCACTCCATAAGATCTTCAAGAGGAAGAACTAGCCGCCATCACTAAGGTGGACCCGTTCTTTAATTTCCTAGTTCTTATTTTTCTGTTTTTCGAAAATTATGCTTTATATTTATCTATATTTGTGTCTTTATTACATGATCATTAGTGTCTAGTGTCTATGCCTTAAAGCTATGAATGTCCTATGAATCCTTCACCTTTCTTAAATGAAAAATGTTTTTAACTGCAAAAGAAAAAGAAGTACATGAATTTCGAATTACATCTTGAAAGAAAAACTAATTATTTTGATGTGGTGGCAATACTTTTTGTTTTCTGAATGAATGCTTGAACAGTGCATATTTTTGATATTGTTGTTTATGAATGTTAAAATTGTTGGCTCTTGAAAGAATAATGAAAAAGGAGAAATGTTATTGATAATCTGAAAAATCATAAAATTGATTCTTGAAATAAGACAAAGCAGTGAAAAGCTTGCAGAAAAAAAAAAAGAAAGAAAAAGAAAAAGTAAGCAGAAAAAGCCAATAGCCCTTTAAACCAAAAGGTAAGGATAAAATAAAAAGGATCCAAGGCTTTGAGCATTAATGGATAGGAGGGCCCAAAGGAATAAAATCCTGGCCTAAGCAGCTAAACCAAGCTGTCCCTAACCATGTGCATGTGGCGTGAAGGTGTCAAGTGAAAAGCTTGAGACTGAGCGATTAAAGTCGTGTTCCAAGGCAAAAAGAGTGTGCTTAAGAGCTCTGGGCACCTCTAACTGGGGACTCTAGCAAAGCTGAGTCATAATTTAAAAAGGTTCACCCAGTTATGTGTCTGTGGCATTTATGTATCCGGTGGTAATGCTGGAAAACAAAATGCTTAGGGTCACGGCCAAGACTCATAAAGTAGCTGTGTTCAAGAATCAACATACTGAACTAGGAGAATCAATAACACTATCTGAATTTTGAGTTCCTATAGATGCCAATCATTCTGAACTTCAAAGGATAAAGTGAGATGCCAAAACTGTTCATAAGCAAAAAGGCTAAAAGTCCCGCTCATCTAATTGGAACTGTGCTTCATTGATATTTGGAATTCATTGTATCTTCTCTTCTTTTTATCCTATTTGGTTTTTAGTTGCTTAGGGACAAGCAACAATTTAAGTTTGGTGTTGTGATGAGCGGATAATTTATACCCTTTTTGGCATTATTTTTACATAGTTTTTAGTATGTTTTAGTTACTTTTTATTATATTTTTATTAGTTTTTATTCAACAATCACATTTTTAGACTTTACTATGAGTTTGTGTATTTTTTTGTGATTTCAGATATTTTCTGGCTGAAATTGAGGGACCTGAGCAAAAATCTGAATCAGAGGCTGAAAAAGGACTGCAGATGCTGTTGGATTCTGACCCTGCTGCATGCACTCGAAATGGATTTTCTGGAGCTACAAAAGGCCAATTGGTGCGCTCTTAATTGCGTTGAAAATTAGACATCCTGGGCTTTCTCACAATATATAATAGTCCATACTTTGCCTGAGATTTGATGGCCCAAACTGGCGTTCAAAGTCAGCCTAAAATATCTTGGCGTAAAACACCCAAACTGGCACCAGAATTGGAGTTAAACGCCCAAACTGGCACCCAAGCTGGTATTTAACTCCAAGAACAACCTATGCACGAAAAAGCTTCAATGCTAGGCCCAAGCACACACTAAGTGGGCCCCGGAAGTAAATTTCTGCACTATCTGCACTTAGTTATTCATTTTCTGTAACCATAGGTTACTAGTTTAGTATAAAAACTACTTTTAGAGATTTATCTAGGTCTCTTTTACCTTTTGTTCATCTTTTGATCATAGATCATTGTACACGTTTGGAGGCTGGCCTCACGGCCATGCCTAGAACTTTTTCACTTATGTATTTTCTACGGTGGAGTTTCTACACCCCATAAATTAAGGTGTGGAGCTCTACTGTTCTTCATGAATTAATGCAATTACTACTGTTTTTCTATTCAATTCACGCCTACTTCTTCTCCAAGATATACTCTTGTACTTAATTCAGTTAAGTCAGAATGAAGGGGTGACCCGTGACAATCACCCAATCTTCGTTACTCGCTTAGCCAAGATCCGCGTGCCTGACAACCACAAGCGATCTACATGATATTCAACATAGTCATTGGATGATAGTCGGAGTATATTCTCTTGGATATCTAATACACAGATCGAGTCCGTGAGATTAGTATCTTCGTGGTATAGGCTAGAATTATTGGCAGCATTCCTGGAATCCAGAAAGTCTAAACCTTGTCTGTGGTATTCCGAGTAGGATCTGGGAAGGGATGACTGTAAAGAGCTTCAAACCTGCGAATGTTGGGCGCAAGTGATAGTGTGCAAAAGGATCAATGGATCCTATTCCGACGCTAGCGGGAACCGACAGATGATTAGCCATGCGGTAGCTGTACCTGGTATTTTTCATCCGAGACGAGAAATCCGACAGTTGATTAGCCATGCAGAAACCGTAGAGGACCATTTTCACTGAGAGGATCATACAGCTTGCCATGGAAGAAAGTAACGCATGGTTGGAAGAAGGCAATAGGAAAGCAGAGGTTCAGAAGCAACAAAGCATCTCCATACGCTTATCTTGAATTTCCACCAATGAATTACATAAGTAACTTTATTTTATTTTATGTTTTATTTATATTTTAATTGTTCAAACCTCATAACCATTTGAATCCGCCTGACTGAGATTTACAAGGATGACCATAGCTTGCTTCAAGCTGACAATCTCCGTGGGATCGACCCTTACTCACGTAAGGTTTATTACTTGGACGACCCAGTGCACTTGCTGGTTAGTTACGCGGAGTTGTGAAAAGTGTGAATCACAATTCTGTGTACCAAACCCAAAAAGTGCGAAGCTGATTTGGAAGGCGACGATCTTGTTGATGTTCCCTCGAAGAAGCCAAAGACGAAAGATTCTTCGGTTGTCGAGAGCTTGGTTTTCAGGTGTGCACATTTTGCAAACAGAATTGCTTATTTGTTGAGAAATGTTTAGATTGTTAATCTGGATTGCTGAACAAACAAAATTCCATCAAATGTTTGTTAATTAGTCTCAGTGGATAATTAGGTAGATATATGTGCTCAATGTTGTGTTTGTGCAGACAAGGTGTTTGATCTAATGACTGAATTGCTTTTGATCTAATTGTAGTGCTATTAGTGATAGTTGAGAGTGCCTTAACTTGTCAACTTTTACTTCGTCTTCATTAGTACTTAGCTTCAGATTCTTAGATGCACTTGCGGATATTGTCACAATCAATAACATAACATTTTAAGATATGGCGCACGGCTAACTTGAATTCTGATCTAAAATGACATTTTACTTATTAATTATTATTGATTGTGAGCACAGTTCATGTGTGTTAACATATAAGTCCGTTTAGTTGATTTTCATGTCTAAGCTTTATGTTAGGCTAACATCAATTTCATGCTTCAAGAGGCATTGTTCTAATTCACGGTTACTTGACCTTTATGAGGCATGCGTCTCAAAGCATTCCACATAATTGTCTCAAATTCCTAAATATTTCAAGGGATCTTCAGATGAGTTCATTGATGCCAACATTCAACTCGCATTGGCTGTTGTGAAAAAGCTCTAGGAGAAACAGGAGACCCGAGCTTGCTTAGTAAGAAGACGCATTATTTTTGTCCCATCCTTACTTAGAAGAAATATTTATTTTCATGAATAAATTTTTACCTTCTGTTTTTCTGGAGAAGATCTTATGATATATGTTCCCGGTTGTAGGTCTTCCCTGATAAGCCAGAAAAGCGCGGAGCCTCCGAGTTGTTCAAATCAGCTCTGGATTCGATAATGAAAATACACTTATTATGATTTTTCCCCATCTTTCTAATGGATTTATCTTATTTTCCTACATCTTTCTTATTTTGAAGTGTCATTTTTATTGTGCATTCAGATTGATGGCATTACCATTGGTTCCTTAGATATGTCCCTGCTGGACCTATGACTTCATTTTTCCGATCCATTAGGAACACCCTTAATTTTGATTTTGAAGATAAAAATGAAGGTTTGTTCTTTGGGGAAAATGGCATTAGGATATTGTACTAAGTCAATAATTTTTTCCAAATTATCATGTTCAAAACTTAGGGATGAGAGAATGTATCAAAAATTCAAAATTAATAATAATGCATGATGACTTGATACCTGAACTGCAGATAGATGGAAGTCTAATGAGCCTCCATCACTCTACATATTCCTTAACTGAAGTATGCGTGAACTTGCAAATATAGAGAAGTATGTGGTATGGTGTCTCTGCCATTTGGAATGTTTCTTGAACCTCTTTTCACTTTTAATATTTGATGTGCTTATTAAATTTCGCTATTCCTTATTTGCATTGGGTAGTTGTTGGCTTATTCATTCAGAAAATATTTAGTTTTTTTCTTTGGTGATAATATGCAATGGAATATAAAGCTTGAATCCTTTCGTTTGATTTTGGGACAGCATGTATCACTCTTTTTTGTATACTATTTTCTTCCAAATCTAGATTTTGATGGCCTTTGTTGGCTGTATAAGCAATTCTTAAATTCTTAATTATTAGCTATTGAACAGGTTATATTTCTGACTCGTTTCATTTTGGTGGTAGTTACTTTAATGTATTTTATATATTGTTACCTCTTGAATTTTGCAGGAAAAATTTGCCGTGTCTACACCAACACTTCTATTTAATCTTGAACTAGACACACTACGGTATATTCTCTTTATATATACATACATGTTGCTGTGCCTAAATCCATAGTTTTAATATAATTATTTTTGACAGAGTTAGTATTGAATTTACAATGCCGATTTAGGCCTTTTGGGCTTCCCTCCCAAAGATTTGCATTACCGCTTCCTTTCACAATTTACTCCGGTATTCTACATTAGAATCAGAGAGTATTCAAAGGTGCCTCTTCTTTATTGAATTGTTTTTACCTGATCATTTTATCAAATAATTGGTATTGATTGTTTTCTTTTTATGTTTTTAAGACAGTTGCAATAGCACCTTATATTGTCAATTACAGTGGAGCAGTGTTCCACCAGTATCCAGGTATGGCTATATGGTATTTTGATCTTAGTATATAACTGGTACACTAGATTGTTACTTCATGGTTTGTTGTTCAGGTCCTTGGCAGGTGATGCTTAAGCAAGCAGATGGTTCTTACGCTTGCATAGCAGAAAGCGCAACCCGCTTCACCCTTGGTGAAGTAAATACATAATCTTCAACTCTTTTTACTTTTTAAACTGTAAACACTTTGGTATTAACTTTTATTTTGTTGGAGCTGAAGATAGTAGCTTATAAGAAAATCAAATTTTAGTTTTCTCAATTATAAAGAAACTCTTACCTGCCTCATTTGATATTGCAGGCAAGCACATGGTGGGAAGAAGATTTTGATTTGGAAGCATCTTCTGCATGGAGGAGCTGATCACTACACTGTAAAACTACTATAAGAGATTCTCTCTATTTTTTTATTTAAATGTAAGTTCTATGTAATATTCCCAATTTTCTGTTAGGTTATTGAGGTTCATTAAGTCAGATTTCAAAATTTCTGCAAGAAACTATTTGAGAACTTGTGTTGGTGTTTCTTTGGGCGCTTTGAGTGTGTTTGCTAATATGTAGATATATATTTTAGTCATGGATTTTCGGTGTTGTGCAGTTGGCTGTTCGCAAGTGCCCTGAATGTAGACAGCCACTACCCGAAAGCTATTCGCCTTCGGCAGATGAACCTTGGACGACTGGGATCTTTGGATGCACTGAAGATAGGAAAAGTTGTAAGTAATGCATTAATGGTCAATGTTAATAGTCTGTTTATATTTTTTTAGTGCTGTAATTGCCTTCGGTTTGATATAATCTAAACTAAGTCTATATAGGCTAGAGTGGATCCATGACCATGAATTCATTGATTTCTGACTAGTTGGCAGAAACTGAGTTGCAGAAACTGAGTTGCATAGACATTTGACAGCATCATTGTAACATAAAAATTAACCGAACACTTTCTTTGATCACTTTGTTGTCCTTCTTCCAAAATTATTAAAAATGATTTGGACCTGCTTCTGCTGCAATTTAGGTTAATATACAACTAAGAACCAACTAACTAACTAGTTCATATTTTCAATGCCCATCATTTCTATAATACTAGTTTATATCTGTCTTCCTTCTATCTTCCTTCTTTCTACATTTATTTTTTTTGTCTATCTCTCTCGCGCTTCTCTCTTCCTCTCTATATATATTATATGAAAGTGATGTTCTTGTTCTCTCCTTATTCTTTTGTTAAATTCCTCTGAAGTGGGTTGCCCCATTTCTACTAGTGCATTGTATAGCTTATTGGCTGATTGAAAATAGCTTAATTGTTCTTAGTTGGGATCTATGGAAATCATTACTCCTTGCATTGTATATTAGAATTGTTCCTAGTCCTAGTCCTAGAAATTGATTTTGCAACTTCTAAAAATTTTTGTTGGAAGCCCATGAATTAAAATATATAGAAGGCCAGATTTTTGTATTTTCAACTTTTGAACTGAGAACTAATTTACTAGTTTCATTTCATGGTAAATTAGTTAATTCATATGGTCCCTTTAAGCTGCTGGAAGCACCCCACAACTGGTGGCAAGAAGCATGAGCACCTGAAATTGCTTCTGTACAGATTGAATGGAGTGTCAGGGGTGGCTCTTTATGCATTCAATTGATATAATTTTCATTAGGATGTTGAGTAATGAGTTTTTTGTGCCATAACAAAGTGAATAACTTTCACTATTGACATTTTTTCATGTATTTTTCACTGTTGTGTACTTTTACTGACATGCAGTACTTTGAAATATTTTCAGGCAAGAAGTGTAGCCCTTTTCTAATTGCATTAAGAGATATAAAGCAACACGACATTACTCAAAGCATGCGCGGACTACTGGTTGATTGGCTTGTAGAGATTTGCATAATGTAATTTTTTTCATATAATACAATGTTATGAATTATAGCCGATAAATTTAGTACGGTTGAACAATACACTGAGGATTATAGTTTATGTATCAATACATTTTGTTTATATTTTGAATTATATTGACTTGCTTATTTATAGTATTTTTCTTTTAGTTTGATAATACGATGAATTTGTTTATTTTTGAAATATTATAAATATTCAAATACAAATTATATGAAAATTTGTATTTATTAAATCTATATTTATTTTGTATAAAAATAGGTTTATTTTGTAGTTAAAAAATCTAAAAAAAATTCTATTTTATCTTACAAACAGATTTACAGACGGATTTTCTGTCTATATTTAGAGTTTGGAGTGGTTTTCCAAGGCTCTAATTACCGACGAAAAATCTGTCGAAAAATCTGTCTGTAATTACAGACGGAAAATCTGTTAGAAAATCTGTCTATAATTACCGAAGAAAAATCTGTCGGAAAGTTCGACGCCTAAGGAAAATGGATGGAGAATTTACAGAGGAAAAATCCGTCGGTAACTGGTAAAAATCCGTTGGTAAATAATTTCCGACGAGGTTTTTACAGAGGGACAAAATCCGTCGATAATTTCGTCGGTAACCAAAAATCCGTCTGTAATATAGACCAAATCTGTCTGTAAATCTATCTGTATTAAGCAATTTTCTAGTTGTGTTTGCTATATTTATTGAAAATTTTATAAGAATGAAAATTATCTAACACTTTTCATGGTATATGGGCAAAACATCTAGAAAGGAGTAAAAAATTATTTCCTTTTAATAGATCTCCAAAGTTGAATTTTTTTAAAAAAATTATGTCTTTTTGTTTAATCTGCTTCTCTTTTTTTTTTCCTCATAGTTGATCGGATAATTAATTTTGGTAGGGAGTGTAAGTGGATGAGGGAGTGTTCTAGCACCAAAAGCATCTCTTGAAGCTTGGCAAGGATTGTTATGATGTTCTTAGAAGAAAATAAGAATGTTGCTGCTTTGACAACTAAAGTTAAGGTTAGAAAGTAGTCAGTTTTGAAAAGGGCTAAAAAAATCCTTGAGAAAGGAGGATTTATAATGTTAGGTATTTTCTTACTTCTTTTATTATTGTATTTAAGTTTTTAGTAGATTTCAAAACTAACTTATTCCAAAAGTATTTATCTGTTTATGTATATGATAGAAAAGCATTGATTTAGTGTGTGTGTATATATAAGAACTTTTAAAAACAAGTACTTAAAGTGCTAAGGAGATAGGTTCTTTCATATGTACTGATACAGTATGCATTTGTTTGTGTGAAGAGGAATTAGTATATGAGTTCATAATAACACTATTCCTTTCTAAACTAGATATTTCATTTGGCTTTTACACTAAAAACAGAGGAAAAACAAGTTTTGGAAAATGCAGTTTTTATGATCCTAATTTCTTTTCCTTGACTCTGTAAACTTAAAAATAATACTTGAATCTCATTGAATGTACCAGTTATTAATTCAACATGGTGTTTTAATTATACCATATATCCTTTCCTTCTATCTTTATTTTTAGAATTTGAATGAATTGAATATTTTATCTTATTTTTATGGCTTTTCGATATGTCTTTAGATTATTGTTGTATATTTTTTTAAAATTTTCTCATTTTGATCGGTATCGAAATGTTACAACTTTGCTTAGCCGTGATTGCAGTATTCAAAGGAGGCACCAAAAGGTACGAAAGTTTCCTGTTATCACATATAATTGCTTGGTAAAATAAAGTATTATTTTTAAGGAAATGCTTTCATAGTAGTGTGTTGTAATTTTCGGTGGAAATATTTGAGTAGGATATAATATATAGCTTTAATTCATATTATCTAGGATGTAGTTACTTTTGTTTTGATATTACCTTATAACTACTGTCTGCTTCATAAAATAGATCAAACTATTAATTATTGTCTTTTGATAAATTGGTGGCCTCTGCTTTTAAAAGAAGTAATTTTTGTTTTTATTCTACTGACATAATGTATAGACTGCTTTTGAAGAGAAATCTTGCTCTGACTAAGGACGAGACTGAACTTTTAATATTGAAAAAAAAAAGAAGAAAACTCACTTGAAGATATGCAATAGCTAAAAGATATCTCTTTTATGACTAATTATTTTCTATGCACTGGGTATAGCTAGGGGAAGTATTTAGTTACTTTGCATCTTCGGTCGGTTGGAGGATTCATAGGGATAAAAGGGAAGTGTGGTTGTCCCTGTTTTATAAGTAATTTGGTGAATATGGCAGGAGTGAAAAAATCGAATCTATAGTAAAAAAGAAAGGAGTCTAGAGGAGTGGTACATAGTGGTGATTCAAATGAGCAACAAATAAATGGAAGATAGAAATTATTTTTGTCTACTATAGTTTTGGTGTTTGTTGTTGCCTTGGTCTAATCTTCATGTTTTTGTTTTTTGTTTTGCAAAAAAAAAAACTCTTTGACTACTGCAATATGAGGAAGTTCCAATAAGTATAGATAATTTATATATGAACTGCTTTGGTAATAATAATGTCTTGAGATGGAGACTAATCCTTTGTGTTTTTATGTGTTTGATTTAGAAAAACAGGTCCAAAGCAATTTTTTTTCATTGGGATTGTACATGGTTCCTTTGAAAGAAGATGTTAACTTAGTAATTTCATCTATTAATAACAATTTAGTGCAATATAAGATAAGATTGTAAAAAAATTGAGTTATTTTTAATATTCATCATTATCAATTATGTGAATTAAAGGTGTGAAAATTGAATATTAAACCATTTTTGTAAACATGAAAATTGTGTGGATTAAAAATATGTTTCTTGCATTGTGTTATTTTATTTTTTCTTATTATTATTAGTAATTAGTAACCAATTAGTTTCTAGCTGTTTAGTTTTAATTTGTTGTTGGGTCATAAGCTGTGTAATTTGATTTTTGAGTCATCTTAATTTACAGTGGTCAAAATTCATGACATTTATTGGATTTTTTTTAATATCAATTTTTTAGTACCTCAAATTAATTCGGGCTTAATATTCTATCTCTCTGGCAGGTACTAACATATATATATTGCAAAATCATAATTTATGCCCCAAAAATTTGAAGTTGGCCATGATTTACATATATTCAAATACGAATAATATTTTTTTTATAGTGACTTGGATAACTTGATAGCATGCACCACCTTCTTAGGCTTCTGTTTTAGTTTTTTATTCATGGATAAGCTTTCGATACGTATTTATGTGTATTATATTTATCAATTGTTTATTATGCAGTATTGGATACATGTCTTAGTTGCTGAGAGTTTGAAGAGTGTTTAAGCCTTTGGTGTAAATTAATTGTTTGCTATATATTTGTGTATATAATAATGTTATGGGTATTATATTAAACATATTAGTAAAGTAATAATATTATAAAGTATAGTTTGAGTCTTTTGATATATTTAATAAGTTGGTGCTCCCCTTTTAAGTATACTCTTCTGTTCTTATTTGTTGAGCATCTGACATGATTAACCAATAACTAAAATTTATTCTTAACATTTTGTTATTGATAGTCTATTGCGTTTGTCTTCTATTAACCATATTATTATTTTTTTTTAATTAATTTTATGTCTTATCTCATTTCTTAAATATTGAATATCTGATGTTTTGATTGACCTGCAGCTAAATTTTAAGTCTTTGTAGAAAAAATAACAAATAAATATGAAGCAGAAGATTGATAAATGTGTAAAAAAAAAATAGCTGCTGAAATATATTTTTTTATGTTTTTTTATAAGAGTCTAATTAGAATTATGTTAGTTTAATTGTCCAAAATTTATTTAGTTATTTTGTATATTTTTTAACATCAATACTTCAACATCAATGAACTTTGTATATTTTTATACTTGAATAATATATTGTGATAAACTTTTTTATCTTCTATTGAATATGCAAAGCAAAAGCAAGAAATTTTTGAAATGAAGGCTGGAATTGATGAGACAGAAGCTTTAATAAATTAGCTAATTATATATGTTTAAGTAAAACAAAAATGTTGATCATATTGTATCAACTATTATGTTAAGTAACTGTATATCTTAATTGCTGGTTTGTTTTATTAGAATAATTATGCTAATGAAGTTATATGACAAATGTGTCTAATCTTTTGAAAATAAATTATTAATTTTTGTAATTAGTAGTTAAAATTTGTTTATACAGTATTTGAATAATTTTTATTGAAATTTATTTATTAAAAAATAATATTTCAATATAACAAAAGAAATTAATCACTCAATTTATTTATATACTAAGTAAATTAATTTTTTAATAAATATATATTAATTTTTTTCATAAATTATATCTAAATATAATAAAATAAATTAAATACACCGATTCACGAGATTTGTCATATCAATTACAAGGTAAGAAAGCAAGCCTCATTTAAAGATCATATGAAAGGAAAAATTGCACACTACATGAAAACAAAGGAATCCGAATTTGGAATTGCATATATCCGAATGGCAGAATAATGTAACTAATGTGTGTATATCAGTTGGAAGTTTGGTTGTTAAAGATTGTTGAAACACTACTGTATATAGTGATTTTTATTTAAAGTATCCGAAAATAGCATTGTGATAGAAAATTGGTGATGTAATGATAACCATTATTTTTGCCGTTATGAGAACGGTGAATATTATGATTCAATTAATATAGTTTGTTATATGTCGACGACATGATCTAAAACCTTATAATATGTTTATTAGGATTTTACTGCACACTTTAGCTTGGTTCATGGGTATTAAATAACACACATTAATGTAATTTTATGTGTTATACGATTATTTAATAGTACACTTATCATAAACTGAATAGTTAGATTCGAGTCTAAATATATAATTGAATGTCACATAGTTAATAATAATTGTCTATGTAATTACAATAAAAATATTTATATAAATTATTTAATGTTTTTTTATGTATAACAATAATATAGTATTACAATTTTTTTTTAATATGGATACATAATAATTTTTTCGCATACAAGTGAAATCCACTGTTGAAACCAAAATTGATACTGAAAAATGATTTTCTGCTGCATCTCTATTAGCTTTGGGTGGAATATATACATACACACATCAGTCTAACAAACTAACAGACTAAGCTAACAAACTAACAAACTCCTAATCTAATAGAAAAGATTCTTCTCTAAATAAGGCTAACTAACTGCCTGCAGTAAATAAATAGCAATCTGCTAATACTCCCCCTCAAGTTGGTGAAAAAATGTTAATGATTCCCAACTTGCTGATCATGTTCTTAAACAAGGTAGGCTGTACAGCTTTTGTTAAAACATCAGCAAGCTGATGTCCTGACTTCACATGCACCAGCTTCACGGTACCGTCCTGTACACGTTCTCGAGCAAAGTGACAATCCATTTCGATATGCTTGGTACGCTCATGGAAGGTGGGATTCTCTGCAATGTGGATTGCAGCTTTGCTGTCACAGAAAATGAAAGGCGGATCAACTTGTATCTCAAAGTCCTGAAGCAGCCGCATAATCCACACAACTTCAGCAGTGACATTGGCAAGTGCTCGATACTCTGCCTCAGCCGTGGACCTCGAAACGGTGTCTTGTTTCTTCGACTTCCATGAGATTAGAGAATCGCCAAGGAAGACGCAATAGCCGGTAGTGGATCGTCTGGTTTCGGTACAGCTTCCCCAATCAGCATCCCCATATGCCTTGACCGATAAAGGGGAAGAAACCGAAAAAAGCAAGCCCTGCCCAGGTGCAGCCTTCAAATACCTCAAAACATGATAAACAGCATCCAAATGGGTAGTGCGAGGAGAAGACATATATTGGCTCAGCTTGTTCACAGCAAAGCAAATATCCGGTCTTGAAATAGTGAGGTAAAGCAACCTGCCAATCAACCTCCTATATTGTCCCGCATCCTCGAGCAAATCCCCATCAGTGGCAGTAAGTTTTATGTTTGGATCCAAGGGTACAGAGACAGGTTTACAATCCGAAAAACCAGTGTCTTCAAGCAAAGAAAGGGTGTAATTTCGTTGAGACAAACAAATGCCTTCCTTAGATTTTGCTATCTCCAATCTAAGGAAGTACTTTAAGGGGCCAAGCACCTTGAGTTTGAAAAGACCCTGCAAAGTTTGCTGAGTTTGGGCAACCATATCACCAAGTTTACTAGCAACAATGATGTCGTCGACATATACAAGCACCATAACAAGTGAATCACCTGTTCCTCTATGAAATAGAGAATAATCTGATTTGGACTGAGTGAAACCAGCACCAAGTAAAGCAGTGGAGAACTTGGTAAACCATTGCCTCGAAGCTTGTCTCAAGCCATAAATTGACCTATTTAGTTTGCATACAAGCTTCTCCCCCTGCTCCCCCTTGCTGGCATATCCCTGAGGTAGTTGCATATACACCTCCTCATCAAGATCACCATTCAAGAAGGCATTATTAATGTCTAGCTGCAACAATTTTCAATTCTTCACAGCAGCAACAGCAAGGAGTAAACGAACAGTGGTGAGTTTGGCAATGGGTGAAAAAGTATCCTTATAGTCTACACCAGCTCGTTGACTGTTTCCTCTAGCAACTAAACGAGCCTTGCAAACATAAAATTTTATATGGAATAAAAAAAGTTTATTTCGACTATCAAAAATAGAGAAAGGAACAATATTTTACTCTGTATAATAAATTTTATGTAGGAGAAATTTTTTAAAGTAAAAATAATAACTATTAATATAAATGAATATATATTCACTACAAGATAACATAGTTGATATATATGTATTAGATCATAAATATATATTAATCTTTTATAAATAAATTATAGAAAAATTTTCAAGTGTACTAGTATATTGATGTTATAGTAATTTTTAATCGTTGATTTTAATTATAAAAAATATATAATATATATTTAAAATTAACGGTTAAAGATTACTGAAATACCAATGTACCGATATATTTAAAAATTTTTCTAAACTATATAAATACAATAAAATAAATTATGTACACGACCTGGATGTATCCCAAACTTTACACTAGTTTATAATAAGAAGAATGTCAAAGAGTAGTAAAAATATTAATTACTAAAAATGTTTTGCTACATAAATATAAAAAAAAAGTTTTTTTTTTTACCAATACGTTTGATTGCTAACATATTTGGTCCTCTAAAATATATGTTTTTTTGGTGTCTTCTAAAATATATGTTTGAATTTTAAAATATATAAAATTTAACATTTTATTTTTAAAATTGTTTTATACGTGCATCTAATTACATAACGTTATATTAATAAAAATAATTATCTTTTATATTAATTATGTGAATAATCATTTAAAAAAATAGTTGTAATTATATAACTGTGTAAAACTGAATTAAAATTAAAAGTTTTATTTTTTTGAAAAAATTCCAAATGTCGGTGGGCGGAATCTCCGCAAATTTTTGGAATTGCTATATACACTACATTTAATTTTGTGCTGTGCAGTTTTCGTTGACATACGTTCTTGTATCCCCAGCTTCGATGGTATTTATTGATGCATCAACCATGCATTTATTAGATTTCTAGGATCAACATCCATTAATAATCACACTGACTACTGACATTAACATTAATTTAGGGTTAAATTTGGCTAAACTTCTTAAATAAATTTTTTTAAAAAAGAAACTTAAAATATAAGAACTTTTATTAATAATAACTTTTAAATAAGTTATTTTGTGTTTGAAAAATTATTATAGAAGTCTTTGTTTTAAAGTTGTATAGCTTTTAAAAATAGAAGAAGTCACATTTTTTAACTTCTTTAAAAGCTCTTAAATAACTTTTTGAAAAGTTAAAAATTTATCTAAAAAATTATACCAAACACTATTAATATAACTTTTTATAAGTCAAAAGCTAAAAAAAAGTAGTTTTTGGAATTTTCCAAACGGACCTTTATAATAGAAGAGAAGAGTACTACGAACTATGTTGTACCAACACTGACTTGAACACAGGATATGATACAACACAGGATATGTTGACATACAAATTTTAAAATTTTATAAGACATATAAACACACATATATATAAAATATAAAATATTCTTTAGATAAATCGTAATGATATTTTCATATTTTATTAATATTAAAATATAAATTAATTTTTTAATTTTTTTAATATCTTATTTTAATTATATCAAATATTTAAAATATTTTTTGTTTTAATAAATAATAATATATACTATATCTAAATTTATTTTAGAATATATGTTAATAATAAGATTGATCACGCTGACATGTGATGGTATTTAGGTATGTCCAAGTGTGTCTAGTAAAGAATTTTTTATTTTTTGTTAAAATACGGTAGCAGACACATATATCGAATGAATATCAATGAGTGTCGTGTCCAAAATGTATCCGACATGTAAATACGACTTACTAAAATGTCCGTGCTTCATAGACTACGAACCACTGCAGCGATTACAGTACAATACACGAGTAACCCTTTAAAAATAGGGTTTCGTTAAAAGGCAAAAATATTATTGAAGAATTAAGTTTTTTATTTCAATATTTGTTAATGTATTAAAACATCAAAAGCTATCTTTTTTATTTAATTCTTTAAAAATATTTTTAAAAGATTATTCATACATACTACTTAATGATAAGGAAATAGAAGTAGAATTGAATAATTTGAAATATTAATATTCATATTAATATTAATTGATCCTTTTATTAGTTAAAGAAAATTTAAGAATATTTATTAGGAGAATAATATATTATTTTCATAAAAAATAATAATTTTATTTTAAAACCTTTAAATTTGGATATCATCAATTTTATTGAATTTTTTTAAGTTACTTATTTTTATTTAATTGATGAAATTCAAAAATAAACCCATATATATATATATATATATATATATATATATATATATATATATATATATATATATATATAAAAGGGTCAAACATAATTTTGTTACGATAAAAAGGTCAAAATAATTTTATTTATTTATTTAAGATTAAAGTATTTATTATTAATTATCCTTTATGAACAAATTAATATTTCTTTTCAATAGGATAGTTGAAATATTTTGGCTTTATCGATGAGTACTTTAAAAACACTAATAAAGAAAATAAAGACAATACTGTTAATAAAAATTCCATAAATTTTCAAATTATTATTAATGGATATTAACGTAGAATTCAAGCTATAATTAAGTCAAGAAAAAAAGAATGAAACGATATAATAATAATAATAATAATAATAATAATAATAATAATAATAATAATAATAATAATAATAATAATAATAATAATAATAATAATAATTACTTTGTAAATTTTTATAATTTTACCAAATTTTTAATTAGATATGTATACTTTTTTTTAATTAATTCCTTGTACTATTTTTAATTTTGTAATTAGATCTTTTTAGTGTAAAAAATATTAGAATTAATTAAATATTTTTTCGATCTCCGTAAATTAAAGATATCTATAATTAAGAATCTAATTGAAGCTTCGATCACATATTTTTTTAGAGAAATATTCTATTAATTTTAATATTTTTATATGACAATAACTTAATTATAAAATTAAAAATCTTATAAGGAGTCGATTGAAAAAAAAAGTATTAAAAAATAATTACGAATTTGGTGAAACTAATAAAATAAGTAAACTTAATAATAATAAAAATTAACATTATTGATTATTATCAATAAAAGATAGATGAAGTAGATGTTGACAAAATTATTTATCAAAGAATTAAACTCACTCACTATGTATCCATAGAGAGTAGCGAGGGTGGCATGGACCATAGAGAGAGAGAGAGAGAGGTTTTCTATATTTGTTTATTGAACATAGTTTAAATATAAATTTATCTATTTTTATTTTTTTGAATAGTAATTTTATAGATATTAATAAGTTAATTATAACAAAAAGCTAAAGTTAAAAATATGTAAATTTTGAAAAAAAATTAATTATAAGAGTTTGACCTCTTAGTGTTATAATTCTCATTTTGTCACTACCATAAATTTGACTTTGTTAAGAGACTAACTAGTGTGGCATGTTGAACTCAAATTATCTCTTAGCAAGATTTGGGTATACAGGGAGTCTTTTATCTCTGTGGAGTACTCACAAGCAAACGAACAAATAGAAGCTACTTATAAAGTTATCCTAAAAGGCTTGTGGAAACGGATAGATGGCACTAAAGGGTCACGGGTTGATGTATTAAGTGTCATCTTATAAACTTATCAAACCATTCCTCAATTTACTATAGGAGAATTGCCTTTCTACTTAACTTATGGGGAAGAAGTATTAATTCATGTAAAAAATTGGAGACCCAAACCCTAAGTTGTTACTTGGAACTTCAGATGATGGGGTCAATAAGGATTTACTAAAGTAGGTTCGATTAATGGATAACCTAGCAGAACAAGCTCTTAAATAATGAGTGGCAAGGAAATACAATTCAAAGGTCGAAAATGATCTTGTCTTAAAAAGATCAGCTGTCGAAACCTTGGCATTGAATGATCAAGGACCATTATTTTCCTTTATTTAATGAGGTTTTTGAAATCTTATTAGCATTCGTTCGAGATAGCGAGTAATTTAACGTCCCTTAAATTAATAATATGCTCAACGTGTAAGTAAAACAAGTGAACTACATACTAAGATAACGCATTTAGCTTGGCAATCCTCTTTTCTGTTGTGGTCCTACCTTCCTCAGAGTCCTTTAGATCTTCCTTCACCTTTCTAACGCAAGAGTAGCCTTCAAGCTTTGGTTCTGGATGATCATAACTTAAAGCTCTTTGTTTTCGACCCAAAAGGTCAGACAACTCTTTTTTCACATCAAAAAGAAAAGGCTGCCGAACTAAGGAGCCTTTGTTGAACCCTGAGAAGAGTATCCCCGTATCTTCTGTACCATTTTCAGTCTCCAGCATTATCAAGAAGGCATCAATAAACTCTTCAGACTTGAACTCCTTCTTCAAGGAAGAGAAGGCAGAGGAGAAGCGGAATGAGATTGGAGGGAGCGTTCACCTAAGTAGTGGAGGAAGAAACTTGGTCCCCAACACTCGAGTTAAAGGCAGAATTGACAAGTTTCAATGGAGTTGATTGATAGTTTCTACTTTCTAGCCACCTGCCATGTTAACAACAACAACAATAATAAAATTACTCGTGGCTCAGAAAGTACGATTTTTGTCTCAAATGGCAAATAGTATCTTTACTACATCTTTCTCTTCATCAATATTCAACCAATCACACTCATCTTTTGGATGCATTAAAGTGCCAATAAAGGTTAAATCTTTTACATTTTCTGAATTTCTGTGGCGTTTGAATGGAAGATGACCTCAATATTTTTTTAGATTTTTCAGATATTCTAGGGCGCTCTCAAAAAGCTCCCTAGGATGTCATAGGGAACCCACTTATAACATGAAAGAACCTGGTTGGGCAGGATAAACTACTATGCTGGAGTAGCTTTCCTTGTCAAAAGAACGACTTTCTAGTAGGAATAACCCTTCTAAGCACCATGCTGAGGGAAAAACCTACAAGGACACCACTATTACTTTTAGAATAAGGGTGTAAAAAAAGTACAAGAAGAAGTAAAGCCCAAAGAATATGTAAACAACTCATGCAAATGACATTTGGAAGAATGAAGCAAATGAACGAAGATATTTAGCAAGTATAAAATCTATTTACAAAGGATGAAAGAGCTCATTTTTTATTTGGAAAAAGGGGAGAGTTAATACTAGAGTAGAAAAAGCATTCTTGAGAAGATGAAGAGAAGTGTGGAAAAGCACCCAGGGGAAGAAGTGCTCTAAGAAGATGATGTAATTGAGTAATTTCAAAAAAAAAGGTCAATTATATTGCACATTTGAAAAAATATTTAAATAAAGTGGAATGCAGTGAGCTTTTAAATGAAAGGCAGTTAATAAAATAAAAAATTAGAAATTTCGTAAAGAAAAAATGTGCCAAAAGTTAAGCAACCCAGAAGTCAAGAAAGACTAGGATGCTTGGTTCGAGATAAAAAACTCGACAAATCTTCCTTAGAAAAGAAACACATATCGAGTATAGGACATTGTTCTAAAGTCTAAACTAAGACCAAGCTTATTGAGTATTGACCATTGTTTTGAAAATCGATTGGATCGACGTCAACTAGATTAATCGAGAACCAATCACCTAATCGGTTCAGTTGAAGTGCAAAATTATTTTGGAGAAAAGGACAAATTAGTCCTTGACCTTTTAACCCGCGGATAATTTCGTCCCTAAGTATTGAAAAATACTTTTAGATCCCTGACGTCCCTAAAAATTAGACGGATCAGTCCCTCCGTTCATAAGTCACCGTCAGACCCGACAGAAAAGGCTGACTTGGCTCTCCATTTGCTTACCTGGCTTAACGGCGTTTCCACGTGGCACGTTAGTGGGATGAAGCTTTTGAAAAAGGGACACATAAGTCCCTCTCACTCAAAACGAAGTCGTTTTGTGTGCTGCCCATTATATACACTCTCATCCCTTTCCTTGTGTACAATCCCTATTACACCCACAAAGCTTTTACAGAATTACGTTAAACCCTAAGGAAGACCAAAGATCAAACGCAGTTATACTATGTTTCTTCCTCCAAAAAAAAACCACCATCCAGACTGAGAAGGTTCCGGTGTGCATTCGCCGTCGAAGAGGGAGAACCAAAAGGTGTTGTCTGATTTGCCGTCTTCGTCACCGAAGGTAAGAATCAGTTGCATTGCTTAGTGAGTTGATTGTGTAGTTCAATAGTTATGAAAGTATGAACTATTGTACGTGCATGGTGATAGTAATGCTAAAAATTGTTTGTGCGTTGTAACCGTGAAATTTAGTGTTTGTTAGGGCAAAGGAAAGTTGTTGGTTGATTTCTGTTTCTATTTTTTGAAGGAGATTGATGTTTGAGTGTAGAGTTAGTTAATCACTAATTTCTGTTTTTTTTTTTTCAAATGGTTGATGTGTTTGTGGTGCTAGTTTTCCACCATGGAGGTAATCTTATCAGAAATAGTAATGGTTCCCTTGTTTATAAAAATGGAAAGATAGAGAAATTTTCCAAAATGGACCTGAATTTTGTGAATTTTGGGGACTTGATCACACTTTTTAAAGGCTTGGGGTACCAGTCGTACAAGTAGTTTATTGGTATGATCCAATGAGTGATGACATTGAGTCGGAGCTGCACAGTTTGACAGGGGATGCAGGGATTAATGCCATGCGAGAGGCAAAAATGAAGAATACAAAGACGAATGAGTTTTACTTGTACTTTGACCACCCTGTTGATGAGCCTGAGATTGTGGATGATGGTTGAAACAAAGGCAAGAGTCCTGTGTTAGAAGAGATTCAGAGTTCATCCTCAGATGATGGGTACGAGAGTACAGAGGACGAGCCATACAAACCTCCACCACCCGGATATGAAAGTGACAGTGATGATGGTGATAATAGTGCTGAGGACAGAGCAGGCAAGAGGAAGAGAGTTAGTAAGGGAAAGGAAAAAATTGTGACTCCAACTAAGCCATCTGCAAAGAAGCCAACTGCAAAGAAGACAGGTGTGAATAGGAATAGGAGAAGTTGGTTAAAGAAGGGACAAATGGCTGGAATGGGGGCACCTGAGGTGAATAGAAGGCAGCAGGCCAGGTTTGAGCCCAATGAGCAGCAGGCCAATTCTGGACCCAATAAGCAACAGCCCAACAGAGATCTAACTGTGAGGTTCTATGTCAGTGCAGTCCAAGATGATGATGATGACCCCATATATGACTACCATTATGAGGATTTACACACTCCTATATCATCAGATGATGAGTCCAGCAAGCACAGATTTCCTGAATTTGATGATGATTATGCTTTTGAAGAGGGCCAGTTTGAGTTAGGGACTAGGTTTGCAACCATAGAGAGATTTAAAGAAGTTGTGAAAGACTCTTTCATTGTTGAGGGTAGAGAGCTTAGGTGGATTAAGAATGACAGGGAGAGAGTTAGGGTGGGTTGCATGGATGATGAGTGCCCATGGTTAGTTCATTTGTCATACAACAAATCACTGCAATGCTATTAGGTGAAGACTTACAAAAATGATCACACATGTGCTAGGGACCTAGGGAGTAACGCTGCTGATCAACATTGGATTAGTAAGAAGATGGAGAAGAGAATGAGTACACAGCCTCACATGATAACAAATGAAGCTATTGACTTTTTGAGAGAGGAGTTCTCACTCACTGCACATCCCAAAATGGTCTATAGAGCAGTTAAAGAGGAAAGGAAAAAGATAATGGGCAATGAGAGGGAGCTGTACAATAATGTGAGGGATTATTTATTTGAGATTCTAAGAAGCAACCCTGGGTCCAGGGTAGAGGTGTGTGTAACTCCAATTCCTCAACCCCCCCTGTGTTTGATAAGCTCTATATAGGATTAGAGGCATGCAAGCAGGGGTTCAAGAGTGGATGTAGGCCTCTAATCCACCTTGATGGTTACTTCCTGAAAACATACTATGGTGGACAACTTCTAACTGCAGTAGCCCAAGATGTGAATAATCAATTTTATGTTGTTGCTTATGGAGTTGCAAGGTTTGAAACCAAGGAGTCTTGGAAGTGGTTTCTTACTCTACTTCAGGAGGATCTGGGGGATGTGCAGACCCATGGTTGGAACTGCATGTCCGACCAACAGAAGGTAACATTCACAACTCTTTAAAGACTTGATACTGGTTGAATTACTGGTTTATATAACTCCTTATATACATTCATAAATCATGAATGGATCACTCTTTATATGCCTAGTTTAATATACTGGTTGAATTACTGGTTTACATAACTCTTTATATGCCTAGTTTAATAAGCTAGTTGAATTAATGGTTGAATTACTGGTTTATATAACTCCTTATATACATTCATAAATCATGAATGGATCACTCTTTGTATGTCTAGTTTAATATACTAGTTGAATTACTGGTTGAATTACTGTTTTAATAATGCATTGTTCAGAAATTACTGGTAATGTTTAATGGTGAAATCTTCTTGTACTGTGTTAGAGATTGCTACCTACTTTGAAAGAAGAGATGCCAAATGCACATCACCAAAACTGTGTGATGCACATTTGGAAAAACTTCATAAACAGATTTAAGGATTTGTATATTCGGGAGATGGTTTGGGATTGTGTCAGGTGCACCACCATACCCGAATTCAAAGAACAGATGGAGAAGCTCAAAGGCATTAACCATGGGGCATGGAAATATCTTTCCAAGTTTGAGCCAGCTACTTGGGTGAAGGCATATTTCTCCCACGGGCCAAAAGTGGACAACCTCACGAATAAGATGTGTGAGGTGTTCAATTCAAAGATAGTCAACTATAGAAGCAAGCCTATCCTTACAATGTGTGAAGAAATTAGGTGCTATCTGATGTGGAGGATGGTTAAGCATAAAGAACTACTTAGTGATTATATTGGAAAGCTCGCACCAGTTCAGCAGAAGAGGGTGGAGTGTCTAATAAGGCCTAGCAATAAATGGCGCGCAGAGTGGACAGGTGATGATGCACGTAAGCGTTTCGAAGTTAGTCGTAAAGCGACAAAGGTGGACGTGGATCTCATCAGGCAGACCTGCTCCTGCAACAAATGGCAGCTGACTAGTTAGTTCTAATATATTGTTTTCTATATCTTAAGTTGATGGCTGAATGATGTTTTATTAATATTTCATTATGTTCTGGTTCATGATGTTGTTATCTATGTTAGGCATGCCATGTATCCATGCCATAGCAGCAATAAGGAAGAGGCATGATCATCCAGAGGATTATGTGCATCCATGGTTATGCATGGAGTCAATACACAAGACATATGCTCACTGTATTTAGCCTGTGCTAAGTGAGGAGTTTTGGAAAAGGACTGAGTATTCAAGGCCGGATCCTCCTATCATTAAGAGACCAATTGGAAGGCCAAAAGTGCACAATAGACAGAAGGATCCAGCTGAGCTAATGATGCAACAAGGAGAAACATTGAAGAGGTCATTCAAAGTCACTTGTAGTAAGTGTGGTTCAACAGGACATAACTACAAGACATGCAAGGGCGCTCCATCTAACCCCAATTGGAAACCTAAGACAAAGAAGTCCAAGAAAGGTTCCACATCTCAGTCATTGGCAGTCATCCCACTGTCACAGTCAGCTCCAACTGATAGTGTAAGTTATTCGCCAAAGGAGTAATCTGTTTGATTTCTTTACTGGTTAGAAATTTATAATTTCTGGTTGAATGTTTATTTAGTGTCTATCTATTGTATGGTTAGGATGCTCCATCTAGTCAGGATGCTCTATCTGGTTAAGATCATAACATACCTACTCAGCAATCCACACCTGCTGTAAGTTACTAATTGTTCAATGTGCATTATTAATTACTTAGTGAGTAATTTGTCTAATCTTTATTACTAATTATAATGCTTCTCAACCCAGGTCTCAACACAGGTCTCAAGTGGTGTCACCCCAGGTCCTTCCAACCCTGTGGCAGCAACACCAATAGCACCCCAAGTCAAGCCATGATCAATAACCAGAAGGACACCGTTTTGACCTCCACTCCAAGTTCCATCTACACTGGCCCAAAAAAACTCAAGCAACTCCATCGAAGATGAGGCCCAAGCAGAAGATATTCAGGTCACCAGCTCTACTATACCCCACTCCACTACCCCCTCAAAGTCAGCCAAATCCCATAGGCCCACAACCCCCTGTAGTCATCCCAGGACCAAGTACAGCAGCTACCCAGGAGACATTAGCAGCAGCAAGCACAACCACAACCAGAATATTCAAATTCATCCCTAATCCACCTTCCATTGTGCCAAAAAAGTGAAGATCTGTGTAAATTTGGGCATTCCACTATGCCTTGTGTTAGCTTTTGGTTATGTTGATTTTGCAGTTTGGCTTATACCTGTTTCTGCACAGTTTGGCTTATGCCTTGTATTTTGTGTTTGAAGCTTACTTTTGACATCTTAAGCTTCTTCAAACTATCCAGTTTAGGAGACTTGTTCATTTTGTGAAGATTTAGGAAACTATGGCTAAGGAAAACTTGTTTAGCAATATAACATTGACGTTATGATTTTTGCCAGTAAAGAATTTCATAAAAACAGTCGCGTTGTAGATATAGTCTCTAAACCGACAGAAATCCCTTCGTAGAAACGTTGTGGTTGTCACAAGTAACAAACTCCTTTTGAAATTGATAACCGAGTATTCAAACCTCGGGTCGTCTTCTCAAGGAATTGCAGGGAGGTATGTTCTTATTATTGATTATGAGTTGTAAATTGGGGTTTTATTAATGTATAAGATAAGAAGCAACAATAGTAAATGGCAGAGGAAATAAAATAATAACAATAAAAATAAACTCTTGACAAGGTATTAGAAATTGGAAGTCCGGACTTAGTTATCCTGAGTTACTAATTTCTCAACCAAAGCCAAGAATGTAGAAAGCTAAATTAAAATCACAAATATCTGGAATATCTCAGACAAAATACATTCAAAGTAGTAAAATCTAACATGGAAAAGTTCATAAGCCAATTGGGCAACATAAGTCAAATACAAATAAAAGCATTAGAGTATCTGAAAGTAAAAGAGAAATATGAAGAAAAAGGAATATTGAACCTGGATCGAGAGTCACTCTTAAAAACTAAGAGAAATCCTAAAACCTAATCCTAAGAGAGAGGAGAGAACCTCTCTCTCTAAAAACTGCATCTACTCCTAAAATTATGAATATGAGAGTTTGATCATGAATGGATGTATTCTCCCACTTTATAGCCTCTAATCTGTGTTTTTTGGGCCGCAAACTGGGTCAAAAACAGTCCAGAATTCGCTAGTTTCGAATTTTGCCATGCTGGATTTCCGTCACTGCGACGCGACCGCATGGATCACGCGGTCGCGTCGCCTAGCGTCAGAGGAACTATAGGATATTATATATCAAATCAAAGCCCCGGACGTTAGCTTTCCAACGCAACTAGAACCGCGTCGTTTGAACCTCTGTAGCTAAAGTTATAGCTGTTTGAGTGCAGAGAGGTCAAGCTGGACAGCTTAGCAATTTCTCCAACTTCTTGTATTCCTTCCACTTTTGCATGCTTCCTTTCCATCCTCCAAGCCATTCCTGCCATATGATCTCTGAAAACACTTAACACACATATCAAGGCATCTAATGGTAATAAGAGAGGATTAATAATAAGCAAATATAAGATCAAAGAAGCATGTTTTCAATCAAAACACATAATTAGGAAGGAAATATAAAACCATGCAAATAGTATGAATAAGTGGGTAAATAGTTAATAAAAATCACTCAATTGAGTACAAGATAAACCATAAAATAGTGGTTTATCAACCTCCCCACACTTAAACATTAGCATGTCCTCATGCTAAGCTCAAGAGAAGCTATAAAGAAATGAAGAGGAATGGTAGAGTGCATGAAATGCAACCTATGAATGCAACTACATGCTAAATGCTTTTACTTACTTGGTTAAGAGTAAATAAGTTCTCCAAGAATAAGTATGAACTGGATTTCACTAATTCAAATCATAAAAATGAAGTACAAATAGACTTGTAGAAAAAAATAGCTCATGAAAGCAGGGAACAAGGAATTGAGCATCGAACCCTCACTGGTAGTGTATACACTCTAGTCACTCAAGTGTTGAAGGTTCGATTCTCTCAATTCTCTACTAACCTTGCTTTCTAAGGCTTGCTCTTCATCTAACAATCAACATAATTTTAATGCACAAATACACATATCAAGAGGTCTTTTAAGGGTTGTAATGGGGTTAGGGTTAAGGTAGGATTGTATTTGGCCAAGTGGACTAAAATCTGAATCCTTAATTAACTTAAACTTTCCACCTAACTTAAACAATCCATGTAATCACAGTACAAAATCTAACTATCCATCAACCATGTTTTCCACATATTTATGCATTCTAATTTCAAGTACAATTCATATGCATTGTTTTCAACATTTACTTTGGGGCATTTTGTCCCCTTTTACTTATTTGCTCTTTCTTTTTTTCTTTTTCTCTCTCTCTTCTCTTTTTTTTTTATATATATATATACATATAAGTTTCATTTTTTTTCTTTTGTTTTTCTCAATGCATATGATTAATCTATTGAATGTATGAACATGTCCTAAACATTTCTTTCATATTTTTAGAAAATTCTAACATACTCAATTCTCAAACCAAATATTTCCAAACCCAATTTTCTCACACTTAAATCAGAAGCACTCTCACTAGTCTAAGCTAACCAAGGATTCAAATTAAGGACATTATTGTTTTTCGCTTAGAGTTAATGATGTGCTAAATAAAAGGAACAAAGGGGTAAAATAGGCTCAAAATTGGTTTGCAAGGGATAATGAAAGGTAAGGCCATATGGGTATGTAAGCTCAGTGAAACAAAAACCTCAATCATGTAAGTACATGCATATATCAAACCATGAAAATATAGAATTAAGTAAGACAAAGACACAATTTTAGAGAGAAAAATACACACTAAAACAAAATTTTGGTTGATAAAATACAACCAATTCAAATAGGCTCAAAAATCTCACAGGTTTTGTGTGTTCGAGTTCTAAACCATGTTCCAGTATAATATCTCTTCAAACAAGTGTAACATCAAATTTTATTCAAATTAGTGAAATTCTCTAAAAAGATTTCTTGAAAAAGAAAATATTACTTTAACCAAGTGGTAAAATATGCAAAAAAATCAAACAAATATGCAATCAAACATGCAAATGCAACAATCAAACAAATAAAATAAAAAATTTGGTGTTGAGTCAAGAAATAACTAACCCATGGAGATCAGTATCGACCTCCCCACACTTAAAGATTGCACCGTCCTCGGTGCATGCTAAGATGTGCAAGTGGACGGGGGTTGTGGTTTCTCAGCTGGGCTCTTTTTTTTTTTGTTCGTTTCTTTGCCGGCGGTTTGGGAGTAGCTTTCTCCTTTCCTTCCTTGGTGGCCATCCTGAAGAAGGAAAGAGAAAGTAAATTAAATTCAAATAGATATATATCAAGGAAGAGAATGGAAGAGTGGTGATGGATGCACGTTAGGATGTAATTGACATTAACACATGCTCTCGAGTACATGTGAAAAGCCAGCAATGAAAAATAGCCAGTGCATCGAAAGATAAGTAGATGCAGGGTGTTTATTGGCATGCCGGAAAAGGGCATGAGTAGCATAGACCAAGCATTACTTGTAATAAATTATATTCAATTAAAATAGTAAAGGGAGTTTATGAAAAGCAAGCATTAAATAGTATAAAGTATAATAGAGAAGTGCATAATGCCATATGGGCTTTTTCACAAACACATAGCATGTATGGTAAATAAGCTATTTGAAAGTATTAAATTGAACATGCAAGCAACCCTTTAAAAATATAATTGCCAAACAATTTTGCAATAATCCACAATGATATAAATAAATTTCCAACACCAATGAGAATAATGCAATGAATGAAATATGCAAATAAATAAACTAAAATAAAATGAAAAATAAGAAGAATGAGAAGGGAAAGAAAGAGAGGAGAAGTAAGTAAGAAATAAGGAGGGAAAAGAGAAAATAGGATTTGGGGAAGAGAAACACAAGATATTTTGGCATATGAGGTTAAGGTGTGCGATGCTAGCGATGCGGTCGCGTGGTTTACACGATCGCGTGAGTGGCCATCATGGGGATATGACGCGGACGCGTGGGGCACGCGTTCGCGTGGTGAGGCTTGGGCTTCCAGCACGATTCCAGCCCAACTCCAGCTCAACTTTCGGCCATGCACCCGGTTGACGTCGATTTTCAGGTCACGCGGCCGCGTGGGTGACGCGGTCGCGTGGGAGGCCATTATTCCCAGGTGACGCGGTCGCGTGGGGTGATTTGTGCCATTGGCACGCCTCCAGCGCTGCTCCTGTGAAACTCTCTGTTCGTATTAATATTGTCTCCCATCTCCTTGCGACGCGGACGCGTTGCTGATGCGGTCGCATCGCGTGCTCGCTCTTTTTTTTTTTTTAAATCTGAAAAATGAAGAATGCAGTGTTAATATGAATGTGATGCAAAAATCCAGGTTCAATAAAATAAAATAAAACTCGAAAATAAATAAAACTAAATAAAAATGAAAAATGAACGATCATACCATGGTGGGTTGTCTCCCACCTAGCACTTTTATTTAAAGTCCTTAAGTTGGACATTTGGTGAGCTCCCTGTTATGGTGGCTTATGCTTGTATTCATCCAGGAATCTCCACCAATGTTTGTATCTCCCGTAACCTCTGGGGTCCCAAACTAGGCATGTAAAGCCTTTGAGCAGCTTCAAACAGATTCTTAGGCTCCCGGGGTGTTGGATGTCAGAACAGATTCCAGGATCCCAAACCTTGCTTTTGCACCCGTTTTTGTTTTGATCTGCATTTTTCCAACCGGGTGAAAGGTGATCTGAATTCTCACTGCAGCGACCAAACAGCTTCCTAGACCCATTCAGTTGAGCTTTATACCAACCTTTGCGCTTAAACTTAAAGCTTCCAACCATGATGAACCTTGCAGGACAATTCTTACCACTGACCATTTTCCTCTTACTCTTAATGCCACAAAGAGCTCTAAGTTGACCATCCGTCTCCAGTAGCCCATATTAAAGTAGGATTAGAAAGCTAAGGGATATGAATTTTATCCACTTGAATGTTGTGAAGGATGATGGCAACTTAGGGGGAGGGGTTTCCAACAACTTTGGTAAGGTAATTTCAAGCTCCACTCCCTTGTGCTCTTCTTTGACATCTTCTACCTCTTGATCAACCTCTACAAAATCTTCAACCATGATTTGCCTTGGAGGTTGTACGCTCTTCTCAACATCAACATCAAACACCGTGGAAGGAGGCTCTGTGACTGGACTTTCCAATGGAGGTACAACATCTCTTAAGTCTGCAACTACTTCTTCCTTTTTAATAATTGCTGCTTTGTCCAGTTGTTTAAGTATAAAATCGTACTCATCCTCGATATTTTTCTTTCCATGACAACTCCTTTCAACTATTCTTTCATCTTCAAGGGTCTCTCCTACCCTTACCCGTAGGGCCTCCTCTAGCTCTTTATGAAGTATGGATTCGCGAAGATGATCCCTTCTCTCTTGTTCCATGTCAATAGCATTATTGGGATCATGTTGCTCCTGGATTGATGGATGTGGGTGCTCTTCCATGGATGGTGGTGATGGAGTGGAGAGATCATTTTGTGGTTGAAAAGGAAGTGCACTAGAGCTTGAGGGTTGATTGTTGAAGGTATTTGGTGGTCTGATTTGGGCGACGAGAGCTTGCATAGTAGAGTTTAGATTGGCAAGTGCTTTCTCCATGGAGGTTTGGGGTGGATCTATGTATGGTTCATTTGGTTCATAAGGTGGTTGGTATGGTAGATGTGGGTTAGGGTCATATGGAGGTGAATGGTGGAAAGGGGCTTGTGAGTATGGTGGTCCAAAGTCATGTTGAGGAAAGGGTTCATAGGCATATGGTGGTGGTTGTTGATAGTCCACTGGAGGTGGTTGTTGCCATGAGGGTTGATCAAATCCTTGTGGCTCCTCCCATCTTTGATTGTTCCAACCTTGATGCCTGTTCTCATTGTAATTTCTTCTTCCTGCAACATAATTGTAACCAGACTCATAGCCAAAGGGGTGAGAGTTCATAGTAGCAAAATAAAAATTAAAAATGAAAATAAAAATAAATTTAAATTAAAAGGTTATTTAAATTTTGAATTTTTGAAATTTGAAATTTGAAATTTGATTTTTGAAATAAGATAAGATAAGATAAAATTATATAAATAAAAATCTGAAAATTTTTTTTTCGAAAAAAATTAATTAAAAATATTTTTGAATTTAATGAGGAAAGAGAAAAACAATAAAATGACACCAAATTTTAAATTTTTAGATCAAAACGAAGAAAACAACTAAGAACAGCTTGAAGGTCAAGATGAACACTAAGAACAAATTTTTGAAAAATTTTGTAATAACTAAATAAAAACCAATAACCTCTTAATTTATGAAAAAACAAAAATAAAAACAAACAAACAAGCAAAAATAAAAAAATATTTACAATAAGCAATAATAAGGCACACGTTTGCAATTCCCCGGCAACGGCGCCATTTTGACGTTAGGATTTTTGCCAGTAAAGAATTTCATAAAAACAGTCGCGTTGTAGATATAGTCTCTAAACCGACAGAAATCCCTTTGTACAAACGTTGTGGTTGTTACAAGTAACAAACCCCTTTTGAAATTAATAACTGAGTATTCAAACCTCGGGTCGTCTTCTCAAGGAATTGCAGGGAGGTATGTTCTTATTATTGATTATGAGTTGTAAATTGGGGTTTTATTAATGTATAAGATAAGAAGCAACAATAGTAAATGGTAGAGGAAATAAAATAATAACAATAAAAATAAACTCTTGGCAAGGTATTAGAAATTGGAAGTCCGGACTTAGTTATCCTGAGTTACTAATTTCTCAACCAAAGCCAAGAATGTAGAAAGCTAAATTAAAATCACAAATATCTGGAATACCTCAGATAAAATACATTCAAAGTAGTAAAATCTAACATGGAAAAGTTCATAAGCCAATTGGGCAACATAAGTCAAATACAAATAAAAGCATTAGAGTATCTGAAAGTAAAAGAGAAATATGAAGAAAAAGGAATATTGAACCTGGATCGAGAGTCACTCTTAAAAACTAAGAGAAATCCTAAAACCTAATCCTAAGAGAGAGGAGAGAACCTCTCTCTCTAAAAACTACACCTACTCCTAAAATTGTGAATATGAGAGCCTGATCATGAATGGATGTATTTCCCCACTTTATAGTCTCTAATCTGTGTTTTCTGGGCCGCAAACTGGGTCAAAAACAGTCCAGAATTCGCTAGTTTCGAATTTTGCCACGCTGGATTTCAGTCACTACGACATGGCCGCATGGATCACGCGGTCGCATCGTCTAGCTTCAGAGGAACTATAGGATATTATATATCAAATCGAAGCCCCGGACGTTAGCTTTCCAACACAACTGGAACCGCGTCGTTTGGATCTCTGTAGCTAAAGTTATAGCCGTTTGAGTGCAGAGAGGTCAGGCTGGACAGCTTAGCAATTTCTCCAACTTCTTGTATTCCTTCCACTTTTGCATGCTTCCTTTCCATCCTCCAAGCCATTCCTGCCCTATAATCTCTGAAAACACTTAACACACATATCAAGGCATCTAATGGTAATAAGAGAGGATTAATAATAAGCAAATATAAGATCAAAGAAGCATGTTTTCAATCAAAACACATAATTAGGAAGGAAATATAAAACCATGCAAATAGTATGAATAAGTGGGTAAAGAGTTAATAAAAACCACTCAATTGAGTACAAGATAAACCATAAAATAGTGGTTTATCAAACATCAACTTTCTAAATGATGTATGCAACTACTAAGTCTCATTCTTCAATGTTTCCATGTTTATTTAGATATTCAAAATATAAGTTCAACATATAGATATTATAACTAGAGTTCCATTTAGATTACAGGATCTATAACTTGCCAAAAGGGCATGTTTCAATACAGATATTATAACTATAATTCATCTCTCAAGCAATAGCTACATAAAAAGCAACAAAAATAGAAAATATAATTACAGGAAAACACCAGGCTAATGGGTTTTTCTTCTTCTCCAAAGCAATAATCTTCTCCTCCAAAACAGCCATTCTATGATCCAATTCATCTTCCTCTTCCTTTTCTACAACTTCAACATGTTTCTCAACCAAATGTCTGCTGTCACTGATGCAACAATTGCTTCCTATTCTGGCAAGATGCTCATCGACCCAAACAAAAATCTTGCAATGAGGTTCTTTTCCCTATCAAAATCACCAACATCATCTACTGTCTGCATCCATCTCATATCAAACCAAAGCCAGAATTTTTTAACTTACCTTATAGAATGGACAACCCAAGAAGATTTTGTTAGGGTTGGTTTTGGTCCTCAACATATACATTATCGCATAACCTCCATAGAAGCACCTCAGGGCGACGGCATCGTTTGGATTGGCAGCATGAACAGCACATAGATTTGAGTTTGAAACAGAATTTTCTTCTGTTGCTCTACTCACGCTTCTTCTTGAGTTTGATGATGCCCCCTTCGTAGCCATTGTTGCACTCTGAACAACTCTTCCCCTTACCACTAGCAACCACCATAAACGAACGACTCAAATGAATTTTAGAATTAGGGCAGCACACAAAACTACTTTGTTTTGAGTGAGAGGGACTTATGTGTCCCTTTTTCAAAAGCTTCATCCCACTAACGTACCACATGGGAATGCCGTTAAGCCAGGTAAGCAGATGGGGAGCCAGATCAGCCTTTTTCGTCGGGTCTGACGGTGGCTTATGGACGGAGGGACTGACCCGTCTAATTTTTAGGGACGTCAGGGATTTAAAAGTATTTTTCAATGCTCAGGGACGAAATTGTCCGCGGGTTAAAAAGTCAGAGACTAATTTGTCCTTTTCTCATTATTTTGTAAAAATCGGTCGAACCGATGGTTAATCGATAAACTGCTTGAACCGAACAGTTTTTTTTCAATTTTTAATTTAAAAAAGAAATAAAAAAAATACATAAACCCTCCCCTATTTTCTCTCTCTCACACTCACGCACACTAGGACCACGAAACCTAACCCCTCTCTCTTTGCGCTCCACGCACGGAACCCTAACAGCCTCTCTCTCCCAGCCAACAACAATAAGAGCCAGCACCCAGTGCCCAGTGCCATCATCACAGACAAACTCTTCTCCTTGGCCAGCGACTAGCCTCATCGTCACCGATCCACTTTTCTTGGATCTCATCTCCTCGCGTCGCTAGGTCTCATCACCAAACAGGTGGGAACTGACCGTGGTGGCATCAGAAATCATCACTTGTGAAAGATGAAGGTTTGCTCCTCGACTGACCTCTCTCTCTCTCTCTCTCTCTCTCTCTCTTATCGTCGAGCTCAACGATCCTTCCTCGGTAAACACTACTGCTTGAATTATTTTTGCTTGTTTTTGTACTTTTGTTAATAATGCTAATTGAGTGGCTGGTTTTACTATTTTAGTGATCTTGATTTGCTGAGTTAATAGTATTAAATTACTGATTTTGATCATTTTTTATTATCCTGAGTTGTTGATTTTTTGAAACGATGTTGTTGCTAATTTTCTGGAATAATATTGTTGCTGGTTTTCTGGTTTTCTAGTGTGGGTATGCCTGATGTTGTAAGTGAGTGACAAGTTCATGCGGAGGTTCAGGCTCCCTGAGAACACCAAGATGGATCAGGTGAAGACATCCATGGAGAATGGTGTTTTTACTGTCACTGTTCCCAAGGCAAAAGTTAAGAAATATGATGTTAAGCCCATTCAAATCACTGGTTAAACAAGATACTTTTTTCTTAATTTCCCCCTCCTCTGGTTTTAAGTTTGTGTTTGCGTTTTGTTGTGAATTATGATTGCGTAATATCTATGATATTTATGTCCCAAAGAAATATAAATCATGTAGTAGTGGTAAGTAAAAAAGTAAGATTATTGTGATATGATATGTCATCAAGTATGTAGTGTGCGAATGAGACTTTTTTTTATAGTACTTTTGTACTTTGGAAATCCTATCTATGATAAAAATCTTGAAACTAACACTTAATGATGATTATAATTTTTTATGATTAGAGTTTTGTTTAGTTAAAAACTGTTAGTCAATATTTTTTTTGTAGAACATTATATGTTTGTGTTTTGATCTATTTAGTTATAAATTTTAATGTTTGAAGTTGTTTACGAATTTTTATTGATAAATTATGGACAATTTATTATATGAAATTGTGAAATTTTAAAATTTATTAGGTTTAAAATTATTGAATTTAAATATTTGAAATTATATATTAAATTTTTAATAATTTTATTTAAATTTTATTTAAACCAGTTGAATTTCGGTTGAATCCCGGTCGAACCATTGAATCAGTGAACTAGTTATGTTACCGGTTTATTGACCAGTCCGGTTCTCACAACCTTGATAATGACACATTAAAAGGTCCAAAAACAGCTTGTAGGAGACCCATATATATCAATAGAAGCTCAAATAAGAAAAGAAAAGAGGTAAGCGAATCCTCACAATTAGAAGTAAGGGTGTGTTTAACCCAGCTTTATTAGACCAGTAACTAACCTGAATATTTCACCGAGTCTATTTTAAAAAATCAAGCCAGACCCTATACTAACCCAAAACATACTCGATTAAACCAGGTCGATGCGAATTAATAAAATATGACCTTTAAAGGTCAAATTTAATAAATATTATATATTTATTTCAAAATAAATCATTTTAACGATAGAACAATATTATATAATATAAAAAATATTAGTTAAAGTATAAAAACTCAATGTTGTCTTATTAATTTCATTATAAAACATGTATTTTAATTATATAATATAACTTTAGATCAAGTTAAATCAATCCAAAGTATAATCCAAATTTAACCTAAAAATAACACCTGTTCATACCCTGAGCCAACAAACAAAGTCAGGCCCAACAAACAAAAAGGCCCACCAATAAAGGTGGCCTTCACAAAGGTACCTGATCTCTCACTACAACAAAAACGCCATTTAGCAGCGGTTCCTGGGGCCGTTTAGCGGCGGTTTCATGAAACGCCAGAAGATAGGGCGCGGCAAAACGGATAGCGGCGGTTTTAGTCAACCGCTGGAATAACCGCCGCAAAATGCAATTTGGGCTTCGCGGCGGTTACTAACCGCCGCAGTATGTCAAGGAAAATTGCAATTGCCCAATTTGCAGTGGTTACAAACCGCCGCTAAATGTCGAATAGGAAGAAAACATTATAGTTTTGCGGCGGTTTCAAAACCGCCGCCAAATTCAAATTTTCCATTAAAATTTTAGATTTTCTATTATTTTGCCTATTTTGACAAAGAATGTTAATTAAACTTTAATTTTTTATGTTTTAACTAATTAAAACAAATTGCAACCAAGTAAAACAGCTCAATTAACATAACAAACCAAATTAAACGAATGCAAACATAACATATATAACAAAATTGTCATAACATCATCCAAAATAAACTAAGAATGCTCAAGTCGAATAAAATAAGCATAACGTACTAAACCTACTTAAATGTAAAAGTATCCAAGACCATTAATTGAAATTCAAAATTTTTGTTGCGAGTCGTGATAGCCAGATGAAGATGGCCCTGCGCATGACGAGTCCAGTGTACTGCCCACAAAAGCCAGCTCTTCAGCAATCTCAACTGGCAAATTGCCTCCTAACTGTTGGACTACATATCCTAAGACCTTATGTATTGACTGTCTCTTCACCCGCTCTTCTTCTATCTTAGCCGTCAATTCTGCAATCATCCTCTTATCCTTTGCATTGGACTCTGCAGAACCTGACGGTTGTCCAGCAGCGTTACCAAAGACTTGGGTGGGACATGGTCCAGCACCTAGGGCACGAACTCGTCTTGGGTGCTCCTTTCCGAGAACTTGTGCTAGTGAGTCATTTTGTGAAAGGTGCTTAGAGGATCCATCCTGCCTCTCAACATTTGCAATTGCTTCCTACAAATATACAACACTGGAAAGGAAGAAGTTAACAGTAGTACGATATATACAGTAAGCTATATATTGCTTCAATTTTCAAACATGACTTACACTAACAACACGTGCATCAGGATGGATATATGAGCCATCTTTTTTCTTATGAGTCATGATAAACAACTCTCCTCTAACAACGGGCCTTCCTTGCTCTCTTTTCTATATCATTGATATTGACACAATTTAGTAAACAACAACATTTTTCAGGAAGCTTAATCAAAATCTAATGCAAATAATGACTTATTACCACTTCGTCTTTTTTTTCTTACCAATGTTTTGGAGCCCCAGTATGTGTGTAAAGTTGCTTGCTCTAATTTAAAGTGTTCTGTTTATACTTTTTCTATGACAAATAACAAAACAAATGTAAATGAGAAAGAAAAAGTTGAATATAAAATGTAAGGGAATTAATATGTATACACATATTTTTTTTTTGTGGAAATAATAAAATATACCAAGGCTTACATGTGTTTCTTTATTCAGGCGATAGTCAACGAATTTTTTTCAATCATTTTTGTCTATTCCTTTTGGGTGATGCTGAAGATTTTCCTCAAAAGTCCTTATTTGTTTGTAACACCTATGAAACAAGTGGTGCCTTGTATCCTTCCAGTTCTTTCCTATTCTCTTCAAAATATCTCACTTTATTTTTCCTCTGGCATCGTTCTCATAGTAAAAGACCCCCTGCAATTAGTATTCATTGTCATTAACGAAGACCAACGAACAAGTATAAGACTAATAATTTAAAGAAATGCCACAACTATTACAGGCTAATTTAAATTGTTAAAGTATGACCCTCAAATCCAGTACAAGCAGTCGTAATTACGTATAAATGAAAAGTGCTTAAATGATAATGTGAAAAACACAATATGAAAATTTTACTACCCATATAATTTACCCATGCAAAAGACCTTAAAAAAAATATCGAATACTAAAATTGCTTAAATTGTAGAAGCTTAAAGCTGTACCTTAAGCATGCCGTACGCATGTTCCCTCTTTGCTTTGCTCACCAGCTTCCAACTGTGTAAGTGTATGGGGAACTGGGAATAATCCGCAGCCAAACTCCCTATAAAACCACTCAATAATCATGCCGCCTGACCAATTGGTTGCAGCTCACTGTTAAATGGGAGTACTATCTTTGTATTGGAATGGAGGGCTATAGCCTCCTTCACGCTCAGCTTAAAAAATTTTCTCACGCCATCCTCTAAGAAGTGTATGGGAAACAAAATTACTATATAATCATTGCACAAAAGAAAAATAGAAGCAAAGGACTATAAAGATAACTATTTACGAAAATGGGAGGGAAAAAATATTTACCGATAATAGTAACTTCCCAGAAATTTGTATCTTTGGATTTCTTGTTGTTATACTGACCTTCGACTTCTTGAGTAGCAAACAAGTCATTGATGTAGTCATCAAACGACAGAACTTCATCCGCTTCTGGGTCGTAATCCTCATCCCCTAATTCATGATCAGCCACTTCCGCGCGATGCCGAGTCTCTATGTTGTCAGTTGGAGTTTGAGGGTCATCAGCAATACTCGACTGTGCATTCCTATGATCGATGCGCGGTGCACGAAATGGTTCATTCATACGGGTTGTCGGAGCTCTATTAGCTGAGGATGAAATCGGAGGAGCCCTATCACGTGGTTGCTCCTGTGATGTCTGAGCTCCTCTAGTCGTGGACCCAACCTTAATGCAATGTGAAACCATTTAGAATTATATCTTAGAGAATGAATTAATATTGAGAATTATTTTATTTCATAAACTAATAATTTTGCCGGGAGAAAAATTAATGCGGTTCGATGATACAATTGAAGGATATATAATTTTCACATAAGGTTACATCAAGAAATGTTAACCACAAACACTAACCGTTGTCTCTTCAGTACCGGCATTAGTTCTGGCATCTTTTGGGGGTTCCCGTATAATGTTGTACCTTGGTTTCCTAGGCATCCTTACAAATCTGTATAGAAAACAATAGTAGACAAATGACAAGAACATCGTAAAAAAATGCTTAAAGCAAATAGAGAATACAAATTATACCCCAAAAATAGGGAATAAAAAATTATGAAATCTATATGAAACACTATAAGGCACATTACATGATACATCATAGACTGATAGAATATTAGAATTTATTTTTTTAAATAAATTAACAACATAATCAACTAAGTCTAATTAAATTAGTTTAAAATAAAAAACATTAATTAGTTTTAATGTTAGTTGAAGTCTTACTATTTAATAGGATTAATAACTGGTTTCTCAATAAATTTGAATGTGTCATAATTAAAAATGTGTATATCAATTTAATTCTTGACCCGGTAAGTAAAACAACTTGTATAAGTGTAAAATTATTTATTATCAAAAGGCAATAATCAAGCTTGACAAACTGCAACGGTTATACTAAATTGGATATTCAATATTCGAATATATAAACAAATAATAGTGGTATGGTATAATATTACAATAAATAGAAAGGTGAGTTGTTATGTAGAGGTGGGTTCCCTAATGAATCTTGCATTGAAACTCTTCCCTGCTCCCTACTTACCTTACTTATATTTGGCGATAAAAAAAGGGAGTAGAATTTAAATCAAGAATGCATAAATAATCCAAATCCATCAACAAGGTCAAACTCACAGTAATAACACCTTCCTCACAGTATCAGCAGCAACCATACCAAATTAATTAGCTGATAACATAACTTCAACGACAATTAATAAACCATATCAAGAAGTTCTTATCTCATAAGCCATAACATAGCAGCAGCAACAACCAACGAAATTAACCCAGAATTAACATATGCAATCCAAGAAAAAAAATACAGAAGGAACGGAACAAAAGCAACTAAAATCAGACAAATGGGGATGGCGAACAATGAAAAGTATAAAAAAATAAAGACATGAACAAAAAAGGCAAGAATACGAACCAGTGAAGGGACGGCGTAGAAACGAAAAACACATGACAGCCGGCAGGAGAAAGGGAAGAACAGCAGCGGCTGTGGGAGAATAAGGCAGACTGTTGGATTTCCGAACCAGGCCTTTTTATTTATTTTTTGGTATCCAAAACGACGTTTAGATCCTTCATTTATTTTCAAGAAACAAAATAAAAACATCATGGGAGTTACACTTATCTGTAATCATAATACTGGAAGAGGAGAAAGGAAAATATGCATAATCTAGTAATGATTAATCTAAAATAATGAAAGAAGAGAAGGGAAATTACATAAGAAATCTACTTAACACATGTTTTTAATGAAAGGCTTGATTTGATTAATATGACTGTATATATGATAAGTAGAATGATATATTGATATATAATCTTTATATATATATGTATATAAAAAAAATAGACCAAAATTTTCAACTCAAAATAATAAGATAACTAAATTAAGGTACCATATATCATGTACGATCAACATCTATACATCATGTGTGTATGTATAATCAACTTAGAATATATGAATGTTGTATTTTTAATAATTTAGGATTAATATCAAATTATATTATTAACGGATTTGAACAATAAGAATTAATTAATACAACATTTATAAAATATAATTCCTTATATTTAGAGTCCTAACTTTTTATTCAGTATAATAAATAAATATACCTAATAAATTAAATTTAGCATCAAAAGTGGGATTAGGATTGGGAGAAAAGACAAAGACAAAGACAAAAGCAAATGAACTTTTATGAGCAAATAGAATCTAAGCAGAGCAAAGCACAATCATCCATTCTAATAAAAAGATGCTATATATGAAACTAGGGGTGGGCATGGTTTGGATTTTTATAAATCCAAACTGGATCCACTTCAGAACCAGTTTTATGGTTCATGAAACCAAACCAGAACTGGATTGAAGAGAGAAATTGATTATAAACCAGTTTAAAAAATAAAAACCGGTTTTAAATCGGTTTTAAAATTTAAATCTGGTTTTACTTACAAACCGATTTTAAATTCGGTTTTACTTACATACCGGTTTTAAATCCATTTTTTTTTAAATCCAAATCTAAAATCCAGTTTTTTTTATAAACTCCAGTTTTAAAACCGAATTTTTCGTTAATAAAAAATTCAGTTTTAAAACAAATTTTTGAAAATCCAGTTTTAAAACCAGTTTATTCAACCAAAAATCTAATTTTAAAACTAGTTTTTAAAAATTTAATTTTTAAACCAGATTTTTTAATAAAAAATCTAATTATGTGTCTTTCAAAATAACACTGCAAAAAGCTATCAGCTGAAAAGACCCAAACACTTTAACAAGAAACAGAAGAAGATGGTGCTGACAAGAATAAGCTATTTAGCTTAAAGACTAAAAGATTCACTATTGACCATGATGAAGAAGAAATATATTTATGATTAAGAAGAAATTAAATTAAAAAATAAAAATAGAACTGGGATTCACACATGCACATGCCTCTTCTAATATCGTACTAGTAGGAGAGTGAAGGGACCAAAACCAACATAGAAAAGGGTAGCAGAAGATTAATAGGAACCCTTTAAATGACTTAATTATCAATCCAATTTCCAAAAAAATAGGAAAACCAGACAATAACACAAACACAAACACTGCATAATTCATAATTCTGTTTAACCAATTATATTAATCCAAGCTTTTAGTGTTTTTCTTCCTTCATCCTAGCCACAAAAACAACACCACCCTATGCAAAAGAATCCACAGTACTTCTATCTTTCCTTTTCCAAAACAAACCAAAAAAGATGTTAAGGCTTACATATAAAGTACTCACTTCAGTGGCTTCCTTGTTTTTCACAGCACTTATATGGATTAGGATAATTATTTATTGATTACTATATTAAAAAAAAGGAAAATTAGAATTAAAATTAACAAAAAGGGGGCTAATAATAATAAAAGCCGAACCTAAGAGTTATAGAAAGGTAGCTTTGTTGAAATGAAGAAGCAGCAGAAAGAAAGTACTCATGACTCATTCATAACTAAAGATAGCTTTGTTGAAAATAAGAAGTGTCAAGTATGATCAGTCTGCACGATGAGGTCCTGCACACCCAAATCATGGTATAGACCATGCACAAATTCACAAACATTGAATAAATTGATGCAGTTAATTTCTGTTTTGCATCACTGGATTCTATACAAGCACAGCGATATTTTACTATATATATAACTATATACAAAAATAGGTGAAACCATAGGATCAATCCACTTTATAGGATTAGTTTTATTGTTCAAAAAAACAGGAACTAGAGTTAGATATGTTGTCCCGTTAGGGTATTTCATGAAACTGTATCTAAGGAGCAGAACCATGAACAAGATGAACAATGATGCTATCACAATCCCGCCATACCATATGCAACCACACATAATCGCCCTACAAAGCATGGCAGTCAATAATACAAAGGGTCCCAATAATTAAAGATTCTGCAAAGAAATAGACAACCTGACATAGAATATCAATAAAAATTGCTAACTAACAATATTAAAAAAAAGTCCACAAATTGTGTGTAAATTCTGGTGCAAAAAAATTGCAAATTGAATATGGACTGGCATCTACTTCAAATTTTGAATTTTTGCTTAATTTTTTCATTATATTTAATATCCATTTTAAAATAGTTCATAACAGTTTAAATGAGAAGCACAACAAATCACCATTTTTAAAAAATATATATATACACTAATAAAAAAACAGAGAAAACTTTCTCACACAAAGGAGCCAACTTTCACAATCTGGGTTTCGGAAAGACCTTTGTTAAAAAAGATTAATCCCTTTTGTTTTCCTTCAGAAAGCTAAAACCCTTTTCTCATAAAAATAGAGTGAAGAAGAAGATGAAGATGACGAAGAAGAAGCTTACCTAATAAACGAGCTCCAATCACGCGAACAACGAAATAAGGTTTCTCATTAATCTTTTTTCATAATAATGCAGACATCTAGCTGGAAGAATGAAACAAAAAAGGAAAAATAATTTTAAAAAGGAAAAATAAATAAATAAACCACCAGTATTTATTATATCAAAAACAAAAGAATTAATTATATGAAGCTGTGTTGAACATCCCACTCATTTGAGTGTTCGTATTTAATAAGCACGAAAGTGTTGGCTCACCTGTGGAAAGACAATCTTATGTTTAACCAGTAACGGAAAAAAGTCTCGAAGAGAAAGGGAACTGAACTCACGTAACTGGTTTGAAATGGGGAAGTCTCTCACCTGCTGAGAATGATGTGCAACTGATGGGAGAGTTTCAGATATATAGAAATTTTGGGGTGTATGGATAAAACAGAAAACGAGAGAAATAGGATGAGATCACAACAACGTTTGACAATCAGATTTAACGTTAATCAATTCAAATAGTTTGTTAGAGTATTTTCAAATCACTTTTAAATTTCTGTTATGCAATGTACCTGTTTCTTTATTGTTGCACCAAATCTGTTATTAAGTTACCATATTAACTTAAACAAGTTAACTATTGTATCTTTAAAAAAGTAAAATGAACCACCTGTATAATTTAAATGGACTTAAACGATTAGGATAACATAAAAATAGAGAATCTTGGTTTAATTTCAAAAGTTTGTTGAAATAATCAATTATAAAAATCTGTGATTCTCGAATGTTATAACATCAAGCTTATTGTCATGTGCTAGTCAACTGCGATGCCGTGGTTTCGTTCCTTGAGTAAGTGTATGCATGTATTTCTAAAACACCAATATAACTCTTTTCTCTCAATGACTAGTTGGACTAATTTTCTTCTCTCCAATAAAGTACATTTAGGGAAAAGACAAAGCGAAGCTTGCGTCATCAGACAAGGTCGCAAGCTAAGATAGATAGTGTCGTCCATGTAGAATTTCCTCGGTGGTTCAAGCATGAGTTTGACAGAATACTAACTTGACCAATATTTTTTTAGCCTGGAATTAGTACTATATGAAAACCGATTTTAATATAAAGCATGAATGTTATGTGGTTCCAGGTTCTTATGGAAAGTACGCTTCAATTGAAAGACCTGAAGTTACTTGCGTGCGGTCCCATGATTCAGGCCAGACGTTTTGGGGCGTACAATGTTAACGGGTACAATTTTAGAACTATCACAAAGGAAAACGGGATGAAAACACAAAATAGTGGAGTATACGTATCATCTAATACAAGAAGTTATGCAAGAAAGCGTGATAATAGAGTGGCTGTTGGTGGTGTTCCGTATTACAGAAAAATTGTAGACATAATTGAATTGAATTACAGCTATTCCTTCACAGTGGTATTGTTCAAATATGTTTGGGCTGATACCACTACCAGTAGAGGCATCAAATAAGACCATTTGGGGCTTACCAGCGTTAATTTCTCTCGTCCAATACACACTGGTAATCGTGAAGAAGATGAACCGTACATATTGGCATCAGAAGCTCAGCTTGTATACTATGTGGATGATGAAGTAGCTAAAGAATGGAGTGTTGTGGTTCATGTGAAACCAATGAATTTGTATGACATGGGAGAAGAGAATGAAGAAGCTGAAGTTGGTTTTTCTCCACAGCCAGGGTTGAACATGTCAGCGGAAGGTGACATTGGAGATTTACTGTTGACAAGGGAGGAAGATATAGAAGACCTCATAGAAAATTCCTTAGAGAATTTTGGTGATGTCGCGTAATGCATTGTATAAAGCATTTTAATGTAATTTAAATGTGATCTTTCTATCATAAACTAAGTTAAATAAACTCAGCGTTGTACGTTGTTTTTCTTTGTTACTTTATACCTGTGTAGTTTTTTTTTTGCAGTTAAATATTTATGTTATTATGAATTCTCTTGAGTAAAAGCAGACTTTTTGGTTCTTTCAACGATTTTAATACGGAAAAGTTAGTCTACGTTAAATCTTTATTCCTTCTACAGCTGTTGTTTTTCTTAGAGTTGCATTTTTTATAATCTTGCTATGTATTACGCAATATAATTTTACTAGTGTTATGTTTTGAAAACAATAGTGAAAATAACATGATGGTGGAATAGGATCGATGAAAATGAGGACTTTTTGTCATCCTCTGCAAGCAGAACAATTGCTACAGAGGTTTTGTTTAAGAAAATTGCCCAAACTACTAACAAGGGTGATGATAATTGTCGAAAATTTGTGTTTAGTTTAAAATTGTCTTAACATCTCGTAGATTGGTTTTTTTTTCTAAGTCAGTATTTAATGACTCCAAAAATCTCATGTATACTCATTCTGTTATGCGCATGTTGATATTTTCAGTCTTACCTGAATATTCTGGAGAAATAGTTCCTGACAGTCTAGATGGAGAAGAGTCTTATTCAGAAGACAATTTAGATGATGTATCCTCTGTCACAATCGATAGATCCATGCAGTTTGATCTGAATAAGGTTCCGGACGAAGAGGATGAAACTTTAGAAGACCTAAAAGATAAACAAGATGATATACATGTTAAGAAAATGTGCTTTGATCTGAATAAAATGCCACGGTATGGAGATGAAATATCAGATCCTCTAAAACGTGAAGCCCATAGATTCATAACAGAGTATTTTTCGCCAGGTCAATATGATGTTGGAGAGAAATTTTGATCTTTCATTATAACTGTTACGCTGATTTCCTTAGTTTAATGATTTGGGCTGCAGTTGTACAAGTTTAGTTACTTTTAGAATTTCTTGATTTAGGTTTAGTATGTCAATAACTTCAAAGAGGAGTAACTACTTTGATTTATGCTCTGTAGAACTTTATTTTAACTTTATAAATTCAGAGTTTGATTATATTTTCTTCTTTTACATCCATGATTGAATGCAATTTTAAATGCCAATAACGTAATCAAGAAAATCTTATTGGTAAATTTGTTCACATAAGTTAACATATATAGCTTAGAAGTAACTTGTAAATTTTTTTTACGTAAAATGAATTTAGAAAAAGTGTTGAGTTTAAGTAACAATGATTTAAACATATGTAGCTTTAGATAGTAGTCTTTACTCAACTAGATTATACCCAGATGGTTATTTCTAAAGAGAACAATGCAATATGTGGTAATACGCATTTTGCGGCGGCTTAAATAAAACCACCACAAAATATAAAACAATAAATCACTCGGCGGACATACAGCGGCGGTTTTCGAAAAGACGCCGCGAAATGCAAACCTGATTGCAGCCGCTACCTCTAACCGCCACTATATGCGCCGCAGTTTGTCTTTTCGCGGCGGTTTCACACAACCGCCGCAAAATAATTGTCGCTATCTTAAGGAATTATTGTAGTGTCTTTAAAGAGGTCGGATACTGACCAAGGAAGCTCAACATTACCGCCCAAAGCAGGTAATCGCCTCCAGAAGCCTCGACTGGAATCCCTATCTTTCCCAAAAGATAGGCCCCAACAAACTCCCCAGATACAGGGAACGGTTATCCACCAGAAAAGATGGAACAACCACAATCAAGGAGGTCATCAAATCCATTATAAATACACTGGCACCCTCAGGTATAATTCACGTTCTAATATACTAAAAACCTGCCTAAAATCCTTGCTAACTTAAGCATCAGAGTCCCTTGCAAGTACCACCCCCCACCTCCTCACGAGGAACTTGGACAGGCGGCACCTCGGCACCAAACAAGTTAGACGCTACCACCTAAAGGGATCTAAACTTCATGTTCAGGCCCAAATTAATGTTTCAGGTAACCCTAAAAAACATTAGTACCGTTGCCGGGAACTTGGAATTCATCTTTTAATAATGGTGGACCGCCAGCATGAAGACGGCCACACGGCGTCTGAATCTAAAGCTGAACCCTAACCAGAGGGCAACGCCATTATACTACCTCTGCCACACCAGACACATGGTTCTCATCGAAAAGGGCCATCCGCCAACCTACAGCCAAGGCAGATTCATTTGGAAGTCTGTCACCCCGAAGAAGAAGAACCCCCACAAATAGTAGAAATATTGTTCTCGTCCGAGGGCAGCAAGATCGGCTAGAGCAACTCGAATACCAGGCTTGGCGACAGCGAGAGGCCAAACGAGAGCTATGAAGAGAAGTAAGGCGACTATGGGGATTAGAGGGAAAGCTTCTAAAGTTGGAAATCGATCTTCGAAATCGAACTAATTGAACAGGTCGGGAAGACAGCCCTTTGGGCGAAGAAGACCCATTCTCGGAAGAGATCATGCAAGTCAAAGTACCCAGAAAATTTAAAACCCCGACATAGACCTCTACGACAGAATGACCGACCCTAGGCACCACCTCAACAACTTCAAATGCAGAATGTACCTGGCTTATGCCTCTGATGTCACCCGCTGCAAAGCATTCCCAACTAGTCTGACCAAAGTGGCCATGAAATGGTTCGACACGTTACCCTCAGGTTGGTAACTAGCTTCAACAACCTGTCTTAAAAGTTCCTAACCAGGTTCTCCATCCAGAAGGATAAACCGAAACTAATTAGCAGATATTTTATACACTTTTTGGCATCACTTTCATATAGTTTTTAGTAGTTTTTACTTAGTTTTTACTAAGTTTTTATAGGTTTTAGTGTTAACTTCACATTTTTGGATTCTACTATGAGTTTTTGTGATTTTGGTCAATTTCAGGTATTTTCTGGCTGAAATTGATGAGCTGGAGCAGAAGTCTGATTCAGAGACAGAGAAAGCACTGCAGATGTTGTCCGGATCTGCCTGCCTGCATTTGGAAGAGCTTTTCTGGAGCTACAGAAGTCCAAATAGAGCTCTCTCAACGTCTATAGAAAGACGACTTTCAGAGCTTTCTAGCAATATATAATAGTTAATACTTCGCTTCGGATTAGAAGGCCCAAAACTATTGTCCAATGCCAGCCTCCAGTCCCCTTCCAGGCGTCCAGCACCCAAAGAACAGAGCCCAGCGTCCAAAGTCCCAGAGAGGACCCCCTAGCTGGCATTTCACGTCCAAGGAACCTTATAGCACGTGGATCTCATTAAAGCTCAACCCAAACACTAACCAAGTGGGCCTCAGAAGTGGATTTTAGCATTAAATAGACTGTTTTACCCTTACTAGTCATTTGTTTAGTATTTAAATGATTTTATCTATGTAATTTAGGGAACTTACATCAATTTTCTCATTATTCATGTTTTACCATTGTTTTCACATCAGTACGAGTTTCTAAACCTCCTAAGTTGAGGGGAGGAGCCCTGCTGAGTCTTATAAATTAATAAAAGTATTACTGTTTCTCTTCGATCCGTGTTTGATTAATTCTAAGATGTATATTTGTTCTTCATCAATATGAATGCGTTAAACTGGCATAAGGTTATCACATTCTACATGGGTTCAGAGTGCTCCTTTCATCGGACAATGATGAACCACCAGCTTGAATATACGTCTCTCAGACGACTAATCTACGATTTCGTTGGGGACTTCTCGAGACATCAGTTCAGCCAATTTCTAGGGAGATTAGGGTCTCTGTGGTAGAAGCTAGAATCCATAGATGCAGCATTCTCTGATCCGGAAGATCTGACCTTATCTGTGGCATTTTGAGTAGGATTATGAAGGAGAATGGACTGGACGTGCTTCACCCTCAAGTAGAGATGGATCCGCACTAAACCTGGGGTTCAGATCCGGAAGAGTATTAGCAACTGCTCAAGTCAGTGTCAATTATATACAGCCTGCCATTGAAGAAATTACTCATAAGCAAGGAGAGCAATAATACTGGAGTTAATTCAGAAAGGCAAAGCAACTCCAATCCTCAACTACATTCCTATTCCTATAATTAAACATTGTAATTCCATCTTTCAAATCAACAACCTTCTGATCTGCCTGACTAAGACCTGTAAGATAACCATAGCTTGCTTCAAGCCAACAATCCTCGTGGGATTGACCCTGACTCGCTCAGGTATTACTTGGACGACCCAGTGCACTTGCTAGTACAGTTGTACGAAAGTGTAGGGATTCGTGCACCAGAAACACGCACCGAGCTTGTTAGGAATAAAACAAGAGGTCGGAAAAATCTTCTGAGACTACATGGAAAGCTTCAACAAGCGTGCTTCGAGATGCAGAGCCTATTCACTGAACCTGTGATCATGGGACAGTCAACAACCTCAAAGAGGGACCCTTTTCCCAATCGATATCCAAGTGACACCTAGCTTCCCTAAACAAAGTTCAAAAAAGGGCGGAGAAATACATTAACATAGAGGAGATTCCCGACTCAGGAAACCTCTTCCTTGGCCAAATCTACCCTACCAAGCTCGGGAGAAGGAGAAGGAACCCAAAAAGAAGGAAGAATAAAATATAGAAAAGCTCCATAAGTACCACAATTATACCCCTCTAGGGTCTCCCTAGTGAATGTCTATTAAAAAGTATGCCACACCGAGAAACTTCCTCTCCCTCGTCTGATCAAACACGAAAAGGGAAGAAGCCGGACAGAATACTGTGAGTACCACATGCTCTATGGACACTCCACCAACAAATGTTACGACTTGAAGAATGTTATAGAAAAGCTGGTCAGAGAAGGCCGGTTAGATAGGTACCTGGCTAACAAGTCGGATGACCCAAAGAAGAGAAGGAGAGAGGAAGAGAAAGGACGATGAGAGCATCCACCTCAGACCCCGGTGCAATACGTACACATTATCAATGGGGGATTCGCCGGGGGAGCAATGTCGAAATCATCCCAGAAAAGGCACCTCAAAGAGGTGTACCATGTCGAGGAGGGAGCTAAACTATCCGACTTGCCTACTATCTCATTTACCAAAGAAGACGCCGAAGGAATAACACTTGGACATGATGACCCCGTGGTGATAATGATGATCCTAGCAAATGCCAACCTCCACAGAAGCTTGATAGACCAGGGTAGCTCGGCAGATATCCTATTCAAATCCGCTTTTAATAAGCTTGGATTGGAAGAAAAGGATTTAAAGGCCTACTCAGACAACCTATTTGAGCTGGGGGACACACAAATGCAACTCCTCGGGTACATCTCCTTATACACTACTTTCGGGAAGGGTGAAAGTCGAAGACATTAAGCATTAATTATATTGTAGTTGATGTCAGATCGGCGTATAACTCTTTAATAGGTTGGGCGACTCTAAACCGGCTGACAGCCGTCATCTCCACACCTCACCTCTGCTTGAAGGTCCCTACCACAAAAGGAATCGTCATGATTAAAGGAGATCAGAAGCTGGCACGTAAGTGCTACAATGAAAGCCTTAACCTAAAGGGTGGTTGCGGAAGCAAAGAGGTCAACGCAATTGAATTAGGAGGAGTCCGCCACCGGGAGGAACTGTGCCCCCCAACCAAGCGGCAAAACAGAGGAGGTACAAATTAGAGATTGTAAACCCCGAATAACTAGTCAATAAATTAAATTTTAATGAAGAAAATTAGAAATGTAAATTTTATAGCAAAATAAAATAGAGCGTATTAAAACAAGAATTTCGACACTAATTTCAAAGAATTTGTCCCAAGATTGGGCCAAACCAATCAAATCGGGCCCGAAATAAGGCTCAATCCACAACCCATTAACTAAATGAGTTGAAGCTCATTTCATCCCAAACCAAGGAAACACGTTCTTGGAAAGGGAGAGCAAGGAAGAAGGGTTCCAAACCCTTGAAACCATTCCAACCTCCATAATTTTCCACTCCGAGCTCCGATCGCCGCACCGTTTGTGGCCACGCGGCCACCGCGTCGAGCTCTACGATTCTACCAGAACAATTTCATAGGTAAGTCACTCTATCACCCCAGTTGCTCTATCCCTTTCTATTTTTGAAATTCATTAAAGTGGCGGTAAAATTTTACTTCCTTGATGTTATAGGACTCAATTAGCTTGAGGAACACCTTCACTCTTGCTTGTGTGATGCTTGGATAAGGTGAGAATTCAAGAACCCTAGTTAATTCCCTGAATTTGTGTATTGGGTATTGAATTTGGGTATGTATATGTTATATATATGTATTAGGTGTGTATATATATGCTGGAGCTTGAATTTTAAGCTTTGGAACTTGGTGGAGGTTGAGTGTTTTTGCTTGGGTAATTGATGAGCGGATAATTTATACCCTTTTTGGCATTATTTTTACATGGTTTTTAGTATGTTTTAGTTAATTTTTATTATATTTTTATTATTTTTTATTCAAAAATCACATTTCTGGACTTTACTATGAGTTTGTGTGTTTTTCTGTGATTTCAGGTATTTTCTTGCTGAAATTGAGGGACCTGAGCAAAAATCTGATTTAGAGGCTGAAAAAGACTGCAGATGCTGTTGGATTCTGACCTCCCTGCACTTGAAGTAAATTTTCTAGAGCTACAGAAGCCCAATTGGCGCTCTCTTAATTGCGTTGGAAAGTAGACATCCTGGACTTTCTAGCAATATATAATAGTCCATACTTTGCTCGAGATTTGATGGCCCAAACTGGCGTCCAAAGTCAGCCTAAAACTTCTTGGCGTAAAACGCCCAAATTGGCACCAGAATTGGAGTTAAACGCCCAAACTGGCACCAAAGCTGGCGTTTAACTCCATAAACATCCTATGCATGAAAAAGTTTTAATGCTCAGCCCAAGCACACACCAAGTGGGCCCCATAAGTGGATTTCTGCACTATCTGCACTTAGTTATTCATTTTCTGTAACCCTAGGTTACTAGTTTAGTATAAAAACTACTTTTAGATCTTTAATTGAATGTTCCTATTTTGATCTTGTACACGTTTGGAGGTTGGCCTGATGGCCATGCCTAGACCTCTTTCACTTATGTATTTTCTACGGTGGAGTTTCTACACCCCATAGATTAAGGTGTGGAGCTATGCTGTTCTTCATGAATTAATGCAATTACTACTGTTTTTCTATTCAATTCACGCCTACGTCTTCTCCAAGATATACTCTCGTACTTAATTCAGTTGGGTTAGAATAAAGGGGTGACCCGTGACAATCACCCAATCTTCGTTACTCGCTTAGCCAAGATCGCGTGCCTGACAACCACAAAGCGGTCTACATGATGTTCAACGTAGTCATTGGACGACAGTCAGAGTATATTCTCTTGGATATCTAATACACGGACCGAGTCTGTGAGATTAGTATCTTCGTGGTACAGGCTAGAATCATTGGCAACATTCCTGGGATGGGATCCGGAAAGTCTAAACCTTGTCTGTGGTACTCCGAGTAGGATCTGGAAAGGGATGACTGTGACGAGCTTCAAACCTGCGAATGTTGGGCGCAGTGACAGTGTGCAAAAGGACAATGGTCCTATTCCGACGCTAGCGGGAACCGACAGATGATTAGCCGTACGATGACAGCGCATATGGATTTGTTTTCATCCGAGAGGATCATACAACTTGCCTTGGAAGGAGGTAATGCATGGTTGGAAGAAGGCAATAGGAAAGCAAAGGTTCAGAAACAACAAAGCATCTCCATACGCTCATCTAAAATTCCCACCAGTGAATTACATAAGTAACTTTATTTTATTTTATGTTTTATTTATCTTTTAATTATCAAAACCTTAAAACCAATTTAATCCGCCTGACTGAAATTTACAAGGATGACCATAGCTTGCTTCAAGCCGACAATCTCCATGGGATCGACCCTTACTCACGTAAGGTATTACTTGGACGACCCAGTGCACTTGCTGGTTAGTTACGCGGAGTTGTGAAGAAGTGTTGGACAACTGACGATTCATCTTGTTGCTCAGATTACGTAATTTTATTTTATGTTTAAGCAGTTTATTTTTAATTTTATTTTCAAAAAATAATACAAAAAAATATATCAATAATAATACTTAGTTTTCTAAAAATTCTTCAGAATTTTTAAGAATAATTTCTAGAGTTTTATCATGATCTGTTGAAGCCTGGCTGGCTGCTAAGTCATGTCTAATTTTTTTGGACTGAGGCTTCCACTCATCATGGTAAGAACCTTTGGGTTCCCATCTATTTGGCTGTTGTATGTCTGTATTTGTATGCTAAAGCTTGGCTGGCCATTTGGCCATGTCTAATCTTTTGGACCGTAGCTTTCACATAAAGCTTGGCTGGCTATTAAGCCATGTCTAAATTTTTGAACCGAAGCTTTAGACTAACAGTGCATGATTCTTGGAATTCTTATTAAAAATTTTGAATTTCTTTATTTTCTTTTCCAAAATAATTTTCGAAAAATCCAAAAAAATTAATAAAATCATAAAAACCAAAAATATTTTGTGTTTCTTGTTTGAGTCTTGTGTCAAATTTTAAGTTTGGTGTCAATTGCATATTTTTAATTTTCACTAAAATTTTCGAAAACTCATGCATGTGTTCTTCATAATCTTCAAGTTGTTCTTGATGATTTTCTTTATTTGATCTTTGCATTTTCTTGTTTTGTGTCTTTTCTTGTTTTTCATATGCATTTTTGAATTATTAGTGTCTAAAGTTTGAAAATTTCTAAGTTTGGTGTCTTGCATGTTTTTCTTTTCTTAAAAATTTTCAAAAATATGTTCTTGATGTTCATCATGATCTTCAAAGTGTTCTTGGTGTTCATCTTGACATTCAAAGTGTTCTTGCATATTTTTCTTGTTTTGATTCATAATTTTTATGTCATGTGTCATTTAGATGTTTTTCTCTCTCCTCATTAAAAATTTAAAAATAAAAAATAATATCTTTCTCTCATTTTACTCACAAATTTTTGAAATTTTAGATTGATTTAGACAAAAAGTTTTAAAATTTAGTTGTTTCTTGTTAGTCAAGTCAAAATTTCAATTTAAAATTTTTATCTTTTTCAAATCTTTTTCAAAAATCAAATCTTTTTCATTTTTTCTTAATATTTTCGAAAATTTTAAAAATTTGATTTTCAAAATCTTTTTCTTACTTTTATTTCATAATTAATGCTAACATTTAATATTTTGATTCAAATTTTTTCAAGTTGTTACTTGCCTATTAAGAAAGGATCAATCTTTAAATTCTAGAATCATATCTTTTAGTTTCTTGTTAGTCAAGTGATCAACTTTAATTTCAAAAATCAAATCTTTTTAATTTTCTTTTCAAATCTTTTTCAATTAACTACTTGACTTTTTGTTTGATTTAAAAGCTTAATATCATATCTTTTTCAAAACCACCTAACTACTTTTCTCTCTCCAATTTTCGAAAATCACTAACCACTTTTTCAAAATTCTTTTTCTAATTTTAATTTATTTTTTCTCTTAAATTTTGAATTATAACTAAAAATTAAAATAAAAACAAAAATATTTTCCTTTTGTTTTAATTTAAAATTCGAATTCTCTCTCTCTCATCTCTTTCTATTTATTTATTTAATTACTAACACTTCTCTTCTTCTTATAATTCGAACCATCTCCCTCTCTCTGTGTTCGAATTCTTTTTCTTCTCCCTTCTTTATTCTACTCTTCTATTCTTCTACTCACATAAAGGAATCTCTATACTGTGACATAGAGGATTTCTATTCTTTTCTGTTCTCTTCTTTTTCATATGGGCAGGAGCAAGGATAAGAACATTCTTGTTAAAGCTGATCCGGAACCTGAAAGGACTCTAAAGAGGAAGCTAAGAGAAGCTAAAACACAACACTCTGAAGAGGACCTGACAGAATTTTTTGAAAAAGAAGAAGAGATGGCTGAACCCAACAACAATGGTGGAGATGCAAGGAAGATGCTTGGTGACTTTATTGCACCCTCTTCTGACATATGTGGAAGGAGCATCTCAATTCCTGCAATTAGAGCAAACAACTTTGAGCTTAAACCTCAATTAGTTTCTCTAATGCAGCAGAATTGCAAGTTTTATGAACTTCCATTGGAAGATCCTCATCAGTTTTTAGCTGAATTCTTGCAAATCTGTGACACTGTTAAGACCAATGGGGTTAATCCCGAGGTCTACAGGCTTATGCTTTTCCTCTTTGCTGTAAGAGACAGAGCTAGGATATGGTTGGACTCACAACCTAAAGATAGCCTGAACTCTTGGAAAAAGTTGGTCAATACTTTCTTGGCCAAATTTTTTCCACCTCAAAAGTTGAGTAAGCTTAGAGTGGAAGTCCAAACCTTCAGACAGAAGGAAGGTGAATCCCTCTATGAAACTTGAGAAAGATACAAGCAATTGATCAGAAGGTGTCCTTCTGACATATTTTCAGAATGGAGCATCATATGTATATTCTATGATGATCTGTTTGAATTGTCCAAGATGTCATTGGACCACTCTGCTGGAGGATCTCTTCATCTGAAGAAGACGCCTGCAGAAGCCCAGGAACTCATTGAAATGGTTGCAAATAACCAGTTCATGTACACTTCTAAAAGGAATCCTGTGAATAATGGGACAACTCAGAAGAAAGGAGTTCTTGAGATTGATACCCTGAATGCCATATTGGCTCAGAACAAAATATTGACTCAGCAAGTCAATATGATTTCTCAAAGTCTGTCTGGAATGCAAGCTGCAACAGGAAGTACTAAGGAAGCTTCCTCTGAAGAAGAAGCATATGACCCTGAGAATCCTGCAATGGAAGAGGTGAATTACATGGGAGAATCCTATGGAAACACTTGTAATCCTTCATGGAGGAATCATCCTAATCTCTCATGGAAGGATCAACAGAAGCCTAATCAAGGCTTCAATAATAATAATGGTGGGAGAGCACGGTTTGGTAATAGAAAACCTTTTCCATCATCTTATCAGTAACAGACAGAGAATTCTAAGCAGAGCCACTCTGACTTACCAACTATAGTCTCTGATCTATCTAAGACCACTCTCAGTTTCATGACTGAAGCAAGGTCCTCCATTAGAAATTTGGAGGCACAAGTGGGTTAGCTGAGTAAAAGAGTTACTGAAATCCCTCCTAGTACTCTCCCAAGCAATACAGAAGAGAATCCAAAGAGAGAGTGCAAGGCCATCTACACGTCCAACATGGCCGAACCTGTAGAGGAGGGAAAGACAGTGATTTCCAGTGAAAAAGACCTCAATGGACATCCACTGGCCTCCAAGGAGTTCCCTAATCAGGAACCACAGGAATCTGAGGCGCATATAGAGACCATAGAGATTCCACTGAACTTACTGTTGCCATTCATGAGCTCTGATGAGTATTCTTCCTCTGAAGAGGATGAAGATATTATTGAAGAGTAAGTTGCTCAATATCTAGAAGCAATCATGTAGCTGAATGCGAAGTTATTTGGTAATAAGACTTGGGAGGATGAACCTCCATTGCTCATCAATGAACTAAATGATCTGGTTCAACTGAAATTACCTAAGAAGAAATAGGATCTTGGAAAGTTCTTAATACATTGTACCATAGGCACCATGACCTTTGAGAAGGCTCTGTGTGACCTGGGGTCAGGGATAAACCTCATGTCCCTCTCTGTAATGGAGAAACTAGGGATCTTTGAGGTGCAAGCTGTAAGAATCTCACTAGAGATGGCAGACAATTCAAGCAAATAGGCTTATGGACTTGTAGAGGATGTCTTGGTGAAGGTTGAAGGCCTGTACATCCCTGCTGATTTCATAATCCTAGACACTGGGAAGGATGATGATGATCCATTATCCTTGGAAGACCCTTCCTAGCCACAGCAAGAGCTGTGATTGATGTGGACAGAGGAGAGCTAGTCCTTCAATTGAATGAGGACTACCTTGTGTTTAAGGCTCAAGGATCTTCTTCTGCAACCATGGAGAGAAAGCATGAAAAGCTTCTCTCAATACAGAGTCAAACAAAGCTCCCACACTCAACTTCTAAGTTTGGTGTTGGGAGGCCACCACTAAGCTCTGAATCTCTGTGAAGCTTTCTAAGAGCTCACTGTCAAGCTATTGATATTAAATAAGTGCTTGTTGGGAGGCAACCCAATGTTATTTAATTATATTTATTTATTTTCTATTGTTATTTTATGTTTTCTTTAGGTTGATGATCATGTGAAGTCACAAAAACAACTAAAAAATAAAAAATAGAATGAAAAACAGCATAAAAAATAGCACACCTTGGAGGATAGGCTTACTGGCATTTAAATGCCAGTAAGGATAGCAGAATGGGCGTTTAACGCCCAGCCTGGCAGCATTCTGGGCGTTAAACGCCAGAATGGGCAGCACTCTAGGCGTTTAACGCCAGAAAAGGCTGTCTGGCGTCTAGCTGGCGTTAAACACCAGAAATAGGCATCTGGCTGGCGTTTATCGCCAGAAATGGGCAGCAGAGTGGCATTTAACGCCAGAAAAGGTAGCAGGATTGGCGTTTAACGCCAGGAAAGGTAGCAGAGCTGGCGTTAAACGCTAGATTTGGCACACAATGGGCGTTTAAATGCCAGAATGGTGCAGGGACTCGAATTCCTTGACACCTCAGGATCTGTGGACCCCACAGGATCCCCACCTACCCCACCTCTTCTTCTTTCCTCTTCACACATTTCCATAACACTCTTCCCCAAACACCCTTGACCAATCCTATCAATACCTTTTCCCCAAACACCCCTCACCTATCAAATCCTACCCTCTTCCCCACAACCTCTTCACCACTCACATCCATCCATCATCAAATCCCACCTACCTCACCATTCAAATTCAAACCATTTCCCTCCCAAACCTAACCCCTCATACACACTACTATCCCCTTTGGCCGAAACCAACACTACCCTCCATCTCCTCCATTTCTTCTTCTTATACTCCTTTCTTTCTTCTTTTGCTCGAGGACGAGCAAACATTTTAAGTTTGGTGTGGAAAAATCATTGCTTTTTTTTTTGTTTTCCATAACCATTAATGGCACCTAAGGCCAGAGAAACCTCTAGAAAGAGGAAAGAGAAGGCAATTGCTTCTAACTCCGAGTCATGAGAGATGGAGAGATTCATCTCAAAAGCCCATCACTAAAAAGAGGATGGAGCAAATAAGAGAGCCCACTCATGGACCTCAGCAAGAGCATGAGGAAGTTCCTCATTATGAAATCCCTGAGATGCCTCAAGGGATGCACTTTCCTCTACAAAACTATTGGGAGTAAATCAACACCTCTTTAGGAGAATTGATTTCCAACATAGGACAACTAAGGATGGAGCACCAAGAGCATTCCATCCTCCTCCATGAAATTAGAGAAGACTAAAAAGCCATGAGGGAGGAACAACAAAGGCAAGGAAGAGACATTGAGGAGCTCAAGCACTCCATAAGATCTTCAAGAGGAAGAACTAGCCGCCATCACTAAGGTGGACCCGTTCTTTAATTTCCTTGCTCTTATTTTTCTATTTTTTGAAAATTATGCTTTATGTTTTATCTATGTTTGTGTTTTTATTACATGATCATTAGTGTCTAGTGTTTATGTTTTAAAGCTATGAATTATTCCATAAATCCATCACCTTTCTTAAATGAAAAATGTTTTTAATTGCAAAAGAACAAGAAGTGCATGGTTTCGAAATCTATCTTGAAGTTAGCTTAATTATTTTGATGTGGTGGCAATACTTTTTGTTTTCTGAATGAATGCTTGAACAGTGCATATTTTTGATATTGTTGTTTATGAATGTTAAAATTGTTGGCTCTTGAAAGAATAATGAAAAAGGAGAAATATTATTAATAATCTAAAAAATCATAAAATTGATTCTTGAAGTAAGAAAAAGCAGTGAAGAACAAAAGCTTGCGAAAAAAAATGGCGAAAAAATAAAAATAAAAATAAAAAGCAAGCAGAAAAAGCCAATAGCTCTTTAAACCAAAAGGCAAGGGTAAAAAAGATCCAAGGCTTTGAGCATCAGTGGATAGGAGGGCCCAAAGGAATAAAATCCTGGCCTAAGCGGCTAAACCAAGCTGTCCCTAACCATGTGCTTGTGGCGTGAAGGTGTCAAGTGAAAGCTTGAGACTGAGCGGTTAAAGTCGTGGAAAGCAAAAAAAAGTGTGCTTAAGAGCTCTGGACACCTCTAACTGGGGACTCTAGCAAAGTTGAGTCACAATCTGAAAAGGTTCACCCAGCTATGTGTCTGTGGCATTTATGTATCTGGTGGTAATACTGGAAAACAAAATGCTTAGGGCCACGGCCAAGACTCATAAAGTAGCTGTGATCAAGAATCAACATACTGAACTAGGAGAATCAATAACATTATCTGAATTCTGAGTTCCTATAGATGCCAATCATTCTGAACTTCAAAGGATAAAGTGAGGTGCCAAAACTGTTCAGAAGGAAAAAGTTACAAGTCCCGCTCATCTAATTGTGACTAATCTTCATTGATACTTTTGAGATTTATTGTATATTCTCTTCTTTTTATCCTAGTTTATTTTAGTTGCTTGGGGACAAGCAACAATTTAAGTTTGGTGATTTGATGAGCGGATAATTTATACCCTTTTTGGCATTGTTTTTACATGGTTTTTAGTATGTTTTAGTTAATTTTTATTATATTTTTATTAGTTTTTATTCAAAAATCACATTTCTGGACTTTACTATGAGTTTGTGTGTTTTTTTGTGATTTCAGGTATTTTCAGATTGAAATTGAGGGACCTGAGCAAAAATCTGATTTAGAGGCTGAAAAGGACTACAGATGCTGTTGGATTCTGACCTCCCTGCACTCGAAGTGAATTTTCTTGAGCTATAGAAACCCAATTGGTGCTCTATTAATTTCGTTGGAAAGTAGACATTCTGGGCTTTCCAGCAATATATAATAGTTTATACTTTGTTCGTGATTTGATGGCCCAAACTGGCGTCCAAAGTCAGCCTAAAACTTCTTGGCGTAAAACACCCAAACTGGCACAAAAGCTGGCGTTTAACTTCAGGAATAGCCTATGCACGAAAAAGCTTCAATGCTCAGCCCAAGCACACACGAAGTGGGCTCCGGAAGTGGATTTCTGCACTATCTGCACTTAGTTATTCATTTTTTGTAACCCTAGGTTACTAGTTTAGTATAAAAACTACTTTTAGAGATTTATTTTAGATCTTTAATCGAATGTTCCTGTTTTGATCTTGTACACATTTGGAGGCTAGCCTGATGGCCATGCCTAGACCTCTTTCACTTATGTATTTTCTACGGTGGAGTTTCTACACCCCATAGATTAAGGTGTGGAGCTCTGCTGTTCTTTATGAATTAATGCAATTACTACTGTTTTTCTATTCAATTCACGTCTACTTCTTCTCCAATATATACTCTCGTACTTAATTTAGTTAAGTCAGAATGAAGGGGTGACCTGTGACAATCACCCAATCTTTGTTACTCGCTTAGCCAAGATCGCGTGCCTAACAACCACAAAGCGGTCTACATAATGTTCAACGTAGTCATTGGACGACAGCCGGAGTATATTCTCTTGGATATCTAATACACAGATCGAGTCCATGAGATTAGTATCTTCGTGGTATAGGCTAGAATCATTGGCAGCATTCCTGGGATCCGGAAAGTCTAAACCTTGTCTGTGGTACTCCGAGTAGGATCTAGGAATGGATGACCGTGACAAGCTTCAAACCTACGAATGTTAGGTGCAGTGACAGTGTGCAAAAGGACAATGGTCCTATTCCGACGCTAGCAGGAACCGACAGATGATTAGCCGTGCGGTGACAGCACATATAGATTTGTTTTCATCCGAGAGGATCATACAGCTTGCCATGGAAGGAGGTAACGCATGGTTGGAAGAAGGCAATAGGAAAGCAGAGGTTCAGAAGCAACAAAGCATCTCCATACGCTTATCTGAAATTCCCACCAGTGAATTACATAAGTAACTTTATTTTATTTTATGTTTTATTTATCTTTTAATTATCAAAACCTCATAACCAATTTAATCCTCCTGACTGAGATTTACAAGGATGACCATAGCCTGCTTCAAGCCGACAATCTCCGTGGGATCGACCCCTACTCACGTAAGGTATTACTTGGACGATCCAGTGCACTTGCTGGTTGGTTACGCAGAGTTGTGAAGAAGTGTTGGAACACAATTTCCACGTACCCGTGATTTTGGACCTTTTGGGTGCCTTGGTGGTGTCTCAGAAAATACGTGAAAATCGGTCAAGGTATGGTTTAGGTTTTGCATATTTAATATATAATATCGTATGAAAACTTAGGCTAGAGAACCATAGGATAGGTTCGAATGATTACGTATGTTGGATGTTTAACATTAATGATATTGTTGATGATATAAGTAAGTATGTGTTGGTGATCATGATTATAGTGGAAATAAATGCTCCTTGGGTGTTTAGATATTATTAGCAAGCTTGATGATTTGATTGTATATGTATGCATGATAGAATGACGATGGTTTCGTTGATGAGAGCAAGAGATTTAGGGTGTGAATGGGGTAAAAACTAAAGTATGAGAGTTTGTGATATGATGAATGGCTAGTGGGGTTGTATGGGATTGGTATGAAGTGTGTTTGTGCTGGATATATGTATAAATAGTAGGGATTGAATGTGGTTATAATGAAATTGAGGTTTGAGCTTGTGAAAAAATTGGCTTAAACTGAACTTCGGCGATCCATAACTTGACTTCCGGACCCTCAAATGATTTCAAACTTGTTTTGTATAAAAATTGGGTCAGTGAAGTTTACACCGTTCGAAGAATGGATGAAAAATGATTAAAACGAAAAAGTTATGTGCGTCGGAAGTTTGGGATTGAAATTGGAAATTCTACAGCTTTTTCAAACTTAGCAAAATTTTTGGAAAATTGTACGCGTGACCCAGTAGTTGCGTACGCGTCCTGTTGCTCGTGACGCGACCAATCCTTTCGGGCTGGGATTCACGTGTACGCGAGCAGGGAGTTTGCGCATGCGAGCAAGTTTTTTTACACGCCCACGCGTATGCGTGGCCCCTGTTTCAACAAAAAATGGATTTTGTGTTTTTAAGTCAAATTTCAAACTTCTAAACCTCTATTTTTACTTTTTTAGCCCCAGATCATGGTAGTAACTCTAGTAGTAAGTTGAAGCTAGGAAATAGAGGTACCTTAGAGATGAAGTAAAGGTTGAAAATGATGAGATTTTGGATGACTGTGTGTGGCCGGAATGGTCGAGATGTGTGTGTGGCCGAAATGGTCCAGATAGCAAGGTGATGAACGGATATTTTATACGCTTTTTGGCATCATTTTTATATAGTTTTTAGTATATTTTATTTAGTTTTCATTAAGTTTTTATAGGTTTTAGTGTTAAAATCATATTTTTGGATTCTACTATGAGTTTTTGTGTTTTTTTGCAATTTCAGGTATTTTCTGGCTGAAATTGAGGAGTTGGAGCAAAAGTCTGATTTAGAGACAGAGAAAGCACTGCAGATGTTGTCTGGATCTGACCTCCTTGCATTCGGAAGAGCTTTTCTGGAGCTATAGAATTCCAAATGAAGCCCTCTCAATGGCTATGAAAAGCTAACTTCCAGATCTTTCCAGAAATATATAATAGTCCATACTTTGCTTCGGATTAGAAGGCCCAAAACTGGCATCCAACGCCAGTTTCCTACCCCCTTCCAGGCGTCCAGCGCCCAAAAGAGCAGAGACCAATGTACAAACGCCCAAAGAGGACCCCCTAGCTGGCGTTCCACGTCTAGAGACCTCATAGCACGTGGATCTCATCAAAGCTCAGTCCAAACACTAACTAAGAGGGTCCCAGAAGTAAATTTTATCACTAGATAGACTGTTTTACCCTTACTAGTCATCTGTTTAGTATGTAAAGCGTATTTTACATAATCATTAGAGGAACATCATACCTCTTTATGCTATTTTCGAGTTTTACCTTGTGTTTTTTTATCAGTATGAGTTTCTAAACCTCCTAGATTGAGGGGAGGAGCCCTGCTGAGTCCTATGAATTAATAAAAGTATTATTGTTTCTCTTCGATCCGTGTTTGATTAATTCTAAGATATATATTCATTTTTCATCAATATGAATGCGTTGAATTGGCTCAAGGTTATCACATTCTACATGGGTTCAGAGTGCCTCTTTCGTCGGACAATGATGAACCACCAACTTGAATATACGTCTCTCAGACGGCTAATCCACGACTTCGTTGGAGACTTCTCGAGACATCAGTTTAGCCAATTTTCGGGGAGATTAGGGTCTCTGTGGTAGAGGCTAGAACTCAAGGTGCAGCATTCTCTGATCCGGAAGATCTGACCTTGTCTGTGGCATTTTACATAGGATCATTAAGGAGAATAAACTGTACAAGCTTCACCCTCAATCAGAATGGATCCGCACTAAACCTGGGATTCAGATCTGGAGGAGTATTGGCAGTTGCTCAAACCAGTGTCAATCACATATAGCCTGCCATTAAAGAAATCACTCATAAGCAAAGAGAGCAGTAATACCGGAATTAATTCAGAAAGGCAAAGCAATTCCAATCCTCAACTCTATCTTTAAAGTATTAGCACCCCATTATAATAATCTCACAAATATTTATCTATCAACCTTCTAATCTGCCTGACTAAGACCTGCAAGATAACCATAGCTTGCTTCAAACCACAATCCTCGTGGGGTCGACCCTGACTCACTCAGGTATTACTTGGACGACTCAGTGCACTTGTTGGTACAACAGTACGAAGGTGTGGGGATTCGTGCTACCAAGTTTTTGGCGCCTTGTCGGGGATTGTTCGAATTTGGACGAACTGACGGATTGTTTTTCTCCCTAGATCAGGTAATTTTTATTTTGTTTTGAGTCTTTTAATTTTTGTTTTCTTCTTTTCTGTTTTTCGAAAATATTAAAAATCTTTTTCAAAAATATTTTTCTTTTCTTTGTTTAATTTTTGTTCTTGGTTTTGAGTCTTGCATGTTCTTGTTTTCTGTTTTTCAATTACAAAAATTTTAAAACCTTTTTCATGCAATTTATTTTCAAGCATCCTTAGCTTTCTGTTTGAGAGTCTTTGTTTGTTTTCTTGATTAAGTCTTTTATTTTCTTCCTGTCTATTTTTTTTGAAAAATTTAAAACCATTTTCAAAAATATTTTTTATTTTCCTTGTTTAATCTTTGTTCTTAATTTGAGTCTTTTGTTTTTGTTCTTGTTGAGTTTTTCGTCCCTTTTTAGTCTTGCTTTCTAAAAAACTTTCAAAAATATTTTCTTTGTTTAAATCTTGTGTCAAGTCTTTAAGTTTGGTGTTTTCTTGTTATTTTTCTTTCAATTTTCGAAAATTTATGTTTGGTTTTCTAAAAATTTTAAGTTTGGTGTCCTTTTTATGTTCTTGTATTCTTTGAGTCTTTGAATTTCATTCTTTGTGTTCTTGTTAGTCTTCAAAGTGTTCTTGAGTCTTTTTTGTGTTTTGATCTTTAAATTTTTAAGTTTGGTGTCCCCTTGTGTTTCCCTCCAAAATTTTCAAAAACAAGGAGTATTAGATCTAAAAATTTTAAGTCTTGTATCTTTTACTTGTTTTTCTCTTTCATCATTAAATTCAAAAAAAATATCTTTTCTATTTTTAATTTCACTTAATTTTCGAAAATTTGCATTAAAAATTCAGATTTCAATTTCAAATTTTTATCTTATCTTATCTTAGTTTTCAAAATTTCAAAAAAATCAAATCTTTTAAAAAATTAAAATCATATCTTTTTCAAAAATCTAATATTTTTCAAAAATCTTATTTTATCTTTTTCAATTTTCAAATTTTAAGAATTCAAATTTCAAATTTCAAAATTAAAAATCTTATCTTTTTCAAATTTTAAATTTTAAAAATCAAATATTTTTCAAAAATTAAATTTCTTATCTTATCTTCTTCTAATTTCAAATCTTTTCTTATCTTATATCTTATCTCATTTTAAATTAAAATCTTTTCTTAATTAATATCTTATCTTCTCTCTCTTCTTTTTCAAAACCTCCTAACTAACTCTCATCTCTTCTTAATTTTCGAAAACTTCTTCCTTTTCTCTCTCTTCTATTTTCAAAAATTCACTAACTAATTTTAAAATTTTTTAAATTAATTAACTTAATTTTCGAAAACTAATTATTAAATAAAATAAAAACAAAAATATTTTTAATTCTTATTTATCTTATTTACTTATACTTCTTCTCTTCTCACTTCTATTTATTCGAATTACTTCCCTTCTCTATTCTTCCATCTTCACTTTTCTCTTTTATTCTATCTTCTTCTTCTTTCTTCACATCTCACTTTAAGGAGCAGCTTCTTGCCTATTGGTACAAAAAGCTTTCTTCTTTTCCTTCTTTTCTTTTCTTCTTGTTTATGACCAGGAACAGGGATAAAGAACCTCTTGACTCCTGATCCTGAACCTAAGAAGACTCTGAGGAGACATTTACAACAAGCTAGAGCACAACACTTTGAAAGAAACCTCTCAGAAAATTTTGAGCAAGAAAGAGAAGACATGGCTGAACCTCAAGAGGAGCCCAGAAAGGTTCTTGGTGACTTCACCATGCCTACCTCTTACTTTTATGGCAAAAGTATCTCTGTACCTGCCTTTGGAGCTAACAATTTTGAGCTTAAGCCTCAGTTAGTCTCTCTTCTGGAGCAAAACTGTAAATTCCATGGACTTCTATTGGAAGATCCACATCAGTTCTTAGCTGAACTCTTACAGATCTGTGATACTGTAAAGACTAATAGAGTTGATCCTGAAGTCTGCAAGCTTATGCTCTTTCCCTTTGCTATAAGAGACAGAGCTAAGCTATGGTTGGATGCCCAACCAAGAGAGAGTCTTGACTCTCGGAAAAAGCTGGTTAATGCTTTTCTGGCTAAATTCTTTCCCCCTCAAAGGATGAGCAAAATTAGAGTGGAAGTTCGAACCTTCAGACAAAAAGAAGGTGAATCCCTCTATGAAGCTTGGAAAAGATACAAGCAATTGATCAGGAGATGTCCTCCTAACATGCTCTCAGAATGGTCCATCATAGGCGTGTTCTATGATGGTTTGTCTGAGATGTCCAAAATTTCATTGGACAGCTCTTGAGGTGGATCACTCCACTTTAAGAAAACACCTGCAGAAGCAAGAGAACTCATTGAAATGGTTGCAAATAACCAGTTCATATACACTTTTGAAAGAAATCCTATAAACCATGGGATCTCTCATAAGAAAGGAGTTCATGAAGTTGATACTCTGAATGCCATATTGGCTTAGAATAAGATCTTGACCCAACAGGTCAACATAATCTCCCAGCATCTGATTGGAATACAAACTGCAGCTGGCAGTGCTCAGGAAGCTTCTCCTGAAGAAGAAGCTTATGATCCTGAGCAACCCACCATGGAGGAGGTGAATTATATGGGAGAACCCTATGGAAACAGAAACCTCAGCAAGGTTTCAATAACAATCAAGGTGGTTAGGAACCAGAATGGGTTCAATAACAGGCCACCATTCCCATCTTCTCAAGGAAATATGAAAACCTCTAAGCAGAGTCTTTTTGACTTAGTTACTCTAGTCTCCAGCCTCTCTAAGACCACTCATAGTTTCATTAATGAAACAAGGTCCTCCATTAGAAACTTGGAGGTACAAGTTGGTCAACTGAGCAAGAGGATCCCAGAGATTCCTCCTAAAACTCTTCCCAGTAATACTGAGGTAAATCCTAGAGAAGAGTGCAAGGCCATAACCATGGAGGTGAAGGCCGAATTGGAGGAGAATGGGGTGGCGTTGAACGCCAGTGAAGGAAATATCATTTGGCGTTTAACGCCCAATCTGGCAGCAAGCCTGGTGCTGAACACCAGTGAAGGACATATCACTGGGCGTTCAACGCCCATCCTAGCAGCAGAGCTGGCGTTCAACGCCAGCCAGAGAGCACTGGCCGGGCATTCAACGCCCAAACACCTAGGCTTTCTGGCGTTGAACACTAGTGAGGAACCCCTCAATGGGCGTTCAACGTCCAACCAGGTAGGCTTTCTGGCGTTAAACGCCAGTGAGGAACCCCTCATTGGGAGTTCAACGCCCATAATCCCAAGGAAGCTGGCGTTGAATGCCAACAAAGACATTCCTGCTGGGCGTTCAATGCCCAGAATGCTAGAGGGACTGGCGTTTAACGCCAGTCAGGGTGGACAGCAATGGAGTTCAACACTTAAAGAGCTCATAGAGCTGGTGTTGAACGCCAGTCAAAGCACACTCTTTGAGTACCTAAATCCCACTCAAGAATCCCCTAGCCCAGAACCAAAGGAAACCATAATGACCGTAGAGGTTCCTTTGCATGCACTTCTGCAGTGCATGAGTTCTAATGACTACTCATCCTCGGATAAGGATGAGGACACTAGGGAAGAGCAAGTTGCTCGGTACCTAGGAGCTCTTATGAACCTGAATGCCAAGTTATTTGGTACAAGGCCATTGGAGGAAGAACCTCCACTGCTCACCAAAGAACTCCATGCTTTGGTTCGACAAGAGCTACCACAGAAGCTTTCAGATCCTGGACGCTTTCTGATTTTTTACACCATAGGCACCATGACCTTTGAAAAGGCTCTGTGTGACCTTGGGTCAAGCATTAACCTCATGCCACTCTCTGTAATGGAGAAATTCGGCATCATTGAGGTGAAATCTGCAAACATCTCATTAGAGATGGCAAACAAGACAATGAAGATGCCATATGGCTTAGTAGAGGATGTCTTGGTAAAAGTTGAAAACCACTACATCCCTACAAACTTTATTGTCTTGGACATAGGAGAGGATGAGGATGACTGTGTCATCCTTGGAAGATCTTTCCTAGCCACAGCCAATGCTATCATTGATGTGGCTAAGGGAGAAATGGTATTCCAATTAGGAGAGGACTATATCTTATTCAAGATGTCCAATCCCAATTTTCCTTCTGATAAGAAAGAGACAACTATACAATACCTAGTGTTCCAACCCTCTCTTTCTGTGCAGAGCATAGCAGAGCCCCCAAACATCAATTCTAAGTCTGGTGTTGGGCAGCCATCAACAAGATCTAAGCACAAAAGTACTAAGAAGAAAGTACCTAAAGGCTGGAGGGACAAGAAAGTTTCAACTGAAGGCCTCTCACCTGGCATGAGAGTTGTCTTCACTAAGAAGCCAGCCTTACCACATACACTGAGTCGTGTCCTGTCTCTAGAGCATATGGAGCTCATTCATGGGAGAACAGGAAGAAAGTTCACTGTAAGGGGCAAAAATCTGAGCCCATACTCACCTCCGTAAGGAGCTAACCATCAAGCTAATGACGTTAAAAGAGCGCTTGTTGGGAGGCAACCCAACCTTAATTAATTATTTATTTCCTTTTATTCTATTTTTATTATTTTTAGAGTCATGATCATATGCAGCATTTAGAATAGAGACAGAATTTCACAGCAGTGAAAATAGAACACTCTAGATGGAGTGTTAAAGTTGAACGCCAGCCAGGGTATCCCTGCTAGGCATTCAATGCCCATCATGGGCAGCATTGCTAGCGTTGAACGCTAGCCAGAGAGCAGCCCCTGGCCATTCAAACGCCAATGCAGAGAAGCAGGAAATCTAAATTTCCTAGCCTCTCAGGACCTGTGGGTCCCACATCATCTTTCACCTATCCTACCTACCCCACTTACTTTCACACTTCCCCATACCCACTTCCCTATAAACCCTAGCCCAATCACATCCATACCACTTCCCCAAAACCATCATAACTCCCACCTACCCCCACCCACTTCAAAATCAAATTTCCCACCCAAAACCCACCCGATGGCCGAACATATACCCTTCCCCACTCCTATAAATAACCCTCTTCATAACCTTTCATACACACACCTCTCATACCCTACTACACCCACAAGGCCGAAAGCCCTCTCTCCCTCTATATCCTTCTATTTTCTTCTTCTACTCCATTCTTCTCCTCCACTTATTTTTACTCGAGGACGAGCAAAGTTTTAAGTTTGGTGTGGGAAAAGCATAGGTTTTTTTTCTTTCCATTACCATTCATGGCACCCAAGGTTGGAGACTCCTCTAGAAAGTGGAGAAGAAAGGCAGTAGCCACTTCTTCTGAATATTGGAAGATGGAGAGATTCATCACCAAAGCTCATCAAGACCACTTTTATGAAGTAGTGGTAGAGAAAAAAGTGATCACTGAGGTCCCTTTCAGGCTCAAGAAGAATGAGTATCCGAAAATCTGAAGAAAGATCCGGAGAAGAGGTTGGAAAGTCCTAACCAATCACATTCAGAATGTTGGAATTCTCATGGTGCAAGACTTCTATGCTAATGCATGGGTTACTAAAAACCATGACACTAGTGTGAACCCAAATCCAAGGAATTAGATCACCATGGTCCGAGGAAGAATCTTAGATTTCAACCCGAAAAGTGTGAGGTTGGCGTTCAACTTGCCTCTAATGCAAGGAGATCCTCATCCTTACACTAGGAGAGTTAACTTTGATAAGAGATTGGATCAAGTACTCTCAGACATCTGTGTGGAAGGAGCACAGTGGAAAAGGGATTTCCAAGGCAAGCCCATTCAACTAAGAAGGGTTGACCATAAGCCCATAGCTAGAGAATGGTTGGAATTCATCCAAAGATCCATTATCCCTACTAGCAATCGGTCAGAAGTGACTGTTGACAGAGCCATCATGATCCATTGCATTACGATTGGAACTGAGGTGGGTGATTCCTCAAGAACTGTACAAGGTAGCTGAGAAGCCTCACACCAATGCAAGGTTAGCATTCCCACACCTCATCTGTCATCTATGCAATTCAGCTGGAATGGTCATAAATGGAGATGTCTCCATTGGTGAGGATAAGCCCATCACCAAGAAGAGGATGGAGCAAACTAGAGAGCATGTACAAGAGCCTGTGCAGCTGCCTCAGTATGAAATCCCTGAGATACCTCAAGGGATGTACTTTCCTCCCCAAAGCTATTGGGATCAATGGCAAGCTTCTCTTGGAGAATTGAGCACTAACATGGAGCAATTGAGCATGGAGCATCAAGGACATGCTACCACCCTCAATGAAATAAGAGATCAAGCATCATATTGGATCCTCAAAGAGGAGCACTAGACGCCACCATTAAAGGTGGACTCGTTCTCTTTTACCTCCTTTCCTTTATTATTTTTCTGTTTTCTGTTCTGTTTTGTCTGTTCTCTTGTTCTAGTTGCATGATCATGTGCATTGATGTCTTAAAAGTTATAAAATGTTCCATATATCTTTCACCTTGCTTAAAAGAAAATTTTTATTTAAAATAATTGAGAGATACATAAATTTTAAATTTAAAATAAGAATAGTTTAATTATGTTGATGTGGTGTCATTTGCTTTTGTTTTCTGAATGTATGATTGAACAGTGCATATTTAAAGCTGAAATTTTAGAATGTTGGCTCTTGAAAGAATAAGAAAAAAGGAAAAGTATTATTGATAATCTGAAAAATCAATAAAATTGATTCTTAAAGCAAGAAAAAGCAGCAAAAAAGAAAAATAAAAAGCATGTTGCAAAGGAAAAAAATTTTATGCACGCGAAAAAGAAAGAAAAATGGCAAAAAGAAAAAAATTATAAAGCAGAAAAATCCATTACTGCCCAAAAATGCAGAAAAAAAGGGCAGATTGAAAAAGTCAATAACCCTTTAAACCAAAAGGTAAGGGTAAAAGGACCCAAGGCTTTGAGCATTAATGGATAGGAGGGCCCAAAGGAATAAAATCATGGCCTAAACGGCTCAATCAAGCTGTCCCTAACCATGTGCTTGTGGCGTGAAGGTGTCAAGTGAAAAGCTTGAGACTGAGCGGTTAAAGTCGTGGTCCAAAGCAAAAAGAGTGTGCTTAAGAACTCTGGACACCTCTATCTGGGGACCCTAGCAAAGCTGAGTCACAATCTGAAAAGGTTCACCCAATTAAAGTGTCTATGACATTGTTGTATCTGGTGGTAATACTGGAAAGATGGAAACTCAGGTGCAGTCGACTTCACCCGAAGTTGATATTTGAGAGTCGTTAAATGATTTGACTAAATTTTCATCTAACGGCTCTCAGATATCAACTTCACGTGAAGTCGACTTCACCTGAGTTTTCACCTACTGGAAAACAAGGTGCTTAGGGTCACGGCCAAGACTCTGAAAGCTGTGTTCAAGAATCAAAATAAGATTAACTAAGAGAGTCAATAATATCATCTGGATTCTAAGTTCCTAAGGATGCCAACATCTCTGAGTTTCGATGGATAGTGAGGTGCCAAAACTATTCAGAAGCAAAAAGCTACTGAGTCCCGCTCATCTAATTGTAACTAAGCTTCATTTGAAACTTAGAAATTTATTTGTATCTTAATTTTATTTTTTATCCTACTGTGTTTTTAGTTGTTTGGGGACAAGTAACAGTTTAAGTTTGGTGTTGTGATGAGCGGATATTTTATACGCTTTTTGGCATCATTTTCATATACTTTTTAGCATATTTTATTTAGTTTTTATTAAGTTTTTATAGGTTTTTATTGTTAAAATCACATTTTTGGATTCTACTGAATTTTTTTGTTTTGTGCAATTTTAGGTATTTTTTGGTTGAAATTGAGGAGTTGGAGCAGAAGTCTGATTCAGAGACAGAGAAAGTACTGCAGATGCTGTCCGGATTTGACCTCCTTGCATTTGGAAGAGCTTTTCTAGAGCGACAGAAGTTCAAATGGAGTGCTATCAACGGCTATGGAAAGCTAACTTCCAGAGCTTTCCAACAATATGTAATAGTCCATACTTTGCTTCGGATTAGAAGGCCCAAAACTAGCATCCAACGCCAGTTTCCTGCCCCCTTCCAGACGTCCAGCACCCAAAAGAGCAGAGACCAATATACAAACGCCCAAAGAGGACCTCCTAGCTGCCGTTCCACGCCCAGAGACCTCATAGCATGTGGATCTCATCAAATCTCATCCCAAACACTCACCAAGTGGGTTCTATAAGTGAATTTTAGCACTAGATAGACTGTTTTACCCTTACTAATCATCTGTTTAGTATTTAAAGTGTATTTTACATAATCATTAGAGGAACATCGGACCTTTTTATGCTATGTTTGAGTTTTACCATGTGTTTTTTATCAGTATGAGTTTCTAAACCTCCTAGGTTGAGGGGAGGAGCCCTGCTGAGTCCTATGAATTAATAAAAGTATTACTGTTTCTCTTCGATCTGTGTTTGATTAATTCTAAGATATATATTTGTTCTTCATCAATATGAATGCATTGAACTGGCATAAGGTTATCACATTCTACATGGGTTCAAAGTGCGTCTTTCATTGGACAATGATGAACCACCAGCTTGAATATACGTCTCTCAGATGGCTAATCCACGACATTATTGGGGACTTCTCGAGACATCAGTTCAGCCGATTTCTGGGGAGATTAGGGTCTCTGTGGTAGAGGCTAGAACTCAAGGTGTAGTATTCTTTGATCTGGAAGATCTGACCTTGTCTGTGACTTTTTGAGTAGGATCATTAAGGAGAATGAACTGTACAAGCTTTACCCTCAATCAGAATGGATCCGTACTAAACCTAGGGTTTAGATCTGGAGGAGTATTGGCAGTTGCCCAAACTAGTGTCAATCACATATAGCCTGCCATTTAAGAAATCACTCATAAGCAAAGAGAGCAGTAATACCGGAGTTAATTCAGAATGGCAAAGCAACTCCAATCCTCAACTCTATCTTTAAAGTATTAGCACCCTATTATAATAATCTCACAAATATTTATCTATCAACCTTCTGATCTGCCTGACTAAGACCTGCAAGATAACCATAGCTTGCTTCAAACCACAATCCTCGTGGGATCGACCCTGACTCGCTCAGGTATGACTTGGACGACCTAGTACACTTGCTGGTACAACAGTACGACGGTGTGGGATTCGTGCTACCACAAGGTCTGGGTGCGATCCTGCTTGCGTGTTAACTTGAAAATGTGTTCGGATGACAAGTTGAGGATGGAAGTTCCCTCTCTTGTCGTGATGTAGATGTGGGGAAGGTGGAAAGCCACTCTCCTTCGTATTGTTTTCCCCACATTCTTCCCTGGTAACAAGGTGGAAAAGCACACTCCTTCGATGTGGAAAGGCACTCTCCTTCGTGAAACCTCCAGGAGAAGATGGAAAATCACTCTCCTTCGTTTATGATCCTCTTGGAGATGCGCACCCTGGAGACAAATGTCTGGGTTAGCTACCAGATGTGTCGGATTTTGGCAAAGTAACCGACGCGTGAGCTCACGGCTAGTAGGATAGACATTCACCATATGCATTTGTGTGATTTTGTCTGATTGTGCATTATGCCTAAATGAGTATAACATGCTAACTGTTATACTTGCTATTTGTATTACTTGCATCCTACTTGTGTGTGCTGTTGTTTGTTTGTCTTTGTAATTTCACTAGAGACGGAGGAACGGAGGGAAAGCGGAGAGATTTAGGGTTTTAGCTGAGTTTTAGGTAGATCTTAAGGAAATTGGTTAAGTTTAGAAAGCCTTAGAGAGCCACCCTGACTTATGGTTTCTGCTTTATTTCTTTAAGCTTTATATCTAAGTGTCGGCGTTCTAGGATTGTCTCTGGCATTCCCAAGACCTTATATATTATATGCATGGCACCTTTACCATGCTGAGAAACCCCAGTTCTCATTATATACTGTGTTGTTATTTTCAAATGCAGGTCAAGAGACACTTCACTAGGCATCTGGACTTCTGAAGCGAAGTGGTTCCTGGGTTTCCTTTGTGTTATATAGTTTATGTTTATATGTACTTAACTTTCTCTTAGAATAACTTGTTTATTTTGTACCTCCTAGAGGTTTATGGAGAACTAGGATTTTATGTATGTATTTTGGTCTTCGGGCTATGTTTATATGTACGTAAATATTCTCCGGCCAGCCTTGGCTTTGCAGGCTGAGTTAGGAGCTAGTTATTTTGTATCCTTGACTCTCTATTCTCACTTTTTGTTTAGTTATACTTATGAACTTTAGCTTTCTTAGCATGCAGGTTATCTCGTATCCTGAGCGTTGCTGATGAGCGGATAATTTATACGCTTTTTGGCATTATTTTTAGGTAGTTTTTAGTATAATTTAGTTAGTTTTTACTATGTTTTTATTAGTTTTCAAGCAAAATTTACATTTCTGGACTTTACAAGGAGTTTGTGTGTTTTTCTGTGATTTTAGATATTTTCTGGCTGAAATTGAGGGACCTGAGCAAAAATCTGATTCAGAGGCTAAAAAAGAACTGCTTATGCTGTTGGATTCTGACCTCCCTGCACTCGAAATGGGTTTTCTGGAGCTACAGAAACCCAATTAGTGCGCTCTCAATTGCGTTGGAAAGTAGACATCCAGGGATTTTCAGAAATATATAATAGTTCATACTTTTTCCGAGTTTTGATGACGCAAACTAGCGTTCAAACACCAACTTCCTGCTCTATTCTGAAGTTAAAGCCAAAACTGAGTTACAAGCTGGAGTTAAACGCCAAAACTGGCACCAAAGCTGGCGTTTAACTCCAAGAAAAGTCTTTGCATGTGAAAGCTTCAATGCTCAGCCCAAGCACACACCAAGTGGGCCCGGAAGTGGATTTCTACATCATTTACTCATTTCTGTTAACCCTAGCTACTAGTTTAGTATAAAAACTACTTTTAGTGGTTTATTTTATATCTTTAGATCATCTTTTTGACCATCTTTGTATCACTTTTGATCTCTTGATCACGTTTAGGGGGCTGGCCATACGGCCATGCCTAGACCTTCATGACTTATGTATTTTCAACGGTGGAGTTTCTACACCCCATAGATTAAGGTGTGGAGCTCTGCTGTTCCTCATGAATTAATGCAAAGTACTATTATTTTTCTATTCAATTCAAGCTTATTCTTATTCTAAGATATTCACTCGCACTTCAACCTGATGAATGTGATGATCCATGACACTCATCATCATTCTCACCTATGAACACGTGCCTGACAACCACTTCCGTTCTATCTGCAATAGCTTGAGTGTGTATCTCTTAGCCTCCATTCCGAAAGATCGGAGTCTTCGTGGTATAAGCTAGAATCAATTGGCAGCATTCTTGAGATTCGGAAAGTCTAAACCTTGTCTGTGGTATTTCAAGTAGGATCTGGGATGGGATGACTGTGACGAGCTTCAAACTCGCGAGTGTTGGGCATAGTGACAGACGCAAAAAGATCAATGAATCCTATTCCAACATGAGTGAGAACCGACAGATGATTAGCCGTGCGGTGACAGCGCATTTGGACCATTTTCACTGAGAGGACGGAAGGTAGCCATTGACAACGGTGATCCCCCAACATACAGCTTGCCATGGAAAGGAGTATAAATGTTTGAATGAAGACAGTAGGAAAGCAGAGATTCAGAAGCAACAAGCATCTCCATACGCTTATCTGAAATCCCACCAATGAATTACATAAGTATTTCTATCTTTATTTTATATTTTATTTATATTTTAATTATCAAAATCTCATAACCATTTGAATCTGCCTGATTGAGATTTACAAGATGACCATAGCTTGCTTCAAGCCGACAATCTCTGTGGGATCGACCCTTACTCACATAAGGTTTTTTACTTGGACGACCCAGTGCACTTGCTGGTTAGTTGTGTGGAGTTGTGAAAAGGAGTTGAGATTATAATCTTGCGTACCAAGTTTTTGGCGCCGTTGCCGGGGATTGTTCAAGTTTGGACAACTGACAGTTCATCTTGTTGCTCAGATTAGGTAATTTTATTTTATTTTTAAGCCTTTTATTTTCGAAAAAAAAAATTTTTAGATAAATTATTCTATGACTTCTGAATTTTTAAGAATGAATTCTAGAGTTTCAGATGATGCTTTTATCATCACAGGAGCTAGTTGATTCCCATCAATTTAGCTGTTGTATGTAATGTCCTGCTGAAGCTTGGCTAGCCATGTCTAATCTTTTTAGACTGAAGCTTTAGACTAACATTGCATGATTCCTGGAATTCTTATTAAAAATTTTGAATTTCTTATTTTTCTTTTTCCAAATAATTTTTGAAAAATCCAAAAAATTTTATAAAATCATAAAAACAAAAAATTTTGGGTTTCTTGTTTGTGTCTTCTGTCAAATTTTAAGTTTGGTGTCAATTGCATGTTTTAATTTTTCTCAAAATTTTTGGAAACTCATGCATTGTGTTCTTCATAATCTTCAAGTTGTTCTTGATGAATTTCTTTGTTTGATCTTTAAATTTTTCTTGTTTGATGTCTTTTCTTGTTTTTCATATGCATTTTCAATATGTTAGTGTCTAAACATTGAAAATTTCTAAGTTTGGTGTCTTGCATGTGTTTCTTTTCTTAAAAATTTTCAAAAACATGTTCTTGATGTTCATCTTGACATTCAGAGTATTCTTGGTGTTCATCTTGACATTCAAAGTGTTCTTGCATATTTTTCTTGTTTTGATTCATAATTTTTATGTTTTGCATCATTTAGTTGTTTTTCTCTCTCCTCATAAAAATTCAAAAATAAAAAATATCTTTCCCTTATTCTTCTCATAAATTTCGAAAATTTGGTTTGACTTAGTCAAAAAGTTTTAAAATTTAATTATTTCTTATTAGTCAAGTCAAATTTTCAATTTAAAAATTCTATCTTTTTCAAATCTTTTCAAAAATCAAATCTTTTTCATTTTTCTTCTTTATTTTCGAAAATTTCAAAATTGATTTTCAAAATCTTTTTGTTATTTTTATTTCATATTTTCCAAAATCTTTACTAACAATTAACGTGATTGATTCAAAATTTTAAGTTGTTACTTATCTAGTAAGAAACGTTCAATCTTTAAATTTTAGAATCATATCTTTTTGTTTCTTATTAGTCAAGTAATTAACTTTAATTTCAAAAATCAAATCTTTTTAAATTTCTTTTTCAAATGATTTTCAAAATAAATTTCAATCATATCTTTTTCAAAACTTAATTTCAAAATCTTTTCTAACTTCTTCTCTTTTCAAAATTTGATTTTCAAATCTTTTTCAATTAACCACTTGATTTTTTTGTTTGATTTTAAAAGTTTTCTATTTCAGTCATATCTTTTTCAAAACCACCTAACTAATTCTCTCTCTCTAATTTTCGAAAATCCCCTATCCCTTTTTCAAAAATTCCTTTTAATTAACTAATTATTTTAAATTTTAATTTTTATTTTATTTCTTCTCTTAATTTTCGAATTTTAACTCAAAATTTAAATAAAAACAAAAATATTTTTTTTTATTTTAAACTAATATTCGAATTTCTGCCCTCTCTCATCTCTTTCTATTTATTTATCTATCTACTAATACTTCTCTTCTACTCATAATTCGAACCCCTTCTTCTTCTCTGTGCTCGAATTTTTCTCTTCCCATTCTTCTATTCTTCTCTTCTTCTACTCACATAAAGGAATCTCTATATTGTGACATAGAGGATTCCATATTTTCTTTGTTCTCTTCTCTTTTATATGAGCAGGAACAAGGATAAAGGCATTCTTGTTGAAGCTGATCCTGAACCTGAAAGGACTCTTAAGAGAAAACTAAGCTCTGAAGAGGACCTAACTGAAATTTTCGAAACAGAGAAAACAACTATGGCCGAACCCAACAACAACAATGCAAGGAAGGTGCTTGGTGATTTCACTACACCAACTTTCAATTTCTATGGAAGAAGCATCTCAATTCCTGCCATTGGAGCAAACAACTTTGAGCTTAAGCCTCAATTAGTTTTTCTAATGCAGCAGAATTGCAAGTTTCATGGACTTCCAATGGAAGATCCTCATCAGTTTTTAGCTGAATTCTTGCAAATCTGTGACACTGTCAAGACCAATGGAGTTGATCCCGAGGTCTACAGGCTTATGCTTTTCCCTTTTGCTGTAAGAGACAGAGCTAGAACCTGGTTGGATTCACAACCTAAGGAAAGCCTGAACTCTTGGAATAAGCTGGTCAGTGCTTTCCTGGCCAAATTCTTTCCACCTCAAAATATGAGCAAGCTTAGAGTGGAAATCCAAACCTTCAGACAGAAGGAAGGAGAGTCCCTCTATGAAGCTTGGGAAAGATATAAGCAATTGATCAAAAGGTGTCCTTCTGACATGCTTCCAGAATGGAGCATCATATGTATATTCTATGATGGTCTGTCTGAGTTGTCAAAAATGTCATTGGACCATTCTGCAGGAGGATCTCTTCATCTGAAAACCCCTACAGAAGCTCAGGAACTCATTGAAATGGTTGCAAATAACTAGTTCATCTACACCTCTGAGAGGAGTCCTGTGAACAATGGGACGCCTCAGAAGAAGGGAGTTCTTGAAATTGATACTCTGAATGCCATATTGGCTCAGAACAAAATATTGACTTAGCAAGTCAATATGATTTCTCAGAGTCTGAATGGATTGCAAGCTGCATCCAACAGTACTAAAGAAGAATCTTCTGAAGAAGAAGCTTATGATCTTGAGAACCCTGCAATGGCAGAGGTGAATTACATGGGAGAACCCTATGGAAACACCTATAATCCTTCATGGAGAAATCATCCAAATTTCTCATGGAAGGACCAACAGAAGCCTCAACAAGGCTTCAATAATAATGGTGGAAGAAATAGGTTTAGCAATAGCAAGCCTTTTCCATCATCTTCTCAGCACCAGACAGAGAATTTTGAACAAATCCATTCTGGCCTGGCAACCATAGTCTCTGATCTATCCAAGACCACACTAAGTTTTATGAATAAAACAAGGTCCTCCATTAGAAATTTGGAGGCACGGGTGGGTCAGCTGAGTAAGAGGATTACTGAAACTCCTCCCAGTACTCTCCCAAGCAATACAAAAGAAAATCCCAAGAGAGAGTGCAAGGCCATAACCATGACCAACATGGCCAAACCTGGAGAGAGTGAGGAGGACGTGAGTCCCAGTGAGAAAAGCCTCATGGGATGTCCTCTGGATAGAAAAGAGTTTCCCTTTGAGGAACCAAAGGAATCTGAGGCTCATACAGAGACCATAGAGATTCCATTGAACTTCCTTCTGCCATTCATGAGCTCTGATGAATATTCTTCCTCTGAAGAGGATGAAGACATCACTGAAGAGTAAGTTGCTAAATATCTAGGAGCAATCATGAAACTGAATGCTAAGTTGTTTGGTAATGAGACTTGGGAGAATGAACCCTCCTTGTTCACCAATGAACTGAATGCATTAATGAGGCAGACATTACCTCAGAAGAAACTGGATCCCGGAAAATTCTTCATACCTTGTACCATAGGCACCATGACCTTTGAGAAGGCTCTGTGTCACCTGGGGTCAGGGATAAACCTCATGCCACTCTCTGTAATGAAGAAACTTGGAATCTTTGAGGTACAAGCTACAAGAATCTCACTAGAGATGGCATACAAATCAATGAAACAGGCTTATGGATTAGTAGAGGATGTGCTAGTGAAGGTTGAAGGCCTTTACATCCCTGCTGATTTCATAATCCTAGACACTGGAAAGGATGAGGATGAATCCATCATCCTTGGAAGACCTTTCCTAGCCACAGCAAAAGTTGTGATTGATGTTAACAGAGGAAAGTTGGTCCTTCAGTTGAATGAGGACTACCTTGTATTCAAGAATCAAGGTTCTCCTTCTGTAACCATGGAGAGGAAGCATGAAAAGCTTCTCTCAATACAGAGTCAAACAAAACCCCCACATTCAAACTCTAAGTTTGGTGTTGAGAGGCCTCAACCCTGCTCTGATTATCTGTGAGGCTCCAAGAGAGCTCACTGTCAAGCTATTGACGTTAAAGAAGCGCTTATTAGGAGGCAACCCAATGTTATTTAATTATATCTATTTATTTTTCATTGTTATTTTATGTTTTCTTTAGGTTGATGATCATGTGAAGTTACAAAAACAACTGAAAAATAAAAAACAGAATGAAAAATAGCATTAAAAATAGCTCACCCTGGAGAAAGAGCTTACTCTCGTTTAAACGCCAGAAATAGGCACCAGATTGGCGTTTAACGCCAGAACAAAGCACCAAATTGGCGTTGAACGCCAAGAAAGGGAGAAAAGCTGGCGTTAAACGCCAGAAACAAGCAGCAACCTGGCGTTTAACGCCAGAAGTGCACTCTAAGGGCATTTTGCACGCCTAAATGGAGCAGGGATGCTAAGTCCTTGACCCCTCAGGATCTGTGGACACCACAGGATCCCTACCTACCCCACCTCTTCTTCTCTCTTCTTCACACCTTTTCATAACACTCTTTCCCAATATCCTTCACCAATCACCTCATTCACTCTTTCCCAAAAACCCCACCTACCTCCAAATTCAAAATTCTTTCCCTCCCAAACCAACCCTAATACACGAAACCTAACCCTTCCCCCACCCCTATATAAACCCCTCACCACTCTTTCATTTTCACACATTATAACTACTACTTCTACCCCTTGACCGAACCACATATCTCCCTCCATCTCCTCTATTTTCTTCTTCTTCTTCTACTACTTTCTTTCTTCTTTTGCTCGAGGACGAGCAAACCTTTTAAGTTTGGTGTGGTAAAATCATTGCTTTTTATTTTTTCATAACCATTAATGGCACTTAAGGCCAGAGATACCTCAAGAAAAAGGAAAGGGAAGGCAATTGCTTTCACCTCTGAGTCATGGGAGATGGAGAGATTCATCTCAAAGGTCCATCAAGACCACTTCTATGAAGTTGTGGTAAAAAAGAAGGTGATCCCTAAGGTCCCTTTCAAGCTCAAAAGGAGTGAGTATCTGGAGATCTGACATAAGATTAGAAGAAGAAGATGGGAAGTTCTCTCCAATCCTATTCAACAAGTCGGAATCTTAATGGTTCAAGAGTTCTATGCAAACACATGGATCACTAGGAACCATGATCAAAGTATGAACCCAAACCCAAAGAATTGGCTTACAATGGTTCAAGGGAAATACTTAGATTTCAGTCTGGAAAATGTAAGGTTGGCGTTCAACTTGCCAATGATGCAAGAAAATGCACGTTCCTACACTAGAAGAGTCAACTTTGATCAAAGGTTGGACCAAGTCCTCATGGACATATGTGTGGAAGGAGCTCAATGGAAAATTGACTCAAGAGGCAAGCCGGTTCAATTAAGAAGGCATGACCTTAAGCCTGTGGCTAGAGGATGGTTGGAGTTCATCCAACGCTCTATCATTCCTACTAGCAACCGATCCAAAGTAACTGTGGATCGGGCCATCATGATCCATAGTATCATGATTGGGGAGGAAGTGGAAGTTCATGAGATTATACCTCAAGATCTCTACAAGGTGGCTGACAAGTCCTCCACTTTGGCAAGGTTATCCTTTCCTCACCTCATTTGTCACCTCTGCAATTCGGCTGGGATTGTCATAGAGGGAGACATCCTCATTGAAGAGGACAAGCCCATCACTAAAAAGAGAATAGAGCAAACAAGAGAGCCCACTCATGGACCTCAATAAGAGCATGAGGAAATTCCTTGTCATGAAATCCCTGAGATGCCTCAGGGGATGCACTTTCCTCCACAAAACTATTGGGAGCAAATTAACACCTCCCTAGGAGAATTAAGTTCCAACATGGGACAACTAAGGGTGGAGCACTAAGAGCACTCCATCATTCTCCATGAGATTAGAGAAGATCAAAGATCTATGAGGGAGGAGCAACAAAGGCAAGGGAGAGACATAGAGGAGCTCAAAAGCACCATTGGTTCTTCAAGAGGAAGAAGACGCCACCCTCACTAAGGTGGACCCGTTTCTTAATCTCCTTGTCTATTTATTTTCTCTGTTTTCATTCTCTATGCTTTATGTTTATTTATGCTTGTGTCTTTATTACATGATCATTAGTGTCTAGTGTCTATGCCTTAAAGCTATGAATGTCCTATGAATCCATCACCTTTCTTAAATGAAAAATGTTTTTAATCACAAAAGAATAAGAAGTACATGATTTCGAATTCATCCTTGAAATTAGTTTAATTATTTTGACGTGGTGACAATACTTTTTGTTTTCTGAATGAATGCTTGAACAGTGCATATTTTTGAATTTGTTGTTTATGAATGTTAAAATTGTTGGCTCTTGAAAGAATAATGAAAAAGGAGAAATGTTATTGATAATCTGAAAAATCATAAAATTGATTCTTGAAGCAAGAAAAAGCAATGAAAAACAAGGCTTGCGAAAAAAAAATGGCGAAAATAAAAGAAAAAAAAAGAGAAAGAGAAAGAAAAAGCAAGCAGAAAAAAGCCAAGAGCTCTTTAAACCAAAAGGCAAGAGCAAAGAGCCAATAACCCTTTAAACCAAAAGGCAAGGGTAAAATAAAAAAGGATCCAAGGCTTTGAGCATTAATGGATAGGAGGGTCCAAAGGAATAAAATCCTGGCCTAAGCGGTTAAACCAAGATGTCCCTAACCATGTGCTTGTGGCGTGAAGGTGTCAAGTGAAAAGCTTGAGACTGAGCGGTTAAAGTCGTGATCCAAAGCAAAAAGAGTGTGCTTAAGAACCCTAAACACCTCTAACTGGGGACTTTAGCAAATCTGAGTCACAATCTGAAAAGGTTCACCCAGTTATGTGTCTGTGGCATTTATGTATCCGGTGGTAATACTGGAAAATAAAGTGCTTAGGGCCACGGTCAAGACTCATAAAGTAGCTGTGTTCAAGAATCAACATACTGAACTAGAAAAATCAATAACAGTATCTAAATTCTGAGTTCTTATAGATGCCAATCATTCTAAACTTCAAAGGATAAAGTGAGATGCCAAAACTGTTCAGAGGCAAAAAGCTACTAGTCCCGCTCATCTAATTGGAGCTAAGTTTCATTGATATTTGGAATTTATAGTATAGTCTCTTCTTTTTATCCTATTTGATTTTTAGTTGCTTGGGGACAAGCAACAATTTAAGTTTGGTGTTGTGATGAGCGGATAATTTATACGCTTTTTGGCATTGTTTTTAGGTAGTTTTTAGTATAATTTAGTTAGTTTTTACTATGTTTTTATTAGTTTTCAATCAAAATTTACATTTCTAGACTTTACAAGGAGTTTGTGTATTTTTTTGTGATTTCAAGTATTTTCTGGCTGAAATTGAGGGACCTGAGCAAAAATTTGATTCAGAGGCTGAAAAAGGACTGCAGATGCTGTTGGATTCTGACCTCTCTGCACTCGAAATAGATTTTCTGGAGCTATAGAAACCCAATTCACGCGCGCTCAATTGCGTTAGAAAGTAGACATCCAGGGCTTTCCATCAATATATAATAGTCTATACTTTTCCCGAGTTTTGATGACGCAAACTGGCGTTCAAACACCAACTTCCTGCCTATTCTGAAGTTAAACGCCAGAATTGAGTTACAAGCTACAGTTAAACGCCCAAACTGGCACCAAAGCTGGCGTTTAACTCCAAGAAAAGTCTCTACATGTGAAAGCTTCAATGCTCAGCCCAAGCACACACCAAGTGGGCCCGGAAGTGGATTTCTGCATCATTTACTCATTTCTGTTAACCCTAGCTACTAGTTTAGTATAAAAACTACTTTTAGTGGTTTATTTTATATCTTTAGATCATCTTTTTGACCATCTTTGTATCACTTTTGATCTCTTGATCACGTTTAGGGGGCTGGCCATACGGCCATGCCTAGACCTTCATCACTTATGTATTTTCAACGGTGGAGTTTCTACACCCCATAGATTAAGGTGTGGAGCTCTACTGTTCCTCATGAATTAATGCGATTGTTTTTCTATTCAATTCAAGCTTATTCTTATTCTAAGATATTCATCTGCACTTCAATCTAATGAATGTGATGATCCGTGACACTCATCATCATTCTCACCTATGAACGCATGCTTGACAACCACTTCCGTTCTATCTGCAATAGCTTGAGTGTGTATCTCTTAGCCTCCATTCCGAAAGATCGGAGTCTTTGTGGTATAAGCTAGAATCAATTGGCAGCATTCTTGAGATCCAGAAAGTCTAAACCTTGTATGTGGTATTCCGAGTAGGATCTGGGATGGGATGACTGTGACGAGCTTCAAACTCGCGAGTGTTGGGCGTAGTGACAGACGCAAAAGGATCAATGGATCCTATTCCAACATGAGTGAGAACCGACAGATGAATAGCCGTGCGGTGACAACATATTTGGACCATTTTCACTGAGAAGACGGAAGGTAACCATTGACAACGGTGATCCCCCAACATACAGCTTGCCATGGAAATGAGTATGAATGATTGAATGAAGATAGTAGGAAAGCAGATATTCAGAAGCAACAAGCATCTCCATACGCTTATCTGAAATCCCACCAATGAATTACATAAGTATTTCTATCTTTATTTTATATTTTATTTATATTTTAATTATCAAAACCTCATAACCATTTGAATCTACCTGATTGAGATTTACAAGATGACCATAGCTTGCTTCAAGCCGACAATCTCTGTGGGATCGACCCTTAGTCACGTAAGGTTTATTACTTGGACGACCAAGTGCACTTGCTGGTTAGTTGTGCGGAGTTGTGAAAAGGAGTTGAGATTATAATCGTGCGTACCAAGTTTTTGGCGCCGTTGAGATCACAATTTCGTGCACCAGTTGCGCCTTTATTTCAGGATTTCGTTTTACCATTTTTCATGTCTCCTAGTTAAATATCCTTTTCAATATATATATATATATATATATATATATATATATATATATATATATATTCACTTTTAGAGGTCTTAATACCTTACCACCTCAGTCTTATGACTTAAGCATAAGATTAAGTGTGGTAGGGTGTTACAGAGATCACCCCGACAAGACAACAAACAAAGAAGCTAGCCTCAGGGAAAACCTAAAGGAGCAGCTCATTGATCTATTAAGGGAGAACTCCGACCACTTTACATGGAAAGTCTCTGACATTCCTGACATCAATCCCATCCTAATGTCCCACAAGCTCGCAATATACCCGAACTCCCGACCTGTCCAATAAAAATGTCGGAAGCTTGGGCCAGAGAGGACGCATGTTGTGGAGGAGTAGGCATTGTTAGAAGCAAGGTTCATACGGGAAATTAAATATCCATTGTGGCTAGCTAATATCGTTTTGGTAAAAAAACAAAATGGGAAGTAGAGGATGTGTGTGGACTACACCGACCTCAATAAAGCTTGTCCCAAGGATTCTTATCCTCTCCCACGCATTAACGCTTTGGTCGACTTAGCCTTAGGCTACCAATACTCGTCCTTCATGGACGCTTACTCGGGATACAACCAAATCCCGACGTACAAACTGGACCAGAAAAAGACCTCATTCATAACTTCAAAAGGCAACTACGCCAACTACTGCTACGTAGTAATGCCTTTTGGACTAAAGAACGCAGGGACTACATACCAGTGATTAATAAACAAAGTATTCTCTTCTTGAGAAAACTCATGGAGGTATACGTAGATGACATGCTCGTCAAAACCAAAGAGGACGCGACATTGTTGCTTGACCTCTACGAAGTGTTCTCTACCATAAGGGAGCAAGGAATGAGGTGGAACCCCTCTAAATACACCTTCATGGTAAAAGCTGAAAAATTCTTGGGATTCATGCTGACCCAAAGAGGCATAGAAGTGAACTGGTGCATAAGTTGTGAATCACACTTTTCACAACTCGTACCACTAACCAGCAAGTGCACTGGGTCGTCCAAGTAATACCTTACGTGAGTAAGGGTCGAATCCCACGGAGATTGTTGGTTTGAAGCAATCTATGGTTATCTTGTAAATCTCAGTTAGGAAGTCAATTGTGTTGATCAGTTGAATTGTGAATAAACAAGAGAGCATGGATTGAAGGTTACTTGTTATGCAGTAATGGAGAATATGTTAGAGTTTTGGAGATGCTTTGTCTTCTGAATCTCTGCTTTCCTCTGTCTTCTGATTCACGCACGCGCGTCCTCCTATGGCAAGCTGTGTGTTGGTGGATCACCGTTGTCAATGGCTACCATCCATCCTTCCAGTGAAAATTACGCTCACGCGCTCTGTCACAGCACGGCCAATCACCGGTTGGTTCTCGATCCGGTTGGAATAGAATCCCTTGATTCTTTTGCATCTGTCACTAACGCCCAGCCTTCATGAGTTTGAAGCTCGTCACAGTCATTCGATCATCGAATCCTACTCGGAATACCATAGACAAGGTTTAGACTTTTCGGATTCTCATGAATGCCGCCATCAATTCTAGCTTATACCACGAAGATTCTGATTAAGAGATCTAAGAGATACTCATTCAATCTGATATAGAACAGAGGTGGTTGTCAGGCACACGTTCATGGGTTGAGAATGGTGATGAGTGTCATGGATCATCACCTTCTCTACAGTTAAGCGCGAATGAACATCTTAGATAGGAACAAGCGTGTTTGAATGGAAAACAGAAATACTTGCATTAATTCATCGAGACACAGCAGAGCTCCTCACCCCCAACAATGGAGTTTAGAGACTCATGCCATCAAAGAATACAAAGTTTAGATCTAAAATGTCATGAGATGCAAAATAAGTCTCTAAAAGTTGTTTAAATACTAAACTAGTAGCCTAGGTTTACAAAAAATGAGTAAACTATGATGGATGATGCAGAGATCCACTTTTGGGGCCCACTTGGTGTGTGCTGGGGCTGAGATTTAAGCAATTCACGTGCAGAGGCCATTTGTGGAGTTGAACGCCAGTTTTTGTGCCAGTTTGGGCGTTCAACTCCAGCTTTTGATCCTTTTCTGGCGCTGGATGCCAGAATTAGGCAGAGAACTGGCGTTGAACGCCAGTTTACGTCATCTATCCTTGTGCAAAGTATGGACTATTATATATTGCTGGAAAGCCCTGGATGTCTACTTTCCAAAGCAATTGGAATCACGCCATTGTGAGTTCTGTAGCTCCAGAAAATCCACTTTGAGTGCAGGGAGGTCAGAATCCAACAGCATCAGCAGTCCTTTTTCAGCCTGAATCAGATTTTTGCTCAGCTCCTTCAATTTCAGTCAGAAAAATACCTGAAATTGCAGAAAAACACACAACTCATAATAAAGTCCAGAAATATGAATTTTTCCTAAAAACTAATGAAAATAAACTAAAAATTAACTAAAACATACTAAAAACTATATGAAATTACTCCCAAAAAGCGTATAAAATATCCGCTCATCACAACACCAAACTTAAACTGTTGCTTGTCCTCAAGTAACTAGACAAATAAAATAGAAGACTAATAGGTTGAGAAGAAATAATATCTCAGAGTTTTTGAATGAAGCTCAGATTCTAATTAGATGAGCGGGGCTAGTAGCTTTTTGCTTCTGAACAGTTTTGGCATCTCACTTTATCCATTGAAACTCAGAGTGATTGGCATCTATAGGAACTCAGAATTCAGATAGTGTTATCGATTCTCTTATTTCAGTATGATGATTCTTGAACACAGCTTCTTTATGAGTCTTGGCCGTGGCCCTAAGCACTTTGTTTTCCAGTATTACTACCGGATACATAAATGCCACAGACACATAACTGGGTGAACCTTTTCAGATTGTGACTCAGCTTTGCTAAAGTTTCCAATTAGAGGTGTCCAGAGTTCTTAAGCGCACTCTTCTTTTTGCTTGGACCTTGACTTTAACCGCTCAGTCTCAAGTTTTCACTTGACACCTTCACGCCACAAGCACATGGTTAGGGACAGCTTGGTTTAGCCGCTTAGGCCAGGATTTTATTCCTTCTTGGCCCTCCTATCCACTGATGCTCAAAGCCTTGGGATCCTTTTTATTACCCTTGCCTTTTGGTTTTAAGGGCTATTGGCTCTTTGCTCTTGCCTCTTGGTTTTAAGAGCTTTGGCTTTTTCTGCTTGCTTTTTCTTTTTCTTTCTATTATTTTTTTTTCGCTACTTTTTTTTTTCTGCAAGCTTTGTTATTTGCTGCAAGAATCATTTTTTTTTATTTTTCAGATTATCAATAACATGTCTCATGTTCATCATTCTTTCAAGAGCCAACATATTTAACAGTCTTAAGCAACAAATTCAAAAGATATATGCACTGTTCAAGCATTCATTCAGAAGACAGAAAGCATTGCCACCACATTTAACTAATTAGAATTTCTCTTATTAAAACTCGAAATTTTATTGCCTCTTATTCAAAAGATCTACTACTTTATTCATGTTTGCTGATGATGAGAAAAATAAACTATAGCTTAATTGGATATAAAATCAAAATAGATACTAATTACTACTATATGACTCCTAAGGTAAACTTCTATAAGGACACTATCACAGAGTTAAGGCAGAAATTGGAAATTAACAACCTTTATTCTGGGGGAACGGGGGTTCCTCTGATCCTTGGGGTGCTTGGTCCTGCAAGAGATTCTTTCTGGCGCTTTAAGTCCCTTAAGTCACGCCCTTGCTCCTCTTGTTCTTTAAACATATAGGTAAGAATTTGACCATGTTCCTTTTGTTCTTTTATGATTTGTTCCATAGCTTCCCGTATCTTGGTAACAGACGTCTCAAGATACTCCCAGTATTCAGACTGAGGGATCTCTGGGAGAAATTCCTGTGTTTTCTTCTTGATGGGATCATCCTGTGCTTGTTGTTTTTCCATTGATGCTTTGGTGATTGGCTTCTCAACTGAGATATACTCAATTATTCCCATCCTTACTCCAGCATCCTTGCAGAGCAGAGAGATCACGCTTGGATAAGCCAACCTGGCCTCTTTAGAATTTTTGTTAGCAATTTTGTAGAGTTCAGCTGATGGACTTCCACTTCTTTTCCCATCATGATGCAATGGATCATCACTGCTCTTTTCACAGTGACCTCAGAACGGTTGCTAGTGGGCAACAGAGAATGCCCAATGAAGTCCAGCCATCCTCTGGCGACTGGTTTGAGATCTTCTCTCTTGAGTTAATTTTGGACACCCTTTGTGTTGGTGGTCCATCTGGCTCCAGGGATACATATGTCCTCTAGAATCTTATCCAGGCCTTTGTCTGTTCTCATCATTCTCCTGTTGAAGGAGTCTGGATCATCTTTCAGCTGAGGTAGCTTTAAGATCTCTCTGATCTTGTCAGGGGTGGTGTGAACAATCTTTCCTCTGACCATGGTCCGATATTCATAGAAAGCAGTTCCAGATAGTTTTTGCTTGTTAGTCTGCCACATATTAGCATAGAACTCCTGGACCATATTCCTTCCCACTTTCGTTTCAGGATTAGCTAGGACTTCCCAGTTCCTGATTCGAATTTGCTCCTGGATCTCCGGATATTCATCTTCTTTCAGATCGAATCTAACTTCCGGGATCACTGATCTCAAACCCATTATTTTGCTATAATGGTCTGAATGTTCTTTAGATAAGAACTTCCCTTGATTCCAAAGTGATTTTGGAATGCTCTCTTTCTTGCCTCTTGGAATGGGTTGTTTTCCTTTAGGAGCCATGATCTTAGTGATCTTGGATAAACACACCAAACTTAGAGGTTTGCTTGTCCTCAAGCAAAAGAAAAGAAAGGAGAGGGGTAGAAGGAGAGCTAGGTGCAATTGTTGATGGAAGGGGGAGGGAGGCCGAACCCATATATAAAGGGAGGGAGGGTGAGTTTTCGAAAAAAAAAAAAAGATAAAGATATGATAAAAAGATTGATTTGGAAAAGATAAGATAGAAGATATGATAAGAGAGGATATAGTTTAAGATTTGAAAAGATATGAAAGATTTTTGAAAAGGATAGATCTGGATTTTGAAAAAGATATTGATGAATTGAAAAGATGGATTTGTTTTTAAAAAGATTTGAAAAGAGTTGGATTGAATTTGCAAAGAGGGTCTGTGCTTATGGATTAAGATACATTTGATATTTTGAAAGTAGAATTTTTAGAAATTAGGGATTTTAGAAATCAGGGTTCTTGACATGTTTATGCAATAAATCATGAATTGAAGTATGAAAATCAAGATTAGAATGAAAAAAATATGAAGAAAAATGAGTTTTCCTCCTCCCTGCCATCCTGGCGTTTGAACGCCCAAACGCTGCATGTTTTGGGCATTCAACGCCCAAATGCTGATCTCCTGGGTGTTCAGCGCCTAGTTGCTGCCATTTCTGGCGTTCAACGCCCAGTGGGTGCCCATTTCTGGCGTTGAACGCCCAGTGTGCTACCATTACTGGCGTTCAACACCCAGTGGATGCCCATTTTGGGCGCTGAACGCCCAAAATGGCCTTCACTGGCATTTTCTTGCCAGTGAGCTCCCTATCTCTGTTTTGTGTGTAGATTCCTTCTGTAACCCTGTAGATTTATGAAAAATAATGATTTACCTCAGTGTCAAGGAACTTTATATAAACAAATAAAATTAAAAATAGGGCAAAATGCTTAGAGGATTGATGCCCCATGGCTAGGTTGCCTCCCAGCAAGCACTTCTTTATTGTCTTTAGCTGGACCTTGCTGAGCTTTTAATCTAGCTTCAGCCTTGAGCACTCTTGCTCAACGTTGCCTTCAAGATAGTGCTTGATTCTCTGTCCATTGACAATGAACCTCTTATCAGAATCAATATCTTGAAGCTCCACATAACCATATGGTGATACACTTGTAATCACGTATGGTCCCCTCCACCGCGATTTCAATTTCCCGGGGAATAGCCTGAGTCTAGAGTTAAACAGCAGAACCTTCTGTCCTGGTTCAAAGATTCTAGAAGACAGCTTTCTGTCATGCCACTTTTTTTATTTCTCTTTATAAAGCTTGGCATTCTCGAAAGCTGTGAATCTGAACTCCTCTAGCTCGTTTAGCTGGAGCAATCTTTTTTCTCCTGCTAATTTGGCATCAAAGTTTAGGAATCTGGTTGCCCAGTAGGTCTTATGTTCCAGTTCCACGGGCAGGTGACATGCCTTACCATACATAAGTTGGTATGGAGAGGTCCCTATAGGGGTCTTGAATGCTGTTCTGTAAGCCCACAGAGCATCATCCAAGCTCCGTGCCCAATCCTTTCTACGGGTATTTACTGTCCGTTCCAGGATTCTCTTTAATTCTCTGTTAGAGACTTCAGCTTGCCCATTGGTTTGTGGATGGTATGGAGTAGCCACTTTGTGGCGAATTCCATACCGAACCATGGCAGAGTAAAGATGTTTATTGCAGAAGTGAGTGCCCCCATCACTAATTAGTACTCTAGGGACGCCAAACCTGCTAAAGATATGTTTCTGGAGGAACTTCAGCACTGTTTTAGTATCATTGGTGGGTGTGGCAATGGCCTTAACCCATTTGGATACATAGTCAACTGCCACCAGAATATAAGTGTTTGAGTATGATGATGGGAAAGGTCCCATGAAGTCAATTCCCCATACATCAAACAACTCAATTTCCAAAATTCCTTGTTGAGGCATGGCGTAACCATGAGGCAGATTACCAGCTCTTTGGCAACTGTCACAATTACGTACAAACTCTCGGGAATCTCTATAGAGTGTGGGCCAATAGAAGCCACATTGGAGGACCTTGGTGGCTGTTCGCTCACTTCCGAAATGGCCTCCATATTGAGATCCGTGGCAATGCCATAGGATTCTCTGTGCTTCTTCTCTAGGCACACACCTACGGATTATTCCGTCTGCACATCTCTTAAAGAGATAGGGTTCATCCCACAAGTAGTACTTTGCATCAGTAATCAATTTCTTCTTTTGTATCCTGTTGTACTCTTTGGGTATGAACCTTGCAGCTTTATAGTTTGCAATATCGGTAAACCATGGTGCTTCCTGAATGGCAAATAGATGCTCATCCGGAAAGGTCTCAGAGATCTCAAGAGATGGGAGGGACGTCCCTTCTATTTGCTCTATCCGAGACAGATGATCAGCCACTTGGTTCTCTGTCCCTTTTCTGTCTCTTATTTCTATATCAAACTCTTGCAGAAGCAACACCCATCTGATGAGCCTGGGTTTTGAATCCTGCTTTGTGAGTAGATATTTAAGAGCAGCATGGTCAGTATACACAATCACTTTTGATCCTACTAAGTAGGATCTGAACTTGTCAATGGCGTAAACCACTGCAAGTAATTCTTTTTCTGTGGTTGTGTAATTTTTCTGGGCATCATTTAAAACGCGACTAGCATAATAAATAACATGCAGAAGCTTGTCATGCCTCTGTCCCAGTACTGCACCAATGGCGTGATCACTGGCATCACACATTAGCTCAAATGGTAATGTCCAGTCTGGTGCAGAAATGACTGGCGCTGTGACCAGCTTAGCTTTCAGCGTTTCAAACTCCTACAGGCACTCTGTGTCAAACACGAATGGCATGTCAGCAGCTAGCAGATTGCTTAGAGGTTTTGTGATTTTTGAAAAATCCTTTATAAACCTCCTATAGAATCCTGCATGCCCCAGAAAGCTTCTGATTGCCTTAACATTGGCAGGTGGTGGTAATTTTTCAATTACCTCTATTTTTGCTTGATCCACCTCTATTCCCTTGTTTGAGATTTTATGCCCAAGAACAATCCCTTCAGTCACCATGAAGTGACATTTTTCCCAGTTTAAAACTAGGTTGGTCTCTTGGCATCTCTTCAAAACAAGTTTCAGGTGATCAAGACAGGAGCTGAATGAGTCTCCATATACTGAGAAGTCATCCATGAAGACTTCCAGGAATTTTTCTACCATATCAGAGAAAATAGAGAGCATGCATCTCTGGAAGGTTGCAGGTGCATTACACAGCCCAAACGGCATCCTTCTATAAGCAAACACTCCAGATGGACATGTGAATGCTGTTTTCTCTTGATCCTGGGGATCTACTGCAATCTGGTTATAGCCTGAGTAGCCATCCAAAAAGTAGTAATACTCATGACCTGCCAGTCTTTCTAGCATCTGGTCTATGAATGGTAAAGGAAAATGATCCTTTCTGGTGGCTGTATTGAGCCTTCTGTAGTCAATACACATGCGCCACCCTGTAACTGTTCTTGTAGGAACCAGTTCATTTTTTTCATTATGAATCACTGTCATGCCTCCCTTTTTTGGGACGACTTGGACAGGACTCACCCAGGGGCTATCAGAAATAGGATAAATAATCCCAGCCTCTAGTAATTTGGTGACCTCTTTCTGCACCACTTCCTTCATGGTTGGATTTAGCCGCCTCTGTGGTTGAACCACTGGTTTGGCATTATCTTCCAATAAGATTTTGTGCATGCATCTAGCTGGGCTTATGCCCTTAAGGTCACCTATGGACCACCCAAGAGCTGTCTTGTGTGTCCTTATCACTTGAATAAGTGCTTCCTCTTCGTGTGAATTTAAAGCAGAGCTTATGATCACTGGAAAAGTGTCACCTTCTCCCAGAAATGCATATTTCAAGGATGGTGGTAATGGCTTAAGCTCGGGTTTAGGAGGTTTTTCCTCTTCTAGAAGAAATTTCAGAGGCTCTTTCATGTCCTCTGAATCCTCTAAATCAGGCTGAACATCTTTAAAGATATTTTCCAACTCTGATTCGAGACTCTCAGCCATGTTGATCTCTTCTACTAACGAGTCAATAAGATCAACTTTCATGCAGTCTGTTGATGTGTCTAGATGCTGCATGGCTTTGACAGCGTTCAACTTAAACTCATCATCATTGACTCTCAGGGTTATTTCCCCCTGTTGGACGTCAATGAGGGATCGTCCAGTTGCTAGGAAGGGTCTTCCTAGAATGAGAGTAGCACTCTTGTGCTCCTCCATTTCCAGCACAACAAAGTCAGTGGGAAAGGCGAATGGCCCAACTCTGACAATCATGTCTTCAATCACGCCAGATGGGTATTTAGTGGAGCCATCAGCAAGTTGGAGACATATCCGGGTTGGTTTAACCTCGTCAGTTAAACCAAGCTTTCTAATAGTGGATGCAGGTATTAGGTTAATGCTTGCCCCAAGATTGCATAAAGCTGTCTTGGTACAATTATCTTTTAATATGCATGGTATCAGAAAACTCCCAGGGTCTTTAAGCTTTTCAGGAAATCTCTTCAGAATGACTGCACTGCATTCTTCAGTGAGGAGAACTCTTTCTGTTTCTCTCCAATCCTTCTTATGACTCAAGATCTCTTTCATGAACTTGGCATAAGAAGGTATTTGCTCAAGTGCTTCTGCAAATGGAATCTTTATTTCAAGAGTCCTGAGATAATCTGCAAAACGAGCAAACTGCTTATCCTGCTCCTCTTTCCGGAGTTTTTGAGGATAAGGTATCTTGGCTTTATATTCCTCAACCTTAGTGGTTAAAGAAGCCTTTTTAGAGGGGTTGTTATCAGCACTTGTGTGTGTCTGATCCCTCACTGGCAATTGAGTGCCAGAGTTAGAAACTGGAGTGACGTTAGATGCCAACTCCTTTTCTGTTCCTGGCGTCTGAACGCCAGAACTGTGCCTATTTTGGGCGTTCAGCGCCAGATCCTTCCCATTTTGGGCGTTCAACGCCAGATCCTTGCCTATTTCTGGCGTTGAACGCTAGTTCTGCCTTGTTTCTGGCGTTGAACGCCAGTTTTGGGCATGGTCTGGGCGTTCAGCGCCAGCCTTCCACCAATTTTCTGGTGTTTTAGTACCAGAATTATTTTTCCCTGTGCTCTTACTGTCCTCAAGTGAATTTTGGGTGGTTTGCTCATTCCCTGGCTTTTTGCTGCCTTGAGGTGGGGTATTTAATGTTTTCCCACTTCTTAATTGAACTGCTTGGCATTCTTCTGTTATTTGCCTTAACAGTTGCTGCTTTGTTTGCTTAAACTGTTCTTCCATATGTATATTAGCCATCCTTGTCTCTTGTAGTCTATCTTTAAATTCGGCTAACTGCTTTGTTAGGAAGTCCAATTGCTGATTGAATTCAGCAGCTTGTTTTACAGGACTGAGTTCAGCAGTTGCTGTTTTAACCTCTTCTTTCATGGAAGGGTCACTGCTTAGGTACAGATGCTGATTCCTGGCAACTGTATCAATGAGCTCTTGAGCCTCTTCAATTGTCTTTCTCATGTGGATAGATCCACCAGGTGAGTAATCTAGAGACATCTGAGCTCCTTCTGCAAGCCCATAGTAGAAGATGTCTAACTGAACCCACTCTGAAAACATTTCAGAGGGGCATTTTCGTAGCATCTCTCTGTATCTCTCCCAGGCATCATAAAGAGATTCATTATCTCCTTGCTTGAAGCCTTGGATGTCCAGCCTTAGCTGTGTCATCTTTTTTGGAGGGAAATACTGATTCAGGAATTTTTCTGTCAACTGTTTCCATGTCCTTATGCTGGCTTTAGGTTGGTTATTTAACCACCTCTTAGCTTGATCCTTTACAGCAAATGGAAACAGTAATAGTCTGTAGACATCCTGATCTATTTCTTTATCATGTACTGTGTCAGCAATTTGTAAAAACTGTGCCAGAAACTCTGTAGGTTCTTCTTGTAGAAGACCGGAATACTGGCAACTTTGCTGCACCATGATAATGAGCTGAGGATTCAACTCAAAGCTACTGACTCCAATGGAGGGTATGCAGATACTACACCTATATGAAGCAGTAGAGGAGTTAGAATATGACCCCAGAGTCCTCCTGAACTGTTCATTTTCGCTTAAGTCCATAATGGAGAAAGGGAGATGATGTAAAATAGAAAAAATATTTTTATTTATTTATTTATTTATTTATTTATTTCGAAAACAAAATAAGTCACAATAAAATAAATAAAAATGGTTGAAGATTTTTGAAAAACTGAGGAGAGAGAAAGTGGTTAGGAAATTTTGAAATAAAAAATCTGAATTTTAGAAGTAGATTTCGAAAATTTACTTTTAAAACAGAGAGAAAAGATATTTTTGAATTTAAAGAGGAGAGAGAAAAACAATAAGATATCACAAGATTTAAAATTTTTAGATTTAATGCACCTTATTTTCGAAAATTTTTGGGGGAAAACACCAAAGAACACCAAACTTAAAAATTTTAAGATCAAGATACAAGGGAGACTTAAGAACACTTTGAAGACTCACAAGAACACAAGAACATGAAGGAAGAACACCAAACTTAAAATTTTTTGAAAACCAAACTAAAATTTTCGAAAAACACAGAAAATTAACAAGAAAACACCAAACTTAAAGTTTGGCACAGGATTTAATATAAAAATTATTTTTAAAAAAGATTTTAAAAAGAAAATAAGGATTCTAAGATTCTAACACGACAATAATAAGAGACTCTAAACAAAAAAGAGAGATTTTTCCTAATCTAAGCAACAAAATAAACTGTTAGTTGTCCAAACACGAACAATCCCCGGCAACAGCGCTAAAAACTTGGTGCACGAGTTGTGAATCACACTTTTCACAACTCGTACCACTAACCAGCAAGTGCACTGGGTCGTCTAAGTAATACCTTACGTGAGTAAGGGTCGAATCCCACGGAGATTGTTGGTTTGAAGCAATCTATGGTTATCTTGTAAATCTCAGTTAGGAAGTCAATTGTGTTGATCAGTTGAATTGTGAATAAACAAGAGAGCATGGATTGAAGGTTACTTGTTATGCAGTAATGGAGAATATGTTGGAGTTTTGGAGATGCTTTGTCTTCTGAATCTCTGCTTTCCTCTGTCTTCTGATTCACGCACGCGCGTCCTCCTATGGCAAGCTGTGTGTTGGTGGATCACCATTGTCAATGGCTACCATCCATCCTTCCAGTGAAAACTACGCTCACGCGCTCTGTCATAGCACGGCCAATCACCGGTTGGTTCTCGATCCGGTTGGAATAGAATCCCTTGATTCTTTTGCGTCTGTCACTAACGCCCAGCCTTCATGAGTTTGAAGCTCGTCACAGTCATTCGATCATCGAATCCTACTCGGAATACCACAGACAAGGTTTAGACTTTTCGGATTCTCATGAATGCCGCCATCAATTCTAGCTTATACCACGAAGATTCTGATTAAGAGATCTAAGAGATACTCATTCAATCTGATATAGAACAGAGGTGGTTGTCAGGCACACGTTCATGGGTTGAGAATGGTGATGAGTGTCATGGATCATCACCTTCTCTACAGTTAAGCGCGAATGAACATCTTAGATAGGAACAAGCGTGTTTGAATGGAAAACAGAAATACTTGCATTAATTCATCGAGACACAGCAGAGCTCCTCACCCCCAACAATGGAGTTTAGAGACTCATGCCATCAAAGAATACAAAGTTTAGATCTAAAATGTCATGAGATGCAAAATAAGTCTCTAAAAGTTGTTTAAATACTAAACTAGTAGCCTAGGTTTACAAAAAATGAGTAAACTATGATGGATGATGCAGAGATCCACTTTTGGGGCCCACTTGGTGTGTGCTGGGGCTGAGATTTAAGCAATTCACGTGCAGAGGCCATTTGTGGAGTTGAACGCCAGTTTTTGTGCCAGTTTGGGCGTTCAACTCCAGCTTTTGATCCTTTTCTGGCGCTGGACGCCAGAATTAGGCAGAGAACTGGCGTTGAACGCCAGTTTACGTCATCTATCCTTGTGCAAAGTATGAACTATTATATATTGCTGGAAAGCCCTGGATGTCCACTTTCCAACGCAATTGGAAACATGCCATTTTGAGTTCTGTAGCTCCAGAAAATCTACTTTGAGTGCAGGGAGGTCAGAATCCAACAGCATCAGCAGTCCTTTTTCAGCCTGAATCAGATTTTTGCTCAGCTCCTTCAATTTCAGTCAGAAAAATACCTGAAATTGCAGAAAAACACACAACTCATAGTAAAGTCCAGAAATATGAATTTTCCTAAAAACTAATGAAAATAAACTAAAAATTAACTAAAACATACTAAAAACTATATGAAATTACTCCCAAAAAGCGTATAAAATATCCGCTCATCACGAACCCAGAAAAATGTCAGGCTATACTTTGTATGAAAAGCCCGACTTGTGTCAAAGAGGTCCAGCAGCAAAATGGAAGGTTAGCAACCCTGTCCAGATTCCTAATCGAATCAGCCTTGAAATCACTTCCCTTATACTCAATCCTAAGAAAAGAAAAATAATTCGAGTGGACTCCAGAATGCAAATAAGCCTTTCAGGACTTCAAGGCATTTCTGGGACAACCCCCAATACTCACCCGACCAGTAAAGGGAGAAGAACCCGTGCTCTACCTGGCTGTGGCAAGCCGAGCCATAGCCTCTGCCCTAGTTCAGGAAGAAGAGAAGGGGCAACAACTTATCTATTTTATCAGCAAAGCCTTACAAGGGACAAAGTTAAACTATCAAAAGATAGAGAAGTTTTCCTATGCCCTTATCCTCACATCTTGAAGACTCGGACCTTACTTTCAGGCTCACATTAAAGTTCGTACTAATCATCCAACAAAGTCAGACTAGCCGGGTTAAAGCGCCGACTACAAGACGCAAAAGGGGCTTGGGCAGACGAGCTCCCTCAAGTCTTGTGGGCATATTGGACTACCCCACACTCCACGATAGGGGAATCACCCTTCCGACTTGCTTATGAAATGGAGGCTATAATTCCAATAGATGTAACCGAAGAGTCACCTAGAGTAGTATTCTACAATGAAAGAGCCATTATCCAGGCACAAAAAGAAGAGCTTGACCTCCTCCCAGAAGTCTGAGAAAGAGCTTGGATTAGGGAAGAAGCTCTAAAACAAGGATGGCTCTAAGATACAACCAAAAGGTAGTCAAAAGGAGCTTTGCCACCAACAACCTCATCATGATCCGAATGACATCGGGTTACAAAAGTCAGGAGAAGGGAAGCTAGCTGCTAATTGGAAAAGACCTTACAAGATAGTAGATGTCTTAGGCAAAGGTTACTATAAAGTGTCCGACCTCCACGAGTGGGAGCTACCGAGGTCTTGGCACGCATGTAAGCTAAGGAGGTACTACAGCTAGAATAGCAAACCTTGTGTAGAGGTGTACTCTTTTTCCCAATTTTAGGGTTTTTGAGGCACCAGCATAAGGGCTAGGAGTACTCAATCCGTTAGCACGCAGATTTCTGTAAAGGAATTTCTTAATTACTAATGAAAATTCCTATTTCTTTCTCCAAAAAGCTTCCTATCTAGAATGCATTAATTTAAACTCGATAAACCACGAAAATTATTGCCCGACCTAAAAATGGTCAGCAAGATGAAGCGATGAGGTACAAATTAATGTAAGAAGTTATATAAACAACTCGTACAAAGCGAACTCAACGAGATCGGACAAAAAACGAGCTGTAAAAATAACATAATAAGGGCCAACTACTCGAAGTCGGAACCATGAAAGGAAACTAATAACTCATAATTTACTAAAGACCCGAAAGTTAAAACAAACTATGTTCAACTACAAAGACACAACGTCATTCCAAATACAGAAAAAGTTCTATGAGATATAAGAGAATAACTTTGAACATTACTTTATAAAGTTGTAAAAGCAACTAAAAATAAAAAGTAAAGGTGTTCAGGAAAGCCACCAACTATTACAAAAATCAAATGTCATAAGACCCACAGATCGGGTCCTTTCCTACATCTAAAAAAGGAGTCTAAGGCTTCTCACCAAAAAGTGGGTTGAGCCCTTCGCCCGTGGCAGCATTCGTTCCCAAAACAGAAGGAGTCGGGAGAACCATAGAGACCGGTACTACTGGGATAGCCTCGGAAGAAGAAGAAGTCTCCACATTAACGGCCTTGGGTTGGACCTCGGGAGTAGGGGAGACCCGAACGGTCTGAACCTTCAGATCGGGGACAGGTTCCTCTTCTTCATCCTCAGGAGTAGGCACAATCTTCCCATCTACAACAATATTATCCATGTTAAATAAGCAAAGATCGAGGTCGGGGGCAAGAATCCGAAATTGCGCTTTCAGGTTCTCACCCATCTCATTCATCCCCCCGACCACATGCTCCTGAAGGTTAGCATAGTCATCTCAGGCTGTCTTCAATTCCTCCCGAGTACTCATCAACTCTCCGTAAGTCCGCGAATAGCTCTCTTCAATTTTCTTCTTCATCTCCTCTGCTAATAACGTTGTGGCCTTAGCCTTCACCCCCCAAGAACGGTCCTTCTCCAGCTTCGACTTCAACTTGGCATTCTCTTCCATTTTTGACTTCAAACCATTCACTCTCTCCACCTCAGCCCGGGCAGAGTCAAGGAACGCCTGAGTAGCGTGAACAAGGGTCTTTTTTAGAGCCTTAGCCAGAGCAGTATTCACCCCTGCCATACGAATACAATTACGAGTCATATGGTGAAGATGATGCTGCATGGACACATCATCCATGGCTATCTGGCTGTAAAGGAGGATATTCTTTTCACACTAGGCAAACCCGTTAAACTGTTTATCATTAATACTAGACCCCTCGAAGGTCTTCTGTTTTTTAGGAGGAGGTCCTTGAGGCGATGGAGTGCCCGAACTCTCCAAGGTTGGGTTGCGAGAAACTAAGTGAACGACTGGAGTAGGGATAACCTTCCTTGAAGCAGTAGCGCCAGAACCCGATTTCTGGGGAGAAGGTCGGCACAAAGCACCCTCTATCTCTTGGCCTTGAAGACTCTGAGCTACCACCTCCTTCTTAGTTTTGCGAAGGTACTTCATAGACGAGGTCTTGGAAGCCATGGTTTCTGCAAGAAAGAAACACATCAGAAACAGCAAAAGGCAGCTCAAAAAGAATTATAAAAGTTAAAGGTCGGGAAACTACCTAACTCGGAACGAAGTTGATTGAGGTCTCCTAAAAACCTCTTTGTGCCCAAGTGAGGAGCTCGGCCCCAACACTCGTGTAACACGTCTTTAAAGGCGTTTCCAACCTCGTTTAAACTATCTATGGTGTACTTGGTTACTACGGGGTGCTCTTGCCAGAATAGGAGAAATGTTGGCTCGTCATTTTCATCCAAAAAGAAAGGTCAGGCACCCTCCACATCCCGGACCTTAAAGAAATTATTTTTAAAATCATGGAAAGACTCATCAAAAATAGAAAACACCTTCCTGCCCTGAACTGCGCGGAAGGAAAACCAAGAGGCCTTCCCTTTCAGCGTCTCGGGCTTGGTCAAAACATACAAGTAAAGAAAGAGTTTGGTGGAAGGTCGGACATCCAGCTCTCGACATAGAAGCTGAAAATTTTTTAGAAAAGCCCAAGAGTTCGGATGAAGCTAAGAATGGGCCACATTATAAGACCAGAGGACGTCGGTCTCAGAGTCAGTAAAAGGAAAGGATATGCCTAGCTTGGGAAAAAAGCAGTCACAAGCATAAAAGAAAAGATGCTCTGACCTATCCAAAGGAGGAAAACAAACCCTCTCCTCAGGATCGGGGGCTACCAGTTCATAATTTTTCTCATCCTCCCTGTTCATACACCAGTCCAAGCTATAGGGCCGAGTTGGATGAGGACAAAGGGACCGACCTCATGAAAGGTTGGCCCATCGCCGACCTCTTCACAAAGAGCTTGGACAAATGCCTCGGAGGCCCAAGAAGGCCCAGAGTAAAGGAACCACCACCTACCAGAGGGCGGTTGGACAAAAGGTAAAGATCTTCTCCCAAAAGATAAGATAAGATAACCAACTTATCTCAAAGGAAGATCATCAAAGCATTACTATAAATACACTGGAGCACCCAGGTATAATTCATACTCCAATTCTACTAAAAACCTGCTAAAAGCCCGTACTGACTTAAGCATCAGAGTCTCTTGCAGGTACCACCCCCCTCCGGTGATCGAGGACCAACTGCATCTCAAGCTCCAACAAGTCGATCACGGTAGCCTCGGCCAGATCAGAAGATCTCATCCGAAATCGACCTCCCTGTTTTAGGAAACCCTCAGAACATTGGTGCTATTGTCGGGGAATCTGGAAGTCACCCCATCACCATGGTAAACAACCCTGCCAACGACCTCAACTCGGGATTAGAAGAAGGAACGCCGCTTAAGAACACGAATGCTACACCAAAATCCCCAAAGGACACACACCAATCCAAGGGAGACAAGCAGACTCAGAACGCAGAAATTTTAGAGGCCATTCATGAACAACAGGATCACCTCAAACAGCTCAAACAAGAAGCCGAACGTCAGCGCGAAGCCGAGAGAGATCTTTGGAGAGAAACAAGACGGCGTCGAGAGCTAGAAGACAAACTCTTGAAGCTCGAAGCCGACCTTAAAACTAAAGTTGCTCGGTCCAATCGCGAAGATAGCCCCCACAAGGACCAAGACCCGTTCACGAAAGAAATCATGAAGGCTAAAGTCCCGAAGGACTTCAAAGCCCCTGACATGACCCCATATGATGGTACGTCTGACCCAAGTCATCACCTCAGCAACTTCTGGACCTGGATGTACCTTACAGATGCCTCAAATGCGACCCGTTGCAAAGCCTTCCCGACCACCCTGACCAAGACGGCGATAAAGTGGTTTGACAGCCTACCACCAAGGTCGATCACAAGCTTCGATGACCTTGCCAAGAAGTTCTTAGCCAGGTTCTCCATCTAGAAGGACAAAACCAAGCACGCTCCAAGCCTACTAGGGATTAAACAAGGAGATCGGGAAACCCTCCGCAGTTACATGGAGAGATTCAATAAAGCATGCCTTGACATACAGAATCTTCCTACAGAAGCAACAATTATGGGACTCATCAACAGTCTGCGGGAAGGACCTTTTAGCCACTCCATATCCAAGAAACACCCAACATCTTTAAATGAGGTTCAAGAACGGGCGGAAAAGTATATCAACATGGAGGAGAACTCCCGATTAGGAGAAACCTCAAAGACCGGATTCTTCTACCCAGCTCGGGACAAGGATAAAGAGTCCAGGAAAAAAGAAGACCAACCTACTGAGAAACCCAGAAAGTACCACAATTACACCTCTCTTCGAGTGTCCCTTGTGGATGTTTACCGAGAGATATGCAATACTGAGAAGATCCCATCCCCTCGCTCGATTAAACACAAGAGAAGAGGATGTCGGACAGAGTATTGCAAATACCACCGAATCTACGGGCATCCTACCAACGAGTGTTATGACTTGAAGAATGTCATAGAAAAATTGGCACGAGAAGAACGACTAGATCGATTCTTAGCCAATAGAGCAGACGAACCAAAAAAGAGAAGAAGGGATGAAGAGGGCAAATGAGCTGAACGTCCCCCTCACACCCCAGAGAGACATATTCATATGATAAATGGAGGATTCGTAGGAGGAGGGATCTCTAAGTCATCCCATAAAAGACACCTTAAAGAGGTGTACCATGTCGGAGAAGGGGACAAGTCGCCTGACCTCCCCACTATTACCTTCACTCAAGAAGACACTGCAGACATCATCTCGGGGCATGATGGCCCCGTGGTCGTCACCATCATACTTGCCAATGCCAATCTCCACCGAACATTGGTAAACTGATGCTACCTCGTGGACTACATCGGTAAAGAATTTCTCAATAAAGTCGCGTTGCAAGTATAGCTCTACCAATAACAATCCTCGAGTATCAAATTTAGAAAGGATTTGGTTGTCACAAGTTCAAACCCAATAGAAATAACCGAAGTATTCAAACCTCGGGTCGTCTCACAAGGAATAGGCAAACATGTGCTTCAACATTGGTTAGAAATCCGGGGTTGTGAGTCATGAGCAAGAATTTAAACTAGGACTCTTAACAAGCAAGTAATCTTAAATTGCAAGAGACTAATTCAAATTACTAAGCAAGATGTGAGCAATTCCAAACTAACATAGTAACATCCAATATAATTCTATTCTAAACTAAACAAGTAACTATAACTAAGACAAGTAATCAAGAATTTGGGTTTTCAAATATGAATAATAAAAGCAACTCTTGGCTAGACATGGGAATTGGGGTCACTATCCTTGTCTAATAACCATATCTTGACAATTATGAGGAACCAAACTCATTAAGTCTACTTCTATACTTGAAGTACGTTAAATGGTTTGATCAACATCAACCCATAAGGTCTAACCTCACTACTAATTGACTTAGTAGTAGGTTAGTGTCAATGGCTATCAAATTGACCACTAAGGGTTCCCAAATCATCAAATCCATTAGACCCAATGACTCAAGTTTACCCAATTCCCTTAGCCTAAGCCAAGAGTAAAGAGAACTACTCCATAATCAAAGTAAACAATTCATCAAACACATGGTAAGCATTGATAAAAGACATGTTCAAATTGCAATTAAACTGAAATTAACAAATACCCACTAACAATTATCAACATACAACCACTCAAACAACACAATTAAGCATAGCAATCATCAATGTAACATCAACAAATCAAGATTCACAACATTCATGAAATGGGTATAAAATGACAATTGACAAGAATTCATAAAACTAACACAAGATCTAAGCAAAATTATACTAAGGAATTCAAATTAAGCAATTAAAACTAGTAATTAACTAGATCCAATTCAGAATTCAACAAGAGAAGATCAAATTAAAGCTAAATCTAGAGAGGAACAAGGGTTTCTCTCTCTAGAAGAACAAAGAACCAAAAAAACTAGCTAAAAATTATGTCTAGTGTAAAATGAATGATCCCCCCTTCCCCCTCGCATCCTTGGGTCTTTTCCATGCAGAAACAGCTTGAAATTGGGCCTGATGAGCCTCAGAAATCACCAGGCACGATTTCCTTTAATGAGGTCACGTGCAGCTTTCCGCGCGTGCGCGCCATGCGTGCGTGCGCGTCAATTGCTTTTGTGATCCACGCGTGCGCGCCAAGTGCGCGTGCGCGTCGGTGGGAATTCTTTGATCCGCGTGGATGCGTCTATCCTTGCGCACCACTTCTAGCTATTCTCTTCCACGCGTGCGCGTGGAGTGCGCGTGCGCGCAAATGCTGAGTTTCCCAAAATCCAAATCTTCATGTTCCTTCCTCTTGTGCATGCTTTCTTTCTCTCTTCTAGGCTATTCCTATCCTATAATTCCTGAAATCACTCAACAAATACATCACGGTATCGAATGGCAATAAAAGAGGATTAAAATATGGCAATTTTAAGGCAAAAGAAGCATGTTTTTCATCATGGAGCAATATTAGGAAGGGAACACAAAACCATGCAATTCTTGTGAATAAGTGCGAAAAATATTGACAAAATCCCCTAAATTCTACACAATATAAACCACAAAATTGGGGTTTATCATAAACTAAGGAGGCTCTGCGGATATCCTGTTGAAATCCGCCTTCGACAAGCTCGGCCTACAAGAAAAAGAGCTCAGAGCATATTCTAATAGCCTATTCGGGCTCGGAGACACCCCAATTCAACCACTTGGGTACATCCCACTGCACACAACCTTCAAAAAAGGAACATGGTCTAGAAAGCTAAGTATAGACTACATCGTAGTCAACGTGAGGTCTGCATACAACGCCCTCATAGGTCGGGCAACGCTGAATCAGTTCACCGCAGTGGTCTCCACTCCGCACCTATGTATGAAGTTCCCAACACCAAAAGGGATCGCCACCGTAAAGGGAGACCAAAAACTCGTGCGGCACTGTTACAACGAAAGTCTGAACCTCAAAGGTGACCCCAGAGAAAAAGAAACCAAAACTATTAAACTCGGGGGAACCCGAGCTCGCGAAGAACTTCGTCCTCAACCAGAAGGCGAGACCGAAGAAGTTCAGATCGGAGATACCAAAGACAAAACAACAAACATAGGGGCGAATCTAAAAGAATACCTAAAAGAGATGCTTATAAAGTTCCTAAAAGACAACTCCGACCTCTTCGCTTGGAAGGCCGCAGATATGCCCGGCATAGATCCTGGACTAATGTGTCACAAACTGGTAGTATACCCCGGATCTCAGCCTGTACAACAGAAGCATAGGAAGCTTGGCCCAAAGAGATCGCAAGCCGTGGAAGAACAGGTACAGGCCTAACTAGAGGCAGGGTTCATAAGGGAGGTCAAGTACCCATTATGGCTGGCCAATGTCGTACTGGTCAAAAAGTTAAATGGAAAATGGCGGATGTGCACTTATTACACTGACCTCAACAAAACCCGCCCAAAAGACCCCTACCCACTCCCGAATATAGACACCCTAGTCGACGCCTCATCAGAATGCCAGTACCTTTCCTTCATGGACGTTTACTCGGAGTACAATCAAACCCCGATGTATCAACCCGACCAAGAAAAAACCTCGTTCCTAGCCCCAAGAGCAAACTACTACTACGTAGTCATGCCATTTGGACTTAAAAACGCAGAGGCTATATACCAGAGGTTGATAAACAAAGTTTTTGCCAACCACATCAGAAAGCTGATAGAGGTCTACGTGGACGACTTGTTGGTAAAGACACAAGGAGAAGAAGCGCTATTACCCGACCTAGCCGAAGTGTTCGACACCATAAAAAGCACGGGATGAGACTAAATCCCGCAAGGTGCACTTTCGTGGTAGAAGCTGGCAAATTCTTGGGCTTCATGCTCACCCAGAGAGGAATTGAAGCAAACCTAGATAAATGCTAGACCATACTCAGCATGAAAAGCCCGACATGTGTCAAAGAGGTACAACAGATAAATGAAAGATTAGCGGCCCTGTCTAGATTCCAAGCCGGGTCTCTCCCTTTCTACGCAACACTAAGGAAAGGAAAGAGGTTTGAATGGACCCCAGAATGTGAGCAAGCCTTCCAGGACTTCAAGACATTCCTAAGACAGCCATCCATCCTAACCCGACCCCGGCAAGGAGAAGAACTGATTCTGTACCTCGCCGTAGGAAGTCGGGTGATAGCCTCAGCCTTAGTTCAAGAAGACGAGAATGGCCAACAACCCATTTACTTCATCAATAAGGCTTTACAAGGGGCTAAACTTAACTACCAAAAGATAGAGAAGTTTTCCTATGCCCTCATACTTACCTCCCGACGACTCTAACCATATTTTCAGACCCACACAATCAGAATACAGACAAACCAACCCATAAAAGGTATCCTACAGAAAACCGACCTAGCTGGAAGAATCCTACAATGGGCAGTTGAGTTGTCCGAATTTGACCTTAAGTATGAAGTTCAGACAGCCATCAAGTCTCAATACCTGGCCGACTTCGTCGCAGAATACACCGACACCCCAGCCCCCCCCCCCCCCACTAACTGGAACCTCTATGTCGACGGCTCATCAAACAAAGCCGGGAGTGGAGCGGGTATCATCTTAGAAAGTAATCAGGGAACCCAGCTCGAACTCTCTTTAAAGTTCGAGTTCCCCGCTTCAAATAACCAAGCCGAATACGAAGCCCTACTGGCTGGTTTGAAGCTGGCTAAGGAAGTCGGAGCTCAAAAGCTCACCATATTCAGCAACTCACAAATAATCACCTCGCAAATAAAAGAGAGCTATCAGTCTATGGATCCCACCATGAAGAAATACCTGGACAAGACCAGAGAACAGCTCAAAAAATTCATGGGATACGAGATCTGACATATACCTCAGGAACAAAATGCCCAAGCTGATGCACTTTCAAAACTAGCCAGCACCAAACCAGGGGGCAATAATAGAAGCCTTATCCAAGAGGCACTACAAAATTCGTCAACCTCAGAGGAAGAGAAGGTCCTAACCATATCAGCCTAGGAACAGTGGTGGATGACCCCCATAATCAACTACCTCAAGTCCGAAACACTCCCAGCAGATAAAAAAGAAGCAAAAAGTCTAGTACGAGAAGCACAATACTACACCATAGTAGATGACGTCCTATATAGGAGAGGGATCTCAACACCCCTCCTCAAATGCGTCTCAACCTCCGCTACAGGGGAGGTCCTGGAAGAAGTTCACGTTGGCATATACGGCAACCACCTTGGGGCGCAAGCTCTTTCCAAAAAGGTACTTCGAGTTGGTTTCTACTTGCCGACCTTACAAAGGGAAGTAATAGAGTTCGTCAAGACATGCCCCCAACGCCAGAAGCATGCCAACTTCCATATAGCACCACCCGAAGAACTCATCTGTGTCACTTCACCCTGGCTATTCACAAAATGGGGACTCGACCTCCTCGGACCATTCTCCCAGGGATCAGGACAAGTTAAGTTCCTCATTGTAGGAATAGACTACTTCACAAAATGGATTGAAGCAGAACCATTAGCCGCTGCCACCGCCCAAAGAAGTCGGAAGTTTCTATACAGAAACATTGTCATAAGGTTTGGAGTCCCATGCTCCATCACCACAGACAATGGCACTCAGTTCACCGACACGGGCTTCAGGAACTTGGTAGTTGATCTGAAAATCAAGCACCAATACACCTCCGTAGAACACCCACAAGCCAACAGACAGGCGAAAGCCGCCAAGAAAGTCATATTGGCTGGGTTGAAACGGAGACTACAAGACGCAAAAGGAGCTTAGGCTGAAGAGCTCCCGCAAGTCCTATGGGCATACCGAACATCGCCACACTCCACCACCGGAGAATCACCTTTCCGACTTGCTTACAGGATGGAGGCAATGATCCCCGTAGAGGTGGAAGAAATATCTCCAAGAGTAATCCTCTATAACGAAGATACCAACTCCCAAGCACAAAGGGAAGAGCTCGATCTACTTCCAGAAGTCCGAGAAAAAGTTCGGATTAGAGAGGAAGCGCTAAAGCGTCGAATGGCTTTAAGGTATAATCGGAAGGTAATCCAGCGAAGCTTCGCCCACAACGATCTCATCTTAATCCGAAATGATATCAGAGCAGGTCGATCAGGAGAAGGGAAGCTAGCAGCCAACTGGAAGGGATCATACCGAGTTACAGAAGAACTAGGAAAAGGTTACTATAGGGTGGCCGACCTCCAAGGGCGAGAGCTACCAAGGTCATGGCACACCTGTAACCAAAGAAGGTACTGTAGCTAAGAAAAAGATCTCAGGCCAAGGCACACTCTTTTTTCTAGAAGGTTTTTTAATGAGGCGCCAGGCCAAGATCTAAAAGTTGCCCGACTAAAAGGGTAAGCACTAACATGTACACACTCTTACTTTTTATCTTATTACTTGAATAAAATTTTAAAATTCCCTGAAAAAGTTTCCTACCAAGACGCATTAATTTACGCTCAAAACGTAAGATTCATTGCCCGACAAAGGAAAGGTCGGCAAGGTGAAATGGCGAAAGCCAAAGTTAATGCAAGAAGTTATACAAAGTAACCCATATAAAGCGACCTGACGAGGTCGGACTAAAAATGGGATTACTAAAAATAACTTGAGAAGGCCCGATAGAGAAGTCAGACCAATAAAAGGATCACTAAAAAGGGGACAACATCATATAAAGACCAAAAAAAGGTTGCAAAACCTAGGCCAGAAGTGCTTAGCTGAAAGGTACAAGTCTTGAAAAAAGACATTACTTAAAAAGAAAAAGCACAAGTTGGAAGAAGGCTAAAAAGTCGTCCAAACAAACTAAAAAGAAAAGGTTCCACATGAGAACACTACCTAAGAAGTTGTTTGGAACTCGACTAAGAAGCCCGGACGGCAAAACGCAAAGACGACATAGCTAAATAAAGAAGGTTGTGAACACAGCTAACGAAAAGGCGTGGTTCAAAGGGCAAAGAGGGAAATCCATAAGGCAAACAACACCTCGAAGGATGTCGAACCAAGGAATCCCGAGTACCTACATCCTAGGGTATCCAGAATCCACAAAGGAACCACATCGTCAGAGAACACAAAACCATACAAGGGCTGAAAAAGCAACCTAAAAAATAAAAGCATCCCACCATAGGCTAAAACGGCATATCAGCAAACACAAGAATTAAAACATTAAAGGCTCAATGGTTGCACAATGGCAGCCCAAGAGTCAAAAAGTGTTTTGATTAAAAAAGTTGCTAAAAAGCAAATAGCAAGAGTGTTAGAAAAACTCATCCACCAAGAGTTACATAATCAAAGTTCAAAAGGTCAACAGATCGGACCACATAAGTACACAACAAAAAGAGATATGAAAAAGAACATCACAAGGGGTGCAAACTCACCCCAGAAGCTATATCTTTAGGAGAAGGAGGGATAGCCGAGATCGGGATGGCTCTAACAACTCCGTCCGGGCCGTTCAGAATCTCCACCTCGGGTTCGGACTCAGGAGGAACCACCTCGGCAGAAGGGGCTACAGTAGCTGAAGCTGTAGAAACCTTAGCCGGCGGTACAAGGGGAGGACCCTCGTTGTCATTATCAAGGGCAGGCACAATCTTGCCCTCCTCCACAATATTATCCATGCTAAATAAAGAGAGGTCGACACCTAGAGCCAGAACCTGGACTTGGGCTTTCAGATTTTCATATATAACAGTCATGCTATCTACCATATGGCCCTGAAGCTCGGCATAGTCATCTTGAGTAGACTGCAGTCTCTCCCTAGTCTCCAACAGCTTGCCATAGGTTCGAGTATAGCTCTCATTGTACTTTTTAGCCATCTCCTCGGCCAGATTAGCATCCGCCTCTGCGGCAGTAGCACGAGCATTCTCCCTTTCCACTTCAACCTCCAACCCAACAGCTTTGCCCTCAAACTCCTCCTTAAGACCCTTTATCCTCTCATATTCGGCCTTAGCATCCTCCAAAAAAGCCTTAGTAGCACGGACTGGAGACTCCCTGACAAATTGGGACAAGGCCGCACTAAGATTGGCCGTCTGGATACTGTTACTTGATATAAAGTCCAGATGGTGAAGAATCGACACGTCGTGAAGGAGAACCTTGCCATAAGGGGCAATCAGCTCTGTGGCAAAGGCCACACCATCAAACTCCTTATCATCCAGATCATAAGGACCAACAGTCCTTGGCTTCTTGGGAGGAGGACCAGCAGAAGTAGGGGAGGAGGCAGCACCAGAGGTTGCTGGGGTGGATCAGAAGAAGCTGTCCAAACTTGAGGGGTCGTGATAATCTTCCTCGGACCTTGAGAATCAGAGGCCAGCTTCTTCGGAGGCAGTTGTTACGAAGAACCCTCCCCCGACGTCTTTCTTGACAAATTCTGAGCAGCCACCGCCTTTTGTGCTTTGCAAAACATTTTTATCGAGTCTAAAGATGACACCATCTCTGAAAAGAGGCCAGAAAAACAGTTACACAGCAGAAAAGAACAAGATCACAAACAATAAAAGAAAACTTTCTATGAAAAAAGAGGTCAGATGCTACCTAGTTCGGAACGGAAAAGGGAAGGATCTCCTAGAAATATCTTCGTGTCCAGATGAGGAGGTGGTGCGGAATTTGTAACCACAAACTAACCAGCAAGTGCACCGGGTCATACCAAGTTGTACCTCAAATGAATGAGGGTCGATCCCACGAGGATTGATGGACTAAGCAATAATGGTTAAGTGATTTACTTAGTTAGACAAACAGAAAATGGTGTTTGAGAGTTCAAAAGCATTAAACAGTAAATTCAGAATATCAGAAGGCAGGCAGTAAACAGGTTGTGAATAATATATGGAGAAATAGTTAAGGTTTCAGAGTTATCTATTTTCCTGATTGACTTTTCTTACTAACTATTTTAATCATGCAAGATTTAATTCATGGCAAACTATATGTGACTAAACCCTAATTCCTTAGACCTTTTTAGTCTCCTCTAACTCTCATCAACCGCCAATTCCTTGGTCAATTAATTCCAATTAGAGGGTGAAGTTTAGTTCTAGTTATTATGCCACAAAAATCCTAATTATCCAAATATAAGAGGATTATATATCACGTATCCCGTTAAGTCCAGATAATTAGAATTTAGGAGAAATTGTTTTCAAGTTGTTGTTAAAGTAAAGAGCTTTTCCAAGTTATACAAGAACTCAATTAGAAAGAGGGTCATACTTCCGTTCCACCCAAATTCATAAGATAAAGGACGAAAATAATTCTTGAATTATAAATCAGTATATGAATTAAAATAGAAAAACAATAGAATCAATCCATACAATAGACAGAGCTCCTAACCTTAACAATGGAGGGTTAGTTGCTCATGGTTCAGAGTGAAAACTAGGATTCTGGTAAAGTGTGAATTTTGGGATGAGATGGAATAGAAGAGAAGTTTCTTTTCCCTTTTATATCTAATCCTAATTAATTTAAAAATCTATTTTCTAAAACTAAAATAATATCTTTTCCTATTTTAAAATAAAAATAAAGTTTAAATCAGAATTAATTAAAGTAATCCGTGCATCTTCAATTGATGAATGGGGACCACTTGCTTCGTTGGAAGGCACGCCTAACTTGGCTTGACATTGTGCCTTACTTGAAGGATACCTTGTGCCTTACTTGAGGTGAATAAGTATCAATTGCGTGTTGTGATTCTGCCTTGCGCCTAACTTGGGGGTTCATTGCGCCTTACTTGGTGAGTCACGCCTATGGTTGCGTGTTGTTGTTGTCTTGCGCCTAACTTGAGAAATCCCAAGTTAGGCGCAGCCTTGCCCGAATTGGTGGGAGAGAACTGTAGACTATTATATATCGTTGGAAAGCTTTGGAAGTTAACTTTCAACACTGCTAGAATCATGTCCATTGGACCTCTGTAGCTTGAGTTATTCAGGTTTGAGTGCAAAGAGGTCAGGGTTGACAGCATCATTCGCCTTCTTCTCTTTTTCTGCGGAAACTCCATCAAATCGAGCCAAATGCTACCTAAAATAAACAGAATTGCACACGACTCAAAGTAACATCCATAGTGGCTAAAAGATAATTAATTCTTGATTAAACTCAACAAGTTAAATGCAAATTAACTAGGAAAAGATAGGAAAGATGCTCACACATCACAACACCAAACTTGAATTGTTGCTTGTCCTCAAGCAACCAAACTAATATAGGCTTAGGATGTGAATTTGCATGAGAATGAGAGCTTGATTAAGCTCATGTCTCTTCTTATAGTGGGGTTTACAACTGCAATCCTGAATAGTTTTGGCATCTCACTCTCCTTTGAATCAGAAGGACGTCATTGTCATCCAGAATTAGAATCCGGATAATATTATGAACTCTCCAATATTTTGTACTTCAATTTAATCCTTGAACACAGCAAATTTCCTTTGATTCTCTTTTCTTTGGTGCTTTGCACCTTGAACCTAGCCATGACTTTAAATGTTTTGTCTCAAGCGTCACTTGACACAAAAACACCACAAGCACTTAACTGGGGAACTCTCTTTAAGTTCTGATTTTCCTTTCAGTTACTCCCAGACAGTGGTGCTCAAAATCTTTGGCATACTCTGTTAAATGCATTTGATCTTGACTCTTAGTGTTCTATCTCAAGGATTACTTGACACAATCACACCACAAGCATATGACCAGGGAAACAACTCTTTCAGCTTTTAATCATGTCTGACCTCCCTAGTCATTGATGCTCAGAGCTTTGGACCTTGCTTTTATTTTTCTTTTGCTGTTTCTTCTGCTTCAATGATTAAACTTTCACTTATTGGAAAGAATTCATAATAGTTTTCTAAATTCCTGTTCCTTGTACATCAACATTCTTTGATTCAAATTTAAATATGCACTGTTCATGTCATGCATTCAGAACCACAGATAATACCACCACATTTAAGTAAATAAGACTATTCTTTATTATAAACTATATTTCTCATGCAATACATCTTTTTTTTCTTTTGAATTCAAGCTCAGTAAGCGATACATGAGACACTTTTTAGAATTAAAACGAACAACAGAAAATTTCAACATAGTAGACCTAAACTAGACCTAGGAACTTAAATAATAAAGAATCATGCAGAAACAAAGTAAAATAGCAGAAAACAGGAATATAACATAATAAGAATGGGAGAAAATATAGAATGAAAGAAACTCAACCACCTCAGTTATCTTAGTGGCCATCTCGTTCTTCAGGTTATGCTCCTCCGTGAAGATGATTTGTCTCCCTTTGGTGCCATTACAACAGAAAAACAAAAAGCAGAGCGACAATCAACACCAAACTTAAAATTTTTGCTCATCTCCGAACAAAGAAAATCTAAAAACAGTGAGGGACATAAAAAGTGTACGGAGGGAAAAAATAAAAATTAATACAAAAAAATAATAAAAGGATAAAAAAAGGTTAAAATAAAAAAGTATATATATATATATATTGTATTTTTGTATTTTATATTTTTTTCGTGTTTTATTATTATTATTATTATTATTATTATTATTATTATTATTATTATTATTATTATTATTATTATTATATAGGAATTTATTTATGGAATTATGTATATATATATATATATATAGAAAGAGGGGATATATATATATATATATATATAGGGTTACGGGTGGGGACATATATATATATGTGTATATATAGAGGGTTACGGGTATTGGGAAGGGGCTATGGGAAGGGGAAGGATATCTTGGAATTTATTGAAAGGGCAGGGGAGAGCGAATAAGAAAGGATTTGGGCTTGATTTGGTGGGCAATGGTTGGCATTGAAGAGGGGTGGGGGTGGTTAGGCTGCGCCTAACTTGGAAAAAGGCACGCCTAACTTGATGTGATACGTGAAGCGCTGCGCCTAACTCAAGCAAGGCTGCGCCTTACTTAAACCCTTCCGAAAGTATAAGTATTCACTGCGCCTAACTTGCCTTGAGTCTTCATATCTTGCGCCTAACTTGAAATCTCTCAAGTTAGGCGCAAACCCTCCGAATGAAATGGTCCTTGATGCATAGCATGCGGCGCCTAACTTGAAAATCCTCAAGTTAGGCGCAGACCTTCCAGTGCAAAGTTCTTCTCTGCGCGTCCATAACTCTGTATTCAGGAACCTGTTTCTGTTTCAATAATTCTGAATGATCCAAACATACGTAAAACAAAGAAAAAACAGTAAAAACTCAACTGAAACTAAATAAATAACAAAATTAAACCAACAGAAATTAAAACAAAGGATACAAAAATATCGGGTTGTCTCCCGACAGGCGCTTCTTTACCGTCACTAGCTTGACGGTCAGCTCCTCTAAGGAGGAGAATCATAGGAGCTCAGCTCTTCACCCCCTCACTGTGAATTTTCTCCCTGTGTCCCCATAAAGTAGCTCAATATGTTCCAGGGAGAAGATTCTGTTTACTTTATAAGTGAACACTGGATTGCTAGTCAACACCACTTTCATTCCTGGAGAGAAGTTCTCAGTGGGAATATTTTTGTTTCTCCATCTCCTGGATATTTTTTTCTTTTTGGAAACCTCTGCCTTGGTGGATGATGCATTCTCGACACCAAACTTAGGTTTGATGTCTGGAGAAATTTTATTGATTGTTACCAAAGGAGGTTTGAGCTGCAAATTCTACTGTGCATCATCAGGGGGTTCTTGAAGGTTTGGATCAATAAGCTTAGTCTGCATGCACCTCTCTTCTTCACCTACTGAATGCATATCTTTGAAGACATGAAAGATTAGTTGCTCATCATGTACTCTAAGCACTAATTCACCCACTTCTACATCAATTAGAGCTCTTTCAGTGGCTCGGAATAGTCTTCCTAGGATTATAGAGGCATTCTCATCCTCCCCCATGTCAAGAATCACAAAATCTACTGGGAGGAAGAATTTACCCACTTTTACCAAGATATTCTCCACTAATCCATATGTAGGCTTCATAGATTTGTCTGTCATCTGTATTGCTATCCTTGTGGGTTGTGCCTCTTGGATTTGAAGCTTCTTCATCACAGACAAGGGCATTAAATTGATGCTTGCTCCTAGATCACATAATGCTTTCTCAAAGATTGTGCTCCCAATGGTGCATGGAATTTGAAAGCTCTTTGGATTCGGCATCTTCCTTGGCAAGTTATTCTGAATCATGGCACTATATTCCTTAGTCAGAACCACTGTCTCATCTCCCTTTAAAGGCTTTTTCTTTGACAATAACTCTTTCATGAATTTTACATAGAGAGGCATTTGCTCCAAAACCTCAGCAAAAGGAATATAGATTTGCAACTTTTTGAAGACTTCCAAGAACTTTGAAAACTATTTGTCCTTGGTTTCCTTTTGAAGTCTCTGAGGATATGGCATTTTAGGCTTGTACTCAGGAGCTTTTGGCAATGTAGGATAAGTGTCAAGAGAGTCTGGGAATGGGTTGTCCATACGCTTTGGAGGGACGTGCTCTACTTCTTCCTTCTTCTCCTCTGAAGCCTCTTTTTCAATTGGCTCCTCATCAACTTATGCTTCTATACTTGCCACTTGTCCACTTATCAAGGTGATAGCCTTGCATTCCTCTGTTGGATTCACCACTGTATCACCAGGAAACATACTTGGAGGCCTCTCAGGTATTTGCTTACTCAGTTGGCCCATTTGTACCTCCAAGTTTCTAATGGAAGCTCTGGTTTCCTGCATAAAACTCCTTATCATCTCCCAATTAGAGTCTTCTTGGGATTTAGAATTTTCCTGCTGAGGTGGTTGTTGTTGATGAGACTGAAATTGGTGGTTATTGTGATTGCTCTGTTGGAAGCCGCCCTGAGAATTATTGTTGAAATTCTGAGGTCTTTGAGGTCGGTCTCTCCACCCAAAATTTGGGTGATTTCTCCATCCCTGATTGTAGATCTTTGAGTATGGATCATTATTGGGGTGTAATGACATGTCACCATGTCATGTTTTTCTATGCTCTTTCATACAAGAAATTAATGATTTGTGCTTAAATATTGAATGCTTTTGTACTTAATTGGTATATTTCTTTGATCTTTTAATTTTATAAATTTTGTAGGAAATAAGAAGAAAAAGAAGCAAAAAAGCACAAAATAAGCTAAAAAGGAGAAAAAAAGAGCTTTGGGGCACACTTTGAAGTTGGAGCACACTTTGGAGCCTTAGGCCACGCTTTTAAAAGCGTGGCCCATGACCAAATTAAAGGAAAATTTGCAATCAGCACACAAAGCTCCGCTCTTGCCAAGAACGCAGCATTATTGTGATGCAAAGATGAACTTGGAAGCAAAATTTTCGCTAAGTTAAAATCTGGACGCTCACAGCATGACCATGCCTCCTTCAAAGGGCTATAACTTGAGCTACAGATGTCCGATTGATGTGCTTCCAGTTGCATTGGAAAGCTAATATTCAGAGCTTTCAAACAATGTATGGCAATCTATATTTGGCATGAAATTGAGGCACGAATAAAATGCATCTTTAAGGGCCAAAAACAAGCAAAAAATTCAGCTAATGCTTCCACCAAGGTTCGAAGCTGGAGCCTCACTCCAAAATATAATGCTCCGCTCTCTTGGAGAGCATTGTCGTGCTACACTAAGAAAAAAAATGAGGAACATAGCATGGAGAAGTGTCTCCAACAAGTTTCGACCTTGGGACCTCACCCAAGCAAAAGCCAATGCTCCGCTCCCAAGGAGAGCAGAGCGCTACTCTCCTTAGCCTTTGCACAAACTTGACATGGCCAGGGAAACTTGGAGCGCAGCATGACACGATCAAGGGGGGATGATGCGCACAAGACACACACACAAGGCTCCAATGCTCCGCTCCCCACAAGAGCGGAGCACTATCCTGATGCCTCTCCAAGCCTTGGCACGCAACAAGGATCCCCAAGAGAAGCTTCAATGCTCCGCTCCCCACAAGAGCAGAGCATCCTCCTGGGAGCAACATGGGCCAAAAATTTAATAAAAATTCCATTTTAATTCAATGCTCCAAACCAATTAAACCAAGGCCAACCAAACCCATCTCTCTTCAAATCCAAAGCAAGCAAAGCCCACATCATCACTCAAAGGCACAAGAACAAACTAGAATTAGGATTTTTATTTAATTTATTTTTCATTTCAATTACATTTTATTTTGTAAAAAGCCTATATAAAGGCATCATTCTCATTTTCAAAAGGGAGGGCTCCAATAGAGAATATTGGAGGGCAGCTCCATTAGAAAGCTCTCTCTTAGTTTTCATTCTTGTCTTAGATCTTGGGTGAAGAATTGAAAAAATTCTGTTTCAATCTCACCTTGTGATCTCTTGTTTATTTTTCTGCATAACTTTAGAAATTGTGATTTGAATTCAAATTCTGTTTACTGCCTTCTTCTACTTCTTTTGCACTTTACTACTCCATTTTGTTTTGCAATTGTTCTTGGGTGGATCAAGGAAGGATTTGAGATCTAGACTTGTTTTCTAGTCTCATCCAACCCCTGAGATCTTAAATTTCCCTTGAGCTATTGTAGAGCTACATTTTGCTTTCTGTTTGGTTTCTCAAGTAATTCATCTTCTCTTGTTTAGATCTGTTGCATTTTAATTCATCTTTTACTTCTCTGTTTAATGCCATTTTACTTTCTCTTGTTTAATTTCTGCAATTCCAGCACCAAATTCAATTTACTTTCAAGCAATTTAATTCTTCTGCACTTGTTTGGCATTTTACATTGCTGTTCATGATTTGATTTACTTTTTCAGCAAGTTTAATTCTCTGCAGTTGCTTTAAGCCTTAATCTATTGCTTTTTTTAAATTCCCTGCACCCAACCCCCTCTACTTTTCATGCAATTTACTTTTCTTGCTCTTTAAGATTTTGTCAATTTACATTTTCTGTCATTTAAGTTTCTGTAATTTACATTGCTTGTTCTTTAAGCTTTTGTTTCATTTACTTTCTGCAATTTAAATTCATTGCAAGTTTACTTTCTGTTGATCAACTTCACACAATTCACTCAATGTTAGCTTGACTAAACTAATCACCCACTAAAGTTGCTTGATCCATCAATCCCTGTGGAATCGACCTCACTCTAAGTGAGTTTTACTACTTGATGCAACCCGGTATACTTGCCAGTTAGATTTGTGTGTTTGGAAATTCGTTTTTCCACAAAAACACCATCAGGGTGTCTAAGAGCACCTCATGTAATTGACCTGTTCAGAAGAAGATTGAGCGTAATCATAATTCTTATTTTGCATAAAATTATCTGTCATGTCATAAGAGATCTCTTGAGGTGCATTCTGAGTGTTGACAGCTGAAACCTGCATCCTACTCAGTTGTTGAGAAATTAAACTCATCTGCTAACTCAAAATTTTATTCTGAGCAAGGATAGCATCAAGAGCTTCTACTTCCATAACGCCTTTCTTTTGAGGGGTCTCATAGTTCACAGGATTCCTGTTAGATGAATATAAATATTGGTTGCTAGCAACCAATTCAATAAGCTCAATAGTTTCCTCCGGTGTCTTCTTCTTGTGCAATGAACCACCTGCAGAATTATCTTAGCACATCTTGGACATTTCATCCAAGCCTTCATAAAAGATATATAGTTGGGTCCATTTGGAGAACATGTCTGGAGGGCATTGCCTAGTCAGTAGCTTGTATCTCTCCCAAGCTTCATAAAGAGTTTCACCATCCTTCCACCTGAAAGTTTGAACATCCACCCTAAGCTTAGTCAGCTTCTTTGGTGGGAAAAATTTAGTAAGAAACTCAGTAACAACCTTGTTCCAAGTATCCAAACTCTCCTTGGATTGGGAATCTAGCCATAGCTTTGCTCCATCCTCCAGAGCAAACGGGAAGAGCATGAGTTTGTACACCTCTGGGTTCACTCCATTTGTCTTCACAGTATCACAAATCTGCAGAAAATTAGAAATAAATTGATTTGGGTGTTCTTGGGAAAAACCATGATACTGGCAGTTTTATTGCACCAGGATGACCAATTGTGGCTTCAACTCAAAGTTCTTCAGAGCTATAGGAGGCACCACAATACTTTTTCCATAAAGATCTGCAGTAGGAGCAGAGTAAGAGCCAAGCACTCTCCTTTGTTACTCATTTCCATTCGGATTAGCCATGTTGGCATTAGCAGCATTATTAGAATCCATAGTGGATTTTGCAGCCTTGTAAAGTCTTACTTGTTGCAAACGTTGCCTGAAAGTCTTTTCAGGTTCAGGATCAAAGTTTAAGAGAGTTTTCTTGTCTCTGTTCCTGCGCATAAATAGACAGAAGACAAAAAAAGATGGAACTCTCTACGTCAGAGTGTAGAGAATTCCCAGTGAGGTAACTTATGTAAAGAGATAAAAATATTGAATAAAACAAACACTAAAATTCAAAAATTACAATTAAAATTAAGAGTAAAAAAAATTTTTTTTTGAAATTATTAGGCAAATTAAATAAGAAAAATAAGACTAACTAGGGAACACCAAACTTAATTTCAGAAATTAAGAAAAATATTAGTATTAGATTAATTTTTTATTTTATTTTATTTATTTTTATTTTTTATTTTTTTATGAGAACCAAATAATAAAAGAAAAAAAAAGAAATAAAACAAAACAGGAGGGGAGGGGGCACGAACGAAAGAACGAAGAAAAGAAAAAAAATTACAGAAATAAAATAAACAAATAGAGAAATACAAATTAATAATAATAAAATAAAACTAATTAAAAGAAAAATTATCTAATCTAAGAAATCAAACAACGAGTAGTTGTCAATCACAATTAATCCCCGGCAACGGCGTCAAAAATTTTGTGCGGAATTTGTAACCACATACTAACCGACAAGTGCACCGGGTCGTACCAAGTATTACCTCAAGTGAATGAGAGGCGATCCCACGAGGATTGATGGACTAAGCAACAATGGTTAAGTGATTTACTTAGTTAGACAAACAGAAAATGGTGTTTGAGAGTTCAAAAGCATTAAACATTAATATCAGAATATCAGAAGGCAGGCAGTAAACAGGTTGTGAATAATATATGGAGAAACAGTTAAGGCTTCAGAGTTATCTATTTTCCTGATTGACTTTTCTTACTAACTATTTTAATCATGCAAGATTTAATTCATGGCAAACTATATGTGACTAAACCCTAATTTCTAAGACCTTATTAGTCTCCTCTAACTCTCATCAACTGCCAATTCCTTGGTCAATTAATTCCAATAAGAGGGTGAAGTTAAATTCTAGTTATTATGCCACAAAAATCCTAATTATCCAAATATAAGAGAATTATATGTCACGTATCCCGTTAAGTCCAGATAATTAGAATTTAGGAGAAATTGTTTTTAAGTTGTTGTTAAAGTAAAGAGCTTTTCCAAGTTATACAAGAACTCAATTAGAAAGAGGGTCATACTTCCGTTCCACCCAAATTCATAAGATAAAGGACGAAAATAATTCTTGAATTATAAATCAGTTCATAAATTAAAATAGAAAAATAATAGAATCAATCCATACAATAGACAGAGCTCCTACTTAACAATGGAGGGTTAGTTGCTCATGGTTCAGAGTGAAAACTAGGATTATGGTAAACTGTGAATTTTGGGATGAGATGGAATAGAAGAGAAGTTTCTTTTCCCTTTTATATCTAATCCTAATTAATTTAAAAATCTATTTTCTAAAACTAAAATAATATCTTTTCCTATTTTAAAATAAAAATAAAGTTTAAATCAGAATTAATTAAAGCAATCTGCGCGTCTTCAATTGATGAATGGGGACCACTTGCTTCTTTGGAAGGCACGCCTAACTTGGCTTGATATTGCGCCTTACTTGAAGGATACCTTGCGCCTTACTTGAGGTGAATAAGTATTAATTGCGTGTTGTGATTCTGCCTTGCGCCTAACTTGGGGGTTCATTGCGCCTTACTTGGTGAGTCACGCCTATGGTTGCGTGTTGTTGTTGTTGTCTTGCGCCTAACTTGAGAAATCTCAAGTTAGGCGCAGCCTTGGCCGAATTGGTGGGAGAGAAGTGTGAACTATTATATATCGTTGGAAAGCTCTGAACGTTAGCTTTCCAACGCCACTAGAATCAAGTCCATTGGATCTCTGTAGCTCGAGTTATTCAGGTTTGAGTGCAGAGAGGTCAGGGTTGACAGCATCATTCGCCTTCTTCTCTTTTTCTGCGGAAACTCCATCAAATCAAGCCAAATGCTACCTAAAATAAACAGAATTGCACACGACTCAAAGTAACATCTATAGTGGCTAAAAGATAATTAATTCTTGATTAAACTCAACAAGTTAAATGCAAATTTACTAGGAAAAGATAGGAAAGATGCTCACGCATCAGGAGGCTTCCCCCAATGCTCCTCTAAAACACCCACAAAAGCCCTCTCTTCTTCATCTAAACTCTCCCAGGGGTACTTAAGAACTACTGTATCTTTCTGCCACCATAAAGAAAAGTTCAGCTCATCATTTTCATCCAGAAAGAAAGGGCGAACACGCTCAACAGCTCGGGCTTTAAAATAAAAATTTTTAATGTCTCGAAAAGAGTCATCAAACATGGAAAAAACCTTCTTCCCTTGGGTAGCCCGAAAGGAGATCCAAGAAGCCTTCTTCTTGGCCACTCTAGGTTTGGTCAGCACAAACAAGTAAAGGAAAAGGGACTGGGAAGGACGGACACCTAGTTCTTGACATAGCAACTGAAAAATCTTTATAGAAGCCCAAGAGTTCGGACGAAGCTGTGAAGGGGCCACATACAATTCCACAAGAGTTCGGTTTCGAAAGCAGTAAAAGGAAGGGTAATACCTAGTTGGCTAAAGAAATAGTCACAGGCGTAAAAGAAAGGACGCTCTGTCCGATCTAAAGAAGGGAAGCTAACTCTCTCCTCAGGGTCAGGTGACACCAATTCATAATCCTTCTCATCCTCCCTACGCTTACAGATCCTATGAAATCTCCTAAGTTTCTCATAATACTCTAGGCCGGCCACAGTAACACACATCAACACTATAGAATCTAATCAGTAAGCCATACCAGAGGGGACCTTTGTAGGCATCTCAACAATATTTCTACGTGAAGACATAGAACACTACACCTACAACAAGAAAATAAGAAGTGTCACTACCAAACAACTCAGACAAGATCAAAACCAGGACGAAAAAGTGAAGCAAGCACACAGCATACAAAAGGGCGTCCCAGGGTTCGCAAGAAACAAGAAGATTATCACCAAAACCCAGGAACGTCCTTTGGAGGCAACAATGCAGATACAGCAAAGGAGGAACATAGGGAATCAAAATCAAAAACCCTAGTCCGTTCACCAAAAGAAAAAAGAAAAAACGCAAACAGCTCACCCAAGCACCAACATTTCCGCAAAAGCAAAGCAACAAAGATAAAAAGATTTCAAAGAAACAAGGCATGCAACAATCATCAGAAGCCAAGCGCAGAGGAGAATAGCATGCAAAACCAGAATAATACAAAGCGGTATGAAATAGAAGTACTAACCTACAGAAAGGAGAAGAGTAGAAATGACGGGTGCGCAGCGAAAGCACCAGCGATCCACAAGCACCACTCGAAAGAAAAAGGAAAGCTTTGGGCAAGAATCGAAAGGGCCAGACGAACAAAAATCTTTGCATAGAAATAAAAAGCAAGAAAGCAAAGGAAAGAAGGAAGCTGGGAAAGTAAAACCTTTTCTTTGATTTCAAATAAAGTTAAAGAGGGAAACGAAACGGTAAAAGGAATAAAAAACCTAATCAATGGGCTTTTAAAGCACTCGCACGTTCCTAAGGAAGTTAAACGCACTCCGAAAGCACGCCGCAATTAAGAAGCTAAAAACGCTTCACGTTGAAGCAAAAGCAACGCCAGACTCGCACGAGGAGGAGCTACTCAAAACCAACTAAATCAATGCTCGAACACGACTTCCCCAAAGATCGAAGCTTGGAAGCACGACCTCATGGGAAGATCGAAGCTCGAGCAGGAGCACTATTCATACACCGGTCCGAGCTATAGGGCCGAGTTAGATGAAGACAAAGGGACCGACCTCATAAAAGGTTGGCCCATCGCTGACCTCTTCACAAAGAGCTCGGACAAACACCTCGGAGGCCCAAAAAGGCCCAGAGCAAAGGAATCACCGCCTACCAGAGGGCAGTTGGACAAAAGGAAAAGATCTTCTCCCAAAAGATAAGATAAGATAACCAACTTATCTCAAAGGAAGATCATCAAAGCACTACTATAAATACACTGGAGCACCCAGGTATAATTCATACTCCAATTCTACTAAAAACTTGCCAAAAGCCCGTATTGACTTAAGCATCGGAGTCTCTTGCAGGTACCACCCCCCTCCGGTGATCGAGGACCAGCTGCATCTCAAGCTTCAACAAGTCAAGCACGGCAGCCTCAGCCAGATCAGAAGATCTCATCCAAGATCAATCTCCCTGTTTCAGGTAACCCTCGGAACACTCCCTATTCTCACAAATCTTATGATGTCTTTGGTAAGCCTCGTAGTACTCCCTATCCACAACTGGAACACAAGACAAGACATTGGTATTTACCTAGGCTAGAAGACTAGAAGGAACCTTAGTCGACATGCTAAGAACAGTCACTACCCCTAAAAAAGCAAAGTGAAAGAGGTCGTCACCAAAAAGAACTCAGACATCATACAAAACAGGTCGGATAACAACAGCGAAACCAAAGAAAGCTATTCTTTTCAAATTTTTCCAAGAAATAACAAAGGTGTCCCTCCCATGCAACATCGTCACATCGCAACGATACCTTTGTGGAAAATACAGATACAAACAGAAAACAAAACATCCTTAGTTCCAAAAGTTCAGAAAATCCGAAATAACCAAACGGGGATATCAAGTAAGGGGAGCCTTTTAGCAAGGAAGCAGTAATCAAGCAAGAAAGAAATTTTCAAAAGAAACAACAAAAATCATAAAAAAATAGAATCGACAGCAACCCACTACCCGCATTTACCAAAGACCATTCAAGATAATAGCAAAGCAGATAAGAAACACGAAGTCATCAACAAACAAAAATGCCAACCTTAGTAAAAGTCAAAGAAGGAAAAGGCACGTCAAACAGCAGTAAATACATTAACGTTCCTATCTGTACTAGCAAGGAAGAAGCTTTAGGAAAACTCGGGATAGAGAAAATCTTGGAAACAAGAACAACCGAAAAATCAAGAACGGGAGAGGAAAAGTCCTTTCGCAAGAAAGGGAAAAATGGAAAGAATTTTAGAAATTGAGAAAGGGAGAAAAAGAAAGGCCACGATGCTTTTATAAGAAACAAAGGATAACGGGCCTAATAACTCCTCTTTAAAACGTGCGCATAGATTAAGAAAACTACCGCATCAATTCAACCCCTCATTTAAAAAAAGGCAACATTTTAAAAATTTTCAAACACATCGAGTACTTGACCTATGAAGGAAGGGGGCACCCGATGTCCAAGCAAAAGCCACAAAAATACTTGAGCCCGACTTATGAAAAGGATCATGACTCAAGCAGGGGCATTGTTCATACCCTATCCCAACAAGCGAAGCCAGGCCCAACAAACAAAAAGGTCCACCAATAAAGGTGGCCTTCACAAACATACCCGACCTCTTTAATGAGGTCGGACATTGACCAAGGAAGCTCAACATTACCCGCCCAAAGCAGGTAACCGCCTCCAGAAATCTCGACTGAAATTCCTATCTTCCCCAAAAGATAGGCCCCAATAAACTCCCAAGATATATGGAATGGTTATCCACCAGATAAGATGGAATTACCACAATCAAGGAGGTCATCAACTCCACTATAAATACACTGGCACCCCTACGTATAATTTATGTTCTAATCTACCAAAAACCTGCCTAAAGCCCTTATTAACTTAAGCATCGGAGTCCCTTGCAGGTACCACCCCCACCTCCTCACGAGAAACTCGGACATGCAGTACCTCGGCACCAAACAAGTCAGTCGCTGTCATCTAAAGGGATCTGGACCTCACATTTAGGCCCAAATCAACGTTTTAGGTAACTCTCGAAACAACACCAAATAAAATTAATAGGGTTAATAGTTAAATTCGTCCCTGAAAGATTACCCATTCTTCAAATTAGTCCTCAAATGACTTTTTTTAGTCATATTAGTCTTTGAAAGATAAAACGTAAGTCAAATTGGTCCTTCCGTTAGATAGATGATGATGTGTGATGTACCACTATTTCGCGGTATATTTTGTACTTAATTGAGTTGATTTTATCCACTAAACTCACACTTATTCATATAATTCGCATGTTTTACATTTTCCTTCATAATTCTGTGCTATGATTGAAAACATGCTTCTTTGGTCTTAAATTACTAATTTTAATTCTCTCTTATTACCATTCGATGACGTGATATGTGTGTTAAATGATTTTAGGGTTTATAGGGCAGGAATGGCTTAGAGGATGGAAAGGAAGCATGCAAAAGTGGAAGGAATACAAGAAACTGAAGGAATTACTAAGCTGTCCAGCCTGACCTCTTGGTACTAAATCGACCATAACTTGAGCTACAGAGGTCCAAATGAGGCGATTTCAGTTGCGTTGGAAAACTAACATCCGGGGCTTCAAAATGATATATAATTTGCCATAGTTGCCATGCTTTTAGGCAACGCGCACGCGTGGATTACGCGTACACGTGACCTGGCGAAAGTTCAATCCACGCATACGCGTGGACGACGCGTACGTGTGACAGAGCCACGTGTTGGACGTATCAGAAATTGCCCAGCAATTTCTGAGCTGTTTTTGACCCATTTTTCGGCCCAGAAAACACATATTAGAGGCTACAAAGTGGGAAAATCAAGAATTCATTCATACAACTTTTATTCACATAATTTTAGGTTTTAGATGTAGTTTTCTAGAGAGTCTCTAGGTTTTTGGATTCTTAGTTTTAGTTCTTCTCAATTTCTGAATTCTATCTTATTTCAATTTAGTTTCTCTTCTACTTTTAATTGCTCTAGCATTCTAGTTTATTTATTTCCCTTGTTGATTTATTTATTCCCCAATTTGGTTTATGAACTCCATGTTAGATTTGATTTCCTACTTAATGCAATTTGAGGTATTTCATATTTATGATTGGTTTCTTCCATTTGTGTTATTAATGCTTACAATTGGTTGTTTGGATTTTATTGTCTCTCATTGCTTTTCTATGCTTTTATGTTGTGCCTTCCAAGTGTTTGATAAAATGCTTGGTTGGGTTTTAAATTAGCTTTTTATGATCTTGGCTTTGGTTGAGTAATTGAAGACGCTTGAGTTATCAAACTCCTTTGTTGATTGTTAATTGAAGGTTGTTGGTTGATTTGGATCCCTCTAAAGCTAGTCTTTCCTTAGGAGTTGACTAGGACTTGAGGAATCAAATTGATTAGTCCACTTGACTTTCCTCCACAGTTAGAGGTTAACTAAGTGGGAGCAACGGACAATTCTCATCACAATTAATAAGGATAACTAGGATAGGGCTTCTAGTTCTCATACCTTGTCAAGAGCTTTCTTGGCTATTAGTTTACTTTCTTACAATTTACTTTTCTTGTTCCTTATTTCAAAAACCCAAAAAGATACTTTTCCATAACCAATAATAAATACACTTCCCTGCAATTTCTTGAGAGACGACCCGAGACTTGAATACTTCGGTTATTAATTTTATTGGGTTTGCTTTAGTGACAACCAAATTTATTTGTATGAAAGGATTCTTTGTTGGTTTAGAAACTATACTTTCAACGAGAATTTATTTGTGAAATTCTAAACCGTCAAAAATCCGTTCATCAAAATGGCGCCATTGCCGGGGAATTGCAAACGTGTGCCTTATTATTGGTTATTGTGAATAATTTTGTTTTTTTTTCGTTTCTTTGTTAGTGTTTCTAGTTTTAGTAGTTTATGTTTATTAATTTTTATTAGTTTTTATTTCTCTTGCTACTATGAACTCTCACCCCTTTGGCTATGAGTTTGGTTACAACTATGTTGCAAGAAGAGGAGATTACAATGAGAATATGCATCAAGTATGGGAGAATCAAAGATGGGAGGAGCCACAAGGATTTGATCAACCCTCTTGGCAACAACCTCCACCAACATATCATGACCAAGAGCCATTCCAAGAGGCATACCAGGACAATGGTTATGAGCCACACTACACCTATGAACCCCCTCCTCAACATAATTTTGAACCACCATACTCACAAGCTCCTTACCACCAAACACCCCATATGACCCTAATCCTTACCACCATACCAATATCCTTATGAACCATACTTAGAACTACCCCCATTTCAACACAATTACTCCCAAGAACCACCACCTCAATATACACCATCTTCTTATCCTTATCAAGAAGAACCACCTTTCTATCATGAACCATTCTTCCCATGTGATTCACCCTTCCAACCACCCCAATCTCTAATAAATGAAACCCTTGGTGTACTTCTTCAAGGGCAAGAAAGGATGACTAAGAATGTACTAGAATTCACGGCTGCCTTGACCGAGGTAGTAAATCGACTAGCCTCCCACGGTTGGACACTCAAGGAACTCCCATAGCTACATGTGGAGAATCTAATGAAGAGCGTAGCATGAAGGAGACACTAGAAACTCTAGTGGACAATGAGGAACGTGACTTTGTATTGGAACAAGTGGAGGAAGCCATAATAGTTGAAGATGAAGAAGTGGTTGAAGACTTGGAAGATGCGAAACCTCCTTGGGAAAGTCCAGTCATAGAGCCTCCTTCCAAGGTGTTTGATGTTGATGTTGAGGAGGGTGTACAACCTCCGAGGCATATCATGGTTGAAGACTTTGCAAAGGTTGATCAAGAGATGAAGATTAAAGAAGAAGAAGCACAACCTCCCATGCCATTGGAAAGTAATGAAGAAGAGATTGAATTGGAAGAAAGCTACCAAGAGGAAGAGGTTGAAATTGAAGAAGCTTGCAAAGAGGTGGAAGTTGTCAATGAAGAGCTCAAGGGAATGGAGCTGGAAATCACCTTGCCAAAGTTGTTGGAGACCTCTCCCCCAAAGCCATCACCATCTATTCCTTCATTCAAGTGGGTAAATCTTTCATCTCTAAGCTTAATTAGCCCACTTGAATATGCTTTGCTTGAGACGGATGGGCAACTTAGAGCTCTTTGTGGCTATAAGAATAAGAGGGAGATGGTTAGTGGTAAGCATTGTCATGCAAGGTTCAATACGGTTGCATACTCAAAGTTGAAGTACAAGGATTGGTGTAGAGCTCGATTGAAGGGGTCTAGGAGGCTGTTTGGATGTCTCAGTGAGAATTCCAATTGCTCACCACCCAAGTGAAAAAATGATGATCAACAAGAAGACGGGTGTAGAAACAAGATTTGGGATCCAGGCATACAAGAGAATCAACTTTGGGAGCTCAAAGCTTGTGAAGAACTCCATCAAAGCTTGGGGAATGTACCTGGAATTGATAGAGCTTATTGGAAGTCCAAGCATTGGTCGAAGTTTCAGGATGAGTTCAATTACAAGCCACCATAAAACGGAGCTCACCAAATGTCCAACTTAAGGACAGTAAATAAAAGTGCTAGGTGGGAGACAATCCACCATGGTATGATCGTTCCTTTTTATTCCTAGTTTTATTTTATTTTTCACAAGTTTTTCATTCATAATTTCTGCATAATCATATGCATCTGTATTCTGCATTCTTCATAAAAAAAAGGGGGCAACCCACGCGTGCGCGTAGGCCACGCGTGGGCGTCGATTCCCAATTTCGCTATCCCATCCAACGAACAGAAAGTTGTGATGGAATCGTGCGGCTAGTGTGCTCTGCGCACACTTCGACCCACGCGTACATGTCTAGGACGCGTGCGCGTCACTTGCAACTTGGGAAATCCACGCATACGCGTCAAGCACGCGCACACGTGGACATGGCAATCGGTATAAATGGGTGTTTGACCCGAGAGTTGTGCTGCCATTGCGACAGAACTGTGCTAGAGGCACAAAATCACCCACACGTATGCGCCCTTTTGCTTCCAGACCACCCACGCATACGCGTGGGTGATGCTTAAGCGTCGAATGGCCAACTCAGTTTTCACGCATACGCGTGATGCATGCGCACACGTCGTGACCTGTTTTTCAATTCTTACTTCTTTCTTCTCTCCTTTCTTCTTCTTTCTTTCTCCTTTCTTACTTACTTCTTCTTCAGCCGTTTAACTTCTCATCCTTATTCTCTTTCATTCTATTTTCCTTATTGCATTTGCATACTTTCATTCAGTATGTTTTAATCTTGTGCATGTTTTATTTTCTTTTCTAAGTTTCTTATTTTACCATTGGTGTTAATTGTTTTTATTCCACTGTTGCATCTTCTCTTACATTATTTTGGTGCTTCGTGACTTGTTCTTAACTGTTGGGTGTTATTAATCATAAGTTACTGCTAATTTTTATGATACTGGTATTTCTTTTGCATTGACATCAACTTATACTATCTTGCATTACCCACACTCTCTCCCCCTTTGTTGCAATTTTTGCACTATTGATATGCCGTTTGTTTCTACTGTCTTCTCACTTGTATGTTGTAGCTACCATGTAATTGAGACCCTCATTATTTGGCATTAACCCAGCCATATTTTATTTGTCTTCTATCCTTATTTTTGGGTTACTTTTCTTCCCTTTTCTCTTCTTTCAGGATGGCCACCAGGAAGGAAACTGGAAGACGTTTACATGGGATGACCGACAAGTCCATCTGCACATTCTTTAGAGAAAGGAATCAGTTGGAGCCACCCATCCACTTGCACATCTTAGCATACACCGAGGACGGTGCAATCTTTAAGTGTGGGGAGGTCGATACCGACTTCCATGGGTTAGTCATTTCCTATTTCAACACCAATGCTTTATTTTCCTTGTTAATTGTTGCATTTGCATGTTTGGTTGTATATTTGTTTGATTTTGTGCATATTTTACCACTACTTGGTTGAAGTGATAAATTCTTTTCAAGACCCTATTTTATAATATTTCACTAATTTAAATTAAAAAACTTGTGTTAAACTTTTTTGAAGATTGTAAATTGGAACATAGGTTATAGCTAAAGAACACACAACCTGTGAGATTTGAGCTTAATTACATGGTTACACTATTTAACCATAATATTTTTCTTGTGTGTTTTCTTCCCTATGATTGCAATCTTTGCTTTGTTTCATTCTATATGTCCATTGTTTAGTGTATTTACATGCTTGCACATGATTGAGGCTATCAATTGTTATTAGCTCACTTATCCCAAACAGCCTACCATTCCAATTATCTTTGTTAGCCACTTTGAGCTTTTTTATCCCATTTGTTCTATATTTTACCACATCACTAGCCTTAAGCGGAAAAATAATTAATTACCCCAATTGAATCTTTGGTTAGCTTAAGATAGAGATTGTGTATTAATTAAGTGTGGAAAACTGTAGGAACCTAGGTTAATGGCAATGTGTTGTGTTTTTACTTTATTTAAATATTGGGAATATGGGTGCCTAATCATGTGAAATCAGAAAAAAAAAAATCATATGCATTGAAATGTTATGTTTACCTTCATGTTCATTATTTTTACCTTAATAAAAAAAAAGAAAAAAGAAAAAAAAAGGAAAAGAAAAAAAAGTTATTTTACAACATAAATAAATAAATAAATAGGGGACAAAATTACCCCAATGTTAAGTTTAATAAAAAGACCAATGCATATGTGGTGAAATTAAAGAAAAATTTGATACATGAGTATGTGATGCAAAAGTGGGAATTTTTGATAGCTAGGCATGATTTTGGAATTATATAGAGTGTGTGTGTGTGTGTGTTAAGTGAGAGCTTAGGTTAATCAAAGATTCATATTATAGCTCACTTGACCATACATATATCCTCACCCTTACCTTATCCCCATTACAACCTTGAAAAGACCTCATGATGTTTGCATTGGTATACTAAATATTTGTTGATTGGTTAGATGAAGAATAAAGTTTTAGAAAGCATGACTATAGAAGATATGAGTGAAATAACCCTAGACACTTGAGAGGGTAAGAGTGATATACACTACCAGTGAGGGTTCAATGCTTGATTCTATGTTCCCAGCTTTCATGAGCTATTTTCTTACAAGTTTACTTGTCTTTACTGTATGATTTGAATTAGTGGAATCTGATTTATATTTGTCTTGAAGAACTTATTTATTTTTAACTAATAAGTAGATAGAAACATCTTAGTATATAGTTGCATTCATATATAGGTTGCATTTCATGAGTCTGACTTTCCCTTATTCATTCTTTTTGTCTCCTTGAACTTAGCATGAGGACATGCTAATGTTTAAGTGTGGGGAGATTGATAAACCACTATTTTATGGTTTATCTTGTGCTAATTTGAGTGATTTTTATCAGGTCTTTGCACACTTATTCATACAATTGCATGATTTTACAATTCCTTCCTAATTTTGTTCTATGATTGAAAACTCGCTTCCTAGATCTTTAAATTGTATATTTTTAATCCTCCTTTATACCATTCGATGCCGTGATCTGTGCGTTAAGTGTTTTCAGGCTTTATAGGACAGGAATGGCTTGGAGGATGAAAAGGAAGCTTGCAAAAATGGAAAGAGCACAAGAAATAAAGGAGACAACCAGCGAGAAGCGACGTGCACGCATGGTTCGCGCGTGCGCGAGAATTGGAGTTTGCACGACGACGCGTGCGCGTGCTTGACGCGTACGCGTGAGACGCGAAGTTGACCAGCGACGCGTATGCGTGACTGACGCGTACGCGTGACATGCGCTACCTGCAGAAATCACAAAAAATGTTGGGAGCGATTTTGGGCTGAGTTTGGACCCAATTTTCGGCCCAGAAGCACAGACTAGAGCCAGGGGACAAGCAGAGACTTAATACACATTCTCATTGGCATAGTTTTAGTTTTAGTTTTGAATCTTAGAGAGAAATTACTACTTCCTCTAGGTTTCTTTTACATTCATAGATTTCTATGTTTGATGTTTTTTATGCTTTTGCTTTGGATATTAAGAAGAATCACTACCTCCATTGAAGTTGCTATTATTCTAGTTTGCTTTCTTATTACCTTACTCTTTTGATTACTTATCAACCTTGTTCAGATAAGGATGTTGCATTTTGGAATTTATTAATGCAAAGAATTATTTTTACCTTTAATTAATTTTCAGTTCCTAGTTTATTTAAATTATCATGTCTTTTTCTTATATATCTGTGAACGTTGTATCCATGTCAATGGAGTAGACTCCCAACTTGACTTGGGGGTTGATTAAAAGGAGACCTTTGAGTTGGAATACTCAAGTGATTAGTTCAATTGGAAGTTGTTGGCTAACTCTCTATTTACTAACGCTAATCCTTTCTTAAGGAGAGGATTAGGACTTACGAATAAGAGTTAGCTCAATCATTTGACTTTCCTTTATTTAGTAAGGGTTAACTAAGTGAAAACAACAACCTCTTGCTATTCCACTTGGGAAAATCTAACAAGGATAGAACTTCCAATTAATCTGCCCCCAGTCAAGGCTTTTATTTGATTATATAAATTCTCTCGCTAATTTTCATTGCTTTAAATAAAAATTATTTATTTTCCTGTTCCCCAACTCTTAAAATTTTTCGAAAAACTCCTGACTAATAAAATAGCACCCTTTTGTCAACTAGTTGGGAGACGACCTGAAATTTCTACTCCCAGTATTCTTATTCTAAAATTGTGACAACCCTTTCTAAATTGATAAGCAGATTTTAGTCGGTTAAGAACTGTACTTGCAACGCTGTTCTTATTATAAATTCTTAATCGGCCAATTTCTGCCACGTCAATGTGTCACGTTAAGTGCCGCGTAGCATGATGATGTGTCACATTAAATGCCACGTATCACCAGATGATTGGTTGACGTGTCAGGTCAGTGACACCTAGCACGCCACGTGTCATTTGATATGTAAAAAGGTTATTTATAATCAAAATAGTCACTGAAAATCCAAACGTAAGTCATTTTCTTCCCTAAAATTTTAAAAGTTAATCAAATTAGTCCTTATATAATTTTTTTAATTTTTTTCATAATATTAAATTTAAAATATTTTTTGATAGTACTAATTTTAATATTATTTTTAGACCTTAATAAACAAAATTCTCTTTACATAAAATAATAAAAATAATTAAATTATTATAAAATTATTTTGTCATTTGTATTTTAAAGTTTTACATTTTTGAATTGTAAGTTTTTTTTATAGTGAAATTTTTTTATTTAAATAAGTTTATCAAATTATTGTTGATTATATATTTAAAAATTTAATATTTTAAATCTCACTAAATAATATAGTAGTTATTTTAAAATTTAAATCTTTTAAATTTTTTAAAATTATAATTTATATTATTATTTAATTTATATGATAGAACTCAATAATTTAAAAACCAATTCATGGGATCATTTGTTGAATAAAAGATTAAAATATTTAAAATAACTACTATATTTATTTAGTGAAATCCAAAATATTAAAACTTTTAGTATATACTAGTTATGTAAACCCCAGTTAAATTAGTAGATAATTATTCAATAAATTAGTTTTTAATAAGGAGGATTAGAAATATGAATATTATATTAAATTAGGATAGAGCTCATCGAAACGAGAATTTTGACACTAATTTTGAGAAAATCGGTCTAAGATTGAACCGAATGGGCCGAACCGGTTGAATCGGATCCAAACCGGACCATCGGTCCAAGCAGACCGACCTATTAAATGAACCCACGCATTGCATCTCCCTCATTTCAGCAACGTGACGTTGAAAGCTTGCATCCAGGGAGAAGAAGAAAAGGGTCCGAACCCTCGTTCCAAGTTCAAGGCGCCGTAACTTCCCGATCCGAGCTCCGATCGCCGCACCGTTTGCGGCCACGCGTCCACCGCGTCGAGCTTTATATTTCTACTGGAACAATTTCATAGGTAAGCCCTTAAATATTCTCAGCCACTCTTTTCCCCCAATTTTCGAGTTTTGAGAAGGGGTATTGAATTTTTTTTATTTTTGATGTTTTAGGATCCAATTAGCTTGAGAAAAATGTTCACTCTTACTTATGTGAAGCTTGGGTAAGGTGAGGGTACAATAATTCTATTTTATTTTCATTGAATTTGAGCTTTGAGTATTAAATTGGATATATATGTGTTATGAATGTGTATTAGGTTATGAATAAATAATTGGAGCTTGGAATTGTGGACATTGGAATTCGGAGGAAGCTGAGCCTAGTGTTTATTAAATTCTGGAAGGACTGTGTTTGTTTTGGAAGAGCTGTGTTTATTATAATTAAAGTGCCTTAATCGTTACATGGGAATCGGCCAAGGTATGGTTTAGGTTTCTTGCATTTAATATATAATGTTCTGTGAAAACTTACGCTAGATGATCATAGGATAAGTTGGAATGCAGGTGTATATTTAATGTTTAGTAATGGGTTGATGAATATGCTTGGTTTGGTTTGGTGATTTGTTTGTAAGATAATATTGGTTGCTAGTTGGATCTTTGAAAGGATATGTGATTGAATTGTTGATTATATGGCTATATTTTGGTTTGGTTGAATGATGATTGATGGAAAGACATGGAGCTTGTTGAGGATTATTGTTGGCAATTTGGATTGGTGGTAATAGGTTTGAAAATAATTGGAATAGAAATTTTGAATGAAAAATGAGGTATTTTGTGTTAAAAGCCTAGGATTTGTGAACTATGATTTTTAGTTGAATTTTGGTCGTTGGATTTGAATATTGTATGAGTATAATTGTTGATCTGAGGTAGATTCATTGTGGTGATTGTTATGATGATGAGGAAGAGTATGTTGAATTGGAAAGAATGCAGGTTTGGACCCGAAAAGGGTGGCAAAGTCCGAGTTTTAGAGGAGATGCTGCCGAAATTTTATAAAAATTAGAGATTTTGCTATATGATTATTTAAAAATATTTAGATTTAAAGGTTATATGTTTGATTTTGAGTTATTAAGAAAATGAGCATGTTTTAAGTTTGATTCATTTAGAAAAGAATGAATTATGTTTTAAATTGGAACTATTGATGGACGGAATGGGAGGTGTGATAATGAAGGATAAGGATTGAATATGATTGATGTATGATGATGAATGAGATGTGATTGAAAATGATGTGGATGTTGATGAATTATAATTGAATTATTTATATGGCTTATAAAATTGAATAATCTGAGATACGAGGTTCCCTGGATTAAGTGCCGTGGCTTGCCACCACGTGTACCAGGTTGAAAACTCGATACTCTGTTGACCCTACGACGTAAGTGTGACCGGGCACTATATAAATTCCTGGGAATGTTACCCCCATTGAGCAATATTGATTATTTGAGATAAAGCTATGCATAGACTCTTGGGGATGCACGTCGGGGGACAATCTAAGGACAATTCAGACTTGTCGGGTTGGCTGGATAACCGACAGATGAGCCTCATCAGCCATAGGACAGGCATGCATCATATGCATATTACTTGAATTACTTGCTTGTGCTTTAATTGGGTGTGCCTAAATGTACTTGCCATGTTAAATGCATATTTGTTACCTGTAGTATTTGTAACCTTCTTGTATTTACCTTTATCTGTCTATTTGTCTGTGAAAATGCATGATGGAACTGGAGGTATGGAGGAATGACAGTATGGGACTTAGATTTAAGGTTAAGTTAAGTTAGGTTTAAATATCCTTAGTAAACCACCTTTTATGGCTTCTGTTTAATACTTTAAGCTCTATAATCTGAGTGTCGGCGTTCTAGGATTGCCTCTGGCATTCCCAGGACCTTATATATTATGTGTGTGGCACCTTTACCATACTGAGAACCTCCGGTTCTCATTCCATACTATGTTGTTGTTTTTCAGATGCAGGTCGAGAGGCTTCTCATTAGACGTCTGGACTCTTGAAGCGAAGTGGTTACTGGGTTATTTTGTTATGCTGTGTTGTATATATATATGTACTTAGCTTTTTCTCCGCATAACTTGTTCTTTTTTATCCTCTTAGAGGTTGATGGAGAGGCAGGATTGTGTATATGTACTTTTGGATTTTGGATATGTATGTCTATATGTGTAAATATTCTCTGGCTAGTCTTGACTTCGCAGGCTGAGGTAGGAGCTTGTTATTTTGTATCTTTGGCACTCTATTCCTACTTCTGTTATCATATGTTCAATAGTTATGGTTTCCTTAGCACGCAAGTTAACTCGTTCCTTGAGCGTTGCGCTTTTATTACGCGATTTTTGTTTCCTCTATTCTTCAAGGCTCTTAGCATATTATAATTCTTCTGCTATTATATGTACTCATTTTATTTTAGAGGTCGTAATACCACACCACCTCTGTTTTACAATTTAAGCGTAAAGCTTAGTGTGGTAGGGTGTTACATTATGGTATCAGAGCAGTTCGTTCCTATAGAGCCTGAAAGACGGACTGATTGTACTTCTGTGCATTCTCTGTATATGTGTTTATGTGCTATTAGGATATCTGATTGATATATATGGCATAAACGTTTGTGAGCATGCATTTGGAACTTAAAGCATTAGACCTGCGATATTGAGACTGATCAACTTAATATCACTTGTTTAGAGTCTATAAGAACCAGATGTCGACTCGTGGACGCGATCGCGGGTGAGATAGAGGTAGGATAGGCACCGTTACTCCTAGCTCGGTAGGGAATGATCCAGTAGACTTTATGGATGCCCTAGGAAATATGGCTGCAGCTATGTAGGCAACAGCTGAGGTGCTGGGTAACCAGATAAATCAGGGTAATCACGGGAATAGTAATGATGAGGACGGTCCTATGACACTTACTACGTTTTTGAAAGTTCGCCCTCCGACTTTTAGGGGAACCTCAAATCCCACTAATGCAGATAATTGGATCCAGGCTATGGAAAGGGCAACGCAGGTTCCTGAGGAGCATTGGGTTGAGTTTGGAACTTATCAGCTGCAAAGCGAGGCTCAGCATTGGTGGTAGGGAATACGACGTATCCTGCAGACAGATGATGCTGGGATAACCGAGAGGTTGGTTCTCTAAGAATCATGTTTTGCTTGATTGTTCTAAAAAGTTAGTACAGTTCATGCCAGAAGGGTCAGAAGCACCAGTTGTGGTGAATAGTTACTATTTGAACTCTATGATAGTAAACTGTTCTGGAACTGAATGTCAGGGTATTATGTTATTAACTGCGGGAGTATTAGGTGATGATCAGAGTTTAGAGCAGATTATGATTGTATGTGAATTTCTAGATATGTTTCCGGATGATATTAATGAATTTTCACCTATCCGGAAAGTTGAATTTGCAATTGAGTTGGTGCCTGGAGCTAGTCCAATTTCGATTACTCCTTACAGGATGTCACCTTTAGAAATGGCTGAATTGAAAGCTCAGCTGGAGGATCTGTTGGGTAAGCATTTTATCCGACCAAGTGTTTCTCCGTAGGGAGCGTTAGTATTACTGGTAAAGAAGAAAGATGAAAGTATGTGCTTGTGTGTTAATTATCGGCAATTGAATAAGATCACTGTGAAGAACAAATATCTGTTACCTAGAATCGACGATCTAATGGATCAGTTACAGGGTGCCGGTGTGTTTTTTAAGATTGATTTGCGATCCGGGTATCATCAGATAAAGGTTAGAGACGAGGATATTCCAAAAACTGCTTTTAGAACCCGTTATGGTCATTATGAGTATACAGTGATGTCTTTCGGGTTAACTAATGCCCCAGCGGTATTTATGGATTATATGAACAGGATTTTCCAACCGTATCTAGACAAGTTTGTTATTGTCTTCATTGATGATATTCTTGTTTATTCTAAGTCTGAAGAGGAACATGCTGATCACTTGCGAACTGTGCTGCAAATTCTGAGAGACAGGAAGTTATATGCTAAATTATCTAAATGTGAGTTTTGGAAGAGTGAAGCAAAGTTTCTCGGCCACGTGGTGAGTAAGCAGGGGATAGCTGTAGATCCTGCTAAGGTGGAAGCAGTGATGAATTGGGAGCGACCAACTTCTGTAACAGAGATCAGAAGTTTCCTAGGTTTGGCGGGGTATTATCGCAGATTCATTAAAGGATTTTCACAGCTCGCCTTACCTTTAACTAAGTTGACTAGGAAGGATACGCCTTTTATCTGGACTCCAGAGTGTGAGGAGAGTTTTCGAGAATTGAAGCACAGATTGACTACTGCACCCGTATTGGTATTGCCTGAGCCAAGTGAACCGTTAGAAGTATATTGTGATGCATCACTAAAGGGTTTAGGGTGCGTTCTAATGCAGCAACAAAATGTTGTAGCATACGCCTCACGGTAGTTAAGGCCGCATGAAATGAACTACCTGACACATGATTTAGAACTTGCTGATGTTGTGTTTGCTTTAAAGATCTGGAGGCACTATCTCTATGATGTTAAGTTTTATGTTTCCTCAAATCATAAGAATTTGAAGTATCTTTTTGAGCAGAAAGAGTTGAATATGGGTCAGAGGAGGTGGATGGAGCTTCTGAAAGATTATGATTTTGAATTGAATTATCATCCAGGAAAAGCGAACGTTGTGGCAAACGCCTTGAGTCGAAAGTCTTTATATGCAGCTTGGATGATGCTACAGGAAGAAGAGTTACTAAAGGCATTTCAAGGTTTGAATTTAGGAGTTACAGAAGAATCTGGAATTCTGTGTTTGAGCCAGTTGCAGATTTCAAGTGATTTTAAATCAGAACTTCTGAAGGCTCATCGAGACAGCGAAGCGTTACGTAAGGTATTACGAGCAGTCGAACAGGGAAAATAGTGGAGAGTGTCAGAAGGACAGGATGGTTTGTGGAGGTTCAAGAACCGGATTATTGTGCCAGATATCGGAGACATGCGACAGAGTATTTTGAAGGAAGCTCATAAGAGCGGGTTTTCACTTCATCCAGGGAGCACTAAAATGTACCAGGATCTGAAAGCAATATTCTGGTGGCTAGGGATGAAGAATGATGTGGCATTACACGTATCTAAATGTTTAACATGTCAGAAGGCTAAGATTGAGCATCAGAGACCATCAGGGACCCTTCATCCTTTGGAGATTCCACAATGGAAATAGGAGAGTATTGCAATGGATTTTGTGATAGGTTTGCCTAGAACCTGATCTGGTTGTGACGCTATTTGGGTAGTTGTGGATCGACTGACAAAATCAGCTCACTTTCTTCCTATCCGAATAAGTTGTACAATGGAAGAATTAGCTCGAATGTATATTAAAGATATTGTCAAGTTGCATGGCGTGCCTTCTACCATTATATCTGACAGGGATCCTCGCTTTACATCAAGATTATGGGAAGCTTTCCAGCGTGCATTTGGGACTCAGCTAAGCTTGAGTACTGCATATCACCCTCAGACAGATGGTCAGTCAGAAAGAACTATTCAGACCTTGGAGGATATGCTAAGGGCTTGTTTTTTGGACCAGTCGGCGAGCTGGGATTGGTATATGCCATTAGTAGAGTTTGCTTATAATAATAGCTATCATGAGAGCATCGGAATGGTTCCATATAAGGCTCTGTATGGCAGGAAATGTCAATCTCCATTGTGTTGGTATGAAACTGGAGAAAAAAGTTTGTTTGGATCGGAGATGATAGCTGAAACCACTGAACAAATAAAGAAGATTCGTAGACGAATGCTTATAGCCTAGAGCCGCCAGAAGAGTTATGCTGATCAGAGGCAAAAGCCTTTGGAATTTGAGGAAGGGGAGCATGTTTTTTCTGAAAGTTACACCAACCACTGGAGTAGGAAGGGCTATTAAGACTAAGAAACTGAATCCCCGTTATATTGAACCATTTGAGATCCTGAAAGGAATTGGGCCAGTAGCTTATAGGATTGCCTTACCACCGTATCTTTCAAATTTGCACGACGAGTTTCATGTGTCACAGCTTCGGAGATATACTCCTGACGTAAGTCATGTTCTGGAACCAGAACCGATTCAAGTGAGGGAAGATCAAATACCTCCAGTAATTTCGATAAGGAATGGTGACACCAACATTAAACGATTACACAAGAAAAGAATATTATTGGTAAGAGTAATGTAGAGTCGAGTTGGTATTAAGGAACACACTTTGGAACTCGAATCAGATATACGGAAGGATTACCCAAATCTCTTTTCAGATAACTACTAACTACATCTGAATTTTGAGGGCAAAATTCTTTATTAGGGGGGTAGGATGTAAACCCCAGTTAAATTAGTAGATAATTATTCAATAAATTAGTTTTTAATAAGGAGGATTAGAAATGTGAATATTATATCAAATTAGGATAGAGCTCATCGAAACGAGAATTTTGACACTAATTTTGAGAAAATCGGTCCAAGATTGGACCGAATGGGCTGAACCGGTTGAACCGGATCCAAACCGGACCATCGGTCCAACCGGACCGACCTATTAAATGAACCCACACATTGCATCTCCCTCATTTCAGCAACGTGACGCTGAAAGCTTGCATCCAGGGAGAAGAAGAAAAGGGTCCGAACCCTCGTTCCAAGTTCAAGGCGCCGTAACTTCCGGATCCGAGCTCCGATCGCCGCACCGTTTGCGGCCACGCGTCCACCGCGTCGAGCTTTATATTTCTACCAGAACAATTTCATAGGTAAGCCCTTAAATATTCTCAGCCACTCTTTTCCCCCAATTTTCGAGTTTTGAGAAGGGGTATTGAATTTTTTTTATTTTTGATGTTTTAGGATCCAATTAGCTTGAGGAAAATGTTCGCTCTTGCTTATGTGAAGCTTGGATAAGGTGAGGGTACGATAATTCTATTTTATTTTCATTGAATTTGAGCTTTGAGTATTAAATTGGATATAAATGTGTTATGAATGTGTATTAGGTTATGAATAAATAATTGGAGCTTGGAATTGTGGATATTGGAACTTGGAGGAAGCTGAGCCTAGTGTTTATTGAATTCTGGAAGGGCTGTGTTTGTTTTGGAAGGGCTGTGTTTATTATAATTAAAGTGCCTTAATCGTTACGTGGGAATCGGCCAAGGTATGGTTTAGGTTTCTTGCATTTAATATATAATGTTCTGTGAAAACTTAGTCTAGATGATCATAGGATAAGTTGGAATGCAGGTGTATATTTAATGTTTAGTAATGGGTTGATGAATATGCTTGGTTTGGTTTGGTGATTTGTTTGTAAGATAATATTGGTTGCTAGTTGGATCTTTGAAAGGATATGTGATTGAATTGTTGATTATATGGCTATATTTTGGTTTGGTTGAATGATGATTGATGGAAAGACATGGACCTTGTTGAGGATTATTGTTGGCAATTTGGATTGGTGGTAATAGGTTTGATAATAATTGGAATGGAAATTTTGAATGAAAAATGAGGTATTTTGTGTTAAAAGCCTAGGATTTGTGAACTATGATTTTTAGTTGAATTTTGGTCGTTGGATTTGAATATTGTATGAGTATAATTGTTGATCTGAGGTAGATTTATTGTGGTGATTGTTATGATGATGAGGAAGAGTATGTTGAATTGGAAAGAATGCAGGTTTGGACCCGAAAAGGGTGGCAAAGTCCGAGTTTTAGAGGAGATGCTGCCGAAATTTTATAAAAATTAGAGATTTTGCTATATGATTATTTAAAAAGATTTAGATTTAAAGGTTATATGGTTTGATTTTGAGTTATTAAGAAAATGAGCATGTTTTAAGTTTGATTCATTTAGAAAAGAATAAATTATGTTTTAAATTGGAACTATTGATGGACGGAATGGGAGGTGCGATAATGAAGGATAAGGATTGAATATGATTGATGTATGATGATGAATGAGATGTGATTGAAAATGATGTGGATGTTGATGAATTATAATTGAATTATTTATATGGCTTATAAAATTGAATAATCTGAGATACGAGGTTCCCTGGATTAAGTGCCGTGGCTTGCCACCACGTGTACCAGGTTGAAAACTCGATACTCTGTTGACCCTACGACGTAAGTGTGACCGGGCACTATATAAATTCCCGGGAATGTTACCCCCATTGAGCAATATTGATTATTTGAGATAAAGCTATGCATAGACTCTTGGGGATGCACGTCGGGGGACAGTCTAAGGACAATTCAGACTTGTCGGGTTGGCTGGATAACCGACAGATGAGCCTCATCAGCCATAGGACAGGCATGCATCATATGCATATTACTTGAATTACTTGCTTGTGCTTTAATTGGGTGTGCCTAAATGTACTTGCCATGTTAGATGCGTATTTGTTACCTGTAGTATTTGTAACCTTCTTGTATTTACCTTTATCTGTCTATTTGTCTGTGAAAATGCATGATGGAACTGGAGGTATGGAGGAATGGCAGTATGGGACTTAGATTTAAGGTTAAGTTAAGTTAGGTTTAAATATCCTTAGTAAACCACCTTTTATGGCTTCTGTTTAATACTTTAAGCTCTATAATCTGAGTGTCGGCGTTCTAAGATTGCCCCTGGCATTCCCAGGACCTTATATATTATGTGTGTGGCACCTTTACCATATTGAGAACCTCCGGTTCTCATTCCATACTATGTTGTTGTTTTTCAGATGCAGGTCGAGAAACTTCTCGTTAGACGTCTGGACTCTTGAAGCGAAGTGGTACTGGGTTATTTTGTTATGCTGTGTTGTATATATATATGTACTTAGCTTTCTCTCCGCATAACTTGTTCTTTTTGATCCTCTTAGAGGTTGATGGAGAGGCAGGATTGTGTATATGTACTTTTGGATTTTAGATATGTATGTCTATATGTGTAAATATTCTCTGGCCAGTCTTGACTTCGCAGGCTGAGTTAGGAGCTTGTTATTTTGTATCTTTGGCACTCTATTCCTACTTCTGTTATCATATGTTCAATAGTTATGGTTTCCTTAGCACACAAGTTAACTCGTTCCTTCAGCGTTACGCTTTTATTTCGCGATTTTTATTTCCTCTATTCTTCAAGGCTCTTAGCATATTATAATTCTTCTGCTATTATATGTACTCATTTTATTTTAGAGGTCGTAATACCACACCACCTCTGTTTTACGACTTAAGCGTAAAGCTTAGTGTGGTAGGGTGTTATATTATGGTATCAGAGCAGTTCGTTCCTATAGAGCCTGAAAGACGGACTAATTGTACTTCTGTGTATTCTCTGTATATGTGTTTATGTGCTATTAGGATATCTGATTGATATATATGGCATAAACGTTTGTGAGCATGCATTTGGAACTTAAAGCATTAGACCTGCGATATTGAGACTGATCAACTTAATATCACTTGTTTAGTGTGTATAAGAACCAGATGTCGACTCGTGGACGCGATCGCGGGTGAGATAGAGGTAGGATAGGCACCGTTACTCCTAGCCCGGTAAGAAATGATCCAGTAGACTTTATGGATGCCCTAGGAAATATGGCTGCAGCTATGTAGGCAACAGTTGAGGTGCTGGGTAACCAGATAAATCAGGGTAATCACGGGAATAGTAATGATAAGGACGGTCCTATGACACTTACTACGTTTTTGAAAGTTCACCCTCCGACTTTTAGGGGAACCTCAAATCCCACTGATGCAGATAATTGGATCCAGGCTATGGAAAGGGCGACGCAGGTTCCTGAGGAGCATTGGGTTGAGTTTGGAACTTATCAGCTGCAAAGCGAGGCTCAGCATTGGTGGTAGGAAATACGACGTATCCTGCAGACAGATGATGCTAGGATAACCGGGAGGTTGGTTCTCTAAGAATCATGTTTTGCTTGATTGTTCTAAAAAGTTAGTACAGTTCATGCCAGAAGGGTCAGAAGTACCAGTTGTGGTGAATAGTTACTATTTGAACTCTATGATAGTAAACTGTTCTGGAACTGAATGTCAGGGTATTATGTTATTAACTGCGGGAGTATTAGGTGATGATCAGAGTTTAGAGCAGATAATGATTGTATGTGAATTTCTAGATATGTTTCCGGATGATATTAATGAATTTCCACCTAACCGGAAAGTTGAATTTGCAATTGAGTTGGTGCCTGGAGCCGGTCCAATTTCGATTACTCCTTACAGGATGTCACCTTTAGAAATGGCTGAATTGAAAGCTCAGCTGGAGGATCTGTTGGGTAAGCATTTTATCCGACCAAGTGTTTCTCCGTAGGGAGCATTAGTATTACTGGTAAAGAAGAAAGATAGAAGTATGTGCTTGTGTGTTAATTATCGGCAATTGAATAAGATCACTGTGAAGAACAAATATCCGTTACCTAGAATCGACGATCTAATGGATCAGTTACAAGGTGCCGGTGTGTTTTTTAAGATTGATTTGCGATCCGGGTATCATCAGATAAGGGTTTGAGACGAGGATATTCCAAAAACTGCTTTTAGAACCCGTTATGGTCATTATGAGTATACAGTGATGTCTTTCGGGTTAACTAATGCCCCAGCGGTATTTATGGATTATATGAACAGGATTTTCCAACCGTATCTAGACAAGTTTGTTATTGTCTTCATTGATGATATTCTTGTTTATTCTAAGTCTGAAGAGGAACATGCTGATCACTTGCGAACTGTGCTGCAAATTCTGAGAGACAGGAAGTTATATGCTAAATTATCTAAATGTGAGTTTTGGAAGAGTGAAGCAAAGTTTCTCGGCCACGTGGTGAGTAAGCAGGGGATAGCTGTAGATCCTGCTAAGGTGGAAGCAGTGATGAATTGGGAGCGACCAACTTCTGTAACAGAGATCAGAAGTTTCCTAGGTTTGGCGGGGTATTATCGCAGATTCATTAAAGGATTTTCACACCTAGCCACGTGGCGTGCTAGGTGTCACTAATCTGACACGTCAACCAATCATCTAGTGACACGTGACCCTTAATGTAACACGTTATCATATCACGTGGCAATTAACGTGATACGTCATCATCTATATAATGAAAGGACCAATTTGACTTACGTTTAATCTTTTAAAGACTAATATAACTAAAAAAATTATTTAAAAACTAATTTAAAAAATAACTTTTAGAGACAAATTTAACTATTAATTTAAAATTAATAAATCTAAACCCGACAATATATACTTGGCATTTAGGTCGGGTTTTACACGCCCCTAACTGAAAGAGGTATGAAAATACTTAAAATTTGGCACGCTGGAATGATTTTGAACGGTCAAGTCGTTACTCATAATAGTGATAAGTTCATATTATTAATGTGTATAACGACTAGAGTAATGATATCTTATTAATAAAGAAAATAATTTCTAAACTAAAGAAACAGGGAAAGATACTATAAAAGGGAAGATAGAACTAAAAAATGTAAGTATGATAGCCAATATCACAAAACACACATTAAGTAACTTAAAAATCATAGTGTGTTCTGGATATACTCTCCTAACATAGACCTATTCTTACATAAGTTGACAAGTTCCCGAACAACTACTAAGTCAAAAGATCAATATTATACAGTCCGAAAATTTTTTTTTTTTAAATTTAAAAAAGCAACTACTTGTATTAAAAGCAAAATTTAAGGAAAAACTACCAAAAGTACCCATGAAGTTTACGAACGCTGACAAAAGTACTCATAAACTAAGGAAATTAACGCTGTACCCATGAATGATGGGTTCCATATGACAAAAGTATTCAAATCCTAATTTTTTTTAATAAAATTTCTAAACTACCCCATCCTAACCCCATTCTACCTTCACTCCCTCTCTTCTCTTCTTCCTCTCTCCTCACTTATCCCTCAAAAACCCTCACTCAGAAACTCTCCTCCTACCTCTTCATTACCGTCCGCCACCCACCTACTCCATTACTGCCAATCTCTTCCCCTCTCACTGCTTTTTCCTCTCACTATTAAGGTGACTACAACACCTTCATCGGACACATGTGACCCAACTTGAGGAGAATGCTGTGGCGCGCCTGTTGCAGCCGAGGAGAACGTCGTCGTGGCGTGTCTGACCCAGTCGAGGAGAACACCGTCGTCGCACACCTGAGAAGAGAGAGGGGTCGTGGTACTCTTGCATACAAAAAGCAGGTTCGGTAAAGAGAAATTAGAGAAGAAAGGGAGGCGGCACTGTGGATGGAGGTTCTGCCATTGACGATGTTATAGTTGGCCGACGAAGAAAAAGGTATTTATTTTTTTTAAATATTTTTATTTTATTTTTCTTCTTTTCATAAATTGATTTAGTTACTACTAAAATGATACTGTTTATTTTTTTTAAGTCTGCTTCTATTTTTTATGAAGGTTGAAATTGATTTACAGAAGATCCAGTTGATGGCTACTTCTACTTCTGATTTTTGCTGAAATAAATTTCAAATTTGATGAATGGATTTGTTGATTTTTTATGGTTGATGACTTTTTCTATTTCTAGTTTTGTTAAAGTGAATTGAAATTGGATGAATGAATTTGAAAATTTTTATGTTTTGAGTATTTTTTGGTGTTTGATTAATTTGGTTTGGGTATGAATTATAAACTTATGAGTGAATCGGTTGAGGTCCGATCTTCTACCACCACCACCACTACCATCGATTTTGGTCTGGTTTGTTGTAGGAGTAGTTTTGGACTCCATGGCAAGAGTTGGTGCAAATTGAGTTATGAAAGATTGAAAAAGTGAGTTGAGATTGAGTGTAGGGTAGTTTAGGAATTTTATTAAAAAATCAACAAAAAAATATGATTTGGATACTTTTGTCATACGGAACCCATCTTTCATGAGTACAATGTTAATTTCTTTAGTTTATGGATACTTTTGTCAGCGTTCGTAAACTTCATGAGTACTTTTGGTAGTTTTTCCAAAATTTAAACAGATACTGTTATAGACAAGGCCCAATAATCATTAATAAAGGATATCCAACTACGAGACTTGATGAGCTCGTAAAAATTTATCAGAAAAGGATTAAAAGCTTTGAATAAGCAATAATAAATAAAAACGTTACAAAATCATAGAATTAAGTCGACGAGAACTCTAATCTATTCAAATATCCTGTATTTATTGAATATTTATGAAAACATCAGTGGTCAGAGGATAAATCTTAATAAATCTGTTGTATTCTTTAGCCACAACACTCCCTCCACTACTGGTACACTATTGGTTAACTCTATGAATATTAATTATATTGGGGCTCAGAATAAATACCTTAGTTTGCCTTCTACAGTCTCTAAATCGAAAAAGGTTTCTTTTAGTATGATCAAAGAAAAGATTCAAAAAAGAATCCAAGGGTGGAAGCGCAATCTTCTATCGTCAGGTGGTAGACACGTATTACTTAAGGCAGTGGGAGAAGCTATTCTTATTTATACATTGTCTTGCTTCAAGTTGCCTGATGGTTTAATTTCAAAAATTCACTCTCTACTTTCTCAGTTCTGGTGGGACAAAATGGTTCTAAAAGACAGATGGCTTGGATTAGCTGGGACATTATGACTCGCCCACGAAAAGAAGGAGGCTTTGGATTTAAAGATCTCAAAATCCAACATCTGGCGCTTTTAGGCAAACAGTTTTGGCGACTCGTAACACAGCCTACTTTCTTATTATCCAAAATCCTAAGAGGTAAATACTTTAGCAATGGTAATGCTATACCGGCAGAAATTGAAGTCTTACCTTCTTGGGAATGGAGGAGCATACTGGAAGGCCGAAAGATTGTTGAAAAAGATCTTAATTGGACTGTGGGTACTAGAGAGAATATCTGAACCTTTGAGGATTCTTGGCTGCCTCCTCCGTATCCTTTAATGATTTCTGACATGCCAAATAGACAGGCTATTTCTGAGTTGGTTCCAAGAGTTAAAGATCTAATTACTAAAGATAGGAATTGGAATCAGAATCTCATTCAAGATTTATTTCTCCAAGACGTTGCAAACAGGATTTTGTCCGTTAAAATTCAGCAGAGTAGGGACAAATTGCAATGGGATTTGAACAAATCTAAGCAATATGATACAGCTTCAAATTACAGAATTGGCTATTTATTTTACCATCTGCCTCTGGAGCTTTGCCCTAATTATATACAGCAAAAAAAGACGTGGATTGATCTACGGAAGTTGAACTTGCCTCACAAAATTAAGCTATTTATCTGGAAAGCTCTCCATGGCCGGCTTTCGGTGCTTGCTCAGATTCATCACCACATCCCATCTATATCACCAATATGCCCCTGCTGTCATGAAGCAACCGAAACAGTCACTCATTGTTTGATCGATTGCTCTAGAATTAAAGATGTATGGTCTCAGAGTTATCTTCGTGACTGTCTTCCCCCTCAGAGTCCTAACGACTTTTGGACATGGTGGATTGCATCAACAGAGATGCTTAACCCGATGAAGAACGCTAACCGTAATCCTCAATTGCTTGCCATCATTTGCTGGAACTGCTGAAAAGCTCGCAACCAGTTAATTTTTGAAGGCTCTACTTCAATGCCGTCTGCCATTCTAGCAAGCTCTGTCAAGTTGCTCCGTGAAATCCAAAGAACTCCCAGTTTAGGTCGTCATCTCCATGAGGCAAGCTCTTACTTGCATTCAATTTGATTTATCATTCTTTCTTCTTTAAGATTTTTCTTCATTTTTCGACCACGCACCGTTGGATGAATACCTTCAGTGTAGTATTTTTGGAAAATCCCCACCTTTCATTATGTTGTCCTGCTTTTGGACATCTTTGTATTTCATTTTTCAATAATTAATGAAATATAACCTACTATCTTTGGAAAAAAAAAGTCGATGAGAACTCTCATAGAATTAAGTCGAAAAATGGCTAAATAATAATGGTAACGTCTCTAAACATTATAAAGGAAAAGGCAAATACTTTGAAAAAGGTACATTCTAAGCTATCAACTAAAGACACTTATTAACTTAAGTATCAGAATGTTCTTGCAGGTTGCTCTTTCGACTTGATCACCAATGAGATAAGAATTTGGATCCGTATCAACTTTTGAGCTCAGAATCACATTTTTAGGTCCAAACATTTGGCGTCATCTGTAAGGACCTAAGGTGTTGGGACCATGAATGATCTTTGATATTAAACTACAATCTAAAATTCAACCAGTAACACTGTATAAGAGAATCAAGCTAAAAAAGATGGTACCCGAAAAATTCTGGCGCTTACAAAATGGTACCTGACTTTTGTTATTGACAAAATAGTAACTGAAAGATTTTAAAATTTGACAAATCACCCAACCGTGAAAGGATGATGTCATAGTGAACTGAAAGTGCTGATGTGGTCGTTGGAAGAGAGCTCCGATGATGGCAGAGAGCTCCGGCGCAGCGGTGAGGTGTTGCCATGGCGGAAGAAACACTTCTTCTTTTTCTTCGCCATGGCAGAAGGGGAGGCAGCGGTGAGGTGCTGCCATGGTGAAGAGGACGCAGAAGGACGCAACAGCGTGTTGATGATGAAGAAGAAGAAACGGCGAACACGAGAGCACAGTGAAGTACTGCCATGGTGGAAGGGGACGCAACGACATGTTGAAGAAGAAGAAACAGCGAACACGAAGAATGTGGCGGGTGCAACGGCGTGCCATGGCAATCTTCTTTTTTAGCTACCATGGCGGAAAGGAACACAACAACGTGTTAAAGAAGAAGCAGCGAATAGTCGAATACGAAGGAGAAGATGATTACTGAAAACATCGCTCAAACTATCTGTCATCATCAAAATTCTCTTTCGACAACCACATCAGCATTTTCTGTTTATTGTAATATCATCTTTTTATGGTTGGGTAATTTTGTGTAATTTTATCAAATTTTAAAATCTTTCAAAAACTATTTTATCAATAATAAAAACTAAGTACCATTTTATCAACATTATAATTTATAATTTGTTGAGTATCGATTTAATATTCACCTCTATTATATATTGAGCCAAGTTATTCTTCGTTTGTGATTCTTGTAACGAATTCCAATTCCAATTGAAATCTACACCACTAGTCAAAATTAGTTTGCTAACTAAAAGGCAATAAATAAATCTTCACCCAATATTAGTCCCTACTATTCTACTACTACCACTACTTCAGAGTTCAGAGGTCTAGTTGGCAGGTTAAGACACACTATCTTCGTTCCTCATAAGTACCAAACACATTGAAATTATTGACTATCGAAAGTCATGGTCTGAACTCAATGAACACTGCTTAAAACATTGACCTTTTGTTTGGAATATGAAATTGGTGCCCAATTAGCATTAAGAAACGTAAAAGAATAGCTAAAACCGCGTATGGGTAGGGAAATTAACGCCACTGTCTCCATGCTCCATGTGGTAGTAGGCCTCCCTCTCGCTATCCGAACTCTGTTATTTGTATCATTCCTCTAATATAAATAATTAGAGTTACACCATTCATGTTTTTATAAAATTTCAATGCATGTGAATGTGATGTGATGATCTCTGTAATACTTAGAGTCAAAGAAAGAAGTTTTAGATGATCTAATACTTTTTTTTTCTTACATTTAAAATTTTAAGTGATGAACCTTTTTTTTATTTTTTTATCGTATGTTTAAATTAACATTACCCAATTGCTTCCTGATATTTTTATTATCTTTTTGAAAAACTTCGAGTTCCTCCAAAAAAAAATACTCTTTTTAATATTTAATATTTAATTTTATAAGACTAATTAGTATTTTTATCAATGATTTTTTTTTAAAATATATTTATGTAACACATTAATTATTAATATATAAAAATAATAATAAAAAATATAAAAAAATTAAACGGTATTAATAATTATTTTTAAAGATAATAAAACTTTCAACAAAAAAAATTATTAATTTTAATTAATTTTTAAAAAATAAATTAATAATTTAATATATTATATAGATTTATTTTATTAATATAAAAAAAATATTAATAAAAAATTAATCAATCTTATAAAAATAAAAATTAAAAATTAAAAAAAATATTTTATTTTTTTAAAAATTTCATTATCTTTCGAAATAATTGTCGCAGTTTTAAAGTTTTTCTCTGGTATTAATGTTTTCTTCCCAATCCATCCACTTCCGAATTTGACACTTATATATTACACTACTAGAAATTTAGAATACATGTGAGTTGAGAATTGAGATCCTTTAAACTCTTTTTCAACTCCATATTCTCTTTCATACCATGCGCCCCCTACATGGCCCATAATATTAACTAGTACAAACTATAAAACCATTCACTCATTTCACTGCCATCACTCTATGACAGCAATACACTCTTATCTTCCACTACTTTCCTCCCTCTCCCCCTAATTAATATAAATTCTTGGGTAGGCTTTTAGGCCATTCTCCATTACTGTAGAATCATATCTTCTTCGAAATTAACCACACTCATACACATACCCTTTCCCCTTTAATCAGATCCTGAAGTTGAAGCCAGTGTACATTTCACAAAATGGCTCCACGTGTGTACATTGGTTTCAGGCAGGTACTCTTTCTTTCTGTTCTGTTGATCCTTTTTGCATCAATTTGTTTCAGTGAGCCTCAATCCAAAGCTCTATCTAGTAGTAACAGTGGTAGTAGCATGAGAAGAAGAATGTTATTGGAATCTGATTCAGAACAAGAAGAGGAGTCCTATGAGCCACCCTTGAAAAAGAAACCCACCACCACCACCAAGCTAACCAAAACCAAAAACGACGGCGTTGGTTCCTTCAAGAACCAAACCAAAACCATAAAATCCAATATCAACAAGAAGAATCAAACCAAGATAGCCAAAACCACCGTCACCGACACTTCCCTCAAGAAGCTCAACTCCACCACACTCAAAATCAAGAAGAAGAAGCTCAACTCCACGTCAAAATCCTCTGCTTCTTTATATCTTTCATCTCCAACTAAAGAATCGTTGGATCCATTAAAATCAAGCTCCTCCAAGAACAAAACGACAAAAACCACCGGCACTACTAAGATAAACCCTGACCAGATCCAAAATCCAAAAAAATCCAGCAGCAACAAAACCAAGAAACAATCACAAGCCAGTAACAACGACGATTGGGTTTTCGATCAGGAGGAGAATCAAAATGACGAATTAGCCCTCTCCGATTTCAAAGATCTACCAATCAAGTTCCAACAAACACTCCTCCCAGACCTTGAAAGAATCTCAACGACCTCAAAGCTTTACATCACGAAAGCGAACAAAGAAATCACCAAAGGCTTCAAACCCTACGTTGGGAACAAGTACGCACCCACCATAGCCACGTTGCTATCATGCGCCTTCGTTCTTATCCCATTGCTTCTCGTGTCTCTCCTCTTCAACAAGATCAAAACCTATTTCTCTCTCCAGAAACTCTTGATCTTCATCCAAGCCTATCTCTCGATCTACTTCTTCATTCTCTGTCTTTCCTCCATTGTTACCGGTCTTGAGCCGTTGAGGTTTTTCTACGCTACTTCGCGGTCCACGTACGTGTGCCTGCAGGTTCTTCAGACGCTGGCTTATGTATTCTACCTCCTCCTGTTGGTGATGTACCTTGTTCTCGTGTTCTCTACTGACTGTGGCCTGGGCTCCAGGCTATTGGGCCTGGCCCAAACGTTTGTGGGCTTTTCAGTGGGCCTGCATTACTACATGACGGTGTTTCATAGGGTCGTGCTGCGGCAGGCGCCAAGGACTAATTGGAAGGTTCATGGGATTTATGCCACGTGTTTCTTTCTGATTTGTTTGGTGGCCAGGGCCGAGACGAGGAAGAAGACTTACTTGGAAGAAGGTGGGGAAGAAGGGAAGGAAAATTAGATTAAATTTCAAAAAATTTAATTACAGCTTATACTTTATATTTATATACAACGTTGATTAATTAAAACAAAAATTGACGTTGCAAATTATTTAATCATAGCTGCAAAAACCGAAGTTGTTACTCATAATGTATAATAATGTAATGCCGCAAGGCTTTAATTTTTTGGGCTTCTATATATATTTGTTCCACAGATATAATAAGTTCGAATTCAGGAAAAATAATATAGTGTATAATTATATTTTGCCTTTTGATTTAAGGCTTCATGAGTAATTATTAGTTTTTGATTATTTAATTCTTTTCCCGTTTATGTTATCTCCATTTGCAGTTTTAGGTCACCAGAAAAGATATTTCTAAGGTTACAACTTTAGGAGGCTGATAGTTTTTTTAAGGGTTAATTAACTTTAAGTTAAGAAATAATATTTTAAGAATAAATAATATTTTGGAGCTTATGTTTATAAGTTATAAGCATAACTAATTATTTTATAGAAGTGTAACTAATAATTTTACTCAACTGATTCTAAAAAAGTTCAAAAATAAAAAATATAAACAATAATTATTTCGTACTATTTTTAAAAATTGAGAAAATGACAAATAGGTCCCTGACCTTTTGTTCTGCGGACATTTTTGTCCTTGACCATTGAAAAATACTTTTAAGTCCCTGACCTTCACAAAACTTGGACGGATCAGTCCCTCCGCCCAAATGCCTCCGTCAGGGACTGATCCGTCCAAATGCCTCCGTCAGGGACTGATTCGTCCAAGTTTTATAAAGGTCAGGGACTTAAAAGTATTTTTCAATGGTCAGGGACGAAAATGTCTGCGGGACAAAAGGTCAGGGACTTATTTGTCCTTTTCTCTTAAAAATTTTATGAACAAATACGGAAATTATACCATTTAATAAAAATTTTATTTAATTCTTTTTCAGTTAAATTATCCAAATTAAATGTAAATTTGTTATCATATATAATTATTGCTTATATAAAAATCAATTTTGTAAAAAAAAAAATAATTATTAAAATAAAGTGTGGTCTTAATGTTCTTAAACAAATCTGGTGAGTAGTGACAGTAAATATTTACACCCAAATATCAAATACGTCTTTGTTTCATATCGGATATTTCAGTTTCAATACCACCGTCATATGCTTTGTGTTTCTTTTGCTTTGACACATACGTATATATGAAGCATCACCTTTTAGTACTGGTTTTCCTAAAAGTGGCTTTAATTTAAGTTGCATGGGATCTGTCTCCATTTTCTCTTTTCTCAATAATAATATTTTAGCCATAGAGGATTCTCTTTCTGCTTTCATTTAACGTGGTTTGGGATATCATCATCGTTATATGTGTTTCCGCGTTCTACAGTGTTGATGCCTTCTTTGTTTAATATTTGCCAAAATTGCGTTCATAACTAATTTTATTTTATATCCCTAAGTCTATCTGATATTATGGCTTATATTGTGAGTCAAGCTTTATGATCTATGTATCCTTGGCTTTTTTTTATCCATTCAATGGTTTGTACCCATGGAGTCACAATATAATAAATACACAACACTAGTCGTATTTTTAATACACTTTAATTTTCATACAATTTAAGTATATATATATATATATATATATATATATTACGTAGTATTATATTAATAAAAAATTTATTTTTTACATCACATATGTGATATGTCAATAATTATCTAAAAAGTGGATACAATTGAATAACTATCATGCAAAAAATTTACATTTCTTATCTTTTTTTTTCTTTAATTGATATTAAACAATTATGATATATCTATCTACTTATTCAGTAAATAATTATAGTAATTACTTGTGTTATTTTCTATTTGTGGAACGGTTATGATACTATTATTTTAAGACATGCAAAATCTTACCAAATAACTTAAGTTAAAACAAACTTAATTTAAATATGTTATTAAGATATTAAATACATATTGTATGTAGAACTATCTTAAAAATACATAAAATAAATCTATTATCTATTATATATTACTAATTTTACAATCAAAATGTGTCACATATCATTCTCTCATTTCAATTAAAATCAATTTTTTTTTAAATTAAAAAATTCTCTCTTCCTTTTTCTCTCTTTTTTTCTATCTTTTTTATTTCTTCACCTACTCTATATATTTCTCTTATTCCTATACCCACTCTATTTTTTTTATATATCATCATCAATAATTAATTATAAATTTAACAATCAAAATATATAATATGATATTTTTTAATTGTAATTAAAATTAAATTAAAATTAAAATATTAAAATTAAAATTGAAATATAGCAATATTATATTACTAATTTAACAACCAAAATATGTCACATACACTCTTATTAAAATTACGATGAAATATTTCTTTTAAAATTAATAAATTTTTTTCCTCCATCATCTTATCTACCTCGCTTTCCTTCTCTATTTCTCTCTACCTTTCGTACTCTATATATAACTTATAATTTATATTTTATTTTACTAATTTGATAAACTAAAATGTGTCACAAGATATTGTTCATTACAATTATAATAAAAAAATTTCTCCAAAATTAACAAATTTACTCTTTTCTTTTTCTTTATCTTTCTCTTTTTTTTATTCTCTATTTTCTTATATTTCTATTCTACAAAAGATAAAATTAATAAAATAATATAATTCAAATAGATTCACAAAATTATAAAAAATATATTAAATTTATAATTAAATAAAATTAAAAAATAATCTAATAATATTATTTATATAAATATTTTATTATTATTATATGTACATTTTTTTATTTTTTATTTAATTTTAAATTTTTATCGCTTATTTTTTTAGTATATATTTTTTTTATTTTTTTTAAATATTTATCAAATATAATTTAGCTGATAAGAACTTTTTTTTATATAATCTTTTTGTAAAAATAGTTTGATTCTATCAATTTTTTTTATCATAATCTATAATGTTAAGATAGAGTCGACGTAATTTTAAAAAATTTATTTTTTTGTAATATTATTATGGATAAAATACTAGTATTTTAATAAAAATATATCAAGAATGTATTGTAATATGTTTATTAAAATTATCTCAAAAAAAATTATATTTGTTTTCTAGATGCTCGGTGAGAGAATTCAGCTTTACAGACGGGTTGATATTCAATTTAAACTGGAGTAAAACGCTAATTCTAATCATGAATTTTGAGTCGGGGTAGCTGGGTGGAAAAACATTACTTAAAAAGCATGTATCAAATACATAGGAATTGTTGTTAAAATATCTGTATTTCATTTATTATATAAGCTATTTATATAACTTGATGAAGCACCGACGGGTTTCGTTACCATTTCAATTTGTCGGTGCTATATACGCTGGACAAGTGGCTATACCCATTTTTGGAGTATGGTAACAGGAGCACACATTCAATATGCTCTAGGCATGTACGTGAAACTCAAATTTGATATGACAGAAATTTCAATTCGATCTTTATTATTTTTATTAGATAGGATATAATATCTTATATTTTTTAGTGTTGGATCAAATATATTTGTAGAATAGAAGGAGTGACCAATTGGTACCTCTCATCTCTAAGTATGGCTGAGTGAATGGTTGTAGCGCGGAAAAGGTAAAATGTGAAATTAGGATTAACATAGGCTAAAGTAACATATATATATTTATTAATTTTTTAAATTATTAATATGCATATTCGCAGATCTACGGATCAGAACCGTAGATATAGGCCAGATATCTGTAACTCAATTCTTTAAGAATGTGGATAAATATCGCAGATCTACGAATACACTTCAATCTATGAGCATTTTTAATTTATTCAATTTTTAGTTGTTAGTTATTTTTTTATTTTTATTATCAAAGATAATAGGAACACTAAAAATAATAATTATTAATTATTATATATTTGTATGTGTATTTATGCTTATCTGATGTAAGCGTGTAATTTATGTTTAATTAGGTAAACTATTATTTTAGTTTATAATGTTTGGATCAAGTATTAATTTTATTTATAAGTTTTGAAATATTTTATTGTTAATAGTGCGCAGTTATCCACTTCTGTAGTTCTGTGTAGGAGATTATTGCAGAGTGGATTGGTTATCCTGTATACAAATAATCAAAGTAGAAAATAAAATTTACTTTTTTCTCGAAGTTGAATCAGGCTCGAGTCATGGAATCCGAGCTTGGATCCATTCGAGTACAACGACCTATTCGGCTAAATATAAGGCTATCCAATTTAATTTTGGGCCAGATCATGAAGAACGATCCATGTTATCTTTTTCTTTTAAAATCTTTATTTGGGACTTCCAATGTATTGGACTCATTTAAATGGGTTTACGGAGGAACAATTTTTAACGTTTGAAATATCTAATTTCCCTTGACCAAAAAAAAAAAATATATATATATATATATATATATATATATATATATATATATATATATATATATATATATCTCTAATTTCCATTCTAAACGTTTTTTGTTAAAAAAATTTTAATATAAAAATATTTTATAAAAAAAAATTAATGCTTTGATAATAGATTTTCTGAGAAGAACAGAGTTAAAATTTATACTCTAAATAGTCCTAACCTAGATCCTTATTTTTTATGGGACTTTCAATCAGGTTGAAAGAAATTACTATGCTCTTAACAGTAACAACAAATCTCAACGGTAATGGTTCAACTGGGAGAATTTTTGAAAAGAAAAAAAGAAAAGAAAAGATAAAGGTTAGAAAACACTTACACATGCCAAAGTTATTATAGGAATTTCACCATCTAATTAGATAAAAGTCGCTTTCTAGAAGTGATTGTTCATTGTTGTAGAGTTATGGACTTATAGTCACTATCATACGGGTAAACAAGAGTGTATGTAGGCACACAAACATTACGGCTAATTTTTTTTTATACTAGAGAAGTGTGTGAGTTGTGCTTGGTTATGGTGTATATAGGTGTTAGACATAGGTGTGGGATAGGGAGAAATTGGACTATTCGAGTTCTTTGTTAAAAAATTCATTGATCATAAATCGAACCGTTCGATTAGTTTTTATTTTTGTATTTTTTTATTTAAAATGAAATCGGACGCTCCATTTATACTTTTTGTTTTTTTTAAACTGAAAACGGACCCTCCGTTAACCATTTTTGTTTTTTTTTTTAATTTTTCCTTTAAAAGAAAACGGACCCTCTGTTTTTAGGTTTTTTTTTTCAAAAATCAAAACGGACCGTCCGAGTTTTATTAAAAAAATATTTTTTTTATAAATCACCTCTAATCGGACCATCCGAATTCCTTGCTCTAAATCCCTCGATTCGATTTCAGCCTCCTAACACCACATGCAGGAAAAACACCCCTATTTTCCATAATGCTGTTACACCCCACACCTTCCTCCATATTAAAAATAAAAAGCTCAAACATTACACTCCATTCCATGTCAAATTCTCGAGAATTACTGCTATTTTCTTCAATAAATTAGTTAAGTCTATACACTCCCTATTTTCCTAATTAATTTGGTTCAGCTCCTAATTACTTTGAAAGTTTGAATAATTAATATTGGAATACTACTTTACCTGTAACTTCAATTTAGTTATTTTCCACCCGCAAATTTCAGGTGATTAGATTTAGCACTATCCTTATACATAGTGGTTAAGCAAAGCTCAAAGCAAATAAAATAAATAAATGAAACTTTGACTAGGGAAAGAATTGAATTTGGGAAACAGATAGCAGCAAGTGAGTCCTGATTCCTGAGTATATAACATATTAATTCTACAAACATATTTCAAAATTTAACGAGAATGGAAAAGATATTTAAAATTCTACATTAGCGACACCAAACTGAGTAGTATAACCCATTTAGATTTGGCTTGTTTAAAATTTGTAGGTTAAATAGATAGAATTTGTTTGTATTTTATTTTATGAATCTAAATTTCTTAACAAAAAATCTATCTATCTGTCAACTTAAATAGGTTACTTTGGTTAGTCCGTTCTTTCTTTATTGCTTTCTTCATTTAAAAAAAAAAAATCAGTTTAAAATTTCTTTTATTTTTTAATTATAATTTATTGTTTTGTATTACTCTTTACACAATCAAACATAATTTGCTTAAATTAAAAGTTTACAAAAGCTAAAAAGAAATTAAATAATATATAAACATTTAAAATTAAACCGGCTAAACGAAATTTAATTTGAAGGACTAACCTACTTTGTTTTTCAGGGTAAAAGGACATGGCACCTGTCTTTTGTTGTTGGATGAAAGCGATAACTTTCTCTTACAATAGATGACAAATTCACTAATTCAGCAAAAAACTAACCCCATTACTTTGTTGCATTAGCAAACATGGTTTGATAGTTTTTGGGACGTGGACCATAGACTTTTTGAGGCTTGTGGCCCATACGCTTCCCATGGTGAATCCTGTTATGTTGAGGCTAATTTTAAACTTAGGCCCATAATTAGAGCCCATACGTTAAGTGACTCAGGACCGTTTGTTAGTGTGTGTCACAAAGTACTTAATTCCCGCACTGAATTATTTTTAATTGTTCAATAATGCATAGATCTACCAACCAACTTGAATTGATCCTGTGATCAATTTATTTATCCGGTTAAATAAGTGTAGCAAGTTTAAATCACACTTTGTGTATGCAGCAATTCATTGATAAGTGACAAATACTTTTAATGAAGTTTAGATTCGTGATGCACAAGGACAAGTTTTCACCTTGTTACCTCGCCACAAACAGAAATATGCTCAACTCAAAACCCGCTCGTCCTGAGTCAAATAATTATCCATTCCGATCAGGTAGGTGCAAGTTGGATGCAGTCAAATAATTATCCACTCCAATCAGATAGGTGTAAGTTAAATGCCTGCAAGTATGGATTGTATTACCATTCTTAATTCTGCTATTTGCATAATTATCCAAAAATATGCTTATTTACAAAAGTTATCCAACGTTTTTAAAAATTGAAAAAGTACAAAAATATAAAAATAAAAACTAATTCTTTTTTCTATTAGATTAACTAAAGTTGTTCAAATAGGTCAACTTAATCATAAGTACCCGATAACAAATTGCTCAATACTTCTGAGATTGGCTAGTGAAGGTTATAGAGTGAGACTATGAAAAAGAGTTTTATCTATCAATCAGCAGAGCAAAATTCCTAAACTTTGTATTTAACTATCTCAAAAGCTAATATGTGTTTTTCGAGTAAATCATTTAAAGTTTTTAAGATCTCTCAAAACTACTTATTACTTGAAATTTGCTCTATGATACTAGTAGAATTCATGCCTTTTTTGCATTATCTTTCGTGGTTTGGAAAAAGATAGAATGAATAAAAGTTGAAAGATTTATCTGATACACTCACAGAAAAGCACTCCAGTCTAATGCCTTTTGCTAACCTATATGAATCAATGAAGTAAAAAATCTCACCTATGTGAAGAAGTCAAACTCAATTTCGATATGTCAATGTATTGGAAATGAATGTGCACAAGTTTAACAAATATCAAATTGAAGAACATAGTAGAATCATCATAAATCAAGTTGCTAAGTGTCTAGTTACAAGTGTCATATTATAATATAGTTAAAAATATTGACTAATCTTTATATTATGATCATTAATTATAAAAACTTGTTTGCAAGTTGTTTATAAGTTGCTTAGTTGGATGTCTTTTTGCTTCCACAAGAATAGTATAAATAGATAATTTGACTTTAAGTTTATGCATATTATTTTGTTAAAAGTTATGAGTCAAAATTAGTGAGCGCTAGAGAGAAAATTATTGGGTTTTCCTTTGTATATTGTGTCTCCACATTTATTTTGTGTACCAAGTTATTAGTCACTCTTTTGGTTAGAAAAGCTTGGTTTTGTTCTTTTTGTATCTTCTCTTTGTATTTAGATTGAATGTTTACACTTTTTAGTTTGGCATTTCTGGTGTAATTGGGACCTGATTTTGGATGGAGCATCACAAATTATCATTTTGTAATTGTTAAAGATTTAGTTAGAGTAGAGTGGTTATCCAATTTTGTTACTTTGTTATATCATATTTCTTTTGTAAAATATTTAGTAATTTTTTTGTCAATTATAAATTTTGCACTTCCACTCGCACGCTCTATTTTCTAACAACCAGATCGTTCCTATTTCAAAGGATCTAGTTTATTCCTTAATTTTAATTATTTTTTCGAGGAAGACACCAATTCTCTTCTTTTTTTGTAGACATCAATTGGCTAGGCCGTGCCAAACCAAAAATTTGTTACAACTAGACAAAGTACATTCTATGAGCCATCTAGTCAAGGGAGAGTGGTAAAGGTGGAAAATACTTTTGTATTTTAAATATAAAAAATTCTATGGTGATGACATGAAAGTGTTTTTTAGTGATAGCTATGTGTTGTCAGGATATATAGGTGATGCATGTGAATATGGTGACATAAGTTAGTAAAAGTATTTATAGTGTACATTATTGCATGTCACCCTCTCATCTATGTCTCCATGTCTCTGTCTCTGTATGTTTGTCTCTTTCGTGTCTTTTGTGATTAACCAACTAATTAATGTTAAGTCAATTAATTGCAGAGAGGTAAAATTTTGGAATTAATGGGTTGCGATTCATGGAGTTTTTATTAGGCCTAAATAAGGAAATCTTTTTTTGTTGTTCATATGAGTATGATATTTTGGCAAGCTCTGTGATGTAGATATAGGGATTCCATATACATGTGTAGATGAGCATTGGCAGCACCTCAATGTGACAAGTGTTGATGGAATGAGAACTTTTCTGCAGGGGTTGCAGGGTGTTGCAACAATGTTCTACCTAACCAGTGACGTGCATGTTTGAATTATCCCAATGTGATAAGTAATGTGTAACCATAATTAGTAATTACGATGATGTTAATTACACATTGATAATATCGACTTTTTTGTGTTTTTGATTGTATGATAGCAATTGATATCAGGCTCATTGCAGAAAAGAAAAGGCACACAACTAGTACTGATAATTTAAAAACTGGATGTGAGCTAATGAACTGGCCGAGAACTGGATTGGAACCGGACCAAGAACTGTTCAATTTGAATGAAACAACGTCGTTTTGCATTAAGGGGGAAAAAAGGAATCATAAAGCATGCGTGCCCTTCAGCCCCTTCTCCAATCTCCTTCTTGTAGAGTTCAGAGAGAGAACAAGCCCTCAACCTCAACCAAGAGAAAAACCCTAGCCCCACCACCACCGCAAGATGGAGCTGTGTTTGCCGCCATTCGTCGCAGTCTGGGGCTTGTCTCTTCAAGTCATCATTCGTCACAGTCAGAGGCATTCTCCAACTCCAACCCCTATTCGCTCTCACCAGTCACAAGCGCGCAGATTCTTCCTCGAGCTCGGTGTCCGTCGTCTTCATCTGGTTGTCGTCATCTGTCACTATTCGTCCTGTTATGTGATCAAAGGTCAGTGACAAGTCACTTGTTCTTCGTTTTTGTAATTCCTCTTAAAGTGATTTTTTATGGAAGTAAAAGGAATTTACTTCTTTCATAATCAATTTTAAAAGGTAGAATCAAATTTTAACTTGTAAGATTCAAACATAGTGTTACATTGTTACTTGGGTAGAATAACTTCCATTCAAACATATTTATGTTTTGTCGTGCAATTGGCTGGCTATTCCATTCACAGTTGTAATAACAATGGTCAAGTCGAGTCATGTCCTAATAGGTGGGATCATTTGCATGGATCAACCTACCAAGTTTGTGAAATTGCATGTATAAAACATTTATGAATGTGTAATTTTGATTGGTTATTCTAAATTCCTAGTGTTTTAGTTTTTAATTATGTCTCCCATGCCCACTTGTTCTTTGTTTTTATTCAATGTTCAAAAACCAAGATTTTTTTTGCCGCTTATTGTGCTCTATTGAATGGTTTTTGCTCACTTGTGCTATTGTTTTGTGATTTTTTTTTTCCCGTAGTGATGTGCTACTGGAGAGGAAGGTTCTGAAAACCGAGATTTGGATCCCACATTTTATGTCAATACCTCTGGTGGCCTGGTTGAAATAGTCTCCAACTTTGCGAAAGTGTGTCCATGATTGGAAAAATTGGTCGAGTTGTGTGTTCAGGATTTAGATCCTCTAAATTTTGAATTTTACTTTAGAAGGTAAAGTATGATCTCTCACCATTTATTTCATCGGTGGGACTAAGAGAAAATGTGAAAGAGAAAACATTCAATGGTAAGAGACTACACTTTATCCTCTAAAGTGAAAATCCAAAATTTAGAGGATCCAAATTTGTGTGTTCAGAGTCATAAATCAGGATAGGTATTGAGGACATATTAGTTGATTTCTGCTGCCGTGGAGCAGTTGAGGTACTCAGTCATATCTCTTTCCCCGTTATGTTTGTTTTGTCCTGTATGTTAGATTTAGGTTATGTGTGAGCCATGGTGCATGTGATTCCTTTAATTTGTTGGCTAGCTTTCGGTAGGAAAGTCTTCACGGACTTCTAATATTATACTGAGACATTGATTTGGACATTGTAGGTTTTGGTTTGAAAAAAATTTCTGATGATTTTTTATTAAAATACTTGGTCTATTTTTTATGGTAAGGGTGTATGTGTTGGTGTGATGATTCTCCTTGAATGGCTGGGTTTGCTATGGTGTGTTAAGTTATGAATTTTTGTTTGTGTGACTGATATGAAGATTTGAATTGATTAGTTTGATTACGAAGAAGTTGAATTTGACATTATATTCTACCTAGATAATTACATGAGTGCCCAATTTTATTATGGTGAGTAGCGAAATTTGTGCTAATTAGAGCTGTATTATGAGTACTAGTTTTATTATTGCTTAGTTTTGGACCAAAAGTAGTTAAATAAAATCGCGAGGAATACTTGATAGTCATACTTGTCTGGTGATGAAGGTTCATATTTGTTTGCTAAAAAGTATTATGGTTTACTGGTATTAATTTGGTGAGATATATCAATGAACCAATTCTAAACAGATGTATAGTAAACTGCGTGGGAATTTTTTGTTTGTTTTTATTTTGCTTTTTCGTGGAATTTTTTTGGTACTTTTATAGTATTAATTCTTGTGATGGCACTGAGTTGTTATATGAAACTTAAGATCGATGTTATTTTACAGATGGCATTCAGTGGTGATTGGAGAAAAATCAAATGTTTATCGTTGGAAGTGATACGAAGGTACAAATTTCATCCAACGATGCGGTCGATGGGCATGATGTGGAAAATAGTGACACTAACTCCAATGAGGATGTATTGATGTATGAAGATGTCATGAGTTTGAGTCCAAAGGATATATTGAAGAAGGTATTTCAAAGTGAGAAGTACGCTTATGAGTTCTACATGAGATTGGGAAAATGCCATAGATTCAGTGTTCGTAAAGGAGACTATGCGAAGGATGAAGCTGGGAATGTAATTAGGAGAAGATTCTTCTGCAATAGAACTGGTTTGAGGGATGAAAGACACTACAACAAGTTAGACAGGAAGAGATCACATAAGCCCGAGACACATACAAACTGCCAGGCATTGCTGTCTACATACCTTGATAAGAGTATGTCAAGTTGGAAGGTTCGAAAGGTCACACTCAGGCACAACCATGAGTTGACGCCTAGGGGGATGGTTCACATGATTCGTAATTTTTGGACTATATCTGGATCTTCAAAGTCTCACGTTGATGGCATGTATGCTTATGGTTCGCCAACGTCAAAGATGTTCGGGGTACATGGCTGTCATTGCAGGAGGTTATTCTTTGTTGGGGTTTACCAAGAAGGATGCATACAACTACATTGATCGAAGAAAGTGTGCAATGGTTGTTGATGGCGACACAAACGCAGTAATGATTTATTTTGAGGGTAAGGTAGTTATTGATCCAATGTCAATGGCTCGTTATAATTTAACTGAGGATGGAATGTTGACTAATTTATTTTGGGCAGACATATCCAATAGTGTGGATTATTAACATTTTAGAGATGTTGCATTCAATTTGACGTATAGAAAAAACAAGTGCAACTATCCGCTTGTTATATTGTCCAGCTCCAACAATCACAAGCAGACAACTATTTTTGGGTTTGGGCTGGTGTTAGACGAGACCGTTGCATCTTATAAATGGATGTTGGAGAGTTTGTTACATGTCATGAGTAATAAAAGCCCTTCCGTTGTTGTGATTGATGGAGATGATCCATGATTGCTTCCGTGAGGGAAGTCTTCCCAGAGGCCACTCACTGCTTGTGCACGTGGCACCTACAAAAAGAATGTCACTTCGAACTCAAATGAGCAGGTGTTTTGGGATTTGTTTTCGAAATGGTTATACGTGGACCTGGAGATTGAGGACGTTGAAGACGAATGGGCTTAAGAAACGAATGAATTTATCCTAGCAGAGAAGTCTTGGGCACTAAAGTTGTATGAAAAGAAGAGAATGTGTGCGAATGCATATCTTCGTGAAAATTTTTGCACAAGGTTTCGCACAACTTCTTGTTGTAAGGGAATCAACTCTCACCTGATGAAATTCTTGAATTCACGACACAGCATACTTGAGCTTGTTCAGAACCTGGAGTTACTTGTACGTGAATATAGAAATAATGAGTTTGTTGCCCAATTCAACTCTATGTATGGTGTACTGGTAAAGACAACATGTCTTGATCCAATGGAGAGGTCTGCTGCTTCTGCTTATACTAAGGTAGTATTCACACAAGGTAAAAAAGAGATTGATGGAGTTGGGGAAATTAACTTTGTGGATAAGAGAAGGGTGTCAACAACAAAGGTTTACACAATTGAAGAATATGGCCGGCCCAGGCTATAATGTGTTGACCTTCTTTGACTCTAGCATAGAAAAGCTAGAGTGTCCTTGTGGATTTTGGTAGAAAGAAGGGTTTTCTTGTAGACATTTCTTCTTTGTAATGCAACACGAGAACCTTAAGAACATCCCCGGGCGTTTGATTCTTAAATGAGGGAGAAAGGATGCTAAGGCAATTAATGATTACAAAGAGAAGTCGGATGGCATCAATGAAAGGGGTTTCTTGTTAAGGCACGATGCTCTACATGCAGCGGCCCAATGGATGTTGTTTCTTGGCGCGAAAATGAACTCTTTTTTAAGAAGGCGATAAAAGGAATCACATATTTGTGTAACAAACTTGAGCGAAGTCGTAGGTCGGGGGGATCCCGACAGTGGCATGGCTAGATGGTGATGTACAGGATCCAATGGTGGTCTGAACTTAAGAGGCTTCAAATGCATGTCAAAATAAGACTAAGAAGAGGAGGTGTACAAATTGTCGCAAAAGTGGTCATACTAAAAGGAGGTGCACCAAGAAGAATCAAAAGTTGTCCGCAGAGAAAGAGCCATCATTCAAAGAGAAGGTTGTAAGACTACTCGAGGAATTTTAAAGGTTTACGGTTTAGTCAATTTCCATGTTATTGATGACCATTTTATGGTTTTGTCGATTTCATTTTTCAAAGCAAATTAATTCTTTGTTTGACTACAGGGTGACAAAGGCCTCGCCATGAAGGGTTTCGGGGTAGAAAAGGACGATGAAGACCCTGTTAACTAGGATCGTGTTATTGGAATGGAACAGAGTCAGACAACCATGTGAAATACATAGCTATCGGATGCAGGTTGAGAAGCAATGGTAAATCTAGATTTCATATTAACAGCTTCGAATTATCCAACCTGTGATCTTATTTACATAGTGATTAATGATTTCTTGTTTGCTATAATCTAATTAGTGATCTTATTAACATAGAGATACAAGGGTGCCTGTTTGATATTATTCAATTAGTGTACTGATCTCATTAACGTAGAGATAAATGATGAGTGGATTTTTGACGGTTTAGAATTTCACTAATGAAATTGCGTTGTAAGTATAGTCTCTAAACCAACAATAATCCTTTCATACAAAAATTTGTTTGTCACAAGTACAAACCCCTAATAAATCTAATAACTGAAGTATTTAAACATCGGGTCATCTCTCAAAGGAATTGCAGGGTAGTGTTCTTGTTATTGGTTATAGACATGTATATTTTGGGGTTTTGAATAGAAAACAAGAAAAGTATATGGCAATGGAAATCAAATGACAAAAAGGTCTTGGCAAGGTTTGGCTGTCAAGGATCTCTATCCTTATCACTAACCACAATATGATAATTGCAAGGATCAATCCCACTAAATCATCCTCTAACAAGTAAAGGAAAGTCAAGTAAGCTATATCAATCAAAGTCCATAAGTCCTAGCTATTCACTAATTGAGTTAATGAGAGCTAGAGTCAATGGCTACCAATTATCAATCACTTGGACATTAGTAACTCAAGAATTCCTAAGTTACCTTCCCAAGCCAATAGCATAAAATTCTACATTAACATCCTTTCAAGCATTTTGATAAACACTTGGAAGGCATAAAAGGAAAGCATAGTAAATTGACAACAAGAATGAAATCTAACAACAATTTATTGCAAAGAATTAACAACAACAATCAAAGAAAATACAATTAACATGAATTACCTCACATTGCATTAAAAGAAAATAGAAGAAACAAGAGTAGATCAACAACAAAGTATAGAGACAAAATAGAAGAAATTACAACAAGAGAATAGAAGAACAAGATGTAACAACAAAGAATTGGAAGGTAGAAGTAGATGAAAGCATGAATTAAAACCTAAATCTAAGCTTATTATCCTAATCCTAGAGAGAAGGTGGAGCTTCTCTCTCTAAAACTAACTCTAAACTAATCCTAATGTGTGAAGTAGTGGAATGAATGAATTGATGACTCTCCCCTTCAATCCTTGGTTCTTTTAAGCATTTTGGCGCCAAAGTTGGTTTAGATTGGGCCCCCAGCCCCTGTGAATTCGCTGGGCACGTTTTCACTTAAAAATCACGTGCCAGCACCGACGCGTGCGGTCCCTAGGGTTTTCACGATCCACGCGTGCGCGTATAGTGCGCGTGCGCGTGGATGATTGCATCCAAATCTTTGGCTTTTTCCATGTGTTCTCCACTTTGCATGCTTTCCTCTTCACTCCTTTGATCCATTCCTAGCCTTTTCAACCTGAAATCACTTAACAAACAAATCAAGGCATCTAGTGGAATCAAAGGTGAATTAAAATCATCAAATTAAAGGTCTAAAAGCATGTTTTCACATTTAAGTACAAATTAAGGAAGAATCAGAAAACCATGCTATTTCATTGAATAAATGTGAGAAAAGGTTGATAAAATGCTCTAAATTCAGCACAAGATAAACCCTAGAAATGGGGTTTATCAACCTCCCCACACTTAAACCATAGCATGTCCTCGTGCTATACCAAGAATGAAGTAAGGGGTATGACATTTATTCAATGCAACTAGACTATATGCACACTATTTAAATGCAACTACCTATATGAATGCAATTGCTCGGTCAAAATAAATCAACTTCCAAGGGAACATGTGTAAGCATAAGGGCTAAAGCAATAGGAATCAAATCCAACCCACAATTGCATTGAACTATAAAAAAGATTTACAAACTTGCATGAATACGGATGATTATGGTGAAAACATGTAAATCATGTTTAGGGGTTGAAAACATGTAAATCATGTAAACACTCTAGTCACTCAAGTGTTTAGGGGTTGATTCACTCTATCCCCCCTAATCATGCTTTCTAAGATTTGTTCTTCATCTAACAATCAACAATTATTCAATGCATGCATACATTTATCATGAGGTCTTTCTCAAAGGTTGTAATGGGGTTAGGGTCAAGGTAGGGTCATATATGATTAAGTGGACTAGAATTTGAATCTTTGATTAGCCTAGACTTTCCCACCTAACCTATATAACAACCTATACAATTAAGTGCTAACCTAACTACCCATTCTTCACTTTTTCACATACTCATGCATTTTCTTTTCATTTCACAACACTTATGCATTGATTCTTATTGAACTTTACTTTGGGGGCATGTTATCCCCTTTTTATTTCTTTCTTTTCTTCTTTTCTTTCTTTATTTTTCTATATTATTTTTTTCTTTTCTTTTCCATATTTTTTTCTTTTCTTTTTCTTTTCTTTTTCTTTTGTTTTTCTCATTTTTCTTTCTAAGAGCATCAATGCACATTTGATTAATACATGAGCATGTACCCAATTCCCAAATATAAAAATACAAAGCACCCTTTTATCCCCACCAATGTTCCCAAATCTCCCCAAACTTGAATAATGAACACTCTCACTAGCCTAAGCCAATCAAAGATCCAAACAAGGGACTTTTATTATTTTTCGCTTTAGGCTTGTAATGTGCTAAAATAAAGAACAATTGGGTTAAGCATAGGCTCAAAATTGGCTAACAATAGAAGGTAAAAAGTAGGCTATTTGGGTAAGTGAGCTAATGAAACAATGGCCTCAATCATATAAAATGCATGAATACAAGGAGTAATGGACATATAGAATTAAATAAATCAAGGATCACAATCATAGAAAGAGAATAATGCACACAAGAAGAAAAATAAGTGGTTATAAGATGTAACCACGCAATTGGGCTCAAATCTCACATGCTTGTGTTCTTAGCTCAAAACATGCTCTACAAAATATATAATTCAAGCAAGTTCCACAAAAAAAAATTTCAATCAATTGGGGTGGTGCCCTATAGATAAGTTCTTTGGAAATTTCATTGTTTGACTAAGCTTATTATGTATATATATGCAAAAATAAGAAAATGCACTAAAATAAATCCTAAAAGACCTAAAAATGACATGCAAATGTGTTGAGATTTGAATTTTGTCACCCAAGAACACCGAACGATCGGACAATCTCCCCACACTTAAAAGTTTGCACCATCCTCAGTGCATCCAAAGATGGCAAGGGGGTACGGCGATTCTCCGGGTTACTACCTTCAACTGGTAGGTCAACCGGTGCTGCGTGTTCTTTCTCCCGCTTCCATGTTTGCTTGTAGTGCATCAATCGTGAAAAATAGAAAATAACACCATAAGATGAGAAAATACAAAGCAAGGAGGCATAAATTGTTGGAAAGAGGTAAATCACTAAAATTGAGTAAGTGAATTAGTGTGTGACGTTAAGAAAGACGAGGTATGTGAATTCTAAATTAGGCGCCCTTTAGAACACACACACTATCATAGAGAGCTATGTCACAATTACACAAATAAGGACGCGTACTTTACTCATTCTAGTGTGCTCGAAATACTTCAAATAAGCTTGTAAGTTGAAACAAGCTATAGAGAAGCGCAAAAGTATTCAAGCCAAACACATATGGATGCATATGATCAAGAAATACAATGCATTAAGGTAAATGCACAACATCCATCAAGAGATTGCCTAATCACGGAAAAGGATTTAAATTACATGGTGGCCAAATCATGCAATTCAAAAAGGTTTAAGAGCTTGAAGGCAATTCTCATTCGCTTGGTATGAAAGGATATCAAGCATGAAAAACTCAAAACCAAGTAACAAAATATAGCCTCAACAATGGAATCCAACAATGGATATTAACAACAATGATGTTAAAATAACATCTTATCAATGATTAGCAGCAATGAACAGTAAACAAGATTAATAATCCAATACTTAGTATGAAAAAGAGAAAATGAAATGAAATTTAACTAATTAAACAACTAATTAACTAACTAAAAGAAGTGGTTAAAAAAATGGTGTTTGGAAGTGTTGGACGAGGGGTAGGAGAAGGGAGGAAGAAAGAGAAGAGGAAAGAAGAAGGGAAGAAATGAAAAGAGGAGAAGAAAAGAAGCGTAGTGAAGGAAGAGCATCTACGCGTACGCGTATGTCACGCGTGCGCGTGGGAATGGTGCAGCAGAAGTGACGCGGACGCATGTGTCACGTGTGCGCGTTGATGGCTTATTTTGAGAGCGACACATACGCGTCGTGTATGCATACTCATGACTTCACTTGTGTGAAAGGCACAAGACGTGCATGGTGTAGGCGCAAATCTTTGGAATTTGGCTTGGGGGTGGGATTGTGGCTTTCACGCGTACGCGTGTATAACGCGTGCGCGTGGATGGTCGAGAATGATTTTATGCACGGGTACGCGTGAGGCCCGCTTACGCGTGGGTTGGTGCTCTGTTTTTTAAAATTTTCATGTTTTTGCACCAAACCAATCCTTCCAAACCTCCAAACAGCTACCAAAACACCCTAAAACTTTATTTAACATACTAGAATACTAACTAAATGCAACAAATCAATCAAAACATGAAATTAAACTAATTTTTACCAATATTTACAAAAGAGAAAAAGGAAAGATTTTACCATGGTGGGGTGTCTCCCACCTAGCACTTTTATTTTAAATCCTTAAGTTGGACATTTAATAGGGTCCTTGCTATGGTGGCTTGTGCTTGTACTCATCCTTGAATCCCCACCGTTGTTTGCATCTCCAACGACCATCGGGATCCCAAATTAGGCGCATAAAGCCTTCAAGTAAGCTCGAGCAAGTAACAAGACCCCAAGAGTGTTGATTGTGGAATTGAATTCCGGGGTCCCAAACCTTGTTCTTGCACCCATCTTGTTGTTGATTACCATCGTTAGATCCGGGTGACAAGGTTTGTGAATTCTTATTTAGGCATCCAAATATTCTCCTAGACCCATGCAATTCGGTTCTACACCAACCATTGCTCTTGAATTTTGAGCATGCAACCATCATGAACTTAGAGTGACGTTTCCAACCACTACACAACTCTTTCCTACTCTTAACTCCACAAAGAGATCTAAGTTGACCATCATCTTCAATCAAACCATATTCAAGTGAGAAAGTAAAGTTTAGGGATAAAAATTTTACCCACTTGAATGTTGTGTAAGATGGTGACTTAGGAAGGGGTGGTCCCAATGATCTTGCAAGCTCTACTCATTTGTGCTCTTCCTTGACTATCTCCACTTCTTTGCAAGCTTCTTCAATTTCAACCTTTTCCCTTTGGTAGCTCTCTTCCGATTCACTCTCTTCTTCATTGCTCACCAAGGGTATGGGCGGTTGTGAACATTCTTCTATAATTTCAACTTCATGTCCACTGGGAAAGAATTCAATTGTAGATAAAAATTCATCCATAATTGAATCCATCTCTTGATAAACCTCTTCCAAGTCTCTAACTATGATATGCCTTGGAGGTTGCGCACCCTCCTCAACATCAATATCAAGCTTCTTGGAAGAGTGCTCCATGATGCTACATTCCCATGGACTTTCAATATCTCCTAAATCTTCAACCACTTCTTCCTTTTCTTCAACAATCATGGCTTCCTCCAGTTGCTCCAATACAAAATAATATCCCTCATTTTCCACCAGAGTTTCCAATCTCTCCTTCATGCTATGCTCTTCAATTGATTCTTCACATGTGGCCATGGAAGTACTTTGAGTGCATGCGTATTGGGAGGCTAAAGTGCTTACTACCTTGGTCAAGGTATCCACGATTTCTAGTGTGCTCCTTTGCATGTCTTGTTGCCCTTGAAGTAGCAAAGTAAGAAAGTCATCCATTGGGACTTGGGGTGGATAGGAGGGTTCATCATTTTGGAGGAAGGGTTCATAATAGGGAGGTGGTTCTTCTTGGTAATGGTATGGAGATGGTATGTGTTGAGGTGGTTCTTGAGAGCAATTGTATTGGAATTGTGGTGGTTCTATGTGTGGCTCATATGGCTCAAAAGGTGGTTGGTATAGGAGATATGGATTAGGGTCATATAGAGGTATTTGGTGAAAAGGGACTTATGAGTATGTGGTGCACGGAATTGTGATCACACTTTTCACAACTCCGGTACAACTAACCAGCAAGTGCACTGGGTCATCCAAGTAATACCTTATGTGAGTAAGGGTCGATCTGACGGAGATTGTCGGCTTGAAGCAAGCTATGATCATCCTGTAAATCTTAGTCAGGCGGATTCAAATGGTTATAACGTTTTGATAATTAAAAGATAATAAAACATAAAATAAAATAAGATATTTATGTAATTCATTGGTGGAAATTTCAGATAAGCGTTTAGAGATGCTTTGTTGCTTCTGAACCTCTGCTTTCCTATTGTCTTCATCCAATCATGTGTGCTCCCTTCCATGGTAAGCTGTATGATTCTCTCAGTGAAAATGGTCCAAGTACGGTTTCTGCACGGCTAATCAACTGTCGGATTTCTCGTAGCGATGAAAAATACCAGGTACAGCTACCGCACGGCTAATCATCTGTCGGTTCTCACTAGCGTCGGAATAGGATCTCTCTATCCTTTTCCACACTGTCACTGCGCCCAACATTCACGATTTTGAAGCTCATCACAGTCATCCCTTTCCGGATCCTACTCGGAATACCACAGACAAGGTTTAGACTTTTCGGATCTCAGGAATGTTGCCAATTGGTTCTAGCCTCTACCACGAAGGTTCTAATCTCACAGACTCGGTCCGTGGATTAGAGACCCAAGAGAATATACTCCAGCTGTCATCCAATGACTATGTTGAACATCATGTAGACCGCTTGTGGTTGTGATGAGCGGATAATTTATACTCTTTTTGGCATTATTTTTATATAGTTTTTAGTATGTTTTAGTTACTTTTTATTATATTTTTATTAGTTTTCATGCAAAAATCACATTTCTAGACTTTACTATGAGTTTGTGTGTTTTTCTGTAATTTCAGATATTTTCTGGTTGAAATTGAGGAACCTGAGCAAAAATCTGATTCAGAGGCTGAGAAAGGACTGCAGATGCTGTTGGATTCTGACCCTCCTGCACTCGAAGTGGATTTTCTGGAGCTACAGAAGCCCAATTGGCACGCTCTTATTTGCGTTAGAAAGTACACATCTTGGGCTTTCCAGAAATGTATAATAGTTCATACTTTATCCGAGATTTGATGGCCCAAACTGGCGTCTAAACGCCAACCAGAGACCCTTTTCTGGCGTAAAACGCCAGAACTGGCACCATAACTAGAGTTAAACGCCCAAACTGGCATCCAAGCTGGCGTTTAACTCTAGAAATGGCCTATGCACGTGTAAAGCTCAATGCTTAGCCCAAGCACACACCAAGTGGGCCCCGGAAGTGGATTTCTGCACTATCTACACTTAGTTACTTATTTTCTGTAATCCCTAGGAACTAGTTTAGTATAAATAGCACTTTTTACTATTGTATTCTTATAATTTTTCATCTTAGGGTTTGAATAAAATTTGGAGGCTGGCCACACGGCCATGCCTAGACCTTCTTTTCTTATGTATTTTCTATGGTGGAGTTTCTACACCTCATAGATTAAGATGCAGAGCTCTACTGTTCTTCATGAATTAATGCAAGTACTATTGTTTCTCTTTCAATTCACGCCTACTTCATCTCCAAGATATACTCTTGTACTTAATTCAGTTAAGTCAGAATGAAGGGGTGACCCGTGACAATCACCCACTATCTTCGTTACTCGCTTAACCAAGATCCGCGTGCCTGACAACCACAAGCGGTCTACATGATGTTCAACGTAGTCATTGGACGACAGCCAGAGTATATTCTCTTGGGTCTCTAATCCACGATTTGCATTGCCTCTCCTGACAACAGAGTATCTGAATTCGTGAGATTAGAACCTTCGTGGTATAGGCTAGAACCAATTGGCAGCATTCCTGAGATCTGGAAACCTTGTCTGGGGTATTCCGAGTAGGATCTGGGAAGGGATGACTGTGACAAGCTTCAAACTTGCGAATGTTGGGAACAATGACAGTGTGCAAAAGGATAGAGAGATCCTATTCCGACGCTAGTGAGAACTGACAGATGATTAGCTATGCGGTAGCTGTACCTGGTATTTTTCATCCAAGACGAGAAATCCAACAGTTGATTAGCCGTGCAGAAGCCGTACCTGGTATTTTTCATCCGAGGGGATCATACAGCTTGCCATGGAAGGAAGCACGCATGATTGGAGGAAGACAATAGGAAAGCAGAGGTTCAGAAGCAACAAAGCATCTCCAAACGCTTATCTGAAATTCCCACCAATGAATTACATAAGCATCTTATTTTATTTTATATTTTATTTATCTTTTAATTATCAAAACTCATAACCAATTGAATCCGCCTGACTAAGATTTACAAGATGACCATAGCTTGCTTCAAGCCGACAATCTCCGTGGGATCGACATTTACTCATGTAAGGTATTACTTGGACGACTCAGTGCACTTGCTGGTTAGTTGTGCGGAGTTGTGAAAAGTGTGATCACAATTTCGTGCACCAAATTTTTGGCACCGTTGTCGGGGATTGTTTGAGTTTGGACAACTGACGGTTCATCTTTTTGCTTAGATTAGGTAATTTTATTTTATGTTTAAGCTTTTTATTTTTATGATCGAAAAAAATACAAAAAAAATTTTAGTTTTCGAAAAATTCAAAAAAAAAAATATTTTGTTCTTCAGAATTTTTAAGAATGAATTCTAGAGCTTCATGAGATATGTTGAAGCCTGGCTGGCTATTAAGTCATATCTAATCTTTTGGATCGAGGTTTCCACTTTCCATTGTAGAAAGGACATATCTGTATTTGCTATACTGAAGCTTGGCTGGCCATTTGGCCATGTCTAATTCTTTTGGACCGGAGTTTTAGACTAACATTGCACAAATCCTGGAATTCTTATTAAAAATTTTGAATTTCTTTATTTTTTTTTCCAAAATAATTTCGAAAAATATACAAAAAATTTAATAAAATCATAAAAACCAAAAAAATTTTGTGTTTCTTGTTTGAGTCTAGTGTCAAATTTTAAGTTTGTTGTCAATTGCATGTTTTTAATTTTTCTTAGATTTTAAAAAATTTATGCATTGTGTTCTTCTTTGACCTTCAAATTGTTCTTGATGATTTTCCGTATTTGATCTTTAATTTTTCTTGTTTTGTGTCTTTTCTTGTTTTTCATATGCATTTTCAAATTATTAGTGTCTAAACATTAAAAAGTTCTAAGTTTGGTGTCTTGTATATCTTTCTTTTCTTAAAAATTTTCAAAAATATGTTCTTGATGTTCATCTTGACATTCAAAGTGTTCTTGGTGTTCATCTTGACATTCAAAGTGTTCGTACATGCATTATTTATTTTGATCTTAAATTCTTATGTCTTGTGTCATTTTGTTGTTTTTATCTTTCTTCATTAATTCAAAAAAAAAAATCAAAAATAATATCTTTTCCTTATTTTACTCATAAATTTCAAAATTTTGGGTTGACTTAGTAAAAAATTTTCAAAATTTAGTTTTTCTTATTAGTCAAGTCAAAATTTCAAATTTAAAAACTTTATCTTTTCAAATCTTTTTTTCAAAAATCAAATCTTTTTCATTTTTCTTTCATGTTTTCCGAAAATTTTTTAATTAATTTTCAAAATCTTTCTCTTAATTTTATTTCATAATTTTCGAAATTATTGCTAACATTTAATGTTTTGATTCAAAAATTTCAAGTTTGTTACTTTCCTGTTAAGAAAGGTTCAATCTTTAAATTCTAGAATCATATCTTTTAGTTTCTTATTAGTCAAGTCATCAACTTTAATTTTGAAAATCAAATCTTTTTAAATTTCTTTTTCAAATCTTTTTCAAAATAAATTTCAATCATGTCTTTTTCAAAACTTAATTTCAAAATATTTTTCTAACTTCTTATCTTTTCAAAATTTATTTTCAAATCTCTTTCAATTAACCACTTGACTTGTTTGTTTTAATTTTAAAAAGTTTACTATTTCTTATCTTTTTCAAAACCACCTAATTACTTTTTCACTTCTAATTTTTGAAAACAACTAACCACTTTTTCAAAATTCTTTTTAATTAACTAATTGTTTTAAATTCTAATTTTATTTTATTTCTTTTCTTAAATTTCGAATTCTAACTTAATTAATTAAATAAAAATAAAAATATTTTTCTTCTCCCTCCTTTTAAAATTCGAATACTCTCTCTCTCATCTCTTTCTATTTATTTAATTTATTTACTAACACTTCTCTTCTACTCATAATTCGAACCCCCTCCCTCTCTCTGTGTTCGAATTCCTCTTATTCTCTCTCTACCTCATTCTTCTATTCTTCTATTCTTATACTCACATAAAAGAATCTTTATACTGTGACATAGAAGATTCATCTTCTTTTCTATTCTCTTCTTCTTCATATGAGCAGGAACAAGGATAAAGATATTCTTGTTGAAGCTGATCCTAAACCTGAAAGAACTCTGAAGAGGAAGCTAAGAGAAGCTAAAACACAACACTCCGGAGAGGACCTTACAGAAATTTTTGAAAAAGAAGCAGACATGGCAGCCGAACCCAACAACAATGGTGGAGATGCAAGAAAGATGCTCGGTGACTTTACTGCACCAACTTCTGACTTCTATGGAAGAAGCATCTCAATTCCTGCAATTGGAGCAAACAACTTTGAGCTTAAGCCTCAATTAGTTTTTCTAATGCAGCAAAATTGCAAGTTTCATGGACTTTCATTGGAAGATCCTCATCAATTCTTAGCTGAATTCTTGCAAATCTGTGACACTATTAAGACCAATGGGGTTAATCCCGAGGTCTACAGACTTATGCTTTTCAAAATTTATTTTCAAATCTTTTTCAATTAACCACTTGACTTTATTTTAAAAAGTTTACTATTTCTTTTCTTTTTCAAAACCACCTAATTACTTTTCCACTTCTAATTTTCGAAAACAACTAACCACTTTTTCAAAATTCTTTTTAATTAACTAATTATTTTAAATTCTAATTTTATTTTATTTCTTTTCTTAAATTTCGAATTCTAACTTATAATTAAAATAAAAACAAAAATATTTTTCTTTTCTTTTAATTAATATTATTCGAATACTCTCTCTCTCATCTCTTTCTATTTATTTTATTTAATTACTAACACTTTTCTTCTTCTCATAATTCGAATCCCTCTCTCTCTCTTCTCTGTTCGAATTACTCATCTCCTCTCTCTTCTCATTCTTCTATTCTTCTATTCTTATACTCACATAAAGGAATCTCTATACTGTGACATAGAGAATTTCACTATTCTCTTTGTTCTCTTCTTTTTCATATAAGCAGGAACAAGGATAAGGACATTCTTGTTGAAGCTGATCCTGAACTTGAAAGGACTCTGAAGAGGAAGCTAAGAGAAGCTAAAGCACAACACTCTGGAGAGGACCTTACAGAAATTTTTGAAAAAGAAGTAGACATGGCAGCCGAACCCAATAACAATGGTGGAGATGCAAAGAAGATGCTTGGTGACTTTACTACACCAACTTCTGACTTCTATGGAAGAAGCATCTCAATTCCTGTAATTAGAGCAAACAACTTTGAGCTTAAGCCTCAATTAGTTTCTCTAATGCAGCAGAATTGCAATTTTCATGGACTTCCATTGGAAGATCCTCATCAGTTCTTAGCTGAATTCTTGTAAATCTATGATACTGTTAAGACCAATGGGGTTAATCCCGAGGTCTACAGACTTATGCTTTTCCCCTTTGCTGTAAGAGACAGAGCTAGGATATGGTTGGACTCACAACCTAAAGAAAGCCTGAACTCTTGGAAAAATTGGTCAATGCTTTCTTGGCCAAATTCTTTCCACCTCAAAAGATGAAAAAGCTTAGAGTAGAAGTCTAAACCTTCAGACAGAAGGAAGGTGAATCCCTCTATGAAGCTTGGGACAGATACAAGCAATTGATCAGAAGCTGTCCTTCTGACATGCTTTCAGAATGGAGTATGTTATGTATATTCTATGATGGTCTGTCTGAATTGTCCAAGATGTCATTGGACCACTCTGCTGGTGGATCTCTTCATCTGAAGAAAATGCCTACAGAAGCCCAGGAACTCATTGAGATGGTTGCAAATAACCAGTTCATGTATACTTCTAAAAGAAATCCTGTGAATAATGGGATGACTCAGAAGAAAGGAGTTCTTGAGATTGATACTCTGAATGCCATATTGGATCAGAATAAAATATTGACTCAGCAAGTCAATATGATTTCTCAGAATCTGACTGGAATGCAAGCTGCATCCGGCAGTGCTAAAGAAGCCTCCTCTAAAGGAGAAGCTTATGACCCTGAGAATCCTACAATGGAAGAGGTGAATTACATGGGAGAATCCTATGGAAACACTTACAATCCTTCATGGAGGAATCATCCTAATTTCTCATAGAAGGATCAGCAGAAGCCTAATCAAGGCTTTAATAAAAATAATGGTGGGAGAAATTAGTTTGGCAATAGCAAGCATTTTCCATCATCTTCTGAGCAACAGACAGAGAATTCTAAGCAGAGCCTCTCTGACTTAGCAACCATAGTCTCTGATCTATCTAAGACCACTCTCAGTTTCATGACTGAAACAATGTCCTCCATCAGAAATTTGGAGGCACAAGTGGATCAGCTAAGTAAAAGAGTTACTGAAATCCCTCCTAGTACTCTCCCAAGCAATACAGAAGAGAATTCAAAAAGAGAGTGCAAGGCCATCAATATACCCAAAGTGGCCGAACCTATAGAGAAGGAAGAGGCAGTGATTTCCAGTGAGGAAGACCTCAATGGACATCCACTAACCAATAAGGAGTTCCCTATTGAGGAACCAAAAGAATCTGAGGCTCATACAGAGACCATAGAGATTTCACTGAACTTACTATTGCCATTCATAAGCTCTGATGAGTATTTCTCCTCTGAAGATGATGAAGATATTGTTGAAGAGCAAGTTGCTCAGTATCTAGGAGCAATCATGAAGTTGAATGCCAAGTTATTTGGTAATGAGACTTGGGAGGATGAACCTCCATTGCTCATCAATGAACTGAATGCTTTGGTTCAACTGAAATTACCTCAGAAGAAACTGGATCCCAGAAAGTTCTTAATACCTTGTACCATAGGCACCATGACCTTTGAGAAGGCTCTATGTGACCTTGGGTTAGGAATAACCCTCATGCCACTCTCTGTAATGGAGAAACTAGGGATCTTTGAGGTACAAGCTGCAAGAATCTCATTAGAGATGACAGACAAATCAATGAAACAGGCTTATGGACTTATAGAGGATGTCTTAGTGAAGGTTGAAGACCTGTACATCCCTGCTGACTTCATAATCCTAGACACTGGGAAGGATGAGGATGAATCTATCATCCTTGAAAGACTCCTCCTAGCCACAGCAAGGGTTGTGATTCATGCGGACAGAGGAGAGTTAGTCCTTCAATTGAATGAGGATTACCTTGTGTTTAAGGCTCAAGGATCTTCTTCTGTAACCATGGAGAGGAAGCATAAAAAGCTTCTCTCAATACAGAGTCAAACAGAGCCCCCACACTCAACTTCTAAGTTTGGTGTTGGGAGGCCACCATTAAGCTCTGAGTCTCTGTGAAGCTCTCTAAGAGCTCACTGTCAAGCTATTGACATTAAAAAAAAATGCTTATTGGGAGGCAACCCAATGTTATTTAATTATATTTATTTTATAGACATTTATTTTCCATTGTTATGTTATGTTTTTTTTAGGTTGATGATCATGTAGAATCATAAAAACAACTGCAGAATTAAAGCGAAATCAAAAACAGCATAAAAAAAACAGCACGCCATGGAGGACAAGCTTACTGGCGTTTAAACGCCAGTAAGGATAGCAGAATGGGCGTTCAGAAAAATGTCCAGTAAAGAAGGATTCTTGGCGTTTAACGCCAGCCAGGGTATCTGGCTGGGCGTTAAACGCCCAAATAGGCAGTCAAGTGGGCGTTAAATGCCAGAATAGATAGCATTCTGGGCGTTTAACGCCAGGATGACACAAGGGAGGTAATTTTGTTTCCAATTCGATTTTTTTTCAATTTTTCATATTTTAATTCATAATTTTTTGCATCAAACATATTTTAAATATTCATATTTCAATTTCTATTTTCAAATATTAATAATCTTTCCAATTCTTTTTAATTCTCTTTTTAATTCTTTTCAATTCCTTTCAAAACGTTTTCAAAACTTACATATCTTTTCAAATTCTTTTCAACTCTTTTTAATTTTTCTTGTATACAGTAATAAGTTTTCAAAATTAATTGCATCATTCTTCTTCTACTTCCTTCTATCTTATTTTGCTCGAGGACGAGCAAACCTTTTAAGTTTGGTGTGGAAAAAGTTTTGCTTTTTGTTTTTCCATAACCATTAATGGCACCTAAGGCCGGAGAAACCTCTAGGAAGAGGAAAGGGAAGGCAGTTGCTTCCAACTCTGAGTCATGGGAGATGGAGAGATTCATCTCAAAAGCCCATCACTAGAAAGAGGATGGAGCAAACAAGAGAACCCACTCATGGACCTCAAAAAGAGCCATGAGGGAAGAGCAACAAAGGCAAGGAAGAGATATTGAGGAGCTAAAGCACTCCATAGGATCTTCAAGAGGAAGAACTAGCCACCGTCACTAAGGTGGACCCATTCTTTAATTTTCTTATTCTTATTTTTCTGTTTTTTGTTTCTATGCTTTACGTTTTATCTATGTTTGTGTCTTTATTACATGATCATCAGTGTCTAGTGTCTATGTCTTAAAGCTATGAATAATTCCATGAATCTATCACCTTTCTTAAATGAAAAATGTTTTCTGAAAAAGAAAAAGAAGTACATGAATTTCGAATTCTATCTTGAAAATAGTTTAATTATTTTGATGTGGTGATAATATTTTTTGTTTTCTGAATGAATGCTTGAACAGTGCATATTTTTTATAGTGAAGTTTATGAATGTTAAAATTGTTGGCTCTTGAAAGAATAATGAAAAAAAAAAGAAATGTTATTAATAATCTGAAAAATCATAAAATTGATTCTTGAAGCAAGAAAAAGCAGTGAAAAACACAAAGCTTGCAAAAAAAAGAAGGGCGAAAAATAAAGAAAAAGAAAGAAAAAGAAAAAGCAAGCAGAAAAAGCCAATAACCCTTTAAACTAAAAGGCAAGGGTAAAAATGATCCAAGGCTTTGAGCATTAATGGATAGGAGGGCTCAAAGGAATAAAATCATGGCCTAAGCGGCTAAATCAAGTTGTCCCTAACCATGTGCTTGTGGCGTGAAGGTGTCAAGTGAAAAGCTTGAGACTGAGCGGTTAAAGTCGTGGTCCAAAGTAAAAAGAGTGTGCTTAAGAGCTCTGGACACCTCTAACTGGGGACTCTAGCAAAGCTGAGTCACAATCTGAAAAGGTTCACCCAGTTATGTGTCTATGGCATTTATGTATTTGATGGTAATACCGGAAAACAAAATGCTTAGGGTCACGGCCAAGACTCATAAAGTAGCTGTATTCAAGAATCAACATACTGAACTAGGAGAATCAATAACACTATCTGAATTCTGAGTTCCTATGGATGCTAATCATTCTGAACTTCAAAGGATAAAGTGAGATGCCAAAACTGTTCAGAGGTAAAAAGCTACTAGTCCCGCTCATCTAATTAAAACTAATCTTCATTGATAATTTTGGAATTTATTGTATTTTCTTTTCTTTTTATCCTATTTTGTTTTTAGTTGCTTGGGGACAAGCAACAATTTAAGTTTGGTGTTGTGATGAGCGGATAATTTATACCCTTTTTGGCATTGTTTTTACAAAGTTTTTAGTATGTTTTAGCTACTTTTTATTATATTTTTATTAGTTTTCATGAAAAAATTACATTTCTGGACTTTACTATGAGTTTTTGTGTTCTGTAATTTCAGATATTTTCTGGCTGAAATTGAGGGACCTGAGCAAAAATCTGATTCAGAGGCATAGAAAGGACTGCAGATGCTGTTGGATTCTGACCCTCCTACACTAGAAGTAGATTTTCTGGAGCTACAGAAGCCTAATTGGCGTGCTCTCAATTGCTTTGGAAAGTAGACATCTTGGGCTTTCCAGAAATAATAATAGTCCATAACTTACCAGAGATTTGATGGCCCAAACTGGCATCTAAATGCCAACCAGAGACCCTTTTCTGGCGTAAAACGCCAGAACTGGCACTAGAACTGGAGTTAAACACCCAAACTGGCATCCAAGCTGACGTTTAACTCTAGAAATGGCCTATGCATGTGTAAAGCTCAATGCTCAGCCCAAGCACACACCAAGTGGGCCCCAGAGGTGGATTTCTGCACTATCTGCACTTAGTTACTTATTTTCTGTAATCCCTAGTAACTAGTTTAGTATAAATAGCATTTTTTATTATTGTATTCGTATACTTTTTCATCTTAGGGTTGGAATACCATTTAGAGGCTAGCCACACGGCCATGCCTAAACCTTATTTTCTTATGTATTTTCTACGGCGGAGTTTCTACACCTCATAGATTAAGTTGCGGAGCTCTGCTGTTCTTCATGAATTAATGCAAGTACTATTATTTCTTTTTCAATTCACGCCTACTTCTTCTCCAAGATACACTCTTGTACTTAATTCAGTTAAGTCAGAATGAAGGGGTGACCCGTAACAATCACCCACTATCTTCGTTACTCACTTTGCCAAGATCCGCGTGCCTGACAACCACAAGCGGTCTACATGATGTTCAACGTAGTCATTGAACGATGGCTGGAGTATATTCTCTTGGGTCTCTAATCCACGATTTGCATTGCCTCTCCTGACAATAGAGCATCCAATCCGTGAGATAAGAACCTTTGTGGTATAGGCTAGAACCAATTGGCAGCATTCCTGAGATCCGGAAAGTCTAAATTTTGTCTGTGGTATTCCGAGTAGGATCTAGGAAGGGATGACTGTGACGAGCTTCAAACTTGTGAGTGTTGGGCACAGTGATAGTGTGCAAAAGGATAGAGAGATTCTATTCCGACGCTAGTGAGAACCGACAGATGATTAGCCGTGCGGTAGCTGTACCTGGTATTTTTCATCCGAGACGAGAAATCCGACAGTTGATTAGCCGTGTAGAAGCCATACCTGGTATTTTTCATCCGAGAGGATCATACAGCTTGCCATGGAAGGGAGCACGCATGATTGGAGGAAGACAATAGGAAAGCAGAGGTTCAGAAGCAACAAAGTATCTCCAAACGCTTATCTAAAATTCCCACCAATGAATTACATAAGTATCTTATTTTATTTTATGTTTTATTTATCTTTTAATTATCAAAACTCATAACCAATTGAATCCGCCTGACTAAGATTTACAGGATGACCATAGCTTGCTTCAAGCCGACAATCTCCGTGGGATCGACCCTTACTCACGTAAGGTATTACTTGGACGATTCAGTGCACTTGCTGGTTAGTTGTGTGGAGTTGTGAAAAGTGTGATCACAATTTCGTGCACCAAGTTGTCAGGCACACGGATCTTGGCTAAGCGAGTAACGAAGATAGTGGATGATTGTCACGGGTCACCCCTTCATTCTCTCTTAACTGAATTAAGTATGAGAGTATATCTTGGAGAAGAAGTAAGCGTGAATTGAAAGAGAAATAATAGTACTTGCATTAATTCATGAAGAACAGCAGAGCTCCGCACCTTAATCTATGAGGTGTAGAAACGCCACCGTAGATAATACATAAGAGAAAAAGGTCTAGGCATGGCCGAATGGCCAGCCTCCGAATGTAACATAAGATGATCCAAGTCTAATGACTAAACGTCCAGAGATATGTGAATACAATAGTAAAAAGTGCTATTTATACTAAACTAGTTACTAGGGATTACAGAAAATAAGTAACTAAGTGCAGATAGTGCAGAAATTCACTTTCGGAGCCCACTTGGGGTGTGGTTGGGCTGAGCATTGAGCTTTACATGTGCATAGGCCATTTCTAGAGTTAAATGCCAGCTTGGATGCCAGTTTGGGCATTTAACTCCAGTTCTGGTGCCAGTTTTGGCGTTTTACACCAGAAAAGGGTCTCTGGTTGGCGTTTAAACGCTAGTTTGGGCCATCAAATCTCTGGAAAAGTATGGACTATTAACATTGCTGGAAAGCCCAAGATGTCTACTTTCTAACGCAATTGAGAGCGCGCCAATTGGGCTTCTATAGCTCCAGAAAATTCACTTCGAGTGCAGGAGGGTCAGAATCCAACAGCATTTGCAGTCCTTTCTCAACCTCTGAATCAGACTTTTGCTCAGGTCCCTCAATTTCAGCCAGAAAATACCTGAAATTACAAAAAAATACACAAACTCATAGTAAAGTCCAGAAATATGATTTTTGCATAAAAACTAATAAAATATAATAAAAAGTAACTAAAACATATTAAAAACTATGTAAAAACAATGCCAAAAAGGGTATAAATTGTCCGCTCATCACAACACCAAACATAAATTGTTGTGATGAGCGGATAATTTATACGCTTTTTGGCATTGTTTTTAGGTAGTTTTTAATATGTTTTAGTTACTTTTTATTATATTTTTATTAGTTTTTAAATAAAAATCATATTTCTGGATTTTACTATGAGTTTGTGTATTTTTCTGTACTTTTAGGTATTTTCTGGCTGAAATTGAGGGAGTTGAGCAAAAATCTGATTCAGGCTGAAAAAGGACTCCTGATGCTGTTGGATTTTGACCTCTCTGCATTCGGAATGAATTTTCTGGAGCTACAAGAGTCCAATTGACGCGTTTTCAATTGGGTTGGAAAGTAGACATCCAGGGCTTTCCATCAATATATAATAGTCCATACTTTACTCAAGGATAGACGAAGTAAACTGGCATTCAACGCCAGTTCCATGTTGCAGTCTGGGGTTCAGCGCCAGAAACAGGTTACAAGTTGGAGTTCAACGCCAGAAACAGGTTACAACCTGACGTTCAACTCCAGAAACAGCCCAGGCACGTGAGAAGCTTAAGTCTCAGCCCCAGCACACACCAAGTGGGCCCCAGAAGTAGATTTTTGCACTATCCATCTTAGTTTACTCATTTTCTGTAAACCTAGGTTACTAGTTTAGTATTTAAACAACTTTTAGAAACTTATTTGGTGCCTCATGACATTTTTAGATCTGAACTTTATACTTTTTGACGGCATGAGTCTCTAAACTCCATTGTTGGGGGTGAGGAGCTCTGCAGCGTCTCGATGAATTAATGCAATTATTTCTGTTTTCCATTCAAACACGCTTGTTCCTATATCTAAGATGTTCATTCGCGCTTCACTATGAAGAAGGTGATGATCCGTGACACTCATCACCTTCCTCAATCCATGAACGTGTGCCTGACAACCACCTCCGTTCTACATCAGATTGAATGAGTATCTCTTAGATTTCTTAATCAGAATCTTCGTGGTATAAGCTAAGATTGATGGCGGCGTTCATGAGAATCCGAAAAGTCTAAACCTTGTTTGTGGTATTCCGAGTAGGATTCAAGGATTGAATGGCTGTGACGAGCTTCAAACTCGCGATCGTTGAGCGTAGTAACAGACGCAAAAGGATCAATGGATCTTATTCCGACATGATCGAGGACCAACAGATGATTAGCCGTGTTGTGACAGAGCATTTGGACCATTTTCACTGAGAGGATGGGAAGTAGCCATTGACAACGGTGACATCCTACATACAGCTTGCCATGGAAGGAGCCTTGCGTGTGTGAAGAGGAGTACAAGAGAAAAGCTGAAATAAAGAGGACAAAGCATCTCCAAAACTCCAACATATTCTCCATTATTGAGTAACAAGTATTTATTTTATGCCCTTTGACTTTTTACAATTAAAACTAAAAATTATTATTGATATTATATCCTGACTAAGAGTTACAAGATAACCATAGCTTGCTTCAAGCCAACAATCTCCGTGGGATTCGACCCTTACTCACGTAAGGTATTACTTGGACGACCCAGTGCAGTTGCTGGTTAGTTGTGCGAATTTGTAAGAAATAGTAATATTGACATTGACATATACAAATTTGTGCACCAAGTTTTTGGCGCCGTTGCCAGGGATTGTTCGAGTTTGGATAACTGACGGTTTATTTTGTTGCTTAGATCAGGAAAAATTTTTCTTTTTGGTTTAGAATCTTCTATTATTATTTTTGGTTAAAAATTTGAAATCCTTATTTTATTTTTCTAAATTATTTTCAAAAATTTTTCTTTAAACCAATAACTTCTTGATTTAGTCTTTTGTTGAGTTTAGTTTCATAATTTAAGTTTGGTGTCAATTGCATGATTTTATTTTTCTTTCAATTTTTCGAATTATATGTTCTTAGTTCTTTCTTAATCTTCAAGTTGTTCTTGTTTATTTTTCTTGTTTGATCTTTAGTTTTTCTTGTTTTGTGATTTTTCTTGTTTTTCTTGTGCATTCTATAATTATTGGTATCTAAAAAAAAATATAAAAAAATATATTTTTATACATTAAACACCTTGTTAAAACACGTTAAATTTATAACTCAATTGACTAGAGCGTTGTGTCTATGTTCTTGTGAATAGTTGCTCCTTTGAGTCTTTCTTTCTAAAATCTTTTCAAAAATAATTTTTCTTTAATTAAATCTTGTGTCAAGTTTTAAGTTTGGTGTTTTCTTGTTAGTTCTTATTTAATTTTCGAAAATTAGTTTTTGGTTTTCTAAAAAAATTTAAGTTTGGTGTTCTTTTTTTATGTTCTTGAGTCCTTTGAGTCTTTGACTTTTTGTTCTTCATGTTCTTGTGAATCTTCAAGGTGTTCTTGAGTCTTTCTTGTGTTTTGATCTTAAAATTTTTAAGTTTGGTGTTCCTTGGTATTTTTCCTCCAAATTTTCGAAAATAAGGAGTATTAGATCTAAAAATTTTAAGTTTTGTGTCTTTTTATTGTTTTTCTCTTTCCTCATTGAATTCAAAAATATCTTTTTCCTTTATTTTAATTGATTTTTTGAATTTTTCTTTTAAAAATTCAGATTTTATTTTAAAATTTCTATTTTATCTTATCTTAGTTTTAAAAATTTCAAAATTCAAATTTCTTTAAAAAAAAATCATATCTTTTTCAAAATTTTATCTTATCTTATTTCAAATTTCAAATTTTAACTTTCAAAATTTCAAAATTCAAATTTCAAAATTTTAAATTCAAAATCTAATTTTCAAATTTAAAAATCAAATCTTTTCAAAATTTAAATCTTTTTCAAATCCTTATCTTATATTGTTGACTTTTTCGAAAATTCAAAATTCAATTTTCAAATTCCAACTTTCAAATTTCAAATTTCAAATTTCAAAATTTAATTTTTAAATTTCAAATTTAAATTTTAAAACTTTTTAATTTAAATTCCTGATCTTCTCTTACCTAGCTTATCTTATCTTTTCTAATCTCAAATCTGAAAATCAAATCTTTTTCATATGTTTTCTTTTTTTTATTTTATTTTCTTACAAGTATCTTTAATTTTAAGACATATCTTTTTCAAAACTTCCTAACCAATTTTTCTCTCTTCATTTTTTCGAAAATCCTCACACATATCTTTTTCAAATTTTTTAATTAATTAATTTAGTTTTCAATTTTATTTTATTTTATTTATTTCTTTTTCTTCTAATTTTTGAAAATATAGTCAATTTTTCATTTATTTTATTTTATTTAATTTTAATTTCGGTTTTCAAAAAAAAAATATATTTGCAATCCGCATCATCTCCCTTTCTCCATCATGGACATAAGTGGAAATGAACAGTCCAGAAGGACTCTGGGGTCATATGCTAACCCCACTACTGCTTCATATGGGAGTAGTATCTGTATACCCTCCATCAGAGTCAGTAGTTTTGAGCTGAATCCTCAGCTCATTATCATGGTGCAGTAAAGTTGCCAGTATTCCGGTCTTCCACAGGAAGAACCTACAAAGTTTCTAGCACAGTTTTTACAAATTGCTGACACAGAACATGATAAGGAAGTAGATCAGGATGTCTACAGATTATTACTGTTTCCATTTGCTGTAAAAGACCAAGCTAAGAGGTGGTTAAATAACCAACCTAAGGCTAGCATAAGGACATGGAAACAGCTGTCAGAAAAATTCCTGAATCAATACTTCTCTCCAAAACGGATGACACAGCTAAGGCTGGATATCCAAGGCTTTAAACAAGGAGATAATGAATCTCTTTATGATGCCTGGGAGAGATACAGAGAGATGCTAAGAAAATGCCCCTCTGAAATGTTTTCAGAATGGGTGCAGTTAGACATCTTCTATTATGGGCTTAGAGAGAAAGCTCAGATTTCTCTAGACCACTCAGCTGGTGGATCTATACATATGAGAAAGACAATTAAAGAAGCTCAAGAGCTCATTGATACAGTTGCCAGAAATTAGCATCTGTACCTAAGTAGTGAATCTTCCATGAAAGAAGAGGCTAAAACAGTAACTGCTAAACTCAGTCCTGCAGAACAAATTATTGAATTCAATCAGCAATTAGACTTTCTAACAAAACAGCTGGCCGAATTCAAGGAGATACTACAAGACACAAGAATGGCTAATATGAATATAAAAGTACAGTTGAAGCAAACAGAACAGCAGTTATCAAAACAAATAACAGAAGAGTGCCAAGCAGTTCAATTAAGAAGTGGAAAAACATTAAATACCTCACTTCAAGGCAGCAGGAAGCCAAGAAATGAACAAACTGCTATCCAAAATCCTTCTGAGGACAGTAAGAGCCCAGAGAGGAATAACTCTGGCATTCAAACGCCAGAAACAGGCAAGGAGTAAGCGTCAAACACCTAATGGAAGCTCAGTTCTGGTGTTCAAATGCCAGGAACAAGTAAGGAGTTGGCATCCAACGCCAATCCAGCTTCTAACCCTGGCTTTCAAATGCCATTGAGGGATCAAATACCTGCAAGTGCTGATAATAAATCCCTCAAGAAGGCTTCTCAACCTGCCTCTGTAGGAAATAAACCTGCAGCAACTAAGGTTGATGAATACAAAGCCAAGATGCCTTATCCTCAAAAATTCCGCAAAGAGGAGCAGGATAAGCAATTTGCCCGCTTTGCAGACTATCTCAGGACTCTTGAAATAAAGATTCCGTTTGCAGAGGCACTTGAGCAAATACCCTCTTATGCCAAGTTCATGAAAGATATCTTGAGTCATAAGAAGGATTAGAGAGAAACTGAAAGAGTTCTCCTCACTGAAGAATGCAGTGCAGTCATTCTGAAAAGCTTCACAGAAAAGCTTAAAGATCCCGGGAGCTTTATGATACCATGCATATTAGAGGGTAACTGCACCAAGACAGCTCTATGTGATCTTGGGGCAAGCATCAACCTAATCCCTGCATCCACTATCAGAAAGCTTGGCTTGACTGAAGAGGTCAAACCAACCCGGATCTGTCTTCAACTTGCTGATGGCTCCATTAAATATCTATCAGGCATAATTGAGGACATGATTGTCAAAGTTGGGCCATTTGCCTTCCCTACTGACTTTGTAGTGCTGGAAATGGAGGAGCACAAGAGTGCAACTCTCATTCTAGGAAGACCATTCCTAGCAACTGGACGAACCCTCATTGACGTCCAAAAAGGGGAGATAACCCTGAGAGTCAATGAGGATGAGTTTAAGTTGAATATTGTCAAAGCTATGTAACATCCAGACATATCAGACGACTGCCTAGGCGTTGATATTATTGACTCCCTGGTGGAAGAGGTCAATATGACTGAGAGTCTCAAATCAGAGCTAGAGGACATTTTTTAAAGATGTTCAGCCTGATCTGGAGGAACCAGAGGAAATAAAAGAACCTCTGAAAACTCCTCAGGAAGAGGAGAAACCTCCTAAACCCGAGCTCAAACCACTACCACCATCCTTGAGATTTGCATTTCTAGGAGAAGGTGACACTTTTCCTGTAATTATAAGCTCTGCTTTAGGGCCACAGGAAGAGAAAGCACTAATTCAGGTGCTAAGGACACACAGGACAACTCTTGGGTGGTCCATAAGTGATCTTAAGGGCATTAGCCTAGCCAGATGCATATACAAGATCCTATTGGAGGATGATGCTAAGCCAGTGGTTTGACCACAGAGGCGGCTAAATCCCGCCATGAAGGAGGTGGTGCAGAAAGAGGTCACTAAGTTACTAGAGGCTGGGATTATCTATCCTATTTCTGATAGCCCTTGGGTGAGCTCTGTCCATGTTGTCCCTAAGAAGGGAGGAATGACAGTGGTTCATAATGAAAAGAATGAACTGGTTCCCACAAGAACAGTTACAGGGTGGCGTATGTGTATTGACTATAGAAGGCTCAATACAGCCACCAGGAAGGATCATTTTCCTTTACCATTCATAGACCAGATGCTAGAGAGACTAGCCGGTCATGAATATTACTACTTTTTGGATGGCTATTCAGGTTACAACCAAATTGCAGTAGATCCACAAGACCAAGAGAAAACAGCATTCACATGTCCTTCTGGAGTGTTTGCCTATAGAAGGATGCCTTTTGGTCTGTGTAATGCACCTGTAACCTTTCAGAGGTGCATGCTCTCTATCTTCTCTGATATGATAGAGAAGTTTTTGGAAGTCTTCATGGATGACTTTTCAGTATTTGGAGACTCATTCAGCTCCTGCCTTAACCATTTAGCACTTGTTCTGAAAAGATGCCAAGAGACCAACCTAGTTTTAAACTGGGAAAAATGTCACTTTATGGTGACTGAAGGGATTGTCCTTGGGCATAAAATTTCAAACAAGGGAATAGAGGTGGATCAAGCTAAAGTTAAAGTAATTGAAAAATTACCACCACCTGCCAATGTTAAGGCAATCAGAAGCATTCTGGGGCATGCAGGATTCTATAGGAGGTTCATAAAGGATTTTTCAAAAATTGCAAAACCTCTGAGCAATCTGCTAGCTGCTGACACGCCATTTGTGTTTGACACAGAGTGTCTGCAGGCGTTTGAGACCCTGAAAGCTAAGCTGGTCACAGCACCAGTTATTTCTGCACCAGACTGGACATTACCATTCGAACTAATGTGTGATGCCAGTGACCTTACCATTAGTGCAGTATTAGGACAGAGGCATAACAAGCTTTTGCATGTCATTTATTATACTAGCAGTGTCTTAAATAATGCCCAGAAAAATTACACAACCACAGAAAAAGAATTACTTGCAGTGGTTTATGTCATTGACAAGTTTAGATCATACTTAGTAGGATCAAAAGTGATTGTGTACACAGACCATGCTGCTCTTAAATATCTACTCACAAAGCAGGATTCAAAGTCTAGGCTCATAAGATGGGTGTTGCTTCTGCAAGAGTTTGATATAGAAATAAGAGACAGAAAAGGGACAGAGAATCAAGTAGCTGATCACCTGTCCCGGATAGAACCAGTAGCAGGAGCATCCCTCCCTCCTACTGAGATCTCTGAAACCTTTTCGGATGAGCAATTGTTTGCTATTCAGGAAGCTCCATGGTTTGCAGACATTGCAAACTATAAGACTCAAGGTTCTCCTTTTGTAACCATGGAGAGGAAGTATGAAAAGTTTCTCTCACTGCAAAGTCAACCCAAGCCCCCACAGTCAAACTCTAAGTTTGGTGTTGGGAGGCCACAACCAAACTCTAAGTTTGGTGTTGAACCCCCACATTCAAACTCTAAGTTTGGTGTTAGGAGGTCCCAACCTTGCTCTGATTATCTGTGAGGCTCCATGAGAGCTCACTGTCAAGCTATTGACATTAAAGAAGCGCTTGTTGGGAGGCAACCCAATGTTATTTAATTATATCTAGTTATTTTCCATTGCTATTTTATGTTTTCTTTAGGTTGATGATCAGGTGAAGTCACAAAAACTACTGAAAAGGCAAAAACAGAATGAAAAACAGTATTAAAAATAGCACACCCTGGAGGAGGAGCATTCTGGCATTTAAACGCCAGAAACAAGCATCAACCTGGTGTTAAACGCCAGAAACAGGCTACATTTGGGCGTTTAACGCCAGAAACAGGCAGCAATCTGACGTTAAACGCCAGGATTGCACTGCAGGGGCGTTTACACGGCTAATAGGAGCAGGGATGATACATCCTTGACCCCTCTGGATCTGTGGACCCACAGGATCTATGGACCCCACAGGATCTCCACCTACGTCACCATTCAAATTCAAACCATTCCCCTCCCAAACCCACCCATTCACACACCTCCATCTCCTCCATCTTCTCCACTTCTTTCTTCTTTTGCTCGAGGACGAGCAAACCTTTTAATTTTGGTGTGGTAAAAGTATTGCTTTTTGTTTTTCCATAATTTAGTGGTAGAGCAATTGACTGCAGATCAAAGAGCTATGAGGGAGGAGCAACAAAGGCAAGGAAGAGATATAGAGAAGCTCAAGAGCACCATTGGTTCTTCAAGAAGAGGAAGACGCCACCCTCATTAAGGTGGACCCATTCCTTAATCTCCTTGTTCTTATTTTTCTGTTTTTTGTTTACTATGCTTCATGTTTAATTATGTTTGTGTCTTTACTATATGATCACTAGTATCTAAGTGTCTATGTCTTAAAGATATGAATGTCCTATGAATCCATCATCTTTCTTAAATGAAAATTGTTTTTTGAAAAAGAAAAAGAAGTACATGAATTTCGAATTTTAAAATAGTTTAATTATTTTGATGTGGTGGCAATACTTTTTATTTTCTGAATGAATGCTTGAACAGTGCATATGTCTTGTGAATTTGTTGTTTATGAATGTTAAAATTGTTGGCTCTTGAAAGAATGATGAAAAAGGAGAAATATTATTTGATAATCTGAAAAATCATAAAAATGATTCTTGAAGCAAGAAAAAGCAGTGAAGAACAAAGCTTGCAGAAAAAAATGCAAAAAAAATAATACAAAAAAAAAAAGAAAGAGCATGAAAAAGAAAAAGCAAGTAGAAAAAGTCAAAAGCTCTTTAAACCAAAAGGCAAGAGCAAAAAAGCCAATAGCCCTTAAAACCAAAAGGCAAGGGTAATAAAAAGGATCCAAGGCTTTGAGCATCAGTGGATAGGAGGGCCTAAAGGAATAAAATCCTGGCCTAAGCGGATAAACCAAGCTGTCCCTAACCATGTGCTTGTGGCGTGAAGGTGTCAAGTGAAAACTTGAGACTGAGCGGTTAAAGTCGAGGTCCAAAGCAAAAACAGAGTGTGCTTAAGAACCCTGGACACCTCTAATTGGGGACTTTAGCAAAGCTGAGTCACAATCTAAAAAGGTTCACCCAGTTATGTGTCTGTGGCATGTATGTATCCGGTGGTAATACTGGAAAACAGAGTGCTTAGGGCCACGGCCAAGACTCATAAAGTAGCTGTATTCAAGAATCAACATACTAAACTAGGAGAATCAATAACACTATCTGAATTCTGAGTTCCTATAGATACCAATCATTCTGAACTTCAAAGGATAAAGTGAGATGCCAAAACTGTTCAGAAGCAAAAAGCTAACAGCCCCGCTCATCTAACTAAGACTGATCTTCATAGATGTTTTTGGAATTCATTGTAAATTCTCTTCTTTTTATCCTACTTTGTTTTTAGTTGCTTGGGGACAAGCAACAATTTAATTTTGGTGTTGTGATGAGCGGATAATTTATACGCTTTTTGGCATTATTTTTAGGTAGTTTTTAATATGTTTTAGTCACTTTTTATTATATTTTTATTAGTTTTTAAATAAAAATTATATTTCTGGACTTTACTATGAGTTTGTATGTTTTTCTGTAATTTCAGGTATTTTCTGGCTGAAATTGAGGGAGCTGAGCAAAAATCTGATTCAGGCTAAAAAAGGACTGCTGATACTCTTGGATTCTGACCTCTCTTCACTCGGAATACATTTTCTGGAGCTACAAGAGTCCAATTGACGCGATTTCAATTGGGTTGGAAAGTAGACATCCAGGGCTTTCCATCAATATATAATAGTCCATACTTTGCTCAAGGATAAATGACGTAAACTGGCATTCAACGCCAGTTCCATGTTGCAGTCTGGCGTTCAGCGCCAGAAACAGGTTACAAGTTGGAGTTCAACGCCAGAAACAGGTTACAACCTGGCGTTCAACTCCAGAAATAGCCCAGGCATGTGAGAAGCTTAAGTCTCAGCCTCAGCACACACCAAGTGGGTCCCATAAGTGGATTTTTGCACTATCCATCTTAGTTTACTCATTTTCTGTAAACCTAGGTTACTAGTTTAGTATTTAAACAACTTTTAGAAACTTATTTGGTACCTCATGATATTTTTAGATCTGAACTTTATACTTTTTGACAGCATGAGTCTCTAAACTCCATTGTTGGGGGTGAGGAGCTCTGCAGCGTCTCGATGAATTAATGCAATTATTTCTATTTTCCATTCAAACACGCTTGTTCCTATCTAAGATGTTCATTCGCGCTTCACTATGAAGAAGGTGATGATCCGTGACACTCATCACCTTCCTCAATCCATGAACGTGTGCCTGACAACCACCTCCATTCTACATCAGATTGAATGAGTATCTCTTAGATTTCTTAATCAGAATCTTCGTGGTATAAGCTAGGATTGATGGCGGTGTTCATGAGAATCCGGAAAGTCTAAACCTTGTCTGTGGTATTCCGAGTAGGATTCAAGGATTGAATGGCTGTGACGAGCTTTAAACTCGCGATTATTGAGCGTAGTGACAGACGCAAAAGGATCAATGGATCTTATTCCGACATGATCGAGGACCAACAGATGATTAGCCGTGCTGTTATAGAGCATTTGGACCATTTTCACTGAGAGGATGGGAAGTAGCCATTGACAACGGTGACACCCTACATACAGCTTGCCATGGAAGGAGCCTTGCGTGTGTGAAGAGGAGTACAAGAGAAAAGCTGAAATAAAGAGGACAAAGCATCTCCAAAACTCCAACATATTCTCTATTATTGAGTAACAAGTATTTATTTTATGCCCTTTGACTTTTTACAATTAAAACTAAAAATTATTATTGATATTATATCTTGACTAAGAGTTACAAGATAACCATAGGTTGCTTCAAGCCAACAATCTCCGTGGGATTCGACCCTTACTCACGTAAGGTATTACTTGGACGACCCAGTGCACTTGCTGGTTAGTTGTGCGAATTTGTAAGAAATAGTAAGATTGACATTGACATATACAAATTTGTGCACCATGTTGCTTGTCCCTAAGTAACTAAAAACAAAATAGGATAAAATGAAGAGAATATACAATAAATTTCAAAATATAAATGAAGCTTAGTTCCAATTAGATGAGCGGGACTAGTAGCTTTTTGCTTTTGAACAGTTTTGGCATCTCACTTTATCCTTTGAAGTTCAGAATGATTAGCATCCATAGGAACTCAGAATTCAGATAGTGTTATTGATTCTCCTAGTTTAGTATGTTGATTCTTGAACACAGCTACTTTATGAGTCTTGGCCGTGACCGTAAGCATTTTGTTTTCCAGTATTACAACCGGATACATAAATGCCACAGACACATAACTGGGTGAAGCTTTTCAGATTGTGACTCAGCTTTGCTAGAGTCCCCAGTTAGAGGTGCCCAGAGCTCTTAAGCACACTCTTTTTGCTTTGGACCACGACTTTAACCGCTCAGTCTCAAGCTTTTCACTTGACACCTTCACGCCACAAGCACATGGTTAGGGACAACTTGATTTAGCCGCTTAGGCCATGATTTTATTCCTTTGGGCCCTCCTATCCATTAATTCTCAAAGCCTTGGATCATTTTTTTCCTTGCCTTTTAGTTTAAAGGGTTACTGGCTTTTTCTGCTTGCCTTTTTTTTTTCTTTTTTCTATTTTTTCGCAAGCTTTGCTTTTCACTACTTTTTCTTGCTTCAAGAATCAATTTCATGATTTTTTAGACTATCAATAACATTTCTCTTTTTTCATTATTCTTTCAAGAGCCAACAATTTTAACATTCATAAACTTCACTATAAAAAATATGCATTGTTCAAGCATTCATTCAGAAAACAAAAAGTATTGCCACCACATCAAAATAGTTAAACTGTTTTCAAGATAGAATTCAAAATTCATGTACTTCTTTCAGAAAACATTTTTCATTTAAGAAAGGTGAAGGATTCATAGGACATTCATAGCTTTAAGACATAGACACTAAACACTAATGATCATGTAATAAAGACAAAAATATAGACAAAACATAAAGCATAGAAACGAAAAACAGGAAAATAAGAACAAGGAAATTAAAGAACGGGTCCACCTTAGTGACGGCGGCTAGTTCTTCCTCTTGAAGATCCTATGGAGTGCTTTAGCTCCTCAATATCTCTTCCTTGCCTTTGTTGCTCCTCCCTCATGGCTCTTTGGTCCTCTCTGATTTCATGGAGAATAATGGAGTGCTCTTGGTGCTCTATCCTTAGTTGCTCCATATTGGAACTCAAATCTCCTAAAGAGGCGTTGAGGTGCTCCCAATAGTTGTGTAGAGGGAAATGCATCCCTTGAGGCATCTCAGGGATTTCTTGATGAGGGACTTCCTCATGCTCTTGTTGAAGTCCATGAGTAGGCTCTCTTGTTTGCTCCATCCTCTTTCTAGTGATGGGCTGTTGAGATGAATTTCTCTATCTCCCATGACTCGGAGTTGGAAGCAACTGCCTTCCCTTTCCTCTTTCTAGAGGTTTCTCTAGCCTTAGGTGCCATTAATGGTTATAAAAAACAAAAAGCAGAGGTTTTTCCCACACCAAAATTAAAAGGTTTGCTCGTCCTCGAGCAAAAGAAGAAAGAAAGGAGGAGAAAAAAAAGAAATGGAAGAGATAGAGGGGTGTTTGAATTCGGCCAAGGGGGGTTTAAGTGTTTATGATGTGTGAAATTGAAGGTGGTAAGGAGGGATATTTATAGGGTAAGAGAGAAAGGGAATTCGTGTAAGAAGGGGTTAGGTTTGGGAGGGAAATGTTTTGAATTTGAATGGTGAGGTAGGTGGAGTTTTATGATGGGTTTTTGGGAAATAGTGAATGGTTGTGAGTGGTGAAGAGATTATATGAAAGAGGTATTGATGTGATTGGTCAAGGGTATTTAGGGAAGAGTGTTATGAAAAGGTGTGAAGAGGAGAGAGAGTAAGTTGGGGTAGGTGGGGATCCTGTGTGGTCCACAGATCCTGAGGTGTCAAGGAATTCTGCTCCCTGCACCTTTCTGGCGTTTAAACACCCTCTGTGTGCCATTTCTAGCGTTTAACGCCATCTCTGCTACCTTTTCTGGCGTTAAACGGCAGGCTGATGCCCTTTTCTGGCGTTTAACGCCAATTTGTCTGCCAAATCTGGTGTTTAACACCAGCCAGACACTCTTTTCTGGCATTAAACGCTAGTCTATTTGCCAATTCTGGCGTTTAACGCCCAGAATGTTGCCAGACTGGGCGTTAAACGCCCATTCTACTATCCTTACTAGCGTTTAAATGCCAGTAAGCCTGTCCTCCAGGGTGTGCTATTTTTTATGTTGTTTTTTATTCTGCTTTAATTCTGCAGCTGTTTTTGTGACTCCACATGATCATCTACCTAAAGAAAACATAAAATAACAATGAAAAACAAATGTCTATAAGAAATATAATTAAATAACATTGGGTTGCCTCCCAATAAGCACTTCTTTAATGTCAATAGCTTGACAGAGAGCTCTTAGAGAGCTTCACAGAGACTCAGAGCTTAATGGTGGCCTCCCAACACCAAACTTAGAAGTTGAGTGGGGGGGCTTTGTTTGACTCTGTGTTGAGAGAAGCTTTTCATGCTTCTTCTCCATGGTTACAGAAGAAGATCCTTGAGCCTTAAACACAAGGTAGTCCTCATTCAATTGAAAGACTAACTCTCCTCTGTCCACATCAATTACAACCCTTGCTGTGGCTAGGAAGGGTCTTCCAAGAATGATGGATTCATCCTCATCCTTCCCAGTGTCTAGGATTATGAAGTCAGCAGGGATGTACAGGCCTTCAACCTTCACTAAGACATCCTCTACAAGTCCATAAGCCTGTTTCATTGATTTGTCTGCCATCTCTAATGATATTCTTGCAGCTTGTACCTCAAAGATCCCTAGTTTTTCCATTACAGAGAGTGGCATGAGGTTTATTCCTGACTCCATGTTACACAAAGCCTTCTCAAAGGTCATGGTGCCTATGGTACAAGGTATTAAGAACCTTCCGGGATCCGGTTTCTTCTGAGGTAATTTCTGTTAAACCAAGGCATTCAGTTCATTGATGAGCAATGGAGGTTCATCCTCCCTAGTCTCATTACTAAATAACTTGGCATTTAGCTTCATGATTGCTCCTAGATACCAAGTAATTTTCTCTTCAACAATATCTTCATCCTCTTCAGAGGAAGAATACTCATCAGAGCTCATGAATGGCAACAGTAAGTTTAGTAGAATCTCTATGGTCTCTGTATGAGCCTCAGGTTCCTTTGGTTCCTCAATAGGGAACTCTTTAGTGGTCAGTGAACGTCCATTGAGGTCTTCCTTATGGGAAATCACTGCCTCTTCCTCATCTATAGGTTCGGTCACTTTGGGTATATTGACGGCCTTGCACTTTCTCTTTGGATTCTCTTCTGTATTGCTTGGGAGAGTACTATGAGGGATTTTAGTAACTCTTTTACTCAGCTGACCTACTTGTGCCTCCAAATTTCTGATGAAGGACCTTGTTTCAGTCATAAAACTAAGAGTGGTCTTAGATAGATCAGAGACTATGGTTGCTAAGTCAGAGAGGCTCTGCTTAGAATTCTCTGTCTGTTGCTGAGAAGATGATGGAAAAGGCTTGCTATTGCCAAACTTATTTCTCCCACCATTATTATTATTAAAGCCTTGATTAGGTTTCTGCTGTTCCTTCCATCAGAAATTAGGATGATTCCTCCATGAAGGATTGTAAGTGTTTCCATAGGATTCTCCCATGTAATTTACCTCTTCCATTGCAGGATTCTCAGGGTCATAAGCTTCTCCTTCAGAGGAGGCTTCTTTAGTACTGCCGGATGTATCTTGCAATCCAGTCAGATTCTGAGAAATCATATTGACTTGTTGTGTCAATATTTTATTATGAGCCAATATGGCATACAGAGTATCAATCTCAAAAACTCCTTTCTTCTGAGTCATCCCATTATTCACAGGATTTCTTTCAAAAGTATACATGAACTGGTTATTTGCAACCATTTCAATGAGTTCCTGGGCTTCTGCAGGTGTTTTCTTCAGATGAAGAGATCCACCAGCAGAGTGGTCCAATGACATCTTGGACAATTCAAACAGACCATCATAGAATATACATAACATACTCTATTCTGAAAGCATGTCAGAAGGACACCTTTTGATCAATTGCTTGTATCTTTCCCAACCTTCATAGAGGGATTCACCTTCCTTCTGTCTGAAGGTTTGGACTTCCACTCTAAGCTTGCTCATCTTTTGAGGTGGAAAAAATTTGGCCAAGAAAGCATTGACCAACTTTTCCCAAGAGTTCAGGCTTTCTTTAGGTTGTGAGTCCAACCATATCCTAGCTCTGTCTCTTACAGCAAAGGAAAAAAGCATAAGTCCATGAAACTTGCAATTCTACTGCATTAGAGAAACTAATTGAGGCTTAAGCTCAAAGTTGTTTGCTCCAATTGCAGAAATTGAGATGCTTCTTCCATAGAAGTCAGAAGTTGGTGCAGTAAAGTCACCAAGCATCTTCGTTGCATCTCCATCATTGTTGTTGGGTTCGGCTGCCATGTCTGCTTCTTTTTCAAAAATTTCTGTAAGGTCCTCTCCGGAGTGTTGTGTTTTAGCTTCTCTTAACTTCCTCTTCAGAGTCCTTTCAGGTTCAGGATCAGCTTCAACAAGAATATCTTTATCCATGTTCCTACTCATATGAAAAAGAAGAGAATAGAAAAGAAGATGAATCTTCTATGTCACAGTATAGAGATTCCTTTATGTGAGTATAAGAATAGAAGAATAGAAGAATGAGGTAGAGAGAGAATAAGAGGAATTCGAACACAGAGAGAGGGAGGGGGTTCGAATTATGAGTAGAAGAGAAGTGTTAGTAAATAATTAAATAAATAGAAAGATATGAGAGAGAGAGTATTCAAATTTTAAAAGGAAGGAGAAGAAACATATTTTTATTTTTATTTAATTAATTAAGTTAGAATTCGAAATTTAAGAAAAGAAATAAAATAAAATTAGAATTTAAAACAATTAGTTAATTAAAAAGAATTTTGAAAAAGTGGTTAGTTGTTTTCAAAAATTAGAAGTGGAAAAGTAATTAGGTGGTTTTGAAAAAGATAAAAAATAGTAAACTTTTTAAAATTAAAACAAACAAGTCAAGTGGTTAATTGAAAAAGATTTGAAAATAAATTTTGAAAAGATAAAAAGTTAGAAAAAGATTTTGAAATGAAGTTTTGAAAAAAGATATGATTGAAATTTATTTTAAAAAAGATTTGAAAAAGAAATTTAAAAAGATTTGATTTTGAAAATTAAAGTTGATGACTTGACTAACAAGAAACTAAAAGATATGATTCTAAAATTTAAAGATTGAACCTTTCTTAACAGGAAAGTAACAAACTTGAAATTTTTGAATCAAAACATTAAATGTTAGCAATAATTTCGAAAATTATGAAATAAAATTAAGAGAAACATTTTGAAAATTAATTAAAAATTTTTCAGAAAACATGAAAGAAAAATGAAAAAGATTTGATTTTTGAAAAAGATTTAAAAAGATAAAGTTTTTAAATTGAAATTTTGACTTGATTAACAAGAAACAACCAAATTTTGAAAATTTTTGACTAAGTCAACTCAAAATTTCGAAATTTATGAGTAAAATAAGGGAAAGATATTATTTTTTATTTTTCAATTAATGAAGAAAGAGAAAAAACAACAAAATGACACAAGACATAAGAATTTAAGATTAAAACAAATAATACAGGCAAGAATACTTTGAATGTCAGGATGAACACCAAGAACACTTTAAAGATCATGATGAACATCAGGAACATATTTTTGAAAATTTTTAAGAAAAGAAACACATGCAAGACACCAAACTTAGAAATTTTTAATGTTTAGACACTATGAATTCGGAAATGCATATGAAAAACAACAAAAAACACAAAACAAGAAAAATTAAAGATCAAACAAGGAAAATCATCAAGAACAACTTGAAGATCAAAGAACAACACCATGCATGAATTTTCAAAAATTTAAGAAAATTAAAAAAATGCAATTGACACCAAACTTAAAATTTGACACTAGACTCAAACAAGAAACACAAATTTTTTTTGGTTTTTATGGTTTTATTAATTTTTTGTATTTTCTTTTGTTTATTTTTCAAAAAATTTTTGGAAATAGAAAATAAAGAAATTCAAAATTTTTAATAAGAATTCCAAGATTCCTGTAATGTTAGTCTAAAGTTTCGGTCCAAAAGAATTAGACATGGCCAAATGGCCAGCCAAGCTTTAGCATAACAAATACAGATATGTTCTTTTTACAATGGAAAGTGAAAACCTCAGTCCAAAAGATTAGACATGGCTTAACAGCTAGCCAGGCTTCAACATATCTCATGAAGCTCTAGAATTTATTCTTAAATATTTTTTTATGAATTTTTGAAAACTAAATTTTTTTTGTTTTTTTTTTCGAAAATAAAAATCAAAAGCTTAAACATAAAATAAAATTACCCAATCTAAGCAACAAGATGAACCGTCAGTTGTCCAAACTCGAACAATCCCCGGCAATGGCGCCAAAAACTTGGTGCACGGAATTGTGATCACACTTTTCACAACTCTGATACAACTAACCAGCAAGTGAACTAGGTCGTCCAAGTAATACCTTACGTGAGTAAGGGTCGATCCCACGGAGATTGTCGGCTTGAAGCAAGCTATGGTCATCCTGTAAATCTTAGTCAGGCGAATTAAAATAGTTATGAGGTTTTGATAATTAAAAGATAAATAAAACATAAAATAAAATAAGATACTTATGTAATTCATTGGTGGGAATTTCAGATAAGCGTTTGGAGATGCTTTGTTGCTTCTGAACCTCTGCTTTCCTATTATCTTCATCCAATCATGCGTGCTCCCATCCGTGGCAAGCTGTATGATCCTCTCAGTGAAAATGGTCCAAGTACGGTTTCTGCACGGCTAATCAACTGTCGGATTTCTCGTCTCGGATGGAAAATACCAGGTACAGCTACCGCACGGCTAATCATCTGTCGATTCTCACTAGCGTCGGAATAGGATCTCTCTATCCTTTTGCACACTGTCAATGCACCCAACTCATCCCTTCTCGGATCCTACTCGGAATACCACAGACAAGGTTTAGACTTTCTGGATCTCAGGAATGCTGCCAATTGGTTCTATCCTCTACCACGAAGGTTCTAATCTCATTAACTCGGTCCGTGGATTAGAGACCCAAGAGAATATACTCCGGCTATCATCCAATGACTACGTTGAACATCATGTAGACCACTTGTGGTTGTCAGGCACGCGGATCTTGACTAAGCGAGTAACGAAGATAGTGGGTGATTGTCACGGGTCACCCCTTCATTCTGACTTAACTGAATTAAGTACGAGAGTATATCTTGGAGAAGAAGTAAGCGTGAATTGAAAGAAAAACAATAGTACTTGCATTAATTAATGAAGAATAGCAGAGCTCCGCACCTTAATCTATGAGGTGTAGAAACGCCACCGTAGAAAATACATAAGAGAAAAAGGTCTAGGCATGGCCGAATGGCCAGCCTCCAAATGTAACATAAGATGATCCAAGTGTAAGGACTAAACGTCCAAAGATATGCAAATACAATAGTAAAAAGTGCTATTTATACTAAACTAGTTACTAGGGATTACAGAAAATAAGTAACTAAGTGCAGATAGTGCAGAAATCCACTTCCGGGGCCCACTTGGTGTGTGCTTGGGCTGAGCATTGAGCTTTACACGTGCATAGGCCATTTCTAGAGTTAAATGCCAGCTTGGATGCCAGTTTGGGCGTTTAACTCCAGTTCTGGTGCCAATTCTGGCGTTTTACGCCAGAAATGAGTCTTTGGCTGGCCTTTAAACGCCAATTTGGGCCATCAAATCTCGGGCAAAGTATGAACTATTATATATTGCTGGAAAGCCCAAGATGTCTGATTTCCAACGCAATTAAGAGCGCCCCAATTGGGCTTCTGTAGGTCCAGCAAATCCACTTCGAGTGTAGGAGGGTCAGAATCCAACAGCATTTGCAGTCCTTTCTCAGCCTCTGAATCAGACTTTTGCTCATATCCCTCAATTTCAGCCAGAAAATACCTGAAATTACAGAAAGACACACAAACTCATAGTAAAGTCCAGAAATGTGATTTTTGCATAAAAAATAATAAAAATATAATAAAAAGTAACTAAAACATATTAAAAACTATGTAAAAATAATGCCAAAAAGGGTATAAATTGTCCGCTCATCAGTATGGTTGAGGGTTATGTTGAGGGTATGTCTCATAAGCATATGGTGGTGGTTCTTGAAAGTCACAAGGAGATTCACCATAGCCATTTGATTGGTATACATCATAGAATGACTCTTGTTCATAGTGTATTGGTGGAGGTTGTTGCCATGAGGATTGATCATATGCATATGGCTCCTCCCACCTTTGATTGTCCCATCCTTGATACACATCTTCATTGTAGCTTCCATTTCTTACAACATAGTTAGAACCAAACTTATAGCCAAAGTGAGAATTCATGATAGTAAAGACAAAAATAAAAAGCACAAAAACAAAGAGATAAAATCTAGCTACTAAATCAAACAAGAAAACTATTCACAATATTCACATATGTACAAAAACCAATAACAAGGCAAACAATTGCAATTCTCCGGTAACGGCGCCATTTTGATGAGTGGATTTTTGACGGTTTAGAATTTCACTAATGAAATCGCGTTGTAAGTATAGTCTCTAAACCAACAATAATCCTTTCATACAAAAATTTGTTTGTCACAAGTACAAACCCCTAATAAATCTAATAACTAAAGTATTTAAACCTCGGGTCGTCTCTCAAAGGAATTGCAGGGTAGTGTTCTTGTTATTGGTTATGGACATGTATATTTTGGGGTTTTGAATAGGAAACAAGAAAAGTAAATGGCAATGGAAATCAAATGACAAAAAGGTCTTGGCAAGGTTTGGTGGTCAATGATCTCTATCCTTATCACTAACCACAATATAATAATTGCAAGGATCAATCCCACTAAATCATCCTCTAACAAGTAAAGAAAAGTCAAGTGAGCTATATCAATCAAAGTCAATAAGTCCTAGCTATTCACTAGTTGAGTTAATGAGAGCTAGAGTCAATGGCTACCAACTATCAATCACTTGGACATTAGTAACTCAATAATTCCTAAGTTACCTCCCCAAGCCAAGAGCATAAAATTCTACTCTAACATCCTTTCAAGCATTTTAACAAACACTTGGAAGGCATAAAAGGAAAGCATAGTAAATTGACAACAAGAATAAAATCTAACAACAATTTATTGCAAAGAATTAACAACAACAATCAAAGAAAATACAATTAACATGAATTACCTCAAATTGCATTAAAAGAAAATAGAAGAAACAAGAGTAGATCAACAACAAAGTATAGAGACAAAATAGAAGAAATTACAACAAGAGAATAGAAGAACAAGATGTAACAACAAAGAATTGAAAGGTAGAAGTAGATGAAAGTATGAATTAAAACCTAAATCTAAGCTTATTATCCTAAACCTAATCCTAATCCTAGAGAGAAGGTGGAGCTTCTCTCTCTAAAACTAACTCTAAACTAATCCTAATGTGTGAAGTAGTGGAATGAATGAATTGATGACTCTCCCCTTCAATCCTTGGTTCTTTTAACCATTTTGGCACCAAAGTTGGTTTAGATTGGGCCCCACAATCCCTGTGAATTCGATGGGCACATTTTCACTTAAAAATCACGTGCCAGCACTGACGTGTACGCGTACAGCATGCGTGCACGTCCTTAGGGTTTTCACGATCCACGCGTGCGTGTATAGTGCGCATGCGCGTGGATGATTGCATCCAAATCTTTGGCTTTTTCCATGTGTTCTCCACTTTGCATGCTTTCCTCTTCACTCCTTTGATCCATTCTTAGCCTTTTCAACCTGAAATCACCTAACAAACAAATCAAGGCATCTAGTGGAATCAAAGGTGAATTAAAATCATCAAATTAAAGGTCTAAAAGCATGTTTTCACATTTAAGCACAAATTAAGGAAGAATCACAAAACCGTGCTATTTCATTGAATAAATGTGAGAAAAGGTTGATAAAATACTCTAAATTCAGCACAAGATAAACCCTAGAAACGAGGTTTATCAACCAATCATAAATGCCTTCTTGTTTGCTATTATCCAATTTGTAAACTTTTACTTTTATTTCTGCTAAAATGAAAGAGTACTCTCTAGATGAAAACAAAATTTATTCCTTGTGTATTTGGCTAAAATTAGGTTTAATGCTAATCAAGTAATCACCACAAATCTTGAACAAGCAAATAGTTTGCAACTTAACATTTACATTAATGATAAAAGTTCAACAACATAAATTTTTATTACCAATTAGAAAGAATAACCTAACAATTCATAATTACAATTACTAATTACTAATTACCAACCAAATCAAGAAAACAACAATAATTAGAATAGAAAAAATAAAAAATATAGATGTTCATTACTTCATTTTTGTTGGAAGGGGGAGTGAATAAAGGAGTATGGTGCTAGCGGTTCATGGACTCTCTGAGACGAGATTTAACTCCCGTAGTCGTCATACTTCTCGCAAGAGTAGCAATAACAAAAAATATTGAGAAAAGTTAGAGGATCATAGGAGATTTAATGGTGAAATGGACATGAATTAGTGAAACATTACGGCTAGCTATTCCTCAAAATCGCCACTAGACTTACCTCTTGCAGCAGAAACACGACTTCCATTACTTCTTCTAAAAATTCATCTAAAAAAAATGCCAACAAATTTTCACCCTCCCCTTCTAAAACCCTTAACCCTTGATAGCTCAAAAGAGGGAGGGCGGGATTGAGAGTTTCCGAAATTGATAGCTCAGAGGAGGGATGGCAGGATTGGAAGTTTTTGAAAAAGTTCAAAATTAATAAAAATAATTAAAATTAAATATATTTTTTATTTCTTAAATCGATTCATTTATACATTAGTCCAACCAGGTTCATTTAAAAATAATTAAACTAGAATAGGAAAATTATGCTAGACCTAGGGCTGGAAGTGAGTCAAGCCAGCTCATGAGCTTGTTCGAGCTCGACTCGTTAATAGCTCAATAAGCTGAACTCGTGAGCTGTTGAGCCGAGTTTGAGCCTGAAATTGAGCTCATAAATTATGAGTCGAGCTTGAGTTTGGATAAGCTCAACTCATTAGCTCGTGAGCTGGCTTGATTACACACACACACACACACACATATTTAATCTATGCATTTAATCTATACTTTTAATATATATATATATATATATATATATATATATATATATATATATATATATATATAATTTAAAATTTTATATTTATTTTTTATATATAATTTTGATGTTAAATAAAAAATTTATAATTTATTGATAGATAGATAATATATAAAATTGATCGTTTTAAATATTTTTTTAAATATATAAGTTATAATTTATTGATATAGAATTATAGACTATGCTCCTACTATTTGAGCCAATTCGTGAGCTCGAGCCAACTTGTAAGCTTTCGGTGAGTCGAGTTTGAACTTAAGAAATAGGCTCGATTGTTAATGAGGCGAGTTGTGAGCCAAACTCAATTTTCGTGAGCCGAACTTGAGCTTGGTTTAGCTCGCCTCGGCTCGACTCACGTCCAACCATATGGATGGACCAATTCTTGATTTCCGGTCCATCAAGAAGGACACATGCCCACAAAATCTTTAATGCCAAAATACATCCAGTAATACAGCTTTGAGTTTAAGCAAAAGTCATTTTTTATAACTTCATTGGAGTATCCTCCAAAAAAAATTCCTTAATTGTCTCTTCAATCCCAAACACACTGGTAGTGAACGCAAGAGGACATTAAGTACCTTTCTTAGTCGATCAAATCAAACTCAGATTTTTCAATACTATATGCTGCATAATTACGTACCATGCTTTTTCGTCTCTACTAGTCTTGTCACTGCACTTCCAGGTCCTCTTTAGTCATAATTTAAAAATTTCGTGATCCATACCATAACACAAGGGTAAGTGAAATGCCTCATCACCAACTAGTATCAGTAATAACAATAAAAAATATGAGATCAACTAAACGGCTAATTTTTTCTTATATTGGATTGTTATTGATGATTTTTGTGCATATTATGATATCTTAGTATAACATGGTGATTTGAGAGGTATGTAGGATAAAAAACGTCAGTATCGATTTTAAATAAGACAAAAAATTAAAATAAAAAGTTATTAGAAATCGTGATCGTAACTCACATTTTCAAATAAGATAAAATGATATCAGAAATTGTAAGTCACATTTCAATTTTTAAATTTTAAAAACTGTAACTTATAAAACACGAGATATTATTTTTTTAACTTCTATCATGTCCTGAGTATACAGTAAAGAATCATTAAACATACAGCTCGAGCACTATGTACCTGGGATGTGACATATATGTTTAATGTTGTCAATTGTCTACCTATTACACATTTCGATAAATATTGAATTTATTTAATCTCAATAAAAACACCCACGTAATTGCAGTAGCATTATTTCCTTTATAGGAAAAATTTTTAGAAATGAAAAAAAATGATTTCATACAAATCATATTTTCATCTTTATATTCCAAATCCAACTTTTTTTTTAATGCAACGACAACTTTGTCCACTGCATTGCCAAACTTCTGCATTCTTGTTAAAGTTCGCCCACCGTACCGTAGCTGTGATACTATTGTTTTATTTGAGCGAACTTACCCCTATCAATCCTTAAATATTACATTTATCAAGTCCTCTTCATTCCCATCTACACTTACCTTTTCTTTTATATTTAGTTTTGCTCAACCGACTTTTGTATAATTGCCAACTGAAGTGAGAGAGCTGTTGACATTAACAAATTTTATAATACACGTGATTAGTCAACACATCGAACAACAAATCTAACTTGAAAATAATCCTCCATGTTGAACTGCAATCAAAATGCGATTACGTAGTCAACACTAGGCTGGCGAGAGTTAGCATTATGGTTTAGGGTATCAAACTTTTTTCTTCAAGACAAAAACTGTCTTATTAGTTATTACCATCGATATGGGTATAAGCAGAGGTAGATTCACCGAGGGCAAGTCGTGGCTTTTGTTCTCAATAAATTTCCAAACTTTCATTATATATTATATGATGTCAGAAAAATTAATATTAGTCTTACTACCCTAATAATTTTTTAATAAAGTTTTTATACTACAAGGCATACTACTTGATCTTATTTCTTACTTTTTAAATTTGGTTAGCTTTTTTTTGCTAATAACTATATTTTTATAGGTCAAATATCATATCAAAATTAAGTTGTATTATTAACATCAATGTTCGTAATAGTTATATGACTTTTGAGTTACTATTAATATTATGACTAGTAGTATTAGTATTGCTGTCGTGACTAAAAATTTTGGATTAGGTATTATGATTACTAGAAATATATTGAGAATATCAATTATAGGAGGAAGGGTTCCAAAGCCTCATGGTGGAGGGGTCTTCACTCTCTTCGTGGTTTTCTGTTTTTTTTTTTTTTAAACTGAAAACTCTATCAATCACTGAGAACAATTTTTTTTTTGTTATTAGATGGAGCTTAAAGCCTAAAGAAAACAAACAAGAAATAACCAAAGTACATATTAAGCGGGGTAATGTTGCCCCCTCTATCATCCACATAGAGAATTCTAACAAGATCCTGGGGAGGAGAATCCCATAACAAAAAACCTTCTTCATGCTCTAAACTCTTTCTGCCTAGGCAATCAGCACTGTACAAAATGAATCCTCCAATTATAGTTTTTGAGCTCAAGGATTCTATGAATTAGAGGATTAGGATGCCTGGTGAGATTCTTTCCCCCATTGAGGAGCTTCACCACTGCCGCGGAATCGCATTCAACAATAATCTTTTTCAGACTCATCCTCCACGCCAGTTTCAAGCCATCCGCCACTCCCCATAGTTCTGCAGTAAAAGCTGAACAAACTCTGAATGTTTTGCGTGTAACCAGCAACCTACCTCCCCTCTTCATTTTGAATCAGCCCGCCGTAGCCAACCCTTTCCAAATTTTGCTGCACAGACCCGTCCAAGTTGAGTTTCGCCTAACCTTCCGGAGGAGGCTGCCACCTAATTCCGATTTCAATCCTTTCTATCATTCTCCCCACGAGGTAATCTTTCTTATACGCATTCTTCATTTCTTGAATTTGCTTGAAAATTTCTGCTTGAATGTGATTGGGTTTGTTATAGCCTTCTTCGTTTGCTTCTTTGTTTCTCGACATCCACAATTTTTAGCAAATTATGATGAACAATTCTGTCTATTTATTTCGCTGAGTGTTACCTAGTTGTTAAGTGAAATTGGTTACAATCCACTCTTCCTAGTTTAGATGGAAGAAACTATAGATTTTACTAGGCATTAGGAATCTAATCCACACTATTGAGGCCTTTCTACAATCTCTGAACATATGTAAAAGATCTTCTTGCACGCTTGGACAGTAGTTACAGCTTCCATTACTCCTAAAGATCCTAACTTTCTTTTGGTTTGTCAGGATCCTTCCATGAATTATAGTCTACATTAACACTTTAGCCTTCTGATGCCCTTTCCATTTCCATATCCTACTCCATATGGTTTGCTTTGGTTTGGTCCAATTGTTGATTACTTTGTAAGTTAATCCAACTGAGAAATCTCCGTCTTTCAAATATCTCCATCCTCTTCTAGCATCTTCCTCATTCTGGTGAGCGGGTGGCATGGCTATGATTTTCTGAATTAGGCAGATTACTGTTGAGCTGCTCTAGATTCCAGTTTCCTTCCTCATTTGTCCATTCCCAAACCAAGCTATTGCCGTCGATGTCCTGAGTTAATGTATGACCTTCCAAGGTTCCTTCTCCATTAACCCAATTATCCTTCCAAAATTTGGTAGTTGGCCCATTCCTGATAAGTTGCATAGTTTTCTCTGACTAATCATCTCAGTTTCATGATCTCCTTTTAAAGGTTGGAGTCTGTACTTCTAATCCGAGCCTGACTCACCCCTAATTTTCGTCATACTACTTATGGATGAGCACTTTAGTCCATAGCTGATCAGGATCTTCCTGAATTTGCCATAAGACTAAAGGTTAGTCTCCTAAATCCCATACCTCCTTCATGTTTGGGATGGCATAAGATTTTCCAACCGATTAGATGCATCCTTTTCTGACTTGGTTCATCTTCTCATATGAAGCTTCTCTGAGCTCTATCTACTTCCTGGCATATACCTTTTAGAATTCTGTCATGTTGCATGTGGTAATTCAAGATCGGGCTAATAGAGGCTTGAGCTAAAGTCAATCTCCCAGCCAATGATAAGCATTTACTTTTTTATCCTTTTAATTTGCTTTTCACTCTTCCAAGCACGTCCTTAAATTTCTCTAACGTTTCTTTGATGGTTTTCATCTATTTAGTTGAGGCTTCTGCAAAAAGAAGTAAATTATCTGCAAACATCAAGTGCGAGATCTTAGGTCCTATTCTTCCAACTCCAATACGGTTCCAAGTTCCTTGGAAAACTTTTTCTTCTATAATATGGGACAGCTTGTCCACACAAATAATAAAAAGGTAGGAAAAAATTGGATCTCCTTGTCTAACTCCTCTTTTTGACATGAAATCTTCTGTTTTGTTTCTATTCCAGAGAATATTGTATGATACGCTTGACATGCAACTCATGACTATCTTAATAATTTTTTCTAGTAACTTGAATTCCTTTAGCCTAGTCTTGATGAATTCTCATCTCAATCTATCATACGTCTTCTCAAAATCGATCTTTATAGCCATAAATCTTTTCTTCCCCCATATTCTTCTCATTGTTGGATCAGCTCCTTTGCTATGATGATGTTGTCTTGAATTTTCTTTCTTGGTATGAAACTTGATTGGTGGATCATTATTCTACTCTCCAAGTGGGGTTTGATTCTCTCAACTAGAATTTTGGTGATAATCTTGTAGCTCACATTGCACAAGGCTATAGGACTGAATTGACTGATATATTCCGGGTTGTTAATCTTAGGCACAAGGACTAAAAGAGTGGAGTTAGCCAGTTGGATGAGATTTAGTACTTTCCAGTATGAGCCAATAAAGTCACACACTTTTTCCTTCATGATATCCCAGTTGTTTTTTGTAAATAAGAGCCGGAAAACCATCACTTTCTGGGGCCTTTGTGGATCCAATGCTAAAGACTACTCTTTTTATTTTTGCTTCGTTGGGGTTTTCTCTTAGCTTCCTGCAATTATGAATATCAAAATTAGGGGTGTCATAGTGATCAAGCTCAAAAGGAACAATTCTCACCTCTTTTGTATAAAGATTTTTGAAATGGTTGATTATGTGCATTCCTAGTTCCTCTTCATCTTCAATCCACCTTCCTGTTGTGTCTTTTAATTTAAGGATTCTATTTTTTCTTCTCTTTATGATGGCTTTTGTGTAGTAAAACCTGGTATTTCTATCCCCATCCACGATCCATTTCTCTCTAGACTTACACATCCAGTATGTTTCTTCCTGATCAAGGATCACATTTAGTTCCTGATTCAGTTTTTGTTCTAGCTCTTTAAGGAAAGGGTTTCTCCCATAATCATTACTTCTTTGTATACCTGTTAATCTGTTTAGAATTTTGCTTTTTTTGTTTAAAAATATTGCCAAAACAATTTTTATTCCACGCAGTCAAGTCCTTCTCCAACTTGTTGAGAGCGACCATAAAGCTGTTATGATTGTCTTAACTACCTTTTAAAATATTATAGAAGTCTGGATGTAGCCCCCACATAGTTTTGAAATGAAATGGCCTGTTCTTTTCCTTAATAGAATCTTTTTCCACTGTGATGAGTATGGGGTGGTGATCAGAGTTAGTTCTGATCAACACTTCCACCACCGCATCATGGAATCTAGTTCTCCAAGGTTAGTTAGCTAGAGCTCTATCAAGCCTTTTGAAACTCTATCGTAACTTTCCCATTTTTGGTCCTCTCGAAGTGTATCTTGGGCCAATGGATCTTAGGTCAATAAGACCACAACTGTTAATCCAATTCGCAAACGCATTACACGCTTTCGTGTCGATGTTTACTCCACCTTTTTTGTCTGTACCATCCTTTATTTCATAAAAATCACCTGCCATAAGCCATTCTTCTTGCATGGAGTTAGCTATGTTTAAGAGCTTTGGCCAAATGGATCTTCTATTTTGGTAATGTAGGTTGGCATAGATCGCAGTTAAAAACCAGTCCCTTCTGCCATGTTTTCTAACTTTCATATGAATGTATTGATTTTGAGACTCCATCACAATAATGTTTAAGTCGATTCTATTCTGAAGGATCTAAATTCCCCCTACAAATCCCTGCGCATCCTCTATGATATAGTGATTAAAATCTAGTTGTTATATCATTCTCTTGGTCTTATCCCTACTGCACTTGATTTTTAGTAGAATTGCTATATCTGGCTTGTGTTACCTCATCAACTCTTTAAAAGTTCTTCTAAATGCTCCGCTAGCTGCCTGGCTAACATTCCATACAAATAATTTTATCATTATAAAAATAAAATAAATAAGAAAAAAGAAAACCAATAACCAACTAAAAAAATTCGGGGAATTAATTCATGTGCATATTAGTGTCCTTCAATGCACTGATCTGTGGAGTAGTAAAGTCCACTCCCTCAATTAGGTTGTTAACAAGATCTCTGTTTGCTTCCTCTGTATCCATAGGCGTTTAGCTAGCTTCCCCATTTCCTGCATTAGTGTAGGAGTCTGGAGGTCTTCAAGAGGCTGGGTGTTCTTTGCTTGTAGGCTCAATACATTCCTCCATCAAAGTGGGTGTGTCAATGGTTTCTTCAATCCAGTTCTGTTCATGATGCACATTCGCTACTTCTATATAATTTTCTTCTTATTCTTCAACTTCCTCTTCTGTCTCTTTTGGCTTCATTTGATTGCCTCTTTCAGACTTTGTACTTTGTTGCACTTGAAAGTCCTTCTATTTTGTTTGCTGATTTTTATTGGTTTTAGATGTTTCCTTATTGCTTTTTCCTTTTAGATGCTTGTTGTTAACTCCCTTGTTGTTTTCTTTTTGTTGCTGTTCTGGTTTTTTGTTGGTTCTGTCATTGTATTTATCTTGCCTCTCTTCATTTATAGTCTGCTCTGGTTCCTCAATAGTAAGCACTCCATATCGTGAGTTTGTCTCTGTGTAGTCTTCTTTTCCTTTGACTTTACTTATTTTTGGTTTGTTTCTGGCTTCTTCCTCTTTTTGGTTTCTTCTTCCCCTTCTTGGACGTTGTACTATCATCCGTTCCCCAAAGTTATATTGTTCACCAGTCATTATTTCCTTGCCTTTATCTCTTTTAACCATGACGCCTGCTTCTTCAGCATCTCTTAGTGCGTCACTGTTTTCTCTTTCTTTGTCTGAACTATCTGCTCTCCCCTTGTTTTACATGTTATGGATTTCATCCCCCTGTGTTTTGTCTCTCTTAAATGGACAATTTTTCCACACTGAAAGCATATTTGGTGGATACCTTCATATTCCACCTTATATTCTCTTCATATCCCATTAAAGGCTTTGTAATGTCCACTTCCACACAAAGTCTTGCGAACTTGCCTCTGCATAATCCAGTTATGTTATCATCTACTTTTATTGTTCTTCCAATTAAGTTTCCAATCTTTCTTAGTATAGTTATGTTTTAAAGCTCGATTGGCAAGCCTGGGAGTCTGACCCATGCAGTAATTTTGTCAATAGATGCTATTGAAAGGTTGAAATTTGGTTCCCATAGCCTCACAATTAGGTAATGATCATAGAGATTTTATGGACCTTCTAGTAGAGCGAAATCAAAATCCTCACTAGAGTGGAACTTCACTAGGTAATATTCTTGACCAAGATCAATAACGTCTATGGTTCTTTTTTTCCCCACATGGATTCTAGCCTTCTTTTCATAACCACATAACCTGCTTTTTTTCCCAATAATTTGACTATAAGGGTGTTCCACCATGGCTTCCAAGGTTTTCTCTCTATAGCATCCTCAATAATAATGTTGAGAAGTCCTTCTTCCACTTTTTCAATCCTGATTTCTTGATCTGTATCTTTTCTAATATCTTCAAAATCCTCTTTATCTGTTTCCTTTGAGTCTTCTTCTTCCATTTCTTAAACATCCTCTTTGTCATTTTCGATAGGTCCATTTTCAACTGCTTGGGCAAAAGAATTGCTTTTTCTCTAGTGGCTTCCTAAGACGGGCCCCTCCCTTATCCATTCTTCTTTCTTTGGAATCATACTTTGCCTATCTGATATTCTACACCCTTTTTTCTGACTTTCTTCTTACTTTTTTGCATTAGGTCTGCTTCTTTTTTATATTGTTGGTTCTCATGGAGAGTTCCACCGTAATCGATGTCCCCAGCTATAGAAGCTTGCTCAAAGTTGTTTGTTTTTGTACGGAGAAAATTCCTCACTTCTAACAGCTATTTTTCAGTGTCAAATAGGCAAATTGGCAATTGTATAAGTTATATTGAACTTATTTTTTTTTAGCATAATTAACTATAGAGTAGTGGTAGTAGTTGATTAGCCCTTTTTTTTTGGTTAGGGGATCATTCTTTCATTCAACTTGGCCTTTTGTTACAAAAAACAAATCCATTGAAAGCGTAAGCCCAATCACATGTTCTTTTCTATTGAAAGCTTCAACAACATAAATAACATTTAAGACCCTCCAAAATTGAAAATAATCATATTGCAGATAGCCAAACTATCCTAATCCCATAAAGGCCCCAACCACCATAACCATGCAACGACCCATCATTAACAATAATTACAATACAGCTCAATTAGTTAATTACCTACGCTTAATGAGAAGGTCATCACATGATAACACTGCAACACTGCAAAAGCTCTGCAACGTCCTACAATGTAAAAATAAAAAATAATTAATCGCTTAATTAAAATAATTTAATTGCCTGAAATAGGTTCAAAGATTTAGAATATTAATTAGAAAATTTAAATGATATTTGGACTCAGTAAATTTTTCTGAGTTGGAAAATATAATTTTCTGTGAAAAATTATGTAAAAATGCATACCGGTAAATTAGCCAGCAGTACCGACTTAAGTCTGTCCGGTACTGTGTGGGAATAATAAAAATCGTAGAAAAACTTAAAAAAATAATTAAAGTTAAGAATCGGACGCTAATTCTAAAGGTTTGGCCCAATTTTGGGCCAAACGGGCTAAAACACTAATGGGTTGGATCGGGCCCAAGGCTAACACATATAAGTTCGCTAATGGACCCAATTTAGCCTCATAACACACTTGAATATAACCCTACACTACAACGGGAGTGGGAAATTGCGGCGGTTCATATAAGGATTTGTCGCGGTTTTAAACCGCCGCAAAACGGAATTCCAACGGTTCGTTAAGCGTCACCTATTAGGGGATGGTAATATGATTTTGCGGCGGTTCTATCGAACCGCTGGCACAACCGCCGCAAAATCAAGAAATAGCGGCACAAGATTTAGAGGCGGTTTAAAACCGCCGCTATCTATCCAACATTGATTTCGACACAAATTTACCAATGGTTTGAAATCGCCGCTAGTTAACGGTCGTTTTTTTCAAAAGTATTTGGCGGCGCCGCTATCTCGTATCCTATTTTTTCAAATTTCTTACGGCTATTTTACAACTGCCGCTATTTTTCGGTTAAATGGCCGCAAAAATATTGTATTGTACACTGGCAATCAACGCTCTTTTTGATTTGAATGTACTAGGTTTTATTTTTTATTTTTTTGTTATTTTTGGAACATTTCTTAATATTAGTAGGTTAAATTATTTTATATCTGAAAAAATTAACTGATGGGTAAATGACATTAGCAAAACTATTAATAAAATTCATATAATTATCCAAATATCAATAAAGTGTACTCCTTACCAAAAGTTGCATAGTCAACACCAAAAAAGTGTATATTAAAAACAAAAACTTCCACAATCCCAAGAGCTACTTTCTAATCTGTCCCTCCAATGAATTCATCCATGCGGCGACGTCTGATGGCAGCTTCCCACCTTGCCCTTGAAGTATACATATCAGAGCACTCTCCATTGCCTGCATCCTTATCTTTCCAACTGCTACTTCATCCTCCATTGTCTGTCTTTTTGTCTTCTCGGCTGCTACTTCATCCTCCACTGCCTAACGTTTTGTCTTCTCGGCAGCTACTTCATCCTCCACTTCCTTCCTTTTTAATTTTTTGGCCGCCAACTCTGCTTGTAGTTCAAGCAGCACCCTTTGGGTCTCCTCCCTTTGAGCTCCATTGCTCGGCTGATGGCAATTCATACCAAAGACTTGACTAGAAGTCGGCCCCAAACCCATGCCACGCACTCTACCCGGGTGTTCCTTTCCGAGAGTTTGAGCAAGCGAATCATTCTGAGACAACAGTCTAGAGGATTCATCACGTTGCTCAATAGCCTCAATTCTTTCCTACACACATAGATAAGCAAATATAAGCATTTATTAGCTAGTTGCTAACCACATAGACTTCCAATATAATTTTAAAAAATAAAACATACGAGAAACTACTTCGCGATTCTCAACACATTACTTACACCAATAGTCCGAGATGCATCATGGATATAGGAGCCATTAGGTCTTTTGTGCGTTAAGAGATACAATTTTCCTCTACCAACTCTCCTCCCTTGTCGTTTCGACTATACCAATAATGATGACAAAGTGAATATGTAGACGAAGAGATGGTTCAAAAACATTCTCAAAAAATGGATTACCTCTTCTTCTCCGAGCCTTGCCATGCTTTTCGATCCGCCAGTGTGGGTGTAAAGCTGCTTTGATCGATTCTCAGTATTTTTCTTACACTTCTTCTATCATGCCATTAAAAGCAAGAGTTACTAGACACTAGTTCTGACTAACTCAATGTAACATAAATAGACTTTTTCTGTTATCAAAAATAAAAATATATTACCTTTGTCTCTTCACTATTGTGATAATCGAGGTACCATCTCCAATGGTCCGCAATAATTCCCGATAGGTGGCATTCAATATTATCTGCAAGAGTCAGTTCTGAGTCATAGCAGTGATGATATAATTTGTTTCTCGTTTCCTTCCAAGCCCTTCCTAGCATTTTTAATATTATACGCTTGATAATTCCTCCACTATCTTCATCAAAATGAAATATTTTCTGCAACAGTAAAATTAAATTCTCAATAGGGTTCAAATTATGAGTCCGGAATGGTACAAAAATATAAGTTTTTACCTTTACACATTCATTATAGACCTTGTCCCTGGTGCGAACCTTTCTCCAGTCTTTCTCGCAGATTGAGAATTTGTCCGAGAACGCCGCTCAGTATACCAGCTTCATCTCCAACTGGTTACAGTTCACTGTTGAACTTGAGTATGATCTTTCTTCCGTTAGGTGGCTTCATAGCTTCCTTCACACTCAATTTGACCTGTTTAGTTGTGCCATCGGATTCTGTAAATCATAGTTATTCTGTGTGAGTAACCATTATGGCCAAGCTGCGATGAAATCATAGGAAAATAGCTGAATGAAAAATTTTATTAAATAAATTCTTGTATACCAATTGTTTTAACATTCCAAAACTAAGTTGTCTTGCGTCCCTTGCTCTTCTGAGCCTCCGATGCAACAAACAGGTTGTCAACATGTTGCTCAAAAAAATCTACCTCATCTACCTCTAGGTCTAAGTCTTCAGGGTTCGGTTCCAAATTTAGAACATCATTCGTGCAAGCCTATGGAGCAGGTGGTGGTTCACTACGGGGCGGACGAAAGGGGCGTAAAGACGAGGATGCGGGGGCACCACTACCACTGGGCGGCGGAATTGGGCAGTCCGCTTGATGGGAAGTTGAAGCCGCAGTAGATCCTACTTGAGGTTGCTGACATGCTGTGTCTAACCGGGATTTCTTCGTGTAACGACCTATCCTGAGCATCTTTCCTCTCTGCATTTGGATCAAAACAAAGTGATAATAATTAATATATAGTTATTAATATTTATTAATATACAAAAAAGATACTAGCAGACACCAGTTAATATTTATTAAACTCTTACATTTATGACATTTTGATAATAAACAATTTATAGTATGAGACCAGAGACTGCAGTTAAGGGTGATGACGGAAGAATAGAGAGCACAATTGAGTAAAGACTGCATATTGATTCTAATTTTTCCACGTCATCATCTGTGCTTTCTATCGTCTGACAACAACACGCCCAAATGCGTACTCTCCTCATGCATGGCCATTAATGATGAGTATAACGAATAATAGTATGATGAATATAATACATAACAGACAAATTACTGCCAAATTTAAGAAGATTGAACTAGTTAAATTTAGATTAATTTGCTTGTGAACTTCCTAACAAGTAAAGATAATAGATAATTTAATCAGAATTATGAAATATACTAACAATTAAAGGTATTAATGAAGTGGCATATGTTAAAAATATAAATTCTCATAATAGATCTATATACACTGAATTGAAAGGAGAAACTAATTAATATTTATTAATTTCTTACTTTTATTTTTTTTATTGATAATAGTTAATATATAGTATGAGAACAGAGGCTGAAGTTAAGGGTTAATTACATAAGAAAAGAGAGCACACATGAGTAAGATGCCATGTTCATTCCATATTTAATGCATGTTATCATCTGCGCTCTCTATCTTCTAACAAAAATACGCCCAAATACCTCATCTTCTCATGTATGATAACTGATTATGAGTATAAAGCATAACAGTAAATATATCCATTATAGTATGATGATAAATCAATTTGATGAATGTAAGTTGATGGAAGCAATTAAATTTGGAAAAATATTTTTACTCAACACCTTGACAAGTGAAGATACTTGTTAGTGGTAGTTAAGAGATATAAGGTTCTTTTCTTGTAAATAGGATTTTTCTTAAGAGCTATTGACAAGAGAAGATGTCCCCATACCCTTCAATTTACATGGCAACAAAATTAATGTGCAATATGATCAATTATTTTTTTTTTCAACTTTCTTTTGTTTGTTCTCTTTCTAACTATTTTAATAAATAACTTAATGGAAATTACATCTACATAAATTGAGACATACATGTGCGTCATTCACAGGCAACCATTATCAGCAACAAAATTCAAGATTAAGCAATGCTCATGAATAATGTATGGCAACAACATTCGCCCAGCAGACCAACCCTATTCCCATTAAGAATATTAAAAACGCATTCAAATATACTATTAAACCCCAACTCAGAATTTTCCATCACTGAATTCTACTCCCCATTAATAAATTAACTCAGGTAATAACATCAGGAAAAGCTTGCATGTCCATTATAAACTCATTATTGGCCTCAATTTCAACCACTAAATCAGCAATTGAGCACAAGGGGACCAGTAGTGCTTACCCGAAGCGGGAGGATTGGATTGACCATGAGAGAGGAACAAGCGGGCCTCGGGCAGAGAGAGAAGGGGCTCGAGGACATGGGCTTGCCGCGGAGACAGACATCTTCCTTCCGACGATGACGACAACGGAAACCGGCGATGGATACGGCAATGCCAAAGCTTCTGGCACAGACATGGAGGAGAAGAACCAGGACGATGCAAGCTTTAGAGGGGATGGATTATATGAATGGTTTAGTAGTAGGGAAAGAATAAGGATTATGGTAGTAGTGGTGGCTTCTTTGATTTGAAAACTAAAGAAGCTGAGTAACAGTGAATATATACTTAAGTGGGGTTCTCAAAATTTATAAATAACAATAACCATAATAATAAATTTAAAGTGGTTAATTTGCCTTTTTCTAAGAGAATGCAAATATTAATAATAAATAAAATCAGACCAAACTCAAAGTGTTATAATAAAAATATAATTCACAATATAAACAATGTCATTACTGTAGCAGGCTAAGAGAATGCAAATCATAAGAATAAGAAACACCAGATAATACGATGATATTAATATTTTTTTACAGTTATAATATAATAATATTTACTGATTATAAATTAATATGATTGTATTAATTTGGGTTAAAATAAATTACTAAATTATTTGGATAAATTAAACTATGTTAAAATTTTAAGTTATGAATGCAATGCGTAATTATAAATCTTAATTAATTAATTTATGTCTATTAATTAATCTATGTCATCTTGTCAATATAATAGTCATGATTATAGAATGTAATTCATTAAACAATTTTACCACTTGGGTTTGTATATATATATATATATGAATGACAAATCCATAATATAAAAGTCTCGAATTTGTATGAATCATTAATCTAACAAGTCAATATTAATTAATTAAAGACATATATACTAATTTGAGATTAATTTCCAACAAATTCATTGTTTCTTCATCAAATTCAACATCTAAGGAGAAGATCACAATCAGGGATTTTTTATTTTTATAAATTAAATAAATGTAATAATTACTAAAGTAAATAATTTAAAAAATATTTAACGAAATAAATACCTCTCTCTTATGGTAAACGAGATATATGTATTTTTTTTAAAAAAGAATTTTGAAAATAATAAAAAATATTAATAATATCAATAATTCAAATTTTTAGCATGCAATTAGTACATAAAAAGATTGATAGAAGAGATTAAAATGGATATGCTTGATCAATTTTAGTCCATTTTAAAATATATGGATTAACACGCTGCCCACTATTAATACGGTTACCTTTTTTTTAATTACCCACTTTTTTAAAAATTTAAAATATAATTTAAATACACCTGATTTATTTAATGACCCAGTTAATGCATGTCACTACTCTATTGGTATATAATATGAAATCTTTTTTACTTAAATTATATTTCAAATTTTATGTGCTTCCATGCAACAAATAAAATTGATATGTGCTCCCGTATGAAAAATAAAAGGAGCGAGTGAATATGGAAGAAAGCAAATGTGCTATCCACTATTGATAATGGGTAGTTACAAATATATTTCTTCCAGCACACTATTAATAATGGGCAGTTACAAATATATTTTTAACTATACATTATTAATATATTTGTTTCTTCCATATTCACCTACTTTTTTCGTTTGTTGTACCGAAATACATATAAATTTTATTTGTTGCATGGGAGTACATAAACATTTGAAATATAATTTAAGTAAAAAAGATTTCATATTATATACCAATAGAGTAGTGACATGCATTAACGGGGTCATTAAATAAATTACGTGTATTTAAAATATATTTTAAATTTTTAAACAGTGGGTAGTTAGAAAAGAGGTAACCGGTATTAACAGTGGACAGTTTAATGGTTTCCAAGTAAACGTGTTAATCCCTATCATTTAAAATGGACTAAAATTGATCAAATATATCCATTTTAATATCTTATACCAACCTTTTTATGTACTAATTGCATATCAAAAGTTTGGATTATTGATATTATTAATATTTTTTATTATTTTCAAATTAAAAAAAAATACATTTATCTCGTTTACCGTATAAACGAGATAAACACGTGTCGCATACATTTGTCTTATCTCGTTTACACCTTATCTCGTTTACACTATAAACGAGATACATGCAAAATTATCTCGTTTACAGTGTAAACGAGATAAGAGAGAAGTATTTATTTCGGTAAATATTTTTTAAATTATTTATTTTGATAATTATTACATTTATTTAATTTATAAAAATAAAAAATCCTCACAATCAGTCATTGAGTTCAATTCAGTCCCAATTTTTCATAAGACAAGTCAGACTAATGCTAAAAATTTGAGTCAACAGATATCATTCTCCTCTAAAGTTTTATTGAGGTCAAAGATTAGCATGGAAGCATTGTATCCTTTAAAGACAACCTCATCAGAACTATCTGGCACAACGTCTTCTTCAAGCATTGAATCTTGAACTATCTTGCCTGTTTTTTCTGGAGTTTCTTGAATCCTTTCCTGAGCTAAACCTGACGGATACACCATAGGCAATAAAGTTCTTAGAATTTACAAATTTTACAAAAAAAAACATGATTCAGTTTCACATTATAAACTGCTTGTTTGGCTTACGTTCCCAAAGTTTTGTAAGACCTCTTTCTATAAGAGTGAATTCCTCCTGAGGTGCAATTTCAAGTTCAACAATCAGACTATTCTCATAACGTGCCTGCACAAATTAAAAAAGGTGCAATCTGAAAAGGTGCATTAATTGGTAGCTAAAAGTCATCAACACCACTAATAAGAGGCACTTTCTATTCTTCATCAGCAACATTTCATGCTTCATGTCAACTAAAGAACATGCCAACTAGACACTATGGTAACTAATTAACTAATAAAGTACCAAATAAACCTTAATTTGAATTTAGAATCCCAAACTAAAAAAGAAATTAAAAGTAAAATTAATATAAAGTATGTAATATAAAAGAAGCAATAAAAAGTGCCAGCTAGCAAATTAAAATCCATTCCTTAAAATTCTAAACCGATCTCAATAGTATGCAATAAAAAGAAGCAAATATTATGATAGCCTTGTCAAATCATACTGTGCAACATCAAAGGAAACCAAGCTTTGGAAATAAATAAATAAATAAATAAATAAATAAATAAAGAATAATAATAAGAAAATACTAAATTCAAGAATCTGGTGAACAACCTTTGGAAAGATCATATTTCATGGTCAGCTACCAGGCTATGAGTAACTAGATACAGTCAATAATAGTCAGAATTCTACATATTTCACGTATTGAATCACGTTCATTGCTCTTATGTTACAATAAAATTGCAAGTTGACACTAATACAATATTACTACAATATATAATCTGAAAAATTCACTTCATGTTTCGATGTTCTAATCCAAGCATTGTAAGATTTAATGAACAAAGTTAACTTACAAAATTACATCCACATCCTATTTTCCTTTTCAACTTTCTTCTTTCAATTCATCTCCTTAGGAAGTAACAAAAAAAAAAAAAAAGGAGGAAAAGGGAAAGAGATGAGGTATACTAACTTAAATTACTATGATCTTGTTGGACTAATTAACAATTTACTATAACATGATCTCGTGCATATTCAGATTTGAGAGTCAAATATTTGACATTTATTCCAGAAACATACATATAATTATTTACTTACCCATTTAGTACATCATTTCACAAAAGAAAATAAAAAAAAATGGCACACTTGTAAATTATGTGATTTAGGTAAATATTGTATTCTTTAATCTGGTGAAAGAGAGTGATGAATAACAAATGAGCAAATCAGTGGTGGTTTGTCCCTATTATCTTATTGAACAAATTGAAGGGCCGTTGAGATATGTATATGTTAAGGGGTAGCTACTGTACAGTAGTGCTTTATATATGTTTACTAGAAAGATATGTATATGTTTATTCCAAAAACATACATTTAAATAAACATTACTGAACTATGCAGAATAGTTAGCAACCGGCCCTATCCCCATTGAGTTAAACTATTGTACCCAATTAAATGGCTAAACAAATCGCAAAAAATCCATAATGTACCTTCACCTCCTCCAGTATTTATTGCGAAAGAAATAGGTTCGTACTAGTTACGAATCTGAAGCCAAATTTATTGCGGTACTTTGTTCTGAATTGAAGCAATCCTTACAATGTCCAGAGTCTCAAATATGTAAGGCCTTTGGAAAGTGTCTTTTAATTACAGGATCATAAAAGCACTGAATTTACTATGGCAGGTTGAAATATAGTAAAAGACCCTTTTTGCAAGAAGACATATGACATTGTACCGTCCTAATTTCTCCATGCGCTATAGTAATAGCATCACCTATGTGCCTGTGTGCTGAGAATGCATCCAGCCATGACTGAACTGGCAACATGTTGAACCACAGGTCTTTTGTGAATGATATTGCGTACTCCAGCAAAAAGAACGGGGAGGCCTCTTCCATCGCCTTGCAAAACAAGACACTAGAGCCACAAAGAAAGAGGTCCCTCTCTTCCAATTTTCCTGGTAAGTTCGATCATGTCAATCAATATATAACTTCAATTACAATATACTAACAAATTACAAATTATGCCATATTAAGACAAAATATGTTATTAAAATCACATGGTCCAGGTGGATCAATTATAACTAATGAGTAATATACATCAAGTGTTTCCATGTTCTAATTTCTATTATATGGTAGTTGCTAATTAATAGAATAATACTGCACATGTCCTAAATTGGTAACTAAATACACTCCCTAATCGACAGCCTATTCGCAAGCATCGATGGCATCAGTGGTGGGTTCTTCTAAGTCGTCGTCCCTTCTCAATGACAAACCTTCGACGTCAAACTCAGACAACCCAATCAAAATCGGTTGGGGGGAAATTCGAAGCAACATTGTCCTATGTCTTCACCCATGTTAAACATATCCCTTGGGTTCACATGGACTACTACACTCCATTCTTGATCAACTTCATCATTCACATAGTATACAAGGTGAGCTTCAGATGCAAGAATGTACGGTTTGTCATCTTCTCAATCACCAGTATGAATTGGATGAGAGAAGTTGACCAATGTGTGCCCACAAGGAGTCTTGTTTTATACCTCTATCAGAGGTGGTGTTTGCCTAGATACATCAAGAAGACTGTGAATTGACCACTGTAATTTAACTTAATGATGTCCACTATTTTTACGTAATACGAGACGCTACCAACAGCAACATTACTACCGCGCTTGCTTGCATAACTCCTAGTGTCCGAAGTGACATAAATCGCGCTATTTTGGGTTTTCAACCCTTCCTCTCTCGACAGAGTTCTAAACTTAAATCCATTTATGTTGTAAGATGTAAAGCGGCTAGCTTGAACATTAGGCCCACATGCAAGCCACTACAATTCGTTCGGATGCATGGTGCTTCCCAATGGAACTGGCAGGGAACAATTACCTGTTTCATCAGCTTGGGATACAAACGACACGACACCATTTGAATACAAAATGGAGTAATGATAACAGGATTCACCTCATGCTTGAACCACTCAGGAAATTCTCTGTGCACAACACTGTCTATGTGAGACTGGGACCTTGTCCTACTTCGTAATTTTTTCTTTGTGATGGCCTTAAAATCATTGGATAGGTCACAATAATTTCATGTCAGGATCTCCAACTATAGTAGATCATTTGAAGTCCATAATTTCAAAAGCACTTACTCTAAGAATTTTTCCACGGCCAGGCAATTGACCAATATGTGATGATGAGCTTGGAATTTTTCAGTTGGTGTGAGAGTGTAAAAAGAAGCATCCCCGACAGCCTTTCCAACCTCTGGGTACATGGTTGCACATTCATCAAGCATAAGATCACGCATTGGTCGATTAATCCTACTCTCGACATTATCTAGGTACCTTGAACAGAATACAAGAATCTCCTCAAATAAGTACCCATCTGCAATTGAGCCCGCTGGCTGTGATCTGTTACACACGTACTGCTTGAGACGACATAGGTACCTTTGAGGATATAACACTTGTCATTTGCCGAAATTAAAAACATAAACACAAATTTGTTTGATGATTACCTTTCAATTGGGTATATCCACCTATAATGCACTAGGCCACCGAGACTCACCTCCTCGACCAGATACACTGTCAAGTGAACCATGACTGTGAAGAAAGAAGAAGGGAAAATCATCTCCATGCGGCACAGAGTATGAACCACATGATCCTGAAGGAGAGGATGTTATTGAGGGTCTATGGATTTGCTGCATAATCGGTGAAAAAAGGATGATAAATCCGCCAGGACAGAAGACACTGGGGCAGGCAATGCATTCCTTAACGCAATTGGCAGTAGATGTTCCATTAGAATGTGACAGTCGTGGCTTTTCAAGCCCGACAACTTGCACTGCCGTAAGTCAACACAGCGGGATATGTTGCTAGAGTATCCATCTTGAAAGACCACGTTCTTGATAATTCTTAGAAAGAGCTCCTTTTGTGGATTGGTCATAGTAAAGATGGCGGATGGGTACTTTTCGTCTTCCCGTGGCCACAAACTATGCTTGACTCCCATCGACTAGAGGTCTCTTCGAGCTTTAATGTGGTCTTTAGACTTACCTTTCTCGTTCAGTATAGTAAAAACTATGTTGTCGCACACATTCTTCTCTATGTGCATGACATCAAGATTGTGACGCAATCCATTGTTCTCCCAATATAGCAGCTCAAAGAATATACTCCTCTTCTTCCAAGGAGACTCGTCTTGCACGGTAGTTTGTTGTCCGCGTGTCATTTTCCCTGTAATCGATTGCACCTTGCCAAATTGGACATGCACACCCTCTAATTGCCGGACAATGTCTCCACCAGAGAATTTGACAGGTGGACCTCTATCCTCTATCTTTCCATCAAAGGAGTACCGGTCTTTTCTATATTTGTGGTCATTATTCAGAAAGCGACGATGACCCACGAAACACTATTTCTGATTGTGTGTGAGCCGGTTAGTTTCAACATCCAAATTGCATGCAGGACAGGCTCTCCCACCGTATGTATTCCACCCAGATAAGTTGCCTAAGCCTAGAAAATTACTGATTGTCCACATCAACGCAGCATACATCTTGAAGGTTTTTTTCTCGACTGCATCGTAAGTTTCAACACCAACCCATAACTGCTTCAACTTATTGATCAAGGGCTCTAGGTAAACATCTATGTCATTTCTAGGCATTTTAGGATCAGCAATAACCATAGAGAGGATAAACGAAGTGGGTTTCATGCAAATTCAGGGGGCATGTATACAAGATAAGAACCACGGGCCAAATTGAGTACTTCGAGCTCATGTTTCTAAAAGGGTTAAAGCCATCGCTAGCTATGGCTAGGCGAACACTACGCAGATCACCGGAGAAGTTGGGATATCGTCTATCAAATGACTTCCATGTCTCGGCGTCCCTTGGATGCCTATACATACCATCAGAGTTAGGACCTCTCTTATGCCACAACATGTTAACGGCTGTCTTACTAGACATGTATAACAGCTACAATTGTGGAATAAAGGGGAAGTAACGAAGAATCTTTGCCGCTTGTAGTTTTCCGTTCTTCTTAACAACCATCTTGATCATCACCCTAGAGTTCCACAACCATCTCGATGTCCCACACCGCTTGCATTTGGTCAGCTCTTGGTCGTTGCCCTGGTATAGCATGCAGTCATTTGGACATGCATCTATCTTCTTGTACACGAGACCGAGCTTTCTTGTGACTTTCTTGGCATCGTGCACAGTGCTAGGAATCCGGGCATGCTCAAAGGCGTCTGCGAGCAACTCCAATATCATTCCAAAGGTCTTATCGCTCACTCCGCACATGGACTTTATATGATAGAGCCTCACCAAGAAAGACAGCTTAGAGAACTTTGAACATCCTGGTATAACTCCTGCTCTCCATCATCGAGTAGGTCATGAAAATTGCGGGCCTCATGACAAGGTTCATTGTATAAGTAAGGCAACTCATCCGCATCGGCACCAGCATGTTCATTCTCTGAGTCTTCTTCGTCGCTGTGAAGTCTTGAGAATTTGAATGCCTCGTGGACCATATCAAGCATCGGGGCATTGAAGTTTCTTTCGAGTTGATCTTCTTGTCCGTCACTAGAGCTCTATACCACGCGTCTCTCACCGTGATAGATCCAAAATGTGTAACTAGATGGGAAAGGGTTTATCAGCAAATGATCGAACGCATCCTCTCTATTTTGTAAAAGGCCGAACCCACACGTCGGATATGGACAACGTATCATCTCATCGGATGATGCATTGGCAAATGCAAAATCTAAGAATATGGTCAAACTGTTCCTATATTCTGCACCAACTCGTGGCTTTGGAATCTGGTGCACGAAATTACAATCACACTTTTGCAACTCCGCACAACTAACCAGCAAGTGCACTGGGTCGTCCAAGTAATACCTTACGTGAGTAAGGGTCGATCCCACAGAGATTGTCGGCTTGAAGCAAGCTATGGTTATCTTGTAACTCTTAGTCAAGATATCAATAATTCTCAGATTTAATTGTAAAAAGTAAAAGAACATGAAATAAATACTTGTTATTCAGTAATGAAGAACAGGTTGAGACTTTGGAGATGCTTTGTCTTCTAAATCTCTGCTTTCCTACTATCTTCTTCTTCATGCACGCAAGGCTCCTTCCATGGCAAGCTTTATGTTGGGCATCACCATTGTCAATGGCTACTTCCCGTCCTCTCAGTGAAAATGTTCCAAATGCGCTGTCACCACACGGCTAATCATCTGTCGATTCTCGATCATGTCGGAATAGGATCCATTGATCCTTTTGCGTCTGTCACTACGCCCAACACTCGCGAGTTTGAAGCTCGTCACAGGCATCCCTTCCCAGATCCTACTCAGAATACCACAGACAAGGTTTAGACGTTCCGGATCTCAGGAATGACTGCCAATAATTCTAGCCTATACCATGAAGGTTCCAATCTTAGATTAGAAACCCAAGAGATACACATTCAAGCTTGATTGCATGTAGAACGGAGGTGGTTATCAGGCACGCGTTCATAAGTGAGAATGATGATGATTGTCACGGATCATCACATTCATCAGGTTGAAGTGCGAATGAATATCTTAGAATAGAAGCAAGCGTGATAGAATGGAAAACAGTAGTAATTGCATTAATTCATGAAGAACAGCAGAGCTCCTCACCCTAACAATGGGGTTTAGAGACTCATGCCGTAGAGAATACAATAAGAAACGTGTAAAGTGTCACGAGGTACAAGATGAATCACTAAAAGTAGTTTTTATAGTAAACTGGTGACCTAGGATTTCAGAAAATGAGTAAGCTAGGGTGTTTAATGTAAAAATCTACTTCCGGGGCCCCTTGGTGTGTGCTTGGGCTGAGCATTGAAGCTTTCATGTGTAGAGACTTTTCTTGGAGTTAAACGCCAGCTTTTGTGCCAATTTGGGCGTTTAACTCCAGTTTTTATGCTAGTTCCGGCGTTAAACGCCAGAATTCTTGAGCTGACTTGGAACGCCTGTTTGGGCCATCAAATCTCGGGCAAAGTATGGACTATTATATATTGCTGGAAAGCCAGGATGTCTACTTTCCAACGCAATTGAGAGCGCGCCAATTGGGCTTCTGTAACTCCAGAAAATCCACTTTGAGTGTAGGGAGGTCAGAATCCAACAGCATCTGCAGTCCTTTTTCAGCCTCTGAATCAGATTTTTGCTCAGGTCCCTCAATTTCAGCTAGAAAATACCTGAAATCACAGAAAAACACACAAACTCATAGTAAAGTCCAGAAAAGTGAATTTTAAATAAAAACTAATAAAAATATAATAAAAACTAATTAAAATATACTAAAAACATACTAAAAACAATGCCAAAAAGCGTATAAATTATCCGCTCATCAGAATCCAACTCTTATCAATATCTAATTTAATGAAATAATAGAATGACAAAAATTCATAAAATAAAGTCAAACCACCAGAAAAAAGTTGATAATTAACAATTAAATAAATTAAGGGAGTGTATAATATGACATAGTCATACTTCTTGATATAAAATGGGAGAATAACTCTTAAAAGAAAAAATAGAAAACACATTTACTAGCAATCAGGATAATACACAGCTAACAAAATTATTTGAGAAAGTTGCTTACTCATTGAAAAATTCTACACTTTCAAAAAAAATTACTAGAAGAAAGAAACTCTGGTCCAATGCCAAAAATTTGAAATGAAAAAAAAAAATTCCTTCCTTAAAAAAAAACAAAAACGGGGAATATTATATTAATTTGAGAAATAATAAAATGAGAAATTAATATTGTATTACAATATAATGTATGAGTTGGCGAACTAAACAATATATAAATAGAAATAGGTAAATCAAACGGGTAAAAGTGATAACAAACAGGATAGTTTTATGTTTGGAAACACCCAAAATAAAAGTATCAGAATCTATTGAAATGCTAACTCATAATTTTCTCTGTCCTTGTTATTCTATAGTAGAAATACGACATATATAAAGGAGAAGTTGAACAACACATCCTGTATTTAATTATAGTTATATGCTTATATACAATAGGGTGGGTTCTTCTTACTCATCTTCTTTCACATCAGTATTTTGATGATACAATTTATATTAGCAATTATCCACTAGTTCCTAAACCAAATGCATGTGGTTTCATATTTGAGGAAACATAGCTGTGTCAAAGGTTGTAAATAACTTGATAACTAATTGGAATATGATGATTAATTTTAGCTAGATTCCAATTACTGAAATATAATGTAAAAAGAAACAGAAGCAAGAAGCTCTAGCGGGAGTTCAAGTTCAAATGACCCTTTTATGTTTAATATTTCAGTCTTGAAAAATAAGTGTGATGTTCTTATATATTAAAATTGTGGAATTGAAGTTATATGAAATCTAACTGATCTATTAATTAGATCACATAAGAACACAAGAGATATATTAAAATAAATGATGAAGACTTCATTTGAGTATAGGATTGACTCATTATTTTACACATCTTGTGAGATTGTAATTGTCTTTACCTAACTTCTAAGCTATTAATTGTATATTATTCAAGAAATTCATAACCAATAATTGCTTTCTTTCTTTCATTATTTCAAGCATTTGTAGGTATAGTTCTTCAAACATTCAATTTAAAAGTAATTAGCAAAATAGAACTGAAAGCTATCTTTGTTTTTAGGATAAAATTAATTATTTGAATTTAATGTACCCGCAGGACCAGATAGCAAAATAGCTCTTCTTGCTAGATAAAAGTTTCTGGTGTGCTTGGAAAAATCAATATGCTTCAAATGAATATGTGCAGCACTTGTCAACAACACTCGAGTTTTTTCGCTGCCATTGTCAATATAATATGGAAATATGAACAACAATAACAACAACAACAATAATAGAAAATTTATTTTTATGTACTAGTAGTAAAAAATAGTTACTTTTTTTACCCTATAAACAAGATTTATATACACACCTGCTCCTACCCAATTCCAAGAAGGTGAGTGCCAAAAATTTATCAAAAGAGAAGAAAAAGGTGAGACAATATAATGAAATTTAAAAGCGTGCTAATTGAAGTTCAAATCAGTAATTTAATTTGTACATAACAATCCTAAATTTTACTGTTTCAAGTTGGTAGAACAACTTGAGTAATAGATAGGGATGGCAACGGGTCCCCATGGGGCGGGGACATGCCCCCCGCCCCCGCCCCCAATATCTGTCCCCGTCCCCGCCCCGTCCCATGACGGGTAACGGGGACCCCGTATCCGCCAGGGACCTGGGTCTCCACGGATATCCGCAGATTTTTGTAAAAATTAATAAAAATTGAAAAAAATGAAAAAAATTAGAGAAAATCAAAGATAATCCTACATCGACAAAAAAATAATTTAAAGTTAAAATCATATAATAACTCAACAAATCAATAATATAAAAATTGATAAGATGTACGCAAAACTTCGATTGGATCAAGCTTTTGTCCAATGAATCAGACAATGAACCATTTTTTATCATTGCCATCCTCCTTCAAACTAAAACTCCACACTGAGACGCAATTTTCATGACCTACATTAGACATTAAACGTACTCAAATTATCAATGAAGGGAAATGAAATTGGCAAATAAGCCTATACATATATGGAATCTCAGAATTTCATGAAATCTAAAAGTATATCAGTGCGACTGTTAAACTTAACAAATTCCATAATTCAAATATTGAATGAAAACCGTGTAAAATTGTTTATTGAATTATCAACAAGTCAATAATTCAAAAATATAAATTAAAAATTAAAAATAAAAAATTCAGAACTCAGAACCTAATTACCCTAAATCAGAAATTTAGAATCAAATCAACCCTAATTAGAAATCAGAATCAGAAAATTCAAAACTCAGAACCGAATTACCCTAATTCAAAAATTCAGAATCAAATTAACCCTAAATATAAATTAGAATCAGAAATCAAAATCATATCAACGTAACTTAGAAATATAAATTACAAAACCAGAAATTTATAATCGGAATCAGATTAACCTATATTAACTCAAAAATATTAATCAGAATCAGAAATCAAATTCATATCAACCTAATTCAAAAATATAAAACACAGAAATTCAGATTAATCGGAATCTCATTAATTCCGAACAAAAAAATTCCTGACCCTAACTCAGAAATCTAAATTTAGAGAAGGGGATGGAAGACGAGGGTTGACTTACCTGAACCTGACGGAGAAAAGGGGAAGGAAGACCAGCGAAGACCGGCGATGCGAAGAGGAGAAGATGACAACTGGCGACAAGTCTGCTGCGACCAGGAGAAGACAATGACGTTCCCGAGTCTGCTGTGACCAGGAGAAGAAGACGACATTGCTGCGAGCCCGCGACGGTGAGCTCGACTGCCTCGACACCTTTAGGGAGAGACTGAGCCACTCAGGGGGACTGGGGTGGGAGGCGGCGCTGAGGGACCAGAGGGTGGAAGGCGGCGGGCAGCGGTCGGCTTTCGGCGGTCAGCGGGAAGGAGACAGGAGGGGCTGAGGGTTTGAGGAGGAGTAGAGACGAGAATCTCAGTTCAGTTCTCGCTCTCTGAAGTTTGAAGCAGCCAAGCAGGGATTGAGGGATAAGGGAATGTGACGGCTAGGGTTATGGTTAAATGGCTAACATATTATATATATATATATATATATATATATATATATATATATATATATATATATAAAGGCATTTTTGTCTTTTCATATAAACGGAAATTTAACGGGTCTCCACGGGCGGGGACCTCTACCCCCGCCCCGCCCCGTTTATTATATGGGGCCCCGTCCCCCGTCTCCGTGGATAAAAATTATCCCCCATACCTGTTTCCCGACGGGTAAATCCCGCGAGTACCCGCTCCGCCGGAAATTTTTGCTATCCCTAGTAATAGAACAAATAAATCTGCGAAGTGGTTTGCCATTAATTTATAGGTCTTTAAATTATAAATAAATACTAAGTAAATTCTCGAAAAGATTTTGTGCAAGACTTATTGGTTCTTGACAAATGAAATACCTGTCATAGTTGAAGGTACAGGAACACACCCCAAATATTTCAAATCTCCAAGATATCCACTTGTCAGAGAACCTGCTTCAAGGCAAACAAAAAGAATACATAAATAAGCTTAAGTTAAGACAAATTTAGAATGTTACTCTAAGAATTAGAAGAAACATTGAAAAACGGTAACCAAGATATTCCTAAGCTAATGAAAGATCTTGAGAATAAAATCATGGAAATTTCAGCATTGAAATAAGAAATAGAAACATTCAAAAAGATAATCAAGATGTTACTAAGCTGGTGAATGATCTTGAAAAGAAAAATGCAGAATTTTCAACAAAGAAGCAAGAATTAGAAGAGGCATTGAAAACTAGTAACCAAGATATTGCTAGGCTGACGAAAGATCTAGAAACAATGAAGAAAACATATGGTTTACAGTGCTCACAGTTGGAAGCAGAAATCAAGGGTGCTAAAGGAGAGTTAAAAGAGAAGTCACAAGAATATGAGCATCAGTTGGAATCATTAAGTAATAAGATTAGAGAGAATGAGGCCTCTTATGAGTCTCAGTATCAAAAGTGGAACCTAAAAGTTATCCAATTTCAGAAAGCTACAACTTTTTAGCTTAGTTCGATGAGGGTAAAATTATAAATGTGTTAATGTCAATTTTTTATTTATTTATTTACATCATTTCCAATCTTACAACTTAGAAAATTTTCAAAAATCAAGTTCTTGAAATTGTCTTAGGAAACTGTTAAGGAGCATGTGCTAAATGAGCCAAAGCAATAAACACAAACATATCAAGACTCAATGGTTCAGAAATTTGAGAAAAATTAAATCTAAATGTTAAATTGGGAAAGAAAAATATGGGCAAAATTAATCGATCAACGTTGTTGAAACCAAGATTCAGAAGGCACAAAGATTAAATTGATGCAAGATTAATTTATCAACAGACATAAAAAAAATTGGGACAAAGGAGAGGAACATACGACTGAGAGGGAGTCTCTTGCAATCGGCAACGCACAACAGGGCAAGGGGAGAAGGCTGCTGATGATGACATAGGGACGGATGGCTAGGGAGAACGCCGACGACGTCACGGACATGCACGGCAGGAGAAGACTCAGACGACCCCTTCCACTTTACCTTCGAGCACGGGAGCTACACGGCGGAGGGAGGAGATTGGTGACCGGAACGAACGATGAAGCGGACGTGGCTTCTGGAACTAACGGAGGGAAGAGTCATGACAGTGGGAAAGGAGACCAGTGATTGACTTATGGTGCACGAATTGTAAATCACACTTTTTACAACTCGTACCACTAACCAGCAAGTGCACTGGGTCGTCCAAGTAATACCTTATGTGAGTAAGGGTCGATCCCACGGAGATTGTTGGCTTGAAGCAATCTATGGTTATCTTGTAACTCTTAGTCAGGAAAATAATAAAATAATTCACTTATCAAATTTGATTTCAAGGAATAAAAGGGGAGAACACAAATTATACTTGTATGCAATGATGGAGAATATGTTGGAGTTTTGGAGATGCTTTGTCTTCTGAAATTCTGCTTTCCTCTGTTTCTGATTCACGCACGCACGTCCTCCTATGGCAAGCTGTGTGTTGGTGGATCACCGTTGTCAATGGTTACCATCCATCCTTCCAGTGAAAAGGGTCCAGGTGCGCTGTCACCGCACGGCTAATCATCTGCAGGTTCTCAATCGTACCGGAATAGGATTTACTATCCTTTTGCGTCTGTCACTACGCCCAGCACTCGCGAGTTTGAAACTCGTCACAGTCATTCAATCCCTGAATCCTACTCGGAATACCACAGACAAGGTTTAGACTTTCCGGATTCTCTTGAATGCTGCCATCAATCTAGCTTATACCACAAAGATTCCGATTAAGAGATCTAAGAGATATTCATTCATTCTACAGTGGAACGTAAGTGGTTGTCAGGCATGCATTCGTGGAGGAATGATGATGATTGTCACGTTCATCACATTCATATTGAAGTGCAAATGGATATCTTAGATAGGAACACGCATGTTTGAATAGAAAACAGAAATACTTGCATTAATTCATCGAGACACAGCAGAGCTCCTCACCCCCAACAATGGAGTTTATAGACTCATGCCGTCAGAGATTACAAAGTTCAGCTCTAAAATGTCATGAGATACAAAACAAGTCTCTAAAAGTTGTTTAAATACTAGACTAGTAAACTAGGTTTACAGAAAATGAGTAAACTAAGATGGATAGTGCAGAAATCCACTTCTGGCTCCCACTTGGTGTGTGCTGGGGCTGAGACTTAAGCTAATCACGTGCATAGAGCTGTTTTGGGCGTTCAACGCCAGCTTTGGATCCTTTTCTGGCGTTGAACTCCAACTTGTAACTTGTTTCTGGCGCTGGACGCCAGACAGCAACATGGAACTGGTGTTGAACGCCAGTTTACGTCATCTATCCTTGAGCAAAGTATGGATTATTATATATTGCTGGAAAGCCCTGGATGTCTACTTTCCAACGCAATTGGAAGCGCGCCATTTGGACTTCTGTAGCTCCAGAAATTTCATCCTGAGTGCAGAGAGGTCAGAATCCAACAGCATCAGCAGTCCTTTTTCAGCCTGAATCAGATTTTTGCTCAGCTCTCTCAATTTCAGCCAGAAAATACCTGAAATTATAGAAAAACACACAAACTCATAGTAAAGTCTAGAAATATAAATTTTGCCTAGAAACTAATGAAAATAAACTAAAAACTAACTAAAACATACTAAAAACTATATGAAATTAACCCCAAAAAGCGTATAAAATATCCGCTCATCACAACACCAAACTTAAACTGTTGCTTGTCCCCAAGCAACTAGATAAATATAGAATATCAATAAGTCAAGAAGCAATAATGTCTCAGAGTTTTTTTGAATGAAGCTCAGATTCTAATTAGATGAGCGGGATTAGTAGCTTTTTGCTTCCGAACAGTTTTGGCACCTCACTTTATCCATTAAAGCTCAGAGTGATTGGCATCTATAGGAACTTAGAATTCAGATAGTGTTATTGATTCTCCTATTTTAGTATGATGATTCTTGAACACAGCTACTTTATGAGTCTTGGCCGTGACCCTAAGCACTTTGTTTTCCAGTATTACCACCGGATACATAAATGCCACAGACACATAATTGGGTGAACCTTTTTAGATTGTGACTCAGCTTTGCTAAAGTCCCCAATTAGAGGTGTCCAGGGTTCTTAAGCATACTCTTCTTTTGCTTTGGACCTTGACTTTAACCGCTCAGTCTCAAGTTTTCACTTGACACCTTCACGCCACAAGCACATGGTTAGGGACAGCTTGGTTTAGCCGCTTAGGCCAGAATTTTATTCCTTTAGGCCCTCCTATCCACTGATGCTCAAAGCCTTAGGATCCTTTTTATTTACCCTTGCCTTTTGGTTTTGAGGGCTATTGGCTTTTTGCTCTTGCCTTTTGGTTTTAAGAGCTTTGGCTTTTTCTGCTTGCTTTCTCTTTTTCTTTCTCTATACTTTTTTTTCTGCAAGCTTTGTTCTTTGCTGCTTTTTCTTGCTTCAAGAATCATTTTTATGATTTTTCAGATTATCAATAACATGTCTCATGTTCATCATTCTTTCAAGAGCCAACATATTTAACAGTCTTAAACATCAAATTCAAAAGACATATGCACTGTTCAAGCATTCATTCAGAAGATAGAAAGCATTACCACCACATGTAAATCATTAGAATTTTTCTTGTTAAGAACTCGAAATTTATTGCCTCTTATTCTGAAGATCTACTATTTTATTCATGTTTGCTGATGATGAGAAAAATAAATTATAACTTAATTGAAATTAAGATCAAAATAGGTATGCTAATTACTACTACTTATATCTACTTTCTAAGGTAAACTCCTATAATGGCAACTATCACAGAGTTAAAGCAAAAATTAGAATTTAAAAACCTTTGTTCTGGGAAGTGGATGTTCCTCTAATCTGCGGGATGCTTGGTCCTTCAAAAGATAATTTCTGGCGCTTCAATTCCCTTAAATCACACCCTTGCTCCTCCTGTTCTTTAAGCATATAGCAAAGAATGCTACTTTGTTCCTTCTGTTCTTTCTTTATTTGTTCCATAGCTTCTTGCATCTTGGTAATAGATGTTTCAAGATACTCCCAGTATTCAGATTGAGGGATTTCTGGGAGAAATTTCTGTGTTTTCTTCTTGATGGGGTCATCCTGTGCTTGTTGTTTTTCCATTGATGCTTTGGTGATTGGCCGCTCAACTGAGATATACTCAGTTATTCCCATCCTTACTCCAGCGTCCTTGCAGAGCATAGAAATCAAGCTTGGATAAGCCAACCTGGCATCTTTGGAATTTTTGTTTGCAATTTTGTAGAATTCAGTTGAAATCAGTTGATGAACTTCCACTTCTTTTCCCATCATGATGCAATGGATCATCACTGCTCTTCTAATAGTGACTTCAGAACGGTTGCTAGTGGGCAGCAGAGAATGCCCAATGAAGTCCAGCCATCCTCTGGCGACTGGTTTGAGATCTTCTCTTTTGAGTTGATTTGGGACACCCTTCGTGCTGGTGGTCCACCTGGCTCCAGGGATACATATATCCTCTAGAATCTTATCCAGGCCCTTGTCTGTTCTCATCATTCTTCTATTGAAGGAGTCTGGATCATCTTTCAGCTGAGGTAGCTTTAAGATCTCCCTAATCTTGTCAGGGTGGGTATGAACAATCTTTCCTCTGACCAAGGTCCGATAGTCATAGATAGCAGATCCAGATAGTCTTTGCTTGTCTGTATGCCACATATTAGCATAGAACTCCTAGACCATATTCCTTCCCACTTTCGTTTCAGGATTAGCTAGGATCTCCCAGTTCCTGATTTGAATTTGCTCCTGGATCTCTGGATATTCGTCTTCTTTCAGATCGAATCTAACTTTCGGGATCACTGATCTTAGACCCATTATTTTGTAATAATAGTCTGAATGTTCTTTAGTTAAGAACTTCTCTTGATTCCAAAGTGGTTTTGGAACGCTTTCTTTCTTGCCTCTTGGAGTGGGTTGTTTTCCTTTAGGAGCCATGATCTTAGTGATCACGGATAAGCACACCAAACTTAGAGGTTTGCTTGTCCTCAAGCAAAAAGAAAAGAAAGGAGAGGGAGAGAAGGAGAGCTAGGTGCAATGGTGGATGGGAGGGGAGGGAGGCCGAACCCATATTTAAAGGGAGAGAGGGGTGGGTTTTCAAAAATAGGGAGGAAGATAAGATAGAAGATATGATTTTTAAGAAAAATTTAAGTATGATAAGAAAAGATATAATTTAAAATTGAAGAAATATGAAAGATATTTGAAAAAGATAGATTTGGATTTTTGAAAAAGATATTGATTAGTTGAAAAGATTTTTGAATGAAAAGAGATAGATTTGTTTTGAAAATTTTGAAAAAGAGTTGAATTGGATAAAAAGAGGATTTGTGCTTATGGATTAAGATACATTTGATATTTTTAAAATAGGGTTTTTGGAAATTAGGAATTTTAGAAATCAAGGTTCTTAACATGTTTATGCAAGAAATCATGAATTGAAACATGAAAATTAAAATTAGAATGAAAAATATGAAGTAAAAACGAATTCACCTCCTCCCTACCATCCTGGCGTTTGAACGCCCAAACGCTGCATGTTTTGGGCGTTCAACGCCCAAATGCTGCCTCTCCTGGGCGTTCAACGCCCAGCTGTTGCTTCTTTCTGGCGTTGAATGCCAGGAACTCCTTTGTCACTGGGCGTTTTTCTAAACACCCAGGACGCTGTAAATCTGGTGTTAAACGCCCAGATGGCTATCCTTACTGGCGTTCAACGCCCAGTGGATGTTTCTTTTGGGCGTTGAACGCCCAAAACAGACTCTTACTGGCGTTTTCTTGCCAGTGAGCTCTTTTTCTCTGTTTTGTGTGCAGAATCCTTCTGTAACCCTGTGAACTTATACAATTGACTCTTTACCTTAGTATCAGTGAACTTTATATAAACAAATAAAATCAAGAATAGGGCAAAATGCTTAGAGGAAGTGATGCCCCATGGCTGGGTTGCCTCCCAGCAAGCGCTTCTTTATTGTCTTTAGCTGGACCTTGCTGAGCTTTTAATCTAGCTTTAGCCTTGAGCACTCTTGCTCAACATTGCCTTCAAGATAGTGCTTGATTCTCTGTCCATTAACAATGAACTTCTTGTCAGAATCAATATCTTGAAGCTCCACATAACCATATGGTGATACACTTGTAATCACATATGGTCCCCTCCACCGGGACTTCAGTTTCCCGGGGAATAGCCTGAGCCTAGAGTTAAATAACATAACCTTTTGTCCTGGTTCAAAGATTCTAGATGACAGCTTTCTGTCATGCCACTTTTTTTATTTTTCTTTATAAAGCTTGGCATTTTCGAAAGTAGTGAATCTGAAATCCTCTAGCTCATTTAGCTGGAGCAATCTTTTTTCTCCAGCTAATTTGGCATCAAAGTTTAGGAATCTGGTTGCCCAATAGGCTTTATGTTCCAGTTCCACGGGCAGGTGGCATGCCTTTCCATACACAAGTTGGTATGGAGAGGTCCCTATAGGAGTCTTGAATGCTGTTCTGTAAGCCTACAGAGCATCATCCAAGTTTCGTGCCCAATCCTTTCTACGGGTACTTACAGTCCGTTCCAGGATTCTTTTTAGTTCTCTGTTAGAGACTTCAGCTTGCCCATTTGTCTGTGGATGATATGGAGTCGCCACCTTGTGGCGAATCCCATACCGAACCATGGCAGAGTAAAGCTGTTTGTTGCAGAAGTGAGTGCCCCCCATCACTGATTAGTACCCTGGGGACACCAAACCTGCTGAATATATGTTTCTGGAGGAATTTCAGCACTTTTTAGTATCATTGGTGGGTGTGGCAATGGCCTCAACCCATTTTGATACACAGTCAACTGCCACCAGAATATAAGTGTTTGAGTATGATGGTGGGAAAGGCCCCATGAAATCAATACCCCATACAGCAAACAACTCAATTTCCAAGATTCCTTGTTGAGGCATGGCGTAACCATGGGGCAGATTACCAGCTCTTTGGCAACTGTCACAGTTACGTACAAACTCTCGGGAATCTCTATAGAGTGTGGGCCAATAGAAACCACATTGGAGGACCTTGGTGGCTGTCCGCTCACCTCCGAAATGGCCTCCATATTGTGATCCATGGCAATGCCATAGGATCCTCTGTGCTTCTTTTCTAGGCACACATCTCCAGATTATTTCGTCTGCACATCTCTTAAAGAGATAGGGTTCATCCCACAAGTAGTACTTTGCATCAATAATTAATTTTTTCTTTTGTTGCCTGTTGTACTCTTTGGGTATGAACCTTGCAGCTTTATAGTTCGCAATGTCTGCAAACCATGGTGCTTCCTGAATGGCAAATAAATGCTCATCCGAAAAAGTCTCAGAGATCTCAACAGAGGGGAGGGACGTTCCTTCTACTGGCTCTATCCGGGACAGATGATCAGCCACTTGGTTCTCTGTCCCTTTTCTGTCTCTTATTTCTATATCAAACTCTTGCAGAAGCAACACCCATCTTATGAGCCTGGATTTTGAATCCTGCTTTGTGAGTAGATATTTAAGAGCAGCATGGTCAGTATACACAATCACCTTTGATCCTACTAAGTATGATCTAAACTTGTCAATGGCATAAACCACTGCAAGCAATTCTTTTTCTGTGGTTGTGTAATTTTTCTGGGCATCATTTAAAATGCGGCTAGCATAATAAATGACATGCAGAATCTTGTCATGCCTCTGTCCCAGTACTGCACCGATGGCGTGATCACTGGCATCACACATTAGCTCAAATGGTAATGTCCAGTCTGGTGCAGAAATAACTGGTGTTGTGACCAGCTTGGCTTTCAGCGTTTCAAACGCCTGCAGACACTCTGTGTCAAACACAAATGGCGAGTCAGCAGCTAGCAGATTGCTCAGAGGTTTTGCGATTTTTGAAAAATCCTTTATAAACCTCCTATAGAATCCTGCATGCCCCAGAAAGCTTCTGATTGCCTTAACATTGGCAGGTGGTGGTAATTTTTCAATTACCTCTATTTTTGCTTGATCCACTTCTATTCCCTTGTTTGAAATTTTATGCCCAAGGACAATCCCTTCAGTCACCATAAAGTGACATTTTTTCCAGTTTAAAACCAGGTTGGTCTCTTGGCATCTTTTCAGAACTAGTTTCAGGTGATCAAGACAGGAGCTGAATGAGTCTCCATATACTGAGAAGTCATCCATGAAGACTTCCAGAAATTTTTCCACCATATCAGAGAAAATAGAGAGCATGCATCTCTGGAAGGTTGTAGGCGCATTACACAGCCCAAATGGCATCCTTCTATAAGCAAACACTCCAGATGGACATGTGAATGCTGTTTTCTCTTGATCCTGGGGATCTACTGCAATCTGGTTATAGCCTGAGTAGCCATCCAAAAAGCAGTAATAATCATAACCTGCCAATCTTTCTAGCATCTGGTCTATGAATGGTAAAGGAAAATGATCCTTTCTGGTGGTTGTATTGAGCCTTCTGTAGTCAATACACATGCGCCACCCTGTAACTGTTCTTGTAGGAACCAGTTCATTCTTTTCATTATGAACCACTGTCATGCCTCCCTTTTTGGGGACAACTTGAACAGGGCTCACCCAGGGGCTATCAGAAATAGGATAAATAATCCCAGCCTCCAATAATTTGGTGACCTCTTTCTGCACCACTTCCTTCATGGCTGGATTTAGCCGCCTCTGTGGTTGAACCACTGGTTTAGCATTATCCTCCAATAAGATTTTGTGCATGCATCTAGCTGGGCTTATGCCCTTGAGGTCACCTATGGACCACCCAAGAGCTGTCTTGTGTGTCCTTAGCACTTGAATAAGTGCTTCCTCTTCCTGTGGATTTAAAGCAGAGCTTATGATCACTGGAAAAGTGTCACCTTCTCCCAGAAATGCATATTTAAGGGATGGTGGTAATGGTTTGAGCTCAGGTTTAGGAGGTTTTTCCTCTTCCAGAGGAAATTTCAGAGGCTCTTTCATTTCCTCTGAATCCTCCAAATCAGGCTGAACATCTTTAAAGATGTCTTCCAACTCTGATTCGAGACTCACAGCCATGTTGATCTCTTCTACCAAAGAGTCAATAAGATCAACTTTCATGCAGTCTTTTGATGTGTCTGGATGCTGCATGGCTTTGACAGCATTCAACTTAAACTCATCATCATTGACTCTCAGGGTTATTTCTCCCTGTTGGACATCAATGAGAGTTCGTCCAGTTGCTAGGAAGGGTCTTTCTAGAATGAGAGTGGCACTCTTGTGCTCCTCCATTTCCAGCACTACAAAGTCTGTGGGAAAGAAGAATGGCCCAACTCTGAAAATCATGTCTTCAATCACGCCTGATGGGTATTTAATGGAGCCATCAGCAAGTTGGAGACATATCCGGGTTGGTTTAACTTCTTCAGTTAAACCAAGCTTTCTGATAGTGGATGCAGGTATTAGGTTGATGGTTGCCCCAAGATCACATAAAGCTGTCTTGGTGCAATTACCTTCTAATGTGCATGGTATCAGAAAACTCCCAGGATCTTTAAGCTTTTCAGGAAAGCTTTTCAGAATGACTGCACTGCATTCTTCAGTGAGGAGAACTCTTTCAGTTTCTCTCCAATCCTTCTTATGACTCAAGATCTCTTTCATGAACTTGGCATAAGAGGGTATTTGCTCAAGTGCCTCTGCAAATGGAATCTTTATTTCAAGAGTCCTGAGATAATCTGCAAAGCGAGCAAATTGCTTATCCTGCTCCTCTTGGCGGAGTTTTTGAGGATAAGGTATCTTGGCTTTATATTCCTCAACCTTAGTTGCTGTAAGTTTATTTCCTACAGAAGTGGTTGAAGAAGCCTTTTTAGATGGGTTGTTATCAGCACTTGTGTGTGTCTGATCCCTCACTGGCAATTGAGTGCTGGAGTTAGAAGCTGGAGTGATGTTAGACGCCAGCTCCTCATCTGTTCCTGGCGTTTGAACGCCAGAACTGTGCTTCTTTTGGGCGTTCAACGCCAAATCCTTGCTTGTTTCTGGCGTTGAACGCCAGTCCTGAGCATGGTCTGGGCGTTCAGCGCCAGCCTTCCACCCAACTTCTGGCGTTTTAGCACCAGAATTATTTTTTCTTGGGCTCTTACTGTCCTCAGATGGATTCTGGGTGGTTTGCTCATTTCTTGGTTTCCTACTGCCTTGAAGTGGGGTATTTAGTGCTTTCCCACTTCTTAATTGAACTGCTTGGCATTCTTCTGTTATTTGTTTTGACAGCTGCTGCTTTGTTTGCTTTAATTGTACTTCCATGTTTATATTAGCCATCCTTGTCTCTTGTAGTTTATCCTTGAATTCAGCTAACTGCTTTGTTAGAAAATCCAATTGCTGATTGAATTCAGCAGCTTGCTCTGCAGGACTGAGTTCAACAGTTACTGTTTTAGCCTCTTCTTTCATGGAAGGGTCACTGCTTAGGTACAGATGCTGATTTCTAGCAACTGTATCAATGAGCACTTGAGCTTCTTCAATTGTCTTTCTCATGTGGATAGATCCACCAGCTGAGTAATCTAGAGAGATTTGAGCTCTTTCTGTAAGCCCATAATAGAAGATGTCTAGCTGAACCCACTCTAAAAACATTTCAGAGGGGCATTTTTGTAGCATCTCTTTGTATCTCTCCCAGGCATCATAAAGAGATTCATTATCTCCTTGTTTAAAGCCTTGGATGTCCAGCCTTAGCTGTGTCATCCGTTTTGGAGGAAAGTATTGATTCAGGAATTTTTCTGTCAGCTGTTTCCATGTCCTTATGCTAGCCTTAGGTTGGTTATTTAACCACCTCTTGGCTTGGTCTTTTACAGCAAATGGAAACAGTAATAATCTGTAGACATCCTGATCTACTTCCTTATCATGTACTGTATCAGCAATTTGTAAAAACTGTGCTAGAAACTTTGTAGGTTCTTCCTGTGGAAGACCGGAATACTGGCAGCTTTACTGCACCATGATAATGAGCTGAGGATTCAACTCAAAGCTACTGACTCCAATGGAGGGTATGCAGATACTACTCCCATATGAAGCAGTAGAGGGGTTAGCATATGACCCCAGAGTCCTCCTGGACTGTTCATTTCCACTTAGATCCATGATGGAGAAAGGGATATGATGTAAAATAAAAAATTTATTTTTATTTATTTATTTATTTATTTAATTATTTCTAAAATAAATAAAAATAGGTGAAGATTTTCGAAAAAATGAGGAGAGAGAAAGTGGTCAGGAAGTTTTGAAAAAGATATGATTTGAAAAAGATTTTAAATTTTGAAAAAAAAATCTGAATTTTAAAAATAGATTTCGAAAATTTGCTTTAAAATAGAGAGAAAAGATATTTTTGAATTTATAGAGGAGAGAGAGAAACAATAAGATAGCACAAGATTTAAAATTTTTAGATCTAATGCTCCTTGTTTTCAAAAATTTTGGAGGGAAAACACTAATGAACACCAAACTTAAAAAATTTTAAGATCAAGACACAAGAAAAACTCAAGAACACTTTGAAGACTCATAAGAACACAAGAACATGAAGAAAGAACACCAAACTTAAAATTTTTTTGAAAACCAAAATAAAATTTTCGAAAAACAAAGGAAAATCAACAAGAAAACACCAAACTTAAAGTTTGGCACGAGATTTAATAGAAAAATTATTTTTGAAAAATTTTTGAAAAGAAAATAAAAGACTCTGACCCAAAAGACAAAAATTTCCTAATCTAAGCAACAAGATTCACCGTCAGTTGTTCAAATTCGAACAATCCCCGACAACGACGCCAAAAACTTGGTGCACGAATTGTAAATCACACTTTTTACAACTCGTACCACTAACCAGCAAGTGCACTGGGTCGTTCAAGTAATATCTTACGTGAGTAAGGGTCGATCCTACGGAGATTGTTGGCTTGAAGCAATCTATGGTTATCTTGTAACTCTTAGTTAGGAAAATAATAAAATAATTCACTTATCAAATTTGATTGCAAGGAATAAAAGGGGAGAACACAAATTATACTTGTATGTAATGATGGAGAATATGTTGGAGTTTTGGAGATGCTTTGCCTTCTGAAATTCTGCTTTTCTCTGTTTCTGATTCACGCACGCACGTTCTCCTATGGCAAGCTGTGTGTTGGTGGATCACCGTTGTCAATGGTTACCATCCATCCTTCTAGTGAAAAGGGTCCAGGTGCGCTGTCACCGCACGGCTAATCATCTGCAGGTTCTCGATCGTACCGGAATAGGATTTACTATCCTTTTGCGTCTGTCACTACGCCCAGCACTCGCGAGTTTGAAGCTCGTCACAGTCATTCAATCCCTGAATCCTACTTGGAATACCACAGACAAGGTTTAGACTTTCCGGATTCTCTTGAATGCTGCCATCAATCTAGCTTATACCACGAAGATTCCGATTAAGAGATCTAAGAGATATTCATTCATTCTACAGTGGAACGTAAGTGGTTGTCAGGCACGCATTCATGGAGGAATGATGATGATTGTCACGTTCATCACATTCATATTGAAGTGCGAATGGATATCTTAGATAGGAACACGCATGTTTGAATAGAAAACAGAAATACTTGCATTAATTCATCGAGACACAGCAGAGCTCCTCACCCCCAACAATGGAGTTTAGAGACTCATGCCGTCAGAGATTACAAAGTTCAGCTCTAAAATGTCATGAGATACAAAACAAGTCTCTAAAAGTTGTTTAAATACTAGACTAGTAAACTAGGTTTACAGAAAATGAGTAAACTAAGATGGATAGTGCAGAAATCCACTTCTGGGGCCCACTTGGTGTGTGTGCTGGGACTGAGACTTAAGCTAATCACGTGCATAGGGCTGTTTTGGGCGTTCAACGCCAGCTTTGGATCCTTTTCTGGCGTTGAACTCCAACTTGTAACTTGTTTCTGGCGCTGGACGCTAGACAGCAACATGGAACTGGCGTTGAACGCCAGTTTATGTCGTCTATCCTTGAGCAAAGTATGGACTATTATATATTTCTGGAAAGCCCTGGATGTCTACTTTCCAACGCAATTGGAAGCGCGCTATTTGGACTCCTGTAACTCCAGAAATTCCATTCCGAGTATAAAGAGATCCGAATCCAACAGCATCAGCAGTCCTTTTTCAGCCTGAATCAGATTTTTGCTCAGCTCCCTCAATTTCAGCCAGAAAATACCTGAAATTACAGAAAAACACACAAACTCATAGTAAAGTCCAGAAATATGAATTTTGCCTAGAAACTAATGAGAATAAACTAAAAACTAACTAAAACATACTAAAAACTATATGAAATTAACCCCAAAAAGCGTATAAAATATCCGCTCATCAACTTACCATCGCTTTACTAAGGATCTCGCGCCAAAGACTGAAGGTTTATGGTGCATATTAATTTAGTTTGGATTTTTTAGTGAAACAAAACCCCCCTCCCCCAAGGTTATTTGCTGCAGTGAGGGCCCAAAACTTCCTCAAGTCAATTGGAATGGAGCTACATTACGCTTTAAGAACCGCATCAATTCAACCAAGTTGTGGCGGTTTGGGAAATGGCCAGTAATTTTTGGCCGCTATATTCCATTTTTCTTGTAGTGCTAGCAGTTGCACGGGTTGAGAGAAAAGGGATGAAGAACACTATTCATCTTCTCTTTCTTTCTCTTGTAACTTGAGTTACGGAGTTTCGATTCGTGAACGGTTTGTGGCCACGTGAAACTCTCGCCGAGCCCGTTAGTTTCATCTAACCAAAGTGGTAAAATTTTCGAAAATCCTTGCCCAGTTTTTATCTCTATGAAATTCGAAATTTTAGGTTTGGTTTTTGAGATATTTTTGTGATTTCGAGTGTTTAGGTACACTCTAACACTTGGTTGCTATTGGGTTTTGCCCCTAAGACTATTGGGTAAGGTAAGAATGTCTTAAACCCTTATGGATTTATGATTTTGGCAAACTCTAGGTATTAATTATGATGAATTAATTATGTATAGCTTGGAATTTATGATTATTGGAGCTTTGGGATTGTGTATGGTGGCTTGATTGAACTTGAAAACTTGTGGAAGCTTGGTTGGGGTCAAATTTTGGTGTTTGGTGCATATTAGGAATCGGCCAAGGTATGGTTTCGGTTTTCTCTATGTAATATGTAGTATTTCTAGACACTTAGGCTAAGCTAGTAGACCTTAGGATAGGATTGGATCGATTGTTTATAATTGTTGAAATGAGGTTGTTGTTCATAAATGGTGTTGATTTTTGAGTTAATGTTGCATGATGTTGAATTATTGATGTTAAGCTATGATTGGTGGTGGATGACTATTATCATGATGATGGGTGGTAAGTGATGAATTTATGTATGAGGAATTATTGATGTTTGATGTTGTTGCATATTGTTTGAGAGATTAATAAATGGAATGATGATTAGGTGTGAAAATGATAAAAATGTGAATAGGTAGATTGTGGAATGAATTGGAAGATATATGAATATAATTTAGATACATTAGGACTGGTTTGGATGTAGAGCAATTGGTTTTTAATTGAGAGACTTGGTAAAATTGAGTTTTTAAAATTTTTGGTAAAAACAGATTTTGGGCCAACTTTTACGGATTATATATTGAGCTACAATTTTTGAAATTGATTGAATTTTGTATCAAATTAAAGATAATTCAAAGAGTTTTAAAATGGTACAGATTTCGTGGAAATTGAAATTTTGTAGAAAAAGATAAGATCATTAGAAGTTGGTGTCAAAAATCTGAATTCTGTGATGTTGCAGAAATTGTGAGTTCTGGTTTGTGTGCAGATGCACACTATTGGGCGCATGCTCCGAGCAGGGGCCATGTTTTCACTTGTGCGTACGCACACACTGGTGCACACGCACACCCTGTGATTTTCAGAAAACATGCGTACGCACACTTTAATGCGCACACACACACAGGGATATGCCTACTGTTGAGAGCGTTCACACACTCTGGTGCTCACGTACACCCTGCAAAATTTACAAGTTGTATCGTAGCGTGGAATTACACTTTGCACTAATGAACCAGCAAGTGCACTGGGTCGTCCAAGTAATACCTGAGTGAGTCAGGGTGAATCCCACGAGGCTTGTGATTTGAAGCAAGCTATGGTTATCTTGTAGATCTTAGTCAGACGGATAAAAGAGTTGTTTGTTTGTTTAATTCGCATGAAAAGAAAATAAATAAAAACGTTAGTCATTTGATGGTGAATGCAATGATATGAAGATGGTTGAGGCTTGGAGATGCTTTGTTCTTCTGGATCAATCCGATCTTACTGTCTTCTTCAACTGTGAATGATTTCTTCTATGGCAGGCTGTATGTGATCAATGCCTTTCTTAAGGGATCGCCAATGCTCCTCCAGATCTGAACCCCAGGGTTAGTGCGGATCCAGTCTAATTGAGGGTGAAGCTCCTGCAGTCCATTCTCCTTAGTGATCCTACTCAAAATGCCACAGACAAGGTCGAATCTCCCGGATCAGAAAATGTTGCGCCTTTGGTTCTAGCCTCTACCACAAAGACTCTAATCTCCCCGTACCTCGGCTGAACTGGTGTCTCGAGAAGTTCCCAACGAAGTCGTGGATTAGCCGTCTGAGAGATGTATGACCAAGCTAGTGGTTCATCATTGTCCGATGAAAGACTCACTCTGAACCCATATAGAATGTGATAACCTTGTGCCGGTTCAACGCATTCATAATGATGAAGAACAGATATACATCTTAGAATAGAGAATCAAACACGTATTGAGATAGAACAGTAGTACTTTACTAATCCATAAAACTCAGCAGAGCTCCTCCCCTCAACTTAGGAGGTTTAGAAACTCATACTGATAGAAAATACAATAAACGAAAATATGACAGGTCCTCCTCTTAAGTCTGTAAAAGTTCTCAAATAAATACTAAGCTAATGACTAAGGATTACATAGGAAGGGTAAAACAGTCTTTTAGTGCTAAAATCCACTTCTGGGGCCCAGAAAATCTCTTTAGAGTGCAAGGAGGTTAGATCCTGACAGCATCTGCAGCACTTTCTCTGTCTCTAAATCAGACTTTTGCTCTAACTCCTCAATTTTAGCCAGAAAATACCTGAAATTTCATAAAAACACATAAACTCAAAGTAGAATCCAAAAATGTGAATTTTGCACTAAAACCTATGAAAACTAAATAAAACTTAAACAAACATACTAAAAACTATATGAAAATGATGCCTAAAAGCGTATAAAATATCCGCTCATCATTGTACATATGCACAACATCGTGCGTACGCACAAGCTGGGAAAACTCCTCTGGGCGTGCGTATGTACACCCCTATGCGTACGCACACTGCTCTGTTTTTCAATGAAAACCTTGTTTTTAGCCGTTTTACCTTTCTGGCAAGCTTGTAAACTTCCGTAACGCTTATCTAAGATGTTTTAACTTGTTTTTAGGCTTTGAAATATAGAGAATACCCTAAGTGAGTTTAACTAGATATTTTCTGGTAAAAAGTTTAGAAGACGGAGACTTAGGTTTCTGAAGTTTGTGAGTGGACCGTTGAAGTACTGTATGATGATGAGTATAATGAGCTGCGAAAATAAGAAAATTGGAAATGTTTGTGACGAGTCTGGAACTCAAGCTAAATGAGAAAGATTGAATACTGAAAGTGATCACTGATGGAATTTATAATGATTTATACTGATATTGTTGAGATGTTATGCGCCTGGCAGGGACGGTAGGTTAATCCCTCCTGTTGAGGTCGTGGCGGCGACATAAGGGCGGTGGTTAGTCCCGCTTACGTTGAGATGTGAGGTATGTGGCTGAGTATCCTGCTCGCATCCTTTCGGAATCATAGGAGTGTGCGTAGGCACTATATCCCTGGACCGTGTGTCGGGCACGATATCCCTAGGGGTACCCATTTTATTCGTGATCGAAAGGTGACATTCCCATGGGAATGTGTCGGGTTGGCAATTGAACTAACAGTGTGATATCACAGCCAATAGGGCAGGCATTCATCATGTGCATCTTCTATATGGTTGCTTGCTTCGTTTACTTGCATAATATGCCTAATTGTATAACATGCTTAAGTACTTCTTGATTTACCTGCTATACTTGATAATTACTTGTGCTTTACTTGTATGAATTACTTGTGTTTTCTACTGGGATTGAGGAGGTTCGGTAGGCGGTGGCAATGGGATCGCATGGCGGTTAGGTTGGCAAAGGTTGTGGGACAGTGGTGTAATGTTAGATTAGAAATCCCCTAAGATAGTTGACCTATTTAAGGATTTATTTATCTGTTTTATAAACTTGAATACTATGCTTGATGTGAAGTTCTAGGATTGCCTCTGGTGTCCCAGAATCTTATATCTTGTATCTATACCTTGTACCCTTATGCCTTTAGTTTCGTGTGAACGTTTTGCGCTTTTGAAACTCTGCTTTTGAGCTTATTTCTTCATCGGGTTTCTAAAATTACTATTTCTTTCTATATATATATATATTATTGTATGAGCCTTAGAATTATCATGACCTTTAATTATCCATTGCTTTATGACATGAGGTAAGGCTTAGGGTAATTAGGGTGTTACATGCAACCCCTGCAAAAAAATTTCTACTTCCATTAACACTTGTCGCACTGATATCTACACAGGAGTGTTGGCCTAATACTTTTTGTTTTATTGATTTATTGAATAAAATATATTTTAGGTGCGTTCTTTGGTGCCTAAACATTTTTGCCGAAACGTTGCCGAAAAGATGTGGTAGATTGTAAAATTGACAAGTGGACATGAGACTGTCAGGGATAGCAGTAAGTTTTGCAGAGTTAACAAACGGCATTAACCTGATTTCTTTATTCTCTCTAACCCGGTCATTATTTTTTCCAATTTTTCAATCTTCTTAGTTGGTAGTGTGATCAGCCATTCTTTACCTCTCTCAAAGCCAAAACTTTTATGGCTCCTCCTTCCTTTGTTTGCTGACAATACTTTAATCTGTGCTTCTTAGTTTCTTCTATTCACGAGTCATTACCCTTTCTCCACTCCTCCATTGAAAGTAAATCTGAAGACCCACAAACTGAGGTATGGCATCTTCCTCCATCACTATTGGTGTTGCGGTTGCCCTCACCGTGCGTCCATTGCTGTTGTGGAAAGTGACATTATGGCCCTCCTCTCACACCTCCTCCATACACCTCTTTCCATTAATTTCTAAGGTAAGATTTGGGAGTTTTCTCCGATATTTTTTTAAATATTTTTTACTTTTTTGGTTCTTGGTACTTTTTCTGGTGAGTTTTGTTATTTGTTGCTATTGTTATATTCAACATTGTTTCTCCGAAATTTTGAGGGTTTTTTCTCCAATCTTTTCTCCCTTAAGAATTTTTTCTTGCTCTACTGCTTGTACTTTTCAATCATGAATAACCCAAAAGCTTTATTAAAAACACAATGAATAATAACCCTATTACCAAATTTATTCCATGCATGTATTAAGAGAGGAAAATGTTTCCTTGTTCTTATTTTTAATGGCATGAAAATTTTAGTTTGATGTGTTTTTATATATGAAGACAAAGAATCCTAGTTGTGCTTCTAGGTGATTTGTAAAATTTTTTTGGGTGTTCTTTCTTTATTAGGTGCTGCCTTTTAAGTTGGAGGCTTGAAAATGGATGAATTTAGCAGTGGTGATCAAGCTCCTGAGTGAAGCAGTAGCAGCAATGATGATAGCTTTTCCTATGAGGATGAAGATTCTCATCAAGGTGTTGAGAATACTGATAATGTTGAATCTAGCATAGAGAAAGATGATGACAAGGTTACCGCAACTATGCTATAGAGTGCTGAGTTTGACGAGGAGGTTCATGCCTATAAAGCTTACGGAAAGTATGCGAGAGATATGGGTTTTACTATCCGTAAAAGAGACCTGTCAAGAGATGAGGATGGAAATTTGAATAGAAGGTACTATGTTTTCAATCGCCAAGGGACAAGGGATCCAAAACACTATCGTCTAGTCGACGGAAAGAGGAATTATAAACCAGAGACTAGAACTGGTTACAAGGCACGTTGTTCTGTTTATTTGGATAAGTTGTCAATGAAATGGAGAGTCAAGACACTAGAAGAAGAGCACAACCATCCAATGATCCCAGAATAATTTATTCATTTAATTTCTAACCATTGGAAGTTGAATGAGGCTGACAAAGCCCAGATTGTTTACATGAAGGAATATGGGTTTCAAACTTCTCAAATTGTTGGGATTTTGGCTAAGCTTGTTGGTGGCTATGGTAACCTTAATTTCACGAAGAAGGATGTTTATAACTTCATTGATCGGGATAGGTGTGCAAAGATAGAGCACAAAGATGCTGCGGCCGTAGTAGCTTATCTTCAGAGTAAGGCAGATGTGGACCCAATGTTTGTTGCTCGTTATACACTAGTCAACAGTAATAAAATGGGCAATCTTTTCTGGGCTGATGGACTTATGATCAATGACTACTAATACTTTGGAAATGTGTTAGCTTTCGACTCCACTTATAAGAAGGATAGATATAATAAACCTGATTTTCTCTGGATCAAATAATCATTGCTTGACTTGCATATTTGGGTTTCTTGTGCTTGCCAATGAAACTCGAGATACCTACACATGGTTGCTGAAGGAATTTTTGGATGTCATGATGAACAAGGAACCAAGTGTTGTAGTGACTGACGATGACGATCAAATGCGACAAGCAATAAAGGAGGTCTTCCCTAGCGCCACACATAGGCATTGTGGATGACACATTGAGAAAAATGCAAATAGTCATATCAAGGATCAATCTCTTTCGGATGCTTTTAAGGTATCGATATATCCTAATATGACGGTACCCCAATTTAAAGCTTACTGGGAAGAAATGATTCAGAAATTTGACATTGGTGAGGACCACTGGCTTTTAACCAAATATGCCAATAAAGAAATGTGGGCCACTATATACCTACGTGGAAAGTTTAGTGCAAGTGTTAGAACAACATCTCGATGTGAAGGTATAAACTCTTTCCAAAAAAAGGTTTATTAAGTCGCGAAAAACCTTGCTTGAGCTTGTGGAAAATCAAGAGCGTGTGGTTAAAGATTACCGTAACAATGAACTCGTTACTCAATTCAAGTCTATGTATAGTAAGCCATTGCTGACTACTGGGTTGGACTCCATTGAGCAGGCTGCAGCAATGGTTTACACTGCAGAATTATTTGCAGAGGTGGAGGATCAACTAGCAAAAGTTGCTGCACTAAAGCATGTCGGCAAAAGTGGTATGGGCAGTAATGTTGTTCATTGTGTTGCAAAATTTAGACGACCAGGTAGACTTTATCATGTTCTTCATGATGTGACTTCAGAAAGGATTGAATGTGAGTGTCACCGTTGGAAACAAAGTGACATACCATGCAACCATAAAGGAGTAGATACCTCTACATTGTGAGACCTCCACAATCGAGATAAATCATCCATTGATAGATCCACACTCCACAATCATTTCTATTTAGTCAATGTAAATAGTAATTCCAACAAGTAAGAGTAAGACAAACACTATCTAGTATTATACAAGATTGTGATTTTGTACTAGGAAGATAACAAAAAGCTTACGTTCCAACTTCTTGCTAATTGACCTTGGGTTCCACTAGCTTAAATTCAGAGATAGTTGGCCTTTCATGCCTTTTACAAGCATACCAAGACTCATCTAAAACTATTTCTTCCAAGAACAAGGCCTGTAAATAATATAAGTTTAGAACAAGACTGAAAGTCTGTGACCGGTAATCTCTATCCATGCACTAGTACAATAAGTAATTTACCACTTTTTTAATCTGCAAGACATGTGAATCTCTTTTCTTAGCCAAATGTGCGGTGTCCAAGTACAACAGCTGCTTTGCCAACATGTCAATGACCAGTAAAAACCAATGGTCGTCGTGCCAAATAGGTACATATATCTTCAACACCTCATCTATCTTGGCCATGTATTTATCCTTAATCCATTTGGCTGTTCCACCATGGAAATGTCCACAGCCACAAGCTAGTTGCTAAAATTTATCCCAATTCATTAATTTTTTGAGATAAGATGCATGCAAGTAGGATTTAAAATAAGCATTAATTCTCACTGCAAATGTTGGAGGCAAATATCATATTAGGCGACCAGAATTGTAGGTAAGCATCGTTGCAACAAGGATTATAATCTAAAAACGATGAATTTAGCCATGAAACGGGTGACAAATTCATTAAGAGTTATGCGAATAGTTAAAATATCACAGAGACATTTAAATATACAAGTTCATTACCAAAGAGGTTAATTGATTGAAACAATCAAGCATAAAAATTAAATGCCACCGTTATTAGCCACTTACATCGTCTACAACTCTTCGGCCGGGGATAAGAGTTTGGAATGCTTTCCTATCACCATAGCAATGTAGGTCCGAGACCAAGATTTCCCTGTGCAAAGCATATAACCATTCAACAACATTAATTGTTTATTGCATATTATGTTACCTCAAATATATCACATAAGGCAGTAATGCAAAATTATCTGAGTTATGTGCCTACCTTTTGTCTTTTCCCATTCCAAAAATGTATGCCGCTACTGCAAGGTCGGTGCCTGCTAATCGCATTTCCTTTTGAGGATAAAATGTGAACATGGTGTTTTGTGGCATAAATCACAACTTCATTTAAAATAATTCTCAATTTGAAATTACTTGAGAGTTCTACGATTAATTATGATCTGAGACAACAAAAATTCCTCTAAATTACAGTTATACCATATTTCTATGAACATACATACCTCTGAAATTTTTTCACCTACTTCTGCTTGGTTTGGGTTAAATCTCTGCACAGTAGATCGACATAAGGTCTTTCACCAATATGTGATGCAGGTCTTGATGGACCAATTTTGTTAGCTTGTGGTGTCCTTTCTTTTTTGTCTTTGGCCCTATCTTTGTCTGAGAATAAAGTCCTCTGTTAGGACACAACCATTTAAGAAGAAATTACGGTTCCAAAGGGATGTACAATGACAAAATGAAACCAAGTCTCCAACTTCATAAGGGATATAAGTAAACTACCTTCAACTTATCATTTTCCCCAGAGATAATTTGTTTAGGTGTCCCAGTCGATGAGGTCTTCCTTTTACGCCTTGAGCGACGAAAAGCCAAATGGTCCAAGTTGTAATTTGGTACATCAATAGGTGTATCCTTATGAATGCCTTTTTGTTTTGAAGTGGATCGTCTTTTTGACTTGGATGATGTCTTGTCTGGTTTCGTGTCGCCTATTTTAGTCAGTGATTTAAAATGGAAGACACCACTATTTTTGGTTGTTGATGTAACAGTCTTGACATCAATGGATGGGTCTGCATCAGCCACATAAGTTGTCTTAGTAGTAGAGCCATCTCATCCATCTTTTGACTGTGTCGCTTCATTTCTTCCTTTAGTCCTTGTATCTAGATTTGCATGGGCATGCAATTGTTGCAACCTTTCCCACAATCTTGAGCTACTGCTTTTGACTCAGCTTCCAATCCCACGGTCTTACTTTTATCTCTGTGTTTTGCATGACGAAGATTCTAAGACACATATCGTAGTTCAAAGGATGCACATGTACGCAGTAATCAGATAAAGATGGATTTACTTACTTTGGATCCAATCAAATTAAAGGAGCATTGTTGTTGACGTGTGCGCTGGAGAGAAACAACCAATCCAATTGGGATGAAGCAAAACCAGATGTCGAATTGCCATAAAGTCCAAAGTCTGCAGCAAATCCTTCCATGGTCTTAGCAAGTTCTACAAAAATTTGTATGTTATGGAGTTATAGAGTACATTATTCTTAAGAACTAAATGAATCAGGCTAATTCATTTTGATTTCTTCTTTATATTATTATTGTAAACATGAAAAGCCATTCATACCAGATTACCAGTGTTCTCAAACCCACAAATAAATTAGCGAATTCCCAAAATCACCAAGGTTATTTCTCTTTCTATTTTAGTCAAACAACTACTGTATCCTTAAAAAATTCACTGAAACTAATTTATTAAATTAAACAGTGGGCAAAAAACCTTTCTCTTCTTCAAGTAGCGTAAAGCAGAGAATACTGTGCTGGAGGTGCAAGAAGCAGCGGAGACAACTTTTGTCTGTATCGTGGCCGTAGCCTTCTCCTTCGTCCTCTTCTTCCCTACTTCAACGACTGCATGACGGGCAGAGTAGCACCTAGGGCTAGGGGTTACTATTTCACAATGCTACCAGAGACGAGGCGTGTAGAAGAACGCAAGCGGAGAAGAAGCAAGCAAATAAAAGGGAAGAAGGACAATAAAGAGAAACGCAAACAAAGAGCTCATTCCAGTAGCATAAATTTGGGGAAATTCCAAAGCCGTTGGGATTGGGGTTTGCATTTTGTTTCTAACTGAACATGCTAGAGCTTGGGTTTTGTTTTTAGGTTTTGTTTCTAAGTTCTAACAATGAAGACGGGTGATGTATTTGGAGGGAAGAATATTTTAATTGAAATATTTTGAGGGAAGAAGCTACTCTTATATTTTATGTAAGGTAACACATATTGTGAAAGTTTTTTTTTCTAAAGTCAGATAATTTCATTCATGAAACGAAAGAAACATATGGGTGTCCATATATGGGACAAGTAAAAGAAATGGGAGACTCCCAATGCTCTACTATAGAGGTAACATCATATAATAATCTAATAAGAGAAACAAAAGAAAGTGAAATGCTCATCAATTAGGAATTAGAGATTTGTTGAAGCTCCTTCTACAACTTCAAAGGCGATGCCATTATCTCTTCTACACTAGTTGATACATTATCAAAGATGAACTTGTTTCTAGCCTTCCATAAGAACCAGCTCAAAATCACCATCATCATCCTTTGAGAGGAGCTATTGGGTTGGGTACGCAAGACCCCTATTCTCAAATTCCACTCAACATAGAAATCAGAGTCTTCGGTGCCCCTTCTAGTAGCTGGTAAACCTATTTTTGACCAAATTTTCTTTGATTTCTCACAATAGAAGATGCAATGATTGATTAATTCTGGAAATTGCAGGCATCTTCGGCAGGTGGATTGAATTAATGGGATGCGATGATGAAGCTTTTGCAGCACTAGAAGCTTTTCATAGAAGCCCCTCCAAAGAAAAATCTTAATCTTCGCTGGGATTTTCATCTTCCACAATTCTCATCACAAATTCCCTTATCTCATAATCTCTGGGTAAAATTCAATGGGAGAATGCGAGAACCCATAAGCCACACAGTACCTAGTACTCACTTCATACAAACCACTTTTATTAAGGGCCCAATAAATTTTATCTTCTCCACCCCCAATTGTTGTTGCTAGCACACGCTGACTAGTGCTCTCAGAAAAAATACTTCTAATTAAAGTCTGATTTCACTGACCATTAGAAAGTATTAAGTCTTTGACCATCAATAGTGGTTGATTTTGCAGATTGAAAGCTTCAGATGAAGGAACAACACAGGGATGTGGAGGAGCAAGCCAAGGATCGTTGAAGATTCGGATACTGGACCCATCACCAACTCGCCAAACCAGCCCCTTTTCAACAACCTTACACCCTTCCAATATGCTACGCCACCCCACGAAGGTACTGTTCCGATCTCTGCATTCATTATAGAACTGTATCAAAAATATTTACCTTTGCGGAGTCTAGATAGGAGTGATTGTGGCTGAGAGACAACTTTCCAATATTGTTTGCTAGTAGCGCCAAATTCTGAGCCCCTAGGTCCTTAAAACCTAGTCCACCTTCCAGTTTCGGTCTTATCATATTATCCTAACTAACCCAAGCCATTTTTCGCTCTATACCTTTTTTATCCCACCAAAATTGGGAGAGTATGTTGTGAATCTCCCTAATTAAAATGTCAGGAAGGTGGAAACATGATAATGAATAAATTGGGATAGCCTCCCCACCAATAGCTTTGATTAGAACATGCCTGCTTGCAGAGGAGAGAAGTTTTTTTCCACCCTTGAACTCGCTTCCTCACCTTGTACTTGATTTCTCCGAAGATGGCCTTTTTTATTTTTGGACTGTAGATGGAAGACCCAAATATTTATCCTATGCACCAATATGAACAATTTTCAATTTCTGAGCCAGTAGTAATCGAGCAGCGAGAGGAGTATTATTACTAAAGAATAGAGCTGATTTATGCAAATTAACTTTTTGGCCACTGAACCCCTCGTATGGCTGAAGTATACTGAGAATATTTTTACAACTGTTTTCTGACGCTTTGCAAAAAATGATTGAGTCATCCGCAAACAATAAATGATTAACAGTAGGACATCTTCGGTTGATCTGAATACCTTCAATGAGACCGTTTTACTCTACCTTATTTAGCAAAAAGGATAATCCTTTTGCACAGAAAAGAAAAAGGTAGGGAGATAGAGGGTCTCCTTGACGGATACCTCTATTTGGTTTAAAAAACCAAAAGGTTGACCTTCAACAACGACAGAGTAAGAAACTGTAGTCACGACCTCCTGTATCCAACCAATCCACCTAGATTCAAATCTCAATTTCTCTAAAATGAACCAAAGAAAATGCCACTCAGCACGATCATAGGATTTGCTCATATCCAATTTAATAGCCATTTCACTCGATGGGCCTCTCTTCTTTGTCTTTAGATAGTGCATGCATTCTTAAGCGACTAGGACATTGTTTGAAATCAATCTATCCTTAATGAAGGCGCTCTGATTAGGGTTGATCTACGAAGTCATAAATTTCTATAGCCGATGGAATAGTACTTTAGAAATAATTTAATACACAACTGAGGAAAGGCTGATGGGTCTAACCTATGTCATATCTTTTGCATCAAGAATCTTATGAATGAGACATATTTGTGTATAGTTGAAGCTCTTTAGTAGTCTACCACTGACAAAGAAACTGCGAACAGCCTTAAAAACATCCTGCTCTACTAAACTCCAGTAGAATTGAAAGAATTTAGCCGTAAATCCATCATCACTAGCAGCGCTCTGGGGGTGAACACTAAAGACCGCCCGTTTTACCTCATCAAAACTGACCGGTCTAGTAAATTTTCGGTTCATGGTTGCTGAAATTTTGGTTTCAAAATCTTTGAATGCATGTGCCGGATTAGCTTGGTTAATTGATGTGAAGATATCCTTCAAGTATGTTTCAGCTACTTGTGAAATTTCCTCATGGGTGGTAGCATACGTACCATCATTCTTTTACAGTTTCCAAATTTTATTTCTTCAGATTCTGGATTGGAATGATTGGTGAAAAAACCTTATATTTTTGTCCCCCTTTTTAAGCCATTTTACACAAGATTTCTCCCTCCAATAGCTTTTCTCCTTAAAGTAAGCATCCTCAAGTTTATTTTCCAATCCTTCAACCTGTTCTCCCCCTATAATACCCTCCTCTTTGAGAATTTCAAGCTGAGATGTGAGTTCACCAATGTTCTTCTTCGAATTATATTTGTTCTGTTGCTGCCATTGAACAATATGGTGCCTACAGTGCTTCAATTTGTGAGCCAAAACAAACATTACTGAGCCATCCACCCATTCCTTCCAAGCTTTGGTGATAATTACCTGAATTTCTTCTAAACCACACCACCTCTCTTGAAACTTAAACCTCCATTTAGATTTTTCCATGACCCAATTTGTATTAAGGAGGATAGGCACATCATCTGAACTATTTTCTACGAGCCGAGATAGCGAGGCTGATGGAAAACGGTCCATCCACTCACCGTTTGCAAGTGCGTCAAGCCGCTCCCTGATCTAGTCCTGCCCTCATCACCTATTAGTCCAGGTGAACCTTCTCCCAATCTTACTCAAGTCCTTCAGTCTACCAATATCAATAAAATTCACAAATTCAGAAATAGATTAAGATGATTTTAACCCCCTCCTTCCTTCTCATCGAGGCTCACTATAGCATTAAAATAACCCATAATTACAATATTTCCAAAGAAACGTTGTACAAAAACGGAAGGTTCTGTGTATTGGGTAGACCGAATCTCATCCAGACTATTTAAATATACTCCAATCAGCCCCAAGAATAATTCAAAGTAGTATCAGTTACCTTGGCAGCTATGAAAAACTCTTTTTCAGCGAGAATCTCAACCGTTGTGCGCTCCTTCCATGCTAAAACCAATCCACCCGCTGTATTCGTCGGACTAACAATCTTTCAATTCGTAAAATGACAAGATCTCAACTTATTTTCCACCAAACGAGATTGGTTTTTTGTTTCACATAGAAACACAATCTCAGGGGAGTGGGATTAGCACATCCCTTTAAGGTTATGGACTGCCAAAGGTCTCCCCAAACTGCGATAATTCCATGAAAGAACTCTTATGGTGAATTGAAGAGAAGGAATAAAGAAGGGAATAAAGAGAGGAATAAAGAAAGAAATTGACAAAAGTCAAACATTGACCTAGATGGCAAAAACATTCTGTTTTGGAAAAAACCCTAGCAGAGCAAATTGAAGAAGTACGTGCTCCTCAAGTAAAAAGCATGACGTCGTTGTTCCACTTATTGTGAAAGTTATTAGTGATGAAACTTTTCATTTTTATCATTAATATTGCTATATAATCAATTGATTTTAAAAATGTTTTATTTTTCTTTTATAAATAAAAAATATTATTTCCGAAATGAAAATAAATTACTTAACATAATTTATATAATTACTATTATGCAATTTGTATTATGATTAACATCAAAATGAAATTCTGAAAGACTGATAAACCCCAATTTTGTGGTTTATCTTGTGTTAATTTTAGGAGATTTTATCATCTTTTCTCACATTTATTCAATGAAATAGCATGGTGGTGTGAATTACTCCTATTTTGTGCTTAAGAGTAAAAACATGCTTTTTAGGCCTTTAAATCACTAATTTTAATTCACTTTAATTTCATTCGATGCCTTGATATGTTTGTTAAGTGATTTCAGGATTAGAAGGCAAAGATTAGGTTGAAGGAATGAAGAAAAAGAATGCAAAAATGGAGAATTCATGAAGAAATGAGGATTTGCTGAACTGAAGGCCACGCGCACGCGTACGCGTGAGATGAAGATTCGCCAGCGACACGTACGCGCTACCCACGCGTATGCGTGACCAGAGAATCAGCAAGCGATGCGCACGCATCATCCACGCATACGCGTGATGTTGGTCACGTGACTCACTTAGAGGCAAAACGCTGGGGGCGATTTCTAAGCTAAAGGAGGCCCAAATCCAACTCATTTCTGATGCTTTTGAACCTAAGGATAGCAAAGGATTGGAGGGAGAACCATAGTATAGTTTTTCATCATGTTGTAGGTAGAATTATAGAGAGAGAAGCTCTCCCTTATCTCTAGAATTTAGGATAGTTTAGGTTTAATTTCTTTAGATCCAACTTTCAATTCTTGTTTTGATTTAGTTTTCCCTTTTAATTTCATGTTGTTACATCTTTATTATTCTAGTTTTACTTGTCATTTTTCCTATTTTGCTCTCTTTTATGTTTATAAACTCTTGTTGATTTCTATTTTCTTTTAATGCAATTTAATGTTTCCATATCTTTTATTGCTTATCTTAGTTGTTATTATTGATTTCTTGCTTATATTAGTTATGAGTTTCTTTAATTCTTGCATTTGGTGATGTTTACTTTTCTTGCACTCTAGGTGTTTGATGAAATATTTTCTCTAGTTATTGTGTAGTTTTCCTTACTCTTGGCCTAGGATAAGGGAATTGAGTGACCTTGAGTCACTGGATCTCAACGAATTGGTGATTTAAGAACTCCATGTGGTCAATTTGATAACCATTGACTCTAGCCTACTACTAAGTTAATTAGTAGCTAGGTTATGACTTATGGATTGATGTTGATCAAGCCTATTTGACGTATTTAATGCGTTGAGGTAGACATTGTACTTACTTCAAGCATAGAAGTAGACTAAATGGGTTGGTCCCTCATAATTGTCAATATATAATTTGTAGACAAGGATGGTGATCTCAATTCCCATGCTTAGCCAAGAGTTCTTTTCATGTCTTTATTAGTTATTGTCGTTTACTTTCTTGTTATTTACTTTTCTTGCTAATTACAAATCAAACCCCCTTGTTCTTCATAGCCAATAATTGATCACTTTATTGCAATTCCTTGTGAGACGATCCGAGGTTTGAATACTTCGATTACCTTTTCATTGGGGTTTGTACTTCTGACAACCAAATTAAACTTTGATTGAGCATTGCTTGTCAGTTAGGAATTATACTTACAACAAAGTCATTTCCTCTAACCGAGAAGAAATTCTTAGCCGACGGTTTTGCTCTATCAAGTTTATGGTGCCGTTGCCGGGGAATTGCAATGGTGTTATGTTATTGGCTATTGTGAATATGTTCATATTGTGAATATCTTACTTTTTGGTTATTTCTAGGTCTTGTTAGTAATTAGTAGTTTACTTTTTTCTTTGCCTTTTGAGACTTTTGTTTTGATTTCCTCTTTTCCAGATGAATTCTTATCCTTGTGGTTTTGGATATGGTTATGACTATGTTGTAGGTAGTGGAGACTCTAATGATGGCTCACATTATGGGAGGAAAGAATTCTTATGAAGGGAGCCACTTCCATATGAGCAATCTTCATGGCAACCTCCTCAATTAAGCTACTATGATTGCAATCCCTCCTATGATGCATATCATTCCAATGGATATAATGGTTCTTAGTAGTGGTGTTCATAGTTCAGTTTTTTTCATAAACTGAACTGAAACTGCACTAAACCATTTTAAATGGTTTAAAAACTGAACCAAACTTTGTCAAATAAGAAACTGATTTTAAACCAGTTTACAATACAGTGTACCAGTTTAAATCAGTTCATAAAAATAAAACCAGTTTTAATAGAAAAAAAACCAGTTTAAACTGGTTTATAGGCTAAAACTAGTTTTAACTTTTAATATATATAAAATTAGTTTTTACATTTTCTCTCTCCCCCTCTCTTTCTCTCCTTCTCTCCCTCTCTCCCCTCTCTCTCTTTCTCCCCCTCTCCCTCTCTCTCCCCCCTCTCTCTCTTTCTCTCTCTCCTTCCCTTCTCCCTCTCTCTCTCATTTTCCTCTTCCTCTCTCTCTTCTTCTCTCCCTCTCTCTCCCTTATCTCTCTCTTTTCCTTCTCTCTCTCTCTCTCTCTCTCTCTCTCTCTCTCTCTCTCCATTCCCCTCTTTCTCCCATCCCCTCTCTTTGTCTTTCTCTCTCTCTCTCTCCCCTCCTCTCTCCCTCTCTCTCCCTTTGCTCCCACTCTATCCCTTTCTCTCATTCTTTCTCTCCTCTATCCCTCTTCCTCTCTCTCTCTCTCTCCCTCTTCTCCTTTCCTCTCCCCCTCCTCTTTCTCTTTCTTTTCCTCTCTCTCTCTCTCACTCTTAACATATATAAAATTATATTTTACATTCTCTTTCTTACCCTCTCTCTCTCTCTTTCTCCCCCTCTCTCTCCCTTCTCTCTCTTTTTCTCTTTTTTCCCCTCTTCCTCTATTTCTCCTCCTCTCTCCCTCTCTCTCTCTCCCTCCTTTCTCTCTCTCTCCTTCTCTTCCTCTTCTCTCTCTCTCCCCCTCTTTCTCCCATTTCTCTCTCTTTGTCTTCCTCTCTCTCCCCCCTTTTTCCTTTTCTCTCTCTCTCTCCCCTCTCTCTTATTATCTTCCTCTATCTCTCCCCTGCCCCTCTTTCTCCCCCTCCCCTTTCTTTCACTCTCTCTTTTCTCCATCCATCCCTTTCTCTCACTCTCTCCCCTATCCCTCTTCCTCTCTATCTCTCTCTCCCTCTCTCTCCCTCCATCTTCCCCTCCTCTCTCTCTCTCTCTTTCTCACTGTCGCTCTCACTTTCTCTCCCTCTCTCTCTTCTTCTCTCTTTCTTGTACTCTTTCTCCCTGATGCATGGCAGAAGTTAACCAATTAAGAGAACAGCGTTGCACGTATAGCTCTTAACCGGCTAAGATCTGTCTCACCAATTTAAAAAAGGTTGTCACAAATTTTAGAAATAAAGATACTAGGAGTATGAGTCCCAGGTCATCTCCCAATGAGTTGCAAGAAAGAGTGCTATTTTATTAACTAGGGGTTTTCAGAAAAATTGAGTTTTGATAACGAGTAATTGAAATGATTGTGAATTAAGGCAATAAAAATAAACTAAGAATAATTATTGATACTCTGAATAAAAGACCTTGACTGGGGGAATAATTAAATGGAATTTCTATCCTTGTTGGAATCTTCTCAAGTGCAGTGTAGTGTAAAAGGGGTGTTGTTCTCACTCGGTTACCCCCTTACTAAATAAGGAAAAGTATGGTGATTAAACTAACTCTCACCCTCAATTCCTAGTCCTCTCCCTTAGGGAGGTCTAGTGTTAGTACGTATGGAATTAGCTAACAACGTCCAATTCAACCAAGCACTTGAGCATTCCAACTCAAGTATCTCCTCTTAACTAACCCCCATGTCAAGTAGAAATTCTGCTCCATTGACATGAAATTAATAATCATAAAAATATGAGAAGACATAATTAAATAAATTAAAATAGAGAATTAAAATTAATTAAAATAAAAATAACTCTATATATTAATAAATTTGAAATGTAACATACTTATTTGAATAGGAGCAATAATCAACTGAAAAGAGTAAAAGGTAAAGGAACAAACTAAGGTAGTGTCTTCACAGAGGTAATGGCTCTTCAACATCCACAATCCAAAGCAAAAGCATAAACTATCAATGTAATACTAATCTAGATTCAGATCTAAAAACTAAGAGTAATCCTCATGTGATGAATCTGAATGTGTGTGGATATCTCCTCGAGTTTCTGCATGTTCCCTAGGTTTAGTCTGTGTTTCTGGACCAAAAACTGGGTCAAAATGCGACCCGAAATCGCTCCCAGCGAATTCTGTTATTTCTTCAGATCGCGCAGGTCACGCGTACGCGTCATCCACGCGTTCACATCATTCAGCGTTTTTCATTGCCACGCGCTCGCGTGGTTCACGCGTTCGCGTCATTCGTGCAGACTCGAATCCTCGCGTTTATGTCAGGCACACGTCCACGTCATTGCGAATTCTCCATTTCGCGCGTTCGCGTGGGCCATGCGCTCGCGTCATTGCTCGCTGGTCATCTCCTTAGTTTCTTGTGTTCCTTCCATTTTTGCAAGCCTCCTCTCCACTTTCCAAGTCATTCGTTCCCTATAAAGCCTGAAACACTTAACACACGGATCACGGCATCGAATGGGATAAAAGAGAATTAAAATACATAATTAAAAGTCTCTAAGAAGCAACTTTTCAACCATTGAGTGATTTTGGGAAGGAATTGTAAATACATGCTTATCATATGAATAAGTGGATAAAGAATTGATAAAATCACATAATTAAACACAATATAAATCATAAAATAATGGTTTATCAACCTCCCCATACTTAAACCTTAGCATGTCCTCATGCTTAGTTGAAGGAGATAATGTAAATGAGTAGGGAAATGTAAAACTCATGAAATGCAATGCAACCTATATATATATATATATGGATGAATGCAACTATATGTTTCTTGTCTACTTGGTTAAAAGTAAATAAGCTCTTCAAGACAAATATAAATTAGATTTCACTAACTCAATTCATATAGTAAATACAGGTAACATTGTAAGAAGACAGCTCATGAAAGCAGGGAACATAGAATTAAGCACTGAACCCTCACTGATGGTGTATGTGCACTCTATTCTCTCAAATGTATAGGGTAATCACTCTACTCTTCTCTAGTCATGCTTTCTAAAATTTGTTCTTCACCTAACCAATCAACAATATTTAACATACCAATGCAAATATCATGAGGTCTTTTTAAGGTTGTAATGGGGCTAAGGTAAAGGTAAAGGTATATATATATATATATATATATATATATATATATATATATATATATATATGGCTAAGTAAGCTATAAATTGAATCTTTAATTAACCTAAACTCTCACCTAACATACATACACTCTATATAACTCTAGAATTACGCCTAGCTACCCATAATTTTCCCACTTTTGCATATTTCACATACTCATGTATCAACTTTTCTCTTAACTTGTATCACATATGCATTGATTTTTCATTAGACTTAATATTGGGGTAATTTTGTCCCCTTATTCATTTATTTAATTACTTAATTACTTGAATATTTTTGGATTTTTCTCTTTTTTTTCTCTTTCTTTTTTTTGAAAATAAAAGTAAAAGTAAACATAACTTATCAATGCACATGGATTTTTAATTTTTTCTAGTCTCACATGAGTAGGTAGGTACCCAAATTCCCATTATTTTATCGTGACACATTCCCTTATTAACCCTTGTTCCCACAATTTTCCTATACTTAATTAACACACAATTTCTATCTTAAGCTAACCAAAGATTCAATTGGGATATTTAATTGTTTTTCCACTTAAGGCTAGTAATGTGGTAAAATATAGAACAAATGGGATTAAAATGTTCAAAGTGGCTGACAAAGGTAATTTAAAGGGTAGGCTTATTTGGGATAAGTGAGCTAAACAAATAATGGCCTCAATCATACGCATGCATATAACATATTAAATATTGGACATATAGGATGAAACAAAATAAGATTACAATCATAGAGAAGTAAACACACAAGAATAAAATATTTATGGTTAAATAATGTAACCATGTAATTAAGCTCAAATCTCACAGGTTGTGTGTTCTTAGCTTTTTAAACTATGTTCCAAATACAACTTCAAATAAGGTTACACAAAGGTTTTGATTTAAATTAGTGAAATTTTTCAAAAAGAAGGGTCTTAGAAGAAACTTATTATTTTCAATCAAGTAGAACATGCATGCAACTAATTATTACTATACAATTTATTCTATCCTAAACAAAAAAAATTAACTAAATATCCTATTTTATTGGTGTTTTAAGAAAAAGAAATTACCTCCGAAAGTCAGGTACTGACCGACCTCCCCATACTTAAGGCTTTGCACCGTCCTCGGTGCCATTTGTCAGGAATAAAGGGGGGCTGGTAGTAGTATCTCCACCATCGGGACCGTCATGGCTCCCTGTGCTGGTAAATGAGGTGGAGTCCGGGGCGTCTGGGTCGTCATCAGATCTGTATTTTCCCATAAATAGCTCCTTAAGGTATGTGAATCGGCGCTTGTTACAGCGCTCTCTTAACTTTGCTTTGTCTTCCTGCCGATCCAACCTTTCAAGTATCTGATGGAGCAGTTAGTTTGTTGTAGGTGCTTGTAGTATTGAAGGAGGAATATCTTCAGCTGGTTCTGTAGGCTGGCTTGTAGTGGCTGCTGGTGTTCTGATATATTTCCCGTTAGGGACATACTGATCATCCCGTGGAAGTAAGGCTTTGGTGTCCCTAGCTCTGTAGGAGACTCCGGCTGCCGAGACGAGATCTGAAACCAAGGTGGGAAAAGGTAAGTTGCCCGCTATCTGTATGTGTCCCATTGCATTCCTGATGTGTTTTGGTAAATTGATGTGCTGGTCTGTAAGGATACACCAGAGTAAAACAGCCATGTCTGCAGTGAAGGAGGACTCGTGAGTGCTCGGAAAGACATAATGAGACATAATTTATGCCCATACTCGAGCCTCCAAGGTAAGTGCTGAAGCCGATATCCCTTTTGGTCTGGATCGATGGTATCCGTAGATCCATCTGCTGCCAGGTTGTGCGATAACTCTGAGAATGGCGTCCCAGTCAAATTGGTATGTCTGGCGCTTGAGTGAGGCTTCTTGGAATGCGTCCAATCCTTCTAGAGCAGGGGCAATATCTAAAGCTTGTTAAATGGCCTCTTCAGTTATGGGGACTTGCTTCTGACGGACATAAACAGACTGCATGGTTGGCACGTGAAAGTTGGAGTAGAATTCTACTACCCATGAGAGGTTAACCTGCCGTGGCTGTCTCCGTAGGAATCCCCATTGTCTTTTCTCAATGCGGGGCTCAACAAATTCAGCAATATGGTTTGGGAGGATGAGAAGGTATTCATTGTTGTAATTCTTCTCTGCCAGGATGGGGAACATCTGCTCACAGTAGCGGTTAGAAAACCGCGTAGTGTCCTTTGCTGGAAAGGCTTTTTCTTTTTCATCGACCTTGATGATCCGCTTGATTCTTTTTGTTGAGGGCTTTACTGCTGTTGAAGATGGCTCTGCCACTAATGCTCTTTTTGTTCCTCTTCTTGCTGGTGGTTTGGAAATAGCTTTGTCTTTTCCTTTCTTGGTGGCCATCCTGAAAAAGGAAAGATAAAGTAATGTGTAAAGTGAAGGGTTCGAGCAAGGGAGCGAATATTATGAGTGGTAATCAATGCACGTTAAAGAGGGATGTCGTTAACACATGGTCTAGACTACATGTGAAAAGTTCATCAAAGGTAATATATCAAATGCATATGATGGCAATTGAATGCTAGATGTTTATTGGCATGCCGGCAAAGGCATGAGTAGTATAGATCAAGCATTCAATGTCCAAGTTAGATTACCAAGTCTTTCAAACTAATAACCTGCTTGTATTGATAATTAAATTAAATTAATAAAATATAAAAAGGGATTTTGTGAAAAACAGGCATTAAAGTAGTAGAATAGAGTAAGTAAAAATAATGTGTAATGCTATATGGGCATTTTCACAAACACTTGGCATGCATGGTAAATATGTTTTTGAAAATATAAAATAGAACATATAAGTAACCCTTTAAAAGGTAATATGAATTGTCAAACAAATCCATAATAATCCACAACTAAAATATGAAAGAAGATAATGACCTAAATAAATTTTTAACACCAATTAAAGGAATAAAAAGAAAAGTAAAAGGAAAATAGAATGTAGATAATGAAAGAAAAAGAAGAAGTAAACATAAATAAAAATAACTGAAATATGAAAATAAAAAGAGAAAGAAAAGAATCTTGACAATGGATGTGAAAGGAAGAGAAAAGGGTAAAAAGTGAGAATGAATAGAGAAGGAAGAAGGGGGAAGAAAGAAATAACAAAGGAAATGAAAAATTAGAATTTGGGGAAGAAAAGATAAGATATTTTGGCTGATCTGGATATTTTGTGTGCCGCATGTGACGCGGACGCGTGAGTGACGTGGTCGCAAGATGTGCAATAAATACAGGTGACACGGACGCGTGGGTCACGCGGTCGCGTGACCTGAAATGTGCGATCGGCGCAAGGGCAACGACGCATTCCCGTAACTATCTGGGTCAAAATCATTTTGCCAAAACTTAGGGTGACGCGATCGCGTGTGTGACGCGGTCCCGTGAATGGCCATGTTTGGAGGACGACGCGACTACGTGGGGCACGCGGTCACGTGATGAGGCTGGTGCTTCTAGTATCATTCCAGCCCAGATCCATCACAATATGCTGCCATACACCTCTTTTACGTCGATTTTTAGGGTGACGCGAACGCGTGGGTGACGCGAACGCGTGGGAGGCTTATTTCGTAAATGACGCGGACGCGTGGGCAAGTTTGTGCCTAAGGCACGCCTCCAGCCACGCTTTCACGTGACTCGCTATTCAGCTTTCTTTTCTTCATAACGCACTGGTGACGCGGACGCGTCAGCGACGCTGCCGCGTCGCGTGCATGCTTTTTTTTTAATTAAAAAACTAAAAATAATATGCAAAATGCACATGCAAACTATATGCAGCTAAATGTAGGAATGATTAGAAGACTCATTAACATCATAAAAATAAAGTAAAAATAAAACTAAGACTTAAATGGAATGATCATACCATGGTGGGTTGTCTTCCACCTAGCACTTTGCTTTTACGTCCTTAAGTTGGACGCTCGATAGGCTCATTCAGCTTCTCTTGGTGGATCTTCCAAGAGGAAAATTTCTAGTTCCTTTTGATTCTTCATCTTCTCACCATGATAAAGGTTTAGGCGATGTCCATTGACCTTTAGAAATTTGGAGTTAGTAGGATGACGCAGGTGGAAAACTTCGTATGGCTCTACCTTTTCTACTCTGTATGGACCTTTCCATCTTGATCTCAGTTTACCCAGCATGAGCCTCAGTCTGGAATTATAAAGAAGAACCAACTCCCTTGGTCTGAATTCTCTTCTTTTAATGTGCTTGTCATGGACAACCTTCATTTTCTCCTTGTAACGCCTGGAGTTGTCATATGCTTCTAGGCGGAGGGTCTCTAGTTCTGCTAGTTGCAGCTTTCTTTCAGCACCAGCTTTTGTAAGATTCATGTTGCACTCCTTCATAGCCCAGAAAGCCTTGTGTTCCACCTCTACAGGGAGGTGGCAAGCCTTTCCGTATACCAGGCGGAAGGGACTCATCCCAATGGGTGTCTTGTACGCTGTTCTATATGCCCAAAGTGCATCTTGTAGCCTGGCACTCCAATCCTTCCTATGAGGTTTTACTATCTTCTCCAGAATACGTTTAATCTCTCTGTTAGAGACTTCTGCTTGCCCATTGGTCTGGGGATGATAAGCTGTTGCTACTTTGTGAATTATCCCATGCTTTTTCAGTAATCATGTTAGTCTCCTGTTACAAAAGTGGTTGCCTTGATCGCTCACGATTGTTCGTGGTGATTCAAAGCGACAGATAATATGGTTTCTAACAAAGGAAACAACAGTGTTAGCATCATCAGTGCGGGTAGAAATTGCTTCCACCCATTTAGAAACATAATCTACGGCTAACAGTATATAAGAGTAACCGCTAGAATTTGGAAATGGACCCATGAAGTCAATGTCCCAAACATCAAAAATTTCACAGAAAAGCATTATCTGTTGAGGCATCTCATCCCTCTTGGATATATTACCAAACCTTTGGCGTGAGGAACAAGATTTACAAAATTCAGCAGCGTCTTTAAAAAGAGTAGGCCACCAGAATCCACAGTCTAGAATTTTTCTAACTGTTCTTTGAGGGCCAAAATGTCCTCCACTCTTAGATGAGTGGCAAGCCTCTAAAATAGACTGGAATTCTGATTGAGACACACACCGTCTAATTACCTGGTCAGCATCGCACCTCCATAAATATGGTTCATCCCATATATAATATTTGGACTCGCTTTTCAGCTTGTCTCTCTGGTGCTTAGTAAAATTTGGAGGAAAAGTGTGGCTAACTAGATAATTAGCTACAGGTGCATACCAAGGAACTACTTCAGATACTGCTTGTAAGTTATCAAATGGAAAATTATCATTTATAGGAGTGGAGTCACCCTTAATGTACTCAAGGCGACTCAGGTGGTCTGCCACTAAATTCTGGTTACCACTCCTATCCTTAATTTCTAACTCAAATTCTTGCAGCAGTAGTATCCAACGTATTAGCCTTGGTTTGGACTCCTTTTTAGCTAATAAATATTTTAGAGCTGCATGGTCTGCGTACACTACTACCTTAGTACCAAGTAAGTAGGCTCAGAATTTATCCAGAGCAAAAATAATAGCTAGAAGCTCTTTTTCAGTAGTAGTATAATTAGACTGAGCAGCATCTAAGGTCTTAGATGCATAAGCAATTACAAAAGGGTCCTTACCTTCGCGCTGAGCCAGCGCTGCTCCTACTGCATGGTTGGAAGCATCACACATGATTTCAAATGGCTGGCTCGAGTAAGGTCCTCTCACAATTAGAGCTTGAGTCAGGGCGGTCTTCAGCTTATCAAATGCCTGCATACAACTTTCACTGAACTCGAACTCAATTTCCTTCTGCAGCAATCTGGATAAAGGTAATGCTACCTTACTGAAGTCCTTAATGAATCTCCTGTAAAAACCTGCGTGGCCAAGGAACGAACGGACTTCCCTCACGGAGGAAGGGTAAGGTAAACTAGAAATAACATCCATCTTTGCTGGATCTACAGAAATGCCAATATTAGACACAACATGTCCTAGTACAATTCCTTGTTTGACCATAAAGTGACATTTTTCAAAATTTAATACAAAGTTTGTATTAACACATATGTCTAACACTCTAAATAAACTATCCAAGCAAAGGCTAAATGAATCACCATATATGCTGAAATCATCCATAAAAATCTCCATACAGTTCTCAATAAAATCAGAGAAAAGACTCATCATGCATCTTTGGAAAGTAGCTGGTGCATTGCATAAGCCAAAGGGCATTCTCTTATAAGCATAAGTTCCAAAAGGACATGTGGAAGTGGTCTTCTCCTGATCTTCAAGAGCTATATGAATTTGAAAGTATCCTGTATAACCATCTAAAAAACAATAATGAGATTTACCTGACAGGCGATCAAGCATTTGATCAATGAATGGCAAGGGGTAATGATCCTTGCGAGTGGCTTGATTGAGACGCCTATAGTCAATGCAAACTCTCCATGAATTCTGCACTCTAGTTGTCAGAAGCTCTCCATGCTCATTCTTTATTGTTGTGACTCCAGACTTCTTGGGCACTACTTGTACTGGGCTGACCCATTCACTATCTGAAATCGGGTAAATGATATCTGCTTCAAGTAGCCTGATCACTTCCTTCTTGACAACTTCTAAGATGGTGGGATTCAATCTTCTGTGAGGCTGACGGACAGGCTTTGCTCCCTCTTCTAAGAATATTATGTGTTCACAAACTTGGGGGCTAATGCCTACTATATCCGCCAAGCTCCATCCAATTGCTTTCTTATGTTTTCTCAGCACACTGAGTAGCTGTTCTTCTTGTTGAGAAGTGAGTTCCCTTGCAATAATAACTGGGAACTTCTGCTTGTCCTCAAGGTAAGCATATTTAAGGTGTGGAAGAATGGGCTTTAACTCTAATTTCTGCTCATAGCTAGGCTCTGGATCATCTGGGGCGGGTGATAATGGTAAAGTCTTCTCATTATTTTCAGAAAGTGTCCCCACACTTGGACCTTGCTCCATGTACTTCTCTTCTAATTCTTCCTGGTGAACTTCAGCTACAGTTTCATCAATAATGTTGCACTGGAAGATAGAATGATCTTCCGGAGGATGCTTCATAGCTTCATTTAAACTGAAACTCACTGTTCTGCCATCTATCTCAAAGGAGTAAGTTCCTGAGAATGCATCCAGCTTGAACTTTGAAGTCTTCAGGAATGGTCTTTCAAGCAGGATTGATGATGGTCTTCCTGAGTCATTAAGGAGCATTTCCAAGATGTAGAAATCAATGGGAAATGTAAGCCCATTAATGCTCACTAGTACATTTTCAGCAATTCCAACTACTATAATAATGCTTTTATCTGCTAACACAAAACGAGCTGCCGACCTTTTTAAGGGAGGGAGCCTCAAAGTATCATATATAGACAAAGGCATTATACTAACACATGCTCCTAAATCACACATACAGTCAGAAAATATCACACCTCCAATGGTACAGCTAACCATACATGGACCTGGATCACTACATTTTTTAGGTATACCCCCCATTAAAGCAGATATAGAACTACCTAAAGGAATAGTTTCTAATTCATTAATTTTATCTTTATGTATGCACAAATCCTTTAGAAACTTTGAGTATTTAGGTACCTGTTGAATAACATCAAAAAGGGGAACAGTTACCTCAACCTTTTTGAATATTTCTACCATTTTGGGGTTAAGTTCCATCTGCTTTTTGGTTTTCCTTGCAAGTTGTGGAAAGGGAATGGGAGGGGCGCGATCTATAGCTTCAGCATCCCTTGGGACTTCATTCTGTGGTTGAACTTCTTCTTCTTCAACTATGTCTTGTACGTCCTCTTCCTCTTCAGCATCTTCCACTTCTACCACATCCTCTGCTGGCACATTTTCTGGTGGGTTTGGCTCCTCATGGTTCCTCTTCTGTAATGTGGTTCTGGACCTCAAAGTGATGACGTTGATGCCACCTTTTGGATTAGGCAGTGGTTGAGAAGGGATTCCATTAGAGCTTGAAGGTTGATGTGTGGAATTAAGTGAGGAATCCATCCAAGAGACGAGAGCTTTTAAAGTGGCAGTCAAGCCATTCAGACTAGAGTTCAGCTGTGCCTGCATGTCTTGTTGTCCTTGCGCAAGAGAACGGAGCATCTCGTCATTTAATGAGGAATTAGAATAAGCATTCTGAGAAACTTGTTTTTGGGGTTGCTGGGGTCCTTGTGATTGTCTTAGGTGAGGTGCCCTGTAAGGTTGATTCTGATTCTGCTGTCTATTGTTGTTATTGTTATTCCACCTCTGGTTTCCATTATTGTCTCTGCTTCCTCTGTTAAAGTTATCCCTCCAGCCATGGTTAGAATTATCTCTCCAGCCTTGGTTGGAGTTGTCTTGCCATCCATGGTTATTGTTGCCACCTTGGTTGTAGTTGCCACCTTGGTTGTAGTTGCCACCTTGTTGATTGTATCCTTGATTCGGGCGATCATAGAAGTTGTGAGTGGCTGCCATAGTGTTGTCTTCCTGGAGCTATGGGCATTCATCAGTATAATGACTATAATCAGCACAGATCCCGCATACTCTTTGTGGAACCAATTGTTGGCTTGGTTATGGTGAAGGCTAAGCTTGTTGTGCTTGTTGTTGGTTCAACTGCATCTGTTTAAGTAGGTTGGTCATTTCACATATACTCTGTGTCAGAGCAGTAGTTTCTTTGCTAGAGGAAACCTCTGCAACAGCTTTGGGGTTGCGCCTCTGTCTGTGATTTCTAGTAGACTCAGCTAAGTCGCTGATCAGTTGCCATGCTTCATCTGCAGTTTTGTACTTTTTCAGAGAACCATTACTAGCACATTCCAGTGTAGTCTTATCCTGGGGGTTCATGTCTTGGGTGAAGTAGCTTATCAATACTAGTTTACCAATCATGTGATGGGGACATGCGTCCAGGAGATTTTTGAAGCACTCCCAATATTCATAGAGAGTCTCTGATTCACCTTGAACAATGCAGGAGATCTCTTTTCTCAGTCTATCTGTGACTTCAGCTGGAAAGTATTTTTCCAAAAATTCTCTCATGAGTGTATCCCACTTGGTAACAGTTACTTCAGATTGGGAGTAGTACCACTTCCTCGCCTTTCCCTCAAGAGAAAACGGGAAGGCAGTTAACAGAATAGAAGTTTCATCTGCACCATGACGCCTAACAGTAGAACAGATGATGAGAGAACTTTTGCGTGGTCTAGAAATTTGCGGATAAATCCTCGTTGCAAGTATAGCTTCTAAACCAACAAAAGTCCTTTCATACAAACATGTTGGGTGTCACAAGTAACAAACCCCTTTAAAAATTGTTAACCGAGTATTCAAACCTTGGGTCGTCTTCTCAAGGAACTGCGAGGAAGTATGCTCTTATTATTGGCTATAAAGGTTGTAATCGGGGTTTAGAAGATGTGAAGCAAGTAATTTAAATGACAAGTAAAGTAAATGGCACTTAAAATAAATAAATACTGTAAGACAGACTTTTGGCAAGGTAAGAGAAGTTGGAGGTCCAACGTAGTTATCTCTCTCAACTATAATGAAAGTTGAATCTAAACTCCACTTGGTCAACCTTTACTAGGGCAAAGGAAAGTCAAGGGACTAATTAAATTGACCTTTGAATCCTATTTATTTCCTAAGAAAAGGTTGGGATTACTTAAGTTCAGCTCAATTAGCAAGATAACGGTTATCAGTTATGTTGAGTTTAATCACTGTTGAGTTACTGAATTCTTAACCAGGACCAAAAGGGAAAAAAGTAAAATTGCTGGAATAATAAAAATGCCCTTAGATGGGAAGCAATGGTAACTTAAATCAAAGAGAACAATCATAAACTGAAAATACCTCAATTATCATTAATTCAAATAACAGTCTGTAACATGGAAGAATTCATAGATTCAATTATAAAGGTAAATAGCCAACTCAGATACTGAAATAAATAAATAAAGTGAAAGGAAAGTTTAAAACAAAGAAATATAAAACCTGGATTGAGAGTCACTCTTAAAGCGAGAAGAAATCCTAAATCCTAAGAGAGAGAGGAGAAGATCTCCCTCTCAACTAAATCTAAATCATTGAAAAATAAAATATGCGAGCTCTCCCTTTGAATGGGTGCATTCCCACACTTTATAACCTCTGGTCTATGCTATCTGTACTTGGATCTGGGCCAAAAAGGGCTTCAGAAATTGCTGGGGGCGTATTCTGTAAATTCTGATACGTGGCCTCTGTCACGCGTCCGCGTGGGTCACGCGGTCGCGTCATTCGGAGCTTTTCCTTGCCACGCGGTCACGTCAGTCACGTGTCCGCGTCGTATGCGTTCTGCTTATGTCGCGGTCGCGTCAGTCATGTGGCCGTGTCGCTGCATCTTCGCTTCTGGCACGCGATCGCGTCGTCCATGCGATCGCGTGAATACCAGTTTCCTTCAAAGCTCCGTTTTGCCTTCTCCTTCTATTTTTGTATGTTTATTTTTCCATCCTTTAAGTCATTCTGCCTTAGAAAATCTGAAACTACTCAACATACTAAGGAAACATGTTTTTAAAGCTTAGGAAACATGTTTTTCACAATATGACATAATAAGGAAGGGAAAGTAAAACCATGCAGTTAATATGAATAAGTAGGTGGAGGATTGAATAAATCACTCAAATTAAGCACAAAAAAACTCATGAAATATTATCAACCTCCCCACACTTAAACACTAGCATGTCCTCATGCTAAACCCAAGGTAAATAATTAAGGTTAAAGTGATGGAATGTCATGCAATGCAACCTAATTTAAATGCAACTACCTAAATGAATGATGCATCATGCAACTCTAAATTATTCACTCATATATAAAACTTACATGTAGTCAAGTTAATTCACATTCTCAAGGAGTCATGTATATATATAGCCAACCCTTAAATAATAAAGCATTTTAGCAAATGAGATGGGAAAGAAAACATTGTACAAACTTGCAAAATAATTAGTAAATTTAAGCACAGATATATGTTGATGAGTTATTGAACCCTCACTGGATTTTGTGTTTACTCTCTAGTCACTCAGTATTTATTGGGTTTATTCACTCTATTTTTCTTTTTATTCTTACTTTCTATAACTTTGTTCTTCATCGAACCAATCAACAATTATAGAATATAGTCATACCAAAAAGTCATGAGGTCTTTAATTGAGGTTGTAATGGGGTCAAGGTAAAGGTAAGGATTTATGTATAGGGTCAAGTGAGCTAATAAGTGAATCCTTAATTAGACTAAGATCTCACCTAACATACATATTTAGTAAAACAAAATTTCTTTACCCATTTTCCCATATTATCCCACTTATTGTTACATGCTCATGTTTCACTTTTTATATTTTTTTTATTCCATGTGCATTGCTTTTATTTTGCATTGGGGAATTTCTTTTGTATCCCCTTTTATTAAATGCTGAAAAAAATAAAAAAAAAATTTTCAAGGCACATGGCAATTAAATCACTTTGATTTTCTCATGAGCATGCTTCCCAAATTTATTTTATTTCTTTTAACTTCTCTACCCTTTTGTTCTATCACCCATGTTCCCAGAAGGTTTCTCACATTTTACTCTATTTATAATTTTCTATCTTAAGCTAACCAAGGATTCACTTGGGGTTTTCTTTTGTTTTTCTGCTTAAGGCTAGTAATTTGGCTAAATAGAATAAAGAGGTTTTAAAAGGTTCAAGGGGGCTAACAAAGGTGATGTAAAAGGTAGGCTAATTTGGGGTAAGTGAGCTAAAATCAAATGATGGCCTCAATCATTCTTTTGGTATGTATCTATTCTATATTCTATAATTGGACATATAGATTAAAGCAAAGTAAATAACATCAGAATAAAAAGAAGCGAAACACACAGGAATGAAGTTATGGTTTGAATGCAACCATACAATTAAGCTCAAGACTCACAGGCTGTGTGTTCTCTAACTCAAGCATCATATATCATTCATATATGTTATGCAGATTTAGTTAAAAATTCCCATTATTCTCATAAAAAAATTATTTAAGGTAGCTTTTAAAGTTTTAATGTTCCTCCTTGATGAAATGTTGTCAGCTTAACTACATCATGTAATGCTATATACAAGGTTTATGGATTTAAATCTGATATGTTCAATTTCCTAGCTTACTTCCTTTTTATATTTTTCAATTTAAACTATACTATCTTATGCTAAAAAGGGTAAACTATACTAATTAATCCACTAATAAATCAGAATTGCAAACTAAACTAAATAACTAAAAATATGGACTAAAGATGCAATATGCAAAAATAGAGTAAAAATACATAAAAGCAATGTATAAGTACTCAGAAAATAACAGTAAAAAGAAAAATACAGAAAAATATTCAAAATAAAAGAAAAAGTATGTAGTGGTTCACCAAAATAAATGCCAGAGATGGCGACCTCCCCACACTTAAAATGAAGCATCGTCCCTGATGCTCAATCAAGCCGGGTGTGAAGGGGTGTCATCACCGGAAGGGATGGTAGTGGGAGTTTCAGTGGTGGTGGGTTGGGGGTCTGGCTGCTGTAGAGGTGGGGCTGACTGGATCGGGATCGCCGGATCCGCAGCCGCTATCTGGGGCATAACCTCCTGATGCGGGGCGGCCTGCTCTATGGCTGCCTGCTGATGGGTCTCCTCCTGGAAATGAGTCTCCTCCTCGTGCCCATCCTTCTCCTCCTCTGATGGCTCAGATGGTGTGTCGGGCTCAGAGGGGGTGTCACCACCTTGTCGGATCATCAGCTTCAGATGCGAATAGCGTCGCTGGCTGCGACGCTCCAATCTCTCATACCGGTGCCGGTTACCGTGCTCCATCTGATCAAGCTGTCGGAATAGGCGGTGCACGAGGCGGTATATGGGCTTAGAGGCAGGTGAAGGTGCAGTGGTAGTAGCAGGAGCAGCAGTGGCAGCTGTGGATGAAAAGGGTCCAGCAGACGGTGGGGCTGGCTCATCAGTAGCAGTAAAGGGTGGTGGTCTGTAGCCCAAAGCTAAGAAGTTCCTGCTGTGAGGAATGATCTTCCTGCAATCCGCCGCTGGTGGTCTCTCATCGGCATCCTCCCATGGCACGTCAGCTCGACGGCCTAGCTGTGTAACCAGATACGGAAAAGGGAGGGTGCCTCGGACGTGGACCCTGGCCATAAAATGCCGGATAAAGCGTGGCAGATAAAGGTCCTTCCCCTCCATCGCACACCAAAGGAGGGTGATCATAGCAGCCGGGATCTCCGTCTCGTGAGTACTCGGCATCACATAATTACTCAAGATCTAGTGCCATAACCGAGCCTCATCATTTAAGTACGCCCTCTTGATCCCTCTAGGCATGGTGGTGTCCTGACCCATCTCCCAAGGAACAGTCGGGTCCAGAGCTATCCGTGCCTTCACGGCATCCCAATCAAACTGCATCTGACGCATGTCCTCCTCAGCCTTTGAATAACCATCAGGCTGATCGAACTTGGCTAGGAGCCGGAGAATGTCCTCTAAGGCCTCCTCAGTGACCAGAATTTGTTTTCCTCTCAGGTTCACTGCATCTAGGGTAGTGAGATAGTAGTTGCAGTAGAATTTCCATACCCAAGATGCATTTACCTCTGTCAGTGCTCTTTCCAGAAAAAACCATCCTCTTTGCTTGATTTGTTTAGTGGTGTACTGCTGGAGTGCTTCTGGAATCCTCAGGGTTCTCTCCAGGTATAGATTCCTAGAGTCTGCAAAAGCCGGGTACTTCAGCTCACAGTACCAGTTTGCAAATTTTATAGGATCATTCGCAGGGAGCAGCTGGTCAGCTTTTTCCTGCTGTGTGAAGTTCTTCTCCCGCCATGAGGAATCGTGCATGAGGGCAATGATGGACTGGGAGGAATCTCCTCGCTTGCGCTTGCCAGTAGCCTTGCCTTTTCCTTTCCTTTGTGAGGCAGACATCCTGAAAAACAGAAAATCAGGATATGGATAAAAATAGTAAAGCAAATAGGCAATTAAACAAAGGAAACTCAAAGCGGCAAAGGAGAAATAAAATAAGGAAAATGAGTATATGAAATGTGATTGAATTTATGTTAAATGGAAAAATAATCAATATGCCATGGTTAGAAAGTTAGAGGAAAGTGAAAATAATCAGAAAAGAGATCAAAAGGGTTAGTATGGTTAGAATTTGAAAAAGAAATTAGTAAATTAAAATTAGTGAGTTAGTAAAGTGCGGGTTAAAGTAAGTGGCATAGAGAAAAATTCCATATAACAAGGATTCACAGGTAAGAATAGAAGTACTCATAATTGAACAAGGAAAACAGGGTGATGCTGATTCGAATAGAAATAAAGAAAGCAAAAATTGGAATCAGTGAATCACAAATGCAGTTTATGAACCAGGAAATCAAAGAGGGTAAGAAAGTCTGCCATAGCATTCATGAAACGGTTTGGGTAAAGCAGGGTAAAACAGAGTTCAGAAATGCCAAACCAAAACATGAATGAAAACAATTTACAAAAAATTTGGGCAGCATTCCGGCTAAAATTGGATTGTCCCGGAAAATAAACAGCAATCATAGTAGTTCATATGAATTAAAAACTTGTTGTAGTTACCTATAATTAATAGAAACAGGAAAATTCAGAGTAACAAGCAGCAAATGCAAGAAATCACAGCATATGAACGAGGTCACAGGAACAGCAGAATTGCAGTTATGATAAAACAGAAATAGGGACAGTGCAAGTAAACAGACCTAGATCCACTAACCACAGCCTAAGCTACCTAACAACCTAAAAATCTACTACAGCATGCATATCTATCTATCCTAAGTATGAACAAAAACGGAAAAAGTACGGAAAAACGACGAACGGATAAAAGGGAGTGCGTGTTGTGGAACCTGGAAAGCAAAAGAAGCAGAACGGTTGGGTGATGGCGGCGGTGGTGTCCGGCGCGGTGGCGGGGCACGGCGGCGCGGTGGCGGCTGAGGGGGAATGGGGATAGGGTCTTAGGGTTAGTGATAGAGGAAGGGAGGGGGGTTGCGGGTGGGTGGCGGGGGGGCGCAGCTCGATGGCCGGCGGTGGTGGGTGGTGGTTCTGGGTGGTGGTGGAGAGGGGAGGAGAGAGGAAGAAAGAAGAAGAAAAAGGGGGAGGGGTGGTACGACGGCGGTGTCTGGACGGCGGCGGCGGCTGGGTGGTGCTGGGTGGTTGGTGAACGAATTGTGAATCACACTTTTCACAACTCGTACCACTAACCAGCAAGTGCACTGGGTCGTCCAAGTAATACCTTACGTGAGTAAGGGTCGAATCCCACGGAGATTGTTGGTTTGAAGCAATCTATGGTTATCGTGCAATTCTTAGTCAGGAAGTCAATTGTATTTATCAGTTGAATTGTGAATAAACAAGAGAGCATGGGCTAAAGGTTACTTGTTATGCAGTAATGGAGAATATGTTGGAGTTTTGGAGATGCTTTGTCTTCTGAATCTCTGCTTTCCTCTGTCCTCTGATTCACGCACGCACGTCCTTCTATGGCAAGCTGTGTGTTGGGGCATCACCGTTGTCAATGGTTACATCCCCTCCTCTTGTGAAAATGGTCCAAATGCTCTGTCACAGCACGGCTAATCATCTGAGGTTCCCGATCATGCTGGAATAGGATTCACCGTCCTTTTGCATCTGTCACTACGCCCAGCACTCGCGAGTTTGAAGCTCGTCATAGTCATTCAATCCCTGAATCCTACTTAGAATACCACAGACAAGGTTTAGACTTTCCGGATTCTCATGAATACCGCCATCAATCTAGCTTATACCACGGAGATTCTGATTAAGGAATCTAAGAGATATTCATTCAATCTGATGTAGAACGGAGGTGATTGTCAGACACACGTTCATGGATTGAGAAAGGTGATGAGTGTCACTGATCATCACCTTCTCCATAGTTAGGCGCGAATGGATATCTTAGATAAAAACACGCATGTTTGAATAGAAAACAGAAATACTTACATTAATTCATTGAGACACAGCAGAGCTCCTCACCCCCAACAATGGAGTTTAGAGACTCATGCCGTCAAAGAGTACAAGGTTTAGGTCTAAAATGTCATGAGCTGCAAAATAAGTTTCTAAAAGTTGTTTTTACACTAAACTAGTAGCCTAGGTTTACACAAAGTGAGTAGACTATGACAGATGGTGCAGAGATCCACTTCTGGGGCCCACTTGGTGTGTGCTGGGGCTGAGACTTAAACAATTCACGTGCATAAGGCTGTTTTTGGCGTTCAACGCCAGGTTTGGATCCATTTCTGGCGTTGAACTCCAACTTTTAATCCTTTTCTGGCGCTGGACGCCAGAATTGGACAGAGAACTGGCATTGAACGCCAGTTTACGTCATCTATCCTTGAGCAAAGTATGGACTATTATATATTTTTGGAAAGCCCTGGATGTCTACTTTCCAACGCAATTGGAAGCGCGCCATTTCGAGTTTTGTAGCTCCAGAAAATCCACTTTGAGTGCATGGAGGTCAGAATCCAACAGCATCAGCAGTCCTTTTTCAGCCTGAATCAGATTTTTGCTCAGCTCCCTCAATTTCAGCCAGAAAAATACTTGAAATTACAAAAAAATACACAACTCATAGTAAAGTCCAGAAATATGAATTTTTTCCTAAAAACTAATGGAAACAAACTAAAAACTCACTAAAACATACTAAAAACTATATGAAATTAACCCCAAAAAGTGTATAAAATATCCGCTCATCACAACACCAAACTTAAACTGTTGCTTGTCCTCAAGCAACTAGACAAATAAAATAGAAGACTAATAGGTTGAGAAGCAATAATATCTCAGAGTTTTGAGTGAAGCTCAGATTCTAATTAGATGAGCGGGACTAGTAGCTTTTTGCTTCCGAACAGTTTTGGCATCTCACTTTATCCATTGAAGCTCAGAGTGATTGGCATCTATAGGAACTTAGAATTTAGATAGTGTTATTGATTCTTCTATTTCAGTATGATGATTCTTGAACACAGCTATTTCATGAGTCTTGGCCGTGGCCCTAAGCACTTTGTTTTCCAGTATTACTACCGGATACATAAATGCCACAGACACATAATTGGGTGAACCCTTTGGATTGTGACTCAGCTTTGCTAAAGTCTCCAATTAGAGGTGTCCAGAGTTCTTAAGCACACTCTTCTTTCTGCTTTGGACCTTGACTTTAACCGCTCAGTCTCAAGTTTTCACTTGACACCTTCACGCCACAAGCACATGGTTAGGGACAGCTAGGTTTAGCCACTTAGGCCAGGATTTTATCCCCTTAGGCCCTCCTATCCACTGATGCTCAAAGCCTTGGGATCCTTTTTATTACCCTTGCCTTTTGGTTTTAAGGGCTATTGGCTTTTTTTTTGCTGCTTTTTCTTGCTTCAAGAATCATTTTTATGATTTTTCAAATTATCAATAACATGTCTCATGTTCATCATTCTTTCAAGAGCCAACATATTTAACAGTCTTAAACAACAAATTCAAAAGACATATGCACTGTTCAAGCATTCATTCAGAAGACAGAAAGTATTGCCACCACATGTAACTAATTAGAATTTCTCTTATTAAAACTCGAAATTTTATTGCCTCTTATTCAAAAAATCTACTATTTTATTCATGTTTGCTGATGATGAGAAAAATAAACTATGGCTTAATTGGAGATAAAATCAAAATAGATACTAATTACTACTATATGACTCCTAAGGTGAACTTCTATAATGACACTATCACAGAGTTAAAGCAGAAATTGGAATTTAACAACCTTTGTTCTGGGAAGTGGATGTTCCTCTGATATGTGGGGTGCTTGGTCCTTCAAGAGATAACTTCTGGCGCTTCAATTCCCTTAAGTCACACCCTTGCTCCTCTTGTTCTTTAAACATATAGGTAAGAATTTGACTTTGTTCCTTCTGTTCTTTTATTATTTGTTCCATAGCTTCCCGTATCTTAGTAATAGACGTCTCAAGATACTCCCAGTATTCAGATTGAGGGATTTCTGGGAGAAATTCCTGTGTTTTCTTCTTAGTGGGATCATCCTGTGCTTATTGTTTTTCCATTGATGCTTTGGTGATTGGTTTCTCAATTGAGATATACTCAGTTATTCCCATCCTTACTCCAGCGTCCTTGCAGAGTAGAGAAATCACGCTTGAATAAGCCAACCTGGCCTCTTTAGAATTTTTGTTAGCAATTTTGTAGAGTTCAGCTGAGATTAGCTGATGAACTTCCACTTCTTTTCCCATCATGATGCAATGGATCATCACTGCTCTTTTAACAGTGACTTCAAAACGGTTGCAAGTGGGCAACAGAGAATGCCCAATGAAGTCCAGCCATCCTCTGGCGACTGGTTTGAGATCTTCTCTCTTGAGTTGATTTGGGACGCCCTTTGTGTTGGTGGTCCACCTGGCTCCAGGGATACATATGTCCTCTAGAATCTTATCCAGGCCCTTGTCTGTTCTCATCATTCTCCTGTTGAAGGAGTCTGGATCATCTTTCAGCTGAGGTAGCTTTAAGATCTCCCTGATCCTGTCAGGGTGGGTATGAACAATCTTTCCTCTGACCACGGTTCGATAGTCATAGAAAGCAGTCCCAGATAGTTTCTGCTTGTCAGTTTGCAACATATTAGCATAAAACTCCTGAACCATGTTCCTCCCTACTTTCGTTTCAGGATTAGCTAGGACTTCCCAGTTCCTGATTCGAATTTGCTCCTGGATCTCCGGATATTCATCTTCTTTCAGATCGAATCTAACTTCCGGGATCACTGATCTCAGACCCATTATTTTGTTATAATGGTCTGAATGTTCTTTAGATAAGAACTTCCCTTGATTCCAAAGTGGTTTTGGAACGCTCTCTTTCTTGCCTCTTGGAGTGGGTTGTTTTCCTTTAGGAGCCATGATCTTAGTGATCGCGGATAACACACCAAACTTAGAGGTTTGCTTGTCCTCAAGCAAAAGAAAAGAAAGGAGAGGGATAGAAGGAGAGCTAGGTGCAATTGTTGATGGAAGGGGAGGGAGGCCGAACCCAAATTTAAAGGGAGGGAGGGTGGGTTTTCGAAAAAGAGATAAAGATATGATAAAAAAGATTGATTTGGAAAAGATAAGATAGAAGATATGATAAGAGAGGATATAGTTTAAAATTGAAAAGATATGAAATATTTTTGAAAAAGATAGATCTAGATTTTGAAAAAGATAAAGTGGAGATTTTTGAAAAAGATATTGATGAGTTGAAAAGATAGATTTGTTTTTAAAAAGATTTGAAAAGAGTTGGATTGAATTTGCAAAGAGGGTTTGTGCTTATGGATTAAGATATATTTGATATTTTTAAAGTAGGATTTTTTTTAGAGATTGGGGATTTTAGAAATCAGGGTTCTTAACATGTTTATGTAAGAAATCATGAATTAAAAACATGGAATTTTAAAATTAGAATGAAAAAATATGAAGAAGAATGATTTTTACCTCCTCCCCACTATCCTGGCGTTTGAACGCCCAAACACTGCCTGTTTTGGGCGTTCAACGCCCAAATGCTGCTCTCCTGAGCGTTCAACGCCCAGTTGTTGCCCTTTTCTGTCGTTGAACGCCAGATTGCTATCCTTACTGGCGTTCAACGCCCACTGGCTGCCCCTTTTGGGCGCTGAACGCCCAAAATAGGCTTTTACTAGCGTTTTCTTGCCAGTGAGCTCTTTTTCTCTGTTTTGTGTGCAGATTCCTTCTGTAACCCTGTGAACTTATGCAATTGATTCTTTACCTTGTTATCAATGAACTCTATATAAACAAATAAAAATAAAAATAGGGCAAAATGCTTAGAGGATTGATGCCCCATGGCTAGGTTGCCTCCCAGCAAGCGCTTCTTTATTGTCTTTAGCTGGACCTTGCTGAGCTTTTAGTCTAGCTTCAGCCTTGAGCACTCTTGCTCAACCTTGCCTTCAAGATAGTGCTTGATTCTCTGTCCATTGACAATGAACCTCTTATCAGAATCAATATCTTGAAGCTCCACATAACCATATGGTGATACACTTGTAATCACGTATGGTCCCCTCCACTGGGATTTCAATTTCCCGGGGAATAGCCTGAGTCTAGAGTTGAACAGCAGAACCTTCTGTCCTGGCTCAAAGATTCTAGATGACAGCTTTCTATCATGCCATTTTTTTTATTTCTCTTTATAAAGCTTGGCATTTTCGAAAGCTGTGAATCTGAATTCCTCTAGCTCACTTAGCTGGAGCAATCTTTTTTCTCCTGCTAATTTGGCATCAAAGTTTAGGAATCTGGTTGCCCAGTAGGCTTTATGTTCCAGTTCCACGGGCAGGTGACATGCCTTACCATACACAAGTTGGTATGGAGAGGTCCCTATAGGGGTCTTGAATGCTGTTCTGTAAGCCCAGAGAGCATCATCCAAGCTCCGTGCCCAATCCTTTCTACGGGTACTTACTGTCCGTTCTAGGATTCTCTTTAATTCTCTGTTAGAGACTTCAGCTTGCCCATTAGTTTGTGGATGATATGGAGTAGCTACCTTATGGCGAATTCCATACCGAACCATGGCAGAGTAAAGCTGTTTATTGCAGAAGTGAGTGCCCCCATCACTGATTAGTACTCTAGGGACACCAAACCTGCTAAAGATATGTTTCTGGAGGAACTTCAGCACTGTTTTAGTATCATTGGTGGGTGTGGCAATGGCCTCAACCCATTTTGATACATAGTCAACTGCCACCAGAATATAAGTATTTGAGTATGATGGTGGGAAAGGTCCCATGAAGTCAATTCCCCATACATCAAACAACTCAATTTCCAAGATTCCTTGTTGAGGCATGGCATAACCATGAGGCAGATTACCAGCTCTTTGACAACTGTCACAGTTACGTACAAACTATCGGGAATCTTTATAGAGTGTGGGCCAATAGAAGCCACATTGGAGGACCTTGGTGGCTGTTCGCTCACCTCCGAAATGGCCTCCATATTGAGATCCATGGCAATGCCATAGGATCCTCTGTGCTTCTTCTCTAGGCACACACCTACGGATTATTCCGTCTGCACATCTCTTAAAGAGATAGGGTTCATCCCACAAGTAGTACTTTGCATCAGTAATTAATTTCTTCTTTTGTATCCTGTTGTACTCCTTGGGTATGAACCTTGCAGCTTTATAGTTTGCAATATCGGCAAACCATGGTGTTTCCTGAATGGCAAATAAATGCTCATTCGGAAAAGTCTAAGAGATCTCAAGAGAGGGGAGGGGCGTCCCTTCTACTGGCTCTATCCGGGACAGATGATCAACCACTTGGTTCTCTGTCCTTTTTCTGTCTCTTATTTCTATATCAAACTCTTGCAGAAGCAACACCCATCTGATGAGCCTGGGTTTTGAATCCTGCTTTGTGAGTAGATATTTAAGAGCAGCATGGCCAGTATACACAATCACTTTTGATCCTACTAAGTATGATCTGAACTTGTCAATGGCATAAACCACTACAAGTAATTCTTTTTCTGTGGTTGTGTAATTTTTCTGGGCATCATTCAAAATGCGACTAGCATAATAAATGACGTGCAGAAGCTTGTCATGCCTCTGTCCCAATACTGCACCAATGACGTGATCACTGGCATCACACATTAGCTCAAACGGTAATGTCCAGTCTGGTACAGAAATAACTGGTGCTGTGACTAGCTTAGCTTTCAGCGTTTCAAACGCCTGCAGACACTCTGTGTCAAACACAAATGGCGTGTCAGCAGCTAGCAGATTGCTTAGAGGTTTTGCGATTTTTGAAAAATCCTTTATAAACCTCCTGCAGAATCCTGCATGCCCTAGAAAGCTTCTGATTGCCTTAACATTGGCAGGTGGTGGTAATTTTTCAATTACCTCTATTTTTGCTTGATCCACCTCTATTCCCTTGTTTGAGATTTTATGCCCAAGAACAATCCCTTCAGTCACCATGAAGTGACATTTTTCCCAGTTTAAAACTAGGTTGGTCTCTTGGCATCTTTTCAGAACAAGTTTCAGGTGATCAAGACAGGAGCTGAATGAGTCTCCATATACTGAGAAGTCATCCATGAAGACTTCCAGAAATTTTTCCACCATATCAGAGAAAATAGAGAGCATGCATCTCTGGAAGGTTGCAGGTACATTACACAGCCCAAATGGCATCCTTCTATAAGCAAACACTCCAGATGGACATGTGAATGCTATTTTCTCTTGATCCTGAAGATCTACTGTAATCTGGTTATAGCCTGAGTAGCCATCCAAAAAGTAGTAATAATCATGACCTGCTAGTCTTTCTAGCATCTGGTCTATGAATGGTAAAGGAAAATGATCCTTTCTGGTGGCTGTATTGAGCCTTCTGTAGTCAATACACATGCGCCACCCTGTAACTGTTCTTGTAGGAACCAGTTCATTTTTCTCATTATGAATCACTGTCATGCCTCCTTTTTTTGGGACGACTTGGACAGGGCTCACCCAGGGGCTATCAGAAATAGGATAAATAATCCCAGCCTCTAGTAATTTGGTGACCTCTTTCTGCACCACTTCCTTCATGGCTGGATTTAGCCGTCTCTGTGGTTGAACCACTGGTTTAGCATTATCCTCCAATAAGATTTTGTGCATGCATCTAGCTGGGTTTATGCCCTTAAGGTCACCTATGGACCACCCAAGAGTTGTCTTGTGTGTCCTTAGCACTTGAATAAGTGCTTCCTCTTCCTGTGAATTTAAAGCAGAGCTTATGATAACTGGAAAAGTGTCACCTTCTCCCAGAAATGCATATTTTAAGGATGGTGGTAATGGCTTGAGCTCGGGTTTAGGAGATTTTTCCTCTTCTAGAAGAGATTTCAGAGGCTCTTTCATGCCCTCTGAATCCTCCAAATCAGGCTGAACATCTTTAAAGATGTCTTCCAACTCCGATTCGAGACTCTCAGCCATGTTGATCTCTTCTACCAAGGAGTCAATAAGATCAACTTTCATGCAGTCTGTTGATGTGTCTGGATGCTGCATGGCTTTGACAGCGTTCAACTTAAACTCATCATCATTGACTCTCAGGATTATTTCCCCCTGTTGGACGTCAATGAGGGATCGTCCAGTTGCTAGGAAAGGTCTTCCTAGAATGAGAGTAGCACTCTTGTGCTCCTCCATTTCCAGCACAACGAAGTCAGTGGGAAAGGCGAATGGCCCAACCCTGACAATCATGTCTTCAATCACACCTGATGGGTATTTAGTGGAGCCATCAGCAAGTTGGAGACATATCCGGGTTGGTTTAACTTCTTCAGTTAAACCAAGCTTTCTGATAGTGGATGCAGGTATTAGGTTGATGCTTGCCCCAAAATCGCATAAAGCTGTCTTGGTGCAATTACCTTCTAATATGCATGGTATCAGAAAACTCCCAGGGTCTTTAAGCTTTTCAGGAAAGCTCTTCAGAATGACTGCACTGCATTCTTCAGTGAGGAGAACTCTTTCTGTTTCTCTCCAATCCTTTTTATGACTCAAGATCTCTTTCATGAACTTGGCATAAGAAGGTATTTGCTCAAGTGCTTCTGCAAATGGAATCTTTATTTCAAGAGTCCTGAGATAATCTGCAAAGCGAGCAAATTGCTTATCCTGCTCCTCTTTCCGGAGTTTTTGAGGATAAGGTATCTTGGCTTTATATTCCTCAACCTTAGTTGCTGTAGGTTTATTGCCCACAGAGGTGGTTGAAGAAGCCTTTTTAGAAGGGTTGTCATCAGCACTTGTGTGTGTCTGATCCCTCACTGGCAATTGAGTGCCAGGGTTAGAAGCTGGAGTGAAATTGGACGCCAGCTCCTTGTCTGTTCCTGACATCTGAACGCCAGAACTGTGCCCATTTTGGGCGTTCAGCGCCAGATCTTGCCCATTTTGGGCGTTCAACGCCAGATCCTTGCCTATTTCTGGCGTTGAACGCCAGTCCTGCCTTGTTTCTGGCGTTGAACGCCAGTCCTGAGCATGGTCTGGGCGTTCAGCGCCAGCCTTCCACCAAGTTTCTGGCATTTTAGTTCCAGAATTACTTTTCCCTGGGCCCTTACTGTCCTCAGGTGAATTTTGGGTGGTTTGCTCATTTCTTAGCTTTTTGCTGCCTTGAGGTGGGGTATTTAATATTTTCTCACTTCTTAATTGAACTGCTTGGCATTCTTCTGTTATTTGCCTTGACAGCTGCTGCTTTGTTTGCTTAAACTGTTCTTCCATATGTATATTAGCCATCCTTGTCTCTTGTAGTTTATCCTTGAATTCGGCTAACTGCTTTGTTAGAAAGTCCAATTGCTGATTAAATTCAGCAGCTTGTTTTACAGGACTGAGTTCAGCAGTTACTGTCTTAACCTCTTCTTTCATGGAAGGGTCACTGCTTAGGTACAGATGCTGATTCCTGGCAACTGTATCAATAAGCTCTTGGGCCTCTTCAATTGTCTTTCTCACGTGGATAGATCCACCAGCTGAGTAATCTAGAGACATCTAAGCTCCTTCTGCAATCCCATAGTAGAAGATGTCTAACTGAACCCACTCTGAAAATATTTCAGAGGGGCATTTTCGTAGCATCTCTCTGTATCTCTCCCAGACATCATAAAGAGATTCATTATCTCCTTGTTTAAAGCCTTGGATGTCCAGCCTTAGCTGTGTCATCCATTTTGGGGGAAAGTATTGATTCAGGAATTTTTCTGTCAGTTGTTTCCATGTCCTTATGCTAGCTTTAGGTTGGTTATTCAACCACCTCTTAGATTGATCTTTTACAGCAAATGGAAACAGTAATAATCTGTAGACATCCTGATCTATTTCTTTATCATGTACTGTGTCAGCAATTTGTAAAAACTGTGCCAGAAACTCTGTAGGTTCTTCCTGTGGAAGACCGGAATACTGGCAACTTTGCTGCACCATGATAATGAGCTGAGGATTCAACTCAAAGCTACTAACTCCAATGGAGGGTATGCAGATACTACTCCCATATAAAGCCGTAGAGGGGTTAGAATATGACCCCAGAGTCCTCCTGGACTGTCCATTTCAGCTTAGGTCCATGATGGAGAAAGGGAGATGGTGTAAAATAGAAAAAATATTTTTATTTATTTATTTATTTATTTATTTATTTATTTCAAAAACATAATAAATTAAAATAAAATAAATAAAAATGAGTGAAAGATTTTCGAAAAAAAGTGAGGAGAGAGAAAGTGATTAGGAGATTTTGAAAAGGATATGATGATTTTAAAAAGAAGAGTTTTAAATTTTGAAATAAAAATCTGAATTTTAGAAATAGATTTCGAAAAAGATAATTTAAAATAGAGAGAAAAGATATTTTTGAATTTTAAGAAGAGAGAGAAGAACAATAAGATAGCACAAGATTTAAAATTTTTAGATCTAATGCTCCTTGTTTTCGAAAATTTTTGGAGGGAAAAACACCAAGGAACACCAAACTTAAAAATTTTAAGATCAAGACACAAGGAAAACTCAAGAACAATTTGAAGACTCACAAGAACACAAGAACATGAAGGAAGAACACCAAACTTAAAATTTTTAGAAAATCAAACTAAAATTTTCGAAAATCAAAGGGAAATCAACAAGAAAACACCAAACTTAAAGTTTGGCACAAAATTTAATAGAGAAAATATTATTTTTGAAAAAGATTTTAAAAAGAGTGTACCAAACTGCCACGGACTTAGACCAACGCTCTAGCCAATTGGGCAGTAAATGTAACACTTGTTTTGAAGAAGGATATTTTTAACCAAGAACAATAGTAAGAGACTCTAAACCAAAAAGAAAATTTTTCCTAATCTAAGCAACAAAATAAACCGTCAGTTGTTCAAACTCGAACAATCCCCGGCAACGGCACCAAAAACTTGGTGCACGAATTGTGAATCACACTTTTCACAACTCGTACCACTAACCAGCAAGTGCACTGGGTCGTCCAAGTAATACCTTACGTGAGTAAGGGTTGAATCCCACAGAGATTATTGGTTTGAAACAATCTATGGTTATCGTGCAATTCTTAGTCAGGAAGTCAATTGTATTTATCAGTTGAATTGCGAATAAACAAGAGAGCATGGGCTAAAGGTTACTTGTTATGCAGTAATGGAGAATATGTTGGAGTTTTGGAGATGCTTTGTCTTCTGAATCTCTGCTTTCCTCTGTCCTCTGATTCACGCACGCACGTCCTTCTATGGCAAGCTGTGTGTTGGGGAATCACCATTGTCAATGGTTACATCCCCTCCTCTTGTGAAAATGGTCCAAATGCTCTGTCACAGCACGGCTAATCATCTGAGGTTCCCGATCATGCTGGAATAGGATTCACCGTCCTTTTGCGTCTGTCACTACGCCCAGCACTCGCGAGTTTGAAGCTCGTCACAGTCATTCAATCCCTGAATCCTACTCGGAATACCACAGACAAGGTTTAGACTTTCCGGATTCTCATGAATACCGCCATCAATCTAGCTTATACCACGGAGATTCTGATTAAGGAATCTAAGAGATATTCATTCAATCTGATGTAGAACGGAGGTGATTGTTAGACACACGTTCGTGGATTCAGAAAGGTGATGAGTGTCACTGGTCATCACCTTCTCCATAGTTAGGCGCGAATGGATATCTTAGATAAGAACACGCATGTTTGAATAGAAAACAGAAATACTTGCATTAATTCATTGAGACACAGCAGAGCTCCTCACCCCCAACAATGGAGTTTAGAGACTCATGCCATCAAAGAGTACAAGGTTTAGGTCTAAAATGTCATGAGCTGCAAAATAAGTTTCTAAAAGTTGTTTTTATACTAAACTAGTAGCTTAGGTTTACACAAAGTGAGTAGACTATGACAGATGGTGCAGAGATCCACTTCTGGGGCCCACTTGGTGTGTGCTGGGGCTGAGACTTAAACAATTCACGTGCATAAGGCTCTTTTGGGCGTTCAACACCAGGTTTGGATCCATTTCTGGCGTTGAACTCCAACTTTTAATCCTTTTCTGGCGCTGGACGCCAGAATTGGGCAGAGAACTGGCGTTTAACGCCAGTTTACGTCGTCTATCCTTGAGCAAAGTATGGACTATTATATATTGCTGGAAAGCCCTGGATGTCTACTTTCCAACGCAATTGGAAGCGCGCCATTTTGAGTTCTGTAGCTCCAGAAAATCCATTTTGAGTGCAGGGAGGTCAGAATCCAACAGCATCAGCAGTCCTTTTTCAGCCTGAATCAGATTTTTGCTCAGCTCCCTCAATTTCAGCCAGAAAAATACCTAAAATTACAGAAAAACACACAACTCATAGTAAAGTCCAGAAATATGAATTTTTTCCTAAAAACTAATGGAAACAAACTAAAAACTCACTAAAACATACTAAAAACTATATGAAATTAACCCCAAAAAGCATATAAAATATCCGCTCATCAGTGGTGACTGGATATCCTAAGAAAAAGCGAGAAGAAATCCTAAATCCTAAGAGAGAGAGGAGAATATCTCCCTCTCAACTAAATCTAAATCATTGAAAAATAAAATATGCGAGCTCTCCCTTTGAATGGGTGCATTCCCACACTTTATAACCTCTGGTCTATGCTGTCTGTACTTGGATCTGGGCCAAAAAGGGCTTCAGAAATTGCTGGGGGCGTATTCTATAAATTCTGATACGTGGCCTCTGTCACGCGTCCGCGTGGGTCACGCGGTCGCGTCATTCGGAGCTTTTCCTTGCCACGCGGTCGCGTCAGTCATGCGGCCGCGTCGCTGCATCTTCGCTTCTGGCACGCGATCGCGTCGTTCATGCGATCGCGTGAATACCAGTTTCCTTCAAAGCTCCGTTTTGCCTTCTCCTTCCATTTTTTGTATGTTTCCTTTTCCATTCTTTAAGTCATTCTGCCTTAGAAAATCTGAAACTACTTAACACACTAATCACGGCATCGAATGGAAATAAAGGTAATTAAAATAATTAATTTTTAAAGCTTAGGAAACATGTTTTTCACAATATGACATAATAAGGAAGGGAAAGTAAAACCATGCAGTTAATATGAATAAGTAGGTGGAGGATTGAATAAATCACTCAAATTAAGCACAAAAGAACTCATGAAATATGGGTTTATCAACAGGCTGTCTGGAAATCCCTAAGGTGCTTGATAGGCTCTTGAGCAGGTAAGCCATGAAACTTGGGCATCAAGTTGATCAGTGCAGTTTTTAGTTCAAAATCTGCAGCTGCAGTCGGGTGATGCACTTGACATGGCTGCAGTGTAAAATCTGGGGCTCCTGCCTCCTGGAGAGTAATCCTCCTAGGTGCTTCCATGTTTTTTGCACGTAAATCAACTGGATCAGTAGTAAATGAGCTTGTCTCGCTCTCAGATGGCGGTTCAGATTCGTCCTCAGAGGCTAACCGACGTCGAGTTCGTCTAATAATTGAAAGAGTTCTTTCAATTTTAGGATCAAATGGGACTAAACTCGGATCAAGCAATGAACGCGTCATTCAATGAGAAAGACATGTAACTCATGGTAACAGAAATAAAAATAAAATATGCAAATAAAATGAAATATATACACTAATTAATAATTTAGCGCACTATTGCAACTCCCCGGCAACGGCGCCAAAAATTGATGCGTGGCAGAAGTTAACCAATTAAGAGATATCAATTAAGAGAACAGCGTTGCACGTATAGCTCTTAACCGGCTAAGATCTGTCTCACCAATTTAAAAAAGGTTGTCATAAATTTTAGAAATAAAGATACTGGGAGTATAAGTCACAGGTTGTCTTCCAACGAGTTGCAGGAAAGAGTGCTATTTTATTAACTATGGGTTTTTAGAAAAATTGAGTTTTGATAACAAGTAATTGAAATGATTGTGAATTAAGGCAATAAAAATAAACTAAGAATAATTATTGATACTCTGAATAAAAGACCTTGACTGGGAGAATAATTAAATGGAATTTCTATCTTGTTGGAATCTTCTCAAGTGCAGTGTAGTGTAAAAAGGGTGTTGTTCTCACTCGGTTACCCCTTACTAAATAAGGAAAAGTATGGTGATTAAACTAACTCTCACCCTCAATTCCTAGTCCTCTCCCTTAGGGAGGTCTAGTGTTAGTACGTATGGAATTAGCTAACAACGTCCAATTCAACCAAGCACTTGAGCATTCCAACTCAAGTATCTCCTCTTAACCAACCCCCATGTCAAGTAGAAATTCTACTCCATTGACATGAAATTAATAATCATAAAAATATGAGAAGACATAATTAAATAAATTAAAATAGAGAGTTAAAATTAATTAAAATAAAAATAACTCTATATATTAATAAATTCGAAATGTAACATACTTATTTGAATAGGATCAATAATCAACTGAAAAGAGTAAAAGGTAAAGGAACAAACTAAGGTAGTGTCTTCACAGAGGTAATGGCTCTTCAACATCCACAATCCAAAGCCAAAGCATAAACTATCAATGTAACACTAATCTAGATTCAGATCTAAAAACTAAGAGTAATCCTCATGTGATGAATCTGAATGTGTGTGGATATCTCCTCGAGTTTCTGCATGTTTTCTAGGTTTAGTCTGTGTTTCTGGGCCGAAAATTGGGTCAAAATGGGGCCCGAAATCGCCCCCAGCGAATTCTGTTATTTCTGCAGATCGCACAGGTCACGCGTACGCGTCATCCACGCGTTCGCGTCATTCAACGTTTTTCCTTGCCACGCATTCGCGTGGTTCACGCATTTGCGTCATTTGTGCAGACTCCAATCCACGCGTTTACGTCAGGCACGCATCCGCGTCGTTGCAAATTCTCCATTTCGCGCGTTCGCATGGGCCATGCGCTCGCGTCATTGCTCATTGGTCATCTCCTTAGTTTCTTGTATTCCTTCCATTTTTGCAAGCCTCCTCTCCACTTTCCAAGTCATTCGTGCCCTATGAAGCCTGAAACACTTAACACACGGATCATGGCATCGAATGGGATAAAGGAGAATTAAAATACATAATTAAAAGTCTCTAGGAAGCAAGTTTTCAACCATGGAGTGATTTTGGGAAGAAATTGTAGATACATGCTTATCATATGAATAAGTGGGTAAAAAATTGATAAAACCACACAATTAAACACAATATAAATTATAAAATAATGGTTTATCACTCTCCCTCTCTTCTCTCTCTTTCTCTCTCTCCTTCTCCTCCTCTCTCTCTCTCTTTTTTTCCTATCTCTCATTCTTCCCTCTTTTTTCTTCTTTTCTCTCTTCCTCCTTCTCTCTCTTATTTTGGAGAAAAAAGAGGGAGAGAGGGAGAAAAGAGGGATATAGAGTGAGAGAAGGTTAAGAGAGAAAGAAAAGAAAGAAAAAGGAGAAAGAGAGAGTGGAGGGAGAAGAAAGAGAGAGAAAGGAGAGAGAAAGAAAGAAACGGGGATAGAGAGAAATAGGAGAAAAAAAGAGAAAAAAAGAAAAAAGAGAGAGAGAAGGGAGGGAGATAGAGAGATAAAAGGGGGGAGAGAGAGAGAAGGGGGAAAGGAGGGAGAGAGATAAGGGGGAAGGGAGAGAGAGAGAGAGAGAGAGAGAGAGAGAACGGGGAAGGGAGGGGGAGCGAGGGAGAGGAGAGAAAAAGAAAAGAGAGGGGAGAGAGAGCGAGAGGAAATGGAGAGAGAGAGAGAGAGAGAAGGGGAAGAAAGAGGAGAAGGAGAGAGAAAGAGAGAGAGAAAGAAAGAGAGAAAGAAATGAGAGAGCGAGGAAAAGGAAGGAGGGAGAGAAAGAGAGGAAGAGAGAAGGGAGGAGAGAGAGGAAAGAAGGGGGAGAGAGAGGGAGAGGAGGGGGAGAGAGAGAGAGAGAGAGAGAGAGAGAGGGGAGGGGGAGAGAGAGAGAGAAAGAAAGGGAAAGAAAGAGAGAGATGAGAGGGAGAAAGAGGAGAGAGAGAGAGAGAGAGGAAGAAAGACAGAAAGGGAGAGGGAGAGAGAGAGAGAGAGAGAGAAAGGAAGAGAGATGAAAAGGGAAAGGGAGAGAGAGAAAGAGAGACGGAAAGGGAGAGGGGGAAATGAGAGAGAATGGGGAGAGAGGAAAAGGGGAGAGAGAGAGAGAGAGAGAGAGAGAGAGAGAGAGAGAGAGGAGGGAAGGGGGAGAGAGAGAGAGAGGAGGGGAGGGTGAGAGAGAAGGAGAGAGAGAGAGAGAGAGAGAGAAATAGTATGTAAAAACTAATTTTAGAGTTTAAATAAAACCAGTTTTAATTTGGTTTAAAACTAAACTGAACCATAAAAACTAGTTTTTAATAAACTGGTTTTCATAAAAACTATGGTTTCAGTTCAGTTTTTTATTTAAAAAAACTAGTTTATTTAAAACAGTTTCAATTCAGTTCAGTGAAACCAGTTTTTTTTTTGCACACCCCTAGTTCTTATCATGATTATACCACTCAACCACCATCATTCCATGCACCACACTCTCAACATAGTCCTCAAGCACCATCATTCCAACCACCATACTCTCAATCCACATCCTATTTCCACCAATTACCTCCACACAATCCACATCCATACTCCCCCTATGCACACCCTTGTGGCTATTATGAATAAGCACCCGTTGAACCATCACCACTCCAACCTCATTACCACCACAACCCTCTTGAACCACCTCCCATTTATGAGAACTTTCAACCACACAATTCTTCCATGGAAGAATACCCATATCCATTGATTCAAGAGTAACATGATCCTAATTGTGTTAATCAAGTGGAACAAGAGCCAATGGATCGCTTCAAGGAAGCAATGGACCGGCTTTAAGCATTCATCCGTCAAAAGGAGCAAGAGGAAGCCCAAAGAACATACAAGGCTATTGAGGCCAACCTTACCAAAATTAAAGCCAACTTGGACTCATGGGATTCATACCGTAGACAAAGCATCTCCACAGATGAATGTGAGAAATTAACCGAAGAGTGGAGTATGAAGGAGATTTTAGAATCCCAATATGAGAACAAGGAGATGGGGTATGTTTTACAACAAGTGGAGGAGGAAAAGACCCTTGAAAAGGAAGAAATAGTTGAAAATCTAGGGGAGGTTGAGCAAGAGGCAAATTCGATCATTGAAGACAACTCTACACCAAGTGACATTGATGATCTTGTTGAAGCTTCTTCCGTTGGATGTGAAACCGATGTTGAGGAGGAATGTGCATAACCTCCAATACATGCTTTGATCAATGAGAAAGAATTGGAAGAAGTTGACAAACAAGTGGGAGTTGAAGAAAGTTGTCAAGAGATGGAAGTCATCAAGGAGGAGTCAAAGGAAGTGGAGCCTACAATGTCAAGACCATTAGATATCTTTCTTGCTAAGTCACCATCCAAATTACAAATTGAGTGGGTAATCATCTCATCTTTCAATTTTCTTGGCCCATATCAATATGCATTGTTAGAAACAGATGGTCAACTTAGAGCTATGTGTAGGATAGAAAGTAGAAAAGAGTTGGGTATTGGTGGGCAATTTGAATCAAGGTGCATAGTGGATGGAAACTCAAATTTTAGGATTCATGGTTGGAGTGAAGCTCAATTCAAGGAATTTAGGATGATGAATAGGAGTTGCAAGGAGAATTCAATAAGTTTGTCACCCAAATAGAAGCATGAAGATCAAGAAGAAAAGGGGTTGACAAACAAAGTATGGGACCCCAGAATATACATAGACAATCATCAACTTTTGGGCCTTGTCATTTGCTTAAGCTTCCTTAAAGGCCTTGTGCACCTAATTTGAGATCTCGGAGGCTATTGGAAATACAAGCATTGGTGGAGATTCAAGGAAGAGTTCAAGCATAAGCCACCATAGTAAAGCCTTCACCAAAATGTCCAACTTAAGGACTTTAAATAAAAGTGTTAGGTGGGAAACACCCCACTATAGTAAACTCTTTCTATTCTCTTGTATATATAATCAATGAATGAATTGAGTTGCCATTGTAGGTAGTTTTTCTTATTTTCTATACTCTTATACATTGCTTTGATTGATAGGTTGTTTGTTAAATTCATGTTTTGATTAGAATAGTTGTTGTATTTTGCTTAAAGTGCAAGTTTTATTTGTTTTGTATTTGAAAATTTTTCAAAAATTAAAGATTTGTTGTTAAATTTGAATTTTGATTGTTTTAAAATGCTTGTAGAATAGGAGAGTGCCCTGTTTCTGTTTTCATATGTTAAAAAAAAATTGGCGAGCCACGTCTAAGCGTGGCCGATGCGCACGCGTTGTTTGCCATATTTGGACTCTGGTACAAAAACCAGAGAGTTGTGCTGGAGTGGTGCTGGTTTTGTGCGAATAGCACAATTTGACCCCACGCATACGCGTGGGTGACGCTTATGCGTCACCTGTACTTTTTGCATTCCACGCGTACGCGTGGGCGACGCTTACACGTCGCTTGTCCCTGTTGCCTTTCACGCGCACGCGTGGGCGACGCTTATGCGTCGCCTCCGCGCCTTGTTTCTTCTCCTTTCTTCTTCTTTCTTCTCTCCTTCTTCTTTCTTTCTACCTTCCTTCTTCTCTCTTCTTCCTTTCTTACTTTCTTCTTTTCCCTTTCTTCAAAAAAAATAAAAAAATAAATTTTTAACTTTTTATTTTTCTCATCTTTCATTTTCTTTTTTTATTGCATTTGCATACTCTTATTCATTGCATTTTAATTTTGTTTTTGTAGCTTGCTCTTATTTTCTTTTCTATGTTTCTTATTTTTAATAATGGTGTTGAATTCTTATACTCAATTGTTGAGACTTTCTTGCATTGTTTTGGTGCTTCGAGACTTGTTTAGCATTAATTATAATATTTGTTCCACACACAAGATTAGTGCTTTAGTCCTTCCTAACTCATTATTTTTTGTTTTTGCGCCTCATTATCATTGAGTTAGGATGGGACCAAATGCTCTCATGCTTATCACTAATCTTGTTGGTGTCAATTCTTGTTTGAACTTGATGCTTAGCATGCTCTTCATGGCATTTACTTATGCTTTGACTTTACTCTTGCATTAAGTATTAGTTAATATGCATTAGCTTACATTTTTTTCTCACTCACATGCGTGGCTAACATGTAGTGAGAACTATACTCTTATTTGGCATTAGTCCCCGCCTATGTTCTATTTGCTTTGATATCTTTGTTGTAGGCTTAATTTTCTTTCTTTTTCTTTCCTTTTAGGTTGGCCACCAAGAAGGAACGGAAAAACTTAGAAACGGGGCAACAAACAAGTTCACCCGCACAACCTTTTGAAGGAGCTCATCAATTGTAGCAACCCGTCCACCTTGCTCTTCTTCGCATGCACCGAGGACGGTGCAATCTTCAAGTGTGGGGAGGTCATCCGACCGATCTTTGTGGGTAACCACTTCCTCTTTCAACACCAATTCTTAATCTTCTTTGTTAGTTAGTTGTTGCATTGCATGATAGGTTGCATGATAGTTAGAATTTGTACATATTTTACCACTTCTTTTTATGCTAGGACTACTTGGTTAGGGTGATGATTTCTTTTCCAAGAAACTGTTTTTAGGGAACCCTACCAATTTGAAAAAAAAAATTTGTTGAACTTGCTTGAAGAATTTATTTTGGAACATGGTTTTTGAGCTAAGAACACATAAGCATGTGAGTTTTGAGTCTAATTATGTGGTTACATCATATAACCACTTATTTTCATTCTTGTGTGTATTATTCTCTCTCTATGATTGTAATCTTTGATTTGTTTGATTCTTTATGTCCATTATTCCATGTATACATGCATTTATATGATTGAGGCCATCATTTCATTTAGCTCACTTACCCAAATAGCCTACCTTTCATCAACCATTGTTTGCCAATTTTGAGCATATTTAATCCCTTTTGTTCTTAATTTTAGCACATCATTACCCCTAAGTGAAAAACAATAAATGTCCCTTAATTTGGATCTTTGATTAGCTTAGGCTAGTGAGGGTGTGTATCATTTGGGTATGGGAAACTTGGGACATTGGTTGAGATAAAAGTGTATTTTGTATTTTTGTTGAAAATCATGGGATTGTATACGTGCTTATGCATTAAATATGTAAAACCATATGCATTGATACGTTTGTATGTATTGTGAAAAAAATGTGAAAAAAATGTAGGAAAAAAATAGAAAAAATAAAAGAAAGAAAAATACATAGAAAAAGAAAAGCAATAAAGAGGGGACAAAAATCCCCAAGTAAAGCAATAATAACAATGCATATGGAATGTGAATTAAAGAGAATGCATGAGTATGTGGAAAAAGTGGGAATCATGGGTAGCTAGGTATTGTATTAGAATTTTATAGGTTGTTATATGTGTTTGGTGAGAGCTTAGGTTAATTAAAGATGCAAATTTCAAGCTCACTTGACCATATGCATCCCTACCTTTACCCTAGACCTACTACAACCTATGAATAAGACCTCATGATAAATGTATGCATGCATTGAATAATTGTTGATTGTTAGAAGAAAAACAAATCTTGGAAAGCATGATTAGAGGAGAATTGAGTGAATCAACCCTATACACTTGAGCGACTAGAACGGATACACTTCCGGTGAGGGTTCGATGCTCAATTCCTTGTTCCCGGCTTTCATGAGCTTTCTTCTTGCAAGTCTACTTGAACTTCATTTGGATATTTGAATTGGTAGGATTCATGAATCGTCATATGATCTTAGCCCTACTTGTTCATATATTTTCTTGGAGATTGATTTACTTTTAACCAAGTAGGTAGAAGCATTTTTTAATTAGTTGCATTCATATAGATAGGTGCATATAGTTTATTTGCATTGAATAAATGTTCATACGCCTTTTCTTGTCTTTCTTGGTTTAGCATGAGGACATGCTTGGTTTAAGTGTGGGGAGATTTGATAAACCCCAGTTTTGTGGTTTATCTTGTGTTGATTTTAGGGGATTTTATCATCTTTTCTCACATTTATTCAATGAAATAGCATGGTTTTGTGAATTGCTCCTAATTTGTGCTTAAGAGTAAAAACATACTTTTCAGGCCTTTAAATCACTAATTTTAATTCACTTTAATTCCATTCGATGTCTTGATATGTTTGTTAAGTGATTTCAAGATTAGAAGACAAAGATTGGGTTGAAGGAAAAGCATGCAAAAATGGAGAATTCATGAAGAAATGAGGATTTGCTGAACTAAAGGCCACGCGCACGCGTCACCCACGTGTACACGTGAAATGAAGATTCGCCAGCAACGCGTACGCATCACCCACGCGTATGCGTGACCAGAGAATCAGGAAGCGACGCGCATGCGTCATCCACACGCACGCGTGATGTTGGTCACGTGACTCACTTAGAGGCAAAATACTGGGGGCGATTTTTGAGCTGAAGGAGGCCAAAATCCAACTCATTTCTGATGCTTTTGAACCCAAGGATGGCAGAGGATTGGGGGGAGAACCATAGTATAGTTTTTCATCATGTTGTAGGTAGAATTCTAGAGAGAGAAGCTCTCCCTTCTCTCTAGAATTTAGGATAGTTTATGTTTAATTTTCTTAGATCCAACTTTCAATTCTTATTTTGATTTAGTTTTCCCTTTTAATTTCTTGTTGTTGCATCTTTATTATTCTAGTTTTACTTGTCATTTTTCCTATTTTGCTCTCTTTTATGTTTATGAACTCTTGTTAATTTCTATTTTCTTTTAATGCAATTTAATGTTTCCATATCTTTTATTGTTTATCTTAGTTGTTATTATTGATTTCTTGCCTATGTTAGTTATGGGTTTCTTTAATTGTTGCATTTGGTGATGTTTACTTTTCTTGCACTCTAGGTGTTTGATGAAATGTTTTCTCTAGCTATTGTGTAGTTTTCCTTACTCTTGGCCTAGACTAAGGGAATTGAGTGACCTTGAGTCACTGGGTCTCAACGAATTGGTGATTTGAGAATCCTATGTGGTCAATTTGATAACCATTGACTCTAGCCTACTACTAAGTTAATTAGTAGCTAGGTTAGGACTTATGGATTTATGTTGATCAAGCATATTTGATGTACTTAATGCGTTGAGGTAGACATTGTACTTACTTCAAGCATAGAAGTAGACTAAATGGGTTGGTCCCTCATAATTGTCAATGTATGGTTTGTAGACAAGAATGGTGATCACAATTCTGATGCTTAGCCAAGAGTTCTTTTCATGTCTTTATTAGTTATTGTCATTACTTTCTTGTTATTTACTTTTCTTACCAATTACAAATCAAACCCCCTTGTTCTTCATAGCCAATAATTGATCACTTCATTGCAATTCCTTGTGAGACGACCTGAGGTTTGAATACTTCGGTTAACTTTTCATTGGGGTTTGTACTTGTGACAACCAAATTAAACTTTGATTGAGCATTGCTTGTCGGTTGGAAACTATACTTGCAACGAAGTCATTTCCTCTAACCGAGAAGAAATTCTTAGCCGACGATTTTGCTCAATCAAAGACCATTAACGAAATGTAATTATTAAAAATATTTTTAATATCAAAATTATTAAAAACAATTAATTGTTATAATATTTAAAGAGAATGGTAAAATCTTTTTTGTAAAGAAATGAATATATTCTTGTATTGTTTGTCATTTATTTTTTTAAATATATTTTTTTTAATTGTCAATCATGTTAATATTCTTATTCACAGCCCTTAAATAAATTTCAAATAAAAAATTTGAACAAATAAGTGCAAAGAATGAGAATTTCATACTACCTAGAGGTATAAGAATAATTGAGACGTGGAATTAGAGTTTGAAACACTAATCAATTATCTATAAGTTGTTACCTGATTCTATGAAATTGAAACTTAGTATTGTGTTTAGTAACCAAAAATTAAAATTAAAATTTTAATTTTGAGACACAAAATTTCATTTTTTTAGTACTTTCAAAAAGTAGAGACGCAAGAGTCTGTACCACTGTCGAAAAATCCTAACGAAAGCCTTGGCCTTGTCGCTACCGGCAGGACCACCACAACCTCGTGGTTTCTGTGGCACTGCTTTTGTCGCTTCGTCCTTACTACCTCTGTCAAGCAGAAGCAGTCAACAACTTGCCTAGGTGCGTGCCTCATTGTCGTCTCTTCCTAGCCGCGCTATTGCCACTATTTGCTCGTCGGGGTCGCCATCTCACCTCTAGTGACTGCTCGCCACTGTGGTTGGTGATTGTACGTCCCTGTCTTCCTCTTGTTCCCTCTTTTTCAATTTTCTCTAGTTCACAGTTTTTTGCCTTCTTTTTCACGTAATTAATTAATTTACCCGTTTGCTATATTAATAATAAAGTTGATTTAGGTTTTGAATTTTTAATAACCTAATTAATTTTTCATTTTTTTGCTATTGCGATTGTAATTATAAAGTTGATTTAGGTGTAGTTTTCATGTTGTTGCTGTAATTGTAATAATTAAGATGATTTCAGGTTTTGAAATTTAGATAAGCTGATTAGTATTTGCGTAAGTGTCATTAAATTGATAAAAAAAAATATTTTTTATTGTTAAAAGATATTTTCATTTATTAGTTTCTTTGATAACTTTTTAGTAATAAAAGTAAAAGCACTAGAAAAATATAAAACATCCTTTTTGAGAAGCTATAATGAAATTAATATTGTCCAGAGCAAGACAAGTATTGTCCAAAACATATAATTAAACATTGTCCAAATCTCTAATCAATCAAACATAGTCCAAATTATAACTTAAACTAAAATGAACAAACATTCCAAATACAAGTACAAAAATAACACCCAAATTCAATTATCACCTTAAAATTAAAACTCCGCTAGGTCAGCATATCCCGTCTGGCCGAAACCTGCCAAAAAGCATGGATTAGGCGGTATGGGATATGTGGGCTTTTTATTATTCTAACTCGGCCTACCTTTTGGCGAGTTACGCGAGTCGGCCAGTGAATTTTTGCTTGTTTGCCACCCCTATGTTAGGGTTCTTTGTTTTTTATTTTTTCATTTAAAACAGTTACGGTAATTTAGTCATTTTATGTATTTTCAATCTCTATTTTTATTTTGAATCAAATAAAATATTGAGATATAATTCAGTCATATACATTTTACACCAAACACAACACATAAATTTAATTAAATTTCTGTCTCTAAATTTCAGTCTCTTTTCCAAACGCTATTTTGAAGTTCCACTTTTTTACGACACCTTTTTCACAATACTAATTAATTTCTAACAGTCAAATTCATGTTTAAAAATATTTAAATTTGACACTTTAATTTTCAATAAATTTTTATTTACTAAAAATAATATTCAAAATTTATTTTCATCCTTAACAAGTTTTCAATAAATTTTATTATAAAATAATAAAAAAACACTATAATAAATTTTATTATTATTGTCGTTCTTTTTTTTTTTAATCAAAGATAAGGAGATTCGAATTCACAACTTTTTAATTGAGTATGAGAAGACTATACCATTTAACCTATAATTCATTGGCTTATTGTCGTTCTTGTTAATAATACATTTTATTATCAATATTATTGTTAATGTTATTATTATTTATTTTATTTATTATTAAAAATCTAATTTATTGATTTTGTTAATAAGATTTCTTTTTTAACCTTCATAATCCAACGATGCTAATCCCGTTAATCCAATGAATTGACTAGTGGGATGACCCACTTGCTACTTTTCGGCAATTTCGGTACTAAGTTAAAGGCATGAAAAAAAAAAAGTGAAAGTTCAAGTGTAGTTAACTTTACGTAAAGTTAATAGTTAAAAGTTGTTAGATAAAAATTTAGTTAAAATATTTAAATTATTTAATGATTCTTAATTATTAACTTCACGTGAAGTTGACTGTACATGAATTTCACCCGTAAAAAAATTATTTGCCAATATTTTATCTTCCTAATATTTTTTGAAAAGTTTCAAAAATACCTAAAATTGGAAATGATGATAATAGTAAATAGTTCTTGGAAGGTAAATTAGAAAAAAAAGAATAATTTACTTATTTAATCTAAATGAGTAACAAATTTACCAGATTGTTCTAAAATTTAATTTTCTACACTTTTGTCCTCCCACCTTTTATCAACACTAGTCTTGCACAGATAATAATGAGAGAGAATACTAAATTTTTTTTGATTTAATGTATTATTTTTTATCATTATATACATAAAGGAGGAGCCGTATGAAATGAAAATATTTAAACGTGATTTTTTTTTTGTCAAGTTTTAAATTATAATGTAAAACAACAAATAAAACCTCCACGATTTAGGTTCAGATTTCTAAACTATATGATACACCTATCCAACTAACGATTTATTGATTCTTTCAACACATAAGCTGTGGTGTTTTCATTTGTTTTATATTATAATTTAAAACGTGACAAAAAGATACAATTTATATAAAAGGTGGAAGAATAAAATTATATAAAATTAAATCTTAAGATAATCTGGTAGATTTGTTACTTATTTAGATTAAATAAACAAATTACCTAAAAAAATGTTGACTATATTTTGACTTAAAAAAAATTACAGATAACAATAAAATTGTACTTGTTGAAAATATTAAGAATAAAATTAAGAAATTAAATCATAAGATATTTTAAAAATACTAAAAACATAAAGTATATTTCACCTAACTAAATTTATGAATTTAATTCAAAAGATCTTTTTTTATCATAAAAAAAAAAACTAAAAGATCTGTAAAAGACTACAAAGTAAAAAAAGAAGTAAACTAAAAAAATATTTGCAAATTCAAAGTGAATTTTTTTGGAAAAAAAAAGTTGCTTCTCGTGGGAAAAAAAACCCATACTATGAGAATATAATCAATTTATCAACAATATGTTGTATTTTGGTGAAATGAAAATTGTGAAATACCCAAAATCAGATATATTAATTTAAATATGGGTTTGATAACCTTTCTAACATACTTCCTTATTCAAATATTTTGGCAAAAAATAAATTCTTCTTTGATATAAAATATATAATAAATATTAAAATGAAATGAACCGACTGATTTGGCACACATCTCATCATGTCATGGCATTGGTAAGAATTAAAGTGGAGTCCCACTACTCCCAAGTTCCAAATCACCACAAACAACAGCAACTTGCTCCGTTGCCGTATGTTTTTTTTTTTTTTTAATTTGGATAAACTATCAAAAATACATTTAAATAATTTTGTCATTAATAAAAATATATTTAAATTTTGTTATTAACAAAAATATTTTTAAATAACTTAAAAATATGATAAAAATATCTAATATTAAATATATATTTTTTAAAAAATATTTTAAAAATTAAATTTTGATTTATTTTTTACAAACATAATTTAAAAAATAAAATATTATTATTCTAAAAATTTGGTAATTTTTCGTTAAGTATATATTTTTTGTGATTTTTTAAAAATATTATTGATTATTAACAAAAAATTATAAAAAAATATATTCTTAGCGAAAAATTATCAAATTTTAAGGATAAAAATATCTTATTTTTCTAATCATATTTGTAAAAAATTACAGTAAAATTCAATCTTTAAAGTATTTTTTGAAAATACACATTTAATGTTAGATATTTTTACCGTATTTTTAAATTATTTTAAAATATTTTTGTTGATAATAAAATTTTAGTATATTTTTAATAACGACAAAATTATTAGATTGTATTTTTTGTGGTTTATCCTTTCAATTTTCACCGAAAGTGAAGAAAAGAACAAAAAAGGCCAATATGTTTCTTTTCCAACTTTATTTATTGTATTTAATTTAATTTGATATTAATATATTTATATTATCCTAGGAACATAATTCATAAAAGGTTATAATATTATCTACAAAAGATTTTAATTTTAAGGAAGTATTTGAAAAATAGCATACTTACTACATAGATTAACATATTTATATTAATATGTAAATATGTAAATGGAATTAAATATATAATTCTTTCAATGAAAAATACTGTAAAAGAAATATTTTATGTGGAAAATGTAATTTTATTGTTTAAAATTTTAACATACTTTTATTTAATCTTTTTATGAATATTGAAGATAAAACTCGTTTGGTTAGTTCAATGCCTAGCTTTTATCGATACCATTTAAGATTGAGCATTTTTAATAAATAATAAGAAATTAATATTATTAGAAGAGTTTTAATCTTTCATAAGTTAACTCATAAGAAAACAGATTAATAACACTTGATAGAACATACATTTATTATATTATATTTCCCATAGGAAGAAATTTAATTACCTTAATAAACAAAATATTTTAAATTTCTATTTAGTGAATAAGCTTAATATTACAAAGGCTAAATCAAGGATTTACTATAATTTTACACAACACATAGCCCAACACTTAAAAGGCTTGTGTTTGGCTTTGACAAGGACAAGGTAAAACACGAATGATAAAAACACAAAAAATTAATATTTTTATATTTTATTTAGTGATAAATTAAATATAAAATAGATTAAATAATAAAAATTCTGATTTATTTTTATTTTTTTTCTTTATACAAAATTTGAAAAGAAAAGTAGAATAAAAATAAAATATAATTATAAAAAATTAATATTAATAATAAAAAAATATTATTTTTGTGTGCTTTTTAAATATATTAATTTGATGTCTCAAAATATATGTTTATTTATGTTTTATTTGTTAAATAAAATTTTGTATTTATATATTCATATTTCAGTATCTTATTTTTATAAACAAATACAGTTTTATAGATTACTCTCAAATACTAATATTATCTACAAATCTCAATGAGAAAAATCAATTAAAAAAATACAACAAACATCTTGAGAATGCTTTTTATTTTACCATAAAATTATAAAGAATGCAAAATATAATAATTTGTGTGTGTATTCTTCATCAAAGTATATTTTGTATAATATGGATGTAAATTAAATCAATGTATACTTGTATGCATGTGTAGAAAAAATGATAGGATGTCAAAACTTTAGCATGTTGATTAATTGGTAACCAACAAAAGTTTGATGTGCAAATTAATAGAAATTATTTTTTATATTGGTTTGATTTTAGTGCTGTGCAAGTGAGTGTGCTGCGCAAAAGATTGAATTCGTGTATGATGAGCGAAGTTTTTCACAGAAAATGAGCACCTGACATTGGCACCATGTAGACTGCAAAAAGCTGTGGCTGTGATGTAATAATCTAGTTTTCGAAAAATTGAAATTTTGTCTGAAACGGAATTTTTCAAAAATTCATTGAAGAAGCACCTCCAAGCACCTCAATATGCATATCATTATGTTATTCTCAAACAAACACTTCTACTGAGTTAAGCTCGACGACACAGTCGCAAAGAAGTTAGTTTTTGAGTCGCGTCGGTTAGGAGTTTTAGATTCTGATTTCCATAGTTAGTCACAGTTTGACGAGTCGAACTCGATTCGCGAGAGAAGAGAAATCATAGTATAATATTATTATTATTATTATTATTATATTAGAGCTACTTAAGTAATATTATAATATTATTTGATCTGCTTTAGTTAAAAATAGGAGATAAGTTTAATCGGGTTCATAGTCTACTGGTGCAGATTAATGCCAGCACTCTCTGATAACTTTAGCGATGCTAATGCTTCATCATATACTTTCTATTCTCATACTTAATATGTTACTAGGGTCATCTATACTAGTAGCTCAAATTATAATCTCTAGATGTGTTATCATGTATATATTATCTATATAAGGGTTGTCGAAGATGTATACTGAGCTGATCTTTGTATAACGCTACGCGATCTGTAGATGATATACATTATTAATTGAGCTATCTATTTTTTATGAGCTTGTTTGGAATGCTAGGAATTAGAATTCACTCAAGAGTTGAATTCTGGTTCTTATTTTGGAACAACTAAAAATGAATGATTTGAATTCCTTTGAGAATTCTAATTCCCATTTTTCTTTCATTTGTCAGACAAAAAAAGATCTGATTTTCAAATCAACTCTCACACTCTTTAAATTTGAATTCTATTCCATTAATATATTATAGTTATTCCAAATTATGAAATTGAATTTTAAATAAAAATAAATTCTTTTATTAAAGGAAATAGAATTCTTTTTTTATGTTAAATGGTTTCTAAACAAGTTGTATGTTTCTTTATGTTTCTGTCTGTGTATTATCCTCTTTGTTTGCCTTAGCGTTTTAAGAAAAAAAAAATTACTCATAAAATCAGTAACACTCTAACAAAACACAGATTCATATATTAAATATTAGTTAATAATTAAAAGAACAAATTAGTGATACTTAATTTTTTGTATGACCATAACATATCAGAAATTAGATCGTTATATATAATATGCTAACATTACGCAATCTACAAGAAGTTAGCATCCTTCAATCTCACAAAATCATTTCTCTTTGAAGTTCAACAATCTCAAAAAATTTGCGTCTATCATCTTCATCTTTGTAGACATCATTACTAATATTAGATTCATCATTGCTTCCGCCATAATTTTACCTATCTAACTTCAAATGTATCCTGCATACATCACAAATTGTCCTTAACATAATCTAATTGAGCAGCTTCAAACATAATTATAGACAAATACACTTACAAAAAATTTCAATAGCCTTGAAAATATAAGATTGATTAGGATAAATAAATATAGTTTTCCAAAAAGTTAAAAAGAAAAAATCATAAACAAAGTTAATAAGCATAAGCATAGAATTGTTCCTGCTCTAATCATATACTTATCAAAAACATTCATACACTTATAAAAAATATTTATGAGGACGCTGCAAAAAAATCAAATACGGAAATTAAAGTCAAACCAGGGTTAAAGAGAGAAACAACAAGATTTGGGTAGGTATTGGAATCATTAATTTTTTTTAATTTAAATGAGTTGATAGATCAAGAAGCTTACTATAAAAGGAAGGATGCAAGGGGTAGCGAATTTGATCCAAACTTTGAGGGTATAGCAGATGATGAGATCAGCTCCAGATGCATAACTCACTTTTCAGTATTAAAATTTTTTTTAAGCTTCTCGTAATTAATTATTTACATTTATTTTTTTTTTTAAAAAATTCCATCTCGCTCTTAGTCAGGAACATTGTTAGAATGTTAAAATTTTTTTAAATCATCATCTCGCTATAAACGATATATTTTGAATATAATTTTTAAACAATTATATTTATCCTTCTTGCAGTTGACCAAAAAGCTTGATCCCACTACAACCGGACCATAACACCTTCCAATTCCATGTTGAGGCATAACTCCAAAAATCTTTTCATATTAGGACTTTTTTTTTGCCGCAAATTATATCATTAGTTTTTTTTGTCGATTCGATCTGATTAGCCTGAGCAAGTTATTAAATCAATTCGGTTTAAGCTAAAAATTGCTTGACAGTAAATTAATAAAAAATTTAAAAATATTAACCGGTTGATTTAATGCAATTTTTTAACTGTCAATGATTTCAAATAATAAATCACAAAAAATCAATTCTTTAAAAAATTACAAAACTTCTAACTCCATTGGTTTAAAGACCGATTTGATTTTTAAAATGTTGCTTATATAAGTTATATTATTATTACCTATTTAAAAATAAATATTCAAATTCATACTTCAAATTTTTTACTCGAATTAAACTAGTTTCTTAAACTTTAAATAAATAAAATTAGTCTTAGATTTACAATTTGATTGGGTTAAAATTTAGTTAACAAATTCAAAGCATTCCTGTTGATAGAAAGAGATCCAAATTGAGCATTTACTTGCTCCTACAAATTTTTATTATCATTATGAGAAATGTTATATTACCGTCAAAATTTACCATTATTTTAATTATTAATTTAATTTTTTAATTTAATAATTTATTTTAATTTATATTTTTAAATATTAATAATTAATTAATAATTAAAATAATAAATTTTGATGATCCTCTGTTAATGGTAAATTATTATTATTATTAATGAAAAACCAGTAGTGGTTGGTTGGTGTTGGATTCGACCCATTAGGCATTAGCACTTACCAGGAACCCGACCTAAAGATTGACGAACACCCACTGCTCTCTGCTACCTCTTTCTTGTCCTCGCATTGATCTCACTTCTCACACGACAACAACCCATTCTTCTTTCTTCCCCCAAATCAATCCCTTCACATTTCTTTCTTTATTTTATTCTTATTATTCTTGGTTTTGTTTCTCCCAAGGTTGAACCCTCTCTCTTTCTCTCTCTCTCTCCAACAATCATCTATACCCACTTAGGTATCCCAGCCCCTTACGACACCGTTTCCTTCTTCCTTCTTCACTCTGAAAACCTCAGCTGTTTTCCTATCCTATCTTTTTCTTCTTTTTCTTGTCTGTTTTATTCGAATTACACCGATTTTCTGAGTCCTGATTCTGATCGTTGCCGAGGAGGACTAGTTCTAACACCAATCAGCGTTTTTGTTGGTCCATGTTACTTCTTCTGAGCTAGAAACTTTGAGGTGGCGTAGTATGGTTAACTCTCTCTACCTTACAAGGTTAGTTTCTTATTAATTATTTATTATTGTGTCGTTTCGTTTCGTACAAGCTACTGCTACTACTAATGTCTACTGTCTACTAGAATTGTACGGTTTCTAGAAGATATTGTGCTGAACAGTCTAATCTCTATTGTGATGAATGGTTAAAGAGAAATTATTTCTATTAGTTTATGAAAGTTTGTAATTCAGATGATGAACAAATTGAAAATTGAGAATGAAATTTAGGAGCTTGGTGCATATAAAGCCTGCTGACTTTTCCTGGAGATTTATAATTCCTGCAGTTCCTGCTGCTGATGTATCAGTTTTTTGGTGTGGAATTTAATGTCTGCTAGATTTTCAATCTCGTGATGCAGGAGGAGCAAACGTAACGCTTCTATTCTTTGATAAGGGAGAGGTTAATCTTCCACTATGTCTTCACTTCAACTGTTGCAACTAACTAAGCATGGCCAGAATTTTCTGGCTTCAAGGAGGTACGGAGTTTCTTTGGTGATATTCGATTTCATTTCAATATCGAATGTCGGACTGTTTGCTTATTCTTTTGACCAACTATGTCAAATATATAATTGCATGAGTTATTTGCTTATCAGTAGCTAAATAAGTTCTGAAAATAGGATGTGTTATCTTTCAAAATGTGAAACAATATGGTAAAAGTCATGAGACCTATGTAGTAAATAGCAGTGGTACTCAACACTAGACACTAGTAAATGTTTCATTATATAGTTATCTGTTATCTTGTTTTTTTTATTTGCAATAGTATATTTTACTCATCATACACCTTAAAGGACTGGTATTAATAAACTCGTTAGGTTGTTGAAATAATTTCATTGTATGTTATACCATTTTTCATTCTCTCCTTGTGGTTAATGTCAGGAAAACGTTACTGTTTGCAACTGGTATCTTTGTTGCTGGTGGAACAGCTGCATATATGCAATCAAGGTCAAGGTTTAATAGACGTGATTTAGGTCATTGTAACGGGCACAATGATGATAACCAAGTCACAACAGAGGAGGTTGTGAAGGGTTCTACAGCATCAAAAAATAAACAAAAGAAAGGGGGGTTGAAGTCTCTTCAAGTCCTTGCTGCAATTCTTCTATCTGAGATGGGAAAATTAGGTGCAAGGGACCTTTTAGCTTTAGTTGGCGTAGTGGTAAGCCAATTTTATTGTGGATGATTATGCTTGGTGTTTGCCTTCAATGTTAGTGTAGAATGAAACCATAGTTTAATTTGTATTTAGATATTCATCTTATTTAATTTCATCAAATAATCCTTAGGGGTTGAGAAAAATTCCTGACTTTGTGAATACCCCCACTTCTTGGAGTTATATCTTGAATGCTAAATATCAATCTTTATCAAAGTCAGGTAAATTAGTAACCATGTCATTCATTTTTTGGTAAAAATTTGGAATATACTTTGAGCACCTTAACTGGGTGGATATAATTCTTTCCATCTCCTGCTGGTATTTATCATCAAGAGGAACATGGTGCAATGTTAGAGTTGAAGATATATGTGGTGTTATTATTTGTCTTTTTTTTTTTTTCTTGTATTTTAGAATGGAGTGTCTCATAGAAGAGTAGAGTTAGTGGAAAGTGATGGCCACTTAACCAGTGTATTGAAAAAAGGTAGTTGGAAATGAGATTCATATTTCTTCAAATATGAAAATAGCCCTTATCAAGTGAAAACAAAGGAGGAATAGTGACTTTGAAATATATTGGACATACCTACTTGCCAAAAATAACCATTATCCCTTTCAGCATATTTTCTTATGCATGTAGGATGAAAAAGCTCCTATTTTCTTTCCACCTTTTCCATACTCCATATGGTCTTTAATGAAAACCTGAATGCTCGTCTTTGGAAAAAGTAACAACTCTTTTTTGTTTTGAAGTTTTGGAAAGGTTATTTGGTCTTGCTTCTGACTATAAATATGACTGTATGTGTAGCTTTATTTCTTTTTACGCTCTATTTAAACATAATACTTTACGTGGATTGCACAAGGAGCCATTTGCACTTACCTACCTGTAGGAATTCAAGTGCTAAGAAGATGAACATGTGAATAACATGCTTGTGCAAGTAAATGACTTGGCAGGAAAAATACTAAAATAGAGATGGATTGACTCCCCAAGAAAGAAACAATAAAGAGGTTAAATAAGTGGTACTTAAAGTTTCAAATATTTTCAGGTGTTTCGAACTGCTTTGAGCAACAGGCTAGCAAAAGTGCAAGGCTTCCTATTTCGTGCTGCATTTCTTCGACGAGTGCCATTGTTTTTTCAGCTTATTTCAGAAAATATTCTTTTGTGCTTCCTCTTATCGACCATGCATTCTACATCAAAGTACATAACAGGGACTTTGAGCCTGCATTTCAGAAAAATATTGACGAAGCTTATCCATTCCCACTATTTTGAGGTATAAATTGTTGAATTGGCTTTGCTCATCTTTTTGGTTGTTTAAGAAGAGTAGTGTCCGTTGCCTGAATGAAGCCTAAACAATGTGGTACGATAATTTGGCTTTCTTATCATTTGTTTTTCTTTCAGAACATGGTGTACTACAAAATATCACATGTAGATGGTCGGATAAATAACCCAGAGCAAAGAATTGCCAGCGATGTGCCAAGGTTCTGTTCAGAATTGAGTGAAATTGTACAGGATGATCTAACTGCAGTTGCTGATGGACTTCTATACACATGGAGACTGTGTTCATATGCTAGCCCAAAATATGTCTTCTGGATATTGGTAACTCCGTCGTTGAACTGTATTGTTTTGTAGATTCCTTATTAGTAGCAGACTACTGCTCATCCTCTTGAGCTGTATTAGAACCAGCACTTGCCTCTTAATATTAGTGTTCTGGCTCTTCAGGCCTACGTACTTGGAGCTGGTGCTGCAATCAGAAACTTCTCCCCTTCATTTGGGAAACTTATGTCTAAAGAGCAGCAATTGGAGGGAGAATATCGACAGCTTCACTCACGATTAAGGACTCACTCAGAAAGTATAGCATTTTATGGGGGAGAGAAGAGGGAAGAATCTCATATTCAACAGAAGTTTAAGAACTTGGTTAGACACATGAATGTTGTGCTACATGACCATTGGTGGTTTGGCATGATTCAGGACTTTTTGTTGAAGTACCTTGGTGCTACTGTTGCCGTTATATTGATCATAGAACCTTTCTTTTCTGGTCATCTAAGGCCTGACAGTTCAACTCTAGGGCGTGCAGAGATGTTAAGCAATCTAAGATATCATACAAGTGTCATAATTTCTCTGTTTCAGTCTCTAGGAACTCTTTCTATCAGTGCAAGACGGCTTAATCGTCTCAGGTACTTGATAATTCATTTCATTCATATTTAGAAGTTGATATTAAAGACTTTCTTTGGTCACTAGGCATGTACTTACAATTCCTCCATAAGATTCATTTTGCCTGCATAGTTGTCATGACTTCCCTAATTGTTTTGCAGTGGGTATGCTGATCGCATTTATGAGTTGATGGCTGTATCAAGGGACCTAAGCATGGTTGATGAGAAATCTTCACTGCAAAGAAAAGGAAGCAAAAATTTCTTAAGTGAAGCTAACTATATTGAATTTTCTGGTGTCAAGGCAAGTCTGCTCAACTCTCTCTCAATCCTGATTTAAGATAGTGTTTGTTATGATGTTTTAATAGTGATGATGCATCTGAATTCAGGTTGTCACCCCCACTGGTAATGTCTTGGTGGATGATCTGACCCTTAGGGTTGAGTCAGGATCTAATCTTTTGATTACAGGTAGTTATCCGAACTCTCTTTTTGATGATTCTTTTTTTTTAAAAGATTATTATTATTATTATTTGGTTTTTCTTGGGGTTGATTTAACCTTTGACATGTTATTGATGTTTCTTTGGCTGAAGGTCCAAATGGCAGTGGAAAGAGCTCGCTTTTCCGTGTTCTAGGCGGTCTTTGGCCGTTGATATCTGGACATATTGTAAAACCAGGCATTGGTGCTGATCTCAACAAGGAGATATTCTATGTGCCACAAAGGCCGTACACTGCTGTGGGAACACTTCGTGATCAATTAATTTATCCTCTCACTGCAGATCAAGAGGTTGAACCACTCACAGAAAGTGGTATGGTGGAGCTATTGAAAAATGTAAAGTTCAAATCTGATCCATATCTTTGTCAGTGTCACACAAATATGTCCATATACATACTATGTATATGGGAATGCAAACCTTCACTCCATGAAGGTTGCTAACATTCACCCTATAGGAGTGAAGGTTAGCATCCTCTCTGAGGGTTTGCTAACCTTTACCCTATAGAGCTGAAGGTTTAGCATTCCCTTATATATGTTCTTTTTTTCTTTGTTTAAATTTTTAATTAATGTTTATAAAAATAAGTTTTCGTTTGTATTAATTTTAACGAGAATTGCATATATATGCATTAAAGGTTGACCTTGAATACCTGTTGGACCGTTACCCACCTGAAAAAGAGGTAAACTGGGGCGACGAACTTTCATTGGGTGAACAGCAGAGATTGGGCATGGCTAGACTTTTCTACCATAAGCCAAAATTTGCAATTCTTGATGAGTGCACTAGTGCTGTCACTACTGATATGGAAGAACGGTTTTGTGCTAAAGTACGGGCAATGGGAACATCATGCATTACCATATCACATCGTCCAGCTTTAGTTGCATTCCATGATGTGGTTTTGTCATTGGATGGTGAGGGAGGGTGGAGTGTTCATTACAAAAGGTTGGTACTTTATGGTGATGTTTATATCAATTTTCTACTTTTGATGTTATTGTTTATAAGATTTAGATATAAACCCCAGGGAGGACTCTTCGACTGAAGTGGGGGTCAATACAATGAAGGCATCTGAGACAAAACGACGGAGTGATGCAAAAGCAGTTCAACGTGCATTTTCCATGAGCAAGAAGGTTTGTATTTTTCTGATCTGGTTCATTCTGCGTCTTCTTTGTTCATTATTTTACGCTGGTTAATGCTTATGAAGAATTCCACACCATTTTCTAATGTAGGATTATGCATTCTCAAATTCAAAGGCTCAGTCATATATTGCAAAAGTGATAGCATCATCTCCGTCTAAAAATAATGCTGTTTCGCCCTCTGCTGTGCCCCAACTTCGTGGTAATACAAGGGTATTACCATTGAGGATAGCTGCAATGTGCAAAGTATTGGTGAGTTCTGAAGATGTACTCTTTAGAGTTCTTCAATGATTTGCTTAATTCTAGATGCTTGTTTGTTAATATTTATTAAAATCCTAGGTCTTGATATTTGTTTGTGGGAATTATAAGCTCGATGATTAGTATCTACATCTCTTTAGTAAACTTAAATTATTCAAGTTCATCCCTGCAACCTGTAATTCTTGTATGCTGGTCACTCTTCGGGGTACTGTTGTTGGGTTGCTAACTTTTATTTTGGTTTTATGCATGTTCGTGGTCAATTGTTTTGTCTGGAATATGTTTTCAAAATCCCTCAGAAATATTTTGATTATGAGTCGTTTTGACACGAATGAAATAAGTTACACTAAACACACCTTTACATTTTGGTTGGCTAGGAATAACTTCATTTGGTCTTCAATAGATTTTATTGCCTTTTTCTGTTTGTTATTTATTAATCTGGTAAATTTGGATCAACTTGTTTTGGGTTAAAATCAGCTTATTTAGGAAAGGGAAACAGTGATTTAATTTTATCTTGAAAAATAATCTATTAAACAGTCATGTTAAAATCTTAGAGCTTTAACAAATGGCTAAGTTGCACTACATCTCCTGATAAATTACAGTAAGACCTAATTCAGCATTACCATATGTGCATTTTGTTAAGATTTCTCTTATTCAAGCTTATCTTTAAATGATACAGACCATCATAGTTTTTAAAACCGTACAGTTCAATCAAATTCAGCCATTGAACGAAACAAGAATAGGGGTGAATTGGCAATGTCACTGAGTCGTGCCTGTGATGCCAAAGTTAGTCGAATTCCGACACAAGATCCGAATTGAATTATACCAACAACTCATTGCTAACATTTGTGTTTGGTGTGTTCCTTTTTTTTTTCCGGTTTATTTGGTTTTTACCCTTCATAACTGGACCAAACCAAAAGCCCAAGGTTCAAATTAGACAATTAGTGAGATATTAATTAAAATTAGGAAAATGCAAAAGAATCAAGTTGGAGCCTTTCACATTCCTCTCCCTCTGTCTCTACATGTTTGACGTTTCCTCTTCTCCAAGCATATGTTCTGTTCATAATTAAAAAATTGGTCAAACAATTCACAGTTCGACAACTATGCATGCCATTATTTGAATGAAATGAATGCAAGTGTGTGGCTGTTTGTGCATTTTCTCCTTGATGAGCTGCTATAAGCTAGTTATTTTTGTTAAAGATGTGCAATGTATGTACCATAAATAATAGTTATACCACAACAATGTATTTTGGGCACATGTTTTTTATGCCAACTGCTTCCTTTCAGGTACCCACCGTGTTTGATAAACAAGGTGCACAACTGCTTGCTGTAGCTTTTCTTGTTGTTTCAAGAACATGGGTTTCGGACCGTATTGCATCGTTGAATGGTATTTCCTTATCTTAACTTTTCATCTTCCCGTGAAGGCCATGCTTCAAAATATTAATGGAAATTTTATGTTCTCAGGTACCACTGTGAAGTTTGTTTTGGAGCAGGATAAAGCTGCCTTTATTCGGTTGATTGGTTTAAGTGTTCTACAAAGTGCTGCATCATCTTTCATTGCACCTTCTATAAGGTAATTATGCAAATGCATCTGGGATCTGTGTTTATTCTGACTTATACCACTAAAATGAAAATGTATATTTTACATATTTCTTTGTTATAAGATATGGATTTAATTTATTCTGTGCAAGTTGATTCTTATTTAGTGAAAGAGTAAATGATCAAACTTCATAAGTCTTTTACACACCAAAATTTAGTAAACAATATTTTGTTCTTCAGACACTTGACAGCTAGGCTAGCTCTTGGGTGGCGGATTCGTTTGACACAGCATCTACTCAAGAACTACTTGAGAAACAATGCATTCTACAAGGTAATTGGATATGAACTATTTGCTAGTTCATTTTCTTCTCATATTTTTAGAGATTGTAAACATGCTTGCAGTGATGTTTAAATGATTAGTTGTAATTCAATGAATCACAGTTAAGTACTGTAGAAGTTTCTGTTATGGAAAACTCAATTCCAAATACACCAACTCGCTGTTTGTACTATTTATTATTTAATGCTGAACTTGTTTCTTAAAAAAACTTATCCCTTTTTCTTCTTCAAATACAATTCACTTTTCAGTTTGTTTTTCCTTGACACGTAGTGCTCCAGCGTGTCCCTAACTGTTGGCTTTTGTCAAATATAGAAATGTTTTGTTCTTCCACTGTACATTGCAATATATAAATGGGAAGTCCCATGCACAGCTTTTAGATTTATGACATCGTTCAATTTCCTGAAGCAGCCCTATTAGAAAATGGAAATAGTAATACAAGTATGCTTAAGTGAATGACTTCTACTAATCACACTGTAAAACCATTGGGCATGCTGTCTTGAAATGCCATCCAATGGCCACTATGCAATTGTTTGAGAATGGCATTGAATTTTTTAGGACAAAAAATATGATTTATTCTTTTTGTCATTATGAAAAATAAGAATATCTATTTGGATTTGAAGTTCTTTAGGGAGATGTTAGAACTTGGTTTTGAAGTTTTGTTGCATCCTTCATTTTAGGTCTTCCACATGGCAAGCAAAAACATTGACGCAGATCAGAGGATAACTCATGACTTGGAGAAGTTAACAACAGACTTGTCTGGACTGGTCACTGGATTGGTAAAACCATCTGTGGATATCTTGTGGTAAGTAATTTCATTCACAGAATGTTTAATGTGATGTTTTATATAATATTATATGATCAATAGATGGGCATAATCCTTAATATAGTGAAAAGTTTCTTCGATAAAAAGTTATTTGGTAATGTAAGATGGGAGTTTAACTTATATAAGTTATCCTTTCTCAACAAATTGAGCTATTGAAATTAGCATTTATTCACCTGTGCTTGGATTAAGGTATCTGGCTCCTGTTGTTTTCTTCTTGACTTAAATAAGTACATTTGTTTTCTTAAGGTTCACATGGAGAATGAAGCTGTTAACTGGTCAGAGGGGAGTTGCAATACTCTATGCTTATATGTTACTTGGTCTAGGATTTCTAAGAACTGTTACTCCTGATTTTGGTGATTTGATAAGCCAAGAACAACAACTTGAAGGAACCTTCAGGTAAACCCATGCTAGTATCCATTGCTTCTCACATGGTGTGAAAGTACCTTATAGATTATTCTGGGTTCTTATATTTTGTATTTTTGCTAGGTTCATGCATGAAAGACTATGTACTCATGCTGAATCTGTTGCTTTCTTTGGAGGTGGTGCCCGAGAAAAGGCTGTGAGTATCCCAACTCTATAATATTCTTGTATTTTTTATTGTGTGCTTATTTTATTATTTAGTAAGGTTAAAAGTTTAGAATGAAAATCATTAGCTTGGCACAGCTAAAATATGGGATTGTTGAAAGTTATCAACTCATTTACATTCTACTGCTCAAATTTTGGACATGTCGTTGCATGACTCTATTAAGATTTAAGGGCCAAAAAATAAAACCTCTGTTCCACTCCTTATCTTTTCTACCTTCATTTGCAACCTTCTGGAGCAAGAAACACCCTAGACGCACAACTTAATCTTGCAGGGATTTGTTGTGTTCTTGTAAAATTTTATTTTATGTTAGGGTGGATTATGGGGAGTGTGATCAGTCGTCTTGGGTTTGAAGAGAGCAGTTCATCTTGTATATTTTTCTTTTTCTTGCACTTCATACACTATGATCCTCGTCTTTCCCTAAATTGTTCCCTTTAAAATTGTGTAGATGGTTGAATCAAGGTTCAAAGAGCTTCTCACCCACTCCAAGTACCTTCTAAAAAAGAAGTGGTTGTTTGGTATACTGGATGATTTTATCACCAAGCAACTCCCTCATAATGTCACTTGGTTGCTGAGCTTGTTGTATGCCATGGAACATAAGGGAGACCGTGCATCAATAAATACTCAGGGTAAGATCGTTTGGACTGTTGTCATTTACAGTTTTTATTCCCCCCTTGTGCCCTGCTAGGCTGCTAACATATACAATATTATATTTAACAGGTGAGCTGGCACATGCATTGAGGTTCTTAGCATCTGTTGTTTCTCAAAGCTTTTTAGCTTTCGGTGACATCCTTGAACTGAATAGAAAGTTTGTAGAGCTCTCTGGTGGTATTAATCGGATTTTTGAGCTTGAAGAACTATTGGAGGCAGCACAGTCTGGTATTTGATCATCATTAGTTTTGCATATACCAAATAGTTTCTTGCTCCTTGTGTAGCAGTAATTCTTCACAACAGTCATCATGAGCTAATATTATATTTGATGATACAGGGAATATGATTGATGCTGATACGTCTCCAGTTAGAGATTCTCATTCTAAAGATGTTATTTCCTTTTCAAAAGTTGATATTGTCACCCCTACTCAAAAGATGTTGGCCAGAGAGTTGACATGTGACATTGCGCTTGGCGGAAGTCTGCTCGTTACTGGTTTGTATAATTGTTGTTTTATTATATTTTCCATTTTACATGAGGGAATTTACTTGCCATTAGAATTTATATCTTATGTATGTCATAATTTTAAAGGTCCAAATGGTAGTGGGAAAAGTTCCATTTTCAGAGTTCTTAGAGGACTTTGGCCAATTGCAAGTGGAAGACTATCTAGACCATCTGAAGGTGAGGATCAAGAGGCTGGAGCAGGTTGTGGCATTTTCTATGTTCCTCAGCGTCCCTATACTTGCCTGGGAACCCTGCGTGATCAAATTATATATCCCCTGTCCCGTGAGGAAGCAGAAATTAAAGCATTGAAGATCTACGGAAAAGGTATCTTGGTGTCGATCATGTTGGAAATATCCCTTTTTTTTAACAGACACAAAAATGTCTTTTTCATTAAAATAAAGATCTCCTTTCTTTAAAACTAGCTCTGCTGAATTACTGTGGTCAGTTTCCTTTTGCAAACCAGTAATAACTGGTTGATCTCTTCTAATGGTTCGAAATGTTGAATTATATTACCCTCATTTTGTTTTGCCATTTAGCTCTGATAATTGTGATCTTGCAAATTCAGGTAATAGTCAACTTGCCAGACATGTGTTGGATTCACACTTACAAGTTATCCTAGAGAATGTTCGGTTGAATTATCTTCTAGAGAGGGAGAAGAGTGGCTGGGATGCAACTTTAAACTGGGAAGATATTCTTTCTCTCGGAGAACAACAGAGGCTAGGCATGGTATGTATATATATCTGTTCTGTATGAGCTTGTTAAATTGCTTTAATAATTTTCATTTGCAAGTCTTAAAACTTGATCCATAATTTGAGGATGACATCATGATTTACATATAGTATTCTTTTCTTGTTTGGTCTCTGACATTTACCTTCTGTCTTTAAGGCACGGTTGTTCTTCCATAAGCCTAAATTCGGCATCCTTGACGAGTGCACCAAGTATGTATGATTTCCTGGGCTTTCTTTTGCCTTCTCTCGAGTAATAAATTTTTTTTTTTGTTGTATTTTCTGTTCATTAACCATGTTTCATATTGTCTGGAAAAAAACAATCATGACAGTGCCACTAGTGTTGATGTTGAAGAACACTTATATGGGCTTGCAAAGGAGATGGGAATCACATTTGTTACTTCTTCGCAAGTAAGACTACCTAAAATTCTAAAATTATGCTTCGTCATGATTAATTACAAGCATTCAAACTTGCCTTGTTTGCTACGGGATTCCTTAATTGATTTACAGATCCATGCTGGGATATTTACTTTTGTTTTTGTTCTCTATGGACCAGTTACAAAAATCTTTGAGAGACAATAAAAAATCAACTTAAAGCAGTCCAAAATTACCTTATTTTGCATTCCTTAATTACCGTTTACCTTATTTTGCATTTCTTAATTACTGCTAGAATAATTGAGTAATATTAGATGTAGTAACTGTAAATGGATGTTGCATATATGAAATTATAAATGTTAAGTTAAATAAAGTAACTTTGGTTATTGCCTCCCTAGCATAATTGGACCAGTTATTACCTTCTCTGAACTTGACATGGACATTAAGTTATTATTCATTCAAAATCGGATCAAACTAATTGTATTTTCTCGTGCCCCCAGCGTCCTGCATTAATACCCTTCCATTCCTTGGAACTACGACTGATTGATGGCGAGGGCAACTGGGAGCTTCGTTTGATCAAGCAATGATGTTACTTATGGTATTGTTGCTGTTCATTACATTGTTGTTATGTGACATGTTGCTGGGTCTTGAACTTGAACATACTGTCCAATTGCAAGTGGAAATTATATTTCCCAACAACAGTCGTTCATATTTTCTCTGATTTTGGGTTTACCACATTGTCCAAGCTTTTATTTTTTTGCTCCAAAGACTTTGTGGTGCCAAAACAAACAAACCAAAGAACCAACCAAAATGGTTTGATGGTACATTGGAGCACAACAAAACCATGTCAAGATGTTTGCAGCATATAGAAATCAATGTGTACAGGATTTTCCCTCCTATTCTTAGGTAGTTGATATTTATTTATATTTTGTAGCTATTAGATGTAATGATTTATATTGTTATATTAATAAACACAGTTGGAACAGTTGTAATCTTCAGATTGTTTTTTTCTTCATGGCCATTATTCCTGTGCCAGCTGAGATGCTTCAGTCTATCCCTATTCTGTTAGCTTCAATGTACCTGTAGCTATGTTATCTTGCTGTAATATGAAACTAGTTACTTTAATTGTTGGTACCTTGATTCAAATTTATAAAGTAAAATTTTGAAGAACAGAGTTGAACTTTAGGGTTCTAATCTTGTGTTGGTTCTTCCAAGTATACATCGTTACTTTTAAATCTTTAGTTACAAGTTTTATTGAGCAGCATCTAGCGTGGAAATCTGAAGCATAATTACATGAATTATTCTCTTGTGATTACCTCGTAACTCTCGGCACCAGAAGCGTTACTGTCTAAACTGAAGTCATATTCCGTTCTCTTTTCGTTTGGGGAAAATAAAAGGAAGCTTTACATACTTCGTTTACTTTGTTCTGGTAGGTGGAATCTCTCAAGAATAATGAATATACTAGGGACTGGTATGATAATTGATATATGACAATGGATAAAGGATAAATATGAAGCCACTTGCAAAGTCGAATATACCTTGTCTTGTATGCCATATGGGATCTAGGCCTTTTTTGGTTGGTTTACAGATCCTTTAAAGTTACATAGAGTAATATTCCAAATCAATTTTAAAAAAAAAATTAATCGGATAATTTAATCTTTTGATAAGTTTAATCATTAAATTAGTTTTTAATTTTTTTTTGTTAGATAAATTAATTTTTATATCAATTTTTGTCATTAATTAATTGACAGAATCATTGAGAATTTTTAAAATATAAGTTTTTTATTGTAGAAAAAAATTAATTGAAATTAAAACTCTTTTAGTACCATTGGAAACTTTAAGCATCGCGTTAATTAGCAGAACCTACTCATTTGATGAAATGAAGCAATATTGGTGTGCATGAACATTATTACCTACGTTTTGCCATTTACTTCAGAAGTTGGAATTTCATTACTGCTATACGTAAACCATTGCCAACGGTGACGCTTTGATGGATGCTACTGCAGTGACATTATTCCGGCGCAACGTGGCAAACAATGTAGACGAGTCGTGGGGGAAAGCACAGATGACGTTCGATGAGACAGCCAACAATGACGACGGAGGATCGATTGTAGTGTAGTGCGGTGGGGGAAGCAGCCGTGCGAAGGAGTGTTACTGTTGAAAAAGAAGCCATGAGAGAGGAAATGACAGGGTGAGGATTTCAGTTGTTCTTTTCCTACGATGGACACAAACAAGGGACACGACACGACACGAGATATGCTTACACGCGAATTTTAAAATCTTACATGATACGGGGACACGCATACATATAAAATATAAAGTATTTTTTAGATAAATTGTAATGATATTTTGATATTTTATTGATATTAAAATATAAATTAAAATTTTTATTATTTTTAATGTCTTATTTTAATTATATCAAGTATTTAAAATATTTTTTGTTTTAATAAATAATAATATATACTATATCTAAATTTATTTTAAAAATATCTGTTAAGAATAAGACTGGACACGCTGACACGTGATGGTATTTAAGTGTGTCCAAACGTGTTCGGAAAAGAATTTTTTTTATTTTTTATTAAGATACGGTTGGACATTACAGACACGCATGTCGGACGAGTGTCGGTGAGTGTCCTGTCCGAAATGTGTCCCACACGCGGACACGACAACTCAGCGAAGTGTCCGTGTTTCATAGTTCTTTTCTAATTGCGAGGGAGAGAGTAAAAGTAAAATTTTGGAGAAAAACCCAAAACAGTCCCTGACAATTATCTCAAAAGACAACGAGGTTCTTGACAAAAAAAAAAAAAAAACTCAATCCGGCTCCTGAGTTTTACTTTTATGGGATTGATTAGTCATGTGCCAAAAAAAGTTAATGTTGTTTTTTTTTCACATGGGCTAATCAGTCAAAAAAAAATCAGGGGCCGGATTGGATTTTTTTTAGGACCTCGTTGTCCTTTCGAGATAATTGTCAGGACCGGATGGGGTATTCACTCAAAATTTGGAGATGAATTAGGATTTTTTTTTTGGTTTTTTAGACATTTTTGTAATCCAACTTGACGTGTACCCCTGAAATCTCGACGATCACCTTTTCACCATAACCGACCAAATATCTCGGTACCAAGGGCAGACTCCAAATGTAACTTGGTCACAGTCACACGCAAGTCAAGTTCTATCTTCAGCCCGTTACTAACAACCGGAACTCACCAAGAATATTGGAACAAACCCAAAAACATAAGCCCTCCACTCGTCTATAAAAACAAATCAAGCAACTCATATGAGATCAGGTCACATAACTCACTCTAGTTTTATTTCTCTTACTCTCTCATAATCCGTATTCTTACTTGAGCGTCGGAGTGCTTTTTGCAGGTGCTCCCGCCGTCGTGTTTTGCAACGCCGAGGTTAATCCCGAAGGCCATCTCCAAGGCGACGTACAGTCCATCCCTAAGACGAGTAGTCTCACCTGGAGACATATACCTCGGCTAAAGTTGAACGGAACATTTGGCGCCCACCGTGGATCCCGAGAGTTAATCTAACCCCACTTCGATATGCACTTTGTATTTCTCTTCTATGCAGGGTTTTCCAACCTTCAAACATGGCCGATAACGGAGTTCACCAACTCACTCAGGCCGAACTCATGGCCCAGATGGCCGAGCTACAAGCAGAAGTCAAAAGACTTGCTGAGCTGTCCACCCAAAACAACGCTGGTAAACATGAGGAGAATGGTTCCAAAGGAAAAAGAAGTGCAGACCTACTAAGTGTCAACCCGCCAAAGGAGAAGCTGACCTTAGACAACCCGTTCTCCGAAGAAATCACCAATTACCAAATGCCAAAAAATTTCACACTGCCTTCCTCTCTCGAGCCATATAAGGGGATTGGTGACCCCCGGGCTCATATTAAGAAATTTCAATCCATGATGTTCTTTAACGGTCCTAACAATGATCCTGTACTTTGCAGGGCCTTCCCTACTTACCTTGACGGTGCTGCGTTACTTTGGTTTTCAAAATTACCTGCAGGTTCGATCTCTTCCTTCAAAGAACTGGCGAAATCCTTCATCGACTACTTCGCGGCAGCACGGATATATGTACACGGATCAGATTACCTCGCCACCATTCGCCAAGGTCCTCAAGAAAGCCTGAAAGATTACATGACCAGATTTGCAGAAGCAACCATGGAGATACCAGATCTGGACCCTGCTGTCCACCTACATGCCCTGAAGGCCGGTCTCCGACCCGGAAAATTCAGAGAGAGAATCGTAGTTACTAAGCCGAAGACGTTAGAAGAATTTCGAAAAAGAGCGGCAGGACAGATGGAGATTGAGGAATTCCGTGAAGCCGAAAGAATAGAAAGAAAGCAACCTAGGAGAGACGCAGACAGAACCACAAGGTCGGCGAACAACAAAGACTCCAGAAAGCCCTTCAAGCTCACCCTAAAATTTGACAATTACACCAGATTCAACACAAAGAGGGAGAAGATAATTAAAGAAATACTCAACGCTAAAATCATAAAACCTCCAACAAGAGCAGGAAGTTATCAAGACCAACGATTTGTTGACAAAAGCAAACACTGCGCCTTCCATCAGAAGTACGGACAACAACTGACGAGTGCGTGATATTAAGGTATTTTAGGTATAAAATGTTATTAAAATTTCAGTCTCCGTCTCTAAAAATTTAAGTCCCTGTGTCCCTATTTTTTGGAGGTACTGAAATACTAAAATTTTAGGGACAGAGACAGAAATTTTAGTACCAGTCTCTGAGCCAACAAACATGATACAATGTCTCAGTCTTTCAGTCTCTGTTCCAGTACCTCAAAACAAACGCTACCTTAGAGAGATTGGCTCAGCAAGGCCTCCTAGACAAATACATCGAAGGAAGAAAACACAAAGAAAATAGCAGGGACCGAGAAGAACGCCATCAAACCCCGGGAAACAAGGAAGACAGTAAATGGTCAAACAACACTCCACCAAAAGGTGTTATAAACTGCATATCCGGAGAATTCGTCGGGGGAGGTGAAACAACCTCGGCGCGAAAACGAAGCTACCGCGCAATGCTAGCAATCGAAGGAACAACACCACAAAGCAACAAAGATACACCCGATCTCGAAATCACTTTCAGTCAGACAGATATATGCGCGGCAGCACCCAACCTAGACGATCCAGTGGTAATCTCTATCCAAACAGGCGAATTATTGGTAAGAAAAGTCTTTTTGGACCCAGGTAGCAGTGCAGATGTCCTTTTTTACTCTACTTTTCTAAAAATAAAATTATCTGAAAAACTCATGCAACCCTCATCCAGAGAATTAGTAGGATTCTCCGGAGAAAGGGTGCCGATCAAGGGTTACATATGGCTAAAAACAACGATGGGAGAGGACTCATTATCACGAACCATTGATATACAATACCTAATAGTTGATTGCCCAAGTCCTTACAATATTATTCTCGGAAGACCTTCTCTGAACATGTTCAGAGCAGTAGTATCCACTTTTCATCTGTGTTAAATTTTAGGCACAAGACGGTAGGATAGCTACACTCCACTCAGACCGCCAACAAGCTCGGCAATGCTACAATTCAAGTCTAAAGAGGTCGGCTACGAGACGAGAATTTCAACAAGAGGTAAAAGCAATTCACAGCACAAACGAGGTATTGTCCCTAGCAGAGCTTGATCCCCGAAGAGACACTCAGAAAAGACCCCAACCTGCAGATGAGCTCCATAAAGTTCCACTGACGTCAAAACCAGAACATGTCACATATATCGGCCAAGCACTCCAGGGACAAGAAAGATCAGAACTCATAAAGGTATTACAGGCCAACGCCGATCTGTTTGCCTGGACTCTGGCAGACATGCCAGGTATAGACCCGGACATCATTTGCCACAAGCTCGCCACTGACAGAACCATCCGACCTATAGCTCAAAAGAAGAGGAACCTCGGAGCAGAAAAATCAAAGGCAGCCTTAGAAGAAACCAGAAAGCTTATCAGTGCCAACTTTATCAAAGAGATCCGCCTCACCACATGGCTATCAAACGTGGTAATGGTTTCAAAAGCTTAAGCTTCATGGATGCATACTCTGGATACAACCAGATCCTCATGCACCCAGAAGACCAGAGCAAAACAGCCTTTATAACTGAATATGGAAATTTTTGTTACAAAGTAATGCCATTTGGTCTAAAGAATGCAGGTGCAACATACCAGCGGCTAATGGACAAAGTCTTCTGCAATCAAATAGGTCGGAATATAGAAATCTACGTCGACGATATGGTTGCCAAGACCACCCCAGGAAGACCCACTGCGACGACCTCAGAGAAATATTCGAGCAGATCCGAGCATACAACATGAGACTAAACCCGGAGAAATGCGCCTTTGGGGTACAAGGAGGCAAGTTCCTCGGATTCATGCTGACCTCACGAGGAATCGTAGTAAACCCTGAAAAATGTGACGCAATACTTAACATAGCGAGTCCTAGAACAATGAAAGAGGTACAACAACTAGTAGGGAGAGTAGCTGCTCTGTCAAAATTCTTGCCAGCAGTATCAAGCTGATCATACCACTTCTTCCAGACAATATCAAAGAATAAGAAATTCGAGTGGACAGAAGAGTGCGAGATAGCATTCACCGAGCTCAAAGCCATCCTATCATCACCACCACTGTTACAAAAACCAGAAGTCGGTAAACCTTTATACTTATATTTATCCGCTTCCAATTACTCTATAAGCTCGGCTTTTGTCATTGAGACAGAAAAATACAACAGCCAGTATACTTCTTCAGCAGAGTCATGCAACCAACAAAACAAAGATATCTGAGAATAGAACGGCTGGCCTTGGCATTAGTGATAACAGCAAGAAGACTCAGGCACTATTTCCAGAGCCACACAATAATCGTAAGAACAAACCAACCATTAAGGCAGATATTGACAAAGCCAGAATTGGCCGGACGACTGACAAAATGGTCTGTCGAGCTCTCCGAATTCAATATCCAGTTCCAACAAGGCCGGCCCTGAAGGCACAGATCCTCGCAGACTTCGTCTCCGAGTTCACACCTGATGAGCACCATTACAACAAGGCCTGGGAGTTACACGTTGATGGGGCATCAAGCCGAGAAAGAAGCGGGGCCGGGGTGGTCCTGAAAAAGGGAGACTCGATGATAGTCGAGCAATCCCTCCACTTCCACTTCGCGGCAAGTAACAACCAGGTCGAATATGAGGCGCTGGTGCGCGGAAATCGTGACGGTTCCATTCCTTGGTAACGGTGCTAAAAACTCAATAGCACGTTCATAATCTTAGTTCTTTGTCACAACTTCGCACAACTAACCAGCAAGTGCACTGGGTCGTCCAAGTAATAAACCTTACGTGACTAAGGGTCGATCCCACGGAGATTGTCGACTTGAAGCAAGCTATGGTCACCTTGTAAATCTCAGTCAGGCGGATTCAATTGATTATGGAGATTTAATAATTAAAAGATAAATAAAATATAAAATAAAGATAGTGATACTTATGTAATTCATTGGTGAGAATTTCAGATAAGCATATAGAGATGCGTTCGTTCCTCCTGAACCTCTGCTTTCCTATTGTCTTCATCCAATCATTCATACTCCTTTCTATGGCAAGTTGTATGTTAGGCATCACCGTTATCAATGGCTACATCCTGTCCTCTCAGTGAAAATGGTCCAATGCACTGTCATTGCATGGCTAATCATCTGTCGGTTCTCGATCATACTGGAATAGGATCCATTGATCCTTTTGCGTCTGTCACTATGCCCAGCACTCGCGAGTTTGAAGCTCGTCGCAGCCATCCCTTCCCAGATCCTACTCGGAATACCACAGACAAGGTTTAGACTTTCTGGATCTCAAGAATGGCCGTCCATGGATTCTAACTTATACCACGAAGACTCTGATTAAGGAATCCCAGAGATATTCATTCAATCTAAGGTAGAACGGAAGTGGTTGTCAGGCATGCGTTCATAGGTTGGGAATGATGATGACTGTCACGATCATCACATTCATATTGAAGTGCAAATGAGTATCTTAGAATTGGAATAAGCTTGAATTGAATAGAAAAACAATAGTACTTTGTATTAATTCATGAGGAACAGCAGAGCTCCACACCTTAATCTATGGTGTGTAGAAACTCTATTGTTGAAAATACATAAGAACAAGGTCCAGGCAAGGCTGAATGGCCAGCCTCCCAAGGAGGTTTCAATCATCAAAACATGATCAAAATATGTAAATACAATAGTAAAAAGTCCTATTTATGCTAAACTAGTTACTAGGGTTTACAGAAATGAGTAAATGATGCAGAAATCCACTTCTGGGGCCCACTTGGTATGTGCTTGGGCTGAGCATTGAGCTTTACACGTGTAGAGGCTTCTCTTGGAGTTGAACGCCAGTTTGTAGCCTGTTTCTGGCGTTTAACTCCACTTTGCAACCTGTTTATGGCGTTTAACTCCAGAATGCAGCATGGAACTGGCGTTGAACGCCAGTTTGCATCATCTAAACTCGGGAAAAGTATGGATTATTATATATTGCTGGAAATCCCTGGATGTCTACTTTCTAACGCAATTGAGAGCACACAATTTGGAGTTTTGTAGCTCCAGAAAATTCACTTTGAGTGCAGGGAGGTCAGAATCCAGCAGCATCTGCAGTCCTTCTTCAACCTCTGAATTTAATTTTTGCTCAAGTCCCTCAATTTCAGCCAGAAAATACCTGAAATCACAAAAAAACACACAAACTCATAGTAAAGTCCAGAAATGTGATTTTTATTTAAAAACTAATAAAAATATACTAAAAACTAACTAAATTATACTGAAAACTATGTAAAAATAATGCCAAAAAGCGTATAAATTATCCGCTCATCAGGCGCTCATAGCAGGACTCAAGCTCTCTCTCAACCTCCAAGTGCATAGCCTAATAGTACACTGTGATTCCCTCCTGTTAGTCCAACAAATCCGAGGAGAATTTCAAGTAAAAGATCCCTTGTTGGAGCGGTACTGGCTCATAGCAAAGGATCTTATTTCAAAATTCAGTTCATTCATCATATTACATGTACACAGAAAAAAGAACATTAGAGCAGACATACTATCTAAACTTGCTGTCACTAGGGCGGATACACAAACATCAATGTTATCACAACTTACACTTAATAAACCTAGTATTGAATTATTATCTATAACAAACATTAACCACCTCCATGACTGGAGAACACCTTTCTTAGAGTACATTAATGCAGGTATCATACCCAAAGACGAACTTAACCCACAACAATTCCGACGAAAAGCAAGTCTCTACACAAGCATAGCAGGGGAACTATACAAACGAGGTCTCTCACAGCCATTGCTAAAATGCCTAAATAACGATGAAGCAAAAGAAGTAATGGACGAAATCCACGAGGGCGTGTGTGGAAACCACATCGGAGGATGAGCTCTAGCCGCCAAAATCGCCCGAACAGGATACTATTGGCCAACTATGAAGAGGGATTGCATAACAAAAGTCAAGACATGTGACAACTGTCAGAAGCACGCCCCCGTTGCTATGACGCCAGCTGAAGTATTGCACAGCATGGAGGTAAGCTGGCCTTTTCACAGATGGGGGGTCGATATCCTCAGCCCGTTTCTAATAGCGCCAGGCCAGGTAAAGTTTCTTTTAGTGTCAACAGACTATTTCTCAAAATGGATAGAAGCACAACCACTGGCAAGAATAACCGCTGAAAAGGTACGATATTTCATATGGAAAAATATCATATGCCGATTTCGAATACCAAAGGAAATAATATCGGATAATGGTAGACAGTTTACAGATAACAAACTCGCATCATTTCTAAATAACTTTAGCATACAACATTGTTTTAGCTTGGTCGAACACCCATAGACCAATGGGCAGGCCGAAGCTGCTAACCGAGTTATATTGTAGGAAATAAAGAAAAAGCTTAATAACGCCAAAGCAGAATGGGCGGAGTTGATCCCAGAAATATTATGGAGCTATAACACAACAGTACAATCCACCACGGGCGAAACGCCCTTCAAACTAGTCTATAGGTCGGAAGCACTCATCCCCGTTAAGGTCGGCATTCCCACCTTACGAACCGAGCTATACGACAAACAACACAATGCAAACACGAGAAGCACCGAGCTTGATCTGGCTGAGGAGGATAGAGAAATCGCTGCCATTAAACAGAGAGCTAAGAAACAATTGGCAGAAAGAAAGCACAATAAGAGAGTTGTGCCGAGAACATTCAACGAGGGCGATTTAGTCCTCAGACGGACAAAAGAAGCCATACGACCTCTTTCACATGGAAAGCTCACCGCAAACTGGGAGGGACCGTTCCGAGTATCCAAAGAGCTCGGAATGGGGGCTTTCCAGCTCCAAACACTACAAGGCAATCCAGTTTCAGGAAATTGGAATATTTCTTCGCTAAAGTTGTTGATGAGCGGATAATTTATACGCTTTTTGGCATTGTTTTTAGTATGTTTTTAGTAGGATCTAGTTACTTTTAGGGATGTTTTCATTAGTTTTTATGTTAAATTCACATTTCTGGACTTTACTATGAGTTTGTGTGTTTTTCTGTGATTTCAGGTATTTTCTGGCTGAAATTGAGGGACTTGAGCAGAAATCAGATTCAGAGGTTGAAGAAGGACTGCTGATGCTGTTGGATTCTGACCTCCCTGCACTCAAAGTGGATTTTCTGGAGCTACAAAACTCGAAATGGCACGCTTCCAATTGCGTTGGAAAGTAGACATCCAGGGCTTTCCAGCAATATATAATAGTCCATACTTTGGCCAAGAATAGATGACGTAAACTGGTGTTCAACGCCAGATTTCTACCCAAATCTAGCGTCCAGCGCCAGAAAAGGAGCCAAAACTAGAGTTGAACGCCCAAACTGGCACAAAAGTTGGCGTTCAACTCCAAGAAAGACCTCTACACGTGCAACACTCAGGCTCAGCCCAAACACACACCAAGTGGGCCCAGGAAGTGGATTTATGCATCAATTACTTACTCATGTAAACCCTAGTAGCTAGTTTATTATAAATAGGACCTTTTACTATTGTATTAGGCATCTTTTGATCATCTTAGGATCTTAGGATCATCTTTGAACGCATTGTTCTTAGACTTTGGGGGCTGGCCATCTCGGCCATGCCTAGACCTTCACTTATGTATTTTTAACGGTAGAGTTTCTACACTCCATAGATTAAGGTGTGGAGCTCTGCTGTTCCTCAAAGATTAATGCAAGTACTACTGTTTTCTATTCAATTCATCTTATTTCGCTTCTAAGATATCCATTTGCACCCAAGAACGTGATGAAGGTGATGATTATGTGTGACGCTCATCATCCTTCTCCCTTATGAACGCGTGCCTGACAAACACTTCTGTTCTACATGAAATAAGCTAGGATGAATATCTCTTAGATCTTCTAACCAGAATCTTCGTGGCGTAAGCTAGAATGATGGCGGCATTCAAGAGAATCCGGAAGGTCTAAACCTTGTCTGTGGTATTCCGAGTAGGATTCGATGAACGAATGACTGTGACGAGCTCCAAACTCGCGATTGCAGGGCGTTAGTGACAGACGCAAAAGGATAGTAAATCCTATTCCAGCATGATCGAGAACCGACAGATGAATAGCCGTGCCGTGACAGGGTGCGTGGGCATATTATTCACTGAGAGGATAAGATGAAGCCATTGGCAAGGGTGATGCCTCCAGACGATTAGCCGTGACAGGGCACTGGATCATTTTCCCGAGAGATGACCAAAAGTAGCCATTGACAGTGGTGATGTATCACATAAAGCCAGCCATGGAAAGGAGTAAGACTGATTGGATGAAGATAGCAGAAAAGCAGAGGTTCAGAGGAACGAAAAGCATCTCCATTCGCTTATCTGAAATTCCTACCAATGATTTACATAAGTACCTCTATCCCTATTCTATTATTCATTATTTGAAAACTCCATAATTATTTTATATCCGCCTGACTGAGATTTACAAGGTGACCATAGCTTGCTTCATACCAACAATCTCCGTGGAATTCGACCCTTACTCACGTAAGGTATTACTTGGACGACCCAGTGCACTTGCTGGTTAGTTGCATCGAAGTTGTGAACCATGGTATTGGCACCATGTTCTTGGCGCCATTGCCAGGGAAAGAAAGAGCCATGAATTTTACATAATTAAAGTGTACTCACGATTACGCGTACCAAGTTGCTCACGTTGCCAGGGATTGTTCGAGCCTGGACATCACAATTTCGTGCACCAAGTTTTTGGTGCCGTTGCCGGGGATTGTTCGAGTTTGGACAACTGACGGTTCATCTTGTTGCTCAGATTAGGTAATTTTTTTTTTATTTTGTTTTCAAAAATTTTTCAAAAAATATTTCAAAATTTTCTCACCTGTTTTCGAAAAAAAAAAAATTATTCAAAATTTTTAAGAATGAATTCTAGTGTTTCATGAAGCATGTGAAGCCTGGCTGGCTGTAAAGCCATGTCTAAATTTATTTGGACTGAGGCTTGCAATTTGTTATCAAGAGCAATATACTCTGGTGTTAAATGCTGAAGCTTGGCTGGCCATTGGCCATGTCTAGTGTTTTGGACTGGAGCTTTCTTTGAAAGCTTGGCTGGCTAGTGAGCCATGTCTAATTCCTGGACTGAAGCTTTAGACTAAGAATGCAAGATTCCTGGAATTCATATTAAAAATTTTGGAATCCTTATTTTCCTTTTTTCAATTAATTTTTTGAAAAAAATCCAAAAAAAAAAAAATTAGAAAATCATAAAAATCAAAAATAATTTTTGTTTCTTGTTTGAGTCTTGAGTCATATCATAAGTTTGGTGTCAATTGCATGTGCATCTTGCATTTTTTTCAAAAATTCATGCATTCATAGTGTTCTTCATGATCTTCAAGTTGTTCTTGGTAAATCTTCTTGTTTGATCTTGATGATTTTTTGTTTTGTGTCTTTTCATGTTTATCATATGCATTCTTGAATTCTTAGTGTCTAAGCATTAAAGAATTCTAAGTTTGGTGTCTTGCATGTTTTCTTTGCATTAAAAGTTTTTCAAAATTGTGTCTATGATGTTCATCTTGGCATTCAAAGTGTTCTTGGTGTTCATCTTGACATTCATAGCATTCTTGCATGCATTCATTGTTTTGATCTAAAAATTTCATGCATTGCACCATTTTTCTTGTTTTTCTCTCTCATCATAAAAATTTCAAAAATAAAAAAATATCTTTCCCTTTTTCTCTCATCAAATTCGAAAATTGAGTTGACTTTTTCAAAAAATTTTAAAAAAAATCAAAGTTGTTTCTTATGAGTCAAATCAAATTTTCAATTTGAAAATCTTATATTTTTCAAAAATCAAATCTTTTTCAAAATTCTTAGTTATTTTCGAAAATTCCAAAAATATTTTTCAAAAATCTTTTTCTTATTTTTAGACCAAATTTTCGAAAATAACATAATCAATTAATGTTTTGATTCAAAAATTTGAAGTTTGTTACTTGCTTGTTAAGAAAGATTCAAACTTTAAGTTCTAGAATCATATCTTGTGATTTCTTATGAATCAAGTCATTAATTGAGATTTTAAAAATCAAATCTTTTTCAAAACTAATTTCTAAAATATCTTCTTATCTTATCTTTTTCAAAAATTTGATTTCAAAATATCTTTTCTAACCTCCTAACTTCTTATCTTTTCAAAATTTGTTTCAACTAACTAACTAACTTTTTGTTTGTTTCTTAACTTTTTCACAACTACCTAACTAACTCTCTCTCTCTAATTTTCGAAAATATCTTCCCTCTTTTTCAAAAATTTCTTTTTAATTAACTAATTATTCTTATTTTTTTATTTTTGATTTTAAAAAAAAAAATTTCGAAAATTACTAACATTTTTCAAAAACCATTTTCGAAAATCACTAACTCTTTTTCAAAAAAAATATTTTCGAAAATTCTCCCTCTCCCATCTCATTCTATTTATTCATTCATATCCTAACATCTCATCTCACATATCTAGCCTCCTCACAGTTGTGTTTCTTCCATTATATTACATTCTTTGTCTCCCCCTCTTCTTCTACTCACACAGGGATCCCTATACTGTGGTATAAAGGATCTCTATTATTATTATTATTATTTTTCTGTGCCTTCTTCTTTGTCATATGAGCAGGAGCAAGGATAAGAACATTCTTGTGGAAGCAGATCCAGAACCTGAAAGGACTTTGAAGAAAAAATTAAGAGAAGCTAAAATACAACAATCCAGAGATAACCTTTCAGAAATTTTTGAACAGGAAGAGGAGATGGCAGCCGAAAATAATAATGTAAGGAAGATGCTTGGTGACTTTACTGCACCTAATTCCAACTTACATGGAAGAAGCATCTCCATTCCTGCCATTGGAGCAAACAACTTTGAGCTGAAACCTCAATTAGTTTCTCTGATGCAGCAGAACTGCAAGTTTCATGGACTTCCATCTGAAGATCCTTTTCAGTTCTTAACTGAATTCTTGCAGATATGTGATACTGTTAAGACTAATGGAATAGATCCTAAAGTCTACAGGCTCATGCTTTTCCCTTTTGCTGTAAGAGACAGAGCTAGATTATGGTTGGATTCTCAACCCAAAGACAGCCTGAACTCTTGGGATAAGCTGGTCACGGCTTTCTTAGCCAAGTACTTTCCTCCTCAAAAGCTGAGCAAGCTTAGAGCTGATGTTCAAACCTTCAGACAGAAAGAAGGTGAATCCCTCTATGAAGCTTGGGAAAGATACGAACAGTTGACCAAAAAGTGTCCTTCTGACATGCTTTCAGAATGGACCATCCTGGATATATTCTATGATGGTTTATCTGAGCTATCAAAGATGTCACTGGACACTTCTGCAGGTGGATCCATTCACCTAAAGAAAACACCTGCAGAAGCTCAAGAACTCATTGATATGGTTGCTAATAACCAGTTCATGTACACTTCTGAAAGGAATCCTGTGAGTAATGGGACGCCTATGAAGAAGGGAGTTCTTGAAGTTCATACTCTGAATGCCATATTGGCTCAGAATAAAATATTGACTCAGCAAGTCAATATGATCTCTCAGAGTCTGCATGGAATGCAAGCTGCATCCAACAGTACTCAAGAGGCTTCTTATGAAGAAGAAGCTTATGATCCTGAGAACCCTACAATAGCAGAGGTGAATTACTTAGGTGAACCTTATGGAAACACCTATAACTCATCATGGAGAAATCATCCAAATTTCTCATGGAAGGATCAAAAGCCTCAACAAGGCTTTAATAATGGTGGAAGAAACAGGTTTAGCAGTAGCAAGCCTTTTCCATCATCCACTCAGCAACAGACAGAGAACTCTGAACAAAATGCTTCTAATTTAGCAAATCTAGTCTCTGATCTATCTAAGGCCACTGTGAGTTTCATGAATGAAACAAGGTCTTCCATTAGAAATTTGGAAGCACAAGTAGGCCAGCTGAGTAAAAGGATCACTGAAATCCCTCCTAGTACTCTCCCAAGCAATACAGAAGAGAATCCAAAAGGAGAGTGCAAGGCCATTGACATAAGCACCATGGCCGAACCTACAAGGGGAGTGGAGGACGTGAATCCCAAGGAGGAAGACCTCCTGGGACGTCCAGTGATCAATAAGGAGCTTCCCTCTGAGGAACCAAAGGACTCTGAGGCTCATCTAGAGACCATAGAGATTCCATTGAACCTCCTTATGCCCTTCATGAGCTCTGATGAGTATTCCTCTTCTGAAGAGAATGAGGATGTTACTAAAGAGCAAACTGCCAAGTTTCTTGGTGCAATCATGAAGCTAAATGCCAAATTATTTGGCATTGATACTTGGGAAGTTGAACCTCCCTTATTCATCAATGAACTAAGTGATCTGGATCAACTGACATTGCCTCAGAAGAGACAGGATCCTGAAAAGTTCACAATACCCTGTACCATAGGCACCATAATCTTTAAGGCTCTGTGTGACCTTGGTTCAAGAATAAACCTCATGCCCCTCTCTGTAATAGAGAAATTGGGAATCTATGGGGTGCAAGCTGCTAAAATCTCATTAGAGATGGCAGACAGTTCAAGAAAACAGGCTTATGGACAAGTAGAGGACGTGTTAGTAAAGGTTGAAGGCCTTTACATCCCTGCTGATTTCATAGTCCTAGATACTGGAAAGGAAGAGGATGAATCCATCATCCTAGGAAGACCTTTCCTGGCCACAGCAATAGCTGTGATTGATGTTGACAGAGGTGAAATAGTCCTTCAATGGAATGAGAACTCCCTTGTATTCAAAACTCAAGGATCTCCCTCTGCAACCATGGAGAGGAAGCAGAAAAAGCTTCTCTCAAAGCAGAGTCAACCAGAGCCCCCACAGTCAAACTCTAAGTTTGGTGTTGGGAGGCCACAACCAAACTCTAAGTTTGGTGTTGAACTCCCATTTCCAAACTCTAAGTTTGGTGTTGGAGAGTTTCAACAAAGCTCTGCACATCTGTGAGGCTCCATGAGAGCCCACTGTCAAGCTATTGACATTAAGGAAGCGCTTGTTGGGAGGCAACCCAATTTTTATTTATCTAACTATATTTTCCTTAGTTATATGTCTTTGTAGGTTCATGATCATGTGGAGTCACAAAATAAATATAAAAATTGAAAACGGAATCAAAAACAACAGAAGAAAAAATCACACCCTGGAAGAGCATCTGTCTGGCGTTCAGCGCCAGAACAGAGCATGGTTCTGGCGCTGAACGCCCAAAATGGGCAGCTTCTGGGCGCTGAACGCCAGAACAGGCATGGTTCTGGCGTTCAACGCCAGAAATGGCACACAAATGGGCGTTGAATGCCCAAAATGGCCACCAACCTGGCGCTGAACGCCCAGAGTTGGGTACAAAGGCATTTTTACATGCCTAATGGGTGCAGGGATGTAAATCCTTAAACACCTCAGGATCTGTGGACCCCACAGGATCCACTCAGGATCTGTGGACCCCACAGGATCCCCACCTACCTCCACTCACTTCTTCTCACCACTCTCTTTCACACAACCCCATAAACACTCTTCCCCAAAAACCCTTCACCAATCACCTCAAACTCTCTTCCCCATCACCTCTTCACCACTCACATCCATCCACTCTTCCCCATAAACCTACCTCATAAACTCCACCTACCTTCAAAATTCAAAACCAATTTCCCACCCAAACCCACCCATATGGCCGAACCTTCACCCCCCCTCCCTTCCCTATATAAAGCCCTCCATTCTTCATCAAATTCACATAACACACCCCTCTACACTCCTCTTTGCCGAAACCACATCTCCCCCTCCCTCTCCATACTTCTTCTTCTTCTTCTTCTATTCTTTTGTTTATTGCTCGAGGGCGAGCAATATTATAAGTTTGGTGTGGTAAAAACATAGCTTTTTTGTCTTTCCATTACCATTGATGGCATCCAAGACCGGAGAATCCTCTAGAAGAGGGAAAGGGAAGACAAAAGCTTCCACATCCGAGTCATGGGAGATGGAAAGGTTCATCTCCAAAGCCCATCAAGACCACTTCTATGATGTTGTGGCCAAGAAGAAGGTGATCCCTGAGGTCCCTTTTAAACTCAAAAGAAATGAGTATCCGGAGATCCGACATGAAATTCAAAGAAGAGGTTGGGAAGTTCTAACAAATCCCATCCAACAAGTCGGCATCCTAATGGTTCAAGAGTTCTATGCTAATGCATGGATCACCAAGAACCATGATCAAAGTAAGAACCCGGATCTAAAGAACTATGTTACAATGGTTCGGGGGAAATACTTAGATTTTAGTCCGGAGAATGTGAGGTTGGCGTTTAACTTGCCCATGATGCAAGGAGATGAACGCCCCTACACTAGAAGGGTCAACTTTAATCAAAGGTTGGACCAAGTCCTTATGGACATATGTGTAGAAGGAGCTCAATGGAAGGTTGACTCCAAAGGCAAGCCGGTTCAACTAAGAAGATTGGACCTCAAGCCTGTAGCTAGAGGATGGTTGGAGTTCATTCAATGCTCAATCATTCCCACTAGCAACCGGTCTGAAGTTACTATAGACCGGGCCATCATGATCCATAGCATCATGATTGGAGAAGAGGTGGAAGTTCATGAGATTATACCTCAAGAACTCTACAAGGTGGCTGACAAGTCCTCCACTATGGCAAGGTTAGCCTTTCCTCACCTCATCTGCCACCAATGCAATTCGGCTGGGATTGACATAGAGGGAGATATCCTCATTAAAGAGGACAAGCCCATCACTAAGAAAAAGATGGAGCAAGCAAGAGAGCCCAATCATGGAGCTCAAGAGGCGCAAGAAGCTCATTTCTATGAGATCCCGGAGATGCCTCAAATGCACTTTCCTCCACAAAATTATTGGGAGCAAATCAACACCTCCCTAGGAGAATTGAGTTCCAATATGGGACAACTAAGGGTGGAACATCAAGAGCACTCCATCATGCTTCATGAAATTAGAGAAGATCAAAAAGCAATGAGGGAGGAGCAACAAAGACAAGGAAGAGACATAGAAGAGCTCAAGGACATCATTGGTTCCTCAAGAAGGAAACGCCACCATCACTAAGGTGGATTCATTCCTTGTTCTTGCTTTCTCTGTTTTTCGTTTTCTATGTTATATTCTTATCTATGTTTGTGTCTTCATTACATGATCATTAGTAGTAGTAACTATGTCTTAAAGTTATGAATGTCTTATGAATCCATCACCTCTCTTAAATGAAAAATGTTTTAATTCAAAAGAACAAGAAGTACATGAGTTTCGAATTTATCCTTGAACTTAGTTTAATTATATTGATGTGGTGACAATGCTTCTTGTTTTCTGAATGTATGCTTGAACAGTGCATATGTCTTTTGAAGTTGTTGTTTAAGAATGTTAAATATGTGGCTCTTGAAAGAATGATGACTAGGAGACATGTTATTTGATAATCTGAAAAAATCATAAAAATGATTCTTGAAGCAAGAAAAAGCAGCAAAGAACAAAGCTTGCAGAAAAAAAATAGGCGAAAAAAAAATTTAGAAAGAAAAGCAAGCAGAAAAAGCCAAAAGCTCTTAAAACCAAGAGGCAAGAGCAAAAGGCCAATAACCCTTAAAACCAAAAGGCAAGGGCAATAAAAAGGATCCCAAGGCTTTGAGCATCAGTGGATAGGAGGGCCTAAAGGAATAAAATCCCGGTCTAAGCGTCTAAACCAAGCTGTCCCTAACCATGTGCTTGTGGCGTGTAGGTGTCAAGTGAAAACTTGAGACTGAGCGGTTAAAGTCAAGGTCCAAAGCAAAAACAAAGAGTGTGCTTAAGAACCCTGGACACCTCTAATTGGGGACTTTAGCAAAGCTGAGTCACAATCTGAAAAGGTTCACCCAATTATGTGTCTGTGGCATTTATGTATCCGGTGGTAATACTGGAAAACAAAGTGCTTAGGGCCACGGCCAAGACTCATAAAGAAGCTGTGTTCAAGAATCATCATACTGAACTAGGAGAGTTAATAACACTATTCGAAATCTGAAGTTCCTATAGATGCCAATCATTTTAAACTTCAATGGATAAAGTGAGATGCCAAAACTATTCAAGAGGCAAAAACCTATAAGTCCCGCTCATATGATTGAAGCTCTGTTTCACTGATAGTTTGGAATTTATAGTATATTCTCTTCTTTTTATCCTATTTTATTTTCAGTTGCTTGGGGACAAGCAACAATTTAAGTTTGGTGTTGTGATGAGCGGATAATTTATACGCTTTTTGGCATTGTTTTTAGTATGTTTTTAGTAGGATCTAGTTACTTTTAGGGATGTTTTCATTAGTTTTTATGTTAAATTCACATTTTTGGACTTTACTATGAGTTTGTATGTTTTTCTGTGATTTCAGGTATTTTCTGGCTGAAATTGAGGGACTTGAGCAGAAATCAGATTCAGAGGTTGAAGAAGGACTGCTGATGCTGTTGGATTCTGACCTCCCTGCACTCAAAGTGGATTTTCTGGAGCTACAGAACTCGAAATGGCGCGCTTCCAATTGCGTTCAACTCCAAGAAAGACCTCTACATGTGCAACACTCAGGCTCAGCCCAAACACACACCAAGTGGGCCCAGGAAGTGGATTTATGCATCAATTACTTACTCATGTAAACCCTAGTAGCTAGTTTATTATAAATAGGACCTTTTACTATTGTATTAGGCATCTTTTGATCATCTTAGGATCTTAGGATCATCTTTGAACGCATTGTTCTTAGACTTTGGGGGCTGGCCATCTCGGCCATGCCTGGACCTTCACTTATGTATTTTTAATGGTAGAGTTTCTACACTCCATAGATTAAGGTGTGGAGCTCTGCTGTTCCTCAAAGATTAATGCAAGTACTACTGTTTTCTATTCAATTCATCTTATTTCGCTTCTAAGATATCCATTCGCACCCAAGAACGTGATGAAGGTGATGATTATGTGTGACGCTCATCATCCTTCTCCCTTATGAACGCGTGCCTGACAAACACTTCTGTTCTACATGAAATAAGCTAGGATGAATATCTCTTAGATCTTCTAACCAGAATCTTCGTGGCGTAAGCTAGAATGATGGCGGCATTCAAGAGAATCCGGAAGGTCTAAACCTTGTCTGTGGTATTCTGAGTAGGATTCGATGAACGAATGACTGTGACAAGCTCCAAACTCGCGATTGCAGGGCGTTAGTGACAGACGCAAAAGGATAGTAAATCCTATTCCAGCATGATCGAGAACCGACAGATGAATAGCCGTGCCGTGACAGGGTGCGTGAGCATATTATTCACTGAGAGGATAAGATGAAGCCATTGGCAAGGGTTATGCCTCCAGACGATTAGCCGTGCCGTGACAGGGCACTGGATCATTTTCCCGAGAGATGACCAAAAGTAGCCATTGACAGTGGTGATGTATCACATAAAGCCAGCCATGGAAAGGAGTAAGACTGATTGGATGAAGATAGCAGAAAAGCAGAGGTTCAGAGGAACGAAAAGCATCTCCATTCGCTTATCTGAAATTCCTACCAATGATTTACATAAGTACCTCTATCCCTATTCTATTATTCATTATTCGAAAACTCCATAATTATTTTATATCCGCCTGACTGAGATTTACAAGGTGACCATAGCTTGCTTCATACCAACAATCTCCGTGGAATTCGACCCTTACTCACGTAAGGTATTACTTGGACGACCCAGTGCACTTGCTGGTTAGTTGCATCGAAGTTGTGAACCATGGTATTGGCACCATGTTCTTGGCGCCATTGCCAGGGAAAGAAAGAGCCATGAATTTTACATAATTAAAGTGTACTCACGATTACGCGTACCAAGTTGCTCACGTTGCCAGGGATTGTTCGAGCCTGGACATCACAATTTCGTGCACCAGTTGTATAGATCGTAAATTGTACATTTCGCAGATGAAGGTACTCTTTTTCCCCCTTAGAGGTTTTTTTCCCAAAAGAAAGGGTTTTACCTAAGGAGGGTTTTAACGAGGCCGGACGCCTAAATCAAACAAACAGGATCGATTATTCATTTACCTATCTCGTTCTATTCTTCAAAAAGCAAATATTTCTAACCATACACCAGTCTAACACAAAAACAATACTGTCAAATTAACCTAACCTCGGTTAAACATTAACAAAAGTTACGAGTTCAAAACAAACACCAAACATCCAAAACTACAATCAAACTGACCACAACTCGGTCAGCACAAAAAAAAGGAGTCTTTTCATTACAAGGACAAACATGTCCGAAACAAAGAAAGCAAATCAAGACGGAGGCGCATTCTCATCATGCTCCTCCACAGTACCATCCACCACCAATTTACCATCAATCACGATCTTAGTCACGTCAAGTCGGCCACAATCAAAATCAGGAGCTAACAATGCAATCTGATTGATAGCACGATCGAAGCCTGAAGAGAACATCTCCATTCCATCTTCCTCCAACTCATGAATCTTCGAAGTCAGTTTTCCTTTAGAAATATCACTCTCCTTGATCTCAGCCTGTAGTAACCGAATCTGATCCCTTAAATGGACTACCTCCTCTTCAGATTCCTTCATCTTGGCTGTGGCATTGACAATAACATCATCTTTTTCTTTGGATGACTTCTCCAGTTCAGCAACTCTCACCTTATATGACTTTTCTAGGTCGGCAACCTTATCCACGGCCGCCTGCTGCTTAGCACCAATAAGCTCGGCAGTGCGACCAGCACACATCAAACGAGATGCGACAATCTACAGCATAAACACCAAAGTAAGAAACAGAATAGCAAAAGAAAAAAACAAAAGAGGAGCCAGAAAAGACATAAAAACAACCTGAATAAACTTTCCAAGTCCCTCCATGCCAACCCGACGTGTCATAAGCATGTCGCCAGGATACTGAGACACTTTGTCAGACAGCTCGGCAAAAGGAAACTGGTCGCTCCATAATGAATGAGGGCTGGTCCCAGGAATGAAACCGTGAAGCTTCCTCTGGCTATCAAATACAGGCTTACTGCCGCCCACAGCCTCCTGATCGGCCTCCGATATGACCTCCAAAGAATTATCAGTCTCACCCCTTTTCCTCTTATACAAACATGCTGGTTGAGCAATAGACTAAGCAGCCTGCCCACCATCCTCCTTCGGAACCCCTGAACCACCAACACTCTTCTCTTTTTTCTTTTTAAAAAATGACTAGAACCGATTAGGATCGAGATGAGGGACTCGTCCACCTACAAACACACAAGGCATATTAGGAAACTCAATAACATGAAACACAGTCAATAAAAGACAAAACTTTACCTATATAAGCTTTCAAGCCATCATTATCACCAAAATCATACAAATGCAAAAGCTCAGGGATAGACAAGCACACCCCGTCAGCAAAATAATCAATCAAGTAATCTAAAAGATAATCTTCTTCCTCACTCCACTCAGTAGCCTTAAGGACTTGAGTCGGTTCAGAACACCAATAAAGAGAGAATTTTTCGATAAGCTCATCGTCCAGGTAAAAAGGATACTCAGCTTCAACAGAATGAATCTTAACAAAAAGGGATTTGAAGTTTTTAAAAGAAGACTTGTAAAGCAGAAAAAGGGAGCGGCCAGAAAAACTGCTAAGACAAACCCACAAACCCTTACGAACCCCTTTCGACTGAAATAAGGAAAAAAATAGCGATAAGGAACACGGGAAAGATAGGAAGTCCATCAGGCACTGAAAGGCACGAAGAAATGCCCAGGAGTTTGGATGTAACTGTGAGGGCGCACAGTTAAGCTGGGTCAACACATCACACTCGAAGGCAGAGAAAGGAAAGCGAACACGCAACTCGGTTAGATAGGGCGTGTATATTTACAAGTACTGCCAGTCACCCCTCCTCTCACAGACTCTATCTTCACCGGAACAAGGAAGGAGATCAATCGACAGACCAGAGCCACCTTTCACAAACTTTAACCCATCCAATTCTCGCAATGAGTCAACACTAGTATAGGATGAAGAACGGGTCCTGACATCATCATGCACCCAATGATAGGGGGTCATCCTCCTTAACCTCAACAGCTTTCAGTTTCTCATTCTCTTTTTCTCTCGCCATTACAAGGAAAAGAAACAAGGATAATCAAGAAAAGAAAACTAACCTTTGGAAGTCATGGTAGGTTAAACAAGAAGGAAGAATTCGAAGCAGTAGAACATTAAAAAATACAGCAGAAATTATTACAACCCACTAACTTAGTGGGCAAACAAATAACATAACCACCCCAAACCTTGAAAACCCAAACGCCAAAAAAGTGGGTAATTAACGAGAGCACGATTTACAACACTTTTTCAAACTTCCCACCAATACTGCCTATGTATCTCCCATAACACTTCCTATTTTTCGCACATAAAATAAAAAAGCCCAAGTTACAAATACCCAGGCCGAGAAGAACCAAACAATATCCACAATAAGCTTGCTCGTCACCCAAGACATGGAGACAAACAAGCTTGGGGGCTATGACGTGTACCCTTTAAATCTCAGTGATCATCTTTTCACCGTAACCGACCAAATATATATCTCGGTACCAAGGGCAGACTCCAAACGTAACTTGGTCACAGTCACACGCAAGTCAGGTTCTATCTTCAGTCCGTTACTAACAACCGAAACTCACCAAGAATATCGGAACAAACCCAAAAACGTAAGCCCTCCACTCATCTATAAAAATAAAACAAACAACTCATATGAGATCAGGTCACATAACTCATTCTAGTTTTATTTCTCTTACTCTCTCATAATCCGTATTCTTACTTGAGCGTCGGAGTGCTTTTTGCATGTGCTCCTGCTGTTGTGTTTCGCAACACCGAGGCTAATTCTAAAGGCCATCTCCAAGACGACGTACAGTCCATCCTTAAGATGAGCAGTCTTGCCTGGAGCTGAACGGAACACAACTAATAGTTAACTTGGTGTCCTAATCGATTACCTGCCGTGATTGAAGTTAATAACAAGAAAATAAATCCTTATTAAAACATACTGGATAAGCAAAGCAATTAAGAATGTTTCATATAAAGGGCCTTTTATGACGGCGGTGGAATCCAGCAATAGTAGGTGTCAAGTTGATACCAAAAAAAAAAAAAAAAGGAATGACAGGTTTTTCTTTCGACAAATTTGGATTTTTTTTCATAAATAAAATAAAAATTCTAGACTATCATGTTGTTCCAAATCAATTTTGGTCATATATATGACTTATTTTATTATTTATATAAATCGCTACAAAGTGTTCAATTCTGGTATTTTATCATAAAATTTTACATCCTATCACGATTAATCAACAAACCAAAATTTATCAGTAACATATCGTTATAAGACGTTGGATTTTGGCAATTGCACATAATTCCAACATCCTACCACCATTTATATACAAGTAAATGTTCAAGATCCAAACTATACTAATATTTAAATCTCAATAATAATTTTAACAACACTTTTAATATATAAATTGCAATATACTAGAAGTTCGTGGTTAAAGTATCACTGAAATTTCTATGTTAGGATTTATTTGTTCTTCAGATAACAAAAGATGAGATTAAAGTATGGATGAAAATGAAAATTATTATCTCATTGCAAGATTTCATCTGTTCTTGAGATTAAAATGATGTTTGCGTTTAGGAACTAATATTTTAATTACAATGAATATTTGTACATTAATTGTGACAAGGTGTTGATTATTATGTACAAGTACAACTAGTAAAACCCAACATTTTGTCACGATTTGCCTGTAATTTGGGACATAGTTTTGGGTAGAATATATATAAATTCAGCCCCGATCCATCTAATTATATGTACCAAAGACTTCTAGTACATTAACACTATTTGTGGAGAGGTATTTGAATTTGAATGTTGGTTAGAGATTGTAGGATCGGTTTGGATCGTCATCATCTTATTTTATCTGGCTAAGATAAGGAAGGTATTTGAATTCAAATGTTGATTCAGGATATTGGAAGTTATTACTCCGTCTTTAAGCCGTGAAGATGGTCTAATCTTGGAATTGTCGGATTCGGTGACCGTTCTGAGGATGGATCCAAAAATCGGGTCCATAACAGGTAGTATATATATAAAGAGGAACAGATCCACACTCAATAAAAAAAGGACATTTGCTCCCACAAAAATTTTTTTTAAAAACTAATATATATATATATATATATATATATATATATATATATATATACTTATTATATATATATATATATATATACCACTTATTATATTATGTTTGTTCCAAAATAAAATATAAATAATTTTTTTGTGTTTTATGTTAAAAAAATATTTTATTAAACTTAACATATGATAATAATTATATTGTTAAATTTGATTTAGTATAAAAATAAATAAATAAACTCAAAAAATAGTGATAATTAATTTTATTATATTAGTTAATTAATTGATAATTAAATTGAAACTTAGTTTTTTAATTAAATACAATTTAAGTTATTAGTGATTTTTCAAAAGTCATTTAAGATAAAAAATATATATTATCTATATATTAATATACTGTAATTATTTTGATTAAAAAATTTATTTATACTATAAAGACTATATTAAGTATATTTGACAATTAAATATGAGAAAATAAAAAGTAAAATAATTGTTTAAGAACATATATAAAAAAATAATATTTAGTCATATTAAAAGTAAAAAGAAAACCATTATAAATTATTTTTTTGTTATTTTAAATATTATACTGTGTGAAATTATATTTTTATTATTTTAAATATTATAATAAGTGATTGTGTGTATATTTTTAGTTCTTATCAATATGTATAAATAGTTCTAATTTAAAATTTTAAATATATCTAAACTAATTTGAATTGGTCAAATGTTCAGTTTAGTCATCCGTTTAAGTAAGTGTAGCAACTCAATGCCGGCCAATTACAAACTCTTAAATAAAACTCAAATTCACGATGAATTAGTTCTTAACTTGTTGGGTATCGTGCGAAGTCAAAAAAAAATATCTATACCTAAATTTTATTATATTTTTATTCTACTACTAAATTTTTTTGAGTTCGTCACTGTATACAAATTCAGTTTGGAATCATAATTGGGTATTTATTTTAATTTATTTATTTATGTAAAAGAACCCGATGAAGGAATTAATAAAACAAGAATATGACCCAAAATACAAGAAACAGAAGGGGAAAAAATTGATATCGAAAAGGAATTATATTGTTTATTTTTTCAAGCTATACTACTTCGTGATTCAAGAAATTTTACGTAAAAATATATTATTTATTAAAAGTTTAATTATTTTGTTGGTCCTATAGTTTTGCGAAATTTTTAATTAGGTCTTTATGCTTTTTTTTTCTTTTAATTTGGTTCCTGCATGAAAATTTTTTTTCAATTAAGTCCCTCTTGACAGTAATTGATTTAATTGTATAGGGACCCAACTAAAAAAAAATTAGTACAGGGACCCAAATAAAAGGGAAAAAAATATAGGGACCTAATTAAAAAAAAATTTGTGCAAGGATTCAAGTAAAAGGAAAAAAAAATATAGAGATTTAATTAAAAATTTTGCGAAATTATAAGGACTAATAGAGTAATTAAACCTTTATTAAACTTAGTGGTAATTGTTGCCTAACTTGTGAGCTGAGACTCAAACTACTAACCGTTAGGTAGTTAGGAGGTTAGATCAATTACTAATCGTAAATATTTATCCCAAGGCAGTTAGCATAGATAGTCATTGGCTGTTATACATGTACATGGTAGAAAATATGGACGTGATCCTAACCATACTTGTTAGAGTTAGCAGAGCTAATAGCACTTGTATTTATATATAAGACACAATGAGCCTTGTAGTTAATTGAGTTTTGCCATGCACTGTATAAAGTTTATTTTCTCTTTTTCTCTTCTCTACTTCTCTCTAATTTGCACATACTCTAGCTACTCTCATCATACCTTTAACATGGTAAACGTGGATTCAAGGAGAGTAGAATGTGCATCAAGCAGAGAATTGAGAAAAAAAATACTTGATCTCTGTGTCTCAACACATCAATTGAAGAGCACAGAGTCTAGATCTTACACATTAGCGGAATCGAATAGAAATGGATGAACGATTCACCGTGAACTCAGGTTTGTCCTCTTCATCAATTAATTTGTGACAAATCACTGAAGTTTTAAACCAAATTGCTTCAATTCAAGCTCAGTTAAATCTAAATAGTACAAATTCGAGTCAAGATCCAACAAATTCTTACTTCCTTTATCCTTCAGAGAATTTTGGTATTCTTCTCACCATTGTTATTTTAGATCGAAAGAATTATAACTCATGGAGTAGGTCGATGTTATTAGCATAGAAACTAAGAACAAATTGAAGTTTATAGATGGTAGTTTACTAAAGCCAGATCAGAATGATAGTATGTTCGAAGCTTGGAAGAAATGTAACACTTATGTTATTAATTAGAATGCGAGTATCTCACAATTTGTGATGTGGATGAACATTGCTAGCAATTTGTGGAATGACTTGAAACATAGGTATTAATTTATTATCACAGTGATAGATCTAGGATATCAAAATTTCATGAAGAACTTTATGCAATTAGACAAGGAGACATGGATATTACACAATACTTCACTAAATTGAAATCGATTTGGGAAGATATTGAGAATTTCAGGACAATTTCAATTTGTAAGTGTGGACCAGAGTGTTCATGTGGCTTAGACATGGTCAAAAAATACAAAGCTGAAGATCAAGTGACATGGTTCTTGAGGGAATTAAATGATCAATACTATGGTGTGCGATCACAGATTATGCTCATGGATCTTCTCCTTGGAATCAACATAGTTTTCTCATTGCTTGAACAACAAGAAAGATAGCAACACAGCATGGAACATATCTCAATTGATAGACTCATAGTATACTCTGCATCTTCGTCAAATACTATGAACTCTGGTCAAAATAGAGGGAGAGAAAGAGGTAGAGAAGGTAGGCAACAGGCTCGAGGGAGAGGTGGTAGAGGAAGACAACAAGACAAGCTACATTGTTTACATTGTGAAAAATTATGACACACCATAGGGACATGCTATAAGAAGTATGGCCTTCCACCGCATTTAAGGAAAGGAAGTGGTGGAGAAGTTATTGTAAATGACATGGCCGCAATAGACACTGAGGGTACAACTAAAGAACAAAACATGCAGTTAGGAGAGACTAATATTTCTAATTCTAGATTTATTGCAGAGCAGAAACAAGCTTTGCCGACATTGCTCCATGGTGCGGAATTAGAATGTCCATTACTGAACTGGCAAGTGCACCAGGTCGTACCAAGTAATACCTCAGGTGAGTGAGGGTCGATCCCATGAGGATTGATGGACTGAGCAACAATAGTCGAATGACTCACTTAGTCAGGCAAGCAGAAAGTAATGTTTTGGGGTTCAAAGTATTAAACAGTAATTCAAAGAGTAAGAGCGCACACAGTGAAATTGGTGTAAAAAATACTTGAGAAGATAGTTAAGGTTTTGGAGTTATTTATTTTTTTGGATTAACAATTCTTACCAACTATTTTAATCATGCAAGATTCAATTCATGGCAAAAATCCTAATTGATTAAACCCTAATTCCTTAGTGATTTAATCTCCTCTAACCTAATCAATCGCCAATTCCTTGGTCACTTAATTTAGGATTAAAGGTTTAAGTCCAGTTCTAGTTTATTACCCACACAAATCCTAATTACCCAAAGATAAGATGATTATATGTCACGTATCACGTTAAGTCTAGATAATCAGAGAATTGTGAGAAATTACTTTCAAACTATTATTCAAGTGATTTAGCTTTTCCAAGATTCAACAAGAATTCAAGTAGAAAAAAGAGTTATCTTCCAACATACTCTAATCATAGGATGAAGAACGAAGTAATTCTTGAATATAAATCAATGCATTGATTAAAAGTAGAATGATAATAGTATTAATCTATAGAATAAACAGAGCTCCTAACCTTAACAATGGAGGTTTAGTTGCTCATGGAGAAAATAAACCCTAACAGAAAAAAGTGTAAAGTTCTGAAAAGTGCAGGAGAAGAGAAGCCTAGGCCAAGATATCTCTCCTTTTATATCTAATCCTAATAAGTGTATAATATATTTTCTAAAACCTAAAATATATTTTCTTAATTTAAAAATAAATTCTAAAACCAAATTAAATCAAACAAAATCATAAAGATCACGCTGGTGTTATTCTTTGTCAGGAGTCTGGCGCCAAACTTGAGAATTCCAAGTTTGGCGCCACTATAACCGCATCTAATAAGAGCTTTATGAGTTCCTGGCGCCAAACTTGAGCTGGATCAAGTTTGGCGCCACCAAGGCCACATCAAATGTGGCGTATTATGAATCCTAGCGCCAAACTTGGGTTGGATGAAGTTTGGCGCCAACTTGGTGGTGTTTGGTGCCATGATTCTAGAAGAAAAGTATAAACTATTATATATCGTTGGAAAGCTCTAGAAGTTAGATTTCTAATGCTGTTAGAACTGCCTCAATTGGACCTCTGTAACTCAAGTTATGCTCGTTGGAGTAAGAGGAGGTCAGGGTTGATAGCATCATCTACTTTCTTCCTTTTCTTCTACACGAACTCTGTCAAACTTGCCCGAATGCCACCTGTAATAAATCAAATTGCAAAATAACTCAAAATAGCATTCATGGTGACTTAACACCTAATCTTGATTTAATTCAATAATTTCACAAGCAAATTCACTAAGAAAAGATAAGAAAGATGATCACACATCGCAACACCAAACTTGAATTGTTGCTTGTCCTCAAGCAACCGAAAATAATATAAACCTAAGATGTGAATTTGCATGAGTTGAGTTTTTTAATTAAACTCCTGTCTATTTTCTGAGTGGGGTTAACAACACTGTGACCATGAATAGTTTTGGCATCTTACTATCCTTTGAAGGTTAGGAATGTTAATTTTATTCAGAATTAGAATCCGGATAATATTATGAATTCTCTTGATTTTTACTTCAAATTAATCCTAGAACACATCATTTTCTTGTCTTTTCTTTGGTGCTTTGCACCTTGAGCCTAGTCGTGACTCTAAATATTTTGCCTCAAGCTTTACTTGACACAGAAACACCACAAGCACTTAATTGGGGAACGCTTTGAGTTCTAATTTTTTTTCTATTGAATTTTTCCAATCAGTGGTGCTCAGAACCTTTGCCATACTCTGTATTGCACTTGGCTTTGACTCTAAGTATTCAGTCTCAAGAATTCCTTGACACAGTCACACCAGAAGCATATGGCTAGGAAACAACTCTTTTGAGCTTTTGATCATATTTAACCCTCCTCGCTATTGATGCTCAGAGCCTTGCTTTTTTTTTGCTGTTTTTTTTTTTTTTTTTGCTTCAAGGATTAATTTCTTGTTTAATTTAGAGAATTCATAATAGTTCTCTAAATTTATGTTCCTCCTACACCAACATCCTTTGATCTAAATTCAAATATGCACTGTTCATATCATGCACTCAAAATCACAGATAAACACCACCACATCTAAGCAAATAAGACTACTCTTAAATATAAATTCAATTTCTCATGCAATACATCACTTCTTTTTCTTTTTTTTTCTGTTTTAGATTCAAGCTCAGTGAGCAGTGCAGTACATGAGGCATCCTTTTAAATTAAGAACAGACAACTAAATCAAACTAAAACCTAAGAACTGAAAGTACTGCAGATCATGTAACAGAAAAAGACAAGTAACAGAAAACAGGAGATAACGAAATAAGAGTGAAAGGGAAAATAGAATAAAAGAAACTCAACCACCTTAGTTATCCTGGTGGCCATCGCATTCCTCAGGCTGTGCTCCTTTTTCAAGATGATTCACCTCCCTTTGGTGCAATTGATGATAAGATAAACAGAGAGCGCGCTCTACCACACCAAACTTAAAAGTTTGCTTGTCCCCAAGCAAAGAAAAACTGAAAATGGGGAGGGACATAAAAAACGCAAGGAGGAGTAAAAACAAAAATATTGCAAAAGAAGAAGAAAATGATATAAGGGTATGAAAATTTTAATTTTTTCTTTTTTGGGGCGCCAAACTTGAGGAACACCAAGTTTGGCGCCACCCACCCCACAAGACATTCTCTCAATGATGCATATGTGGCGCCAAACTCTAGAATTCCACGTTTGGCACCACCCTTCCAACAAAGTTCTCCAAGGAATGCGTGCATGTTGACGCCAAACTTAGATTGCCAAGTTTGGCGCCACCCCTCCAGTGGCATTTTTCTTGAAACTCTTGTTACTGGCACCAAACTTGAGATTCTCAAGTTTGGCGCCACCCTGGCAGAATGTATTCCCCTCCAAGATGGTCTGAAATCCCTTCTGATTGCACCTGTTTCCGTTTTAGACACTCTGCATGATCAAAACACACTTAAAAAGAAGAAAAACTATAAGAAAATAAAACAAACTAAATAAAATCAAAATAAATAGAAAATATAAGGATACGAATTATTGGGTTGCCTCCCAACAACCGCTTCTTTGACATCACTAGCTTGACGGTTGATTTCTTGTTAAGACGGCAGTTGATCATAGTGCATGCTTCAACTCTTCTCATCTCACTGTGAATTTTCTCCCTGAGTCCCCATGAAGTAACTCAACATGCTTAAGAAAGAGGATTCTATTTACTATATAAGTCAACACTAGATTACTAGTCAACACCACCTTCATTCCTGGGGAAAAACCTTCAGTAGGATCTTTTTATTTCTCCATCCTCTGGATACTTTCTTCTTGGGAACCTTCTCCTTGGTGGATGATGCATTTCCAACACCAAACTTAGGTTTGATTTCAGGGAAAATTTTGTTGATTGTCACCAAAGGAGGCTTGAGCTGCAGATCCTGTTGTGCATCATCAGGAGGTTCTTGATGGTTTAGATCAATAAGCTCAGCCTGCATGCACCTCTCCTCTTCACCTGATGAATGCGTATTTTTGAAGACATGAAAGGTCAATTACTCATTATGCACTCTAAGTAGTAATTCACCCTCTTCTACATCAATGAGAGCTCTCCCAGTGGCTAGGAATGGTTTTTCTATGATTATAGAGGCGTTTTCATCCTCCCCCATGTCAAGAATCACAAAATTTGCTGGGAGGAAGAACTTTCCCACTTTAACCAAGATATTCTCTACTATTTCATGTGCATGTTTCAGAGATTTATTTACCATTTATAATACTATCCTTGTTGGTTGTGCCTCTTTGATTTGCAACTTCTTCATCACAGACAAAGACATTAAATTGATGCTTGCACCTAGATTACGTAAGGCTTTGTCAAAGGTTGTGCTCCCAATGGTACATGAAATTTGAAAACACCCTGGATCTGGCATCTTCCTTGGCAATTTGCTCTGAATTATGGCACTACATTCTTTGGTCAGGACCATTGTCTCATCTCCCTTTAAAGTTCTCTTCTTGGAGAGCATCTCCTTCATGAACTTGACATAGAGAGGCATTTGCTCCAAAACCTCAGCAAAAGGGATATTGATTTTCTACTTTCTGAAGACTTTCAAGAACTTTGAGAACTGCTTGTCCTTGGTCTCCTTTTGAATCCTCTGAGAATATGGCATTTTGGGCTTGTACTCAGGTGCCTTAGACAATGCAAATATTTCTCAAGATCAACTGGAAAGGGGTTATCCAGATGCCTTGGAGGGGTGTGTGCTACATCATCCTCAGTCTTCTCTTGAGCTTTTTTTTTAACTGGTCCCTCAGTAACTTGTGCTTCCTCACCTATCACAGGTCCACTTACCAATGTGATAACATTGCAATCCTCTCTTGGATTTGAAATTGTGTTGCTAGGAAGGGTATTAGTGGTCCTCTGATCAATCTCAACAACTTTTGTGGCTATTTGGCCCATCTGAACCTCCAAGTTTCTAAGTAAAGCTCTGGTTTCCTGCATGAAACTAAGAGTACTCTTGGAGAGCTCTGCAACTATAGATTCCAAGTCAGAAGATTTTTGAGAATGAAAAAGTGCATTGTTGTTGTTGAAATAACTCTAATTGAAATTATTCTGATGGCCCTGATTGTTATTGAAGGTCTGGTGCCTCTGTGATTGGTCTCTCCACCCAAAGTTAGGGTAATTATTCCTCCACCCCTGATTAAAAGTCTTGGAATAGGGATCATTGTTGAAATTTTCCATGTAATTAACCTGTTCATGAATAAACTGGCCATATTCATAATTCTCACCTTGAGGGAAGCCGCCACTCATGTCATAAGAAGTGTCTTGAGCACTGATGGCTAAAACCTGCATTCCACTCAAGTGTTGAGTAATAACATTAATTTGTTGAGACATGGCTTTATTCTGAGCAAGAATCGCATCCATAGCATCTAACTCCATGACTCCTTTCTTCACAGAGGTCCTCTCAGAAGAATATAAATACTGGTTATTGGCAACCATCTCAATTAACTCCATGGCCTTATCAAGAGTCTTTTTCATGTGGAGTGACTTTCCTACAGAATTATCCAAAGACATTCTAGCGGTCTCAGAAATCCCATCATAAAATATTTACAACTGAATCCAGTCTGAGAACATATCAGGAGGACACTTCCTGAGTATTAACATGTACCTTTTCCAGGCTTCATAGAGAATCTCACCCTCTCTCTATCTGAAAGTCTGAACGTTCGTCCTCGGCTTAATTAGCTTCTGAGGTGGAAAGAACTTGGTTAGAAATCTATTGATCACCTTATCCCAAGTATCCAAACTCTCCTTGGGCTGAATGTCAAGCCACTGCTTAGCTCTGTTCCTTACAGAAAATAGAAAGAGAAGTAGCTTATAGACATCAGGATAGACTCCATTAGTCTTCACAGTATCACAGATTTACAGAAAATTAGAGATAAACAAGTTTGGGTCTTCCTGCGAGAGTCTGTAAAACTGGCAATTTTGCTGCACCAGAGAAATCAACTGAGGCTTTAGCTCTAAGTTGTTAGCAGTAACAGGGGGTACAACAATGCTATTCCCATAGAAATCAGGGCAAGGAGCAGTGTACGAGCCAAGTGTTCTCCAAGGTTGTGCAGACATATTAGGAGGGTTAACAACATTGGCATTAACCGCATTGTTGTTGTTGTTGAGCTCCATAATGGACTCTTCAACTTCCTTCTCAAAATTATTCCTGAGATTCTCGCCGACTTTGTAAGCTCTAGCTTGTTGCAAACGTTGCCTCAATGTCCTTTCAATCTTAGGATCAATGTCTAGAAGAGGTTCTTTGTTCCTGTTCCTGCTCATAAACAAACAGACAACAAAGAAAAAGTGGGATTCTCTACGTCAAAGTGAAGAGAATTTCTGGTGAGGTAACCTGTATTAAAAAATAAAATAAAGTAACTGAATAAATTAAACAGAAAATTCAAACAACTAATAAGCAAAAACGGGTATAAAATTCAAAATAAAAAAATAACTACGAGAAATAAAACAACTAAGGGGACACCAAACTTAATTTCAGAAATTAAGAGAAAAAATTTAATTAAAATAAAGCTAAATTTTCAAAAAATTCAAATAATAAAAACAAATACAAATTAAAAACTAAAAACACCTAATCTAAGAAATCAAACAACCAGTAGTTGTCAATCATAGTCAATCCCCGGCAACGGCGCCAAAAATTTGGTGTGGAATTATCCACAACTGAACTGACAAGTGCACCGAGTCATACCAAGTAATATTTCAGGTGAGTTAGGATCGATCCCATGAGGATTGATGGACCGAGCAACAATAGTCAAATGACTCATTTAGTCAGTGATGGAGAAAAAATGTCGGTAAAGATTTTCACAAAAATGTCGCGTTGCAAGTATAGTTCTAAACCGACAATTAAACCTCAATCAATGTTTAAATTGTTTGTCACAAACATAAACCCAATAAAATTAACCGAAGTATTTAAACCTTAGGTTGTCTCTCAAGAAATTGCAGGGAAGTGTATTTATTATTGGTTATGAAAAAGTATATTTTTGGATTTTGTAATAAGAAACAAGAAAGTAAAATGGCGAGAAAATAAATTAATAACTAGGAAAGCTCTTAGCAAGGAAAGAGAATTAGAAGTCCTATCCTTATTATCATTGTCAATTGTGATGGTAAATGTGAATTGCCTTCACTTAGTTAACCTCTAACCAATGGAGGAAGGTCAAGTTCATACAATGAACTTGAGTTCACAAGTCCTAGTCAACTCATAGTGAGAGACTAGCTTTGATGAAGTTCAAGCTAACCGGCAATCTCCAATTACCATTTAACAAAGGACTTTTGATAACTCAAGAGTCTCTAAATAATCAATCCAAGTCAAGAACATAAAAATCTAAATTAAAATCCAGCCAAGTATTTTATCAAACACTTGGAAAGCATAAAATAAGAACATAGAAAATTAACAAGGAATATTAAATCTAAACAACCAATTGCAAGCATCAATGACTAACAATTAAAGAGAGTAACAATAAACGCAGAGAACATAAATTTCATTAAAAGAAATCAAATGTAACAAGAGCTCATAAACATAAAAATGGCAAAAAGGAAAATTAACAAGAGAAGAAGATGAACTAAAGTGCTTAAACAAATAAAAGTAAAAGAAAACTAAATTAAAGGAAGATTGAAGTGAACCTAAGGAGAAATTGAAAGAAGAAACCCTAAACCTAGAGAGAGGAGAGAGCCTCTCTCTCTAGAAACCTACATCTAAAATCTAAAGTATGAATGAATGAAAAGTGAATGATTCCCCCCTTCCAGCTTCACTCTACAGCCTCTAATCAGTATTTTCGGGCCTGAAACTGGGTCCAAAGCAGCCTAGAAATCGCCTACAGCGTTTTCTGTTAATTGCAGCACGTGACGCTCGTCACGCGTACGCGTTAGCCACGCGTACGCATCGCTGGACTTTTCACTGGCCACGCGTAGGCGTCAGTCACGCGTGCGCGTCATTTGGACATTGGCTCAGTCACGCGTACGTGTCGTCCACGCGTGCGCGTCGCTACCAGGTTCTCAAATCTTCAGTTTCTTGTGTTCCTTCCACTTTTGCATGCTTCCTTTCCATCCTCTAAGACATTCCTGCCCTATAAAACCTGAAAACACTTAACAAACATATCACGGCATCGATGGTAATAAAAGAGGATTACAAATTAGCAAATTTAAGGGCAAAGAAGCATGTTTTCAACCATAGCACAAAATTATGAAGGAAAATGTAAAACATGTGAATTCTATGAATAAGTGTGAAAATAACGGATAAAATCCACTCAACTCAATATAAAATAAACCGCAAAATAGTGGTTTATCAGTCAGGCAAGTAGAAAGTGATGTTTTGGGGTTCAAAGCATTAAAACAGTAATTCAGAAAGTAAGAGCGCAAACAGTGAAATTGGTGTGAAAAGTACGTGAGAAGATAGTTAAGGTTTCAGATTTATTTATTTTTTCGGATTAACAATTCTTACCAACTACTTTAATCATGCAAGATTCAATTCATGGAAAACCCTAATTGATTAAACCCTAATTCTTTAGTGATTTAATCTCCTCTAACCTAATCAACTGTCAATTTCTTAGTCACTTAATTTAGGATTAAAGTTTAAGTCAAGTTCTAGTTTATTAGCCATACAAACCCTAATTACCCAAAGATAAGATGATTATATGTCACATATCACGTTAAATCCAGATAATAAGAGAATTGTGAGAAATTACTTTCAAGCTATTATTCAAGTGTTTTAGCTTTTCCAAGATTCAACAAGAATTCAAGTAGAAAAAGAGTTATCTTTCAATGTACTCTAATCCCTAGGATGAATAACAAAAGTACTTCTTGAATATAAATCAGTGCATCTATAAACATAACTATTATTGAATCAACACCACAACCAATTTCCTTGAGAAGATTAGTGTTGAGTTGAGAAGATAAATAATACATTGACGATGACAAACATATTCATTGGGTTAATAACCCAAGTGGGTTTGATAAAGTGTTTTAGTGTGCATGCCCAAATGAATTTTGTTGCAGCCCAAACCAAAGTAACAAAGTAATCAAGGTTGCTGAATGGACAATGATCCAATAACACAACCCATTGAATTTCAAGCAAAAGAGAAGCTACCCTAAGCTTTGATAAAGACAAGCAAGTTCTTTTCGGGCAAACACTAAAGAGAGAGAGAGAGAGTTTCACCTTCAAACTCAAACACCAAAGAAAAAGGAAAGAGAAAGTAAATCAAGAAAGCAATGTCTAATCAAGCAAATTAAAAGCATGTTAAGCTAATTTAGAGGTTAAAAGTAATTTGTTTTCATTTGCATGCAAGTTAATTTCTTCACTTCTTCTCCAACTCTCTGCACCACCATTTTGGGTAACAAGAAAAAGTGGTGGCTGAATTTTCTCTGCTATAAATAAATGGCTAACATTGTTACTTTGAGCCAAAGAAAAAATTTAAGGGTTTGGATTTGGGTTTATCACTAAGCAAGCATGTCTCGGCTACTCTGTCCTCCTCAGTCAAGCAAATAACCAGAGTCAAAATCCTTAATCTTTAGGGTTGATTGAAGAAAGAGAAGGAAAGAGGACATGTGATTCAAGGTCCGAGTAGTTGACTTTGAAGAAACCGTAAGAGTGGCACAAAACAAGGTACAAAAAGAAAAATGATTCTCATTAGAACTCAATGAGAGATAACCAAAATCTGAGTTTGTTTAAGAGCTTTCCTGTGAGAGTTCAACGTTTTGGACAGTGTTTCTACATCAAAGAAATATTCCACCAAGATGGGAAAGCTTCATCAGAGAAAGTTGAATCCGGTTCAACTTATAGCACAAAGGCTGTGAATCATCATCTCCTTCATTGTTTGCTATTTGTATTTCTTTTTTAATGTATATCTTTCTTTGTATTTTGTCTGAGGTAAAAGACAGGAAAGAAAGACATTGAAAAAAAAGCCACAAAGTGAAAAAGGTTTAGAGAAACACTTGAGAGAAAAGCCAAGAGTGATTTCAGATTTCTTTTGGTTGTTTTTCTATTTTGTGTTATGTACCTGAGAGGTATCCCTTGCAAAGTTAGATACACACTTAGTGTGTCTAGTTTAGGTAGTTACATAGCCAAATCAAATTTATGTTGAAGCTTAATGTGTCTCAGATAGGATTACGTTGAGTCCTGGAGAATTGGTGTATGTAATACTTAAAAGATAGTGAAAATTTCACCAACGTTGTGGTAGAGAGTGGATGTAGGTTTCATTACACTAGGCAACTAAACCAAGATATATATAACTGTGTCATCTTATTCCTCTTTGCTCAACTCTGTTTTTTGGTTTTTATGAGACAAAATAAAATTGTCTCCTGCATAATCCGCTGCACAGACTAAAAAGAAGCAAAGCTATTATTCCTGGTTTTAAGACTTATTTAATCAAAGTTAAAGAAGACCATAGATTCAACCTCCCTTCTCTAAGCCTTCTAGAACCTTCAATCAACAAGGGATCAAAGGCAACCCACATACTTACAAGATTTTCAGTGTATGAATATCTCTACAATCTTACCAAGCAAATATCCCGTCACACATTTTATAGCATATAATGCACTTTCATCAAATCATAGAGCCTTTTTTTACTAGCCATCTCCACTGACAAAGAACCAAGGTCCTATGAGGAAGCCGTAGCTCATGGTTGTTGGAGGGATGCCATCAAAGAAGAACTTAATGTGCTACAGCTCTTACAGACTTGGGAGATCAAAGCTCTACCTCCTGGCAAGAAAACCATAGACTATAAGTGGTTGTTTAAGCTCAAATACAACCTAGATGGCAGCATTGAACGATATAAGGCGAGGCTAGTTGCAAAAGGGTTTACTCAGATCCATGGTATTGATTATCTTAATACCTTTAGTCCTGTTTTAAAAGTTAGCACTCTTTGAATTGTACTTACATTGGTTGCGGCTAAAGGTTGGTAATAAATTTATGTCAACACAACTTTTTTTCATGGAGAATTAGATGAAGAAGTTTACATGCAAGTTTTTCCTAGGTTTAATGCATCCCCAATCATGTTTGCAAGCTAAGAAAGTCCCTTTATAGACTCAAGCAAGCGAGTGGACAATGGAATAACGAGTTAAAGTCAGTTTTGTTAGAATATAGGTACACCCAGTCAAAATCTGATCATAGTCTGTTTGCCAAATCAAAGAAGAGTGGTTTCACAGCTTTGTTGATATATGTAGATGATGTTGTTTTGGCAAGTAATGATATGAGTAAAATTGACTCGATCAAGGCCCTGCTACATGAAAAATTTTGCATCAAGGATATTGGCAACTTAAAATTTTTCTTAGAGATGGAGGTGGCATGAAGCAAAAAAGGTGTTGCACTTTACTAATGTAAGTATGCTTTGGATATATTAAAAATTTAGGACTTGAAAAGTGCAAGCCAACTTCCGCTCCCATGGACTATAGTGCTAAGTTGACAAAAGATGGGGGGGGGGATCTATTGCCTGACAATAGCAAGTATAGGAAGTTAATTGGTAAGCTTCTCTATTTAGCTAACATAAGACCAGATATTAGTTATGGCATTGGTAAGCTGAGCCAATTTCTTGAAAAGCTAACTAACCTACACCTCAAGACAGCATATAGAGTCTTGTGATACATCAAGATGGTCTTGCAACTGGTGTGTTCTTTCTATCCAATTGTGATATACTTGTATCGGGAGTTCAGTGGCTCTTATTGGACAGCATGCCTAGATTCACGAAAGTCCACATATGCATATTATTTTTACATTGGAAAATCAATTGTGTCATGAAAAAATAAAGGTTTAGACATAAAGCTCAAGAAGCCTATTAGTATTTACTGTGACAGCCAAGCAGTCATCAATATTGCTCACAATCCAATATTTCATGAGCGAATAAAATATGTAGAGGTTGATTATCATGTAGCAAGAGACAAGGTGCAAGAGAAATTCATGAGTAGGTAGCTGATCTATTCACAAAAATATTAGCTCCAAGAATATTTTTTACACTTTACAGCAAGTTAGGACTACTAGACATTTGTGCTCCTAACTTAAGGGAAGGTGTTACCTAATTTGTGAGATGAGACTCAAAAACTACTAATCGTTAGATAGTTAGGAAGCTAGATCAATTACTAATTGTAAATGTTTATCCAGATAGAAAACTAGATCAATTACTAATTGTAGATGTTTATCCCATAGTAGATAGTCATTAGCTGTTAGACATATGCATGGCACGGTAGAGAATATAGATGTTATCCTAACCATATCAGTTAGAGTTAGCAATGCTAATAGCACTTATATTTGTAATTGTAAATAAGTTAAGGCTTAATGAACCTTGAAATTAATTGAATTTTGTCATTCACTACATCAAAATCATTTTTTTTTCTTTCTCTTCTCTGCTTTTCTCTAATCTGCACACACTCTAACTACTCTCATCACACCACAAAACAATAATAAAGTTTAAATCTAGATTTTTATAATCACTTATAATAAGAGAATATATAAAATTCATCAATAAAATATAAAATTTAGATATCATAATTCAGCACATGTAAATATTACATACAAGAGATAGAGATAGCTTGATCCATAATTATAAGTTATGTCTTTTTAAGTTAAAAAAAAAAGTAAATATGACATTTCGGTATTTTGTAATATTTGACTTTATTGTCATTAAAAATTTAGGATTTGTGACATAACATCCAACAAAACAAATTATGAATAGTAAATTGCTATTTTTATTTTATAAAATTTTAAAATATTTACAAATTTATCTATTAGGGAAAATAGGATGTCTGGATATTTTCATCATATTTTGTGAGTATAAACCAATTATATTCATTTATAAATAAATTTAATAGCATTTTAAATTTTTATAAATAAAAATAATAATTGTTTTAACATCTATTATATTATGAGAAACAAGTACCTGCGTTAGAAGGAGGGAGAAATCTGTTCTTCTTTTTAATAATGATACTGTCTTTATTTTAAAATGATATTATATGCACATAATAAATTAACCATTAAATTAATTATTTATGTAAAATATATATTAAAATATAAAATATATATTAAAATAAAATAAATAATTATATATTTATACAATATATTATAGTTATTTAATAATTATTTTTTATATATATGTATGGAGTGAGGAGAACTTTCGTAAAGTTGTAGAGGTATAGGAAAATGTGTTATAAAAGGGACAAAATAAAATTTGTTTCAAGATCAAAATTTTAATCTGATAAATGTCATGGTGAAAATTTTATGGGAGCTGATAATATAAGATAGACTTCAATTAAAAATAAAGGGGTAAGTACGATTTTGGTCTCTAACGTTTTGTGTCAGAATCGAAATCGTCCCTCTTGTAATTTTCGTATTAAAATCGTCCTTAACGTTTTTATTCGTATTAAAATCGTCTTTTTTATTTTTTTGGACAAAAATACCCTCACCACTACTAACATAATTACTTCCTCCACCACTACCACCACCAACACCAACACCACCGCCACAACCTCCACCAACACCACCACCAGCGCCACCACCAACGCCACCGCCGTCTCCCTCCCCCTCCCTGCCTCCCCTCCCTCCTGTCCCCTTCCCCTTCCCCCTCCCTGCCTCCCCTCCCCCCTCACCCCCTCCCCGTTTTCCCTTCCCCTTTCCAGCACCCCCACCCCCACCCCGCGTCACCCCCCTCCCCGTCTCCCCGTCTCCCCTTCCCAGCACCCCCACCCCACCCCGCGTCACCCCCCTCCCCGTCTTCCCTTCCCAGCACCCCCACCCCCACCCCGCATCACCTCCCCCTCCCCGTCTTCCCTTCCCCCCACCCCGCGGTCAACCCCCCTCTCCGTCTCCCCTTCTCAGCACCCCCACCCCGCGTCACCCCCCTCCCCGCCTCCCCTTCCCCCCACCCCCAAACAGAAACAGAAACAGAGAAACAGAAACTCAAGTAACAAATTAACAAATTCAAGTACAAAGCCAAATGAACAGAGGAGCATGCATGAACGGCGGAGAGGCAGCGGCGGGGCGGAGAGGCAGCGGCGGGACGGCGAGACTGCGGCGGCGAGACGACGGCTTCCCTTCCCCCTTTATCGTCATCGTCATCAGAGTTTTGGAGGAGGCGGCGGCGACGACGGAGGCTCCCCGGCGCCGTCCCCCTCCCCTCCCCTCCCCCTTCGTATAAACGTGTTTTCTTCCCTCTCCCCCAAACACGCGTTTTCCTTTTTTTAAATTTTATAATTTTTATTATTGAAATAGGAATAGGGGTAGTTTAGGAATAAAACAAAAAATTTTATTAAAAAGGACGATTTTAATACGAATAAAAATGTTAAGGACGATTTTAATACGAAAATTACAAGAGGGACGATTTCGATTCTGGTACAAAACGTTAGGGACCAAAATCATACTTACCCCAAAAATAAATGAAGCAAAATACCATATTTTTGTCAAAGAGAGATGTGACGATTCTCTTATTGGTGATGGTAATAGCAGGAGAGTTAGGTCTAGAAGAAGGGTGAATGGTTTTGATTATGAAAACTTGTGAATAACAAAGCGGAGATATAGAATAGTTAAACCAATAAATGGGAGAAGAAATAAAGATGAGGATATAGAGAGAAAAAAGAGGGACAACATTATTTATGAGGTAGGTACAGTTGATGATAAGTTAGTAGTTTTGTCTCGGAGTAAAGTCATGGAAAATGATAAAGTTAATCTTCTAGATATGCAAGATTTAGAACTCAGAAATAGTGTTGATAGCTCTATCTCAATTAAATACTGAGGACGGAGGGCAGATATACAGATAAAGTGATACAAGAAATCGAATTGGGCTTGATTGGTGGCCCAAGTCAAAGAGTGGTCCAAAATGAAGTGAAACAGAATACTACAGCTCATATAGTGGATGATAAGGAGTCTATATCTGCCCCTATATCCAACAAATTTTGAAGAAGTTGTTATAAATAGAAACATCCATAATGGACAAAGTAATGACAACATGGTCAAGAAGAGTAGAGTGGATATATGTTCTAAAACTATAAATGGAGAGAAAAGAAAGTGCATATCAGCGAGACCTAAAAGAAGATTGAGAGCATATATTGTGGCTAATAAACGATTGAAGGATAAGAGAACGAAGGTGAATGGCTCTAGTAACAAGAAGAGATCTGTAAAAGAAAAATCAGCCAAAAGAAAAGCTAGACGAGTGTTCACCAGAGAGAAAAAAGAGGTTAGTTTGGTACGAGACCTTAATAGTGAAGATGAAGAGGTAGAAATGAAGCTATCAAAACTTAGAGAGCGAGAACTCAATTGAAGTTGACCTGTAGCGATGATGAAGCAGCATTAGTATATCTCAAAAAGGAACTAGATGAAACCAAGAAGATAAATGAGATTTCATCAGAACAAGAGTAAAAGGGAGAAAAACGGCGAACCGTAAGTAATAAATGTGACATCTTTTAAGGATTTTTCTCTCATGTTAAGAGAAGAGATCTTGCATAGTAAAACTATTTTATAGATGATATTAAATTATTTGGTTGGTATTTTTCTTTGTTTTGCTTAGGTATGGTGGCTAGTAAGAGTGTAAAAATCTTTAGTGATTTGTGTTTAGGGTAATTTGTGCTTTTGATTGTTTGTCATTTTTTGGTTTTGAGTTCGTTGTGAACTTCTATGGAATGCTAACCTTTTCTCTCCGTTCGGATTGAGAGTCTTACCACCCATCAAAAAAAAAATCTCTTTTATGTACATGTAATATTTTTTATTTTAAATTCCTAGGTTTCTTTTGGTCAATATAAGCTATCTATCTGTACTACCTATGTATAACTAAACTTACTGGATAATCGTATCTTTCCTAGAAGCACCCTTTTTAGACGACAGTGGAATCCAGCATTATTATTCATCTCTTTAGAACACTTATTAACATTGTTTTATATAGATCTCTTGCACAGTTGCACCTTTTGAAACACAAGTGGAATATATTATTAAGATGAGATATGGTAATATGAGTGCTAATAAATTCTAACCCAATAATAATAATACCGTACCGTCCCAACTCGCAACTTGCAAGAGTCACTTGAGGGTTGAGGCAAATCTAGCTTTTGGAGATTCTCAAGGGCCTTTTATTTAATACAATAAAATCTTTGGCACAATCACATGCATGATTCAAGATCCTAGTCCTTGGTTACTATATTCACAACTGAGATATTGGCCAGTCATTAATTATATAACTAGTCTAATTAAAGTGTTTAGATAAGATCGGTGGGATAATAATGGCATTCCCAACTTCTTTTTAGTTATTTTGTCTAATTACTTTAAGTTTTTAATTATTTGATGTAATCACTATATATATGTATCATGTCATAGCCATCTATGTCCAAATCCACACAACAATTGAAATCCAATCCAAACAAAATAAACCTTATTCTCTTGGCTATTTTCTAGTTTAAAACACACACACATTAAATTTCTTAACATGGATATGTCCAAAAATTTTTGTTCCTTATTTAAATGTGAAATAAGAATAATACAAGTCCAAAATGTTGATTCCATAAAGTCCAAGGGGAATTTATTTGCAAGATTCTATCTTCCTTCAGGGAACAACAACAAAAGGATCCAACTTAACACTAAGAAGGTTCATTCCAAATCCTTTCCCTTTTGGAATGAGTCCTTCACTCTTGATTGTTCTTGCCCCCAAGAATTCTTGGATACACTCAAGCATGAAAGCCTTGTTTTGGAGTTGAGGCAAAGCAAGAAGATTTTGGGGTCAAATCTTGTGGGAAAAGGTGAGATTCCATGGAAGGAAATTCTTGAATCATCCCCAAACATGGTGTACAAAGAGTGGGTGAAGATGGTTCCATGCAAAGAAGAAGAACCTAAAGTTGAAGTTGAGATAAAAATACAAGTGGCTAAGAGGGAAGAGGAGAAGGAGAATAATAACAAGAGCTTCAATTTCAATTGGGATGAGTGTGGATGCAAAAATGGCCATGATCATGATCATAATGCATGGTTTAGTGCAGATGATTATGATGTATTTGCACTAGGGTTGGCTTTGGAGGCTTTTTGATTTTGGATTCAAACAAATTCAATTGGTGCATAGTGCACTAGTTTTTTTTTTTTTTTTTCTGTATTTGTTTTTATTTAATTTATATTATTGCGTTGGCAGATGCCTTTTTTTTTTTTTTTGGAAGTCATGAATTTGTTGTTTTATTTTATAAAATAATACTAATAGAATTCAGTCATAAATGTTAAATTCCCCTGCCTATGGCAAAGTTTAATAATTAATATTAGTTTTTCTCTTAAAACAACATAAATTATCAGCTAATAAAAAATATTCATATATTAAAAATTAATTATGCTACATATATAATAAAAATCAACCACTAAATTAGTTATTTGTATTGAATATATATTAAAATGAGTTAAATTATATATATATATATATATATATATATATATATTATTTATACACAAAGAGGAGTGTTAGGAGACAGTAACTTTTGTGTTTTGTAACCATCAATTGACCATTAATAATCTTTTTAATGGTGTGAGATTACATCCAATGGTGAGAGATCACTCACTTTTTTTTTAATGGTTAAAGACTGGTCACAAAACACAAAGTTGCTGGCCTTTAGACTTTTCCATACAGAAATATATAATGATTAATTTGATAGATGATTTTTTTATATATACATATAATATTTTGTTAAAAAAATTCAACAGTTACATATCTAAAATCTATATTAATTAATTATTGATTGATTTTTATTGTTAAATACCACTGTCATCAAGAAAGAAGGGGCTCTAAAAGAAAAAAGGTTATCCATTATATATCATTGCTAAAGAAGAAAGATACAAGAGGCCAAGTGTTATTCGAAGACCAAAACCAAAACAATGAATATTCAAATGCTCATACGATAATAACCTTTTGTATATCATCCCCACCTTCAATTCATTTGGTACAGAAATTTAGCTTTTACCTACCAATCTTTTCAAAATTTATGAATAATTGTAAATTCTCTAAAAAAATAATTCTATCTAATTAAAACTTAAATCAAACCTAAAAGCACACAAAAGACAGCTAAAAAAGAACAATGTAATTGCTAGGACAGCTGTAGATAAAACTAAACTTTTTTTTAACAGGTTATTATGATTTGTGTCAAAATCTTTAAAGATAATTAAAAATACTACACAACCAAATTTTGTATTGAGTAAAGTCCAATCAAATTATGATAGGGTATGCGTCTTTTTTTTTTCATTTTTTTTTATTTAAATTTTTTTCTCTTTCTCCATCATTATTGTTATTATTATTGTTATCATCCTCATAGATTTTTATTTTCATACGTAAATGTCATTGTTTCATTCTCTTCCAAATTTTTATACTTATTCTACTTAATTTCACTGTATTAACATATTTTTTCACTTATTATTTTTTTATCAAAATTTTTAAATTTGTAACTCAAGTCTTTATAAAATTAGTTATTAGTTCTAGCATATCAATTAATTTAATAATAACAAAAGTAACATAAGACTTTTTGGTGAATAATACAAAATTTTATTAAAAATGATACAAGAATTTTTTATAAATAATAATTTTTTTTTAAAAAATCACACATCTAAAATCATAAGTCATTTAACTAACAAATATATTCAAATGTGTTTTGAAATAAAAAATCACATCAATTATTACAAATGACACATAAATAGTTAAATATCGATCTTATATATGAATTTAATACCGCTCAATTAGTTCAATGATAAGAAAAACACATCATTTAATTAAAAATGACACAAAATTTTTGGTGAATGATATAGAAATTTTTGATAAATGACCAAGAAGTCTTTAAATGACCACAAGATAAAAAAATTTTTGATAATTTTTAATTGGTTAAGAAATTTCATATGTCACCGTTAAAATTTTGTTTATATCATGATTAAGAAATTTCAGTATTATTTTTGTTTCTGATAACTTTTAATTGGTTAAGAAATTTTCAAGGTCACAGTTAAAAAATTATTCTTGTGACAAAATTAAAAAATTTCTATGTCACAATTAAAAAATTTTAGTACTATTTTTTTAATAAATTTTGTAGAATTTAAAACTCTTTTTCTTTCTTCTCTTTTTTTTTTCTTCTTTCACCCTCTCTTAACAAAAACTTGTGTCATTATTTAAAATTTTTGTGTCAAAATTAAAAAATTTTCTATGTCACTATTAAAAGATTTTGATACTATTTTGCTGATAAATTTTACATAATTTAAAATTTTTTTCTCTTTTTTTTTTATCATTATCTTCATTTTCTTTTTCTTCTTTATTTTTTCTTTCTTGTTTTAGTTTTTTAAAAATTTTCATGTTTTTTTTTAACAAAAAAAAAATTAAATAAAAAATATTACAATATGATCAAAAGAAAGAGAAAAAGAAATAAAAAATATAATAATAATAGCAACCATAAAAAAAATCATGATGAAAAATAATATACGAAAAAAATGTGTAATTTATGCATATATTGTATGAGTTGTTATTTTAGATTTAGGCGAATTTAATTAAATTTAGTTAATAAAATTACTTATATATGTGACAGGATCGAAATATAATAATATGAGAAATGCACTTCTAAACTACTTCATCTGTCTTATATTAGTTACTTATATTACCTATCATTTAAATGTTGTTGTATAGGTAAAATGTCGCTGTTGACAAGCAATAAGAATTCATTTAATTACCTCTCCATATATGCATGCATGCATCTAATCTTGAAACTTTACTATAATAAGGAGCTTAATCTAGATATTCAATATAGGAAAAAAATTTTCAAACATTATTCGATCACTTCACCAAACTCCACACTTTGACTTACCATATATAGAGAGGAAAAAAAAACCCTTGGAAATTCCAAACACGCAGCAAATAACTCTTAGTTTATAGCAAATTATTGTGATCACTGATAACAATTTTAGAAGCAAAGATCTCTGTACCAAAAATTCAACTTTTACTGGTGATGATCCGATCGAATTCATTCATTCACGCCAACTTTTATTGGTGAATTTTGAACGGGGAGTGCTAGGTAAACAATAAAAATTTTGAACAACATCAACAACCACCAATCAAATGAAAATACACTACACCTTAATTTAATGCTACTAATTAAATTTACTTTTTTAATCCTATTAATTCACATTGTTTATACATTATTCAAAAATCTTGTTAGTTACCTATACTTTTTCATTTTAAACCGAATATCAAATAATTAACTTTAATTTTCACTTATTTTAACTTATTAATTATTAAAACATTAACGAAAAAGTCGCGCATAATATGAATTTTATACTCTAATAATAATAGAGAGATAATAATCTAAAATTAACTTATTTAATATAATATTTATAATTGCATGTATATTAACATTTATCATTATATATTTATTACATTTGATATTATTCAATTATTTTGATAATAATTAAAAAATACAAAATAAAAAAAAATACAATTAAAAAATAAGATAAATTTAGTCTATTTAAACTCATTTTAATTTATATTATCTTTTAAATATTTTTTTTATCATGGATAGCAAAAAAGTAAATCAATAGACTCAAACAACAGCAATTAAAGTCACCAAAAAAAAAAAAACAAGAGCAATTAAATGCTATCAATATTGTAAATTTTTTAAGGTGTGCTACTACATAACAAATACTATTCAATTATTGTTCCGTTAATAATTATTGGAATTACAGTAAAATAAATATATGGACTTAAATTTGGATTTGAATTCTCTGAAGTTTGAATTTTATTCTAGAGAGTAAAGTGTGATCTCTCACCATTAGATTTCTTACTCCCACTTTTATGTGGGAGTACCATTAACCTATCTAAAATTATTTACAAATTGAACCCCGTTTTTTTATTTTTTAATAAAATTAATAATTAAAATTTTGCCTCTTTAGTTTTGCTTTTCACACTTTTTCCTTTTTCTTGTAACCATAGTTTCAGAGATGAGAGATGTCTCTGTTAGGGTTTTTTCAATAATCCTCATGTTCTTCTTCCATCTCAGGTACCACTGTCGCTATCGCTGCCTGCACTTAGCACCGTCACCACCACTTCTACTGCCGCCACACCACACTTTTCGGTCCTCTGCGTTGTTGCATTTCGTCTCTGCCCCTGCGAACTACTCAGGTTTCATTTTACTTTATTTGTTTTAATGTTTTTTCTATGGCAATTCTTGTGAATTTGGAGGTTTTTCTGCTATCTTCGCACCACAGTTTTTGTTTTATTTTATCCCTCTGCCCTGCTTTTTTGCTTTTTCGAAAAGAAATTGCTGTAAGTCACTGAAGCAATTTTAATTATGTGAGACATGAGTCCGAGAGATACATCATGCAGAATTGGTCTTTCTTTATCAATTAGAAGTTAAATCTTGTTGTTTATAGGATTGTTAGACTTGATTGATTAATTTTTATTTTGTAATGTGTTTTCATAATCTTGTTCAGCTTCATACGGATACTTTCTCACTTGCTTCTATCTTTATTGGGTTAGAGCAAATTCTCTGCCGTCTACAAACGAGTTCTCAGTATTAATGTGACATGCTGCATACCTGAGGAAGTTGAATTCTTGAAGGGATTGAGCCTGCTAACCTCACTGAGACATGAAAACATTATAAAGATGAGAGGTTTTTGTTGCTCAAGTAGTAGAGGTGAATGTTACCTTGTCTATGATTTTGTAACCGGTGGCACTCTATACATCTTGATATGGAAGATGGAAGTGAAAATGTGTTTGAGTTTTCTAATAGGGTTTCCATCATCAAGGGCAATGCAAAAGGGTAGTTCTTTTTCGACACCCAATATTTTCTAAGAAATTCATTGTAGATAAGAAAATTTGCCTCTTTCTTACAACAAGGTATTTTTCAACTATTTAGTATTTAGCATCGGTTACATGAATTAAGATGACTATTATGAACTTATAGTAAAGATTAAGCTATAATCATTATGCAGAATGAACATAAGTATCTATCTGGTTGATATTGAGTATTTGCTAATCCTTTTTAACCAGGTCTTAGATATCTGCAAAGCAATGAAGCAAGCAAACCTACAATGGTTCACCAAAATATTTTAGTTGAAAAAGTTCTTCTTGACAATCAGTTTAACCCATTGATCATGGATGCTGGGTTCCCCAAGCTTCTAGCAGACGACAATGTTTATTCGGCACCGAAAGTTGGTGCTGCCATGGGATACCTAGCTCTTGAATACATTACCACTGGACGCATCACTGAGACGAGCGACGTTTATGCATTCGGTGTCATTGTTCTTCAAGTCCTGTCTGGAAAGACAACAGTACGGGGTTCAATCAGAATGGCAGTTGAGTTTTTGAGATTTGATGATTTTGTGGACACAAATCTAAAGAAAAAATATTCGAAACTAGAAGCAGCAATTCTTTCAAAGATTGCAGTGATGTGCATTCATAAGCTTTCTGAGCAAAGGCCAAAATGGTAGAGGTGATTCAGGAACTAAGCATGTATTCTTCTCATTCTTCATGATCTAGAACTTTGAATGGGTACCATAAATTCCTAACACATTTGATTCATTCATGACCATGGTTTTCTTTAGCATATTCACTGAATTATCCATTGCTAAATTGTTGTGAATTTCAACGGAATCATGCTGCTTCATTTCTGCACACAATTGAAATTGTTGAAGGATGTTCCTTTATTGAAAATCAAATAGTTTTCAGATAATGAATTAAATTGTTAATAATTTCTGTGGAAGCAATTTAACTATTTTCAAAATAAGAGCATGAATATACCGTCAGATAGGGGCAAGAATCTGCACTATAAGCATACGAAGTAATTATAGTGGTATAAGCCGCAAGTTTTTCGTTGACAATTTTCATCAAACGCCTTATATGCATTATCCATTCTCCCATATTTTGTATCATAGAAGATTCCTACGGAAAGTAACAGCTAATTATAATAGTTTAGTAGTATGGAATTGTGCAAGTAAATAGTTTAGTAGTTTACAATTTTAAATAGTTTAGTGGTTTACAACAGTTTAGTTTGCTGCAATTTTTTTTTCCTTATGCTCTTTTGCCAAGGGAACAACCACCTTCTCTGAACTAAGGATTCTTAAAGAAGAACTTAACTTCAGTTTTAGAGTATTCTAGCTCTAAGCTTGTCCTTACTTGACTCCTGACCCTTTTAGCTTTGCCGTGACTATGAAATCAAATGAAGACACTTTTCAACTCAACCTTCTCGTACTTGCACAGAATAATAATAATTCTCTAATTAGTATTATTAGTGAATGGATCATTATTATTCAAATTTCAAGTAATTTTATCTTTATAGTTGTGAAATATATATTATACAATTTGTTTTTTTTATTTTAATAAAAAAGAGCTCATCATAAAAAAAATGAGAAATAATTGATGATTTTGAAGTTAAATTATAATTATGAATAAGTTCTTTCTATGATAACAAAAAAGTGATTCATAATGAGAAATAAAAAATACATAATAAAAAAATATCTATTTTATTAAATCTAAAAAGAAGATATGAATAATTGTTTTCAATCTCACCAAAGATGCTATTAATGTATCATAAGCTTTACTAAGCATTAACAAATGTAGTAGTGTAATTAAATCAACGTATCATGTAATACAACCTATTTGTGCACTTAGAAATACCTATTACCCTATGAACTTCCCAACTCTCAAAACTTACTATTTTCTCTATACCACGTTTTGCATACTTTTCTAAAAGTCATATTACTGAATTATTTTTCATTAGTTTATACACTAATTTATCCTTTCTCTACATGTTACAATTTTATATTACTAATTTCCTTTAATTTGTCAGTTATATGAAAAAAAAATAATATAAATTATTAGTGACCTATATATTATCGTAACTAATTATTGCTGGTATAATAGATACAATATAACTTATCCAAAGAATGAGCAATAACAAAGCTCAAACATATCCTAAATTTATAAGATATAATTGATCTATCTTAAATTATATAATACAATATAACTTAATACAAATAATCATATAAAGTTACAAAGTACAATATCAATCATAAAATAAAGTCACACAATTATTACACCAAGATAATACTCCAATTTTTCAAAACTAATTGCACCCTTCCCTGCTACTTCAATGCCTAAAGCATTTCGACCACTTTCAATTTTAGACAACCAACATAGTATAAGTCATTCTGTGCCAGTCAGCTTCAAATTCATAAAGCAATTATGAATAAATTTATTTTTCTAGACCCTTTTACTTGAAATACTCTAGAGCTTTATATTTAGAATACAATTATCTATTGTTAGTTCAATAATAACTCTTGCTTTCATCTTGCACTTATAAAGATGCAAAACTTCTTTCCTGCAAACAAAAGAACAAACAAAGGGGGTAAGATGAATGCTAATGCGGTAAAGTAATATTTAGTTCATTCACCAGATAAATGGATTCAAAATGAGAAAGTATTAATGGATAAATAAAATTTGTTATATAATTCAGATTGTAAGACTATCCTTACTACACCAATGAATCACTTTTTTTGCTTCCATACTTCAAAACTAAAAAATCCTAAAAATCACAGCATGTCACAAATTAAGCACAAAAAGAAAATAATGATGGAATAAATCAGAAATTGCTTGTAAATGCCGAGGCAATGATCACTCTATGAAATCTTCTAATGCTTCAAACCAAATTTGACAAAAGATAGTGGTACCAAAGAAGTCAAAAATGCATTCAATAACATTTGGTCTCCCTCACAATCTGTTCAGCATATATAAACAGAAGAAAAATGTCACTTAAACGATATATAAAACACAAGCTCATAATTCTGTTTTTCAAAACAATCTAGAGCTGATTGTTTACAATGACAAAAATATGGGGCAATTGAACACTAACTCCAAACGAAGACACAAAAAACTGCTACTGTTAGTTTCTTAATGGTTTGAGTTGTTATATATTAAAATATTTGGGGAGATTGGGGACCTGAGCAATCTGTGGTGGAACAAATAAAATTAGGCTGTTGAGATTGCTGGTGTGGTGTAGGAACACCATATCCTCTTCCATATCTAGGATCAAATTGCTGTTGATAGTTTTCAAAATATTGAACACTAGAAATTTCATGCGGCGCTTGAGCATATATTGACTCCTAAAGAATAAAAAGAGGAGCAATTTTCAAGTAAGTCAAGAATCTACTTTGAACAAAATATAAAATGTCAAACAACATAGTTAATTAAAGTCACTACCTGATAGTAAGTTCTATTATAACTAGAGTTATCAGCACCATAAAAAGATCCATTGTGTCATTGAGAATTATCAAAAGCAGTAGTTTTGATGTCTTTCTTTGCAGCAATGATTGGGAGAAAGATAAGAACAATGAGGTGTGCAGAAAATTTCAAATATTGCACAAAAAATAGAAATGCTAGATGGTTGAAGAACAAAAGGAGAATTAAAGAAATTTTGGTAAGTTTTTTATCAGAAACTTTGTAAACCGTTGCACTTCACAATTAGCATGACTATAATTAAACCAAAAAGTTAATGTTCAGAAATTTAAACTATATACGTCACAATTTTATGCTAATAGATTTAATATTGTGACTCCTAGTGCTTCCTAAGTATCAAGATTATCAATTCTACCAAGATGAGGAAGTTATTAAGAGAAGGGAAGACTTAGAAAGTGGTGAGAGAGGCATAAATCAATGCATGGTCTCACCCATAGCAAGGGAATCATTCAGGTATCTATTTCACTCTACACTGTATTTTATGTATAAAATTTAAGATTGATGACCGACGAACACAAATATGAATTATTAAGTTGTGCACATTCTAGATATATGGATACATCTAATCTAACCATGTTACATGTCATCAAATTTACAGCTTTCTTTTGGTTGTGTTACGTATTCTATATGGAAAGCTATAGCCAAAGGTAGTGCAAACTATCATGATTCTCACAAACGCAATATATGATCACCAACATATAAGGACGGGAAACTTTTAATTGAAAACTGGTTTACAATACAATTCTTTTAAAATCAAAACAACATTCAAGTAAAACTATTAAACTCATAAATAAATTTATTGCCAATCAAAATCACCAACATATTCAATTTGCGTTCTAACTTCTCACTTTTAGATCTGTAACTAAATTCACATCCTCTTGTTCTGATTACTTCAATGATTGTTATATGCTAATTATTCTAATTACATCCTCTCTCAATAATATTTTCGATTTCGATTTTGAATTCACTCTTAATTATTTTTTCTAGCATTTCATCTTTCATGAGGCTTTGATAATTGACTGGATGCTCTTTATTTCTAACTCTGTATGTTCTCCAGTTTTTCGGCTGCATAGCAAATGTTTTGCTGATAATCTGTTTCCCTGTCTCCTTACTTTTGCAGCCTTCCCCAATTAAATCTTGTGTAAAATATGGATGATAGACTGCTGAATCTTTATTGCTGTTTTTGGTATTTTATTTATTTAAATTTTTTCGTGGCTAGTCTGATAGGATGTCCTTAAAATTTGTAGTATTTTAGGCTGCAGATTGGAGTAGTGCTACTTCCCTTTATGAACAGGCTGGTAAAACAACATTATTTATTCATACCTTAAATTCTGATAATATAGATAGAGATGTATGAAAATTAAAGCATGTAACTCTTTAATTTTGGCAGCTAATCGATTTAGAGTTGCCAAGGATTATGAGAGATCAAAAGCAGCATATGAGAAAGCTTCCAAGGGACAAGAGATGCTTGCTTCGTATCCTTATTTATAACTGGTTGTTCTATAATCACTGTGAAAGGATTGTGTGTTTCTGTGTCCTTGACAAGTAAACCAGCCCTTGGGATGCAGCTAAGCACATGGAATCAGCTGCTAATATGGCAAAGGAACTCAGAAACTGGAGAGAAGTTGTGAGCTTCTCTCGAAAGGGCGTCGGAATTGTACATTGAGTGTGGGAGGCCACAACCTGCATCAGATGCTCTTGCAAAGGGAGCCCGGTATTGTTTGGTTTCTGTTTTCATTTTCAGTGTTCTATGCTTTAAGGATTTTGTTAAAGAACAAGTGAAAACAAACAAAATGAACTTTATGGCTTGGAGATGCTGAATTATGTAAATGATATGTAGCTTTCTTTATTTTCTCACTATGCAGTGCTTTGGAAGAAACCATGCCTGAAGAAGCTATTCAGCTATATACTGATGTCATTACAATTCTTGAGGAAGATGGAGGAGGACAAATTGCCTTTGATCTGTATCCCAAACTGGTAAAATAAATGTTAACTAAAATAAAACCATTTGTCAAGTTTGGGATAAAAACCATAAACTGGTAAGCTACTTGACAAATGGTTTTTATCCCAAACTGAAAAGCTACTTGTTCATCATGAATGATCTTGTTAACTAAAATAAATATTGCTAATTGTGTTCTCTCCGTTCTCCTACTTATAACTACAGGATAAGCCAGCTTTAATATTCTGTGTCGAAGACAGAGCACTCTTTTTTTTTAAGAGCAACTTTTTTATTGTTTTGGTAAACTTATCCAGGATTCAAGAGCCGTGTTAAGTTCTTTAGTATTCTTGATCCAACAAGACCCTGTAATTATGTTTCTGAAATCTCTGATGCTGGATTTCTTGGTCCTCTTTTCAAGGTATTATTTCTGACCTTGTATCTCTCTTTGGTTTTACACCTATGATTGACTAGTTCTTGATCGAAGTTTATTACACATTTTGTAAAATATATTCCAGGTTACCATGGAAGAACATCCAACTGAAGCTTTCACAAACACATCAGCGGATAAGTGTTGGGAAACAATTCTTGACAGACTAAACGCTGAGATCGAGAGGTGTAAGAGTCTAGGTGAACAAGAACTCCCTCCCTTGGAGGTTTTGCAAAGCATTAATGGTCATAAAATGTTCGGATTCCTTAAGCCATCCATTATTCAGGTAACGCAATCTCAAATATTGAAGATCTTTTCAGCCACTGAGGAAGTTATGATCTAACTTCTGAAGTTTTAATCAATTCCGGCAAACAATTTCAGGCCATTGAAGCTCAAGATCCCAGTCATCAATGTGTAGAGTACTGGCATCACAAAGAACTTTCCTCTGAATCTTCAGGCAGTGGAAATGATGCCTCTAAGTGCTCAAATGGTTCAAGCAACTCTCTGGGTGATGTCAAGACCAAAACTTTCGGCTTCAATTTGATAAAGCAGGAGCAAGAAGATAACATAGAAGGACATTTTTATTCATTTGAAGAGATGAAGTCATTGCTACAAGGATTCCTAAAACTAAACTGAAGAAAATTCTGGGTAAGGCCAAGATATAAAATTTTCTTTTGTTCCTAGTAATAGAGTGAACTTGTTAGTTAGAGGTGGCTAATGCTATTAAACACCCATTGTAGTTGCTAGTGCCTGTCCCATTTATACTTTTCTTTTTTATATTTATATTTTTCTTTTTAAGCTAGCTTTTGGTGTCATTTAGGCTTTATTGATTTCATCCTTACAGATCTCCATTTATCTCTAAATTTCTGTATATAAACAGAAAAAGAAATGCTGCTGATATATAAATGATGATTGATATCAATAGAAACAATACATGGAGAACTTTGCTCCTCAAATAATGTGTTTCACTTTCAACCCTTGTGTTGTAATTATTCTATAATTAGTACATATTTGTTTATATTAGGATAGATTTGGTGCAGATTTGTTTTGAATAGCTTTTATTACCTGTTATTTTCTTTCCTTAATTAGGTTGTAAATAATCTTTATATTCTGTATGTAATCACTCTCTAAGTGAAACAATTCAGAAATAATATTTAAAAATCTTCTTTTCATGTCCTTGGCTACTCTCTTCTAAGTTCATATTTCAGTATTGTTCTCCTACAGGGCCTAGTATACCAAGACATGTTTATAAAGCATAGCATTCACAATTTTTGTCACCTTTAAATTGAATAAGATTGAACACTTGGTACACTTGGTACACCAAACCTCTTTTTAAGTTTCATTGTTCTTAAGATCAAAATATTCTTATGGTACGTCAGAAACGAAAAATTAATAAAAGAAATGTGGCCCGGAGAATTGTTAAGTGAGGTCATTTTCATCCAGAGGCTGGTCTTCCTGTCTGGCAGTGTTACCCTTCAATGCACTCACATCTCCTGTTGGCAGTTTCCTTGCTAGCCTAATCATCTGTAAAATTCAAAACTCACATACTAAGTTTCATACAAAGGCTAGTTCACATCACAAGAATTGTGCCACAAGCTCTTACTTCTTACCACTCAGTATGCTTACATTAGAAATCAATGTAATTAGGGACAGGGTAACAAAATATATAGTGAAAAATAAGTAATATCCCAAATTAATTTCTAAGAAAATTTGTAGCCAAATATTTTGTTCTTCAAATATTTTAATCGGTCTTAACATCAAACTGTTCATTAATATAGAAGAACTAATACGAGGATTTAAAAATTTTTAGCAACTGTTGTGTCTTTGTTACATAATAATAGGGATCGATTTGTCTAACCTTTTACCAAAATTTGACATCTAATAAAATAAAAGGTTAAAGCCTGATTTGGTAATTAAAATTTGTTGAGGATTAAAAATCTTTTAGAAACTGATATCAGTATTACACTCTAAAAAATTGATTCTCTGATGTATGAATTTTCTGACTGAACAGTTATTAGAACTTCTTCTAAAACCACCTTGTATGAAATCTGAATATGATCATACACAGGAAATGTAATATATACAAACTTAGGTTACCGAGTGGTCAAGATTTGAAATGCTGCTTGATTGGGCGATACGTTTGATTTCTTCAATGTCTCCATCTGAGTATGCAGCAAGGAGATTGCTAGCACAGCGATTCTGGTCACTTTTGCAAAAAGCATCAATCCTAGACACACCACACAACCATATTATCCATAGATATTAATAATTGATTAAAGTGACATTCAATCTTTTATAGTAAAAGGAAACTAACAAGAGAGGAGGCAGAAACTCACCGAGAGCAGTCATTATAACACATCTCTGCTTGCTTGTAGTCATTAGTATAAAGGTAGATAATAATTGCATTGAGATATGCCTGCATTTATGAGCATCTCTGTTAGAGGAATTTCTCCCTAAAAATAACAAGCAAATTCCATCACAGCAACATACAATATATATACAGTTACAGTTCAAATGCAGAATGCAAAATTAAATCAATCCTAACCTTGCACTGGCTATTGGTAGCATTACACTTGGAAGCTGCTAAGCCGAACTTCAATTGGAGAGGCGCAGCGTCCAAATACCTTTGTGTTACAGAAACATACCCCGGAAAATGTTGCAAAATCAGCATTCAAGGAAAATTGCAAGAAAATTTTGAATGGAACTTCATACTTTACTACACAGACTTACTTCTCAAGTTTTATATAAACAGCAGTAGCAGAACGATACAGATCAAAGGCCATTTATCCTCCTCCATCTTCCTCAAGAATTGTAATGACATCAGTATATAGCTGAATAGCTTCTTCAGGCATGGTTTCTTCCAAAGCACTGCATAGTGAGAAAATAAAGAAAGCTACATATCATTTACATAATTCAGCATCTCCAAGCCATAAAGTTCATTTTGTTTGTTTTCACTTGTTCTTTAACAAAATCCTTAAAGCATAGAACACTGAAAATGAAAACAGAAACCAAACAATATCGGGCTCCCTTTGCAAGAGCATCTGATGCAGGTTGTGGCCTCCCACACTCAATGTACAATTCCGATGCCCTTTCGAGAGAAGCTCACAACTTCTCTCCAGTTTCTGAGTTCCTTTGCCATATTAGCAGCTGATTCCATGTGCTTAGCTGCATCCCAAGGGCTGGTTTACTTGTCAAGGACACAGAAACACACAATCCTTTCACAGTGATTATAGAACAACCAGTTATAAATAAGGATACGAAGCAAGCATCTCTTGTCCCTTGGAAGCTTTCTCATATGCTGCTTTTGATCTCTCATAATCCTTGGCAACTCTAAATCGATTAGCTGCCAAAATTAAAGAGTTACATGCTTTAATTTTCATACATCTCTATCTATATTATCAGAATTTAAGGTATGAATAAATAATGTTGTTTTACCAGCCTGTTCATAAAGGGAAGTAGCACTACTCCAATCTGCAGCCTAAAATACTACAAATTTTAAGGACATCCTATCAGACTAGCCACGAAAAAATTTAAATAAATAAAATACCAAAAACAGCAATAAAGATTCAGCAGTCCATCATCCATATTTTACACAAGATTTAATTGGGGAAGGCTGCAAAAGTAAGGAGACAGGGAAACAGATTATCAGCAAAACATTTGCTATGCAGCCGAAAAACTGGAGAACATACAGAGTTAGAAATAAAGAGCATCCAGTCAATTATCAAAGCCTCATGAAAGATGAAATGCTAGAAAAAATAATTAAGAGTGAATTCAAAATCGAAATCGAAAATATTATTGAGAGAGGATGTAATTAGAATAATTAGCATATAACAATCATTGAAGTAATCAGAACAAGAGGATGTGAATTTAGTTACAGATCTAAAAGTGAGAAGTTAGAACGCAAATTGAGAAACAGATCGAGGAGGCGAAGGCACGTTAATGGATAAGGAGAAGCTACCAGAGCAAAAGCTCCAGGAAGGAGGAGAACCTCGCAGGAGCAAAAAACGGCATTTTGCACGGCGGCAGATTAGACTCTTTCATATTATTTCCATTTCTTAATTGAAAAATTGAAACTTCGAGAAGAAAGAAACTAAATTGAGAGATACCTGAATTGAACTACCGAACTAAAGCAGAGAGTCAGAGTGAGTCCAGACAAGAGAAGAAATGTTGCTTCGACTTCGAGCAGACACAGAAGCAAGACACGGCGAGATCACCCACCAACGAACGCGAGACACGGGGAGGAGCAGAGCAGTAGCGACGGCGCACAGTGAGGAGCAGAGAACCAACGACGGTGCACGATGATCAGAGATAGGGACCACAGAGGGAGAGGAATAGAGAACCAGCGACCTGGTAGAAGGAGGCAAGAACCCTAGCAGAGCCAAATGTCTCGTCTCTTTTGAAACTGATTAAAAGAAAAAGGAAGAATGTGTAAAAAGAAAAAATACAGGGGTAAATGTTTAATTATAAATTCTTCTAAAAATACAAAAACGGGGTGCTATTTATAAATATTTTTATGATGGTTAATGTTACTCCCACATAAAAGTAGGAGTAACGAATCCGTAGCCTTTTATATTATAGTGATAGTATAAAATGTTATTGATGTTTCGTAATAAAAAAAATTTTTTAATAATAAAACAACAAAATGTCATTAATTTTTTTGTAAAAAATATATTATTTTAATGTAAAAAGATAATGACATTTTTGTAAAGACCTAGAATAGCACATATAATTTAAATCATTTTTGAAGAATTCACTCTTAATAATTCAATATAACTATATAAGAAAAAAAAAGTTCATAACTTGTTACTTGTTAGCTTATGAACATTTCTCAAATTTTTTATAACAAGGTCTTTATAGGCAATTTATGTACACGTGTCAAGCATATAAGGGATAAAAGAATTTTAAAAGTGTCCATCTGCAACATCCAAAATGGATTGGGTGTGGAGAAAGACTTGTATTTGAATTAAGGTTTACAAGCAGTTGTTAATATGAATATATTTTTATAAAATTAATTTTTATTAAAATTAAATTAGTGATAATGTAATTTATACTTGAATATTTTTTTGTCAAATATAATTTAAAAAAATAAATATTGTTTAAATAATATCATTTAAAATTATATTAAAATAAAAAAAGTACTAAAAAATTAATTTTTTAATATAAAAATCAAAATAGATAATTTTAACATTTTATTATTATTTTACTATATGAGAACTATTAGAGAGTCATTTTAATTTATTGTTTTTAGTCCTTAGTTAGTCATTAATATTTAAAAATATGAAATAAAATATGTTGTTAGATTATTAAATTAAAGGAATTAAACTATCTCTTAACATAATTTTCAAAAATGAAAAGTAAAGCCAATGAGTTATAGCTTAAATGGCATAATTTTCCCATACTCAATTAAGAAGTTGCGGGTTCGAGTCTCCTATCTTTGATAAAAAAAAAAAATAATGAAAAGTAAAAAATTATTAATTCTATTTAAAATATATTAAAAATAAAATTTAATCTATATTAATTAATTAATTAAATATTATCCGAACACAATTGTATTTACAGATGACAGCAGTAATAACATTTTGATTAGTAATTTATAGGTAGAGGAGAACGGATCGAACATGATTAGATTTTAAATTCAAATATTTATGAGTAAGTAATATCAATCTCCCACCTATTAACATTAACATTCACATTCACTGAGAGTCACACAGAAACAAGAGAATGCAGAGAAACACGCCGGTAAGGAAACCACACTCTTCCACCTCCGATCTCCTAACATGGTCGGAAACTCCTCCCACGGAAACCACCGCCTCACCTCCCGCCTCCTCCACCCGCTCCGGCCAGGTTCACACATTCATCCACTATTCTCTCTCTGTTTGACTTTTCGATTTTTTTTTTTCTAATTATCGCTTTTCGTCGTTTGCATTGTTCTTTATTTATTTGTTTGCAGCCTTCGGATAGAATAAGCAAGGTGCTCCATGGAGGCCAGCTCACGGAGGAAGAAGCTCAGGCTCTCTCAAAGAGGTAAATAAAAACGCTCTTTCTCTCAAATCAGATCTGTTTTCAGTTTTGTTTTGTTCTCTGTTTTTGATTTCTTCGTTCTCTGATCTGATTCTGTATATGTTGGTTTTGCTGCACCGATCTGTTTTTGGAAACAGAAAAAAATTAGATGAAAAGTGAAAACTCGTAGGAGCTAAGCCAGATTTTTTTTTAAAACAAAAAAATGCGTTGCTTTTGAGCCTGAATTTTTGTGTGACGAAGACGATGAAGAGATAAATTAATGCCTTACCAAATTGTTTGTTTATTATCTTAAAGCTTTGGTTAAGGGAACCTTAATATTTTTAATAAATTAACTAATCTTCTTTTTTTTTTTTTTTTCTTTCTACATACGTTGGTGTTTTCAGGGTTTAGCCATGATAGAACACCGAAAGGTTTTTTAATTCCTTGTGCATGTGTGCTGCAGTATGTAATTCAGGAACTGCAATCTGATTTGTGTCATGAAAAAATGGCGATATTGTAACTTGCAAACTGTTTTGCTGGATTTACGTTTTCTTTTTTCATTTTATTTACTAGTTTGAAAGCTTTATGAAAGGAAATTACTTTAAACAACTTTTTTCCCTCCCATGTTTTTACCATTTAACTTTAAAAAAGGGAAAACAAAGTAGCAATTTTCCTTAATTTAGAATGAAAAGGAAAGAGAAAATAAAGGGTCCCCTTAGCTATTCAGATTATGACTAAATCTAAACCCTGTTGTCAAAACTCAAAACTGACCTCACATTGTGCATCTCTCAGCAAACCATGCTCAGGGTATAAAATGAAAGAGATGACTGGAAGTGGTATTTTTTCGGGAAATGCCAGAGATTCGGCTTCAGAAGCCAGTTCTGCAAATTTGAATAACAAAACAAGCATTCGCATATATCAGGTATGCTTATATAATTTCCTTGGCCTGCGCCACAAATTTTTTCGGATCGAATTCCATAGTGACAAGAGTGTTCTTATGTTACTAAGCAAGCACTTAATGGAGTTAGTCAGATATCATTCAGCACCGAAGAAAGCATTTCACCCAAGAAGCCTACCGCTATACATGAGGTTGCAAAGCAACGGGAGCTGAGTGGGACATTGCAAAGTGAATCGGACTCTAAGATTAAGAAGCAAATATCAAATGCCAAGACCAAGGAGCTCAGTGGAAATGACATATTTGGCCCTCCTCCTGAAATTGTGCCTCGCAAAGTGGTGGCTGCACGCACTTTAGAATCAAAAGAAAGTAAAGATATGGGAGAACCCCTTCCAAGAAATGTCCGAACATCAGTTAAAGTTTCCAATGTAAGTGTTTTTTGCTTATGAAAATGAAAAGAATAGTAATGCATGATTTTACATCGGGTAAAATAGAAATCTAAAGAATGGTGATAAAAAGTTTAATCCCTTGCTACAAAATGGTCATCAATGTGGAATGGACTAGGCTTCTCATGCAGAGATTAATTTTAGCCTTTCAAGGTGCACCAACTTTTTGCTTTTTGCTTTCCAGAAATGCAAAATTCAATTGATGATCACTTCTATAATCTAATTTTGGCAAGAATTTCAGTTTAGATTTTACTCAAGGATTGTGATTGATAATCATAATGCAGTTGTAGCTCATTAGGAATACAACTTATTGAACTATTAAATTGGGTTGGAGTCAGATTGAACATGCATTAAGCATTGGGACTTCAATCAGTTTGTCTTATTGTCGTGAGAGTTTCCATAATTTAATTACTGTTTCTAGAATATGTATTCTGACATAACTTGTAGTCAGTTTTACGCGTTCCTTTCTTTTTGTGGGAGTGATTTGAGCTTACTTAATGTGCTTTTCATCAACTCATATTGCTCTATGGACCATAGTTATGAGCATGACTGCATCTTTTTCACATCCTTTTTCATTGCTCTTTTTCTGTAGCCTGCGGGTGGCCAAAGTAACATCTTATTTGGCGAAGCCCCGGTTAAGAAGACAGCAAAGAAGATACACGATCAGAAGTTTGCGGAGCTCTCAGGCAATAACATCTTCCAAGGAGATGTTCCTCCAGGATCAGCAGAAAAGCATCTGAGCAGAGCTAAACTCAGAGAAATCACTGGCAGTGACATATTTGCTGCCGGAAAAGCCGAAATCAAAGACCCTGTTCGTGGTGCACGCAAACCCCCTGGTGGAGAGAGCAGCATTGCCTTGGTCTAAAATTTTTAGAAGATATTAATTTGATGTAGGTGTTGTAGAAATATTTCTGTATCTTAACTCAGGTTTTTCTGTTAGAAGGGTCAGTGTGTTTTGATCATGAAGCAGTGTTGTTTGTTGGTAGGTTTCGGAGGACTTTCCAACTATTAAGTATGGATGCGAGACAAATCGTAGTTTTAATTTTCATCATTGATGAATCATGGAATTAGTCCTCATTCCCTATGGACCATTTTCCATTTTTACTTATCCCACCTACCTAAACGCGTTATACAAAGTTAAAAAAGATGGATCTGAAAGTGGAATTGTAGTGTGTTTTAAAGAGAGAGGAATGCTAGGAGCCAATAGAATTTGTGTTGTATAATCATCAATTAGTCATTATTAATATTTTTAATAGTGTAAGATTATTTATTTTTCTTTTAATAGTTAAATACTGGCTAAATTTCAATAAAAGTGCTGATCTTCTAGACTTTTTCTTAAAGAAATTAGGTTCAAATAATTTCGTGTGCATTACATGCACTATCTTCGTGGAAAAAAAGTGGATTGTTACATACATAAAGTGGAATTCAAATTTTTGATATTTACTTAAGCAACTAATCTAAGTTAGTACTATTTTGTTAAAAATATTACTACATAATATAATATTTTATCCGAATATTAGTAAATATCAATTTTATTATATATATTATTCATATTATGGCCTAAATAACTAAGTCATAACTCAAAAGAAGTTGGTCCATCATTAATGTGTCTTAAAGTTGTTCTATTTCAAAAAGACTAATCCCTAAACTACATGGGTTAACCTACGCGACTTACTTAAGACATGAGTATTCAGACCTGTGTTTAATCCAACTTGCATGGCAAGCCAGATCCTGCTATTCACTGGTTCAAATATCATTAACAGTTCAATCCCTACCCCAACGTGAGATAACTTTTTAAATATTGAGGAAGAAACTATCTACTATTAGTAGTGAAAAAATTCATGAATAATAGCCAAGTCATCATTTCACTCTATAAATATTCTATTAAATTTAGGTATTTCTCAATCCCAATTCACTAACCTACTTTAAATCCTTTTTAACTTAAGCATCGAAATCCCTTATAAGTATCCACTACCACCGTCCAGGCGAGGATGTAGGTCAACCTACCGTTTTGGCAAACAAGTCAGAACTTCTGTCAAAAGAAGTTTGGACCTCACATCTAGGCCTATATCCACCTTGGTTTCAAGTATTACCTCGAAACATTGTTATCGTTGTCGAAGACCTGGAGTCTAATTTTTTATAATGGTAGACGAACAATAACAAGATAGATACACAACATCTGATTCAGATCTAGGAGTGGAAACCATCATAATAATGATTGAGCCCTCTCAGTTTATCGAGATTTGGGGAGAAATCAAAGGGAACAAGGAGGACCAAGAGTGAGCTCCCAAGTATTAAAACCATTTAGGGATATTTGGCTTCCCGCCATGATGTACTCTCACTAAAACCATGATATTAAAACCAGTATTAAAGACACTTCCGTATTTATTTGAGAGGGTTTTGCACTTATGATATGCCGCAGATTCTTTTGAGGGGGACAGGAGGGACTCGAGGAGAAGTCTGCAGTTGACATTGAGGAGGATGTGAAAGAGACGTGACCATCTAAAAAGAAATCGGACCAAAGTCTAACGGTAAAGTCGAGATGGTCCTTGATTTCTCTGCCTCAAGCTGCTTGGCCAATTTGAGTTTTTTGTAGGTGTTCGAACTGTTAATCATCCTCTCTACGAAAGAAGAAAATATTAGCAAAAAGCTTATATACAAGGGACGGATTTATGTTATTGCTTGTGGGGACAACCGCCCCCACTACAATTTGAATTTTTTTTAGTAGTATATGATAATAATATTTATTTGTCCCTATTAAATTATTAAATTACCTCACAATAATTTTTTACTCAACTTTTGATACTTAATAGTTAATTTAAAAATTTCATATTAGATGTTTATTAGAATAATCAATTCTCAATTTAAATGAGATTGGTGTTCTTTTTTAGAAAGTAACTTAAAAGAATATCTATCTTCTTTTAAAATTAGTTTTAGTTTTTTTCCGTGCAACTGTATTAATTGAAAAAACTTTCTCAATTATGAATATCAGTAAGAGTTGACTTCTAATTGTATGAAAATTAAATTTTTAAACAATTATTTAGTGATATATATAAAAAGAGAGATATTTCGGTTGTATTGTTAAGAAAAATATTACTTAATTTTTTTAAAATATAAAATAAAAAAATAGAATTCTAAATTATATATTATTATTTAAATTACTATTTTAGTATTTAATTTGTAAATTAGATATTTTAAAGATTAATCATATTTTATAATAACAAAATATAATTATAATAATAATCCTATATGTTCATAAAAAAGAACTATTTGTATAGAATATATATTAAAACACAAAATACATATTAAAAATGAATTAAATAATACGTATATGTATATACAAATACATAATAGTTAGTAGATAATTTAATAGCTAATTTTTACGTATACATAATAATTTTATTATAAAAATTATTATTATGTTATATATATTTTTTCCCCACGGTCAAAATTTTCTGGATCCGTCACTGTATACAACTCTATATTTACCACAAACAATAGAGCCATCTACCTAACTCAGTCGGAGCATAACTCGACTTGGCTATAAGAAATTTCTTAGAGTAAATGGTCAAATTAGTCTCTAAAAGATTACTCATTCTTTAACTTGGTTCCCTAAAAATTTTTTTAATCAAATTCGTCTTTTAAAGATTTTAAATTAGTCATGTTAGTACTTCTGTCACTTTATTTTTTAATAGTGTCAAAATTTGCTAATGTAACATATTAAGTGACACCCAAACATACATCTAGGAGTCTTAATTGACTATTAACATAATTAATTTATAAAATTAGATCAAATCAAAACCTAATTGAAGAGAGAACTTGAGGCATTGGAATATCCTAATTTGGAGTTGATTTGATCTAATTTCATAAACTAATCATGTTAATAGTCAATTAAGACTCCTAGGTGTATGTTCGAGTGTCACTTAACATGTTATATTTACAAATTTTGACACCATCAACAAATAAAGTGACGCAAGGACTAACATGACTAATTTAAAATCTTTAAAGGACGAATTTGATTAAAAAAAAATTTTTCAGGGACCAATTTAAAGAACGAGTAATCTTTTAGGGACTAATTTGACCATTTACTCAAATTTCTTAATATTAAGATTCCTGCTCAGCCCTAACATTCTTGAAAAAGATTCACGATCATTTGCTCCTCCTTTTCAAGGTCCTCAAGTTCGTACTTGATAATTGTCGAGTCTTCCTCCCAATACAAACAAAACATGTACTCAGATTTTCATTGAAATAAAAAAGTAGTGAACCCTCTCGAAGTTGAATCTTGTAGTAGTTTTCGAAGTCATGAAATAACTCTTAAAAAATGAAAAATATCTTCCTATCCTAAATAGCTCGAAAAGAAGTCCACTGTTGTTTTTTAGAACTAAAAAGTTTGGTAAAAATAAAAGAAATAGAAGAAAACCAAAGAGAAAGGGAAAGATCAAGTGTACGACTAACAAGCTAGTAAATTTTCATAAAATCCCAAACATTTGGGTGAAATTGAGTAGAAGCAACTCAGCAAGTTAACATAACATCTTGCTCGAAGTCAGAAAAGGAAATATTTACATTACACTTGAGGAAAAGACAGTTATACATAAAAATAAAGTGTGGGTCCGATTTGTTAAGACGAGAGTAACAAATTCTCTCTTCAGGTCAGGAGAACCTAAGACATAATTCTCCTCATCTTCCCTATTCCTGTAAATAGGATGAGTAAGTCATAATATCTCTAAAATTTCTCTATCCATTATAAAAACAGCTCTTAATACAGTATTATCTATCTAGTCAAAACTCTCAAGAATTCCGAAAGATATTATGTTTACTACAGAACGAGACATAGAAGTCGAAATACCTACAAAATATAAATAACTAAACATGTGAAGTACAAGAAGTCGGTCAAAGAAAAAAAAACAAGTCATATCATCTTCAAAAGAGTATAATCAAATAACTTTTGTCATTGCTAACAATGGCAGAAGCATAAAAAGTAGCCAAATTCACAAATTCCTAGTGGCACTGTCATCAAGAGCAACAACAACACCACTAAGAGGCAAGGAATGCCCCTAAAGACCATATACAATAACAGAAAATCAACAAAATGTATTATCTAAAATTTTATTTTAAAGAACACCAACATTTTAGAATTGCAAAAGACTACCAATATATTCTATCAATATTTTTAAAACTTTAAGGGATAAATTTTTAATAAAGAAAGAATAAATTCCATACAGTGTACACAGATAGGTCAAGCAAAAGAAGAGCAAGCATCAAGAAAATAGAGAAAAAGGAATACCAACATTGAAGCAAAAGAAGCAAGAATGTAGGAAGTATATCTTGAAACCGTGAAAGCACCACTAGAAGCAAGAGGACGAAAGAAGTTTGGAGGTAAAAAGTGAAGAAGATGAAATGACGCTTCAAAAAATAAGTACGAAGGCAGGCGAAAAAAAGAAGAAAGAAGCCAAATATATATAGTTATTAGTCAGGGCAAAGAAGTAATTCTACTTTGTTTTAAATGATGTGCACGATTGCCAAAAAAATTGAAAAATGATAAACCCTATTTTTAGGATTTATCTTGTGCTTAATTTAGTGGATTTTATCCATTATTCTCACACTTATTCATATAATTTGCATGTTTTACATTTTCCTTCCTAATTTTGTATTATAATTGAAAACATGCTTCTTTGGCCTTAAATTTGCTAATTTTAATCCTCTCTTATTACCATTTGATGCCGTGATATGTGTGTTAAGTGTTTTCAGGTTTTATAGGGCAGAAATGGCTTAGAGGATGGAAAAGAAACACGCAAAAGTGGAAGGAACACAAGAAATCAAGTATTTCAGAATCTAGTAGTGACGCGCGCGCATGAGCGATGCGTACGCGTGACCAATGCAGCAGGCAAGCAACGCGTACGTGTGGATGACGCGTACGCATGACAAAGTGTCACGTGCTGCAGATATCAGAAGTCGCTGGGGGTGATTTCTGGGCTGTTTTTGGCCCAGTTTCAAGCCCGAAAATGAAGATTAGAGGCTGCAGAGTGGAGCAGAAGGGGGAATCAATCATTCACTTTTCATTATTTACACATTAGGTTTAGATGTAGTTTTCTAGAGAGAGAGAGAGAGAGAGAGAGAGAGAGAGAGAGAGAGAGAGAGAGAGAGAGAGAGAGAGAGAGAGAGAGAGAGAGAGAGAGAGAGAGAGACTCCTCTCTCTAGGTTTTAGGTTTTTAAGTTTATTTCTTCTCAATTTCAGATTTCTACCTTACTTTAATTTAGGTTTCTTTTACCTTTATTTGTTATAGCACTTAATTATCTACTTTTCTTGTTGATTCCTCTATTTTACTAATTTAGATTATGAGTTCATGTGTTACTTTCAATTTTCATTAATGCAATTTATGTTTTACATTTCTTATTGCTCAGTTGTTTTGTTATTATTATTTCTTTGCTTGGGTTAGTTTTACATTTTGCTTGCCTTGTTAGTTTTCTATATTTTTACTTTGTGCCTTCCAAGTATTTGATAAAATGCTTGGTTGGATTTTAAATTAGATTTTTATGTTCTTAACTTGGATTGATCAATTAGAGACTCTTAAGTTGTCAAAATTCTTTTGTTGATTGGTGATTAAAAATTGCTAGTTGGCTTAGACTTCACTAAATCTAGTCTTTGATTAGAACTTGTGAACTTAAGTTGATTTTGCTCACTTGACTTTTCTTCATTGTTAGAGGTTAACTAAGTGAAAGTAAAAGGCAATTACCATCACAATTGATGATGATAATGAGGATAGGACTTCTAATTCTCTTTCTTTGCTAAGAGCTTTCTCAGTTATTAGTTTATTTTCTTGTTATTTACATTCCTTGCTTATTAACTCAAAACCCAAAAAAATACAATCTCATAACCAATAATACATACACTTCTCTGCAATTCCTTGAGAGACGACCCAAGATTTAAATACTTCAATTAATTTTATTAGGTTTGTACTTGTGACAAACAACTTAAATATTGATTGAGATTTAATTATTGGTTTAGAACTAAACTTGCAACATGATTATTTTTGTGAAATATCTTTACCGATGATTTACCCCCATCAATTTTTGGCGCCGTTGCCGAGAATTGCAAACGTGTGCTTTATTATTGGTTATTGTATATATTTGCCTTTTGCCTATTTGTTAGTTTTTGTTAGTTTTAGGACTTTGTTGCTTATTTTTATTAGTTTTTGTTTTTATTTGCTACTATGAATTCTCATCCCTTTGCTACAAGAGTGGTTACAATTATGTTGTAGGAAGTGGAGATTACAATGAGAACGTGCATCAAGGTTGGGACAATCAAGGGTGAGAGGAACCTAAGCTTATGATCAACCATTTTGGCAACAACCTCCACCAACGTACTATGAGCAAGAGCCATTCCATGATGCATACGAAGACAATGGATATGGTGGTAGTTATCAACAAGCTCCACCATACACTTATGAACCTCCTCCTCAACATAGTTTTGAACCACCATACTCAGAAGCCCCTTTCCACCATTCACCCCCATATGACCCTAACCCTTATCCACCATACCAACCACCATATGAACCATACGAACCATACATAGAACCACTCCAATTCCAACACAATTATCCCCAAGAACCACCACATTAATATACACCATCTCCATATCATTATCAAGAAGAACCACCTTCGTATTATAGGCCTCAAATCTATTCTGATCCAAAAGGATCAGTCCCTAAGGTACATGGATTAACCTACCAAACATGCTTGGGGGTATGGGTACCTAGACCCGTGCCCGATCCGTTATAACTTCCATGGCAAGCCAGATTCTGTCATCCACTAATTCAGATATCATCAACAGTTCAACCACTATCCCAACGTGGGATAACTTTTTAAATACCGAGGAAGAAACTACCTGTTATTACTAGTGAAAAAATTCATGAGTGTTGGCAAAATCATTATTTTCCTCTATAAATACTCCATTAAAATTAAGTATTTCTCAATTCCAATTCACTTAAACATGTTTTAAACTCTTGCTAATTTAAACATCGGAATTTTTTGCAAGTACCAATACTACCGTCCAGGAGAAGACGTCGGTCAACCTACCGTTTCGGTGAACAAATTGAAACCTTTGTCAAAAGAAGTCTGAACCTCATGTTTAAGTTTAGATCTATCTTAATTTGAGAGAGTGAGATAAAGAAAAAGAGAGAAATGATTATTTTTTATTTTTATGAATTTTTTAATTATTTTGTTTATATTTAAGAAAAAATAGAAATAGAACATAAATAATATTGTTATTTTTACTTTTTTTTTTTCTTCCTCTTATATATAGATAAAGTTCGTTTTGTAGAAAACAAAAATTATAAGTAATATTAAATCCATATCGTCGATATTCAATCTATAACTTTATCTTGATAGTATAAGCATAAAATTGAGATAATTTATATCATATCTAATCGTTTACTGTTTATTCTAGTTAACAAAGTCCAATATGAAATATAGCAATATATGATTCAAATCATATTTTAAACTTTTATTATTTTTTTAAAAAATAAAAAATAAACATGCTATTTATATGAATAAGTAAAAATTTATTTCTTCGAAAAATTAAAATTATAAATGACAACATGACAATTTGAAACTCCCAACTAACCGTTCTATTTAAATTGAATTAATTTCTATTGATATTTTAAAATATCAAAAAATAATAATATTGTGAATTTTTTAACTTTATTGAAAAATTGATTTTTTTCCCTCTAAAAAAACAGGTGTTGATATAAATTTTTTATTTTAAATTAGCTGTAAATACTGATGGTTATTATTTTTGGTGTTGATTTCTTGTTGATTAAAGCGTTATTATCAAATAGAATTTGAGGGTCTCTAAAAGGAGCGGATCCTCTCCAATAAAAAAAAATTAGATGGTGTTAATTGTTTAATATAATTCGTCATTACTCTCTCTTTTATATTTATTTTTGATCTCATTTATAAAATTAATAGTAAGAGATTACACTTTATTCCCTTAAATGTTAAAAAAACTAAAAAAAATCTTAAAAATATCTAGTAACCATTTTTTTATGAATTTAAAAAAAAATCATAAATACAACTAATGTTCTTATCCAGCGGATTCAACGTTCACCAAAAAAAATCCAGCGAATTCAACTAAATCCAGAAAAAGGTACTACATTAACATAAACATTTATCCTTTCTTATCAGAAAAGCACCGGATTAGATTTATGGCTAATGCTATATGCACAAATATTTGTGTTGCCATTAATTTCAATAAAATTAGCACAAATCTTTTTTTTTACATTTTTGTAGTACGAAATGTTTTATGAAAAACACACAAGTTTTTTTTTTTTTTTACCAAAGATAAGAAATTCAAATCTGCAACCTCTTAATTGAGTATAGGAAGACTATGCCAGTTGAGGTATAACTCATTGACAAAAACACAAAAGCTTTGATATAGTACAAAAATTTTTTTATATAATACAAAAATTTTAAATATAACACAACTATTAATATAATATAAATTTTTTTACATAATATATAAATTTTTACTGTAAATATATTTTATTATTTGAATGAGTCAATATTTTAAGTATGTGATCTTAAAATTTGTTTGTGTATCGCATACAACAATTTTTGTACTATATATTAAAATTTTTGTATTATACATTAAAATTTTAACATGTTTAACTCAAAATTTAAACCAACTTTATTTTTGAGACAAAATGTCAAAATCCATCTGTTTAAATAAATGGATAAATGAGCTTATCGAGTGTGTTTAGCTTATTTTAACAGTAATACTATTTTGTTGGTTGAGTGTTAATATTTTGGTAATGTGATCTTTAAAAAATTTTTGTGTTGAATATCAAAATTTATGTTATGTAAAAAATTTTTACATTGTGTATATTTTTATTAGTTGCGTGTTAATGTTTTGAACATGTAATTTTTTTAAATTTGTTGTGCTGAATACTAAAATTTTTATGCTATGCATCAAAATTTATGTGATATAAATCAAATTTTTTATGTTCTAATTTTTTGAAGAATTAAGTATAATTTTGTTCTTTATTATTTTGGTCAAAAATCAAAATCTTCTCTAAAATTTTTTTTAATCAAAATTGTTTCAAACATTAGACTTTATTTTAAAATCATTCTTTTCCTAATTGTTAAACAAAAAAATGAAAAAATGCACATATTTTTACCAATTTTCGCTTTTTCAAAAATATTCTTCTAGTACCACCTTCTTCCAAAAGAACCGGCTTTTAAAATTGACCACTTGGACTTGGATCCATGCATGAAGCTAGGTAATATTTAGTAGGAGGTTAATATATATTTTTTTTTTTTAAAATTTTTATTTTAACAAAAAAAATAAAAAATTTATAAAAAATTAATTCAAAATAATAATTAAAACTTAAAATTTAGCTAAATTCAATTAATTTTATTTTTTTAAATCAATAATATTAATATCATAATTCACAAACAATTAATAATGAAAAAAAAATAAAAACAATATATGCTATATTAACATCATAACTCCATAATTATCATCTTCAATTTTTTTTTAAATTTAAATCATTATTATAAGATTATAAACTAAATAATAAATTATTCAAAAAAATTAATAAAAGAAATAACTCAAAAAAAAATGAAGAATCAGAAATGATAATGGAAGACTTGTTATCTTGTGCAAACTGAAGCGACTAGCGAGACTTCAGACTTAGTCAGTTGGAGGAGATGTTTGGCTTTTCTATTAAAAAAAAAAAAAAAGGTGGGACGAGACGTTTGGTTTTTCTATTTGAAACAAAGAAGAAAAGAACTAACGAAGTAGATCTTTGCTGCTAGCTGCCGCATTAACACTATAACACATACACGACTTTTTCTCTTTTTTTTTTTTTTTTCTTAAGTATTAACACATTATACATGGTAATATTTTTTTTCCCACTTATAATAACAAATTAACTACCTATGGCTCAAAATTCCAAAGCCCAAGCAGCAAACTGACAAATTTATGAGTGAGTGAGACCAACATTATAAATTGGAGGAATAACTTTTATTTTTTTTGTTTTTTTATAAGAATTTTTTTTTTTGGAGGAGGCACTGCCTCCCCTCAATTATATGTAATTTCGCCCCTGATGCAAGTGAGGGTGTCAAACTTCGCCGCCATAAAAAAGTAATCAATTGAGAGTTAAGGGTAAAAAACCATTATAAGCCAATGTCATTTAGAATTTACGTATATAAGCCAAACCGAAAATGGTTTCAGTAATGCGCCAGAACGTATATTAATATAATTCGAACCAACATGGTTCGAACTGCATTTGTTAGTAATTCGAACCAGTGCAGTTCGAATTACAAGTTGATTGTTGTTAATAAATCGAACCAAGATGGTTCGAACTTCAAGTGCACATAATTCGAACCAGGCTGGTTCGAATTATAGAGAGAGAACGCTGACAAAGTAATTCGAACCAGGCCGGTTCGAATTAGTGGGAGACAGAAGCCTATATATATGTTTCTAAACGTGAGTGGTCTCATTAGAGGGAGTAAGATGGCTAGTGAGGAGAGTTTTGTTGTTTTTGTTCACCACAGAGGATCCATTAAGAGAAAAACTCGTTCCGGTGTGAAGTTCACAGATAAGGATCCTCTCTGTATTGTCGTTAGTCCTAGGACGAGCTATGATGACCTTGTTAGATTTGTGCTGATGAAACTCAGTCTGGAAGGTGCGAAGCGGGTTAAGAAGTTTTTCTATCGCATTCCAATCACGGTCCTCCAGGATACCGTGAAGTATGATTGTTTCACGATTGGTAGTGATGAGGACTTGCAAGTAATGTTTCTTTGTCGGCGGCAGTTTCCGGAGGTCAGGACACCATAATTGTTGGCAAAGCTTGTTGATGTGGTATCCAGCTCAGGGGGTTCGAACCGGAATACCACCACTTTAGCCACGGCAGCCGGTTCTAGTTCCCGGCCTGCCGTTGCTTCTTCCTCCGTCCCTGTGTATGAGCCAGCGGTCCAACCCGTCGCGTCCCCGTCCTTTGCTGCTGATCTGAATGGCAGCGGAGGGGATGAGGTAGGATCATTTGACATTGCGCCGAACGCTTTACTGGGCGTTGCACCGCTTGGCGTTAGAGATGGATTTTTGGGGGAAGGAGAGGAGGATGACGTCGAGCCGGATATGATTGATGATGACAGCGGCGATGATATTGGAGCGAGTGAGCCTGCATTGGCGGTAGGTGGTTCTAGCTCTGGCACACAGCAGTATCCACCACATTTTTCCTCTTTGGACTTGGATGCCATGAGGCAGGAGGGGGTATCTGGTCACTCTGTTGGATTCGGGGCTAGAGATGCGGAAGGGACTGCTGGTCTGACAGAGTTTCAGGTTGGTCAGCAATTTCAGGATAAAGATGAGGCCCTGTTAAGTGTGAAGACTTACAGCATCTGGCGAGGGGTACAGTACAAGGTTGTGGAGTCTGATCATCGCCGTTACGTGGGCAAGTGTTCTGAGTTTGGGAATGGGTGCACATGGTTGATTCGACTGAGTCTCCGGCAGCGCAAGGGCATTTGGGAGGTCAAACGGTACAATGGACCTCACACTCGCCTTGCCACCTCCATCTCTAGTGACCACCGGAGTTTAGATTATCATGTGATATCGGCGTTCATTATGCCAATGGTTAGGGCCGATGCATCCGTCAGCATAAAGGTGCTCCTAAATGCCACAGCAGCACACTTTGGGTTTAGGCCGACTTACAGGAGGGTCTGGATGGCGAAGCAGAAGGCTATTTCTCTCATCTACGGTGACTGGGATGAGTCATACAACGAGCTCCCTAGGTGGGTGTTGGGAGTCCAGTTGACGATGCCTGGTACTGTTGCAGTCCTACGGACGAGCCCCGTTCAAGTTGGTGGACAAGTTGACGAGTCTCAAGCCTATTTTCACAGACTTTTCTGGACGTTTCCACCGTGCATCGAGGCATTCCGTCATTGCAAGCCACTAGTTAGCATCGACGGCACACATCTGTATGGCAAGTACGGGGGAACGTTGCTCATCGCGATTGCACAGGACGGTAACTCGAACATTCTACCTGTTGCATTCGCACTAGTAGAGGGTGAGAATGCAGAGTCTTGGTCATTCTTTCTCTCCCACCTTCAACAACACGTGACACCGCAGCCGGGATTGCTGGTTATCTCAGACAGGCATAACGGCATCAAGGCTGCGCTTGAGGCACCTGACGGAGGTTGGTTACCTCCATCTGCATACCGTGCATTCTGCATTCGACACGTAGCGGCTAATTTTGCCCTTACCTTCAAGGGCAAGGACGCACGGAGGCTTCTAGTGAATGCGGCTTATGCGAAGACCGAGGTTGAGTTTGATTACTGGTTTGATATTCTGCGGTCTGAAGACCCGGCGATGTGTGAGTGGGCGAACCGGATTGACTACTCCTTGTGGACTCAGCATCGTGATGATGGGCGGAGATTCGGTCACATGACGACTAATATCTCCGAGTGTGTGAACTAAATACTCAAGGGTGTCAAAAATCTCCCTGTATCCTCCTTGGTGAAGGCAACATATGGTAGGCTTGCGGAACTCTTTGTTCGTAAGGGGAGAGAGGCTGAGGCTCAGATGAGAACCGGACAACAATTCAGTCAGCACTTGGTGAAGTCTATTGAGGCCAACTTGAAGACGGCCAGGTGCTTCACGATGACTTTGTATGACCGTGATAACTCCGAGTTCACCGTAGCAGAGACCACTCCTACTGGTTCTTTCTCGTTGGGTAGCTACAGAGTATCGCTTGCCTCTCAAACCTGTGACTGCGGGTACTTCCAGGCGCTTCATTTCCCGTGCCAGCACGCACTTGCATGCTGCGCCTACTCACGGGTTACCTGGTCCTCTTATGTTCACAGCGTGTATCAGATTAGTTCAGTGTTCAGTGTGTACCGGATGGGATTCACACCACCGATACCGGAGGGCTTCTGGCCACCTTACGACGGGCCCACGGTGATTCCGGACCCTGCCAAGAGGCGTGCGAGAGAGGGTCGTCCAAGATCCACTAGGATACGGACGAATATGGACGAGGCAGATCCAAACCGGCCAAAGAGGTGTGGCCTCTGTCGCCAACCCGGACACACCCGTCGGAGTTGCCCACAGCTTGGAGGATCGTCTCACACGGGGGGCCAATAGTAGCGATGTTGTTAGTGTTAGTGCTTATTGATTTTTATTTTTCCTATTACATGTTATGTTTGAGGACTTATGTAATCTGTTGATCTTTCTACCTTCTAGTAATGAAAAAGCTGTTTTCGAATTTGAGTATAGCTAGAAATCCCATAAATGCAAAAGTTGATAACTAATTGTCAACATTAAAGTGTTATATGATTCAATGATAATAAATATTCACTGATCCACTAGGTAAATACCAGATTTTGAAGTACAATAAGATGAACAAACAACAAGGAAAAACATCTCTAAAGTAACAACAGTGGTCCACATAGGTATCATACATGAATGAACCCTAACGTCCAAAATACATGAAAAGTAAATCATCTAAACAAGTGGGAGCCCGTCCCACAACAACGGTGTACCCGTGGCCTCTGACCTCTGCAGATAAATGGCTCCTCATCCTCGATCTCATCCGCGTCCTCCTGCGGGGGCAGGCTGTGCGGGTGGCGTAAAATGGACGGGTGCGGCAGACGGCCCGGCGACAGACTCTGATGCAGCGGTGTAGGCGGAAGGTGGGGTACCTCCCAAACCAAACTGGTCACCAACAGGTGTCTTAGCAGGCTCGTTCATATCAACATCTAAGGGTGCCTGTGTGCCGGGGGTCTGACCACGCCTCCTGCCCGGCACGTCCTCCTGCATGATAGCCGTAATCTCCTCTAGAAACCGTGGACTGCCGAAGTCCGCATCAAGCGTATCTGTGCCAAGGAAGTCCTGCCACTGTGATCCCGGAATAACCCATGGAGTACCGTCCTGCTGAGGCTGGTCATCGGCGGGTATACCAACAAAGTAATGTCCAAGAGGTCCCGACCCAAGTCCAGCGTCACTAGGCTCAGCCCCGTCACCCATCCCTGAGCCATACCACTCACCTCTGTGCCCCCCATCCTGGGTACTAACACCAGAAACTGCAGCCGCCCCTGCACCATCCCCGCCCTCGGGCCCATGCTGATCGTCGTCATCGTCCTCAGGGTCAGGAGCAGCGGCATGAATCGCAGCACGCCCTCTACCTCTGCCTCGCTGGCCTCGTCGTCGACCCCCAGCGGGGCCGGCCTCGTCATCATCCTCCATAGCACGATCAAGCCACCTCCAGTCACGCTGGCTCCGCCGTGTCCCCACGCGAGCTCTCCTCTCAACCCGCCGCCTGTCCGGCACGTCGTCAGGACGATCCATCTCAGGAACTCACCCAGCTCCCCGCTGTGAGGCCTCAACAGGAATAGCAACGGCTCTCGGATTCCCCAAGTGCGGATCCGGGGACAAGAACCTCTTCCCGTGCTAACTCCACCACTCCAGGAACTCATGCGACGGACCAGGGTCAGCAACAACATCGAACCTCAGCACGCTCTCCGCACGGGACTCCCAATGGAGATGCCACTTCTGCAAATGGTACGGGAACCATCGATCGCCGCCTCTGCCGTCCTTCGACATCAGAAAGTCGATGTTCAGGGCGGGATGTGGACGGGGCTGCACCCCTCCAAACTGCGGAAGAACCCTATCTATCTGATGCCACTCTATGACGGCAAAGTAGATAAGCGACGTAACAGACCGCCACAGCGCCATATGCCGAGGCTCCAAAACCTCTGGATGCACAACCTGAAGTACGTCGGGGTTGCTGTACGGCATCCAGATAAACTGCACCAAGAACTATACAGTATCAGGGCAACTCATGAACCCAACTCGTAAAGTGTGGTTAAATAAAGAAACTTATTAAGTAACATACTGACCTCTCTATCCTGCAACCGGTCTATCCAGAGCCTCCACATCTGAACTTTAGGACCCTTCTCGCTACTGGATGGGTTGTAACCTGACCACCTGCATCATACACATGTCTTACCGCTACTTAAATGTGTGCTTAGGGTATCCAATACATTATAAATGAACACGTAGTTATGTATAGTAAATTGAAATAGACAAGGTTTAGTACAGTACCTCGAGGCCAATGGCCAACTGAACGTCTCAAACCCTGCAGGCCTAAACCGAGGAAATCGCCAAAAAATCCATGACTGAAGTAGCTGAAGTGGGCCCGCTAGCTTGATAATATTTCTGTTCGCCACTCGGCACATGCACCGGTACAACCATGCCAGTGCTGCAGAACCCCAGCTGTAGGTCCCCATCTCCTCCAGCCTAGCTACAAACGGAAGCCATCTGATGTGAATGCGGTTGCCGGACTTGTCCGTAAACAGCTGCGTGCCCAACAATATCATGATGTACGCACGGGCATATCGACGCACAGTCTCCTCATCAGCTCCCTCCGGGCACTCACCAAAAGTCTCCTGAAACCAGCTGCAGTTGACCGCGTACTTCTGAACCTGGCTAGGAGGAGGTACCACTCCAAGCAACTCCTCGAACCACACCCAGGCTGGACGGCCACCCTGGATGTATATCTGGAACTCTGATAGGCAGCCGCTGACGTAACGCCCGTCCACTGGCAAACCCAGCTGATATGCCACGTCCTGGAGTGTGATCGTGTACTCTCCAAACGGCATATGAAACGTGTGCGTTTCCGGACGCCATCGCTCGACGAACGCACTGACAAGGGCCTCGTCCAACCGGAACCATCTATCGTTCAGCCTTGCAAGATGGTATAGACCGGCCATCTGCAGTTACGGAACGTATCTGTCATCGAGGAGCATGCCCTGCTGCCGCCGCATGCTCCTGATGCATCGCTGAGGCTGCGGAAGAAATGAACTGCATTATTAGAACTAACTTAATTACCAGTGACAAACATAATCAACACGATAATTCATAAACCAAAAAATCGTACTAAATATGACCGCTTAAAAATCCAAGAACAAGAACCACTTGCATAAACAACTAACATAAGAAACCAGCATAAACCACTGACATGAAAGATCTAACATAAAACAACCACAACTAAACCGCTAACATAAACCACTAACATAAACCACTAACGTCAACCTCGAAGATAAACCACTAACATAAACCGTTAACATAAACCACTTACATAAACCACTGAGATAAACCACCAACATAAACCACTAAGATAAACCACCAACATAAACCACTAACATAAACCGTTAACGTAAACCACTAACATAAACCGTTAACGTAAACCACTTACATAAACCACTAAGATAAACCACTAACATAAACCATTAACGGAAATCACTAACATAAACCACTAACATAAACCACCAACTAAACCACCATCTAACCCGCATGCAAAACCACTAAGTCACATGTACCGGTAGAACAAAGTTATTTCCGTAATAACCTCCTCGTTGATGACCCCAGCTATATGGGCGACTCCGTCCAAGCGATATAACCGTGCCGGATCATCCCCCATCAGCAGAGTATTCCGTTCAGGTCTTCGTCGGAGAGAATCTGGGTCGTTTTCTCTGAGATTTGGTGGGGTATGGAAAGGTGAGAATGGTTCGAATGAGGCTGATTCGAACTCTTTATATAGCCGAATCACTAGTAATTCGAACCAGGGTAGTTCAAATTATTAAGAACCCAGCATAAGTGTAATTCGAACCAGGGTGGTTCGAATTACTTGAAGACTTTACTTACCTATAATTCGAACTAAGCTAGTTCGATTTACGTGGAGACGGAGTTCGAACCTTGCTGGTTCGAATTACAACCAACTTTTTATCAACCTAATTCGAACCAGGCTGGTTCGATTTACTAAGGAATCTAATTCGAACCGAGCTGGTTCGAATTACTAAGGAATCTAATTCGAACCGAGCTGGTTCGAATTACATATATATAGCTCCTGGCTCATTACTGAAACGAATTTCAATTTGGCTTATTTACGTAGTTCTCAACTTGCCTTGGCTTATTCTAGTTTTTTGCCCGAGAGTTAATGGTAAGATTTGGCAAAGACGAGGCATCCGTGGTCTATATTGTCTTAGATTGGGAGTTTTGAGTTTGTTATGTAAAATGTCAACCCATTTTCAGGATAGATGGGTTCTTACCTCTCTAAAAAGAAGAAAGAAAAAAATTTGTGGTGAAGTCTTATCTTAAATTATTTACTTCGAAATGTATTAACTTAACTTTATTGTGAGTCTATCAAATCCTAAAACATTCTTTTTGCTTCCTACGAGTTCGATACCATTAAAAGATTGTGAGTAACTAGCATTACCTTGTAGGGTTAGTTCATCAGCCCAATGACATTGGATAAAGTTGGTGCAGTAAAAATATAATAGACCATAAAGCATTTCTAATTTTAGAGATTAGAGTCGACTTTGAAATTTGGAGTCTTTAATACTTCCATGTGTATATACACATTAGATGAAAAGTGAGCAACGATGAGTCGATGACAGCTACAATTACGATTCTAACTTTGAAACGATAAAAAGTTCAAATTTAAAATGCAATTTTTTTTTTGAGGATGATGGTATTTTTGAATAAGATGAGAGATTGGAAAAGATGAGGGTATTTTTATTCAAAAATTAAAAAAAAGGATCATTTGAAAATAAAGTTCAATGTTAGAAATGATTTTGAACGCAAAAAAATATTAAGGACTATTTTAATTTTTGGCCAAAATTAGAGGAATTAAAATCATACTTAACTATTTTTGAACATATATAGAAAAAGAAAAAGATAAAGACGATTACGACGATGATGATGATTATAAAAAAGAATAAAGAAGGGAGAAAAAGAGAGAAGAAGAAACTAAACAACAACGAAACAATGATGGCAGCTACGATAAGAAAGAAGTATACAAAAGAAGAAATCCACGACGATAACGAAGAAGAAGAAAAAAAAAAGAAATAACTTGGTTACAAATTTAGTTTCAAAAATGCTTATATTGCTAAGCTTTATGGTAGATTTATAGATAAAAAACCTAAATAAATTCATGAAAATATAAATTTATGCAAATTACTCAAACAAAAAAAACGTTACATGACATTTTTATGTAAATCGAAGCAGCCATACTCGAATTAGCATCGTTAGTAGTAAATCAAACTAGCTTGATTTATTTAGTAGAGAGACATGAGTGATTCAATTTATGCATGCATGATTAAGTTTTCTAGTAAATCGAACGAGTTCAATTCGATTTACCAATGGACGTAAAGTAAGCAATAAAATCTACATATTCTAATTCGATTGACCATGTATTCACCAAGATATATAAATGGATGTAAGTTACTCTATATTACTATAGTGCAACTGAATATAAAGAGTGCAATAAAAAATACATTTAATAATACCTATAATAAATATAATAAAGAGTATATTCAATAATAAATTAAAAGAATAATAATTATAAATATTTTTTTATAAATTATTAAAAAAAATTATTATAAATTATGAATAATTATTTATAATTTTGTTGATCTTTTCATTTTTTAAAAAAAAATACTAAGGGTTAACACTTTTTATCGATGTTAGTTAATAATTTGAGTTAATAACTTATTTTTATATTATTAAAATTTATATTTTAAAATTTAAGATTTAGAATTTTAGTCTTTAATATTTAAAATTAGTGAAATATTTGTCAAAAATATTATATTTTGTTGGTCACATATCATTGAATCCATTAATCACGATATTAGGTCATTGATTGGTTTTCATATCAAAATATTCTTATTCTATTTAGTATTTAATTTTGAATTTAGTTATTATGTATTCTAAGATTGTTATTAATAAAAATTTTAAATTTTTTATTTTTTATAAATGCTCAACAAATTATTAAAAATTCAACTTTATAACTTTACTAACAAAAATTTTTAATTAAAAATTTTAACCTTACCAAATTTATTTTATTTAATATTTATTAATTGTAACGATAATTAATAAATATTAAATAAAATAAGTTTGAACTATTTTAACTAATTTTCTTTCTCTTTCAAACATTATTATTATAAAATAAAAAGTACATTATAAAAGTAATTACATAATATATACACAAAAGCAAGAACGGATCTAGAAAATTTAATATAAAGGGCCGAATTTTAGATAAAAAAATTATTCCATAAAAATAATTAACATATAATCATTAGAGTTAGTTTTTCAAAAGATTTATCAAAATATATATATATATATATATATATATATATATATATAAAATTATAAATTTTTTCACAATTTTATTTTGAATGATAGTTACATAAAGAAATATAACATCGATAGTACATTATAAAATTATAAAGTACCAATAATTTATAGCGTGTTTAGTTAAAAATTATCACATATTTTATTAATTAAAATTAATTCTTTCAAAATTTTTTAAAATTTTAAAAATAAATGATAAATTATTAATTATTTAAAAAACACAATACCTTTTATAAAATACAAGATATAAGATATTTTTATAAAAATTTTTCTTTCAACAACGTAAATTTAGAATAAAAATAAGTATTTTTTTATAAGAAAATAATATCTAAAGTACATTATGTGATTACCAAAATATAACTACGTAAGTTATTATTAATATAATAATATAAATTTTAAATATGTTAATATAAAATAAATAAATTATTTTTTTAAATAAATATAGAGATTATTATATAAAAATTAATTTGAAAGTTACAAAGACTTGAGGGTATGATATTAAATTAGTTAAGTGAAAAATATTAGTGAATTAAACAATTAAGACATAAATTTATCACATAATGAAAAATAATACATATAAAAATACTAAATTATATAATATATTTTTTAAATACATATCTCATATATAAATATAGTTTTTAAAAAATTTTGGGGGGCCGAGGCCACTACTCGCCCCCTCTAAGTCCGTCCTGCAAAAGTTATATAAATTATGTGTGTTATTTATGAAAACGGAAAAGCTCTACATTACAAGCGATTAGGGCTTGTAAGCATTACAAGTCAATTAACCCCTAACCCCCCAAAACACGCTGCAAGTGCTACGTCCCTTACACGCGCTATATATAACTACCAAATTTAAAAGATTTGTTTCCTTCTTCGTTCTCCTTCTTTCCAAATTTGCTCGTTCTTCTTCTCGCGCGTCTTCCCCTGCTTTTTCGATCATTCTTTTCTCCTCCTTCCTCACTGGTTTGAGATTTGATTTACATATGATTACTCTGAATTTTGTTGCAGTTATTTGTATAGCATTGTGTAGCTAAATAATTCGTGAACATTGACTGTGAAACTAACGCGTGAACATAAATCTGTGGATTGAATCTAATGTATTGGTTTTGATTAATTATCTGTAATTTATAGCAGACGCTCGGGTGTAGATCAGAATTTTTTGGGTGTATTTTTGGGGAAGCGTGGGTATATTTACAGTTTATGGCTTTTTTGTTATTTTAGTTGAGTTGTTGTCGTTCGGGTGTATTAGATCAGACATGATTGGGTGTATTTTTTGTTTTTGACATGGTGTATTCTGCAGCCTCTCTCTGTTGATGACCAGTTTATTCCCAAGGTTGGAATGACCTTTACCACCCTTGAAGATGCTGAAAAAATTTACAAGAACTACGCCAAGGCTGCAGGGTTTTCTACAAGAGTTCGTAGCACAAATAGGAAGGGAAACGAGATTAAGAATCAATTGATTACATGTAGCAGAGAGGGAAAATAGAAATCTAAAATATCTCAAATATCACAGGGAACTAAGCATGTCTATTCGTCGTACAATAGAGAATAACGAGGAGGCTGGTATTAGACCAAGCAAAACTTACCAATCATTTGTTGCGGCTGCCGGGGGTCATCGCGAGTTAAATTTTATTGAAAAAGATGTGAGGAAAAACATTACGAGAGAAGTGCGAAAAGTGTGGGTGTGCTTAAAGACTCATTTGATAGGAATTGGAATGATTTTCTGCTGAATTTTGGTCTTGTGGACAGCAAGTGGCTTTCAGGTAATGTTTGTTTAAAATCTGCAGCAGAGGTGTAAATTTAATTTTTTTTCGGGTGTATTTGTAGTCTGTGTTTGGGTGTATTCTGCAGATCTCTATGAAGACCGTCATATATGAATTCCAATCTATCTGGATCACCACTTCTGGACAGAGATGAGAAGCACACAAAGGAGCGAGAGCATGCATTCTTTTGGGTATAAAAGCAGTGTTCTTTTGGGTGTATTTATGAATTTTCTTGTATTTCACATTTTACATATATATACATATATATACTTCAAAATCTTGTTTTTATGTTATAAAATACTGTTTGTTTTTTTTTTTTTTACAACAGTTTAAGGGTTTTAGGTATTAGGGTTTAGGGTTTTAGGGTTTACGGGTTAGGGGTTAAGGTTTAGGTTTTAAGTGTTTAGGGTTCAGGGTTTTAGGGATAAAGCATCAGGGGGATAGATTTTTGGGTGTATATTCAACTCTCTTTGGGTGTAAAAAATGGCAGGTTATGGGTGTATATTTGGTTTGATGTTTTCCTTCATATTATAGTACATGTAATTCATACATTTTGAATACAGGAGAGAGAGTTTAATTATTGAAAGAAATTTTACAATAAATTGGATTATAATTGAAAAATTTTTACAGCATGTGTTCAATTTGTTACAGGACTATATAACATTTACATTAATCAGTGTCAATATCCTTAGAATCTATCTGACAATTTGGTGATGCACCCTTAGCGGCGGGATGTGCATCAGGTCACCAAATCCCAAATCCCTAATAATTGATTTCTTCTCCTCGCTCATGTTTCTGAATTTCTCACTTAACAAATGTGTTGCACACTTAAGGTCTTTGATTTGCTGTAAACAAAGCAAAATTATAGTTAGATATATTTCTATTATATAAAACTGATTTCATCTAAGACATATATTTGTTCTTACATTTTTTTCAGTTTGCACCTTGAGTATTATAACTTCATTTTTTCTGGAGATTGTTGATCGAGAGTTCTATGTTGTGTTGATGGAGAGTTCTAATCTTCGCGACGAGTCCTATCTCTGCAATTTGGAATGTTGCTTGAAAATGGACGGTTTGTGTTTTTTTCGAAGGGCTTGGAGAAGTGGAAGAGTGCGCCATTAAGGAGCGCTATTTTGCGAAGAGCAACCGTTGAGTGGGGCGCGTGTAGTTTACGTTCCATTTAAAGAGAGATGAGTGTGCGTATGAATGAAGTGTGGGCTGGGAACTTGTAAAACTTGTAGGGCCTTTTTGCTTGTATGTGTAGCATGTCCGTTATAAAAAATACATTGCTAAGAGTAGTTAATAATTAATTACTTATATTTTATTATTTAACAAAAGGAAAAATATATTTTGATTAAATTAGTTAATAAATAATTATTTATAATGATATTTTTTAATAATTTATAAAAATATTTATAATTATTATTTTTTAATTTATTATTGAATGTATCTTTTATTATATTTATTATGGATATTATTAAATATACTCTTTATTTTACTTTTTATATATGTTTGCATCATAATAAATCGAATCAATTTATATCTATTTATATATTTCGGTAAATACATGGTAAATTGAATTAGAGTGTGTCAATTTATTACTTACGCTTAAGCGCATTGGTAAATCGAATTGAATTCGTTCAATTTACTAGAAAACCTAACTATGCATCGACCATGCTAATTTAAGTATGACCGTTTCGATTTACATAAATAGAAATGTCCATTAAAAATACGCACGTAATATCGGTCGAGTGATTTATGTAAATTTGAATTGGCATTAATTTATTTAAAATTTTTACCCTAAATTTATTACTTCTAAGGCGTATCCTATACTCTATTTAAAAAAAAAAAAACTATTTTTAGATTAAATAACCTAATTCACAGTTGTCTTGCATATCACTTTTGTTAAGGATAAACAATTATAATGGTATTTAAAATTTTATAATATCAACAAAAATAATTTTAAAAAGTATGAACGATAAATAGGTTTTAGGAAGATTTAAAAACGTGATAAAAATAGTTAGATATTAAATATATATATATATTTTTAAAAAAATGAAGATTAGATTTTAATATAACTTTTTATCAATATTATTAAAAAAAGAGGATTTTATCTTTAAAATTTAGTAATTTTATATCAAATATTTTTAAAATATATTATAAATGCCTAATATTCTTTTAAAAGTAAAATATTCTAGAGATCAATTTTTTGTTTTGATTTTTGTGTGTATCTTTTAAATAGTTATTTAAATATTACTACAAAAATTTAAATTAAATGTATAAATTATTGGGCAAAATGCCATATGAAACCAAATGGAAGAGGAACGAGATTCTACCAAGCAAAAAATACATGGGTCACCCAAAAACATATTTTAATGTAATTCGAATGAGGTTAGTTCAAATTAAAATAAATTAAATTCGAATTAGTCCCTATCAAAATAATTCGAAAGGATTCAATTCGAATTATGCATGAGTGGATCTAAGGAGTAATTCGAATTATATTGATTGGAACTACATGCAAACCTGACCCACACCTTCGCTCGAATTAGGCTGATTCGAACCGCCTACCATTTTGACAAGTAATCCATACAATTATTTTGATACATCAACAATTATATTTATATGGAACCAATACTAAATCAAATTCAATTAGTTCGATAATAGGAGTCTATAAAAAAAAATTACATTTTATAAAGTTTAAAAATTTTTATTATGTGATAGGTTAGTAAAAGAATACATTACAAATTTTTATAGTACTCATCATAACAATGTTTAATTTAAAAATTGTTATTTAAATTTTAGTTGTACTTATTATAAAATAAATAATTACAATAAAAAATTTTAAAAATTATAACTATATAAATATAAAATGAATTGACTAATTTAAAAAATAAATCCTTCGCATACCTACTATAAAAAAGTATGTTTAAACCTTATTATTATTATTATTATTATTATTATTATTATTATTATTATTGTAAATAATTTTATAAAATGTGAAAATTTTTTAGAAAATTTTATGAGTACTATGAAAATTTGTAAGTCAATTTATGTAAATTGATTGAGGATACTTTTTATAATACTCATGGCATCTTTGAAGGAAGTTTTATAAAAAATAAATGATTCTAATTATTTATTTTATAATGAGTACAACTAAAATTTAAATAATTTTTTTTAAATTAAACATTGTTATGATGAGTACTATAAAAATTTGTAATGTACTCTTTTTACTAAGCTATCATATAATAAAAATTTTTAAACTTTATAAAATGCAATTTTTTTCATAAACTCGTATTATCAAATTAATTGAATTCGATTTAGCATTAGTTCCATATAGATATAATTGTTGGTGTATCAAAATAATTGTATGAATTACTATCTGTTCGAATCAACCTATTTCGAATTACTACTGGTGTCAAAACGGTGGACTAGTTCGAATCAGCCTAATTCGAACTAGTATGGATCACATTTGCATGTAGTTTGAATCAATATGATTCGAATTATTCCTTGAATCCACTCTTGATTAATTCGAACTAACTTCGTTCGAATTACATAAAAATATGCTTTTTAATAATTTATGTTACATTTTTTTATTTTGGTATAATCACCTAATTTCCTCTTTTATTTGATTTAATATGACATTTTATCCTAAATTATTTGTTAAATACAAAATTATTTTACTTATAAAAAATATATTATTTATTAATTATTTTTATCATATTTTTAAATTGTATAATCTATCGCAACATAATTTATTTATGTATCATCACTACAAATAAATCAAATTGATCTCCAACCGAATTTGTAATAAATGACTTATTTTAATTATAAAATAAAAGATTGTGAACCAAACAAATTTTATGTTTTTAAATTGATCATACTAAATATTTTATAATAATTTAATGATGATAAATTTTATAATTTTAATTTTGTTTCTAGTTTTTGAAACATCTTATAAATATCTTATCTTATCTTATAGTATTTTTAGTGTCTAATCATAATTAAATTTTTTTCATAAAAATATCACATTTCTTTCGTCTTATCATCATAGGTTGTCTTCATTTTTTTTTCCTTGTTTTTTCCTTTTTTTTTAAAGCAACCATTATAATTATAATGATCGTTGTAATAGTTGTAGTTATAGTTGTTAGAAAATAATTAAGATCAATAATTAATTAGCATATTATTTAATATATCTGAATCTTTATCTTTGAATTTAATATATCTGAATCTTTATCTTTGAATTTTAAAAAAAGATAAAAAAAAAAAGATTTGGGTCTATTAATAAATAAGGCTGTGCATCCCTTCCATCAGATAGTTTCTTCTTCCATGCCCTGTTTTGCTACGAAAGAAAATTGATGGTGGATTTTGCTGGATCAGCGGTCATCTGTTAATAACTTATATACCTCTGAGCATTATCTGCGATAGATAAACGCCATCTATCATTTGTGTTTTTGTTTAAATAAAGAAAGAGCTGATTTGTATTTTCACGGGAACAATGGAGAGGTACAAGTTAATTAAGGAAGTTGGTGATGGATCGTTTGGGAGTGTTTGGAGAGCTATTAATAAGCAAACTGGAGAAGTTGTTGCAATTAAAATAATGAAGAAGAACTATTACTCTTGGGAGGAGTGTGTAAACCTGAGAGAAGTCAAGTCACTAAGACAAATGAACCACCCAAATATTGTGAAGCTAAAGGAAGTTATTCTAGAAAGCGAAATTCTGTACTTTGTTTTTGAGTACATGGAATGCAACCTGTACCAACTTATGAAAGACAGGGAGAAGATGTTTTCTGAGGGTGAAGTTAGGAATTGGTGTTTTCAAGTTTTCCAAGGTCTTGCTTATATGCATCAGCGTGGATACTTCCACCGTGATCTGAAGCCTGAGAACTTGCTGGTTATCAAGGATATCATAAAAATTGCTGATCTTGGCCTAGCACGTGAGATCAGTTCAGAACCACCCTACACTGATTATGTCTCCACACGCTGGTATCGTGCTCCTGAAGTGCTACTTCAATCTTATGTGTATAGCTCCAAAGTTGACATGTGGGCAATGGGTGCTATAATGGCTGAACTATTGTCTCTTCGTCCTCTTTTCCCTGGTGCCAGTGAAGCGGATGAGATCTACAAAATATGCGGTGTGATAGGCAGCCCAACTATTGAATCATGGGCTGATGGGCTGAAACTTGCAAGGGATATAAACTATGAGTTCCCACAACTTGCTGGTGTGCATCTTTCGGCACTGATACCATCTGCGAGTGACGATGCAGTCAGCCTTATCAGGTCGCTTTGCTCATGGGATCCCTGCAAGAGGCCAACAGCTGCACAGGCCCTTCAACATCCCTTTTTCCGGACTTGTTTTTACGTTCCTCCATCCCTTCGTACTAGAGCAGTGTCGAGAACTCCTCCATCTCAGCAAGGGGTTAGGAGATATTCTAGCATGTTACCTAATTCAAAGCTCACCAATAACTTCTCTTCTCCGAAATTACATCTTCCTTTAGCTTTGGATACGGTGAATCAGAATGAAAGTAAGAATGAGAAGTCCATGAATACTGTTCAACAATCAAAATATCGACAGCCTGGAAAGGAAAGCCCAACTTCTATGAATCTTGGTAGCCGCCCAACTCCAATGAAGGATGGAGTTAATTGGATTTCTGAATCTGGAAACTTCATGCTGAGAGCTGCACAGCCGATCCTCACCGGAAGAATTTTCAGTTAAAAGGTTGCTGGATGAGGATTGCGTTACCGTTACCGTTATTGACGTTTTGTAATTAAGAAAACAATTAGTTATGAAAGAACAAAACGTCATTAACATTTTGTAACAAAAAAATATTATTTTAACTATTAAAACACAATATTTTGTTGTTAAAAAATATTATTTTAATTATTAAAACACAAAATGTTATTGGCGTTTTGTAAATGGCCTTAGTAATGTTTAATATATAATTTGGTTTATTATGGACGATTTCACATCTAATAATACAATATAAAAAAGAAAAAGTTTGATGTTATTTTATATATATAAATAAAATATTTTTCTATTCCTAAAAAAGTATAAAATAAAAATAAAAATATAATATCATATAATAAATATTTAGATATGTTAAATAGTATTAATTGATCTAATTAATTCTAATTATATTCTAATAATATTGAAGGTGATTAGAAAAGAAGAAAAATAAAAAAATAATACTAAAAAGAAATTGAATATTTTTTTAATAAAATATTTTAATTTTACTAGATGATAAAAAATAAACTGAAATAAGATATTTGACATAAAATATGACGTTTTAAATATTAAAAATAAAATTAAAATTATATTTTATTCTTAATAATATATAATTATATGAGTAAAGTATTATTTTTAATCATAAAATATTTAAGTACCGATCATTCTAATAATGAAATATGTAAACTAAATCGTTATCTATCAAGGATTTAGTTAGTTTGAGAAACTACTCAAAATTGATAGTTTATTGAATAATTTTGTCTAACTAACCCAATATTTGATATACATCATAAAAATTTATATTTTTTATGGTTAAAATTAGCAATGCTCAAATTATTTATGATTGTTTGATTAGAAATGGGACATAAATATATTATTTTAATAAAAAATTATATAATTGATTAAAAATATTAAAAAATTCAAATTTATTAAGCAAAAAAAAAAACGTGAAATTGGTTAAAAACTAATTTAATTTAGAGATAATATTCAATTTGATCATTCAACTTATATGCGAGCCTCAATTTACTCTCTAAAATTTTAATTATCTCTATTTAGTCTTCAAACTTTGCAAATGTGACTTATGTTAGTCCCTAGCACTACAACATTTTGGAATTGAGACAATATTTAAAAAGTGTTGCCTAAAAGTTGATAAAAGGTTGCCTTTGATCTATAGCAACGTTTTGGGACTTGAGGCAACGTTTTTGGGGGCCTTGCAGATGCGGCCGTTGCCTTAGGTCAAGGCAACGCTTTTTTGCTTCAAAAGCAACGCTTCTGAAAACAACTCTTTAAAAGCGTTGCTTATTCTTTAAAATAGACAACGCTTTTAAACTATATTTTAGGCATAGCCTGTTCTTTTAGCTGTCATGCTTCAGCTACTAGTAAAAAGCGTTGCCTATTCTTCTAAATATGCAATACTTTGAAGTGTTGCCTATTGTTTAGAATATGCAACACGTTGAAATGTTGCCTATTTATTTGAATTTGCAACCTGTTAAAAGTGTTGCCTATCAGTTTGATATGCAACCCATATAAGTATTGCCTCTAAACTAAATATGCAATCATTGAAAGGTTGTCTTTTTAGCTAAAAATAAGGGTTGTTTTTGCAGTAAAAATATAAAGAAGACATATGTAATCATTTTATTTTAATTATTAAATAAATTTGTACACAACAAAATTCAAAAAAGAGATAAAACCTTAATAACTAATGAAATTCTAATTAAAATAGATATTAAAAGTTTCAACTAGCATTTTAAATACATATATTCATGTTTGCCAATAAATCTTATAACAATTTGTTGAAGATAATTAGGATGCTTGGTTTAAAACTCATCAGAACCAAAAACAGAGGAAGCTTTCCACTTTTGAAGCTCACTTCATTTGTATGCTAAAGAAGATGATTGGGGTTCTTTTCACTCTTTCTCTGACCCTAATTCAAGTCAATTATATCTGACACTAATTCAGATCTGCTCATCTTTGATGGCTGATCAACACAGTAGCTTGAACTCCTCTTTCTCCTAATAATAGATTCATCTTCTTGTTCCTTAGATTATTTGAGGAGTGGCAACAATTCAAGTGAAGCAGTATTAGTAGTGTTAGTACTATTAGGCCTTTGATCCATTGAGCTTTCAGAAGATGTCAAAGAACTTTCAATTTCAAGTGAACACATGGTTCCTCTGTTCTGTTTCTTCTGCCCACAGCTCTAACTGAACCCTCCTCTTGTTTCTGTCAGTTCCAAAATTGGAGGAGATCCCGGGCTGCCATTGTTGATCATTCCTGCAAGTGTTTCTTGTGCCTTGTGTAGTACTGATTGCAAGTACTTCCCTTGTGCTTCAATCTTAAGCTGCAAATGTCTCTGCAGCTGAAAAATCATTATCCATATTGATCTTTAACATATCCTTATTATGCTTCAATTTTAATTTAGCTACCTACCTCAATTTGCTCATAAAGTTTCTTCTGAACTTCCATTTGCATTTGGAGAGCCTCAGCAATTCGCATGCTTCTGTTGAACACAATATTTGATCAATGAAATTTTTAATACCAATTACAAAAGCATTCAACTAGTTTGATCAATTTTCTAACTATTATAATTATTACTCAGTCATCTCATTCTGTGTTCCAATAGTTTCTTCCCTGCTGCTACAAGGACCTTCACTGTTGTTCATTTCTCTGCAATCTGCACCAACGGAGAAAAATGATCATTCATCAGAACAAGTTATAATAACTGAGAAACCATAACCAAGTTACCTTCATGTTTGTTGTTGCCAGAACAGATTTCAAGTTGTGGTTGGCTTTTTCCAAGTCTATATTTCTGCAATGACCAGAAAAACACAGAAAATATGTTGGTAAAAGAAAAGAAGTCCATGATATTCGGAATGAGTGAAAGCAAGAAGAATAAAGGGAAATGCCTGTAAATGGCTCGAGATGAATTTGCAAATATTGTAGCCATGAAAGCAAGAAGTGAACGTAATTGGAAGTATGGCGAAAAACTTAGCGCTAACTCAATTGAACTGAAAGAATTCCCAGCCAACTCCAACACCTACAATAACAATGAATCCACTGTTAAATTTCCAAATTGAGATTCCACCAACAATAATTAAATTCCAAGCCCTAAAATTGCCATCATTTAGTGATTAAAGCAGAGGCAGATAAATATATCATAACAATGAAACATTGTAGTGATTTTACAAGACCAGAATTAATTAAGCAGTAATTTCTCATCAAAGAAGAAAAAATTGCAGAACCAAAATTTCTCATCAACTTCAGCCATAAAAAAATAGAACAGAGCAAGGAGCCTACCTGTGATGCACCACGGCGGTGCAGAGCAGATCAGCACCCAGCCAGGAGCCAAGAAGACGCCGAGAGCAGAAGGCGACGAGAAAATTGGAAGCGAGAAGACCAAAAATCAGAAGCTTCAAATGTGAGCAGCGATGAACAGATGGCGACACGAGCAGGGACGAACCCAACGGCGAGGCGAGGCAAGCAGCGACGAACACGATGGAAACGCCAACAGCGACGAACCCAAAATGCAGAGAGAAGTAACCAACACAGTGCGAAGAACAGAGAGAGAGGTTTAAGGTCCTTCCATTAAGAAGAAAGCAACAAGATAAGATGAACTATGTTGAAAATTAAACAGAAATGAATGATGATCATCAGATAAATATGCTCAAAAATCTCAAAGACCTTTTATATCTGAATTAATTATTAGTTCCACAATATAGTGAGAAGCACAATTATTCTAACCAATTTCATTTTCTATATATCTCATATACCAAATATCCATTAGGGACATGCAAACAAATCCAAACAAGCACTTACAAAACCTACACTCTTTGACTATAGCATTGGAACTAACTAACACAGATAAAATAGTTACAACTTATAATATTTACAGTATAGCAACAAGGTGCAGAACAAGCTAATAAAGATAACACCTAAAATTAATTATAATTAAAATCAAACAATTCATGAAGCAAGGCTTAATCTCAATTTGCTTAACAAAACAACAACTGAGTAAGAAATACCTAGTGATAGAAAGACCAAATTAGACACAGCTCTTTAGCATACATACATCAAAACCTAAACACAAAAAGTAAGCACTCAAAATTTACAAAACACAGCTCCTATTTAGTTTCTGGTTTTCTCTTTTTGTTTTAACCTTTAGTTTCTTTTAGTGTTTCAGAAGCTTCAAAGGGCCAATAAGTATGCAAGCTTGAACTAGTTTGGTACTAATGAGAATGACAGTGATGCAACTCCTTGTTATTCCTAAAATAATGCAGAGGTTTCTAGAATAAATATTATACACAAAATAAAGTACCTGAAGATTATCATCTGCACTGCCTTCTTGTTCCATTTTGATAATGGCTTGCTACAACTCCACCTTCCTTTCCTAATATGCATAAAAAAATGGTTAAGCGATGCAGTGAAATGTCATATTTGCAGAGAAATATGGACAAGGCATGCCAATTAACCCTACCTTTTACTATTTGCCAAATAATAATGCAAATTTCTATATATCATGAAATTTAGCTTCTTCAGCAATCAATTTGGATGTTATTTCCACTACAATGTTTGTACTTCTCCTCATATTTCTTGCTTAACAACTCTGCCTGTAAAATAGCAGCAACTGAGAGTTTATTCTTCCAATTTCTTCAACTTAAAATTAAATGACATATTTAAAGACAAAAGGAACATACCTCACATTTATCTGCAGATGGCCTTTCTGTAATCTAATTGAGTTACATGAAATTCCTGAAACATTAAGGAAAAGAAAAACAAGGTCACATTTCTCTCTATTTTTGCATAAGTAGCTACTTCTCCTAATTTAGAATACGAAGGAGTGGAGCAGAACTCAGCGCGAGAGAACGAAGAACAAGGTGCGAGCAGAAGAACATGGTGGAGCAAAGCAAAACTCGACGCGAGGAGAAGAACACGGCGGAGTAGAGCAGAACTCGGCGGAGCAGAGAGAAACACAGAATGCTCGCATCAGTGTTGTGAAATTGGGGAAATTGTGTTAGGGTTGGGGTTAGGGATTTAGGGTTATTCATGATTTTGATTCTGAACGCCGTCCAAGCGTTCGTCTGGGAGAGATCAGAGACCAACGCTCCTCCGCAATCAACCATGAAACTCACACGCGCCGCCCGAGCAAGCCTCCATGGAGGTGGCGCATCCACTCGAAAGAACCTTCCAGGACAGACTCGAAGGCTCGATCCCTAACGGCGGTGAAGAAATCGCTGAATTCGGTAACAAACGAGGTAAATCGAAGCGAGCCACAACATGAACAAAGCATATGAGATCGAATTTCGCTCCTCGAACCACAGTAACAGCAGCAGCAGCAAGAGAAAGCAACAACAACAACAACAGAGAAGAAGAAGCTTACCGTGATTTCGATTACGCGCAGGAGGAAGACTATCACGATTTAGTAACAGGAGTGAACAAGGTGATGAATGTATGTTGTGTTGTGCTGTGCTGCTTAAAATATTGAGAGGGAAGAGTAAAATTTTAATAGAAAATATTGAATTATTTTAGGCATTATAATGAGAAGTCTATTAAAAATTTAAAAGCCTCGAGTAGGGACGGATTTTTACTCTATTCAATCCTGCCGTACAATCATCTGTATAGAATTCGCCCCGTTTTTATCCGTAGATAGTAAAATATAACTCTAACTCGCTTATGCGGGTACCCGTTCTGTCCCGCCGTCCCTATAATTATTAAAATCTAATAAATAAAATTAAATTTCAAAATTTATATAACTATCATCACATACATAACATAAATTAAAATAAAAATTTAAATATAATACAATATTATTAATTATTTACTAATTATTTTATATATATTGTGCATATTATATATTAAAATTATATAAATAATATATATAGAGGGTTGAGTATTACCTAAATCCGACCCCGTCCCGCCTCTCCTAAGAACCTGCCCCGCTAAAAACTCGTTTCGGTGCTTACCCGCCCCCAAACGATTAGGGGAGGGGTGGGTACCCACAGATTCAGGTGCTATTGCTATCCCTATATATGAAGACGGTAAGCGTTGTTTGATTAATTTATTAAAGTAACGCTTTTTATATGTTTTCTTATGACTTGTTAGTTAATAAAGAGTTACAATAGCTTTATTCTTTTGCAATAAATTTTAAAAATTATTTTTGATCATTATAGACAACATTTTTTAAATATTATCTGTATTACATGTTGTAATAGTTAAAAAATGTTGTAGTAGAAAATTAGCCTAAGAACTAACGTAAGTCACATTTGCAAAGTTTGAAAACTAAATAGAAATTATTAAAATTTTAGGGACTAAATTGAGGCTCGCATATAAATTGAATGACCAAATTGAATATTATCTCTAAATTAAATTAGTTTTTGAACCAATTTCACGTTTTTTTTTTCTTAATAAATTTGAATATTTTTAATATTTTTAATCAATTATATAATTTTTTTATTAAAATAATATATTTACGTACTATTTCTAATCAAACAATCATAAATAATTTGAACATTGCTAATTTTAACCATAAAAAATATAAATTTTAAATTTAATTATTATGTATTCTAACATATTAAGATTTATTTTAATAAATGCTCAACAAATCATTAAAAATTTAACTTTATAACCTTACCAAAGAAGTTTTCTAATTAAAAATTTTAACTTTATCAAATTTATCTTATTTAATATTTATTAATTATAACAATAATTAGTAAATGTGAAATAAAATAAATTTGAACTATTTTAACTGATTTTCGTTATCATTTAAACATTATTATTATAAAATAAAAGGTGCATTATAAAAATAATTACATAATGTATACACAAAAGTTATATAAATTATATGTGTGTTATTTGTGGAAAATCCATGACTAAGATTAGTTAATAATTAATTACTTATATTTATTTACCAAAAAGACAAAAATACATTTTGATTAAATTAGTTAATAAATAATTATTTATAATTTATAATGAGATTTTTAATAATTTATAAAAAATATTTATAATTATTTTTTAATTTTTTATTGATTTGTACTCTTTATCGTATTTATTATAGGTATTATCAAATGTACTTTTTATTGTACTCTTTATATACGTTTGCACTACAGTAAATCGAATTGGAATGTGTCCAATTTTCGTTACATGCATTGGTAAATCGAATTGAACTCGTTCGATTTATTAAGAAACCTAACCATGCAGTCAAGAAACAATAGCTTAAATGACATAGTCTCTCCATACTCAATTAAAAAGTTGATAAAAAAAAAAAAAACTAACCATGCACACATGAATTGAATCACTCATTCGTTCGATTTACATGTATTCCTATTAAATCGGATTCAATTTACTATCAACGATACTAATTTGAGTATGGCTATTTCGATTTATATAAAATTATCTATTAGGACATGCATATAACCTTTTTTTTAAATAATTTACGTAAATTTGAGTTGACATTGTTTTATTTAAGTTTTTTACCCTAGATTTATTACTTCTAAGGCATATCCCATATTTTAATTACAACAAAAATATTTTTAGATTAAATAACATGATTCACAATTGTCTTGCATATAACTTTTGTTAAGGATAAACAATTATAATGGTATTTAAAATTTTATAATATCAACAAAGATAATTTAAAAAAGTACGAACGATAAATGGGTTTTAGAAAGATTTTAAAAAATGATAAAAATAGTTAAATATTAAATATATATACTTTTTTAAAAAAATAAAGATTAGATTTTGATATATTTTTTGTAAATATTATTAAAGAAAGAAGAGTTTTTATTTTTAAAATTTAGTAATTTTATGTCAAATAATTTTTAAAGGATATTATATTTGTTTGGACGTTATTAAATTAATAAAAATAATTTTTTTAATTTTTTTTAGTTTTTAGTGTATTTAAAAAAAAATTTATAGTAAAAATAAAAGTATTAGAAAAATAAAAAAATATCTTTTTTTGAGAAGTTACAATTTATATTTTTTTTAAAAGATTTTTGTTAAAAAAATTTTACATAATAAATGAATAAAAAAATATTTTTATCTTATTTTATTCAAATATAGTTGATAAATAAAAAGATATTTTTTATCTTTGAATTTTAAAAAAGATAAAAAAAAAAAGATTTGGATCTATTAATGAATAAGGCTGTGCAGCCCTTCCATCAGATAGTTTCTGCTTCCATGCCCTATTTTGCCCTATTTTGTTAATAACTTATATACCTCTGAGCATTATTTGCGATAGATAAACGCCATCTATCATTTGTGTTTTTGTTTAAATAAAGAAAGAGCTGATTTGTATTTTCACGGGAACAATGGAGAGGTACAAGTTAATTAAGGAAGTTGGTGATGGATCGTTTGGGAGTGTTTGGAGAGCTATTAATAAGCAAACTGGAGAAGTTGTTGCAATTAAAATAATGAAGAAGAACTATTACTCTTGGGAGGAGTGTGTAAACCTGAGAGAAGTCAAGTCACTAAGACAAATGAACCACCCAAATATTGTGAAGCTAAAGGAAGTTATTCTAGAAAGCGAAATTCTGTACTTTGTTTTTGAGTACATGGAATGCAACCTGTACCAACTTATGAAAGACAGGGAGAAGATGTTTTCTGAGGGTGAAGTTAGGAATTGGTGTTTTCAAGTTTTCCAAGGTCTTGCTTATATGCATCAGCGTGGATACTTCCACCGTGATCTGAAGCCTGAGAACTTGCTGGTTATCAAGGATATCATAAAAATTGCTGATCTTGGCCTAGCACGTGAGATCAGTTCAGAACCACCCTACACTGATTATGTCTCCACACGCTGGTATCGTGCTCCTGAAGTGCTACTTCAATCTTATGTGTATAGCTCCAAAGTTGACATGTGGGCAATGGGTGCTATAATGGCTGAACTATTGTCTCTTCGTCCTCTTTTCCCTGGTGCCAGTGAAGCGGATGAGATCTACAAAATATGCGGTGTGATAGGCAGCCCAACTATTGAATCATGGGCTGATGGGCTGAAACTTGCAAGGGATATAAACTATGAGTTCCCACAACTTGCTGGTGTGCATCTTTCGGCACTGATACCATCTGCGAGTGACGATGCAGTCAGCCTTATCAGGTCGCTTTGCTCATGGGATCCCTGCAAGAGGCCAACAGCTGCACAGGCCCTTCAACATCCCTTTTTCCGGACTTGTTTTTACGTTCCTCCATCCCTTCGTACTAGAGCAGTGTCGAGAACTCCTCCATCTCAGCAAGGGGTTAGGAGATATTCTAGCATGTTACCTAATTCAAAGCTCACCAATAACTTCTCTTCTCCGAAATTACATCTTCCTTTAGCTTTGGATACGGTGAATCAGAATGAAAGTAAGAATGAGAAGTCCATGAATACTGTTCAACAATCAAAATATCGACAGCCTGGAAAGGAAAGCCCAACTTCTATGAATCTTGGTAGCGGTACTCGAAGACATTCTATAGGACAACCCCGCCCTCCTCCAATGAAGGATGGAGTTAATTGGATTTCTGAATCTGGAGACTTCATGCTGAAAGCTGCACAGCCGATCCTCACCGGAAGAACTTTCAGTTAAAAGGTTGCTGGATGAGGATTGCGTTAACGTTACCGTGGGAGAATTCTATGGTAGTCAATACTGTGACTGTTCCTAGTATCAACATTTGTGGGTTTTTTGACTTATCTGTTGACTCGAGTCCAATTTACAAAACTAGGTTTGCTTGTGTCTGATTTTAATAATGGTTTGGTATTTCCGAGTTGTTGGGACATATACACTATACAGTCGTACTGATGTTGTTGGCTAAAATTTTTATATATGAATAATTTTAACGTAAAATATAAAAATATTTGATTATTTTAGTGTTTTACACGGTTGTGTGGTAGTAACACAGAATGTTATTAATGTTTTGTAATTAAAAAAAATTTAATTACAAAAGAACAAAAGGTTAATAATATTTTGTAACAAAAAAGTATTATTTTAATTATTAAAACACAAAATATCATTAATATTTTGTTAAAAAATATTATTTTAATTATCAAAACACAAAATATTATTGACGTTTTATAAATGACCATAGCAGTATTTAATATGTAATTTAGTTTATTATAAAAGATTTTACACTTAATAATACAATATAAAAAAAAATTGATGTTGTTTTATATATATAACTAAAATGTTTTTCTTTTTCTAAAAAAAAAATATAAAATAAAAATATAATATCATATAATAAATATTTAAATATGTTAAATAATATTAATTTATCTAATTAGTTTTAATTATATTCTAACAATATTGAAGATGATTAGAAAAGAAGAGAAATAAAAAAATAATATTAAAAAAATTGAATATTTTTTTAATAAAATATTTTATTTTTACTAGATAATAAAAAAATAAATTGAAATAAGCTATTTGACATAAAATATGACAGTTTAAATATTAAAAATAAAACTAAAATTATATTTTATCCTTAATAATATATAATTATATGAGTAAAGTATTATTTTTAATCATAAAATATTTAAGTACCGACCATTTTAATAATGAAATATGTAAACTAAACCGTTACTTATCAAAGATTTAGTTAGTTTGAGAAACTACTCAAAATTGAAAATTTATTGAATAATTTTGTCTAACTAACCCAATATTTGATATACATCATACAAAATTATATTTTTTATGGTTAAAATTAGCAATGCTCAAATTATTTATGATTGTTTGATTAGAAATGGTACGTAAATATATTATTTTGATAAAAAAAAGTATATAATTGATTAAAAATATTAAAAAATTCAAATTTATTAAGCAAAAAAAATGTAAAATTGGTTAAAAACTAATTTAATTTAGAGATAATATTCAATTTGGTCATTCAACTTATATGTGAGTCTCAATTTAGTCTCTAAAATTTTAATTGTCTCTTTAAACTTTGCAAATGTGACTTACATTAGTCTCTAGGCTAATTTTTGACACACAAACGTTAATAGAACGCTGACGTGAACAGCCAAATGTCACGTTGAACTCTATAAAATGACGATGTTTTTGTTTTAGCACTCCAATAGTCCATAAAAATATCATAAGTGGTATTTATTGAAACTTTTTCTCCTAAAATAAGTAATTCGGCGTCGTTTTTGGACTATTTAAGCACCAAAACTATAATAACGTCGTTTTATAAGTTTCAGTATGACATTTGGTTGTCCATGCCAATACTTTATTTTCGTTTTTGTGCCGAAAATGGTCTCAGGGACTAATATGAGTCAGGTTTGAAAAATTTGGAGATTAAAAAAAGGCAATTGAAATTTCAGAGACTAAATTGAAGTTTGCGTATAAGTTTAGAAACCAAATTGAGTATTAACTCTTTAATTTATAATTTTTAATTTGAAAGACTCAAATAAATTATTTAGTACATATAGAGAGAGTAACTTAATTCGAGTTAAGTCTCAAAGTAGTCTTTGAAGTTGCACTCGAGCCTCAAAGTGATCCTTGAAGTTAATAATTATCCAAATTTATTCTCGAAGTTGCACTCCGGGACTCATAGTGGTCCCTAAGGCATTTTCCGTCCATTGGAAAGTTGAGCTGGACTTATTTATGTTAAAACGCCATCGTTTTATATTAAAAAAGCAGTAATCCCCTTCTTCTTCTTTAACTCTCTTCTTCAACAGATCGTAAAAAATAAAAATTAGAAACACAAAATATCACAAAAAAAAAATCAAAACAACTAAAATTAACCATTGTTCTTATATTGAAACAGGATCAACAGCAACAATCACCCAAAATATTAAAGAATAATGATTGAATAACTAAAAAAATTTAAAAAACAAAATTCACCATGGCTGAGAGAGAGAACTGTGCCAGAGAGAAGAGGTAGGCAGAGGGAGACAGGGCGGAGATGGAGGCTCGCAAGCAGCGCGACAACAAGACAAAAGCTGGCTAGCGGCGCAATGATGACAAAAAAGGTTGAGACTTTGTGCTCTATCTCTGCCTTTACTGTGTTTGAGTGTGAGATACTAGGATAAGGTGGGGAATGAGCAGGCGGCACTAAAATAGAGGCCGGCGAAAAACGGCGACATCGAGTGTTGAGGAGAGCTCTTGTGAGTGTGAGAGTATGTTGAGGAGGGAGAGGGCGTCAAGTTGGGAAGGATCTCAGGTTGGAGAAGTAGAAGAGGAAGCGGAAAGAAAAGGGCGTCAGGTTGGGAAAGCAGAAGGGGAAGAAAAAGGGTTGGGGGAGGAAAAGGGGACGGGTTGGGGATGGAGAAGAGGAAGGAGAAGGGGAAGGGAAAGCGGCGCAACGATGACAGAGAAGGTTGAGGCTTTGTGTTCTACCTCTATTTCTACTGTGTTTGAGTGTGAGACACTATGTTGGGATGGAAAATGAGCGGCGCGACACTAAAATAGAAGTCGACGAGAGGTAGCAACAGCGAGGGTTGATGAGAGCTCTTATAAATGTGAGAGTATGATTGGGGAAGAAAGAGGAGGGCGTCAGGTTGGGAAGGAGAAAAAAAGAGAGAAAAGACTTCAGGTTGGGAAAGCAGAAGAGAAAAGAAAAGAAAAAGGACGTCAGGTTAAAAAAGTAGAAGAGGAAGAAAAATGGTTGTGGGAGGAAAAGGAGACGGGTTGAAAGGTTAGGGGAGGAAAAGGGAACGAGAACGGGTTGGAAATGGAAAAAGAAAAGGGGAAGGGTTGGGGGAGGAAAAGAGAACAGGTTGGGAATGGAAATAGGAATGGAGAAGGGAGAGGGAACGGGAACGGATTGGGAATGAGAGAGAAGACGGATTTTTTATGTTTTTTTTTTTTAAATGACGTCGTTTTAAGATTTTAATAAACGAAAAACGTTTTAAAGATTAATATGAGTCTTAAAGTGTAAGTTTAAAAAATTGGATAATTATTAATTTTAAAGACTATTTTAAAGTTCGAGTGTAATTTCAGGGATCATATTGAGACTTAATTCAACTTAATTCGAAAAATTCTAGGAAGGTAACACTTTTAAAATAAAGATATTGAGAATATTGATTCAAATATAAAAGAAAAAAACAAAAAAATGTTGATCGTATAACTTGAAAGGATAACATGCAGGAGGAGACTTGGAGAAACAAGAGTGCGACACAAAGGGCCATACTACAATCACGTCATCACTTGATTATATATTACCAAATCATATTGTAAGGCATGATAATAATTGTCTACATCAAATAGCCATGGGACTCATTGGCCAATTGCCGAAACATTTTTGGTACAATTAAAATTTTTCAAATAATTTTGATATAGGGGTTTAGGAATTAAAGGGTACAAAGTAGCTACTTCTAACAATTTTGAAATAGTATTTTTCGGATATCACTTTTCAAATTTATAAGAAGTCCGTTTAAAAATAAAAATTGCTTAAAGAAATGATAATATTTTAATATTTTAATAGAAAATCAATTAAATTGTTTTATCTTGTATACTTATTTTTGAAATAATTAAAAATAATATAAAATTCAAATTAATTATAGTATTAAAATGATAAAATTTACATTTAATCTCAAAATACTATTTATTATATATGGTTTTACAAATATTAATATAGTATTTTATGAGCTTTAAAATAAAATAAAAATAAAAATCAATATTAGAGATTCTCGTATGTTTCATTATAACTTTTTTTTTTCTTTTCATGATGAGATAATATTAGTTTTAGTTTTTAAATTAAAATGTAATGGATAAAATTATTTCTTAAAACTACCACCGTCTCTTTTATAAAAACAGAATTTTCTTTTCATAATAAGATAATAGTCATTTATAAAAATAGAAAACCACCAATGATGAATATTTGGACACATATTTTTCTTTATAGAACAAAGTTGTTTTTTTGTTACATATCTCTTCTTTTTTCATGTTTCTTTATAAAAAAAAAAACATAATGTGTGGTGTACTTTTAAGTAGAAAATGCAACATTTTAGATAAAATAATAACATTTTTTAGAAAATATTATTAGAGGTAAAACAAAGTAGCATGTTATAAACTTTATTGTTTTTTCTTGGTTTTTCTGTTCGGTAGAAAAATATAGGTAGCCCATTTGAGAATTTTAAAAAATATGATTAAGGTAAATTAGTAGATCACACTTTTAGATATCAACCATAGGAGTCGTAAAACGGGTCGAATCTGTCGGGCCGCTAAACCCGTTGAAAAAGATGAGTCGAGTTAGGATTTGAAGCTCGCTAAATTAAAAAACCTGCCAAACCCGTACCGTCAAATTGGCGAATTTTGGCGGGGCGGGACGGGCCGGTCCGCCGGATCGGAGATTTTTATTTTTATTTTTTTATTAAATAAAAGAGTAATTACTATTATAAAATTAATAATTATAAAATTTTCAAACACTTATTTTTTATTTTTATTTTTTTTAATTATTAATTTTATTTATTTTATTTTACAATTTCGTATATATACTCAAATTATGTGACTTATTTTTTAAAAATAAAGATGGTTCTATTAACAAATATTATTTTGAACAATTTTATTGAAGTTAAAAATTTAAAAAAATTATATTATAATTTGACTAATTTTTATTTGTATTATATTTTTTAATTATTATTTTTGGTTAATTTTAATAAATTTTATTTAAAAAATATTAAAAAAAAAAGTCCAACGAAGTATACTGAAAAATTCCAACTTCAACTTAAACACTCCGACTCCACTGGGGATCGAACCCAGAATCTCTGGTTCCGTAGACCAGCGCCTTATCCATTGGGCCATGGAGTCTTTTCGTTATTATGTTCATTCAATATTTTAGATATTCTAAGGAGTTTAGCTGATTCAGCTGGTTCAGCCATGGCGTGCAATTCAATATAGTGTATTTGAAGTTGGGTCAATCCCCATTGAAGCTTCTGCTGCATATCCTAGTCTTCATCATCCATAGTTTGGTAACACTAGAACTTCAAAGCCAGCACCCCATCACCACCACAACCAACAAAAGCAACAACACTATTATTATTGTTGTTGTTGTTGTTGTTTCTTTTGTAGAAGCAGCTACAGGGAATGAATCAGAATCCGAAATTATTCCAATTCTATACATAAGAAAAAGGAAAAAAAAAAAAAAAGAATGGGAAAGAAGCAATCTTTGCGTAGCAAAGCTACCCAGATTGTATCTGTTATCCTGAATCCAATATCTGACTCTGACACTCTCAAACACCCTCCTCCAACACCTTCTGTAAGTTCCCCCTTTTCATTAATTATTGTTTTCTGATGTTTGTCTTAGCTTCTTGGCTTTGATGCATGCTAAAATTCAGGTCTCCAAGTACGAGGTTTATGTTTTTTCAGTTATTGTTCCTTTTCTTGCCCCTAAATTAAGTTTTGAAGGTTAATTTTCGTTTTTGTTTTTTGGCTTAAGAGTAAAGTTGAAGATGATTGATTGTTTTTGCTTCTCAGGATGAGGTAGGGGGATTAGGAGGAACAACAAGTGAACCAGAGAAACCTGAAGAGGGTAGCAATGATTTAGTTGATGGCCCTGATACCTCATCTTTCAGTGCATTTCTATATTCTTTCTTGTCTTCATCAGATGCTGGAGGAGATAATGCAAAGGTACATGGACAGAGTGATGGTAAAGGTGCTTCAGGTGATGATAATAACCCTTTACCCGATTCATCGTTGAAGGAGAATAATGGTGGAAAGAAAAGCTTGTTCTCTAGGAGTAAGCAATCACTTGGTAGAGTTATTCGCCAAGCCGCTAGGATCGGTGGATTTCGCCATCAGGGGCGAAAGGATAATAATTCCGAAATGAATTCTGATTGTCTAAATGGTTCTGGATTGAATGGTGTTGAGATGAATCATCTTTCAACTGTGAAAGGGAAAGAATCAGAGTCTGTGTCTTTGGTTGACATGCCAGAAATTTCTGAGCCGTCGATGCTCCTTTCAGACGCGATGAGAAGTACTCTCTATGCTTCTCTTCCTGCTCTTGTTCATGGAAGGAAGTGGCTGTTGCTGTACAGGTATCAAGAGATGAAGATTCATTCCAAAGCTATTGATATTTTATTATGATTTTGATTTCTTGTGTGACATTTTTTTCCTGCAGCACTTGGAGGAACGGTATATCACTTTCAACCCTTTATCGAAGAAGCATGCTTTGGCCTGGATTGAGTTTGCTGGTACCCTATAACTTTCCCTGAGCAAATTTTAATCATAAGCACACACTTCTCTATGGAGTTTGTAATGTATACTATACTGTATATGGAGTTTCAACACTAGCATTAGTTGTAGAATGGGATAGTTCATGTTTTCTACAAATTCAAGTCCCAGTTTGGAAGCCTGCAAGTCCTATATGACATTTGAGTTCTTTGCTATGGATTGAACACTCTTAATACATTTTGAATTATCAGAGATATATTCAGTATTGGAATCTTTTATTTGTAACTTGTAAGGTTAATTTCTCTTCATTTCTATCATGGATTGGTTCCAAATGTTAGTTATTCCATTTCAGGTTGTCGGAGACCGAAGAGGAGCAGTGTTTGGAAGCTTAGTTGAAGCACCTCTTAGACCATCCAACAAGAAATACCAGGTCAAACCAAAATTCATTTATCCAAAGATTATCTGATAGATTGTATCTGTTATTGTATTATCGATGACAAATATTTGGTACAGGGAACAAACAGTACATTTGTTTTCACAAGTATTTCTGGCCATCCTGTTATATATCGTCCAACAGGTATCTTCTTCCGTCCGAGTTTGAACATGTTACTCTTTCATCCTTTTTGCTGTCATAATTATATGATGCTTAGCTAGCAATCAAATCCAAGATTAATGAATCGGTGTTAGTTTTTCTTGTTATGTGGTGCATTGACATTTGAATCTATGGTGCAAACCTGAGAAATTATGCCCATGAAGATCATTAAAAGGTTAAATTTCAGGAATTGTGTGACATATGGTGAACATAATGTCATCTTTCAACTATATATAAGAACCATTTCCTATGAGCCAATGCGGAATGCTTGAGTTTACTTTTATTCAGAAATGTGAGAATGTTGTCTGCTACATTCAATGATTAGTTTGTCAATGAGAGTTGAATTTGCTCCATCATAATTTCACATTCATCCAAATATCTATGAATTGTTAAAAATAATAAAAATACCATCATGTTCAATAGTTGCCTCTAGTAGAATCTTGGAACCTTGAAATCTATTGCTAAGTCTTCAGCCTCAGCATGAGGCTTTTCTCAAATTTTGGAATACTTCTGTTTGTTTGGTTTTTCTTTTCTCTCTTTTTTTTCCCTTTCTTTTCTTTTGTTTGGTTTAGAATTCTAAATGCTAAACCCTAAACTAACCACAACATTGCAGGGTTAAACCGCTATTTCACACTATGCAACACTGAGTTCTTAGCAATTGGAGGGGGAAGTCATTTTGCGCTTTATTTGGATGGTGATCTGTAAGAACTTTCTACTTCCGTCGCTATCTCTTTGCTTAAATTGTTACTTTCACACTGCCAAAAGAAAAAAAATTGAAAAATATAAAAAGGAAGAAATGTGAACATGTCTTCAATCATATATCATCACCTTGCGTTTTTATTTAATCCCTTTCAAACTCTTGCAATATACTTGCAGATTGAATGGCTCAAGCTCGGTCTCGGAAACCTACGGAAATCCTTGCCTTGCGAATTCTCAAGATTTCGAAGTGAAGGAAGTAGAGGTGCTCATGCAACTTCTTCGATTCTTCTCACTTGCACACAATGTTACACACTCCTTCATCCTTTCTTTTTCATCTTTTCTGGTTGCTAGTTTCAAGAGACATTTATAGCTGAAGAAAACTAACTGGTCTTTCTCTCATATACACAGTTATGGGGCTTTGTGTATGCTTCAAAATATGATGAAGTACTTGCATTTAGCAGAACAGAGGCACCTGGCATCTGTCGATGGTAAATTTCGCGGAATATTTACCTGATGTGAATAAGTCAAAGAGGTTTGGACTTTGGAGCCGCATTTCATGGTGGAATTATGTTCACTTCCCCTCTTGAGCAATGCGAAGTTCGTGTACAAAGATAAAATGTTGAAGTCTTATGTATCCAATTATGTTAAAACTAACAATGTTGAAAGAAAATGTTATAACTAAGGAACGCATGTAAATACCAAAGCCTGTATATATGGAGTCCGTACACATGAAAAAGTCAGTCAATTTTGTTCAGGATACAAATTGGAGCAAATTTATGTTTTTGAGCTATTTTCAAGTAGAAATGGATCTTTTCAATTTTTTTTTATTTCAATTGATTTTGTAAAGGGTGCAAGGGTGATTTTGCACGTACAAAATTTTCTTACATGTTTTTTTTTTCCCACTTAAATCTTGTGTGGTGTGGGATTGAAATTACACTATACAACATCAATTAAGATTAAAAAAAAAATTGAGAAAATCTATTGATCTAACAAATAGTATTGCACAAAGAGAATAGCATATAGGAGTAAGTTGATGTTCCAAAGAATTGAGTCTTGTTTTTTAATTTTTGGAAGAGGAACACGTTAAAATAACCAAAATAGAAAAGAATCAATAGTGTGCTTCTCAAAGGCAAAGGTGACCTGAGAAAGTTTATTTATTTATTTTGCATGATGTCCCAAGTTGAAAGACTATTGAGAGTTGAGACACAGAACGCAATCAAAGTGCCCTTGGCAGCTTGATGGTACCCTCAGAGCCTCAAGTATTATAGCAAAGCAAAGAGCAAAGTTCTTATCTTTTGTTCACTTTACAGGAATTCTTCATTGTTGTTATTTATGAATTTGAGTTGCCATTGCAACTCCAGTTAAAGGACTCTTACTCAAACACAATGTAATATTGATTACTAACAGTATACATTAAACGTTATCTTACTCTGCTAGTGTCAAAACAGCTTAGAATGTTGTGCTAACCGTGCGAAATACAAATGAGCAACCACAATCTTCCTCAAGAGTTTAATTTTTCATCTACCTGAAAATAAGCCTCACTAGACAAAGCTTTGCATTTTTTTGTTCTTCGAAGTCAGAATAAAGGGCCTTTACAGGGTCCCGTTTTTAGGCTAGGCTGTTTTTGCATCTGCTGCAGCCTCATATGCCGCTGCATGAACACCAAGAGCAGCACGGCCAGAAGGGTCAGGATTCTTTGACCATTCGGCATCCCATTCCACAGCTTTTGCGGTGCTGCACGCTACACTAGGACCTCCTGGAACGGTTGATCTTGCGGCATTCTGTTAAAATGGTTGCAACATAATTAGAGATGGGTTTCGGCAAGATATAAATTTGTAACCAAAGTCAATTTGATTTGTCTTCAAATGCAAGGTCGCTTGTCAAACTGCGAATCTAACTCTATATCAAAAGCTAGCTCGATAACAAAAACTACTTAAGTGTTTATAACCACCATTTCAGCTATATGTTTATGCTATGTCGGACGGAAATTTGAAGAACAATAATAAAAATGCCATAACTTTTACTATTTTCGACAATATTATCACATCCTATTATTCTCAATACTTATCAGTTATCACACTGCTAACTGCTTTCGTTAACATGCATTATTTTCAACAAGATTTCATGAGCACAAAAAAAGAAATGGGGGGATGTTTATTTTAAAAAGAAACTTAGAAAACCCACCTTTGGAAAGTGCTTCTCAAAAATTGTCCTGTAGAGGTATGCTTCTTTTGTTGTGTGAGTGTTTTCAGGGTACATAGTTAGCATGCAACAGCATTCCATCTGTGACCTGTCAGTTTGTAAAGTGAAAAAGAGCAGAAACCATGGGATGGCATCAATGGAACTCTATAAAAGTTAATTACTGATAGTTTGCAACACAAGAAGAAGTAAATTTGAAGCTGCAAGTAAGAGCTTACTTGTTGGTTAGCATGCTCCTTCAAGCCATCAATCCAGCTGTACCCTACACCCTCACTTAACTGTTCCTTCTGCCTGTACAAAATGTGCTAAAAATGGCAAAGAAATACAACGTTTCAGATAGCCTTCACCATGTGAGATGATAACAATCAGTGTGAGCCGGAAATTTTTTACAAACCTTTGGTAAATATGGATTTGTTTCGTCATCAAATGCATTGTGCAATACCCACTTCTCTATCCTTCCGAGATCAGGTCGTATCTGTGAAATGGTCATATATCTCATTATGTGATTAAAAAACTTAGCTAAAAAGATTAACTTCACATGACCATTGGATCAAATTCACAAAGGTTTCTTGTTAGTAGTGTCAAGACATGCCTTATCCAGTAAGCTACACCGTAACACCTTAAAGAGTAGATAAGAAGTTGATGCAACAGAAGAGTTATGAATAATAAGACCTTAACAGTTAAATCGAAGCAAGAGAAATTCAATCAACATTGCAGGCGATCAAACCAAGAGGAACACAGAAAAAAGTGAACATAAAATACCATTTTCCACTCTGGATCAATACTCATGGCTGTGTTGATAAATTCTTTATCCAAGAATGGTACACGTGCCTCTATACCCCATGCTGAAGTTGATTTATTGGCTCTCAGGCAGTCATAAAGATGAAGAGTTTTGATCTGTGAGATCAGGAAACCAAAATCTTAAATGAAAAGGTCAAGTACACTAGGAATGAAGAGGAAGAAAATTTAATAGGTTAAGTGCATAAAATTTTCAAATTGCATTGAATCAAACATGGCGATGTAACAATTTGCTATTACTTTTCGACATGTTTCTTCATGAAACTCTTCCTTATTAGGTGCTTTATGGAAATATAGGTAACCTCCAAATATTTCATCTGAACCTTCTCCCGAAAGAACCATTTTCACTCCCATGGATTTGATTGTTCTGGACATAAGGAGCATTGGAGTGTTGTTACATCATATGTTTCAATGTGGTAAATGACTTCCTCAAGTGCATCTATACCTTCCTGTTATGAAACAAAAGTACAAAAGAAAAAAGAACAAAAAATTTGAGAAGCTAGGACAAGATTAATGTTTTTCAAAAATAGAGCAATGATGATAAACAACCACCTGAACTGTGAAATAAAGTTCATAATGTCGAGTACCAAGATAATCTGCTACCTCTTTTGCAAATTTCAAATCTGGAGAGCCCTGAACGGTGGCAAAATTCAAATGAAGCATGTACAATCTAATACGCCAATTTATTTTTTAAAGAAGGATAATGAGGCTTATTTTCACCTATATTGAAGAACGAGTTCTGACCTTTAAACCAAGGTAAGTGCTATGGTGCCTATATACACTTGCCTAACTTACTAAATGGGGAATGCAACGGTAAGGATGTCACTTTTATTTTGTGGTTGTTATGATTTAAAAGCGTATCACTAAAAGTGTTGCTTAAAGAGAAAGTGTTACCCTAAATCGTTAACTTGGCTCTGATACCAATTTTTAAACTTCGATTAAACAATTTGCCATTTTTATAATCTAAAGTATTGACCATTTTTACTATTTCTCTTGTATGATTATTTATTACTAGTCCTTGATGTATATTTATAATTTTATAGTTTTTCAATCTTGTTTTAATTTATAATATTCTTTTTTGCATGAATTATTATATATAAAATCTTTTATCTGTTTGTCTTTTTCTTTAATATAATTTCTCAAATCCTCAAGAACTTCTTTTATTTCTACACTTTCTATTGTTTCTAAATATCTTTTTAATTTATCGACTTCATTTTCCATTTTTTCTTTCAGCAGCTTTAATTCATTTAAGTCATAATATGGTTTTCCAGGCATTTATAAATTTCTTAGGTTTAATTTCAACTTGTTTATATTTATTCTTATTTCTATTCTTTTTATTATAAGGTCATCAATTTCGATCTGAAGATTATTTAATTCCCTTTTATACTCCTTTATTTTACTTTTTAATTTTTCCGCCCTTTTTCTTTTTATTTTATTCTCTGGTTTTTCAATCTTTATATGCTTCATTGTTTATTTTAGAATTTCTGCAAACTCTATCATCGATTCATCACTATTTTCTAGAGATTCTATTAATTTTTCTAGCTCTTCCACTTCTCTTTTCAACTTGTCATATATTATTTTTAGAGCTTCAAATGCTCTTTGGTTTATTTCAGAAAACTGTAAATAATTCAAACGGTTTTCTCTTTCAAAGAGTTCTTGTTTCTTATCTTGATAAGTGATATATATTTCTTCTTTATTTATTGTCATAATTTAGTGTTTAAGGTTTCATTTAATTTTTCGACCTTTTTTGTTAGTTCTTTTATTTCAGAAGTTTCTTCTTTAATTTTTAACTTAGATAAACTTAAAGGGCTATTAATTTTAGATTCTCTTATTTGAAAATTCGATGAAACTAATTTTCTTGACGGTTCTTTTAATAATAGAACCGGGTTTTCAATAGCTTTATATTTTGGTATTTCTGTTTTTACAATTTTCTGAAATAATTCATCAACATAAATCCTTTCTCTGTTTTTAAATATTATACTATGATGGCTATTTGTTAAAGCATAATTTATTGCATATGTAATTGAAAATGGTTCATCATCTTGTTCCATTAAATTCTTTCTATGAAATTTATAAGCCAAACTTATAGATCTTCCAAGATTTTCAGTTGATAAAGGTATGGCGTATCCAAGATGGGCATTGAATTTAACATTTACGTTTGCCAAGTTTCCATGAACAATTCCAATTATTTTATCTATTGGGTCATCAGTAATTTTTTTGTCACAGATTGCTAAGCTTATTGGTGAATTAATTCCTTTCATATATGTAGATTTGATTAAGACTTGTATAGTACTAATATGAATCCATCCGATTTTAGATCTTTTTTGTTGATCCTTAATTTTCTCAATCTGTTTACTCAATTCTTCATCATTTATCAGAGCTATTTCAAGTTCTCCATTGGCGGATTTTATCTTTATAGGGGCTTCAAGTTGAATTTTTCCATAGTATATTACATTTTTTCTATTAAAAACTTCTTTTAATAGGTTTTGTTTATTAAAATTTTCATTTGATTTGAGATTTAATTCTGTTTTTAGAACAGCCTGTTTTTCATTATCTAATAAAGCAGTTAATCTATAATAATCAGATTCTTCTGTTAATTCTAAACTTTCTAAATAATTCATAATTGAAAGACTAGGATGAAGATGTACCTTTCTGGAGAAAAACTTCCTTTATTTAGTATATTTTACATGAGGTGTTTTTATCTCCAGAGGGGAGATTGTAGATACTAACTCCAGAGGGGAGTTTAGAACTATTTTTTCCCTAAGAGAATTCTTCCTCAGACTATAGAATCGCCTTGGCAGCTTCCTCCTTGCTCTCCTAGCATATGAGTACTCTTAGCCTTCTGCTTTCTATTGTCTGATGCCTTCTACAATTGCCTAAGCAACCTATTTATAATGGTTGGGTCTGATGGACAATTCCCATCCTTACCCTTCTTATGACGTCATTGCTTACGTCATTGTTTATTATCTTGCACCAGCTACATTGTTGGTGCTCTATGACCTAAGCGCTTACGTCACTATGCAATAATGTTGAGAGATGCTTCAGATGTGCTGTCTTCCTCTTTCATTATGTGACCTTCAGATGCGTTGTCTTCTTCCTTTATCATGTGGGTTGATTCCGTTTTATTATTACTTTCTTCAGATAACTCTGAGACGCATAGCTGGCACTTGTGGTCTTCTCTGTCTTTTATCAAATAGCAGAGATTCCTCTTTATCCCTTCAGGGAGCTTTTCTAAGAGTCCAGATAAGTTGTAGAATGCTGATTCAAATTCCACTAAGAGTCTCATCTCTCTTTCTTCAATTTCATTCCTTTTACTAGACACAAGCAAAGTATTTCTGCTTTTATAATTAATTCTTGTGTGAGATTCCCTTGTTATCTTTTGAGTTCTTTCGAAGACCCTTGCTAGTGTGCTGGCTAGCCTTCCTTCATGACTGTAGATTGTTAAATCTTGAACTTGATCAATTGGTTGAAAATTTCCTGGGAAGACGGACATGAATATTACTTGGTGTGCTGGAACCAAGCATTCTTCTTCTTCATTAAAAATAGGTTGACTGTTCGTAAATTTTAGGGATATATCCCTTGGATTTACGTTGTCAATCATATTTTTAAATCTCTTTACTGCATCAACGAATCCTGCAGGAAACTCACTAATAATTTTTAGATCATTAAAAATTAAAATTGTATCAATTAATCCATACTGGAAAAACTGATAGGTGTCCGATGGGGATGCATCTGGAAATATAACCAGCTTTGTTAGCTGTTCTTTGGCAATAGGATAATATCCCAAGATTGCTCTTTTTTCTTCAGTCCAGTTCAGGACTATATTAAGGGTTTCTCTGAGATTTGATCTACAGACCCTTTTCTTTTCTTTGATTTTAGCCCTTGTAGGAATGTTTCTTATTATCCCTGTTCTCTGGGTTTGAATTGGAGCTTTATCTACTCTTTTTAGGGTTTGCTCTGGATGAAGAGCTTCATATTCCCTGAAAGATTCCTTTGCTTCTTCCAGTGTTAAGAACCCTCCTTTATGAATTATCCTTGATTGATGTGTAAATGGTGCTGCTTTTTCCCAGACATCATATACTCCTTTCATGGGGCCATTATAAATTACATAATATTTTTTGTCTTGGGTAGATTTTTTGATAATTTCAGCAATTGTTTTATTTTCTGAAATTTTTTCTTCACCTGATTTGTCCACCACGCTTAGCTGGCTGAGCTCTGATGGTTTTGGTTGTTGTGTTGATTTCATTGCTTCGATGGCCTTCTTGAGGGATTGGATCTGTGTCCTTATTTGCTGACAATGCTTGCATTTTTCGAGTTCTTGTTCGTATTTCTGAATTTCCTGATCTAATGCGTTGTAGACGAACTCCATTCTCTTGTTAATGTATCTGCAATAACATTTTTGTCACCCTTAATATATTCAATTTTTATTGGATATTGTAACAAAAATAATTGCCATCTTACCAATCGTCCATGATTATAATCAACTTTTAAATTATATCGTATGAAACCTGTTAGGTAGCTTGAATCTGTCCTTAATGTAAATTCTCTGGGTAGTAAATCAATTTTCCATTTCTTAAGAGATTTAATTGCTGCTAGAGTTTCCTTTTCATGAGTGGTATATCTCTGTTCTGTTGGAGTAAAAGTCCCTGAAATATACCTGCAAAGTAATTCCTTTGGGGAATTTTTAGAATCTAGTGATTCTTTTCCTTGCTTCAAACTTTTTATAGCTTTCTTAGCTTTTAGACATCCTGACCAGGTTATGTCTGAAGCATCTGTTTCTACTATTAAGTAGTCATTTTCTTCTGGAATATAAAGTTCTGGAAGTTTTTCACATAATTCTTTAATCTTTTGAATTTGCATACTATCTTTTTCATCCCATTTCCATTCTTTTTTAGTACTAATTTTTGGAAATAAGTTTTTGGTGTATTCTGTTATATTCTTTAAGAATCCTTGATCAGAAATATAATTTATACACCCTAAAAATCTTTGTAATTGTTTTCTATCTTCTATTTTATTAGGAAATAAATTTACCTTTTCTAGGACATTTGGCTGAAGTTTTAGCTTTCCTTGAGTGGATAGAATTAATCCAAGAAACTCTATTTCTTGTTTTGCTATTCTTGCTTTCTTTTTGCTAAGAACTAATCCTTTTTCTTTACATCTTTCTAAAACTATTAATAATTTTTGAAGATGATCTTCTCTATCCTGTTTTGTAAAAATTAGTATATCATCAATGTACACTAAAACAAATTCATTTAACTCTTTTAGATTTTCTTCCATAAATCTTTGATAAATACCTGGAGCTTGTTTTAATCCGAATGGCAATACATTCCATTCATAGAGCAACACACTTGTTGATTCTTTTGTTGGACAAGTAAAAGCAGTTAATTTCTTTGTTTCTTCGTCTAAACGAAGTTGCCAATATCCTGATTTTGCATCAAGAGATGAAAACCAAGTTGCCCCTTTGATTTTTTCTAAAATAGAATCTTTTCTTGGAAGTTTATGAGCATCACCAATAGTTGCTTCATTCATCTTCTTATAGTTAATAACCATTCTTCGTTTTCCCCTTTTAATTTCATTATTGTTTTCGACATAAAAGGCTGGAGCCGCATGAGGACTTTTACTTAATCTTATAATTCCTTTTTCCAAAAGATCTCTACATTCTAATGAAAACTCTTCTCTATCTCTTGCGGAATAAGGGATTTTATTTGGAACATTTATCTCTTTTGTCGGATCTTTTAGTTTAATGCTTACTAATTCGTTATTTGTATTTTTAATATCTAAAGGATTTTCAGCACAAATTTCATCCAAAAGTTCTTCTATCTTTATTTCAAGATTATTTTTTGGGATATTTATTTGAAAGTATAAATTTAAATAACATATCTCTAATATAGAAAATATTTTAAATTTTAAGATCTTATCTATAGTAGTAGTCGGTATTTTTATACGTTTTGATTTTTGATTTATTGAAGAATCGTGTGGAGCTTTTAAAACTATATATGTTAGTTCTTGAATGAATGGATGATATAGCTTTAAAAAGTTATTTCCTATGATAAAATCTATTCCAGAATCTAACATGTATATAGATGGAACAATGAACCTATAATTTTGAATAAAAATTTCAACCATCTCTGCTTTTTGGTCAATTTTATGTATTGATTTGTCAGCTATTCTAACTCTTAATGGTTTCTTTAATTTTTTTCCAATCAAGTTTTATATTTGAACTAGCAAAGCATTGTGTTGCTCCAGAATCTATGAAAGCATTTATAAATTTTTCTGTTATTTTTATAGTAATAAATGTAGCATTATTACTCAGTCTCTGAGTCTGTTTCCGAGACATATTCAAAAATATAGTCTAAGTTATCATCAGATTCTTCTAAAGGTTCCATGAAACAAGACTTAGCAATTTCTATTTGTTTAGTAAGATCCTTTTTTATCCTTCTTTTTCGGACATTCGTTTGCATAGTGTCCTTCTTCTTGGCAATACCAACACTTACAATTTTCTTTTTTATTTGGGCAATAATCACTTTTTTGTCTCTTGTTTTTATTGTTATTTCTTCTTCTAAAATACCTCTTTTTTCTCCAGTTTGGATAGTATTTTCTTTTTCTAAATTGATATTTTCTTTTTCTTTGAAAATTTTTATTAAGACCATATTTTTGAGGTATCTCTTCATTATCCTGGCAGCAAATTCTAATTATATTTGCAAATCTTTTTTGAGTTGCTTCTTGCATACAACGTTCTTTTATTTCCTCTCTTATTGCAGAGGTTGCTCCACCAAAATTATTTTCAATTGTTCCTCTATTTATTTCTCTTATAAATCTTCCCATAATAAATTCGTTAGCAGGATATGGAAGTTTTGTTATATACATACTAAGATAATGATTTTTATCTTCTTCTTTTAATTTGTAATAATGTATTCTATATTCACATATATAAGACTCCACATTACATAGATCATATATGTGAATGATAGCTAAATGGTTTTTTGCTTCCTGATATTCTTTATTATAGACTTCTTGTTTATGATCTATAATATTTTTCCCAAAAAATTCTTTATATAGAATCATCATTATATATAATATCTTATCATAAGCTGTTATTTTTGTTGCTAATTCTTCTATTATTTGGTTTTCTATTGATGTCATATAATCTCTTATAGCTCCTTTAGTATGAAACCCTATATAATTCCAAATGTCTCTTCCAGATAATTCATTAAGTTTTGGATTAGTAAAGGCTTCTAATAAGAAGGAATTCAACCAGTTTTCGAAAATTTCTTTTTCATTCGTTTTACAGTCTAAATCGAGCATTCTTTCTCCTTCCATTTCCTGGATTTTAGGAACGTATTTTGATGGTATTTTTGTATATTTTGAATTTTTATTTATAAAACCTTTTTTAAAAGCATAATTATCAAAACCTGTTTCCCATTTAAATTGAGATTGATTATCCCTAGATGTTCCAGCTTCATTTTTTACTTGTATTGGAATTGCTGGTTCTTCGTCACTTGAATAATCTAGAATGTGTTCTTCATTTTCTATATTTTCAGAATTTACTAATTCTTCTTCTATTTGAAAACCATGTTCCATAATATTATTTTCTTGAGCCATTTTTAATTGTTTAAAAAGCATTGTGACTTCTTCTAATTTTTCTTCAATATTCATAATTTCAATGGTGGTTTTACTTTTAAATCTGTTATGTTGATTATATTTTGAAATTTTTCTTTTTTGGGATTCTCTTTTTCCTTATTTCTTTGAAATTTTATGGATACTAATATTTCTTCAAGCATATCTACTATAGAATTTAATTGTGGGTTAAAAGTATGATAAAGATGTGGGGAATCATTTCCATGGTAACATTTTTTAGAAATTCCGTGTGAAAAATAGGTTTTTTCAGGTTTTTGAAGTCCTTCAATAAAACTTATAGTAAAATTAAGATTTTGAGAAAAATCATTTTGTATTGATTTTAAGAATTCGGTGTCATTACAATTAACATTAGTTAAAATCATTAATTTTTGATATATTAATTTTGATAATTTAATTATTTCTTCTCTTAAATCTTCTAATTTACTTTTTTCCATTAGGTGACGCTTTTAGAAGAGTTACGGTTTTAAGTGTGTCTTTTAAATCTTGCTATAAGGAGTAACTTAGGCAATTTCGGCATTCAAGTTATAGGCATGGGAGAATTGGCCTTAAACCAATACAGAAAGTATGCAACTGTGACTACAAGAAAATAAGCTTTTTGCCACGCTTTAAAAGCGTGCCGAAAAGTGCTAAAAAGCGTGCTAATAGTTTTTCGCCACGTTTTTTGAGCTATTGTACGCTTTTGAAGGTAACATCTGCCAGCGTGCCGGTTGCTCTATCGTCACGCTTTTGTGGATCTATCGGCACGCTTTCTTTTTTGCCACGCTTCTATCTCTTACCACGCTTAAAAGCGTAGCCATAGGTGTTAACCTATAACTACGCTTTAAAAGCTTGCCAGAAAGTGGACATATCGCCACGTTTTTAAAGCGTGCCCATTAGTTTGGCTTTGGCTACCCTTCAAAAACGTGCCAATAGGTGAAGATATGGTTACGCTTTTGAAGCGTGCTGATAGGAAAAGTTATTGTTACGCTTAATAAATGTGCCAATAGGGGGTTTTTTCGGTTATTGCCACCGTCGCCGTTGTTCTTCTTACTGCTGCTGTCCATCGCCCGCTCAAGATCTTCGTCTGTTATTCATGCTCCATCCCCTTTCCTCATTCGCCAATCTTCAGCTTCTTCGTCGTGCTCGTTGAGTCGGTGTGCTCCAACCCCTCTTCCTGCTCACTCGCGCTTCGGCCGCCGTCCCTCATCGTACTCATCACCTGGTCGCCGTCGTCTGTCGCGCCGGTCCTCTCTCCATCAAATTTAGGGTTACTAACGGATTTATTTTCTGATTTGACAATTTGATGCAGCAATCGGGTTTAATGTTGAAATGGTCAACATTAAATTTCAAGTTTGGGATTTAGGTAACAACTTTACTCATCTTGATTCAATGTAATGTAAACGTTTTTGGAGGATTTTTGGTACTGGATTTAGAACCAATTAAAGAGATGATTCTAAATGTATGCTAGTTTAGAAACATGGCAACCCATGATTGTGGTACTAGATTTGTGTCTCTGTTTCTGAATGTGGAGGGGGAGGGATTCATCCCTAGTTGTTAATACACATACAATGTGAAATTCCTCCACCTCATGCTAAATACATTCCTACTGCATAGTTATAATGCACTGAGGTTTTGTTAAAACTATGCAGAAAATCTTGATGAGTAGAAAAAATTGTGTTGTATTGTTTGTGCTAAGGTTTTGTACTGCTGCATATTTGTTCATTTCACCGCTTCATGTTTTAGGAATAGCTTTTATTGGCCTCATTTTTTAAGTATTTGTTCCTATCTTATGATATGCTTTCAGCTCTAGAGGTTATGCCAATGTTCCATGGACAAAGGAAGATAAAGTTAAGGTAATTGAACATTATTTGTATTATAATTCCTTAATACATTTCAGGCTGATATAAAAGAAATTGTGCTTAGATTGTGATTGATAAAAGAAGAAAATATAAACTTATAACTGATTGAATATGAATTTAAGTTCAATGAATTGTTGATTTATATTTTATTTAGGTCGGATTGAATTGTTTTAAAAAATTTTGTTTGTCCTTGAGTCACTGTGTTTGTTATTCATGGGATCAGAATTTTGTAGTCTTATTATTTCTTAATTGCATCTATAGGTCTCGCTGGTTATGTTTGGTGGCTCTGAAAAGTATGTCTCTGCTTTGTATGTTGCAGCAGTGAAAGCTAATTCAGCCAAAAAGATCGAGTTTGAGATCTTTCATTTTTCAGTTTATTAAGGTAGTTAAGAATAGTACTATAGTTTTTCAGTTCATAAATGACTTGTATGTGAACAAAGATATTAAGGTTTATATTAGACTATAATTATGATTTAGGATATTTATTTATAATTTTTGTATTATTTTATTATAAAACAGTTTTTTTGGTTAAACAAGGGTTAGATCAGTTGGACCAGTAAATCAGTGAACCAAGACTAAAGTGGTTCAATGACCGGTCCGGTTTTCAAACCTTGCTCCCTCAGTCCTCTCCCAGCCCCTCTCTGGGTCACTGCACTGCTGCCTGCTTGAGTACCTGCCTCTGCCTTACTCTTCCGCGGTGCCGCTGGCCGCCGCCTCTACCTCGCTGCTGCATTGCTGCCTGCCTCTGCCTTGCTCTTCTGCGACGCCACTGCCCCTGCTTCTCTCTGCCCGAAGCCAGCCATCTCAGCCTTTAAGGTTTGCAATTTTTAAAATTTACATTTACAACGCAGAAGTGAGTACAGATATTATCTAATTTATTTATATTTACATTTGCCTAAACCCTAAACTCTAATATTACAGTCGAGTCTATAGATGTTTTTATATCATTCTTTTTAATTTTGTGCCTGTCAGCTTGTTGAATATCATGTAGCATAGACGAGGATGGGTCGTGATAGCTAAAATGAAATAGTGCACATAAGAAAGTATATTATTTAATCCTTGAAACTTAGGGTTTGGAAATCAGATGAATGGGAGGTTCAAGTGTTCAAGTGATTTCCTGCCAATGGGATGATTATTAAGAACCATCTAGGTAATTGTTTTCGTGCTGTGTCCAACACTGCAAAATTTAGAATTGAAGGCTTGAAGGGATTTATGCAGATTCAGGAAAGAGAAATATAGGTATTAAGGAAAACAATCTGAGCGATATGTAGGCAAGTAAGCAATTATTCGTGATAAAATTTAAATTAAATGGATTGAAAAAGATGACAAGTTATCTGACGTTGCTTGGGTCTACACCTTAGAATTTCTTATGGTTAATTGGTATCAGGTTATGGATTTTAATTTTCATTTTAATTATCCCGATGACAATATACCTTTGCATTTTTTGCAAGTTTGTGTATTTGTATGGAAATATTTGAGTTTATCAAATGACGTCGTTCCAGGGAAACACAACTGCACAAGTTCCTTTCTTCTTCGTAGCTCGCAGCCGCCGCTCCTGCAACTTCTTGTTTACACGTGCTGCCGTCAACACCATTGTCAGCCACTGGAATCAAAAGTCCCCATTAAAACCCTACTCCAAAGATGCAGCATGATGAGGTTATATGGCACGTTATTAGGCACAACCATTGTAGTTTCATGGCCAAGTAAAGAAACACTACCATTCTCTGCTTCAATTATTTTCATTACTCTCACGGTTCTTTCTCCTTGTTTTTGTCTAAAGTTCCAAAATTTCACAGCTTTTTTGGTTTATTTTTCTTTTTGTGTAGAATTACGACGGGGAATTTTTGTAGAAATCCTTACAATGTTACTGGACTTTGCAATCGAAGCTCGTGCCCCTTAGCTAACAGTCGCTATGCTACTATACGAGAGGAAAATGGTAACTTTGCTCATAAACCATATTTGCTTTTTATTAAGCTCTTCTTTTTTATTTGTTCTCTTGGATTTTTTAAATTTATTTTTTGGTTGAGTTTTTTTTCTTGAAATTAGTGCATAGTGAATGATATTATGCTTGTGGGGTTTGTGATTGTCAAGCATATTCTAAGTTGATGTTAAACTTTGTTTCCTTTGGAAAGTACACTATATTACTATAAGAAGATGGCATATTGAGACCATGCTTTACAGCGAGTTTGATATGATACCTTGATGTGGAACTTGTTTTCCATATTTCAATATAGTATAGGAGTTTAATTTTGATGCATTGAGAATGTAAAGGCTTTTTGCACAATGAATCCATCATATTAGTTTATTTTGCATGATTATTCAAGTAGTAGTGGGTGTGGGACTTGAACCATATTTTGTGATATAGTCATGTGATCGAATGATAGTATAAGTTTTGGACCGTTTGTGCATCAAAATTAAATTCATAGGGTAGGAGAAATTGATTATGGTTGGTGCATAGTGTGTTAGTTATTAAATGGCGACCTTGCAATAAGTTGAGTTTGGTGACGAATATGTAGATAGTAATGGAATTATGTTGGGTACTGCAGGTGTGTTTTACCTTTACATGAAAACTATAGAAAGAGCTCATATGCCAAACAAGTTGTGGGAAAGAGTTAAGCTGCCAAGGAATTATGAAAAGGCACTTGAAATCATTGACAAACATCTGGTATTGCAGATCCATGCGTGTTTTTATGTTTGAAAATTTGAATATTCGATGTTTTTACTCGTAATTTTCAGAATTGGTTGTCTCACCTTTTTGCACTGATTCATTGATAGATGTATTGGCCTAAGCTTCTTATACACAAAACAAAGCAACGATTGACCAAAATGACCCAGATGCGGATACGTATGAGGAAACTTGCGTTGAAGACAAGGTATGAACTATGAAGTTGAATTGTTGGTTGTTTATCGTCTTTTAATGTCAAGGAATGCCTAATTTCTTCATAGTAAGGTCATCTCTTTGGTGCTCTAAATTGTTTATTAATTGATTTCTGCTTGTGGTTTGGAAGATACAGGGTCAGTTTGGATTGATTTTTGAAAAAAGTTCTTATTTTTTCATCTTTTTTTAAAAAGATATTTTTTTTATTAGACAAAAGCTATTTCACATTTGGATAGTTTTTTTTTAATTGTTTTCAAGTATTAAAAACATCTTTTGCTTTTTTTTTTTTTTTTAAAGCAAGGTATTGTTAGCTTTTAGAAAAAGCAAATAATTTTCTTTTTTTAATAAAAGTACTTCTTTAAAAAGATGTATCCAAATAGGTTTAAAATTGAATAAAAGTACTTTATTTTTGAAAAAAGAGTACTTTTTTAACTCAAAAAAGCCAATCCAAACTAACACATAAATTATGATTAGTCAAGATCTGTATGTGGGAGGAAAACATATAATTAGTTAGGATTTATGAAGAAATGAAATTTTGTTGGAATGAATTTACCATTTAAATTCAATCTTGTGGACATATCAATTAAATCCAAGTGACGAAGATTTTCTCCTAACAGTGAGTTTGGGTTTGCATCATAGAATAATGAAATTGTATTTGAATCTGATGCTTCATTTAGATCCGAGCTATCAATATAGTGTGATATATATGTTTAAGCAGACATCAAGTATGTGCGTGTTTTTTTGTTTTTAACTTAAAAAAATTGTGTGGGGGGTGGGTTTTGTTTTTTTTTTTCCCAAAGAGGGGGGGGGGGGGGGGGTTGTAGATGACATATCTCAATCCCTCAGGGTTACTGTATCACAGACCAAATTAATGGCATGTTTGATTTTTGTTTGAACTACTAGACATCATTGTGGGGAAACCAGATAAGCGAAATAGATGTTTGGCTGCTACCAACATGCTTAATTCTGTGTTACAATCTCATGTATTGTGTCTGGAGTCTACCCCACCTGTTCCACCCGAGGAGAGGTCAAGATAGGATAGGATATACAAGTTTGATAATCATTGAAGATGTGAGAAACTTGAAAATATATTTGTGCATATATGTAGCTTGTGTCTTCCTTCGGCTAATATTGTTTGTGATTTTAGGGATTCATCAGATTTTTGCTAATTGATCTGTTTTCCTACAATTACAAAATTACATACATATAACAAATTTTCTTCTCCTTCATCAATTATTTATTTATTTTTTGTGTGCTCTCGTTGAAAGTTAATTTCAGTTTCTTCATATTACTGATCTAATTTATCATGTTTATAATGGTTGTCTTAAAGGGAGAAAATAATGACAACTCCAAGGAAGGAGATAAAGAGAGAGGCTAGAAGAGAAGAGAAGGCTGAAAAGGCAGCTTTGTTAGAAAAGGTTATAGTTAATACTAGTGTTTCCTGTACACATGAATTTTGTGTTGTATTTGGTTTCCTCACCAGTGCTTATATTTTACTTAGTCTATTGAGAAAGAGCTACTGGAGCGCCTTCAAAAAGGAGTTTATCAACAAAGTGACATTTACAATTATCCTATTGAACAATACAATAAAGTTCTTGATATGGACAACCTTCAACCTGCTGAGGAAGAGGAGGAGGTATGCATCTGCATTTTCTGTTGTCATATATGTTTCATGCAAAACTGTTTGAAATTTTACTTGAACAATATGTTGCCTTGTATTTAATTTCTTTTTTCGTTTTTGGTTATTAAACAGGAAGCAGAGATAGAGTATGTGGAAGGTTATGATGAACTTGAAGAGGAAGATGATATGGAGGATTTTGTTAATTTTAGAATTGATGATGCTGGTGGTGATGACAATGATGAAAATGGTATGGATTAGATAGTTAAGTTTAGAGAATAGATCTTAAAGCAATTTCAAAAAATATTCTTTAATGGAAAAATTTTTTTATTTTGCATTGTTCGAGCCCAGTTGCATGGATTTTGGATAGGATATGATTGTGTGATGGCTGCAACAGTGATTTCAGCAAAATATATTCCTCAATGTTTAATTGAGACCTGAAAACCAAGTCATATATGAATCCAATACCAATATGCAGAATTACAAGAGTGATAAGAAAGTTTAGGAAGTTGTAGAGAAGTATTTGTTCTATGATTGTATGTATAAAGTACGAGTGAAGGGATACAGAGAAGTAAAGATGTGAACTAACCAGAAGTAGAATTAGAGGATATATTCAGGAACAAAACTGAGCTATACTACATTTGAGGCATCTCTCAGCTTGGAGTTGGTTATTTTGGCTGAGACCTTTGCCCATTTCTACTACTTGTGAATTTACAGCTATGTGTTCCTCAGTATTTTGCTGGTTGTTTCTGTTATTGCCCTTTTGTATCACAACAGATTGATATTTTAGTGAGTCGAGTGATTCATTTCACCTGAGCTGGATAAGCATCATAATCACATATCAGAGAGTGGTATTTTCTCATCAAATATACTGTAATTTTGATGCCATTTGTTGTACATTCCAACATATTTGATGGCTTCTAGCAAATAAAATAAAATGTCATATAACAGTTACCATGATACAATACATTTTTTTTTGAGTCTATTATTTTTCTTATATGTTGGAGGTGAAAAGTTGTGCATGTGGAGTTGGAGCTCTGTGGTTGAGTTTACAAAAATGAAATAAACTAGGAAATGAACGCATTTGCAAATCAAAAGCATAACAGTTTTCTAATGCAGCTGGAAGCTCTGAAGATGAAGAGGCAGAAGCAGCTGCTCAGAGAAGGGTAAAACGGAAGAATAAGTTAGCTTCAATGAAATCTGAGAAGGATTCTGTTGATCTTAAATCAAAGAAGGCAAAGGTCCTTGTTGAGGTAAATCTATATTGCTCCCTTCAATTGAAAAAATTATGTCATTTCTCTTTTAAACGCTGGTTTTTGTTCTGATATGAATTAATTTCTGTAAACAAAAACTTGTCCAGAAGTTAACCACTTCTTAATGGTGCTTTAGGGTATAGGGATTCCAAAATTAATAAATAGATGATGCCATAGACTAGATCTTTTATTGATCTGCCTGTATGTATATACTCAATTTTTGCAGAATGCATAATTTTCCTTAACATTTTGGGATTGAAAAAAGAATTGAATGCTCCACTTAAGGAAACTATTTACAAAACCCAATTGCTTCAGCTTTCAGATTTATGTTATTTGTACTTCCATTATCCATGTACTAACAATGATTTGTGACTGGTCAAATCCTTACTCGTACAATCCCACTCGTGATTGATATATAAACTTCTGGCTATGTTTTGCTTATAACAAGAACATACCAATTGTGTTTCTTTGCAACCTGATATTACAACCATGATTTCTCATTTCAGGTTGAGCGTGATGATGCCGATGAAAGACAAAGGGAGGTATCCGTACGGTAGTTGCACTTGGTGACTCGGCACTGGTCATTGATAGGAGAGGAAACGAGAGGCGCGATAGGAGAAACAAAATTTTGGTTCAGTTTTATTAGTTTGTTTTGTACCCAGACGAGAAGAAAGCGCAGAAATTCATTTTTTTTTTTTATTTCCAACTTTTGAAGGGCAGTGTTGTCAAATTTCATAACACGAGTCTAGGTTGGTTGGAAATTGGAATGGTATGGAGCTTCAGCATCTCAATCCAATGTTGGTCTCCGTTATATGACGGAGAGTAATGATGTGTACTAAAATCTTGGATAACATGTAACATGGTGTTCGACTGTTTGCTATATTTAGATCCCTTAAGAAAGCTGAGACTCCTTAAGCTAAGACATGTTATATTTTACTAATATGAATGAATACAAACTCTCTATCCAACAAGCAGAATATTTATATCTCCGAGTAGTCTTTTTGTATTATTGCTTTTTGATGGAAACAATTGTTTAGTTTAGTTGTAGATATGGTTAGGATATTATTTTATGATATTGTTGTAAGAGGAAGTTACTATATTTTACAAGATTACGTTTATGTTATATAACTTTTATCTTTTTCTACTATTTCTTTGTACCAATGAGGACGTAGTACCGTAACAATTTAAGTAATACGATTTTTTTATGAGGATTTTTTATTGAGCAATCCTACATTGTACGATTGCTAGTAAATATTATTTTTTACTAGTATTTAGTTAGTAATAATTTGTACCCATATTTAAGAATTTTACCTACAAAAAGTTTATCATTTGCACTTATATTTATTAGAATTTGTACACATGAATTAATATATTTACACTCACATTTTTTAGAATTTGAACACATATATTAGTAAATTTTATTTGTTAAACTTCGACTACTATCGAAAGATTCGAGACTTCGAGATAAAAGAAGACTCTAAAGCGGATGAAAAATGGCAAGGCATTAGAACCTGATAATATTCCGATTAAAGTTTGAAAAGGCCTTGGAGAGAAAGACATCAGTTGGTTAACCAAGCTTTTTAATGAGATTTTAAGGTAAAAAAAGATGCCAGATGAATGGAGAAAGAACACCTTAGTACCTATCTACAAGAATAAGAGATATATATAGAATTGCGAAAACTATAAAGGGATCAAATTCATAAGCCATACCATGGAATTATGGGAAAGGATGATAGAACAGAGGCTGAGACAAGAGACACAAGTAATAAAGAACCAATTTAGTTTTATGCCAGGCAGATCCACCACTGAAGTTACATACCTGTTTAGAAGGATGATAGAGAGGTATCGAAGTAATAAATGAGATCTAGATATGGTGTTTATTGATTTGGAAAAAGCGTACGATAGGGTGCCAAGAGAGGTCTTATGAAAGATTTTAGAAAGGAAGAGAGTAATGATCGCATATATTTGTGTAAGAGGTAAATATTAAATTGATACCCGAAAGATTCTAGCATTGACAAAATGGTACCTGACTTTTGTTATTGACAAAATGATCCCCGAAAGATTTTAAAATTTGACAGAAACGCCAAACGTAAAATGCATGACATCACATTGAACAGAAAACACTAATCTGGTCATCGGAAGAGCTTCAGTAATGGTGGCAAAGAGCTCCAATGGCATTTTCGATGAAGAGGGAAGCTTGATTCGCTAATCTCTTCCCTCACCTCCTCACCCCCTACCCAAAATCCTAATCCCTTCCCTCACCTCCTCCGCTTTCTTTTCTTCCTCCAAGCTTGATTTGCTTCAGCATGCATGGTCATAATCTAATCTCCAAGTTCATGAAAGTTGATGGTCTCAACCTTCACATTGTTAAAATCGGAACAGGTCATAATCCATTGTGCTCACATGCATTCCGTTTTCTTTTGGTTCTGATTTCTTAACCCCGTCACCTTCAAACTTTCTCTCTAGTTTCTTATTTTTAGGTCAAAACATTGTTGTATTCCTACACGGGTTTCCTAAGATATGATACTCATGGCTCCACCAGATGATTGCCCTCACCAATGTGGGTTTCAGAGCCATTGCCCTCGATTTCAGAGGCTACGGTCTCCCTCGCCAAACGCCACCTTCTCTCATCTTCTCGCTGACCTCCTTGCAATTCTCGATTCTCTTGCTATTCCCAAGGTAATGTATGGTGATCTTAGTGCAAAATCAGAGGAGGTGAAGGAAGAAATTAGAGAATCAAGCTCCCCTCTTACCGGAAATGCCATCGGAGCTCTCTGCCACCATCACTGAAGCTCTTCCGATAGCCAGGTCAACATTTTTCGTTCAATGTGATGTTATGCTTTTTATGTTTGGGTATTTTTATCAAATTTTAAAATCTTTTAGGGATCATTTTATCAATAACAAAGGTCAGGTACCATTTTGTTAGCCCCAGAATTTTTCGAGTACCAATTTGGTATTTACCTTTTCGTGCAATTAAGGACATGTATGATGGGGCTACAACTAGTGTGAAGATTCAAGGTGGTGTAACAGAAAAAATTTCTATTGGCATATGATTACACCAAGGATCATCCTTAAGTCCATACCTTTTCACATTAGTCATGGAAGTACTCACAGAGTATATCCAAGAGCTTGTGCCATGGTACATGATTTTTTCCGATGATATCGTCTTTTTGGGAGAGTCAAGGGAAGACCTAAATAAGAAGTTGGATTTATGGAGAGAAGCTCCAAAAGTGTATGGTCTGCGCATAAGGCGTAGCAAGATGAAATATATGGAATGTAAATTCGGCCGCCGAAGAAAAAATCCTAATAAAGAAGTTAAGATTGGAGAAAACATCATACGAAAAGTTAAAAGTTTTAAGTATCTTGGGTGCATCATATAGGAAAATAGAGAGATTGAACATGATGTAAATCATAGGATTCAAGCAGATTGGTCAAAATAGCGGAGTGTGTCTAGTTTTATATGTGACAAAAAAGTGTCTTTAAAACTTAAAGGTAAATTCTATCGCAGTACTATCAGACCGTCTATGCTTTATGGTATAGAGTGTTAGGTAGCCAAAGGGGAGCACGAACATAAGTTAAGTGTGGTAGAGATGAAGATGTTAATATAGATGAGTGGTCATACGCGATTGGATAGAATAAGGAACAAAGATATAAGAGAGAGAATTGTAGTAGCACCTATTGTGGAAAAGATGGTAGAATCACATCTCAGATTGTTTGGACATTCAAGAAGAAGATCGACAAAGCATCTAGTCAAGAGGGTAGATGAGATAGAAGATGGATAAGGAGTGAAAGACAGAAGAAGACCATCTATGAGGCGGTTAAAGGAGATCTATATGTAAATGGTCTTTCTGTAGACATAATACATGATAGAGCTCAATGATATCATTTGATCCATATAGCCAACCCACCTAGTAGGATAAGGCTTTGTTGTTGTTATAAAGACAATTTAATGATTATGATGATTAAATGATAGCAAAAAATACTAAAAATTGCTAGCCTCTAAAAATTTTTCTTTTTTATTTTCATTTATATTTTTGCTAAACATTGACGATATGCTCACACGACATCATGAGAAAAAGAAAATTGAACAAATCTAAAAACAAGACTACAAGAGCAGGTAAAGGAAAAAATAAAAGAAAAAAAAATCCAATATCGAGCATAATGATTGCATAGTAACCCATTAAAAGAAAGTTTAACTATTTTGTTGATCCTTATAGTTTTTTCAAATTTTTAATTAAATTTTTATACTTTTTTCTTTTAATGGGATCTTTACACTGTTTTTAATTTTATAATTAGGTCATTCATAGTGTAAAAGATGTTAAATAAACTAATTATTGCTAATTTCATACCTGTATAGTTAGTGAATGTTAGATAAATAAAAAAATAAAACAACTCACACTATTGTTAAAAATATAAAACATGTACATGATTGGATATTGATTTTATAGATGAGTCAATGTGTTGTTACTGTGAGGAGGCAGTAGAAGATGCCATTACACGATTGCATCATCCATTATCTTCACGATGTTGAATTCTATCATGTTGCTAGGATTTACGATTATTGGTTTAAGCTTGATGAGATTTTTGTTAGTGCATTTATAGAGTGATGACATCCAGAGACCCATACATTCCATATGCATTTTAGAAAGTGCACAATTACATTGCAGGATGTTGTCTACCAATTTGGATTTCCAACAAATGGTGTGGTTGTGAGTGGTTGTTTGTCAGAGTTTGAGTTGTACATATTCGAAAGAAGACCAGAATGGGTATAGTTTCAGGATCGGAGTTATTTGGTGAGTTTTCTCCTGATCAATATATTCACAAGCACACTGTCTATCATGCTTGGTTCCAGCAGAGATTTATGGTTCTCCCTCCGGATGCCAGTGAGAATACTGTTAGGATTTATGCTCAAGCGTACATTATGGTGCTCTTTTCGCTGGTTACCCTGTATTGCAAAGATGGATGAGTTGGAAAAATATAGCTGGGGCTCCGCCACGTTGACATGGTTGTACCAATGCATGTGTTGTGTTGCCATTTAGAATGTGATGCAGTTAGCTGGTCCGTTGACCCTTCTATAGTCATGAATATTTTGACATTTTTCTATATTCAACCCGCGAGGTTACGATTCATTTGTCTGGCCATTGGTCTCGAGGTAATTTTCTTCATTCAGATTTTCTATTTAATACAATTGTTCATTTTCTTTATATTTCATTCATAATGGTAAGATAATTACATTACAGGTGGAAGCGATTTAGTCCTCCGTATCATGAGAGAGAACCTAGGTTTGTTCACACTAGGTTGATGCTGGATATGTTGTGATCTATTAGGTCAGTATCTTCTTTGTCATTTATATAATGATAACGTAGAGTTAAACATTATATAGTTGTAACATAAACAATCTTTGTTGTAATAGTTTCTGTAGAGGCCATATGATGTTCTGGAGGTACAAGTTGTTGTGAATCCCGCTATCCTAAAACATAGACCTCAAATATTATGGCATTCTATTACTACCTTGATCTACTTTACTGTTATTGAGTGGCATCAGTGATAAACCACTTTTTTATGGTATATTTTAGATTGAATTGAGTAGATTTTGTGAATTATTTTCCTATTTATTCATGTAAATTACATGTTTTTAAGTTTCCTTCCTAATTTTGTACTATGATTAAAAACATCATTCTTTGGCCTTAAAATTGATCATTTTTAATCCTCTTTTATTATTATTCGATGCCGTGATATGTGCGTTAAGTGATTTTAGAGTTTATAGGGCAGGAATGGCTTAAAGGATGGAAAGGGAGCATGCAAAAGTGGAAGGAACACAAGAAATTGAAGGTTTGAGAAGCTGGAACTGACGCGCGCGCGTGGCTGAAGCGCACGCGTGATCACACCATCCTACAATCGACGCGTATGCGTGACTGACGCGTACGTGTGACCAAGAATTCTTCCATGCGACGCGTGCGCGTGGCTGACGCGTACGTGTGACAAGTGTCACGTGCTGCAATAAGTGGAATTCGCTGGGGAGTGGAGCTGGAGAATGATCGAATCATTCATTCACACACATTAGGTTTTAAATGTAGGTTTCTAGAGACCTCTCTCCTCTCTCTAAGTTTTACGATTTTTAGTCTTATTTCTTCTTAACTTCAAAATTTTATCTTGCTTTAATTTAGTTTCTTCTACTTTTTATTGTTATAGTATCTTAGTTTATCTTCTCTTGTTGATTCCTTTATTTTTCCAATTTAGTTTATGAACTCTTCTTGTTAGATTCAATTTCATGTTTATTGCTTCTTTCTTTAATTGTTGGTTATTGATTCCTTGCATTTGTTAAGTTTAGATTTTACTATTTCTTGTTATTTTTCTATACTTTTGTGCCTTTCAAGTATTTGATAAAATGTTTGGTTGGATTTTAAAATAGATTTTTGTGTTCTTGACTTGGATTGATTAATTAGAGACTCTTGAGTTATCAAAATTCTTTTGTTGATTGGTGATTGAAAGTTGTTAGTTGGCTTGAGCCTCACTAAATCTAGTCTTTAATTAGGACTTGTGAACTTAAGTCGATTTTGCTCGTTTGACTTTCCTTCATTTGTTAGAGGATAACTAAGTGAAAGCGATTTGCATCTACCATCACAATTGATGATGATAATGAGGATAGAAATTCCAATTTTCAATCCTTGCTAGGACCTTTCTTAGTTGTTAGTTTATTTTTCTCGCAATTTATATTTTCTTGTTATCAAACCCAAAACCCAAAAATATACAAAACCATAACCAGTAAGAAGTACACTTCTCTGCAATTCCTTTGAAAGACGACCGATGTTTGAATACTTCAGTTATTTTATTGGGTTTACTTAAGTGACAAACAAATTAAACGTTGACTGAAGATTGCTTGTTAGTTTAAAACTATACTTACAACGAAGTTATTTTAAAAAATTTTTTACCGACAAAAATCCTCCGTCAATCAGCTCCTTTACAAAGTGATAATCCAAGAACATGTGCTTCATTTTAGATTAAAAGTAGGATTAAAAGTATGTTATGTTAGGATATGTGGTAAGCTTGGTTATCTTGATGATTAAGCTTCCTTGGTTAAAATAAGATCAATGAGCCTAGGGATACTTTTGAGTTTTGAAACAGGAACAAAGTGGTCCCTTGTAACGTAATTTTTCTAACACTGAGTACTCATTCTCTCATTATAATGTTTGGTTTTTGTCATTTTGATTTTTCAAATACTTTTGTCAATACCTAAATTACTAAATTTTCAAAAAAAAAGGTCTTATTTTCTTAATCTGTTTGAAATAATTACATCAAAATTTCATCTTTAAAGCCTTTTTAGAATATATATATATATATATTTACTTATTTTAAATTTTTCATGTCATTTTCGTTTTGATCTTTCTATATTCTTTTGTGGGTGGCTAAATTTTCTATAATATTTTTGGTTTACTCATTTTTTTTCTCAACGCCATTTTTGGTTAACTCCAAGGGCCAATAATGAAATGCATGGATAGATGGATTATGCTACGTGTATACCAAAATCAGCCACCAAAATTAGTCATCAGTATAAAATAAATGTTAAAATACAAATATACATTGAAAATAAATTAAATCATACATATATTTATATATAAATACATTAGTGGCTGATTTTAGTGGCTGATTTTAGTGTCCGAATCACATTTTTGTGGATAAATAGATACAAAGTAATTAGAGTTACCACCCAGTGAACTCAAAATACGTGAGCATATCAAATATTGCAGTTTTGTGTAGTTAAAGGCCAACATTAATTGTCTTTTTAAGGTACCTTAGAAGCCTCTTTAGCTTATGCAGTTGAGACGAAAGAAATCAAAGAATATATATAAGTTGGAAAACACTCCACGCAACATAGTGACTGACCCTCAATGTTAATACATTATAATCATTTTGACTCTTGGCTTTCCACTTTGGCAAAGAAAAATTCTTATTTTTTGTTCTTTTTGGTTTTCCTTTGTTAGTTGACTTGGTTCGCATGTTCTATATAACGGTTTGGAATTGCATACCAAATTATCCACACTCTTCATCTTCACTAAAGTCTCTGCTCCTTTGTTTCATTTGAGTGATGACTAACTCAAAAGCCTGTTTTTCTTTTGTTCTTATTTTTGCATTCTTCGTCTCTTCTCATCATGTCTTAGCTCGTGAATTTCCCAATGGTGAGTCTTCTCTTTGCTGCTTTCATTCAAATGTATACTTTTGTTAAAAGGTATTATTTTAAATAATTTGATTATAAATAGAAGCTATTTACTTTTGAATTGTAACATATTCAGTAAATGGTTAAATAAGTTTTGGAGTCCTATACAACTGTTTTTTTTTAAATGAATTTTCATCTTATATACAAATCATCTTAGAATGAATTAAGTACTTATTCTTTAATCCATAAGTATGAAGCTAATTTGTATGCGGCGGATAATAATAGTAAGGACTAGTTTCTTTCTTTTTTCTTTTTTTTTTTTAATTAAAATCACATAAAATTATACAAGGGCTAAAGCCATAAACCATAAACCATTTAGTTTTGATCTAGTGGTAAGTTTATTGGAATCCTTAATCAACTTATGAGGGTTCAAATGCCATATTGAACATGGAGAACTAGATTAAATATTAAAATTAGAGGTCTAAAAATTTAAAAGCTCAATTGAAATTCAATTGAAAATGAACTAGATGTAATAAAATATTTTTTATATTATTTTTACAAGAACTAACAATTTATTTAACACATTAGCTAAACATATAATAAACACTACAAACAAAATTTTCATACCCGATATCAATAATTTACAAAATGTTGAAAATCTTACATAAACTAAACTAGACACATTATCTTAAAATTGTTTTTTGTTAAAGAATCCAGTCATGAAGTTGATTTTATCATATAATTAAACATACATAAAATTAATAATTTTTGTACTTGATCATTGAAAACATTTTAATTTCACATTTATTCAATATAAAAAATGTTATATGTACATAAAAAATCAACCAATAAATTAGTTATTATATATTTTGTATATTTTTATATATGATGCTTCAAGTATTTTTAATGTATATTTTACATGTATTTTATACGAATAGTTAATTACTGATTAATGTTTAATGTATTTGGAGGAAGTATGATTGGTTTACAATACTCAATTCCAAAAAAAAATTCATCTTTGACTTTCTAATTATTATTTTGAAGTTTTTGATGTTTAATTTAAAATTTTAAAGATTATACATAATTTCTAGCAGATAATGTGGAAGTTGATGACTTAAAAGGTTCAACAAACAACAACATTCTATGGACTATTCCATTAACACCAACTAAAACTGAAGAGGATCATTATTCTAGAAACCCTCATCAGGGTAATGATCCTGTTCTTCCTATGTTATTCTTTAGAAGAAACAAAAATAAGAAACCACCAGAGACTAGTACACATACTCCACCAAAACCACAACCAGAACAACACATTCATAACCCGAATACCCATCCACATCCATATTATCCAAATGATCCACCCACACATCCATATTATCCAAATGATCCACCCACTAATTTTCAACGACCAAATCCATTAACGGGTGTTATACCTCTTTTGGACCCATTAATACGTGGTCAAAATGGAGAAGATCCAGAATCAGAGAAAGTTGATCCAGAATCAAAGAAGATTCCTCCACCAGATGATGGAGAAGAAGACTCGATGGATAATATTGCTCATCATTCGATTGGTTACAATCCCTATAGCAGTAATCAATACCAATCCTCAGGTTTTGAAAAAATTGGTAAGGAAGGCACACTACTTTATGAAAACTTTTTTTTTTCACTTTTAACATTTTAGTTAACTAATCAAACAAGTAGTAGTTACAACTAGTTAATACTGAAACAATTAGGTAAACAATAAGAGATGCAAACAAAAACAACGTGAACAACATATCATATTTCAGATTCATTAACAAAGATTATATCTAATTAATTTAAAATTTAAATTTTAAAATTAAAATTAATATTTTTTTAACTTATTATTTACATTATTCTCCTGTACTTTTTTATATTTAAATCTTACGTAAATTAGTAGTCTCATAAATTTTCTACACATGAGAACCTTCTAACTATATAAATGAAAATATAGAACCAGAGAATCATATATAACAATATAATTATTAATCAGACCAGTGTGATGTAGTGGTAGATTTTACAAAATAATAAAAAAAAAAAAACTATTGGTAACTAAACCTTAAGTAATAATACTGTAAACAAAATTTCCATACCCATATTTGTAATTTATTATATGTTGAAAATACATTATCTTAAAAATGTTTTCTAGTTAATGAATCAAAAGACGAAGTTGATTTTATCATAATTAATCGCATAATGTTTATATCTAATAATTAAGAACATTTTAATTTTCACATCTAATACAATATGATATATATAATTAATAATTCTCCATTGCAAAAAAACAATTCCATCTTAGACTTTCTTGTTTTGCAGGAGAGAAGGGTTGTTCCTTTTTTTTTTTTTTTAAAAATGTTTACTTTAAAATCTTAATTAAGGATTTTACTAATGGTGACAATTTTGCTCTTTATCTTTCAGGAAAGAGATTTTCAGCATATAATATGGAAGAGGTTGATGAGTTAAAAGGTTCAAACAACAACCTTGAATGGACTATTCCATTAAAACCAACTAAAATTGAAAAGGATCATTATACTAATCCTTCAATTGGAAACTATCATAGGGATTCTTATCAGAGTAACACTCCTATTCTTCCTATGTTACTCTTTAGAAAAAGACGACCAGAGAGTGAACCACATCCTGATCCACCTCATGGTCCGAATCATGATCCAAATACTGGTTCACATGGTCCACATCATGATCCACCTCATGGTCCACATCATGATCCACCTCATGGTCCAAATTCTGGTCCATATCATGGTCCAAATTCTGGTCCATATCATGATCCAAATACTGGTCGATATAATCCATATAATGGTCCAGATTATTATGGAGACGGATCAGGGATGGATTATCCGAGTGATCCATCTATTATATGGCAATATTGGAACACGATTAAGAATTGGGGTAGGAAAATTAAGGATTGGTATTATTCAAATCCAAATAATCCACAAGAAGAGAGTCCTCCAGTTGATGAAGATGAGCCGTCATCAGATCGTCCTCATTCTTCAATTGGTTACAATCCTTATAGGAGTTACCAATATTATGTTCCGTCTGCACTACCCCAAACTCAAAGCAACAATTACTACACTCTTCCCTTTAGCTACAATCCAAATCACTACTTACAATGGAATCATCTCTTAAAAGGTGGTTACTCTGCTAATTTTGCTGCCTATCAACCCTCACCGTTTCAACATATTGGTAAGGCACAATACTTCTCTAAACATTAATTCTATATATTTTCTTCCCCTAGCTTAATTACCTATATACATTGTTTACATAAGATAGGTTTAAATTTAATTATTTTGTCGGTTCCTATAGTTTTATCGAATTTTTAATTAGGTATCTATATTTTCTTTTCTTTTCAATTTAGCTCCTTATACCATATTAGATTTTGTAACTAAATCCCTACCGTGACAAAACGTTGAAATTAACAGAATATTCTATTAAATTATATAGAATATTCAGTCAAGTATTAGATATATTCATTTTACTTAACGGAATATTCTGTTAATTTCAAGTTTTTATCATGGTAGGAATTTAATTACAAAATCTAATATGGTATAGGAACTCAATCGAAAAAAAAAAGTATAACAACCTAATTAAAAATTCAATGAAACTCTAAAGAATACAGAATAATTAAATTCATAATGTAAAATAACTTAGAGGATTGCCCAAAATAGTATCTTGGCCGTATGTTTGGCTATTGTGACGGTTACCAAAAAAAAGTTTTAAAACTTTGATTTTTTTTTTTTAATTATTTGACCACTAAAATAATTATGTTAGGTGTATACTAAGATCAGACATTAATATAAAATAATAAAATATATGTCAGAATACAAAATATATATTAAAATAAATTAAATAGTACATATATTTATACACAACTATATAATGACTAATTTTAATAACTGATTTTGATGTATAAATAACATTTTTGCCTCTCAAATAAATAGTTATCTTAACAATCTCATAAGTTTTCTAATATGATAAAATTAAAGTCTTCTAATAACTATGGTACAAATAAAAATGCAGAAGCAGAGAACTACAAAGATGGAAATGTAGTCTGGAATCACAAAATGAAGAGCCCTTCAGAAATTGGCTGGAGCACAAATTATGGAGATAACAAGGAACCAATGAACTAATTTCGACTCTGAGTCACCTATGCCAAATACATAAATAGAATATATTATGGTAGTGCTGTGTCATACTACTTATCCTAAACATACTAAATAATACTTTACGCAACATTGGTCTTTAGCTATCATGTGCCATATGTTGCAAAGCTGGGTTTGTTGTTAGTGTTTTATATGAAATATGTATTGTTAATGATTTTACAAAGGGAGTTTTGTATTTTCGTAGAACTTTTTTCACTTGTTTGTTAATAATATAATTAAAAAATATTTTACTATAATCTTTATATTTTCACAAGTTAGTATGAAGTCATAAAAATTATAGCAAGAAGTGGATGATTATAAAAGTATAAATAATAGAGTATGAAATAATCATGTATGGTTGTATAGTATATCTATTATATATTATTTTATAATTAAAATATATTAGATGTTATTTTTTTATTGTAATTAAAATTATTTTTTTATAAATTAGAATGTTTTTTTTTTTTTCTTTCTCTATTTCTCTTATTTTTTTACCTACTCTATTTTTCTTATATATCATTGTCAATGATTAATTACAAATTGGACAATCAAAATATACAACATTATATTCTTTAATTGTAATTAAAAAATTAAAATTGAAATATTAAAATTAAAATATAGTTATATTGTATTACTAATTTAACAATCAAAATATATCACATGACACTCTCTCATTAAAATTAAAATAAAATATTTTCTTCTAAAATTAATAAATTCTCTTCTTCTATCCTCTTATTTACCTCTCCGTCCTTCCATTATATATATAATTTATAATTTACATTTTATATTACTAATTTGACAAATCAAAATATGTGATAAAATATTCTTTGATTATAATTAAAATAAAATATTTTTTTCTAAAATTAACAAACTATCTCTCTCTTTCTTCCTTATTTCTCTCTCTTTTTTTCTCATTTTTTATTTCTCTCTACATTTTTGTTCTACAAAAAATAAAATTAATAAAATAATATAATTCAAATAAATTCATAAAATTATAAAAATATATTAAATTTATAATTAAACATAATTAAATATAATTAAAAAATAATCCTGTAATATTATTTACATAAAAATATATTGTTGTTGTTGTATGCATATTTTTTTAATTTTAAATTTTTATCACTTATTTTTTTAATATATATTTTCACATCTCTTCTTTCAAATATTTATTACATATAATTTGGAGAATACTAATATTGTGATTAATAATTAATTAATTTAGAATCAAGATTCAATTATTTAAAAAAAATTAATTTTCAGTTAATTTATAACTATCAATATAAATTTTGATACTAAAATCTAATTATATTTTTATATATACATAAAGAAAAAAAATATTATTTGTAAATAACAAGCTTTAAAATTAATTATTTTTATTTGTGCAACAGACTTAACATCTAATTAAATGTAAAAATATACACATTAAATTCTTTTAAGTTTTAGATAATCAATATTAAAGTTAATTATTAGTAAAAAATTAAACTCTTTCACATGAAAATAATAGGGTTAAGTTCGATTTTGGTCCCCAACGTAGAGGCCGAAAATTGGAATCGTCCCCAACTTTTTTTTTTTGCTACAAAATGGTCCCCAAAGTTTTAGTTTGTTTTAAAATCGTCCCTCGGATGAAAATACCCCTCCCTCCCTCCCTCCCTCCCCTCTTCTTTCCCTTCTTTCCCAAAAATATGCAAAAGCACCAGCAGAAGCACCTCCCTCCCCTCTTCTTCCCCTTCTTTCCCAAAATTATGCAGAAGCACCAGCATAAGCACAAGTAGAAACAGAACCAAAAGCAACAACAATTAATCAAACAGAAACAGAAGCAGGACAACAACAACAATAAATCACCAATAAATCAACAATGGAATCAAGTAGAAATAGAAGAAGAATAACAATAACAATGAAACAATATAATCAATCAGAATCAACCAGAAACAACAATAATAAAAAATCAACAAATATAATAGAAGCAGAATGAAAGAAGAAGAAGAAGAATGATGGAAGCAGAAGCAGAGAAGAGCAACGGTGGCGGCGGCGGCAACAGCGAAGACCCTTCCCCCTCTTCTTCTCGAACCCCCTCCGCCCTTCTCCCTTCGCATAACCCCTTCCCTCTTTTTCCTTTACTTTACACATAAAACCCCTCCCATCTTTTTCCTCAACACCCCTCCCTCCCCCTTCTTCCCTTTCCTCCCCTCCCCCCGTTTCTTTTCGCATACCCCCTTTCTTTCTCTCTCCCGATCCAAAAATATTCCAAATTCAAGCCAAATTCAGTAACAACAATATTTCACAAAAAATTCAGTTCACAGAAGAAGAAGCGGCGGGCGGTAAGGGCGAGGAGGAAGAAGAAGAAGAAGAAGAAGAAGAAGCTGGTGGTGGTGCTGTGCAATGCAGCAGGCAGTAGGGCGGCAGCGCGGTGGTGGTGCGGTGCGGTGCGGCAGGCGGCAGGGCAACAGTGCGGCAGGGCGGCGGTCCCCCTTCTCTCCCCCTCCTCCCCCTCCTCCCCCCTTCTTTTCTCACGCCCCCCTTTCTCTCTCTCCTCACCCCCCCGCTTCTGTTATCTCTTTCTTTCTTTTTTTATTTATTTTATATTTATTTTATTTTATAATTTTTTATTGAGGGGTAATTTAGTAATAAAAAATTAAAATTGGTAAAAAGGACGATTTTAAAACAAACTGAAACTTTGGAGACCATTTTGTAGCAAAAAAAAAAGTTGGGGACGATTCTGATTTTTGGCCTCTACGTTGGGGACTAAAATCGAACTTAACCCAAAATAATAATTAAAAAATTTACTATTTAATTTTTTATCTATGAAGACTAATGCGAGCCAAATGTCCATTCAAAAATTTCTCAAAAAGAATCTCGTTGTAAATATAGTTTTAAACCAACAAATGACCAGTATCAGAATTTAGTTTGTTGTCACAAATTCAAATCAACAAAACCGGGAGTTTTAAAATCCGGGTCGTCTCACAAAAAAATTGCAGTGAGGTGTGCGTATCATTGGCTATGAGAAAAAGGAGTTTTAAAAATAATTGACAAGAAATTTGGTACGAATTTTGCAATCCACAACTTTCCGGCAAGTGCATCAGGTCGTACCAAGTAATAAACTCAGGTGAGTGAGTATCGATTCCACGAGAATTAATGGATTAAGCAAACAATAGTCAATTGATTATTCTAGTCAGACAATCAAAATTTAGGGTTTCAATAGTATAAAAACAGAGAATTAAATAAAAGCAAATTAAAATTGGTTAAGAAAATGATATGATAAAGATAGTTAAGGTGTCAGAGATATTTAAATTTTTGGATTAATATTTAATATTAACTACTTTGATCATGTAAAGATTATGTTTATGGCAAACCTCAAGTGATTAAATTTCTATTCCTAGGCAATCCAATCTCCTCTAATATAACTGACCGTCAATTTCTTGATCACTCAATTATATATTTATATTAGAGGGTTAAGTTCAAATTCCGATTTATAAGCCACACAACCCTAAGAATCCCAGAGAAAAATGTAGTTATATGTCACGTACCACATTAAGTCCAAATAATTAGGAATTGTGAGAAATTGGTTTCAAATTGTAATCTAATAATATAATTTTTCCAAGACTCAAATAGAATTTAAGTAGAATTAAAGTTATTTTTCAATATTCACTAATCCGTAGGATGAAGAACGAAACCAATTCTTAAACAATAATCAAAGCATTAATCAAGAGTAGAAGAACAATGGAGGATTAGTTGCGCATAGTGCAGAAAATTTCAAATCCTACTCTAATATAAAACCTAAAATTAATGAGGAGTATAAGATGGAAGAGATGGAGAGTAAGTGCCTCTTTGGGGAGGAAGGAAATCCCCTTTTTATAGTAAAACCTCTAAGACTAAACTTAGAATTAAAATTCAAACTAAATCAAAACAAAATCAAATCAAATCAAACCTTTTCTTAATGATTCTTTGACTAATTAATGATCTTTCTTGTAATTTAAGTTTGGTGTCTTCAAATCTTCTTTAATTACGAAGATTTCTCGGATCCGGGTCTATTGTAGGCGTTTGGCGCCACTTTGGTGGCATTTGACGTCTCTTTTTACGCAATTATGTACTTCCTTGCTGCTTGTCGAGTGGCCTTTAGTGCCAGGAGTCCCGAGAAGAATTACTGCTGGACGTGGTTTGGCGCTATACGCCAATGTCGCGGCGTTTAGCGCCGTAAGCGCCGTGATGCTAGAGAAAAATATAGATTATTATATATTGTTGGAAAGCTCTAGAAGTTGGCTTTCTAATGCCACTGAAACTGCGTCAAGTGGAACTCTATAGCTCAAGTTATGCTTGTTGGAGTGTGAAGAGGTCAGGGTTAATAGCATCCATGAATTCTCTTTGCACTTGTCTTTAATTCTTGGTTCCTCGCTCCTTGTTCTTTTGCTTTTCTTTTCCTAATATTTTTCTACAAGAATCATGAAACCAAGAAAATCAAATTACTAATAGAAAAGTTTAAAAAATTATATAATTATTAAGCAAAAGTCACACTTTTCTATAAAAAAATGCTAATGAAAAGTACTTAAGATGCTCATGCATCAAAATTAAATGACAAGAAAATAAAGAGCAAACAAGTAGTTTAAATGCTAAAAGACATCTTGAAAATGATTGAGAGTCAAGATTTTCTATCTAAGTTATTGACCACAAACATGGTAATTAAGAAGAGTTAATCCCACTTCGTCATTTCCAAACATTGGAAGAAAGTCAAATAGGCATAATTGATCTTAATCTACAAACCCTAGCCAACTCACTAATTATTAGACTTAGTGAAAGACTAGCGTAAGTGAAAACAAAATCAACTAAGAATTCTAAATTACCAATCAATATTGGATATCAATGACTCAAGGTCACCTAAGTCTTCAATTCCAAGTTTAGAATGCAAAATTCTACTCTAAAACTAAAAAATGTATTTTAGCAAACACTTGAAAGGCATAAAAGTATAAATGGTAAATTATAAGAATTAATAAAAATCTATAACTACCAAATTTAAGAAAATAATAATAGCAACTCAAAGAAGTAATAATAAACATGAAAACATGAAATTGTATTAAAGAAAAATTAGAATTCAAACAAGTATTCATAAACTAAAATTGACAAAAATAAAGAAACAAATAAATAAAAATAAACAAATTAAGATACTATAATAAGAAATTGTAAAGAAAACTACACTAAAACAAGAATTAAAACCTAAATATAAAAAGAGACTAAACTAAAATTTCTAAAATCCTAGAGAAAAGTTTCTTTTTCTATGAATTAACTTAAAACATGGATCTACACTACTATGACTACTTCGTTGATCTCCCTTGAGTCATGTCTCTAGCTATATGCATCGGAAATGAGTTGGATTAAGCCAAAATTGGGTCTGAAATCACGATCCAAGTGTTTACTTAAGTAAATCATGTGCTGCTATTCGTGCGTACGCATCTGTCATGCGTACACACAAATCCAAGGAGATGTGTACGCATCTGTCATGGTATGTACAATTAGACAGATTTCTAAAACTTTATTTCTTCATAATTCTTCTACTTTTGCATGCATTTTTTCCATTTCTTCGAACTATTCTTGTCTTCTAAACCTTAAATCACTTAAACAAACATATCAATACATCGAATGGGATAAATGTAAATTAAATTTAACAATTTTAAAGCATACAGAACATATTTTTTACAATTAAGTACAATTAGGAGAAATTCACAAAATTATACATTTTCTATAAATAAATGTATGATAAATTAATAAATTTTACTCTTTTCAACCCAAAATTTATTATACAATATGGATTTATCAGAGACTGGTCTTTTTAGTCGATAGAGACTTTGATCCCTTACGACTTTTTTGTAAAAGTAGTTTGATTTTATTAAAATATTTTTTGTCATAATATATAATATCATGACAAAATCGACATAATTTTAAAAGATTTATATTTTCATAATGTTATTACGGATAAAAAATACTAGTATGATACTAAACGTTCAATTGTTCCATATATATATATATTTTTTTTCATTTAATTCACATAATTTAAAATTTTAAATTATAACATTTTTAATTTAAATAGGTATCATTTAAATTAATAATTTAATTTATTTGATAAAAATAATTGTAATCATATTATTGTACTCATACGATTAATTATGTTTATTCAATTCAAAAGAAATTAACTATTTAAAATTAATAATTTTAAATTAAAAGATCGATATACTAATATTATTTTTAAATTAAAAAATTATATATAAAAACACTCTTTCAATAGATTAGGCGCTTAATTCTCGACTAACTAAATCAACGATTTGAATCGTTTAACAATATAATAAATTAATTACATGCTTTTACATAGAGACAATGGACAACTTTAAAAATATTGTATTAAAATGCACAGGTTATGTAAAGGTGGATCTTAGACTCATTTTAAAATTTAGTAAAATTTTTAAAATATATAACATTAAACTCAAGATGGAAGCTAAAGTAAATAAGATATAAATATCATAATATTTATTGTATTATTGAAATATTTAACTTGTTAAATATCAAATTAATTTGAGAGAGTAAATTAAGTTAATTTGTTTGAAATTAAATAAATATAATTAATCACATGAGTATAATAATATGGTTTCGTTTATTTTTATTATATTAAATTAAATTAAATTATTAATTTAAATTATATCTATTTAAATTAAAAATTTTATAATTTAAAGTTTTAAATTATGTAAATTAATTAAAAAAATAAAAATATATCAATACGATTTAAATTGTATGAAAATAAGAACAAATTTGTTATACGAGTGGACGAACTTGCTTCAATTTTTTTTAAAAAAAATATATTTTAAAAATTAAAGATAAAATTATTTATTTTAAAAAATAACTATTTTTTTTAGTTTATTTTAGAAAATTTTCCGCATACAAAAAACTACGCGAAATGAATACACGTTTTTATTAAGTATTGATCCTACAATTTTCAGCAAATACTTTGTGTGAATATTTGTTTCATTATATCCATAGGTATGTGCATATGGATTAGAAGAAGGACCTTTTAATTTTTAAATATATGTAAGTATTATAATAATATTTTCATAAATTATGCATACAAGTTTTATAATGATATTTTTACAGGGTGCTTGATTCCAAAAAAATAATCTCAAAATAATTCAAATTTTTGAATGAGGACTATGATTTGTTTGAATCTGAATTATAATTGTTTACAATATTTTGTCAGTATTAGTTTGGGTTAGCCACTTAACTCATCTTAATCGTTACACTGTAATTTGATGATCGACCCGCATTCATGATTTGCTGAAACTGGTGATGAAGTAAACTTAATTTATAACATGAACTCAATATACTATTTTATATTCATTAATTACTGGTAGCTTCCCCCATTAAGTTTGAGCTATTTTATACAAAAACTGGTTGATCAAAGAGAGATGATATTTTTATTTTTTATTTTTTTTTGGTTTAACTTCAAGGTTCAGTGCTAGTTTGCTGAGGTCAACGCTGTTTTTGGAGCTTAAGCGGCATCATGGAGATCATCTAGTACTAAGAGAGACTCATGAGAATGAGGTTCTTTTGGAGCTGCATGGAGCGAGTGACTTCATGGTGCTTCATGGGACAGTTCCTCATTTGTGCAATTCTGGTGCTTGACGTGATGCTGAAGGTTTATTATTATTATTATTATTATTATTATTATTATTATTATTATTATTATTATTATTATTATTATTATTATTATTTATTTATTTAACCATTTTTTATTTAATAGTCAATATAAGATTAATTTTATAAGTGAAACAAAGAACCAATCTCGACAGGTGGAAGCAAAACTTCGGGTATGCGGCTACGAAAACTGGCATATTGTTAACCTGGCAGGAGTGGCAGGAGGACTTGTGCTGGCTTGGAAGGACAGCATCAGTGTTCAAATTATTAGTAGTGGAGAATTTTTTGTGGCAGCCGAAATTAAGGAAGTCGGAAGCAGTGAGGTATGGGCGTTCATTGGTGTCCATTTGAGTTGTTCAGAACAAATTCGATCCTTACAGTTTGAGGAGCTTATAACAATGAGCCAACACATGGAAGGAAAAGTGGTAATAGCAGGCGATTTTAATGCTATAACAAGCCAAACAGAAAAGGAGGGTGGAGGCCAAAAATCAGCAAGCACCATTGCAACATTCACTAATTTTATTGACAGTAACGAATTGGTGGATATTGGAATGGTGGGGCACCCTTTCACGTGGACAAATCGAAGACAAGGAGAGGATTTGGTGAAGGAGAGGCTTGACCGCTATTTAGTTGGGATGGAATGGAAGTTGAAGTTTCCGAATGCAGTGGTGCACAGGCTCACAGAGTCAGGCTCGGATCATGCTTCAATTTTGATGGAAACCGAACCTCAATCCTGGCATAGTAAAAGGCGGTTTAAATACCAGGAACGTTGGTGTGGAGAAGAGGATGTCAAGAGAATTGTCAGTGAAGTGTGGAGAATGGAAGTTGTAGGCTCGGCTATGTTCTCCTTGGCCCAAAAGTTGAAAGTTTGTAGACATAGACTAGTTCAATGGCAGAAAACTCACAAAGCAAACTCTCAGAAAGAAATTGAGGACCTTCAAGCTAAACTAGAGGAGTTGCGGGTGGCTGGAATCAATGGGGGAGAGGAGGTTACCAGTTTGGAAGAGAAGTTGGAGCTGGCATATTTGAAAGAAGAGAGCTATTGGCGAGAAAAATCTAGAATCAAGTGGCTAAAAGAAGGAGATCAGAACACTAGATTCTTTTACCAGAAATTTCAATCAAGGATGCGAAGGAACAGAATTTGGAGATTAGTGGGGAGGGACAATGAGATTGCATCGAAACCGGAGGATATTGCAAAGGTAGCTGAGGACTACTTTTGCGATATTTTTACTTCTTCTTGTTCGGCTGATCCGAATCCATACTTAGAGGATTTGGAGTCTAAGGTTACAGCTTCCATGAACCGTAGGCTCCAAAGGCCAGTAACTATGGACGAGGTCAAAAGAGCTACATTTAGTGTTCATGCTCAGAGTGCTCCTGGTGATGATGTGTTTACAGCTAAGTTTTTTCACTTTTTCTGGGATATAGTTGGAGGTGACGTTTTTAAGGCAGTGAGAAGTTTCTTTCACAGTGGCAGAATTTTAAAAAGCTTCAATCATACTCAAATTTGTTTGATTCTAAAGGTGCCAGATGTCAGTGACATGACTCAGGTACGACCGATCAGTTTGTCTTCAGTTATGTATAAAATTATTTCTAAAGTTATGGTGCACCGATTACAAGGTATTATTCATAAAATTATAAGTCGAAATCAGAGTGCGCTTCTCAAAGGAAGACTCATTTCAGATAATATTCTAATTGCCCACGAATGTATGCACTATTTGAAAAATAAGAGAAGTGGGGCAGAGCATGAGATGGCTATTAAACTAGACATGAGCAAGGCTTATGATAGGGTTGAATGGCATTTTTTATGGTATATTATGGATAAGCTGGGGTTTGATGCTAAATGGATTAACTGGACTAAGGAATTGGTAACGACTGTTTCTTACTCTGTTGTTGTGGAAGGTCAACCATTTGGCTATTTTAGGCCAAATAGGGGCATCCGACAGGGTGACCCCCTATCTCCATATCTCTTTCTTTTTTGTGCAGAAGGACTTTCCTTCTTGCTACACAAGGCAGAGCAAAACAGATTAATTCAAGGAGTTCAAGTTAATCGGAGATGCCAAACAATTAATCACCTTTTGTTTGCTGATGATTCAATCCTTTTTTGCAAGAGCGCACCTAATACAAGCCAAAGCATTCTAGAATTGCTAGAGACCTATGAGGGTTTTAGTGGGCAAAAAGTCAATTTGAATAAGTCGGCTATCTTTTTCAGTCACAACACTCCTCAGAACACAAGACTAGCAGTTGCTCAGACACTAAATATTGAACATATCGGAGCACAAGACAAATACTTGGGACTGCCCTCTATAGTTCAAAAATCAAAGAAAGCAACCTTTGGAGCTATCAAGGATAAAGTTCAGAAGAGGATTATGGGTTGAAAAAGAAGTATATTGTCATCAGGTGGCAGGCACACGCTATTGAGAGCGGTGGGGGAGGCGATTCCTATTTATACACTCTCTTGTTTCAAGCTCCCGGACACGCTGTTGACTGAGATTCATAGCATGCTCTCGCAATTTTGGTGGGGTCAAAAAGGCGCAGAACGAAGAATGGTTTGGATTAAATGGGACACAATGACGAGACCAAAGAAAGATGGAGGGCTGGGGATCAAGGATCTAAGGGTGCAAAATTTGGCTTTATTGGGCAAGCAATGTTAGCGTCTAATGAAATACCATAATTCTACTATATCAAGAATGCTCAAAGCTAAATATTTCAGATATACAGATTTCCTACATGCAGAGATAGGAAGCGTACCGTCGTGGGGTTGGAGAAGTGTTCTTGAAGGGCGCAAGGTGATCGAGAAAGGCTTGTTATGGAAAATAGGCTCTGGCACTAATGTTCGCATCTTCCATGACCCCTGGCTCCCACCACCAGTGCCCCTTAATGTCCCTCAAAATGCACTCACAATCCCGCCAAATATGCAAGTGTATTACGTTAGTGCGTTACTAAATCCTGATAGAAGTTGGAATAAAAATTTGATTGAGTCGATTTTTTCAGTTGATATATGCAATAAAAATTTTTCAATCAAACCAACAGAGGAGGAGGATGAAGTTAATTGGTGCTGGACAAAATCTGGTATATATGAAGTTGGGTCAGGATACAAAATTGCTTATGGATTCTTTCATTCTCCTACTTCATTGAGGTCCCAGAACATACACAACAGAGTCTGGAATAGCATTTGGGAGTTGAAATTACCACATAAAATTAAGATTTTTCTATGGAAAAGTTTTCATGAAAAGCTTCCGGTGTTGCAACAAGTTCACAGCCGGTTCGCATCCACTCCTGCCACTTGTCCAAGATGCATGTTGAAGGCTGAATCAATTTCTCATGCTTTGTTCCAATGCCCCCTGTCTTCAATAATATGGAGCCTAAGCTTAATAACCCCTGACCTATGGATGAGAGAAGAAGAAACTTTTTTCAATTGGTGGCAACGAGTCTTATCCTAGGCAGTGGTTCAATTCGACGGTAGACAAAAGACCCTCCTCATAGCGGCGTTGTGTTGGAGCACTTGGAAAGCGAGGAATCGGTGTGTTTTTGAGAAGGTAATAAGCCCAGCACCAGAGATAGTGAAAGAAGCTAGCAATTTAGTGCGTGAACTCGTGAACCATACTTGATAGATGCTACTTTTTCTTTACTCTTACTTTACTCTTCTTTAAGCTCTTAGTCTTTCAGTCACAGCTGATGATAAATGGAAATACCCAATTCTTTTGTACTTCCTTATGGAAACACTTTTATTTTATATTAATAAAATAATATTTATCTTTGGAAAAAAAAGATTAATATTTTTATTAGTCATTTTTAATTTAATATTAAAATTAGTTTAATCTATTTAATTTAAAATTAATTTAACAGAATAATTTTATATATTTATAATCAAATCTAATAAAATATTAGGCTGAATTCTATTGACTATCAAATATTTAGATTAAATGAATATGTCATTTGTTAAATATTAAAAGATTTTTTTGTCACTTTTAATAAATATAATATTTATTAGTTATTTTTATCACAATTTTTAAATAATTTAATGATTATTTTGTCTACATCTGAATCTTTTAGATATCAAATTGGTAGTTATTTCTATTTTGAATAAATAATCAAATATATATAATATATATACACAGCACAACAGTGATATTCACTAAGTATATAAATATATTTTTTTAAATTTTAAATTTATTTATTAGTCACAATTATAAAATAACAAATCTATAATTATTTCATTCTTTCTTTTTAATGGTTGTGGTAACAAATTTATTTAAATTTTGAATTATTATTTGTTTTTTTATCATTGAAGTTAATAAGTGAAGTTCACTTATAGTGGGGTCAAATTTAATTATATAGTGGGGGCAAATAAATTTTATTACTATATATTAGTTAACAAATTTTTAAATTCCAATGGGGACTTGCCCCCACTCCCTTCAACATGGATCCGTCCCTGATTACGACATTGTGTCTTTTTTCTGTAGGGTATTTTATGTCCATTCCAATTAGACATGTATTTGAAATGAGCATGGTTAACAAAAAAGACTCAACTATGAAACTGTATTAAAGGGTCTCTGACATCATCATCACATCCTAATCATAGAGACCAAGGCTTCTACAAATTAATCTACAAGTGCTTTTATTCTTGCAGACAAAAAAATTGTTTAATTCCATTTGCTTTGTTGTTTATTCTTTTAGCATTGTTTGGCTAATTGGTTCATATTTGTGACTGTGACCGAATTTGAGCTGAAAATTTTTCTACTCCAATTTATTTAACAATAAGGATGTTGCACCTAAATATTGCTTCTATGATAGGTGATGCCCTGAATTCTTTGAAGAACAGATTGACAGATCCTGCTGGTGTTCTTCAAAGCTGGGATTCCACTCTTGTCAATCCATGTACATGGTTTCATGTTACTTGCAGCAATGATAATAGTGTGATCCGTGTGTAAGTTATACATACATCACTTTTACTTTTACTTTTACTTTTATAGCCGTTTGTGTATGCTTTGATTTACCTTGAATTATGACTCCACTAGGCAGCTTCAAAGTCCTAGATGCTTCACATAAAGAACAATAAATCACATATCACAATACATTAACAATTTTTGTCATTTCACACAAACAAGAAATTAAGAATCAATATGAAGAGAGACAGAAACCTTATAACTTCAGGTTTCTTCATTTCTGGCATAATTAGCGCAGCAAAAGCAAGAGAAGCTTTCTAAATCAAATGGTTAATACCCAGAAAATGCAGAACTAGCCTTCTGAAAAATCTTCTCTCTATTATTGCTCTGAGACTATTATTTTCTAAGCCTTTAGGTACAGCACATTTGAGATTTGCATTCTCCATGCACCTGGAATTTTTTTTATAAGGTTTGAAACAACTAAACATTATCTGTATCCAAAGGACAAAGCTTATCATGTTTGTTTTTTTTTTTTCTTTTTTCTTTTATTTTATTATTTCTTATCTATATACCTAGATTTTGGCCTCTACTATGGAGGGATAGATAAGGTGCACTCAGGTGAGTTTCTGTATACTACTACACCACCAACAACTTTTGAGGATAACAATATTGTGATGATGATGCTTTTTCTAACCATTCATTCCTTTGGAGTTGGAATTTTTGATTCACCTTGCGGGCCCTAAATCCCACATACACTATGCCAAGTTTCATAATTATCAGTACAAGTATCCTTGTTTTTGTTTACATCATATATATATACTATAATATATAGTAATTAATTATACAATTCGACCATACCACATGTCACTGGTATTATTGTGGAACGTGGCCAAGTTTTTTTAGTGCTATTTTTTTTAGTCTAATTAATAGCACTTTGATCCGGCCTTCTCCCTTAAAGAATACCAACAATATCAGATAAGATACCTACTTATGATTTCTATTCTTGTGATATGTATTTGTACTAGTACTATATTATGATGATTCGTACTTATGATAAAGTACTATATTGTAAACTATATACGTATACTTTTTTGTTTATATTAAGTTAAATCTATAATAAATGCATAGATATTTGTATGGTTTGGTGTAGAGCTTAGTTACTATCCAACAAGATTGTGTGTGTGTCTCTTTGTATATATATGAAAAATGTTAGGAGTCATTTATTTTTAGTACTTATGCATGCAAATTTTTCCAAAACATATGGCAATTGGCAGTAGGCTCTCCATTAATGCTCATCATTTTTCTTGAGGAAAATCTAGAATTGAGTTTATATTAAGAATATAACATTTTGTATATATAAAACCTTCTAATTTTTACCATTTTTCTTTCAGATTAGAGAGATCCGCCAGAAATATGATATGGTGACCTACCTGTTGGAGTATATTTACTATCCTGACCAAAGTATGTCTTTTCGGAGTTAAAACTCAACTTATTGCACGTTCATATGCTGTGGAGCATAAGTTCTTTTTATTTTTATATTCTTAAGTTGCACTTCATTTCTTTTGTGAGGTTTTGTCTAAAATGTTTCCACGCTTGGCTAAATGCCTCTTTAAAACTTGTGATAAATGTTGTGTAGGAGGAATTGCATAATAATCTAGTCAGACTAGATATGCTATTTCAAAAGGCAGTGGAGTCTGGAATTGAGATACAGGTCTGTTGTCCTTGTTTTTACTGGATCCCTTCAGTTTCAGTTTTAAGAGAATTTCTGTGATTCACTCCTATTGGAGAAGAAAAGAAGTTTTATGATCATTTATTTCTGTTAATGGTTTATTGTTATACTTAAATTTTAACAAGAGCTAATTGAATGGTGAAAAATCAGTTGCACTTTTAACAAGATCTATCTAAGAGAGATGGTTTCCACAACCTTATTATGATGCTGATTATTTATCCCAAATGTTCCATTTGATTCTATTTCATTATTCTTATCTCATTGTCAATCATATCAGTAGTTCAAGTGTGAAACTAGCTTATAGTTTTCAACTAAAAAGATTAAATTTTTGTAAAGCAGGGTGAAGTTTAACAGATCGAAGTCTCTCAACATCCTTCCCAAAATTAGACAAAAGATCAGAATGTATCCTGTGTTGCTGCAGGTAACGCTTCATAAAGTCCCATAGTTTCGGTTAATCATCCTATAGTACTGCTCTAAATTGCCCCTTGCAACCTCCACTACTCTTTCTTGAACCATCTGTTCCCTCAAAAACCTCTCACAATGCTCATTTCTTGAACCATCTGTCTCAATTATTGCATATCATGATGAATTGGTGTTACTCTTCTAATGTTGTGAGAAACTTATTTTGTACCTGATGAAAGGCTAATATTACCCAATCTCTTGTTTTAGATAGAGTCAAGGGAAGAGAACTAAACTGGGAGAAGAGATATGACACTATCATTGGGACAGCTGAAGGATTGGTTTACCTGCATGAGAATTCAAAAACTAGGATAATTCAAAGAGATATAAAAGCCAGCAACATCTTATTGGATGCTAAACTTTGCGCCAAAATTATATGTGGTAATAAATCTTGTTTCTTTTTATTTTCTTATGATTATGGAATGTCATAAAATACTAAAGAATTTTTCATTGAGGTGCAGAAGTGTGGCAGCATTCCAGTTAAGTCATGGAGAGCAATTATTGCATGTTTAAGTCATGAAACAGTATTTATGCACAGATACAAACTGTTTTCTTTTATGTAAAAATGAGATTTGAATGAGTTCTTGTAGGAAAGTATTTCCCAAGACAAGAAGAGAAGTCATGCTGGCTTTGTATTTAAAAGACTCCTCAACACTCTTGTCTGTTTCATTTGTTGTTTTCTCTTTTATATTTAGGTTAATTCTGATAGTGGTTAGCTATAAGAGCAGATTGCTTTATACACCTTTAGTGTATGCTACAGTACAAATTTTACAGGCTAATTCTGTTCGCAAGTGTCCTGAATGTAAACAGCCACTACCCGAAAGCTATTCGCCTCCGGCAGATGAACCTTGGACGACTGGGATCTTTGGATGCACTGAAGATAGGGAAAGTTGTAAGTAATGCATTAATGGTCAATGTTAATAGTCTGTTTATATTTTTTTTTATGCTGTAATTGCCTTCAGTTTGATATAATCTAAACTAAGTCTATATAGGCTAGAGTGGATCCATGACCATGAATTCATTGAGTACTGACTATTTGGCAGAAACTGAGTTGCATAGACATTTGACAGCATAACATTTTCATATTGTACTGATCATGGTTAGTCCTTATGCATTCAATTGACATAATTTTCATTAGGATGTTGAGTAATGAGTTTTTTGTGCCATAACAAAGTGAATAACTTTCACTATTGACATTTTTTCATGTATTTTTCACTGTTGTGTACTTTTACTGACATGCAGTACTTTGAAATAATATTTTCAGGCAAGAAGTGTAGCCCTTTTCCAATTGCATTAAGAGATATAAAGCAACACGACATTACTCAAAGCATCCGCGGACTACTGGTTGATTGGCTTGTAGAGATTTGCATAATGTAATTTTTTTCATATAATACAATGTTATGAATTATAGTTGATAAATTTAGTACGGTTGAACAATACACTGAGGATTATAGTTGATGTATCAATACATTTTGTTTATATTTTGAATTATATTGACTTGCTTGTTTATAGTACTTTTCTTTTAGTTTGATAATATGATGAATTTGTTTATTTTTTGAAATATTATAAATATTCAAATACAAATTAGATAAAAATTTATATTTATTAAATTTATATTTATTTTGTATGAAAACAGGTTTATTTTGTAGTTAAAAAATAAAAAAAAATTATTTTATCTTACAGACAGATTTACAGATGAATTTTTTGTCTGTATTTAGAGTTTGGAGTGGTTTTTCAAGGCTCTAATTACTGACAGAAAATTCATCGGAAAGTTCGACGCTAAAGGGAAATGGATGGAGAATTTACAGAGGAAAAATCCATCAGTAACTGATAAAAATCCGTCGGTAATTTTTCGACGGAAAAAAATCCGTCGGTAAATAATTTTCGACGAGGCTTTTACAGAGAGACAAAATCCATCGGTAATTTTATCTGTAACTAAAAATTCGTCTGTAATATAAACCAAATCTATCTGTAAATCTGTCTGTATTAAGCAATTTTCTAGTTGTGAATCTCAAAAGATTATTATTTTGTTTAGGTTGTTTAATATAACTATTGATAAAGTTTGTAAAGCAAGATGAAACTAATGATTAAATAAAATAGTTATTCTCTTTTTTTTTTAAACTCATTTTACCTCACTCATTAAAAATGACTCAAATCAAATAAAGTATTGAACATTTGAATATAACATGTATTTATTGAAAATTAAAAAATATTTTATATTTATTTATTTTATTTTATTTTTGATATACTTTATATTTATTTTTCACTTGACTTTTTTTTTTTATTCTTTTTCGACTTAGCTTTAATTTTGTTCGGCATTCAGTTTGGCTTTTCTAAAAAATTGTGGAAGTAACTTTTATTTCTTATAATTTTTACTATTATCTAATAACTCATATATTATGGACTTCAAAAACCATAAGCCTTTTATACTAGTATAGTATAAGTACAAAAACAATGCCAAAAAAAATATTTTATATTTAAGCATGACAAACTTGCATTATTGCAACATAAACTCAGGATCAAGGTAATTATGTTGCATAAAGACCTGTAATTTAATTTATCGGTCAAAAAACAACTCACTTCATGTCAAATCACTAATTCATATTCCACGCGTCAATATTATAAGAGGAACAACAAGCTAAAAAGTACGAGAAGTATCATTCACCTCATTTAGTCAGGTGCAGGCTAAAACTCACCTATTTTAATAGAATCTTCGATACATCTGAACCAAATATAATGATTCACATTAGAATATCGTTTCTCCATGTTACAATTATACCCAAAATATAATTGATAGATAGATAATATACATAATATTTCATATATAAATTATTATTTATTGATACAAAATTATAAATTATATTAATATTATTTGAGTCATTTTTTTAAATTTCGGTAAAGCAAATTTAAATTTTACAAATAGATTTAATTTTAATTAGTCAAACCCTAAACTAAACTTGAGTTTAGTCTGATTTGACTCAATTCGAATCTCTTCCTGTAACACCCTACTACACAGAGTTTTACGCTTAAGTCGTAGAACAAAGGTAGTATAGTGTTACGGACCTCTAATCAGAAAATATTTATATATAATAATGAAAAGAGATAATATACTAGGAGCCTTGAAAAACGGGTAAAAAAAATCGCAAAATAAAAAATGCAACGCTCAAGGAATATAATTACTTGCGTGCTAAGAAACCTAAAGGTTCAAGATATAAATGAACGAAAGAATGAAAAGAGATTCAAGAATACAGTAAAACTAGCTCCTGACTCAACCTGCGAAGCCAAGGCTGGCCGGAGAATATTTATATATATATATATATACACACACATAAGTATCCCAGATACCCAAAATACAGAAACCAGTTCCTAACTCTCTGGTAACCTCTATGAGGAACAAAATAGTCTAATTACTTGAAGAGAAACTAAGTGCTCAGGTACATATATATATACAAACAGAAACCCAAAATGTCCCGGGGGCTACTCCGCTTCAGGAATCCAGACGCCTAGCGAGGAGCCTCTCGACCTGCATCTGAAAACAGTAACACAGTATGGGGGTGAGAACTGGAGGTTCTTAACATGGTAAAGGTGCCACGCGTATAATAAATAAGGTCCTGGGAATGCCAGAGGCAATCCTAGAACTCCATCATACAATTATAGAACTTAATTTCTAAGCAGAAGCCATAAAAAGGGGTAGGTGATCTAAGCATTCCTAAACTTACTCACTTTTAAACCTAGCATAAACACCAAACCATTCCACCCTTCCTCCGCTCCTCCATCTTCCATGATTCAGTAGAGACAAACAACCAAACAAGTTCACGCACAAGTAGAAAACAGATAGTGCAAATAAAAAGTATAACAATTAGCAAGATATATGTTCAATTAGGCAATCCCAAGTAATGCACAGCAGACAAACAAACAAGATGCATATGATGCATGCCTGTCCTATGGCTGATAAGGCTCATCTATTGGTTATCCAGCCAACCCGACAAGTCCGAAAACCTTAGACTGTCCCCCGTTGCGCATCCCCATGAGTCTATGCATAGATTTCACATAAATTCATCATTTAATCATTCATTCATATATCACTCAATGGGGTTATCCATACCCGGGAATTTATACGTGCCCGGTCACCCTTACGACGTAGGGTCAACAGAGTATCGAGATTCTACTTGGAACACGAGGTGGCAAGCCACGGTTCTGTTACCCAGAAAAGTTCGTATCTCAGATAGCATCATTCATAAGCCAATTCATGTTCATAATCATTATTTAATCATTCATCAAGCCATGGCATCATAACTTCTTTTAATATCCATCTCTTGTTCCTATAAATCCTCATGTTTTCCCTTTTCTTCATTTCCAAGTTACCCTATTTCCCTAGCTTCACCTAGTTACTGGACTTAGCACTCTACTTTATGTTTAAAAGGATGAAAATGGGGGTTTAGAAGTGAAAATCTGGTTTAAAACATAAAAATTCAGTTTTGCAGCAAGCAGGAGCCACGCGTGCGCGTGGTAGTGTGAAAAGGTAGCACGCGTGCGCACTCCCTTACCATACGTACGCGTAGTTGAGAACAGCATGTCACGCGTATGCGTGGGTCATGCGTACGCATGGTCATGCATGTTGGCTCATCGTGCGTACGCATGGGCCACGCGTACACGTGAATGTACGCTTTTCCAAAAAAATAACAAATTGTCCAGAAAGCTGCAAAACCAGAAATTAACTACCTGCATTCATATTTTTTACACCAAACTTTCGTCGTCCATAAATTTCTCTACAAAATTCTATTTTTCACAAAATTTATATCGTTCAAAAGCTTGTAAAACCATCTTTTATTTGAAACAAACTGCATTTTCATCCAAAATTTGAGGAACAAGTTATGGACTACCAAAGTTCATCAAAAACCACTTTTTTACCAAATTATACCAAACCCCCATTTTACCAAATTCACATTCCTTTACTCATAAAACCTGCACATTTGCAACATAACCAGTCCCTTTTCATTAACACCGACTACTAACTCATTAATGCTCCTACCATCCCATAAAATTCATACAATAACTCCAAAATCCACCATTCTAATTACAAGCTAAAACTTTAAAATTCATTAACTTACTTCCTCAATTCATCAATAACAACCTATAAATCATCATTAACCAATCAACAAGCCATAACCACAAAATTTCATTAACATATACCAACAACATCATCAACTCACCATTATAAATTCCAATAACACATATTTATTAACATCAATAACTCATTCTCATTAATTTTAACATCTCATGTCCATTAATTCCAACACAAGTTCACTCATCAATTTATCCATCAACATCACAAAGCTAATCATTTAATGCATATAACCATTTCAACTTATCCTATATATAGTTTCCTAGCTAAGTTTTCACAGAGCCTTATATTTTAAATGCGCGAAACATAAACCATACCTTGGCCGATCACCGTGTTTGGTCCAAGGCAGCCACACTAGCTATACATATAGCCCCTGCAAGCTTGAGAATTCAACCACAATCTTAGCTCCAATCACCACCAAGCTTCCAAATGCCTACAATTCAATTCCAATGCACATATATATACTTAATTCACACCTAATACACATATATATATATATATATATCCCAAATTCAGTTTTTACATAGTAAAATCAAAATTGACTAGGGTTAAGGTGCTCCTTACTGTACCCATACGCGCAGCAACTCAAACCCAATGAGTTTCGCAAGCTTAATCGGACCTAGAACACCGAATTTGGCAAAATCTCATTACAAGCCTCAATTTCTAGAATAAAAAAGGGGGTAGAGATTCTGAGATAGAATTAGGGCTTACCGGTGAAATTGATCCGACAGAAATGTAGATGTCGATGCGTTGGACGCGTGACCGCGAACGGTGCGGCGATCGGAGCTCGAACGGAGAAGTTACGGTGTTTGGAAATTGAAACAAGGGTTTCGTACCCTTCTCTTCTTCTCCCTGCATCTAGCGCTGCTTCTGTTGTGTTCTTAGAGAAGAAAATGAGCTTTAGCTCATTTATATGCTGGGCCGGTTGGGCCCACGGGCCCAGTTTAACCAGTTCGACCCATCTGATCCAATTTTGGGCCAAAATTCTCAAAATTGGTATCAAAATTCTCGTTTTGAAGAGCTCTATCCTATTTTGATATTAGTTTTGCATTTTTAATTTTTCTAATTAAAATTTAATTTATTAACTAATTATTTGCTAATTTTACAGGGTTTACATCCTACCCACCTAATTAGGAATTTTGCCCTCAAAATTCAGATTCAATTATCTGAAAAGAGGTGTGGGTAGTCCTTCGGCATATTCCGAGTTTCTTGAAGCTGACCCTGTTACTCGAAACGTCCATCTACTTTCATTTAAACTGGCTTAGGTTGTAAGACATGAATTTGTTTTAGAAGCGTGTTTCAGAAGTTACGAAATATGGAGTACGTCGAATAGATTCGAAAGGTACGGCAGAAAATTATTTGGCACACCACTGACCCTCAATACTCTCTGAAAATTAAAATGGGCTAACTTAGCGGGTCTTAACTTCTTAGTTTTTTATTGCTCATCCGATTCTAGTTCGTTGAAGTAAGTTTTTCAGAAATAGGTATCCTCTTCCTTCCAACTTGAGAAGTCTTCTTCTTAAATCTGCCTAACTCTTTCGTCAGCTTTCATAATGAGAATTCTAACTCAGATTTGCGTAACTTTTTCTCTGTTGTCTCGGCTGTCAAATTCAGGAACTAAGACGTTTGATGTTCCAGTTTTTTATTAATTCAAAGGTGTTTAGCGTACTGTGGAGTCTCACCTTCTCCCTGATGTATAGTCTCGTTGATATCCCCAATAAGCAATTTGCTCTGATGGGCAAAATGGACTTGATCACTTGATCCACGATTTTCTAACAGCATCACCTTTTGTCCTAGACCTCGGTAATCTATTACGAAATCGATAGCTATTGCCTTTTACCTTTAATCTAGAACCTTCGGCGGTGGTAGCATTTCGAATGGCTTCTGGTGGTCTCTCATTTCTTTCTCATGCGTCAAACATGTAATCACATAGATTGCCACTTTGTTCTTCACTTCTGGCTACTCAAAATGTCTTCTTGGATTCGTGCTATGTTTTAGAAATCTCAAGGTAAACTCGAAAATCCTCTCTTGTAAGCATCGGGCAATAGTTTCTCATTTCAACTCCCGATTTTGACACATAACTCTTTCTTGGTATCTTCTTGATTCAATAGGCTTCAATACTCTTAGTAGCTCCTCATCACTATTATTGCGCTCCCTAAGTCCTCGACTTTACGATCTCCATTTCGGCATTTGGCATATAAATCTCTTCTTAATTCCCTTTTGTTTACCAAACTTCAATATCCATGGTGGCTCCTTATTGTCCCGTTACGCGTCCCGTATCTCATCGTTACCATGTTGTAAACTAGCAATGGATTTAGTCCGACACTTCCAACCACACTCACACTCTCCAACTTAGAACTTTAACTCTTCTAACATTTTCTCCTTTGGAATTAACGTCCAAGAATTCCTTAGAAACTTCTTGCTTAGGGCGTCTACTGCAACCTTACGATGTCGCATCAGCACGCCTCTTAAGTCCTCCTATAATACATCGTAGTCATTCCCTGAATGGTTCGTTAGGCTCAAATGATACAAGCATTGGCATGAAGATCAATCTTCTTTCCATGGCTCGAAGGCTTCCATCGTATCCTGGTATTTCATTCACACGGTGCACCTCTTTGCATCTATTTAGTCACGAGCAGTACGATCGGCGAGGATTAAGGTTTTAAATTCCCTAGTAATGCCGCTGGTTTATTTTCATGTTCAAAAGTCTTGCTCTAAAGGATTGATACTCTAATAATTGCATCTAAGAGTTATGCGCGTCGTAAGATCCAATACGAGTTGATTTTTCAAAGAAATGTTATGTTCAAAGAGACGAACGAGTAACACGAACGGTGTTCACAAGAATTCAAAAGAAAGTCTTGCATATAGTTAACCAGAGTTGTACAGAATTAATGGAATGCACAAGAAGAGAAACCTAGTTGCATCTCAGGAAAGAAGTTCGAATCAAAGCTTGAATAGAAAGAATAAGGCATGCCGAATTAAATAGGTTCTAGTTGGCTTTAAAAGAATGCGAGTTTCCACAAGAGAGCAACTCCACGCACCGCAGGTTTCTAGGATTCAAAGATTATGCGATTATATTAAAATGAGTTCAGGCTTATTTCAAAAGAGACAAGCTTTATACGAGTAAAGAACAAATTCGGAAGAACGATGAATTGGACTTTTACAGAAAAAGATTCAAGATGGAGCTTTCAATGTAAGCTATAAGAGAAAGGTTAGATTAAGTCGTGAAGATTAGTTGGCATGCTCTCGCAAAGAAACACTTAGATTCTCTCTTCCAGTACTCCCTTCAACTCGGTCCTGAGTTTTACCGATTATAATGACGTCTTTACTTGTGGTGCAATCAACACTAATCCGGCTTTTGACACTAAGTTTATCACAAACTCACGTTCTCTCTAAGGTGAAAATTCTGGTACATCTTCAAGAATGGTCTCAAGAACTCTCTCGTATAGGAATTTGGTCTTACCTTGACACGTCTCTTAATTAATTAGTAACTAAAGGTTGAATCCTCTTTATTCCTCTTCCTCGAAGTCTTAACGTCACTAGATTTCAAACGGTAACTCCGCATAGCTCTCGACAGTTCCAATTCCTTAGGTATAATCCACCCTGCTTTCACTGCGTCAGTCTGGCTCTTATCCTTCAAGAACCTAGCCACTCCTCTAAGTTAACTAAGTATCACTCCATCTCAACAACTAATAGTCTTCGACTAACCATCGGCTCGGACTCCATGATCATCAAAACTTGTCATGCATTACGAATTGAAATTCAACTGCTAGTTCATGGTTACCTCAGGTCTGAAAATCGGATTCGGCTGCATCCCGGCGTTTCTTCTGTGGACAGTCTTGAGCTATATGCCTCAGCTTCCCGCACTTGTAACATACACCTAGCCCGGCCCTATGCGGCTCGTCTGAAGCAGTCTCTCCATAGCTTTCCTGTAGCTTCGCCAACTTCATGGAGTAATCTTCTGCGAGTTGGCTCTTCTTAACCAATTCGGTGAAATTCGTTAGCTTTTGCGGATACACGTAGTTAAAGATATCTCTCCTAAGTCCTTTCTCATACTGAGCACACATCCACTCCTCATAGTTAGCTGGATTTCCTTGACAAACTTTTGAGAAATGGCACAGGTTGTCGAATTCATGGGTATAGTCAGCAACTGACATATCTTTTTACTTCAGCTACATTAACTCCAACTCCTTTGCAGTGCGAAGTGCATGCAAGAAATATTTCCCGTAAAATTCCGTCTTAAATCTACTCCAAGGGACATCTGTTAACTCCACCTGCAAGGTATGACATAACTCCTGCCACCACTTCTGAGCATCTCCCTTCAACATGTAGGTTACTATTTCCACCGACTGTACTTCAGGAATATGATGAGTGTACAAAAACCTCTCCACATCTCAAAACCACCGATCAGCTTCCAACGCATTGGCATTTCCATTAAACTGAGGTGGACCACTCTTGAGGAAGTCCGTAAGGGTCATAGATCTATAATATTGACCTACATTGCTTGTACCAGCACCCGAGCTTCCATCTCAAAGTGTTTGCATCGGTTCAGTTCTAAGATTTTCCCTCTGGTTACCTCGCTCGGATCTGCGAGACGACATTTAGTCCCTATTCACACCAAACAATTGATATTAGGGTGATCAATCTCAATATCTCAAGTTTAGTGCTTAAGAGTCCCAAATGCATGCTCACGAACATGTATGCTACACATATCAATTAGATATCCAAATAGCACATAGACACATACACAGAGAATGCACAGAAGCATAATCAGTCCGTCCTCGGGCTCTATAGGAACAAACTGCTCTGATACCATAATGTAACACCCTACTAAACAGAGTTTTACGCTTATGTGGTAGAACAGAGGTAGTGTGGTGTTACGGACCTCTAATAAGAAAATATTTACATATAATAACGAAAAGAGATAATATACTAGGAGCCTTGAAAAACGGGTAAACAAAAATCGCAAAATAAAAAGCGCAACGCTCAGGGAATAGAATTACTTGCGTGCTAAGAAACCTAAAGGTTCAAGATATAAATGAATGAAAGAACGAAAAGAGAGTCAAAAATACAGTGAAACTAGCTCCTGACTCAGCCTGCAAAGCTAAGGCTGGCCGGAGAATATTTACATATATATACATAAGTATCCCAGATACCCAAACTACAGAAACCAGTCCCTAACTCTCCGGTAACCTCTATGAGGAACAAAATAGTCTAATTACTTGGAGACAAACTAAGTGCTCAAGTACATATATATATACAAACAGAAACCCAAAATGTTTCGGGGATGACTCCGCTTCAGGAATTCAGACACCTAGCGAGGAGTCTCTCGACCTGCATCTGAAAACAACAACACAGTATGGGTTGAGAACCGGAGGTTCTCAGTATGGTAAAGGTGCCACGCGTATAATAAATAAGGTCCTGGGAATGCCAGAGGCAATCCTAGAACTCCATCATACAATTATAGAACTTAATTTCTAAGCAGAAGCCATAAAAAGGGGTATGTGATCTAAGCATTCCTAAACTTACTCACTTTTAAACCTAGCATAAACACCAAACCATTCCACCCTTCCTCCGTTCCTCCATCATCCATGATTCAGCATAGACAAACAACCAAACAAGTTCACGCACAAGTAGGAAACAGATAGTGCAAATAACAAGTATAACAATTAGCAGGATATATGTTTAATTAGGCAATCCCAAGTAATGCACAGCAGAAAAACAAACAAGATGCATATGATGCATGCTTGTCCTATGGCTGATGAAGCTCATCTGTCGGTTATCCAGCCAACCCGACAAGTCCGAAAACCTTAGACTATCTCCCGTCATGCATTTCCATGAGTCTATGCATAGATTTCACATAAATTCATCATTTAATCATTCATTCATATATCACTCAATGGAGGTTATCCATACCCAGGAATTTATACGTGCCCGGTCACCCTTACGACGTAAGGTCAACAACGTATCGAGATTCTACCTGGAACACGTGGTGGCAAGCCACGGTTCTGTTACCCAAGGAAGTTCGTATCTCAGATAACATCATTCATAAGCCAATTCATGTTCATAATCATTATTTAATCATTCATCAAGCCATGGCATCATAACTTCTTTTAATATCCATCTATTTTTCTTATAAATCCTCAGGTTTTCTCTTTTCTTCATTCCCAAGGTACCCTATTTCCCTAGCTTCACCTAGTTACTGGACTTAGTACTCTACATTATGTTTAAAAGGATAAAAATGGGGGTTTAGAAGTGAAAATCTGGTTTAAAACACAAAAATCCAATTTTGCAGCAAGCAGGGGCCACGCGTGCCCGTGCACGCGCACGCGTGGTAGTGTGAAAAGGTATCACGCGCGCGCATTCCCTTACCATGCGTACGCGTGGTCATGCATGTTGGCTCATTGCGCGCACACATGGGCCACTCCCGTATGCCCAGTTTAAAATGCCACACCACGTGTATGCATGGGCCACTCGTACGCGTGGATGTACGCTTTTCCAAAAAAAATAACAGATTACCCAGAAAGCTGCAAAACCAGAAATTAACCACCTGCATTCACATTTTTTACACCAAACTTCCGTCATCCATAAATTTCTTTACGAAATTCCATTTTTCACAAAATTTATATCGTTCAAAAGCTTGTAAAACCATCTTTTATTTGAAACAAACCGCATTTCCATCCAAAATTTGAGGAGCAAGTTATGGACTACCAAAATTCATCGAAAATCACTTTTTACCAAATTATATCAAACCCCATTTTACCAAATTCACATTCCTTTACTCATAAAACCTGCACATTTGCAACATAACCAGTCCCTTTTCATTAACACCAACTACTAAGTCATTAATGCTCCTACCATCCTATAAAATTCATACAATAACTCCAAAATCCACCATTCTAATTACAAGCTACAACTTTAAAATTCATTAACTTACTTCCTCAATTCATCAATAACAACCTATAAATCATCATTAACCAATCAACAAGCCATAACCACAAAATTTCATTAACATATACCAACAATATCATCAACTCACCATTATAAATTCCAATAACACATATTTATTAACATCAATAGCTCATTCTCATTAATTTCAACATCTCATGTCCATTAATTCCAACACAAGTCCACTCATCAATTTATCCATCAACATCACAAAGCTAATCATTTAATGCATTTAACCATTTCAACTTATCCTATATATAGTTTCCTAGCCTAAGTTTTCACAGAGCCTTATATATTAAACGCGCGAAACCTAAACCATACTTTGGCCGATCACCGTGTTTGGTCCAAGGCAGCCACACTAGCTATACATACAGCCCCCACAAGCTTGAGAATTCAACCACAATCTTAGCTCCAATCACCACCAAGCTTCCAAATGCCCACAATTCAATTCCAATGCACATATATATCCCAAATTCAGTTTTTACATAGTAAAATCAAAATTGACTAAGGTTTAGGTGCTCCTTACCATACCCATACGCACAGCAACTCAAATCCAATGAGTTCCGCAAGCTTAATCGGACCTAGAACACCGAATTTGGCAAAATCTCATTACAAGCCTCAATTTCTAGAATAAAAAAGGGGGTAGAGATTCTGAGATAGAATTAGGACTTACCGGTGAAATTGATCCGACAGAAATGTAGAGTTCGACGCGCTGGACGCGTGACCACAAACGATGCCGCGATCGGAGCTTGAACGGAGAGGTTACGGCGTTTGGAAATTGAAACAAGGGTTTCATACCCTTCTCTTCTTCTCCCTGTGTCTAGCGCTTCTTCTGTTGTGTTCTTAGAGAAGAAAATGAGCTTTAGCTCATTTATATGCGGGGCCGGTTGCGCTCACGGGTTCGGTTTGAATTCGATTCAACCGGTTTCACAACTAGAAAATGGCTTAATACAGACAGATTTACAGACAGATTTAGTCTTTATTACAGACGGATTTTTGGTTACCGACAAAATTATCGACGGATTTTGTCCCTCTGTAAAAGCCCCGTCGAAAATTATTTACCGACAGATTTTTTTTCCGTCGGAAAATTACCGACAGATTTTCCCTCTGTAAATTCTCCATCCATTTTCCGAAGGCGACGAACTTTCCGACAAATTTTCCGTCTGTAATTACAGACAGATTTTCAGACGGATTTTCCGTCTGTAATTACAGACAGATTTTCAGACGGATTTTCCGTTTGTAATTACAGAAAGATTTTCAGACAGATTTTTTGTCTGTAATTACAGACGGATTTTCTAACAGATTTTCCATCTGTAATTTAAACTTTGCAAAATCATCTCACACTCTGATTACAAACAGAAAATTTGTCTGTAAATCCTTTATTAAGGTAAAATAGATTTTTTTTTATTTTTCTAATTACAAAATAAGCTTGTTTTCATACAAAATAAATATAAATTTAATATAAATTTTTTATCTAATTTGTATTCGAATATTTATAATATTTCAAAAAATAAACAAATTCATCGTATTATCAAACTAAAAGAAAAGTACTATAAACAAGCAAGTCAATATAATTCAAAACATAAACAAAATGTATTGATCATCAACTATAATAAATAACAACCATATATCAAAGTGTGTTGATACATCAACTATAATTCAAAACATAAACTCAATATATTGTTCAACTATACTAAGTTATGCAAATAACGACCATATAAAAAATTCTTTTGATGTTTCCTATTTCTGCAGATGCTGTATCCAACTGGAACCAAGTTCCCATCGAATGGACCTTTTAGGAACAACTGCCTCCTCCTTTAAGTTTTCCAAGGATTCTTGAACCTTCTTCCGAACTAGATATTTAGAAGAATCAGAATCATCCAAATTTGATAGAGATGTCACAGACCCTTCCAATTGATCAGCATCAACTGCAGACTGGTGATGAAGCAGTAGCCTCAAACTGTAAATATCTCAGATTCATTAAGATCGAATATTTATGCAGCTTATTACCAACATAAATGGCAATAATATATATTTTAGTTTTCTTGTATAATTTCCCCTTAGGAATTACAAAGCACCAATAATGCCTCGACTATGATTATGATTTAATATAAATGGCAATTCTCCTCGCTTCAGGTGTCTTGTCCCTTCCCTATATCCAACAGTTGAGAAAAGATTATGATTTAATATAAAAGCAATATGTGAGCTCATGTGTGTGTGTGTGTGTGTGCAATTTTATTGCCCTGAAGAATTAACCCTGCAGAATGAATGGCTCATCTCTAACTCCCAATTTATTTGAACATAACCCACATCCAAATTAAATTCCCAAAGCAAGAATGAAGATTCATCGTTGAACTAAAGCTTTCAACAGTGTGACTTGAAGAATTCAAGAATATTCCAAAAATAATATGGTCAGAGATTGCTGCTATCACACAGATCCTACATTTTAGAGCCATTACTACAATTCAGTGCAGCTAAAACATAGAAAACAGAAAAGTATAAACAGTTACATATACTTCAAGTATGATCTAGTACCCAAATCAAAATGCTAAATGACCAGCTCAATAATAAAAATGCAGTTAATATCAACAGAAAAACTAATTAGAGAAGAGAAGTGACAGCTTCTGGGAGGAACATACCCACAAAGGTGTCAAATATGATAACAGTTCATCGAAGAAAGGTAAGAAGGAGGCTTTGAAGGTTTTGATCAAAGTTCCCAATATCTCTCCCACCTGGGACACATAAATGTTTTGAAAGGATGACCAAAGAATTGATCTGTACAAACATAATACAAAGACAGTAGTCCAGCAATCAACATAACTCAGATTTTTTAAAAACGAATTTAAACAACTAACTTGATCAAAAACTTCTTCCTCTTGTTCATTTTCCTCTTTAATCAGCTCACTCTCTTCAGCATCAAAATCTTCAGCTTTGGTCCTCTCTGCCCTCTCTCTTTTCCTACTTGAACTAGCTGTGATCACTTGTTTTATCTCGTCAACAATGGACCTGACCTGGCTTTCATCCAAAAGCATCCCAGAAATCTGAAGTACACAAAAAGATTAGAACACATACTGGATTGATGCTACACAGGAATTACTCTTTCCTTGTAATAATTTGATTATAAAATAAATAAGTGACAACAAAAAGAGTCTTCAAAAGGAAGCAAGCAATAGGCATCCATCTTAATAGTGAAGGGGAGTGAAAATTCTTGCATAATAATATATGATTATTTTTAAAAACAAGACTACAAAAACCACAACAATTACAAAGTGGAGCAGACTTACTATCACATGGAAATGAGGGGCAATGGTTGAACAGATTAATAACCAATTCAACAAATATATATATATATATATATCCTAATCTAGAATTCTAGATCAATTATGAAACATGAAATAAACAAAACCTTTTAGTTTTGGCTTTATTAGCATCACTTATGATGTTAGCTAATATATGTGAAGCTAGATTTTATTTCCAATTAGAATGTTAAGTATCAAACTTCGAGTGTAACACCCCCTAATTTTGTATAATATTTATCATCTAATGATACTAACCTGTAAGCATTCATTCAATGAATCCAACATGCTTGCATAAATTTCTGTATCTGGTTCCTGCAAGCAAACAGAAGAGGGAGAACTTCAGCACCACAAATGCCGTTGTAGAGCCTGGCCAGGCAAAGTCCACCCAATATAACCTATATTAAGCTTTGTTATCAAATCCATGCCTAGACTAGGTCTCCTAAACTAACAAAAAAGTCCATACTGCACACATAAAGGAACACCTCAGCTTATATGATATTTAGAGACTGATCAACAACCCCCTAAGGGTTCAGATCATAATAACAACTTACTCATGCTGTTCGCATTGCCGCTTTTTGCGTCCCTGGACGGCAATGTTGCTTTTCTCTGCATTTCAATTCCAACCTGGAGAGTGAAAAAAAACAAAAACAGAGGATCGATTAATTGATCACTCGAATTTGAAGTAGAATTGGGAAGTTCTGTATCAATAGAGGAACAAAAAGTTCAATGGAAACAGAAGCAACAGTGGATGCAGGTATTTGACCACCAGTCTTCTCTTCTACCCACTAATTGGATAAATATCTTTTAAAAAAGTAGTAAGCCATTTATTGCAGAAAATAAAAGAGTTGACTCACAAATGTTTGGCATGGTGCAACTTATCAAGACCAGGTACACTGCCACTAGAAATTGGTATAGGTCCTTGAAGCTCATTGTTAACTTATTACAATACCATCTTTTTTTTTTGAGACAGGATGGTGCCAACTTAATGCATAAACATAGCATTACTAGGTTACTCCATTAAGAAAACTGACTAAATGCATTGCCTGGTACAGCTTCATCAAATGCATTGCCTAGTAGTTGATTAAATGATGAGCTAGATGGAACTTGCCCACCAAAATATTTTACAATGGAATGTGTCCCCTGGAAACATACAGTTTTGATAAAAATTTCAATACCACTGTGACAGAAACAGCTATCACTTGCTAAGGAGTTACGATCAGCGAAAAGAAAAATTTTTAAAGGGTAAGCTAGCAAGTATGCACCTAAACATTGAACATATAGCTTATTGATAATATATATCAATGCTATAATAAGCATTTCAAAACCTTATGATGTGCTTACTGTTCTAAGGTTGAGAGAAAATTTGTAACGGAAGTAGTTCAAACTTACAGATGGTATGGGGACAATCTTACTAGTAGAAACAGACAGTGATGTAACTCCCCAGTTGTTATTTTCATTCCCATGAGTCTTAGAGTTGCAAAAGCCCAAAAATTCACATAATGCAGCTTGAAACAGAGTGAGGGCATCTTCTTGAATCTTTGTAGTTCCGTATCTTAAAGGACAAGATTTAGAAGGGAACTTTCTAAGTGAATCTGATTCTCCTTTCTGAAAGAAACATTAAAATAAGACAGATAGATTGATGCAAAACTACTGATGAATACAGAAGATGACTCAACCCTAAGAGTCAAGTCATCCACTAAGACATTACCAGTGGGAGTTACAACCTGAATTTTGGGAGCAGCATCAATATCAAAATAATAACAAAATCATAATGACAAGTTCAGGTGTATAGATGATTCATTGAAATCACTTGCCTTGACACCAGAGAATTCAATGTAGTTAGCTTCACTTATGAAACTTCTACTTCCTCGTCTTTGGAGTGAAGATTTCCCATTCTCCAGGCTTAGCTCCCTTGATACAGCCATTAACTCATGAATGCGATCAGCATAACCACTATAAAATATATAGTTTACTTAGAATATATAGGCTTGAACTTTGCAAGGATTTGTATATAACATATGCCTACATACCAAGAATAAAAACCGATATCAACTTCTAAAAAGGATAAATGACAGATTTAATATACCTGAGTCGATTGAGCCGTCTTGCACTAATAAAAAGAGTTCCCAGTGACTGAAATAGGGAAACAATAACACTAGTATGATATCTTAGATTGCTTAGCATCTCTGCATGCCCTAAAGTTGAACTGTCAGACCTTAGATGGCCAGAAAAGAAAGGCTCAATTATCAGAATAACAGCAACTGTAGCACCAAAGTACTTCAATAAAAAGTCCTGAATCATGCCAAACCACCAATGGTCATGTAGGACACTACTCAAATGCCTAACCAAGGTCTTAAACTTCTGTTGAATATGGGCTTCTTCTCTCATTTCTCCACCATAAAATGCTATACTTTCCAAGTGAGTCCTCAATCGCGAGTGAAGCTGTCGATAGTCTCCTTCCAGTTGCTGCTCTCTGAACATTAGTTTACCAGGAGCCAATGTCATCAAAATCAATATCAAACTATGAAAGTTAAAAACTATAGAAAGCAATGGCCTACCATGAATTTTAGGTCAAAAAAGCTTCGATTGCAGAAAATAATTCATCAAAATTAGAGTAAACCTGTAGATTCAAACAAAGCACAAAAGTAGAGTATGATAAACCTAAATCTGTCATAGAAAAATTGAGCCCTAAAATTTATCACGAAGAATAGAATCACAAAATCAGGATATATATACCTGAAATTTGATATGGTTACGAGAAGAACTGAGGGAGCGAGTTGAGATTAGATGGAAGAGGAGCCAGAGGGAGCAGATGCGATGAGAGCGGCGGCAGAGAGAGCTCTGCGACGATGGGAGTAGATGCGACGAGAGCGGCGGCGGAGGGATCTCGTGCGACGCAAGGGATGACAGAGAGAGATTGTGCGACGCAACGGCGGCAGCGGCAGCGGCGGAAGAAGCAGAAGTAGCAGCCACGGAGAGAAGAAGTAGCTTGTGCTACGGAGAGAAGAAGAAGCCGTGTTTCATTTGGAAGAAGCTGGAAGAAGGTCGAGTTTCATTTGGGTTTAATTAAATATTTTCGACAGAAAATTTTAAATTACAGACGGATTTTCCGTCTGTAATAATTTAATGAAACGCAGCGTTTTGTCTATTTAATTACAGACGAATTTTCCGTCTGTAACCATTTTTCACGGAAAAAAATTATTTTTACTGACGAAATTATCGACGGATTTTGTTTTACGTCTGTAATTTATGCTAATTCATTTTTTTTGTTTTCCGACAAAAATCTCTCTGAAATTTCGTTTGTATTTTCGTGGGATAAAATCCGTCGGAAATATCCGTCTGTAATAACTAGTTTTCTAGTAGTGTTTGACTCATCCGATCTAATTTTGGGCCAAATTTCTCGAAATTGGTATCAAAATTCTCGTTTTAAAGAGCTCTATACCTATTTTGATATTAGTTTTGCATTTTTAATTTTCCTAATTAAAATCCAATTTATTGACTAATTATTCGCTAATTTTACGGGATTTACACTTCCAACCTTGTATAGTTATATATGTCGAGGCATAATTAAATACATGTATAATTTTTTTTGTATTATCAATATAAAATTAAATTCTTTATTTTATTAACTTCATTTAAAAGAATTATCACGATGACTCGTATTATTTTACTTTATACATTGTTTATTTGCCACTTTATTTTTCTCATAATATTTATCATTCCTTTATACAAAAATTATTATTAAATATCAATTATATACTTAAAATTATTGAAGATTTTTCTAATATTTTTTATTAGTTAAAGATTATTAATATTTATCGTAATAACTTTGTATTTAGCCAAAATAACAAATAGAAAGACACGAACTGAATATTTCTAGTAACTTAGCAATGGAGTTAGACTGCCCTGCTTTTTTGCTTCCATTTTGGTTGCTTCAATTAAGGGAAGGGATATAACTTATAAGTGCCCAAATGTAAGAAGGAAGGGGCAAAATTTGTCAAAATAAAATAATTAAAGAATAATACTACACATTTAAATTTTGTTATGAATAAAATTTAATTAAATTAAAAAATAAAATTTAAAATAACACTACACATAATTAATTTTTATTATGTTAGATATTTTTGTTGGACTTAGTTAAAAAAAAATTTAATGTGTATTATTATTCTTAATTAAAATAATAAAAAGAAAATGGCGGTGACACGGTCCTCTTCGTCGTGGTTGGCGCTCTCCACAGCCATATATAAAGCCATCAAACTTTGAATTGCGACCCTCCGGTCGTCGTCAACAATTTTCTGTCCCTTTCTTCTCTCTCTCTCTCTCTCTCTCTCTGAGAGAGGTTCAGATCCAGATCTGAAACCTAATCTCACTCTCCGTTACTCGCATTCGCGTAAACGATACATTTCCAAATCGATAATTCAAAAAGAAAAAAATGGCGACGGTGTCACCTCTCGCCAAGTATAAGCTCGTTTTCTTAGGCGATCAATCGGTTGGAAAAACCAGTATCATCACACGTTTCATGTATGACAAATTCGACACTACCTATCAGGTCCTTCACCATATTCTCGATCTTTTCAGGTTTTGGTTTTGTTTGATCATTCTTCAATGGTTTTCGTTGATCGGTTCTCAATTCAATTTGATCGGTTTATCAAACGTGAATGGTTTTGGTTTTGGTTTTGATTTTGCATTTCCCGTTGATCTCTTCTTCTTTGCGTAGTTTTGTGCGGATCAACCTGAATTAGAATAGTGTTTCCGTTTTCAAAAATTAGCCATTTCTGTGTATGCTCTGTTAGGAGTTAAGAATTAAGATCAGAATAAGTTCATGCTATTCATTGATCACTTAATACTGTATTTAATTGGAAAATAAGTATCAGAATGACTTTTGCTATGATTTTTAAGACCTGTTTATCTCACGTGATTAACTGTGATATCTTGAATCGTATTAAGAATTATTTTGTTCAGTTTAAGAGTTGTGAATTAGTACAGGTTAAGAAGTACATCCAAAACAAGAAACATAATTATGTTGTATGCATCATACATGATTCCCTGCCTAAAATATAAACAAGTTACTTGAACCTCAGACATGAAATCTTAAACTTTAAATATCAATAAACAAATATAGAACTCCAAATAATACGGTAAAGCAGTTAGGCATTAGTTACTCGTATATCTTGACTGTTCCTGCAAACTTGTGGTACATCCTAATAAAAATTCAGTGTAATACTCGTATATCTTGAACACGTATTATCCGCTGAGAACAGTGCAATACTCTTAGTTAACTTTCTTTTCTCCCTTTAGAACCATGTTAGTACTTTGAATATTCTGTTTGATAAGAATAATAGAGCAATGAAACATTTGGATAGGATGCATATGTCGTGAGTGGGTGAATGCAAGTTCTTGTTATGTCAAATTGACAACAAAGTAGTAGAGAACTCAGGGTGCATTCAATAACATCCCCTTAGTTCCTTTTATCTAATAATTAAAGTTTCTTCAACTTCTCAGTTTCTCTTATGAGAATTGGTCAAAAGCACTGGAAAAATAAAATCCTGAACTGCAAAATCCAGAAAAAAATTTCCCCAGCCTTAAGATGTGCTTTGCTGGCTTGCTCAGTTCTCAAATCAAGAAATTCTAATTATGTATCATCCAATTTAAACAACTAGGAATTATGGATATTCTGCAATTGTAACTTGTACTTTTCCCTGGCTCTTCCCCCTCGCCCTCACCAGGAGCAAAACACATTGTTGTTTGATATCGTTTTGATATAATCGAAGATTGATTTTAGCCGGGAGTTAGACCAGTTGCTTACAGATTGATATTGCATTAGCAATGCACGTATTGAAGTTTGAGTTAGACAAGTGCTGAAGTAGAGTAGAACTGCAAAAGAGACTGTATGTACTTGTAAAAATGTTTGAATTGTTATTATTTCGCTTGAAAATAGATTTACAGGGGTTGTTTCTATGTGTACTATATTTTGTGATGCTTCTTGTTTATATTAGTTATCTGAGATAGAATTTTGTCTTCCCTTTCATGCTATTTTCATTTCAACACTTTCATTTCCCTTGTCCTGCTACTACCTACTAGGCTCTTGACAACTTTCTTGATCATCTGATTTTCAGGCTACTATTGGCATTGACTTCTTGTCGAAAACAATGTACCTTGAAGATCGAACGGTTCGTTTACAGCTTTGGTAGGCTATGTTCCTCTTAAACTTGTTAGACAAGATCGTCCATTTTTGTTTTTTCCATTTTACCTATTCTTTGCATGTCTCTCAGTGTAGTGCATTTTAACTTCACAGGGATACTGCAGGGCAAGAAAGATTTAGAAGTCTAATTCCAAGCTACATAAGAGATTCTTCTGTTGCAGTTATTGTATATGATGTAGCCAGTGAGTAATGGTTTTTTTTCTTTTCCTCTTTGGTACTAGGATCAAGTCTAATTAACGAGGTCCTTTATGGATCATACATATTTTATTATGACATAATTTCTTCTTGTTATTTATGTATTTGAATTTTGAAGAAAAGATATTATAGCAAATGAATACATTCTTAAGCCTGGTTTTTAACTAACTGTTCTGTTCTTATTTTACAAAAAGCATGTGGTATGGAAACATCAGCTTTCTGTGTGTCTTTTGTTTTCTCTTTCTCTGTTAAGTTTGCATGTGGATCTGACGTGTATAAACAATCTATCAAGATTCAAATTAAATTATAAATATTAAATTCCTTAGCAAGTTGTTCTGATGCAGACCGGCAATCATTTCTGAACACTAACAAGTGGGTTGAGGAGGTACGTCAAGAACGAGGCAGTGATGTTATTATTGTCTTGGTTGGAAACAAAACTGATCTTGTTGATAAAAGGTTAGCAGTGAGATTCTAAATTTGGTCAATACTAATATACTATGTTGCAATGACTATTGTTCCATAAAAATATTGATAATTCACATGTTGTCTTTGCATTCTATGATGTGATTTAAGTTTTCATTTATTACCTAATTTACTTGGGTAACTGGGTAATTATGTTACAAAAAGTTATTGGTAATAGGTTAGATTATATTGTTGGTGGTGGTGGAAGAGGAGGCCAAACAGTGCTATTTTTGCAAATCAACAAATTTCTGTTTCAATTTATAGTGTCATTTTTTTTATACTTGAACAGACAAGTTTCTATAGAGGAAGGAGACGCCAAGTCTCGTGAGAGTGGAATCATGTTTATAGAAACCAGTGCTAAAGCAGGCTTCAATATCAAGGTAAAAATCAACGAATGCTCCCTGTAACCCTCATTTTTTTTTATAAAAGAAAAATATGAGCAACATACTTCTGATTATAATGTCTATGATCTTTACCATATCAATCTGGAAGAAAGATGGCATGTTTCCACTACTATTTTTTACGTAGAATAGGCCAGTCTAGAGATTTCAGTCGAGTTCAACTATGTTATTTCCTTTTTACATGTTCATTCCTTTGAGTTATTATTATTATTATTATTATCAATTCATGTATGTTGTCTGAATCCCAAACTTTCAGCCTTTGTTTCGAAAGATTGCTGCAGCATTGCCGGGGATGGATAGTATGTCTTCTACAAAACAAGAAGACATGGTTGACGTAAATTTGAAACCTACTGTGAATTCATCGCAGTCAGATCAACAAGGAGGAGGTTGTGCGTGCTAAAGAAACTCTGTTAACGAAGGTGCTAATATAAATCTATTAACTTGGCACAATTATTGGTTTGTATGCTTGTGCTGGTGGAAATGTTAAACGTGCATGATTATATTGGTGAGGGGGCAAATCGCAATATACACAAATCTGGTAGTTATTTATTTGATTTTATTTATTATTATACAGTTAGACCGTAGATGTAAGAGCACAGGTAATAAAGTACTAGTATAGAAATTTTGTTAGTGGTAGACATGAAGGAAGCACCGTTACCTCTGACGGCTTATGCGTGAAGAGAAAGCTTCAAACTGAAGGTTTGGTTAGAATTTCTAGAAAATGGTTACATGCTTAAATAGAGGAACGTTATATGTTCCACCAATGCTAGTTTATATATGAGGGTAAAATGCACTTTTATTCTTGATGTTCAGTCAATGTGCATTTTATCCTCAAAATTTTAGAAACAATGCATCAAACCCCTTGTGTTTATGAAGTGCACACCCCCAATGACAAACTATTGGAGAAGTGGTTGCAAAATGAAGATTTGACAATTTGGATGTAGTGCACAAAATTTAAGGGGTTAGAATGCATGTGTTCCAAATCAAAAGGATACAATGTACAATGCACATTGATTAAACTTTTGGACGTAAGTATGCATTTTCCCCTATAATAAAATAAGGACCTGTTAATTTTGATGAATTTCCGATTTTTTCTGAAGTTTAGACCCCTAAACAATTAATATTTGAACATAATCGTATGAGATCTATAGATGCATATCATACTAACGTAATCGAGCATAAAAGATAAGTAAAATGTTCACAACTATTATTTTACTCTTGTATATTGAGATTTTCATGCCCATCTTTGCGGAAAACTTGATCCATGGAAAAATAAATTTTCTCAATTTTTTTTTCTCAATTGATCCTGTAAAATATAATTTCTCACCATTCAGTCATACAAGATTTAACAATTGAGAAAAAACAAAAGTTGAGAATCTATTCCCTTTCAGGCAACTATAGTTTTATGATTTGGCGGATGATTCAATTAAAACTGGGGTTTTAGGAAAACGTAGACCTCAATCATCAAATCTTATCCCGAGCAACATTTTCAATATAACTTGAGTATCATAAGCACCCCTATTACAATTCAAAGTTCATATTAAACAGCCATGGAAGTTTACACGCACTTAAAGGCACCGAATATCAGAGCATCAACTAAGAAAGCCTTCAGCCTTTTGCCTAACCCTCAACGTCAGATATATCAAAATCAATGTTCCAAAGCTTGACCTGCAGGATATTGATCATTATGGTTAATGTTCATATAGAATAGATAACAATTTGCATTAAATGTCCGTTTCAGCTCAATCGGACCAAGTCCCGACACATTGTACTGCTGTATCAAACACAAGCCAACTGTACACCGTACTAAAATAATGCTAATTAATGTTCTTTCAGTGGTGGGTGTTTTGTTTTCATTCTTATCAGCCTCCTGGAAACATCAACATTTATTTTCATAAATTCACAACAGAGTGCTACATGTATAGCTTTAAAATATTTTGTTACAACTATGGGGGAAAAAAAAAAGAAACGTTTTACCAGGAAATGGAAAAAAAAAAATTCAGATAATAATAGATGAAGTTATATCAACTGATACGTCTATTTTATTATTTTACGGCAATTTTTATTTGAGCATGTCAAATAATCACATTGGTATATACTCAATAATATCCATCAATCAAATACTATGGAAGATATAAATTTACAGGGCAAGTAGATAACTTATTCTTTCATTGTCTAATCTGTTAGAACTTACAATATTGAAAACAGAAGAGCAACTTTTCTGGAATCAAACGAAGCTGCACGCTTATATCTTCTCCATCTGTTACTTGGTAAATCATGTAACTTCTCACTGACTGGTTTATCTGTTAATTAGAGATATAAAAGTTAAAAATGTATAGAAATCACCAATCTAGTTGATGTTGGAGAACATAAGCACATAAACACACTTGGTAGCTTAAACATCACAAAAAGGATTAGGATAAAAACATGGAAACTACGCTTTACCGAACTATGAAGGCTTCTCCATGTGATTAATCAGGAAATGCAAAAGGATTATAAGTAACTTATCCTTATCTTCAAGTTCAGATCAACCAAATGTTATTACCAGAGTCTTTAATATGTTTGATTAAATGCAAATGCAATGGGGCAATACCAACCTATCCATATTTACCACCTTGCAAAAGTTAACTATATGGTTAATCAATACTCTATAGCACATGTCAGTGACATCCAGATCCAATCACAAAAGAACATGTTTCAATAGTAAAGAGGGCATCTGTTCTTTGAGATGTGAGAGGATACATCTATTTATCTTGCTGCTTCTAGCACACATTTTTGTTATCATGCCACTGATTTGTATCACTTGGACAATATTTCTTTTCAGATCTAACTATTCCAACCGTCTGCTTACTTATTGTGTGCGAACTACATAATCATCTCCAGTAAAGAAAAACTATCATCTTATCTGAATTAAAATATCATGGTGACCAAGAATGTCAAACATACCTCTTGAATTGAAGCTCATCAGACTTTGCAGTTGCTTTCCACCTGATTTCAAACTTGATTCTCTCCACAGTACACTCTGCAATGTCGTGAAATATCAGTCCTGATACTCATAGAATTTGTGTCCTTGGTATATATATACCAAGAGATTCAAAATAATAATAAACAGAAATGAATGACAAAAAGAATGATCACTGCTCAAATATATCTGGAATTAATTGAACCCATCTATTCATTTATATTTTAGAGAACATCAATCAAGAACATAAGTTTATGAGAATTGACTTACAGTTGGGGAGTTCCCGGTTTTAAAAGTTTCAACACCCTCTTCATGGGATTCGGGTGAAACTGAGTTTCCATTCACACTAGGTATATCAATTACGCACTCAGAATACTCATCGCCTTTCATTTGAAAATCAAAGCAGTCTTGGCAATTTAGGTCAACATCTAAACAAGCCGAGCTTTTAGCTTGATCAGGAACCTGTAGGATGCTTAAGAAAGCTAGCGGCGAAGCATAATTTGCAGTTTCACCTTCCTCATGCAACATTGAAATGCTGTAAACATCTTGACCCTGTATTTATACAAGGACTTCACTTTTCAGAACATTGAGTCATATCCATCATTAATAACATAAAATTGATGAAGCACTTCAAATAAGAAAAACATGCAACACATTGGAAACTCATTCGATTTATACCAGTTCCTTTCCCCTTTCCCTTTTGGTCCTTGTATTTTACCAGTTTTAATTAAAAAAAAGAAAAAAGAAAAAAGTGCAGCTTTGGTGTGTCTTAAGCTTCATGAAACCATTTGAAATATATATATGGTTCAAAGTAATAAGGTGACTAAAATTAAACCAAAGTCAAACAGAAACCCAAAAGCTAAGTTCATTTTATGTTTAAACACCAAGGTAACAGCAATACAACAAATCCTTGTCCTACTAGGTGGAATCGGCTTCATGGATCAAATGATCAAATGATGCCATTGTGCTGTCCCTATCCACTACTTGGATCAAGGAAGATAACAGTAACCCAAAAAAAGAAAAAGTGAAGCATCACTGCATATATTTTGTAACCTTTGTTGCTCTGTTTTCAATCTTACTGTTCTAATACTCTAACATAGTGAATCATCACAAACCCATGAACCATCAATAATGAAATGCCAAAATGTAACAGTTTGGTTTTGTTTCTACTTTCTACTCACTGGCATGCCTTTATATAAAGCCTAACATTCAGTATTTTTTTTTCCGCCAATTTCATGCTTACCAACGAATAAGTAATAACTGTTCAGTCACATAAAGTTCACTACGTGAACTAAAAATTAAATTAGAAGGAAAAAAAAGGAACATTTAAATCACGCTAAACAGAAGAACCAACATGTGAACCGTGCAATCTGGCTGCATGTGAAGTCTCTTCAACCCGAATCGGCGGAACCTCTGAAATAAATTTAGAAAAAAAAAGAATAATAATAATAAAAAAGAATCGAGCACCATTGTAAAGTTATATTATGAATCTAGTAGAGTAAATTACCCAGAGGAAGCTGACGATTAAGGTCATCAACACCTGCTTTGAGTAACTTCAAACAAGAACAACCCACAGGTACATTCCCATTCACATTCCCTTCTCGAATTTGATGCTCTTTCTGCAAAACAAAATTCAACCATAAAAAAAAAAAAAAAAAAAAAAAAAAAAAAAAAAAAGCAAAAAAGCAATGTCGGTTAGGAATGCAATTGAACAATGTGACTCATCAATTTAACCTTGAGTACGCGATCCGTTCAGTCAAAGTAAGACATTCAGCAAATCCAACTTAATGTACTCGAATTTTACAAAAAATGGCGAAAATCAATTAACATAATAACCTACAACATCAAATCGCGTCGTTTTCAGTTCACTTTCACACACACAAAACGCACGCGCGTGCGTGCAGAGACTTCTCCAGCTTTCGTTTTCGAATTAAAGCTGGAAAGTACCGCCACGCAACTCAACTCAACTCAACTTGCTCTTAGAAAGTAGTAGAAACGGAAACAAGTTGAGGTTGAGGCTCCGATTTAGTTCAAACGACGTGTCGTTTAGCTGGTGAACTCAAAATGCAGGTTGAAATTAGAGACATAAACGACAGAGGAAATGAAGGAGCGTTTACCGCGGTTGACGAATCGAGAGCCATTAGTGAAGTGCGGGTACCGTTTTGTTGTGTTTTTAGTGGCGGTTTGAGGAGAAGAGTAGAAGAGAACAAAATGTGAGTGTGATGGGTGAGGAAGTGAAGGTTACATTGGGAACGAGAGTGAAGAAGAGAAGGGAAGAAGGAAGGGAAATGGGTGTGTGAGTAGAAGACATGTAATGTAAGTAAGGAACGGTAAGAGAGGCTCTTGAATGCGACGTCTACTATAACGACAAAGAAAGATCAAACACACCCTTCAATCCTTCGTTGAATCTTCTTCTCTCTCTCTCGGCAGCACCGAGTGGGAGAGTGTCACCATTGTCGTGCCCATTATGCCCCCCGTGCTATTGTGCCTTTCCTTTTAGGTTATTATTTCTAATTTCCAATTTTATAATAATTATTAAAATTATATTCTGTATATTTATAATTATGTGGGGAAAAAGCATAGTGATACCTAATTGGCAGGAGAAGTTACTAACAATGGTCTATTTACAAACGGCTTGGATAATATTGAATTGGATTTAACTAACATATATATGCTTAAGTCACCAAAAAACTAACATATATATGCTTAGGACACCTAATAAAATTATTATTAATATTTTTTTAATTTTTTTAATAAATACAAAATAAATATATTAAAAATTTTACTTTTTATATTTTTAATAGAAACTTTTTAAATTTGTAAATTTTCATATATTTTTAAAATATAAGTTAGTTAAACCTTATTAAATTATTAATGCATTGTATTTATTTACAAACACAGAATACTAAAACAGAAATACAAAGATACAAAATTATATTTAAAAATAAGATATAAAAATAAAAATTATATCTTGAGATATTAAATTAATATATTTTATATTATTTTTGATAGAATAGACACCAAGATATTAGTAAAGAATATAATTTATTTTTTAATTTTTTTATTATTCCTATATCTTTTTTATAAATTACATGCTTTATCATTATATATTTTTTTAAACTTTTATATGAAAAAAAGAATAAATTAAATTTTTATAATTTATTTTTTATATTTAATTTATTATTAAATAAAAAAATACTAATTTTTATGTCTCAATTAATATATTTTTTGTATCTTATTTTTAGTATTTTAATTTGTTCTATTCTCAAAATTAAACATAATTTTAAAATCAATTCTATAAGTGACAATAGATTTTTAAAAAAATTCTAAAGTTGAAAGTAAATTTACTATAAATTTAAAAAGAAACTAAGATTAAGTAAATATTTCACCAAATCCATATTTTATAATTTATAATTATTAAAGAATTTCTGTAGTTTTTATTTTTCTATTTATCATTATTTTAACTCTTAAAGTTTTAATGTCTGTCATCATCTATTATTCCGTATCCATTATTTCAGTATTATCTTATTTTAGTATTATCTTATTATTTGTACATACTTCTACTTTGATGTGTGAATACGGAATAGTGGATGACAAACATTAAAACTTTAAGAGTTAAAATGATGATAAATAAAAAAAATAAAAACTACAGAAATTTTTTAATAATTATGTCGAAGATATTCTTCCATGTGCAAATTGCAAAATATGGGTTTGATGAAATATTTACTGCTACAGTTCATGTGCTTAAAAAAGTTTGCTTGTCATTTCCCTCTCACAAGGATGACCGCAAGTCAGAAAGCATTATACATTTGGTTAATATTTAAATTAATTTTTAAAATAGTAAATGTTGTAATTTAATTCTTAGAAAATATTAATATGAATTAAATTAGTGAATTTTTTATTGACGTGCTGTGTTATGTGACCATAATATACTCTACCTTAAGTCCTTAAAAGCTTCGGGTGGAAAATATTAAAAAGACTAAGTTGACTTATGCAGCTATTTTTCAGAGACAAATTGAGACTTTGGCCATTAACTTATAAATTACTTTACCAAAGATAATAAAATCTCTCATTTAATAGTTTACTTAAAGGAGTTCTAATAAATATCTTATCTAATAAGAAAAAATAAAACAACATTTAATAGTACAAAGTGAACAAATTTATTTAAAAAGTAAAAATGTAAAACTTTGAAATTTCAGTAATATTAAATATATAAAAAAAATTATTACTGTATTATTAAAAAAATACCCTTAAGACAATCTTAAATTATTTTAAAGCTTCTCAACTGCTTATTAGCTATTGCTCAGCTTCTCTAGTTATATTTTTTAGATTGACCGAGTCCAATTGGAGAACGCCTCAATTGCATTAAGAATTTTCTTAATTAATGTCCTTTTTGTATCAATTATGAAACTCCCTTTTCATTAAAGAAAATTCTTAATTTATGATAGTGTTGTTGTCAAATGTTTTCCAAAAGCTCATTCATATATATCATGGACCGCTAACAACTGAACTTTATATATCACAATCAATCATTCAATTGTGTTAACATCATCATTTTCTAACAGATCTTAGTTTTCTACTAACATAAGGACACAACTATCCCCTAAGACATTGCCATCATTCCATCATAAAACAATTACAACATAACCCAGTTAATCACCATCATAAAATGAAAACTTATTAAATGTTCTCAAATGTCACATAAAATTATGCCTACTTTTCTTATAAAATAGCATTTTGACTCGCTGAGAACATTTAATTACTTTTCATTTTCGCGTCCAAACAAAATCATCTTAAATTAATTTTGAAAATCATTTGATAAAAATTTAATGACAGTCCTTGATATTAGACTAAGATGACATTTTCTCTGAATTGATTTTTTATATACATTAAAAGATAAATTTTGTTGACAATTGTCCCAATTGATATTATTAATGTGAAAATTTCATGTTGAAAAACTAAAAAATAAATAAATATTCAATATATTTATCATTTAAAATTTTTTAAATAATTTATATCTTGAATAACCTTAACCAAACCGTCAAGAAATTTAGATTTAAAGATAAAGTTATAATTAGAAATTAAAAGAAATTTTTTAGTGTTTGTTAGACAGAAGGGGAAGTGGCAGAATTGAAGAATTGGAGTGGATGTTGGGGTGATGATGAAAATAGAAGATGGTGAGGGTTGTAACGCATGTGAGTGAAGTTGTTAGGTGTGTAGCTGAAAAAGGTAGCCTTCGATGCCACGGACAACGAGACAAAAGTCAGTAACTATTAACTAATATAAAGAGGGTCACGGGTTGCTTCACTGTCCATACTGTTTAGTATTACACTATTACTCCTATCTCTTACTCCTTTCGTCCTCTTCTTAATTTATTTTATTCTATCTTTGTTCACTTTAATAAAAAAATTAATTAATGGAGTGTAAAATAAATTTTATGTCTTGAACTATTCAAACTGTGATGTTAATAGTTTGACGAATAAAAAAAAAAAAAAGAAAAAGAGTGAAAGTTGATGGAAAGAAAAAAATTCATTCCTTATTTTAAAAATTTTTAGATGAATGAAAAATAAAAAATGAAAAAAATCTTATGTACTTCTTATGTATTTCTACTATAATTAATTACCATCAACATTAAACTAATAAAAAAAATAACAATGCTAGGAAACTAAGATGGTTCATGCCAAAAACCAGCCAAATACTTCTTGGTGAATCCAAAACTTTTACGTGGATGATACTTATGCTAGTCATTAGGATGTTTCTTTTCTTTGTAAATTGGATGGTTTTGAATCTGTTTTCTGATTTATCATGTTTTAGGCATTTGGAGGGGAGAAGAGTGAAGAGACGGAAGCTAATTGAATCAGTTTTTCCGTAATTCACGTTGCAATGATACTGAACGTATCTCCTCCTAATTTGAATGTGGTGAAACATTTAATAACCAATATTTTAAATCATAAATAAATAAAACTATTACTATATTTATAATTAACTAAGTTGTTCTATTCTTGGCTGATTTGAAGTTGGTTCCATATACTTTTCCATAAAAAAAATAATTTAGGTAACATCTTCCAACAAGTTAGAATTATATAACTCTAACAATGCTAGCTTGGAAACATTAGTAAGAAAAAGATTCGGTGGCAGAGCTTTAGGAAGAAAATCAGCAAGTTAGTCTTTGGAACGAACTGGCATAAAATGAATGAGATTAGACAAATATTTTTCACGAATAATGTAGCAGTCTACTTCAATGTGTTTAGTTCTTTCATGAAAGATGGGATTATTGACGATGTGAATGGCTGACTGGTTGTCACAGAATAGAGTGATAGACTTTTGAAACGATAAACCAATGAAATCCATTAAAAAAGATAACCAACTAAGGAGTGGCAACAACAAGAGACCTATATTGAGCTTCTACAGAGGACTTGGCAACGGTGGTTTGCTTCTTACTCTTCCAGCTAATGAGAGAATTTCCAAGTATGAAGCAATAACTAGAAACGGAGCAGTGAGTATCAACACAGGTAGCCCATTTAGTATTGGCAAATTTGGTGAGATGCATATTAGAAGTAGAGGAGAAGAATAGACCAGTTGCAGGTCTGCCTTTTAAATATCAGAGCACGCGAAAAGTAGCCTGTAGGTGAGAAGTCATTGCACAGTCCAAAAACTAGCTCAAACGTCCCATAACATAAGAGATATCGAGTCTAGTGTTTGTGAGATAAAGGAGTCGGCCGATAAGTTGTCTGTAAGTAGTGTTGTCCGGTAAAATAGTACCTGACTCCTTCGAGAGTTTCTAACTATAATAAAATGGAGTAAAAAGAGGCTTGCAATCTAGATAACCAAAATCTTTGAGAAGGTCCATGACGTACTTCTGCTGATAAATATGAATTTCAGAATTAGAGCGTGTTCCATTCCCAAGAAATACTTGAGATCACTAAGATCTTTTATTTTGAATTTGTCATCCAAAATTTGCTTAATGGAATTGATTTCGCCAATGTCATCCCCGGGTTAAAACCAAGTCATCAACATATACTAGAATGACAGTAAAGCTTTTAAATTGTTTCTTGATGAAGAGGGAATGATCATAAAAAAAATAGCTTATAACCAGCATCAACAAGAGTCTGAGTGAGTTTAATGTTCCATTGTCTGCTTGCTTGCTTAAGCCAATATAGAGACTTTTGCAATTTACAAACCAAACCTGGTTGTGACACAGCAAAACCGAGTGGTATCCTCATATAAATTTTCTTGTCTAAATCTCCATGAAGGAACACAGTATTGACGTCCAGCGGTTTCAAATGCCATTTCTTTGCCGCTGCTAATGCTAATATTATGGGATAAGTATTGTTTTGGTCCCTAACGTGGAGGGTCAGAATCGAAATTGTCCCCAACATAATTTTGGATTTAAAATCCTCCTTAACGTTTTTTTTCCGTATTAAAATCGTCATTTTTAATAAAATTTTTAATTTTATTCCTAAACTACCCCTATTTTAATAAAAAAATTATAAATTTTTTTAAAAAATAAAAGAAAACAACGCGTTTTGGGGGAGGGGGTGGAAAGGAAACGCGTTTTTAGGGGTGGGGTGGGGAGAAGGAAACGCGAAGGGGGGGAGGGGAGGAGGCCATCGCCTTCACCGCGGGCCTCCACCGTCGCATGAGGCCATCGCCGCCACCGTTGGGTCTTTTACCACCGAGCATGAGCAGCGAGAGAGGAGATCTGAAAAGAGAGAGGGAGCACCGGTGGAGGGAAGGAGGCCGCTGCCGCTGCCGCTGCCGTGGAGTGCGTCGCCGGGAAGGGGAGCCTGACGCAAGGAGGGCGGCGAGAGAGAGGAATCTGAGGCTGCGTTGGGTTCTTGCCACCGCTGATATGCCCAACCGCCGTCGCTCCGTCGCCCACGAGCTGCCGATGGTTCTGCTTCGATTTCTGCATCTGCTTCTTCTTCTTGCTTCGACTTCTGCTCCTTGCTTTGGCCTCTGCTTGCTGCTTTTGCTTGAGCTTCTGCTGTATGTTCTTGTTGAATTTGTGCTTCTGCTTGTTGATTTGGCTTTGTGCTTAAACTTTTGCATCTGTTTCTGCTTCAATTTCTGCTTTCTGCTTCTGTCTTTTGTTTGTGTTGATTTTTTCTGCTTTCTGCTTCTGCTTGTGTTGATTTCTTTAATGTTGAATGTTGTGTTATTATTGATTTGAATGTTCTGTTATTGTTGATAATGGATTCTTGAATTTAAATGTATGTTATGTTGTTATTGTTATTGTGGAAAGAAATTGCTGATAGTGGAAATAGGGGCGGTGACGGTAGTGGAGAATGCAGAATGAGCAGTGGTGGTGGAAAATGCAAAATGATTGGATGGCTAATAGTGGAAATAAGGGGGTGGCGATGGTGGAGAATGCAGAATGAACGGTGGTGGCAGGAAATCCAAAATGAACGGTAGTGCAGTTGGGGGTTGGGGATATTGTTGTCTTTTAAAAAATTATTTTATTTAAAAGGACGATTTTAATACGAAAAAATACGTTAAGGATGATTTTACATCTAAAATTACATTGGAGACGGTTTCGATTCTGACCCTCAACGTTAGGGACCAAAACAATACTTATCCCTAATATTATTTGTAGAGTAGTCATTTTGATAACTAGACTAAAATTATCATCATAATCTACTCCTTGTACTTGAGTGAATCCTTTTGCAACTAGCGTTGCTCTGTGCCTTTCTATGGTACCATCGGGATTGAATTTTACCCATCATTTACAACCCACAACCTTCTTGCTTTTTAGGAGTTCAGTGAGACACCAAGTTCTATTCTGATATAGAGCTATCAATTTAGCTTGTATTGCCTTTCTCCAACATTCATATGTAGTCGCTTTCTCATAAGTTCTAGGTTCCGGATTTGAGGTGATGGCTAAAGAAAAGGACTTATATTTTGGAGTTAGTTTATCATATGACAAGTGTTGTGAGATAGGATATAAAGAGTTAGAGTTGGCAAAGTTGCTAGAGTGAGTTGTGTGAGTTATCATACAATGGTAGTCCTTCAAATAAGCAAGTGATTTCTTCACTCTTTTAGATTTTCTAGTAATGTAGTCAGGTGTGATGTCGTAGTTTTGTGATGCAGGTGTATTGTTAATGTATGGTGTGGTAATAGGTGCAATGGTGTGCGAGAAAATTGGTGAGTGCATTGAGTTTGAGAAATGTTCATTTAAATCTGTGAGTGTGGTATGTGTGAGTGATTGTAAATAATGTGTGGATAGTATATCATATTGAAAAAGATCAATGCATTGTGGAGTACGAATGGGTATTGTAGGAATGTCATTGCTAGTGGAATGTGAAAATGGAAAATGAGTTTTATAGAAAGTTATATTTCTAGATATGAAAATTTTTTCTTTGATTTTAAATCAATAAGTCGAAAACCTTTTGTTCCTAGTTTAAAACCGAGAAAAGTTGTTTTCCTAGCTCTTGGGTCCAATTTTGTTCTTGAATTTGTTAATGTGAAAGAATATGCAAGAGAACCAAATACTCTTAAATATGAAAGGTTAGATAAGTTACCATACAAAAACTTATAAGGACTAGCATTATCCAGCTTAGTGTTGGTCAACCTATTAATTAGGTGAATAGCGTGAGCAACTGCGTATTGTAAAAAATAATGTAAAATTCCTTATTGAAATAACAGTGCTTTAGCAACACCTAAAATATGCTGGTATTTTTGCTCTACAACCCCGTTTTGCTCTGGTGTTTCTACACAAAAAGTTTGGTGTAAAATTTCAGTGATGCAAAAAAAGATTTTAGAGTGAATTCTGGCCCATTGTCAGTCCTTATACACTTAACTTATTTTTCAAATTGTATTCTGACAAAATCCACAAAATTAATAACCAATTGTGATGCCTCAGATTTGGTTTTTTTTTTAAATCCAAGTGAATCTGCTCTTGTCATCCACCACAGTAAAAAAAATACCTGTGTCCTTCATTGAAAGGGACAGAAATAGGACTCTAAATATCCATATGAACTAAGTCAAAACAATCTTTTATTTCAATTGTACTAAGATCAAAAGATAATTTCTTTTCTTTTGCAAAATGACAGGAGTTACAAGGAAGTTTTGAAGTAACTCAATCTATAAAAGGGTAATATTTCTTCAGTAAAACCAGTTTATGAATTGGTATCTGTCCTAATCTAAAATGCCAAATGTTGTTGTGCTCAGTGTGTGAAGGTATTGTGGGATGAGTAGTAGTCGTAGTTGCCGCCAATAAAGCTTGCTTTGTTGGAGGATGGGAAAAGTGAGAGAATTTTGGTTCTGTACTCATTGTATATAACCATTCTCTATACTTAGTAATGCCAATCATCTTTAATGTGGATCGATTTTGTATCTCACAACACTTATCATTGATTAACAGTTGGTAATGTAAGTTTGAGGTTAATTTTGACATAAAGATTAGTTTAAAATCAAAAGAAGGAATGTACAAAATATTTTTGAGAAAAAAGTTTTTAGAGAATATGATTATGCCAATGATGGTGCTGACAGTTTTGGTCCCATTTGACAATATCATATTGACTGGAGCAATATTTTGAAAGCTTGCAAAATCGTTTAAGTCGAAAGTCACATGATCTGTTGCACCGGAGTCAATGACCCATAGTAAAATCTTTACTCGTGTTACACGAACTTGTGCCATCTCTTCCTTCATTGTCTTCATTGGAATTCTTTGCTTTGGATTTTCTGAGAATGTGATTTGATTATTTTCCAACCATGACTTATCGTTCCTATGTACTCTTGTTTGCCTGTAAATCTAATTGCCTACCAGAACTTCTTTCGAGTATTACCTTTAACATTGCCTGCACTTCTATTTATGGACCCTATTTTCTTTGGTTTGAATTTGAATTTGTTTTGATGTAACAATTTTCGAAGACAAATTTTTACAAGGTAGGTAGTATGTAACGACCCGCATTTTTGAAAATCTAAATAAGAAAAAGGTTCTAATTTATTTTATTAATTTGGGCTCCTTATTTTTAGAAACTAACTTGTTAAGAATAATTAAATTGATTTTTATGAATATTTTGAATTCAAATTTTATTTAAAAAAAAAAGAGAAAAGATGATTAATTTGATTATTGTACTTTTAAATTTAAAATAAATATTTGATTATATTAGTATGTTGATAGATATATTTTTATATGTTCCTAAAATAATATTTGGTATCATAATTATACTTTTAAATTATTTTAATCTTAAGATTTTGTAAAACTCTTATACTCCTAGTATGTATTTTTAATACTAAATTTCTTATTTTTATACACATCTCTATTGTTTAACACGTATAATTCTCATCCCTCACCTTCACACACGTACATAGACACTAATCTTACTCTCACCTTTACTTTAACCCTAACCTACCCCCTTTCCTTACCCACACCCACACCTCAACGAAGAAAGAAAGCAGAGGGAAAGAAACAAGAGATGGGGATTGAGAGAGTTAAGAAGGGAAATCAGAGCATGAGGGAGAAGAAGAAGAGAGGGGGAGGGATGGCGCCGCAGGGTATGCTGCCGTGCCACCATGTCCAGCTTGCCATCACGCCTCACCACCATTGCCGTTGTCGACAAGAGCGTCAAGAGAGAGAGAGAAAGGGACGAACTCGCGAGGGAGAGAGAGGAGGTTGCGTCGTGCAGCCGTCAAAGCCATCATCGCACCAGTCGCCGCCGCTGCCGATGATGGAGCCGTCGCCGAAGCTCGTGTCACCATCATTCTTGCCAGCTCGCAAGAAAGAAGCACGATGGAGCTCCTCCGTTTCTGTTGCACTGGTTCACCGAGAGAGAAGCTCGTGGATGGAGGAAGGCCGACGGAGAGAAGAACGCCGTTGAGAGAGGAAAGACACCGCTGTCGTGCATCACGATCGTGGTGATGGAGCCCGCGTCGCCGTCACCCATGGTCGCTGCTCTATTTGGTTCTGTTTTGAGCTGCGCCGCCGTCTGGGTGGTCACTAACAACAGCTACTAGAGCCACCAACTCCACTGTTACTCCTCAAATTATGCCTCTCTTCCATTAGGGTTTGCTATCTTAGCCACTTTGAAGCTACCGCCGGTTCTGTTGAGGGTTTCTACCATGAATGCCACCACCAGCAGCACCATCCTTCTTGTCTTGGTCTCAATTATGTAAATCTTGAATCTACCATGATTTTACCTTCGTTTTTGGTCCAATGTTGTTTCTTAGTCAAATTCTTGTTTTAATTTCAATAGCATGTCTCTATTTTAGCACGGCCATTTTGCTCCTCCTGTTTTTTGCTAGGGCTGTCTTGAGTGTTGATGATTGTGCCGCTATAGAATTGCTAAAGTTGCTGCTGCCATGGATTAAAAATAAAGAAGATTGTTGTATTTAAATTCTATGGTTTCAACTAACTGAGATAGGGGGTTCGTTTTAAAATTAGGAGTTTTTAATTTAAGAATACCAAAAAACTTATTGAGTAATTGTAAATAATTTATAAATGCTTTGTATGACCAATTAATGAGAACTGATGAAGTTGGAAATTGTTAGTGAATGTGAGTATGCTTGAATATACTGAAATTGATTTTTGGTATGTTTGATGGTGCTGTAAAGAATTAGGTGATTAGATGAGCTATATGTGTATTTGTTAATTTTGATTCTGTTAGTGATGATGATATTGTTGTAGTTGCTGCTGGTTGTATTGTGATTGTGAATAAAGATAAATTTAGTGTTTCTTGTTGAATTGAAAATATGAATTGAGTTTGAATTAAGGATGTGATTGATGCTGGGACCTCTGGTTATGTTGATGTCTTGGTTTGATTGTTGACTTGAGAAATTATGAAAGTCAGGGAGCCTGTACGGGTGGTGAATTCAAATTTAAAAGGGAGGTTCTGTCCGAGTTCTTGTAAAAATATATGAAAAAGTGATTTTGATTTGAAAATCTGACTTATAAGCTTATTTTGAGAAATGATTCTATGGTTGAAAAAGAATTTGGTTTACATATTTATACATATCGAGAAAAAGGTATTGTATTGAAAAGTTTAATTTATACATCTAAAGTAAGGAATGACTTGGGTTTGAAACCGTTGGAAAGAGTTTGAGGAAACGTTGGTTTAATTTATTAGTAACGAATTGAGAGTTGGAAATGATTTTGATATTGAACCTGGTTAGCTTTCAGATTTATAAATGATTTGACATTAGATTTAGTTTGTTTGATTTATCAGAAATGAACTTTGGAATCGAAAATGGTTTGGTAAGGACCCTTAAAGGGTGGCAAAGTCCGAATTTTAGAAGAAATACTGCAAAATTTGTTATAAAACTCCGAGGCTTTGTTTAAAGCATTATTTAAAAGAAAATTTGGTTTAAAAATCATATTATTTGGTTTTCGATTTATTAAGAAAAGTATTATGTTTTAAGTTTAATCCATTGAGAAAAGATTTTTGTTTTAAGTTATGATTTGAGTTCGGTTTATTAAGAAAATGAATTTATCTTGATTAAACGTTAAAAAAGTTTGGGTATTTGGAAATTAAACGTTTTGATGCTAAGACTGATGAATGACTGAAAGTAAACCTATGTGGTGATGTGGAGGTATAAGTGATTACATGGTGATGTGGAGGTGTGAGAAATTATATGGTGATGTGGAGGTAAGATTGATTATTTGGTGATGCGGAGGTATGACAAAAAGAAAGGAAATGAGAAACGATGATTAAGAAATTTAAGTGAGAAACTATGAATGATGAACAAATGATTGAAAACTGATGATTGTTTACCTACTGAAAATGAGCAGAGATATGGTGGTGAGTCCACCGAGATTCGCTTTTCAGAGATACATCGGCCAATCTGAGGGATGGTCTCACCTGTATGACAGAGGTTGCTTATAGAGGTTATCAATACAAACATTAGCTAGAGAGAGCCTAACCTGTAAGACTGAGGTTGCTTACAGAGGTTATGGTTGCATACATTAGCTCAAGAGAGTCGAACCTGTAAGACAGAGGTTACGTACAGAGGTTATGGCACTGGAAGCCAAACTCAGACAAAGGTTGCTGAGTTAACTTGGGAGCGGGTTGAAACCGACAAATGAGCTCATTACCTGTACTAGGGAATAGGCATGCATGTAGTCGTACTTTTTGTATTTGATTGGCTCTACAGAGGTGCAAGGAGTGAAAATGTATTCGCACTTTCTGTATTTGATTTAGTCTTAGATTTTATTTTCCCTTCGGAAGAGAAGGACTTGTATTTGAGGATCTTTGAATAAGTCTATATATATAAAGCTATGTGAATATATACTTTTGTGGTTAAGTGATTTAAAATAAAGTCTCCTTTCTATTTCTTGATTAAAATTTCGATTCATATTCGCGAAGGCTCAATATTTAATAAAGATAATATAAAATAAAAGAGTTTAGAGGTAAGTGATATGACGCCTGAACTTTTAGTACGATCATGAGGTGCTAAAAATTAGGGTGTTACATATTCCTACTATAATTAATTACTATCAATAATAAACTAATAAAAAAATAATTTAGGTAACAAGATGTACTAATTTATCGACCCTAAATATATGTATAATCAACAACTATGGTATTCATGGATTGAATATGTAAAGAGATAGGTTTGTGTAGATAATACATTAGCATAAAATATGTATTTTGTCTTTGAAAAAATTGAAAAAAATAACTATAATGTCTATATATATAGTGATTACAGTAGCTATAAAATTAAAATAATATTTAAAAAATATTACTACTATAACAACAACAAAGTCCCACTAGATGGGGTTGACTACATGAATCAAACGATGTCATTAAGTTCTATCATGTATCATAACTACAGAGAAACCGTTTATATGTAGATCTTGTTTGACCACCTCATGAATGGTCTTCCTAGATCTTCCTCTGTCTTTCACCCCGGGTCAATCTTCTATCTCATCCACCCTCCTGATTGGGTGCTCTGTCGGTCTTCTTCTTACATGTCCAAACCACCTGAGATGCGATTCTACCATCTTTTCCACAATAAGTGCTACTCCAACTCTCTCTCTTATATCTTCATTCCTTATTCTATCCAATCGTGTATAACCACTCATCCATCTCAACATCTTCATCTCTGCCAAACTTAACTTATGTTAGTGCTTCCTTTGGCTGCCCAATACTTTGTACCATAAAGCATAGCCGATCTGATAGCAGTGCGATAGAATTTACCTTTAAGTTTTTAAGGCACTTTTTTGTCGAGTTAAACCCCAAAATAGTGAGATTGGCGTCATGCACTAAAATCGTCCCTAGGATTTCAATTGCACCAATTACGTCCCTAAGATTGACAAAAATACACCACGTTAATCCCTGACCCATTTTTCATTAACGACGTGATGACATGGCTTGATAACGTGGGCTGTTAGTGACATGTGTCGCTCCATGATTTAGCCAAGTGTAATGGTATGATGATGTGTTGACCAGTGACACGTGGCATGCTAACCTGGATGGTTGTGCCATGTGTCACAGTGCTATTTGGCCATATGTCACAACAATATTCGTCCACATGTCATCCATTATGTCATCATTGTAGATGCACCAAATTAGTTCATTACTTAGCATTAAGTGACTTATTTTAGTCCCTGAAATTGAAGGTCGTGCACCAAACTAGTCCCTTCACTAGTTTTTTCTTCTTTTTTCCTACAAATTCAAAATTCTCAATATTTTTGAATCCATTAATTTCAATTCTATTTTTTCACATGTTATTTAAAAACAAATGCTTTTATAAAATATTTTTTCTCTTGCGAGTACCCCTAACCGCCGTCTTGGAGTTGATGTGAAGATATTTTAAGCATCCCCACTACCATCTCCGATCTCTTTCATCTAGACTGAAGAAGTCGGAGATAGTAGTGAGGGTGCTTGAAGTGCTTTCAGTTTAGCCCATTTGCACACAACGGAAATGTGTATTTCATAAGAACCGGAAAAAAATATGTATTTTAATTCTTGATTTCTTGTTAAAAACACATTTTTTAATGAAAAAAATGTATCTAATCAATCATATAATTTTTTTTTTATAATAACATACTTATATATTACAAAATTTACCAATGTTAAATTATTATAGAAAAAAATTATATAATTAAAACTAATATCTTAAAAATTTTTATAAAAACACTTGTATTTAAACTATATGTGAAAAAGTAGAATTAAAATTAGTGCATCCAAGATATTGAAAATTTTAATTTTTTTTTAAAAAATGAGAAAAAACTGGTGAAGAGACTAGCTTGGTGCACGGCATTCAATTTCAGGGACTAAAATAAGTCACTTAATGCAAAGTGACAGACTAATTTGGTGCATCTACAATGATGACATAATGGATGACATGTGGACGAATACTGTTGCAACACGTGGTACAAACAGACACGTGGCCAAATAGCATTGTGACACGTGACACAACCATCCACATCAGCATACCACATGTCACCGGTCAACACATTATCATACCATTATACGTGGCTAAATCATCAAGTGACACGTGTTACTAACAGTCCACGTCATCAAGCCATGTCATCACATCGTTATTGGAAAATGGGTCAGGGACTAATGTGGTGCATTTTTTTTCAATCTTAGGGATGTAATTGGTACAATTGGAATATTAGGGACGATTTTACTACACGATACCAATCTTAGGGATCATTTTGGGTTGTCACATATGAAACCAGATGTGTAACAATCCAACTTTTGACATGTCATGACCAATACCTAGATAGGTGTTACTTGTCGTACTAACCTACTAGGCTCTAGACTTAGAATTTCTTTTCAAATATTTCTATAAGCCTTTATCAGATAACGTGATAAAGACTGTTTTCAAAGTTCAGTGAGCTAGTCACCTTCCCATCAGCATATTTAATTGGTTAAACACGATATTGATCTGAAATTTAAACTGGAGGTTATAGATATAAACAAAGTGTTAAATTGCTGTTGGTTTCAACTTAATCACTTATCAAAATTAAAAGTTAAGTGGGTTGGAAGTTGATGATTCTGCAGCAAGATAACAAAATTTTCTGCAGAAACCAATAATTTTCGAAAATTCCTTTCTCTTAACCTACTCAATGATAAATTCTAAAATTTTCAAGGGACATTCAAGACACACCAAGGTTTTATAGAAAAAATTTTCATCCAAAGTGGTGGTCTAGATTGTTCTCAGAATTTGTTACAAGTTGTTGTTAAACATGGAAAAATTATGCATTGAACAATTTATCAACCTTACTCCCCAAATTTTGTATCTAAGCTTAGGACTTTTCCAAAGTCACAATTCCAACTTCCATTTGATTAAATAAAGTTGTTAGAATCAGTAGTATAGCACCAAGAACTTGAAAGTAATAATTCACAAATTTACACATACATATTAATAATAGTTCATCAACTTCCAACAGAATTTTCAAGCATACCCTCATCATCATCAAATCACATAACCAACAAAAATCATTATCCTCAAACACAGCCACAAATTAATACCTAACTATCCTAACCCTTACTTTTGTTGTTGATCAAGCACAAGAACTTGTCCCTGCTGCCTCCTTGAACCCGAGCCCTAATCACAATAATAACCAGAATTTTTCTGTCACACACAAGGCCATTCGGCCAAATCAAGTACAAGCAAGGGAAAATCACTTACCCTTCTTGGTTGTGGTGCTGACTGTTCAAAATTCGAACAAGCTAAAGGAATGGAGAAAGGGATGGGTCAAAATTTGAATTGGAGAAGAAGAGAAGAAGATGAAGCCGCTGTCCTTACCTAGCAGAGAACTCGAAGATCAGCTGGGTGGGTAGAATGCAGCTCTTTCCTTAGTTTCGATCGTCTTCTTCCTTGCTTTCTTTATTTCTGTTTCTGTCACTGGTCCTCCCTCCTTCTTCTTCATTCGTGTTTATGTAATGAAGAACAAATGATATTACTCACCTATACGTGTATTGAAGAGAAGAAGGGCTGAGGTGTTGAAGAAGGCTCCGTGGCTTCTCCTCTCTTCAACACGGTAGTAACACATTGATGGGTAGGTGGAACCATGATTTGTAGCTGAGTTCCTAATGGTGCAGATAGAAAAAGTAATCAGAGTTTGGTTTAATTGGGTGGAAAGTGGTTTGATTGGACCAAAAAAAAAAGAAATCAATCCGGTTTAAAGCTTGGTTCATCAAAATAGTGTGGTTCAATGATTCACTTATCAATTCTTTTTAAGAATAATTAAAGAGATGATTAAAATCTTATAGAAATAATTATTCTACAGAATAATTGAATCGAAAGGGTAATTTTTGAAATTACTGAATCTCACTATTAATTAAAACAGAGTAAAATAATATTGAACTTGGCAATGTAAGTTAATTATATTCCTCTGCCTTAATATCTATCAATCACACATACATATATCAGTTTACGAAAATTATTATTTTTAGAAAATAGATGAAATTTTTTTGGTAGAAAAATTGGGTTCTTATGTTCTACATCCCTAAAAGAAAAATTTTGTCCTCAAAATTTTATTATCTCGAGTGAGGGAATTAGTTCCAGTGATGTATTTAGATTCACAACAAACACCCTTCCTTGTTGGTGCTGCCTAGGGGGAGCAAGTCTAATCCTTCGTCGTTGATATTCTCTGGCTATGGGTCCGAGCTCACCACAATTATAGTAAATCCCCGTCCTCAGCAGGCAAGGGGCTGCCTCCATGACCCTTTCCACACATAATGCATATTAGTCCTGGCTAGGTTGGTTGTGGCTGTTTGCCCAAATTTAGGCGTCGATCGATGTTATGCATGCTAAGATGTGGAGGAAAAGTACCATTCTTTGGATTCTGACGAGGAATAGGTTGCCTTGTCACCTTGAAGTTCCTTCCTTGAGGGGCAAGTTTATGATTGAAATCCTTGGTAAAAAGTTCTTTTGGCTAGTTTGTGCTGCTGCTAACTTCTTTACGCATTCCTCTGTCAGCTGGCTCTTGTTAATTAGTTCCGCGAAATTTGGGATCTCCATTGGACCCATGTAAGCTAGTAGTTCCTCTCTAAGTCCTCCCTCGAACTTGATGGGCTTCCATTCCTTGAATGCAGCCGGTGCTCCTTGACAGACTTTCGAGAATCGATATAACTCTTCAAACTTACGAGTATATTCAGTGGCTATCATGTTTCCTTGTCTCAGCTGAAGTAACTCTAATTCCTTAGCAATGCGGAAAGACTGAGAAAAATACTTCTTGTAAAATTTATTTGAAAAGTCCTCCCAAGTGATATGAACAGCTTCCCTTCCTAGTAGTTGAAGTACTCCTTGCCACCAATGTTGCGCGTCATTCCTCAGCATGTAAGCAGCAAATTCTACACGCCGTCCTTCAAGGACTTGTTGTGCTCGCAATGATCATCCTATCTCCTTGAACCAGTCATCAACTCATGTAGCACTTGTGTTTCCATTGAACTGTGACAAATTTATCTCCAAGAAGGAAGCTAGCGTCATTGGCCGGTTATCATTGCGTATTTTGCCTTCACCTTCATCGTTGTTTTCGTTTCCATGTGTAGTTCCATGGCTACTTCCAGCTCTGTTGTGACGATCGAGACATTCAGCTACTCGATTGGTAGCAACTATAGTAGTGGCCATAGCATTTACGGATTCGAGAATAGCCATTGCGTCTAGAAAAGTCTCCTAACTCGTTTCCTCCCGTCGAGGGGTCCTCGCCTGTTCGAAGCCATTTAAGTCCTATTAACATCTAATAATCCATCTTAAGGTGATCAGTCTTAACATGTCAAATATCAGATGTTAATATTACTAAAATAGATGCTCACAGACCTTCATGCAAAATATATTATAGAATATCCTAGCTGCATGGAATAAAAAGATTCAGAGTATGCAAGGAAGCATAATCAATCCATCCCAAGGATCTAAGGACAAATTGTTCTGATACCAACTTGTAACGACCCAACTTTTGACATGTCATGACCAATGCCAATTGCTAGGTGTTACTTGTCGTACTGACCTACTTGGCTCTAGACTTAGAATTTGTTTTCAAATATTTCTATAAGCCTTTATCGGATAACATGATAAAAACTGTTTTCAAAGTTTAGTGAGCTAGTCTCCTTCCCATCAGCATATTTAATTGGTTAAACATGGTATTGATCTGAAATTTAAACTGGATGTTATAGACATACAAAAATTTATTGGTTTCAACTTAATCACTTATCAGAATTAAAAGTTAAGTGGGTTGAAAATTGATGCTTTTTCTGTACAAACCAACAATTTTCAAAAATTCATTTCTCTCAACATACTCAAAGATAAATTCTAAAAGTTTTATGGGATATTTAAGACACACCAAGGTTTCATAAAAAAAAGTTTCATCCAAAGTGGTTGTCTAGATTGTTCTCAGAATCTGTTACAAGTTGCTGTCAAACATGCAGAAATTTTGCATTGAACAATTTAACAATCTTACACCCCAAATTTTGTATCTAAACTTAGGACTCTTCTAAAGTCACAATTCTAACTTCTATTTTATTAAAAAAAGTTGTTAGAATCAGTAGTATAGCCTTAAGAACTCAAAATCAAAAAAATTTACACATACATATTAATAATAGTTCATCAACTTCCAACAGAATTTTCAAGCATACCCTCATCATCATCAAATCACATAACCAACAGAAATCAATACCCTCAAACACAGCTACAAATCAATACATAACTATCCTAACCCTTACTTTTGTTGTTGATCAAGCACAAGAATTTGTCCCTGCTGCCTCTTTGAACCCGAACCTTAATCACAATAATAATAAGAATTTTTCTGTCACACACAAGGCCATTCGGCCGAATGAAGTACAAGTAAGGAAAAATCACTTATCCTTCTTTTCTTGTGGTGGTGGCTGTTCAAAATTCAAACAAGCTAAAAGAATATAGCAAGGGATGGGTCAAACATTCGAATTTGAGGAGAAGAGAAGAAGATGAAGCCGTTGTCCTTACCTAGCGGAGAACTCAACGGATGAGCTGGGTGGGTAGGATGCAGCTCTTGCCTCAGCTTCGATCGTCCTCCTCCTTGCTCTCTTTTCTGTTCCCATTGCTGGTTGTCCATCTATCTTCTTTGTTCGGGTATATCTGATAAAGAACAAATGATGTTACTCACCTATACGTGTACTGAAGAGAAGAAGGGCTGAGGTGTTGAAGAAGGCTTCGTGGTTTTTCCTCTCTTCAACACGGCAGTAAAACATTGATGGCGAAGTCGAACCATAATTTGTGGCTGAGTTTCTAATGGTGCAGATAGAAGAAGTAATTAGGGTTTGATTTAATTGGGTGGGAAGTGGTTTGTTTGGACCAAAAAAAAGAAACAAATCTGGTTTAAAGCTTGGTTCATCAAAATAGTGTGGTTCAATGATTCACGTATCAATTTTTTTCAAGAACAATTAAAGAGATGATTAAAATCTTATAGAAATAATTATTCCACAGAATAATTGAATCAGAAGGGTAATTTTTTAAATTACCGAATCTCGCCGTTAATTAAAACAAAATAAAATAATATTGAACTTGGCAATATAAGTTAAATTATATTCCTTTGTCTTAATATCTATAAATCACACACACACACACACAGATATATATATATATATATATCAATTTATGAAAATTATTATTTTTAGAAAACAGATGAAATTTTCTTGATAGAAAAATCGGGTTCTTACAAGACGCATTCCACCATTTTGACCAACCTGTTTGGATCCTATGATTTACATCCTGCTCAATTTCTCCATTATCCTGTATAATGCACTCAAGATACTTAAAACTTTTAACTTTTTATAGGATATTTTCTCCAATCTTCACCTCTATATTAGGGTTTTTCCTTCATCGGCCAAACATACATTCCATATATATTCCATCTTGCTATGGCTTATGCACAGACAATACACTTCTAGAGCTTCTCTCCGTAAACCCAACTTCTTATTTAGGTCTTCTCTTGACTCTCCCATAAGGATGATATCATTGACATAAAATATGCACCATGGCACAGGCTCTTAGATATGCTCTATGAGAACTTCCATGACCAATGTGAAAAGGTATGGACCTAAGGGTGATTCCTGGTGTAATCCTATACTAATAGAAAACTCCTCTGCCATACCACCTCAAGTCTTCACACTAGTTGTAGCCTATCATACATGTCTTTAATTACACGAATATATGCGATTCTTACTCTCTTCCTTTTCAAAACCTTCCATAGGACCTCCCTTGGCACCTTATCGTACACTTTTTCCAAATCAATAAACACCATATGTAGATCTTTTTTATTACTATGATACCTCTCCATCATCCTTCTTAACAAGTATGTAGTTTCAGTGGTGGATCTGTCTGGTATAAAACTAAATTGGTTCTCTGTTACTTGTATCTTTTGTCTCAGCCTCCATTCTATCACCCTTTCCAATAACTTCATGGTATGGCTCATGAGCTTGATCCCTCTATAGTTTTTGCAACTTTGTATATCCCCCTTATTCTTGTAGATAGGTACCAAGGTGCTCTTTCTCCACTCATCTGGCATCTTCTTTGACCTTAAAAACTCATTAAAAAGTTTGATTAACTAACTGATGCCTTTCTCTCCAAAGCCCTTCTAAACTTCTATCGGAATATTATTGGGTCCTACTGTCCTGTCATTTTTCACCCGCTCTAGAGCCTCTTTTACCTCGAAGTCTCAAATCCTTCGATAGTAGTCGAAGTTTTTATCTTCTTCCCTCATGCATAACCAACAAAGGCTCGGAAGAGTCTTCTGTCCTTCATCAAATAACTCATAGAAGTAGCTCTTCCACTTTTCATTGATCTTCTCATCTTGAGCCAAAACCTCTCCATCTTTATCCTTTATGCACTTAATCTGATCTAAGTCTCACGTTCTTCTTTCACGGCTATTTGCGATTCTATATATACCTTTTTCTCCTTCCTTCATGCCTAAAAATTGGTAGAAACCCTCATATACTCTTGTTCTTGCTTCACTTACAACCACTTTTGTCTCTTTCTTAGTCGACTTATATTTTTCCCAATTATCTGCATTGCGGCACAAGGACCACTCTTTAAAGCACTCCCTTTTTGCCTTTATCTTTTCTTGTACACTCACATTCCACTACCATGACTCCTTGTCTCTTGGTCCTATCCCTCTAGATTCACCAAACTTTCTTTTGTTCTTATAATAACTTCTGCCATCTCCCTCCATATCTCTTCCGTGCTTCCGTTCCTTCCCAATTTGCCTCTTCTCTTACCTGTCTTAGGAAGCTTCTTTGTTTCTCACATTTCATCCGCCACCACCTCGTCCTTGGATTCTTCGAATGATGTCTTTTTCTCAACTTTTACTCAATGTGAAAATCCATGACAAGCATCCTACGTTGTGTTGTTAAACTCTCTTCCGGAATAATTTTTCAATTAAAGCAAAATTTTCAGTCGATTCTCCTCAACAAGAAGAAGTCGATTTGAGAGCTTATCATGCCGTTCCTATAGGTTATAAGATGTTCGACTCTCTTTTTAAAACATGTGTTTGCGATGAGAAGGTCAAAGGTTGAGAAAAAGTCCAAAATAGTTTTACCTTCGATATTGACCACCCCAAAACTATGGCCTCCATGAATACTTCCATACCCAGTCACTTCTCTTCCAACATGGCCATTTAAATTTCCTCCTAATAAAATCTTATCTTTCGAAGGTATGTCTTGGACCAAACACTCTAAATCCTTCCAAAACCTTGTCTTGTGTTGCTCGTCCAAACCCACTTGCGGTGCATAGGCGCTAATCACATAAAAAGTACCTCCTTCCACCACAAGTTTGATAGAGATGATCCGATCACCCATCCTCTTGACATCCACTACGTCCTTCTTCCATTGCTTATCCACGAAAATACATACTTCATTCCTATTCTTCACCTTTCCTGTATACAAAAATTTGAATCCGAAGGTATCTACTCCCTAGCCTTTGCGCCAATCCATTTTGTTTCTTGTAGGCACATGATGTTAATCTTCCTCCTTGTCATGGTATCCACCACCTCCATAGATTAATTTGTTAGAGTGCCTATGTTCCATGTCCCAAATCTCAACCTTTTGTCGTTCCAACCTTTGCTTTTACCTTTTTATTTGTTAACTAGCTTATTTACTCTCATCTATTTACTAAAACGTGGGAACTCTTTCTCATTTAACACTACACCCGGGCACCGATGCAGCAACTCTTGCTCATTTGATACTGTACACGAGCTATACAGCGTGTTGCTTTCGGGCAACGACCTAACTTTAGCGCAATAACGTATTTGGTCCATGTCATGAAGATTCCACTAAATTTTTATGTTGGCTGTCGAAGGCCTAACACAACCCTCCTCCTTTATCCAAATTTGGAACCAGCTATGTACCGCAAGTGTAGCATAAGCGGAGTTATTTAAAAAATATTACTAACATTAAATTAATATTTTTTAATTTAAAAATAAAATATATATTACTAATATATAAAAAATATTATTTTAATTTTAACAGTATTTTAAGTGTTACTAAAGTTATTTACCTACCGTAACAATAGGCTCATAGATAGCAACTTTTTTCACTTCGATGTCACTCTTTCACTTTTTATTTCTTCCATATATTTTCAAGAAGGGATGAACATGAATTATATCGAATCGGATCGGATATGACTAAAATTTCGATCTGATCCATATTAAAATCAAAAGATCAGATCGGATCTAATATCCGCAGTTTTAAAGTTTGGATCTGATCCGATCTAATCCGCACATTTGTGAATCAGATCTGCACATTTGCGGATCGGATCAGATATATTTGCAAAACACAAAAATGTAAAAGCTTATTTTTATTTAAAAAATATCAATAAAATTCTTTTTTTTTCACTTTTTTAAACATGTTTACTCTTAAAATATTATTAAACATACTTTTTTAAAATAATAAAAACAAAATAATACAACATATATGATCATTATTAGTTAAAATAAAATATAAAAGAATATTTTTACTTATTTATTTATTTTTACAGATCCACGTATATGCGGATACCTACCTAAAATCCACAATATGATTCTATTAGTGTGTGGATAAGATCTGATTTGATAGCCTTTCTGACCAGATTTGGATAAACATTGTAGATATGCAGATTGGATCCGATCTATGAATACTCCTACATTCTTGTCCATCTAAACACTCGTTCACTGTCTTTCTCCTTTTTTTCTCTATCTCACCTATAAGTTGTCTACTCGAAAATCCTCTAAAATAATTTATATTGGAGAAAGATATACATCATATCATGGTGACTACAGTAAAAGGTTGCAGAGGCTGCAACAGTGAAAGTAGCAATGATATCACATTAAAGAGTGAAAGTATGAAATCCACAATATGTGCAGGTTGTGGCAACTATCACCATAACTTTGGAAGATTTTATGGTAAGAGTAGTTGTAGGAAAATAGTGAAGGTGGAAAGGACTCAGTATGAGAAGGGGGATTCTGCAAGTTTAATTTTTTTCTAGAGTAAGAAAACTTTATATATTTATCAAGTCTTTAGACTTGTATGCAATAGATAATATCATCATTAAATTCAGGATATCCTTTAACATGTTGATTTAAAACAAATTTCGAGATTAAACATATCAACATAGTTATTTTAGCATCAGTTGTTTCAGATAATATGTTAGTATACAACTAAAAGATTTATCTAAGATACATTAGATTGTAGAAAAGTGTTTAAAAATAGAAGACAAACTTAAAAGAAGATGATTATTGAAAATGTACACAAACATAGGAAAGTAATTGAAAAAACATGAAGATCAAGATCAAAAAGCGACAAATGCTTTTAGGTCTAGTTTCTTTATGTAAGAACCAAACTCGTATATATATCTCTCTGTCACACACTTGAAAATGATTTCAAAGAGTTTGTTTTATGAAAATCATAATAGAAATGGATTAAGATAAAAAGATTTTGTTAAACGTTAGCCAAAACATTTTAAAAACATTATTTATGCCAAATACAGAGGATAGAATTGATTCTTTAACCCTAGAATCGATTTTTTGACTGCTTTATTGATTTAAACAACTCCCAGGAAAAAGAATCGATTCTTTTGAGCACAAAATCATTTTCTTCAGCAAAGACTTGATTCTCTAGTATTATAGAATTGAAGTTTGATTATGTAAAGTCTTGAAATTGATTCTATGGTCCAAAGAATCGATTCTCTATCACATAGAATCGATTCTCCTTGTGAAAGAATCTATTCTGTCATTTAAAATTTTGAATTTTCTCATACAATGGCTAGTAAAATCAATTTTCTTGTAAATAAATTGATTCTTTCATTGATAGAAAGTTTGTGACGACTAGTTTTGACAAGATGACTCCATTTTACCTAACTTGCAATATTTCAATATTTTGGAAATGCTATTATAAATAGGTGTGTTAAAGCCTCATTTGAGAGATATACAAATTCGTGTTCATTAAAACTTGATTTGTATTCATTCACTCTTCTTCAGAGTATTCAATTTCTGTTTTCTTAAGTTGTGAAAGAAAAAATTTGTAGCTCTTCTTGTTGAGTAATTTGGAGTGTGATTCTCCTAGTTGTGAGGCTTGTTTATATGTATACACTATATTCGGTGAGGATACCAAAAATGTATATTAAGAACTCAAGAGAATTCTTAGAGGTGGTATCTCTAAGTGGAGTGGCCAAATATACGAGTGGTGATCATATACCATGAGATGTACATCAAGTACTCATTGTAGCGGTTTGTCAAGCACCTTAGAAGCTGGGTGATATAGTAAAAATCTCTGACACCATAGTGGGGAGGACTGGACGTGGGCAAAGAGGTTACATCGAACTAGAATATATTGTCATTTGCAATCTCTTTAAACTCAATCTTTTATTGTCATAGTTATTTATATTTTGATAAGTGGTGTAGAAAGTAGAAGCTCCTTGTAAGTACTTAAGAAGTGACTTAAGTCGTTGAAAAATACTAGTACAAATTTATTTGTGGATTTTACTTCAAGTTCATTTAAGTTTCACAAAAATTTATCAATGTTTTTTGATACTCAATTCACCCTCCTTTTTGAGTTTGTGTGCTTAGTGACCAATACAGACCCAATTAGATAGGAATATGAGATATCAATAGATTGTGATATCAACAAATGAGATATCAACAGATTGTGTGCTTAGTGACCAATACAGACCCGATTAGATAGGTCCCTGACCTTGTGCTCCGCAGACATTTTCGTCCCTGAGCATTTGAAAATACTTTTAAATCATCGACCTTCACAAATCTTGGACGGATGAGTCCCTCCGTCCAATTGCCTCCGTCAGACCCAACAGAAAAGTCTGACGTGGCTCTGTTCTGATGATGTGGCATGACGGATTAACATGTGGACTGCTGACTGGAAGAGTACTTTCAAAAATTGGACAAATAAGTCACTGTACCTAAAAAAAACTCAAAGACTGGAAACGAAGTGTTTAGATTTAGAACATTGAAGAACACAGTGTGCAGGTTCGTCGATCTTCCTTCGTCTATACTTCTCAACCATGAAACATATTAATCATCAAAGCCTGACATCACTCGTAAGTCATAATGAAAATATTAGGGACGAAAGTAAACAAGCAACCTGGCTGTTGAGTTGTGGTTGCATTTGAAAGAGATGAGGAAACAACAGGATCCCCATTTCGGATTGAAACAACATTCTCTGGGTTAAGGTTAGTATCCAGAATAACCGAGATTTGTGCTTCTGCCTGCATTTTTTTCACCCTAGTATATGCTCATTCTATGGTATTCAAATGCACTAAAGATACAAGATTTAGTTCCCTATGATCAACAACAAAAATCAATTTTTTTCCCTGAGAATAAAAAATATGCCTCAGCTGCAACTCACTCAAATAACTTGTGGATCATAATTTTTTTTTAATTCAGGTACACAGCCAAAATTCACAATGTAGCTTACAGGCACAGAAAAAAACCACTAGCATCAGTCTTATTCCCAGTAGCCCACTTCACCTTCTTGTAACCTAATTTCCCAATCAATGGCGCATACAGCTTTTCAAGGTCCACCCCTTTGCTGAAGAATCTGTCAATTCACAAGTACCATCCACCTCTCATAGTCGTCGTCACAACTGTCACGTTGCGGAGCTTCATCGTGGCGGCGAATGACCCGGTGCCGCCACCGACGTCGAGGCCCAGCCGGATGACTGACTTTGCGGACTTGGCGATCTAGAAGAGCTGCGAGATCGGGAGATCGAGGTCGGTCTTGTAGGTTGTGAAGTTAGACGAATCGGAGGAAGGGTTGAAGCCTAGGTTAGGGTTTTGGCGGTGGAAGCAATCGAAGGATTTGCAAGGATAATGGTCCCAAATATAGAGAAATCGAAGATTGAAGAAGGGAAATGGCTTGAGGGAGAGGGGAGGAGGGTTTGTGCGGCGCGGTTCGGGAGAAGCAGCGGCGGCGGGAGAGGGGTGATTTTGGCGATTGGAGATTTGAAGAGAGGTGATAGAATGAGAGGATGTTGGTGGCCACCATTGCCATCAGAAGAACAAGGTTCAGTGTCAATGAAGAAGGTCTCAAATGAAGTTGAGGATTAGAGTTGCACACAAAACGTCGTCGTTTTGAGCGACAGGAACTTATGTGTCCATTTTTCAAAAGTTCCATCCCACTAATGTGCCACGTGGGAAGCTGTGCCAGGTAAGCAGAGGAGGGAGCCACATCAGCCTTTTCCGTTGGGTCTGACGGTGGCTTATGGACGGAGAGACTGATCCGTCCAACTTTTAAGGATGTCAGGGACTTAAAAGTATTTTTCAATGGTCGGGGACTAAAAAGTCCGCGGGATAAAAAGTCAGGGACTAATTTGTCCTTTTCTCAAATATTTATCAATTTGCAAGAGTTCCAAAGTTCTATTTATATACTCTTGGGGTAAAAAATAGTAATTGAAAATACTTTCTAATCATTGTCCTTGCATACTCATTAAGATGAGTGAAGGTTGAATTTCTTTTTGTTCGTGTTAGTGCCTTCTTGTGTATTTTTAAAAGTGTTTTTTGTGTACTTTGTAGCAAATGAAACATGAAACTTCTTTGAAAGTGTTTGACTTGTTCGGCATATTCTAATTTAAATTGTTGGAGTCAAAATAATTAGTTCCATGAATCACTTTCTTAGATGATTAGTTTTGTGCCTTCTATTGGAGATAAATGTGTATGTTCAACAAAATATTATTATAAATTATTATTATTATTTTTTTTTTATAAAAATAAACTTTTATAATTTATGATAGTGTCCTTAATTAAAATTATAAACGAACAATTATGATAGGGATCATAATAATAAAATATATATTTTTTAGTACTTTTAATTTAAATTATTCTTAATCATAGAACCACTAAAATTAGGTCATATATATATATATAATAGTCTTCATTGAATGAAGATTAATAGATCTTATTTATTAAATTATATATATAAATGCTATATATAGAGATATGACCATCGAACTTATTCATTTTGAGAATTTCTAATAGTTATAGTTATCGTATATTTGTTACTAGGATATTCTTATAATGAACATAATATTAGAATTCTTCTTTGATCTGCGACTATCATAATAATTGATAATGTATTCATTGTACTTGGATTTTGGACACCTAATACCCTACGATGCTAGTTGAATTGATATTGGGTATGATTTAAATACTTGTAGAATTAATAATTAGTTAATATGGAATCTATCAACTATGGTAATTAGTTTGAGCTCTACGATTATAATGAATGAAATAAACAATGCCTTGGCTAAAGAGTTTGAATGAATTAAGAAATGAGTTTCTTAGGTCATTAATAATTCATTATAATAATGGTAACAAGTTAGAGTTTGACAATCAAACCATACTCTAAAAGTTAGCTAAGAACTGAAAAGATGGAAGGAGTTATATTTTTTGTTCATCTTGAATTCTTAGTAAAAATATTATTACTTCATACTATCGGGTTGTCAAAGAGTATTGCTAGATACCAACCTTAATTAATAAATTTAGTATGACTAATTTACTACCTACTTAGTATTGAACATATGAGGTCACACACTAACGAGTGTTCTAATCCTTGGTAAATAATTATTTAATTATTATTTTAATTTGATTAAATAAATAATTATATTAATTCAAATAGAATATTGTTATATTCTTTGCTAGCACCATGAATATAATAATATGATAGTTGAGAATATTAAATAATTAATTATTTATTCTATGATGAATTTTAAATATGGATAAAATCCTAACTGATTCTATTTCAAATTATGTTGTAATTTGATTCATAAGATTTGATCCTAAAATCAGTCACCAAAATTATGGTAAAAGAAAACTGTACAACTTTTTCTTCTACCTCTACATACATAAAAATATTTCAATTCTTAGTGAAGAATTACTAGTGCAAAGAATTGCAAAAAGCTTTCTCAGTTAAATCCATTGGTCAAGGAATTGACAATAAAGATCAGTCTCGGTGTATATACACATAGTACCTTCATGCTATCGAAAGAGAAAGTTTTATTCACTAGGTATTGGTATCTAATTCTCTTATTTCAATAAAATTTTAAGTACAAAATAAATTAATAGGATTACTTTATTATTTCATTGCGTATTATGAACATATGTAATTCTACAATGGTATCAGAGCCCGTTCTTTTTGTGTTTAAAATTTTATTGCCAAAATTTATAGAATTAATAGGATTAATTTAAGTTTTATTATTGTAGTGAATGTGATTCGTAATCCATGGCATGAGATGCTATTGTCAAAATTATAAATTTAGGGCAAAATACTAAATTGGTCCCCTATATGTTGGGCATAATCCTGTTTTGGTTCTTAAGGTTTAAAGTGTCCTATTTGAATTTAAAAAAGTTTCATTTAGCTTCAATGTAGTCCTACCGTGAGGTCAAATTTAAATAATTAACGGAATGTCCTACGTGACAGTACAAGAATAAGATCGATAATTTGGAGGACAAGTACAAGCTCCAGAAGCACAAAATCAACTGTGGATGTATCAATACATTTATTTATCATTCTCTTTAGTTCTATAGAAAATATTTCATTTAAATTATAAGAAAAATAATAAATAAATATATTGATGCATCCACAGTTGATAATTTGATATTGTGCCTCTGGAGCTTGTACTTGTTCTCTAGATTATCGACCTTGTTCTTATACTGCTATCATGTAGGACATTCCGTTAATTATTTAACTTTGACCTCACGGTGGGACTACATTAAAGCTAAATGAAACTTTTTTGGATTCAAATAAGATACTTTAAACCTTAAGAACCAAAACATGATTACGCCCAAACATAGGGACCAATTTAATACTTTACCCATTTATATGGCATAAAACTATATGTATGATAAGGAACATAATATTATTATTATTTATGAAATAAAACTAAAAGAAAAAAAGGATAAATAAATTTTATATTTTGTTTACGAGGAGCGACCTGACAACCAGAAAACTCGTACTCAAGGATAAAATTTATATATGTATTTGATACATTGAATGAATTAATTTTTACTTGAACCAAGACAACCTAAGATTATAAAATATAATTTAATTGAATAATGACTTAACAACCAGGTATTTATTTGGGATTAGAATTGTATGTGATATATTTAATTATTTATTTAAAAAAATATATGAGTAATGACTTGACAACTAATGTACTCATTCATAATTTTAAATATTTTAACACTCAATTTAAGAAATAAAATTTTTTAATTTTTTTGTAATAATAATTATTGTAAAAAATGTTATTTGTATGTGTAAATATGTACTAATATTTGTTTTTCGAATTTTTTTATTTAAATAAATATATAAAAATTATTAATTTTTAAAATACGCATAGATAAAATTGTTGATGAAAATGTGCACAGCCGATTCACGGGAGTCGCCCGCAAACTGGAATTCGTCTTCAACTCAGCCCAGACGCTCACAAAATGGAACTAATGCAAGTCAGAACCAAATAAAAAACGTAAGACGCAAAGCGGGTGTGGATACCCTGCGTCGCCTGCGGATTGGAGGAGTTGCAGGTTGAGGATCCATGCGGCTTCTGGCATATGCGAAATGGCCACATTAGCTACGTCACCCACGACATGAAATCTTTAACTCTGATGTAATACATACGAAATGGACAAAAATATATACTTTCCACTCACTTGTCTTCCACTCGTAACCTTCTTTTTCATGTCTCCCACTCCCACTACTGCTCATTTTAATCAAAAAAAATTTTAACCACAATGTTACACTTTTTTTTTTCGTCTTTCTCTCCTACCTCATCAGTATCAATTTTGTACAAGAGATGAGAAATTGATCCCAAAATCCTTTTATATGTTTCAATGTCCAATTTGCGGGTGGCACCAATGAGATACCCCATTTCGTGGCCGTCATTGGGTTGGGCTAATTCGCAGTTGCTCCCACAGATGCTCCATTTCGCTAGCGCTGCAGGTGAGTTGCTCTAATTCGCGTGGGTCAGCAGATCGATTAAAATACGCAAATTATATAACACTTAATTATTTTATTTTTTTTACGAGAAAATAAGAATATTAAAAAACTCCATTTATGAGTAAAAGTAGAACTGTTATTAACCAAGAAAAATAATTTATCTCCAACTCGCAGACGCCAACTCGAACTCCGCCATGTAGGCCTCTATTTCGTGGTGGCCTCTATTTGGTGGACGCCTGGTTTAATATTTGAAAAATTGTATTACTACTTCGTTTACGAGTATTTTGTATAAAATAAATGTAAAACAATTCAAACAAAAATTAAGAGAAATATAAAAAATATATTGTTAACCCACTATCCACAAGAAGAGGTAGAGCTGAATTGCTATTATAAAGTGATTAACAACGTCTAACAATAACCGAAGCAAAATGGAGAACGGATCACGTTTTTGTTTGGATTAGTTATTTTGGGTCGTGGGAGAATGGACAATTTACATAAATAAAATAAATGAGAGAAAGTGTTATGCAAATAGCCAAATACAATATTCTGAAAAAGCAAACGTAAATGCAACAAACTCAATTATACGTAATCCGCGACATCCTAACGCGGAACCTGAATAATCCGCTACACCCTATCGCGGATTACGTTGAGAAACTGAAACACATAAACCGTTACACCCTGTTGCGGTTTATGAACAGATGAGCCCAAAGTGTATTGTGCGAGACCTGCAGTGGATTATGAAGGAGTTGGCTTACTATATAAACTGCGATACTCTACAACAGTTTCTTCGCAATGTGGCTGCTTAAAAAATGCCTATGTGTGTATTTGGCAAACGTGTTGGAGAAAGAGAAGTGATTCTACCTCTGAACGCACATTCACATTCACGTGAAGCTAAAATTTGTCGCTTCTGCGTTCATGTTCATTCCAATGTTTTTTTTCGTTAAAATCTTTTAAATTTGTTTCAATCACTGAAAAGGTGAATATTTTAATTTTCTTTATTATTTTTAATACTCTCTTTCATATTTTAATTTTTATATTTTTTTGTTTATATAATATTCGTGGTTAGTTGTATAAAATTTTTATTCTTTCTTATCTATATAATTTTTTTTCTATTCTTTATTTGATGTACTCTATTTTCGTTTTGTATAAAAAAATTATTTTTTTAGATTTATAAAATTTGTAACTGTAATTATTATATAATACGTTTATTATCAAAATTTTGCACATGAATTATGATCCTATCAAAAAGTATAAAATTGATAAAAAATTAATTATACGTAGCAATAGAATCATAAATAATATAAATTTATAATTTAAAATAATATTAAATTACAGAATATTAATAGTACTAAAATAATTATAAAATATTTTTTTATTTAATATTATAATATTTATAATATTCTCTTTCATATTTTTATCTTTTATTTTATTTATTTTATTTATATGATAAATAATTTTTATATTATTTCACTTTTGATTTTTTATGTAATTTTTATATTATTTTACTTCTCATTTTTTATGTATATTATTATTTTTTATAATTTTTATAATTTCTTTGTTCCTATTAATTTTTTTTATTATTTACTGTTTTTAATGTCTAATAATTTTTATTATTACTTTTTATCATTTTTGTATAACACTATTTTTTTTATTATATAATAATTATAATTACAAATTTTAAAAAATCAAATAAAAAATAAATTTTGGGCAAAAAACCAATATATACCAAGGAGAGCTCAAAATTACCAATATCAGCCAAACCAGAAATTCATACCTGAATCAACCAGGACGAATTATTATATAATTCGAATCAATAAGATTCGAATTATACTCTCAAGTAATTCGAATTGATATAATTCGAATTATCTCCATGCAACATATGAACGTAATTCGAATCAATATGATTCGAATTATACTCATCCAAGAAATCATGTAATTCGAATCAATACGTTTCGAATTGACATAAGCTATTTCGAATTCAATTAATTCGAATTACTAGGAGAAGTTTATGTTAGAGAGGTTCGAATCTAGTTGATTCGAATTAGGGCTAGAAACTATTTCCATAGTAATTCGAATCAAGTTGATTCGAATTACAACTGTTTCGGCTATAAAAGGAGTTCGAAGCAAGTTCATTCGAATCAGTTTGTCGTTCTGTAACCCCACCAAATCCCAGAGAAAACGACCAACCTTTCGTACGAGTAAAAGGAGATCGCCTTTTTTTGTGGATGGGGGACGATCCGGGAAGGCTTTATCGTTTGGATGGAGTTGCGCATATCGCCGGTGTCATCAACGACGAGGTTAGTGGTTTATGAAAGCGTTTTATGATAATGGTATTTGTTAATGGTTTTTGATGATGGTTTATGTTACTGTTAGTGGTTTAGGATAGTGGTTTAGGAGAGTGGTGCATGCTAGTGGTTTATTGTTAATGGTTTTTTAAAGCGGTTTATATTAGTGTTAGCGGTTTAAGCAAGCGGTTTAGGCCATTGGTTTTTGTTAGTGGTATTTGAAATTGGTTTTTTTAAGCGGTTTGTGCTAATTGTTTTGGATAGTGGTTTTAGTGATGGTTAGCGGTTTAGGGGGTGGTTTGAGTTGGTGGTGTATGGTAGTGGGTTTTTTTAATGGTTTTTTATAGCGGTTTATTTTACTGTTAGCAGTTTAGGCAAGCGGTTTATTATAGTGGTTTTTGTTAGTGGTATTTGAAATTGGTTTTTTTAAGCGGTTTGTGCTAATTGTTTTGGATAGTGGTTTTTGTGATGGTTAGCGGTTTAGGGGGTGGTGTGAGTTGGTGGTGTATGGTAGAGGGTTTTCTTAATGATTTTTTATAGCGGTTTATTTTAGTCTTAGCGGTTTAACTAAGCGGTTTAGCGGTTTAGTGGTTAACGGTAGCGGTTTATGATAAATGTGATCATGCATCTGTTTTTGTTAATGGTATTTGCACTAAGTTTGAGTGAGCGGTTTCTGTATAAAATGTTGGTCGTTTGTTTCATTTATCTTTTACACATGACGATTTATTTTCTGCTTCCTTATGAAAGATATTGTATATGTTAGTGGGTTGTGCATCTCTTCTAATTATGCGGTTTATGTACTGGCCAGCCTCGTCGTTGCATATCCAGCGTTAGGCGGCAGCAGGGGATGCGTCTTGATGAGAGGTACGTTCCGTACCTGCAGATGGCCGGATTGTACCATCTTGCGAGACTGAATGACAGATGGTTCCGACTAGACGAGCCCCTAGTCAGCGCATTCGTCGAGAGGTGGCGGCCTGAGACGCACACCTTCCACATGCCGTTCGGAGAGTGCACCATCACTCTTCAGGACGTCGCATACCAGCTGGGGTTGCCAGTGGACGGAGATTACGTTAGTGGTTGCCTGACAGACTTCCACCTTTACATTGAGGGTGGGAGACCTGCTTGGCAGTGGTTCCATGAGTTGCTCGGTGTTTTACCTCCCGAGAACCAGGTGCAGAAATTCGCAGTCAACTGCACCTGGTTTCAGGAGACATTTGCAGAGTGTCCAGACGGGGCTGATGAGGAGACAGTTAGGCGCTTTGTCCGGGCCTATATCATGATGTTATTGGGCACGCAGCTGTTTGCCGACAAGTCCGGCAACCGTATACACATCAGATGGCTACCTTATGTTGCTCGGCTTGAGGAGATGGGTCTTTTGCCATGGGAGGGACCCCACCATCTGCCCAGACTATTGGGTCACATTCAGTTGCCGGCCCGTCATCATCCAGACCCGTGCATGCTGCGCGTGTGACCCCGAGACAGCCAGTTCCGGATGACAGCGACGAGTCTATTGAGGATGAGGAGCCACTTATACGGAGGAGTTTCCGGACACGGGTGCCACGCCGTTGCGGCACTGGATCGCACCTATTTAGATGATTTATGGATAGTGGTGTATGTCATGTTGTTATATTTATATTGTCTACCTTATTGGTTGGTTATCATTGTTATGGTATGTACGTTGTAGTTATGTTATTTGATGTTATGGTATGTACTTTGTTGTTTTGTTATGTCAATTACTACGATGTATTCCACTTTTCTGTTATGGTATATAGTTTCATGTTATGTTATTCATTATGATTCATCCCTCGCGGTAATGTTGTTTGTTTTAGAAACTAATTTCAATCACTTAAAACATAGTCAGCAGAAAAATTTGGTCCGAATAAAAAGTTTCATTACTAATAGGAAACAACTTAGTACAAAGGAGCACAATGGTTGCTAACTTACATAGAAGACAAGTGCTAATACATTAAGAAATCTCCTATTGATTTCCAGCAGGTCCGCTGGGGCCTGCGCCTTGTGGACAACTACGCCTGGTGTGACCTGGCTGCCTGCAGAGGCCACATCTCTTTGGCCGGTTCGGATCTGCTTCATCCATGTTGGTGCGGATTCTTGTGGATCTAGGACGACCCTCCCTCGCACGCCTCATATTCGGATCCGGTATAACGGTTGGCCCTGCATAAGGTGGCCAGAAACCCTCTGGAATGGGAGGTGTAAATCCCATCTGATAGACACCAAAAACGGAACTCAGGCGATAGACCTCGTGGACGTAGGGCTGCCATGTAAGTCGTGAATAAGCACAACATGCCAGTGCGTGTGGACAGGGAAAATGAAGTGCTTGGAAGTATCCACAATCACAAGTCTTAGAACCTAACGAGACCCTGTACGTACCAAGGGAGAATGAACCTGTCGGAGTCGTCTCAGCAACGGTGTATTCCGAGTTATCCCTGTCGTAAACAGTCACCGTGAAGCACCTGGCTGTCTTCAGGTTGGCCTCGATACACTTTACTAGGTATTGACTGAATTGTTGTCCAGTACCCATCTGAGCCTCGGCCTCCCTTCCCTTACGGACAAATAGCTCAGCTAGCCTTCCGTATGTGGCCTTCACCAGCGAGCAAACAGGGAGGTTTCTTACCCCCTTCAGGATTGAGTTGACACATTCAGAAATATTGGTTGTCATGTGCCCGAATCTCCGACCCGCATCACAGTACTGTGTCCACAACGAATACTCGATTCGGTTCGCCCAGTCACACATTGCCGGATTCTCAGAGCGCAGAATGTCAAACCAGTAGTCGAACTCCACTTCAGTCTTCGCATATGCGGCGTTAACAAGAAGCCTCCGCGCATCTTTTCCCTTGAACGTCAATGCAAAGTTCGATGCAACGTGTCGAATGCAGAACGCCCGGTACGCAGCTGGGGGTAGCCATCCCCCATCCGGAGCCTCGAGTGCTGCCTTGATGCCATTATGCCTATCTGAAATAACTAACAGACCCGGCTGAGGTGTCACGTGCTCACGGAGGTGGGAAAGAAAGAAAGACCATGACTCAGCATTCTCACCCTCGACTAGTGCAAATGCCACGGGGAGGATGTTCGAGTTTCCGTCCTGTGCAATGGCGACTAGCAGTGTTCCCCCATACTTCCCATATAGATGGGTCCCATCAATACTCACCAGAGGCTTGCAATGACGGAATGCCTGGATACAAGGGGGGAAAGTCCAGAACAGCCTATGAAAATAAACTTGAGACTCGTCAACCTGTCCCCCAACTCGAACAGGGCAAGTCCTGAGGACGGCTACAGTGCCAGGCATCGTCAGCTGAACTCCTAAAACCCACCTTGGCAGCTCGTTGTACGACTCGTCCCAGTCCCCATATATGACGGCAACGGCCTTCTGCTTCGCCATCCATACCCTCCTGTACGTTGGCCTGAACCCAAATTGTGCGGCCGTGGCATTTTGAAGGACCTTGATGTTCACAGCTGCATCAGCCCTAACCATCGGCATAATGAAGGTGGATATCACATGGTAGTCCAGACTCCTATGGTCGCTGGAGATGGAGCTGGCGAGACATGTATGCGGACCGTTGTATCGCTTCACTTCCCAGATACCCTTCCGCTGTCGGAGACTCATCCGAATGAGCCATGTGCACCCATTCCCAAACTCAGAACACTTTCCCACATACCTCCGATAGTCAGACTCAACGACCTTGTACTGAACCCCTCGGCGGATACTGTACGTCTTCACATTGAACAGCGCCTCATCTTTATCCTGAAATTGTTGGCCAACCTGAAACTCGTTCACACCGGCAGACCCCTCGGTATCTCTACCGCCAAATCCTGAGGGCAGCAGAGCATTTTCATCCTGCCGCATAGCATCCAGGTCCAACGAGGAAAAATGGGGTGGATACTGCTGTGTGCCAGAACTAGATCCACCTGTAGCCCTTCTCGGAACAGTAGTTCCAACATCATCGCCGCTTTCATCAGCGATCAAATCCGGCTCCACGTCATCGTCATCTGGATCCTCAAACAAACCATCACCAACACCAGCCGGTGTGGGACAATGCTCCTCGGTGGGAATATGTTCCCCATGCCGAACCTCATCTCCAACATTCCCGCCCAGATCTACGGCAAACGAAGGGGACGCAACAGGCTGCATCGGTGGCTCATACACAGGAGCAGAGGACGAAGCAACAGCAGGTCTCGAGCTCGACCCGGCAACTGCGGCTATAGTATTCGCATTCCGGTTTGAACCACCCGAGCTAGATACCACATCAACCAACTTAGCCAACAACTCCGGTGTCCTTACCTCGGGATACTGCCTACGACAAAGAAACATAACCTGCAAGTCCTCGTTACTGCCGATTGTGGAACAATCAAACTTCACGGTGTCATGGAGCACCGCTGTTGGAATGCGGTAGAAAAACTTCTTGACCCTTTTAACTCCTTCGAGACCAAGCTTATCCAGCACACAGCTAACAAGAGCATCGTAGGTGGTTGTTGGCGTCACGATAATACATAGTGGATCCTTATCAGTGAACTTCACGCCGGATCGAGTTTTTCTCTTAATCGACCCTCTATAATGTACCAACACTAGGAAACTCTCCTCACTAGCCATCTCCCCACTTTGTTCACAGCATCATGACTTCACAGCATATATATATAGCCCTGGTTCGTGCTATATATATATAATTCGAAACAAGTTGTTTCGATTCATCACAACCTAACCTAGTAATTCGAACTAACTAAACTCGAATTCTTAAGTTATAATTCGAAACAAGTTGTTTCGAATTATGTTGAAACACAAAATAACCTAGTAATTCGAATTAATAAGATTCGAATTCTATTTATATATATCGAAACAAGTTGTTTCGAATTACCTATATATTCTTACATTCATAGTAATTCGAATCATATTGATTCGAATTACTTTAAGTCATTGCATGTACACAATTCGAATTAAATCAATTCGAATTACTTGATATCATAATTCGAATCTTATTGATTCGAATTACATAATAATTGGTCCTGGTGGATACAGGTGAAGTTTTTTGATTTGGCGGATTTAGGTAATTTCAAATGCTCCTTGGTTTATTTGGGTTTTTTGCCCATAAATTTTTATATACAAAACAAAAATAGAATATATTAAAAAATAACAAAAAAAACTCAGAAAAACTAAAAATTTCATAAAACTAACCACATATAAACTAAATTTCATAAAACTAAATTTCTCGATGAACGCAGAAGTGGGTCTCTTTGCGGGTCTATTTTTAAAACTCTAAAAGGAAAACCAAAATAGACCAACAAGAACTTAAGAACATAATAAAATTTCGGACTAAATTGGTTGGGGTGTGCCAGGCCCAGGCAATAGTGTAAGACCTAGGCGACACGCAATGAGCCTAGTAGCAAGCTACTGTAGAAGCCCATTCCCCTCAAAAAATAAATTTAATATCGTGTGGGCCAATGGCCCACATATCAGATATTAAACTGATAAGAACAGATACTACACTTGATCTTAGCCAAAAGGCCGAGAAAGGTATGAGTTCTTTAGCATAAAAACGTTCCTTTTATATTAAAGAGTCTTCAGCGTTGTGTCTTGTTTTCCACGATGTGGTACTTTTTAACAATACCAGTAATCGAACCTTGTTCAGATATTATAGATAAATGAATGAATACAAGAGAATAAATGCAGAACGTTTTGAGTAGTTGAGATTGGAATCTATGATGGTACAAGCAATCATACATATCCGAAACAGCTTCCATAAAACTTGCTCTGCAGTTCGGACTCTTGAGCATGATAACAAGGTTCTAAGTAATAAAAGGGCTCCATAGCAATTTTAATTAAGTTCTTAAATACATGCCTCGTCAAAAAAAGAAAATAGAAAATAAACAAGTTTACAATTTTGTTCCTATATGTAGAGGCACCTAAACATGTCAACCCAGAAAAAGATTTATCTGCTGAAATCTTTTACTACATGTCTAATTACCTATGTTATAGCATTTATTATTAACATTAATGCATGTTTCTTATCATCAGAACATGCAATGAATATTCTCTCTTTTTACCCTGATCTATTTCTTGATCCTCTAAACAAGATAGCGTGTGTAAATTATAAAATGTAGCGTTGAACTATAAAAAATTATCCAAATAAATTTGGTTGCATGTGTACTTTTGAATAGTTATGCATTATTGGAATTTTTCACTTTTGGAAGGGGAAAACCCAATCCAGAAAAATTAGCAATAGTTGGAATATCCTGTTTAAATTGGTGCTATGAGTTTTAACTTTTAAGGAATTGGAAGCTTTACTGAAGTAGTAATTTCCTTTTCCTTTTGGTCTGAAATAGTTTCAATAATCTTGTTCATTTTATATATAATATCAAGGATAAATCACTTTTTTTAATTGTTTGGCATCCAATATTATATTATTCAATTATCCTGTTTTGACTTTTGTTTCAAAATTATTTTTATAGAAAATTTAAATTAAACCAATTTAGTAAAAAAATAACATTTCAATGTAATTCGATTTATGTTAAGCCGACTTACTAGGGTGTTGTGCTTTATATAAATCAATTCAAGCTAAACTGATGTACAAAGTATAATATTTCTATCATATAATCATATCTTCTCTTTACTTAAGTAATTTTAATAATTTTCATTATATATGCCATATTTTTTTTCAAAGTCCTTATAGATGGATGTTATAACTTATATAATCATATTAGGAAAATAAATTCAGACGATAATTGCTGACATAAAAAAATGAAAGAGATCATTTAAAAAAGAACTTTAATAATATTATATTAAACATATTTTATAATTTTCTTAAAAATAAGTGACTCTTTGATATTTTATATTTATTAAAATTAAAAATTTAGTTAACATGTATTCAAAAAAACATAATAAGATTATTATTATTGAAAGTTATTAAATTTATTTTTATAATAAATATAAATAAATACATTAAAAATTTAACTTTTTATAATTTTAATAAAAAAATTTTAATTTATAATCTTAATTGTGCACTTAGAGTCAATGTTCTGAAAAATCGGACTGGATCAGCTAGTTCGACCGGATTTTCGGTCCAGTTGATTTCTAAAACCGTCTTATAAAAAACCAACAAAAAATTAGTTAAACCGGTAGTTAACAGGCAAACCGGACGAACTGGTCGGATTTATTTAAGCTCCAGTTTTTTAACTTGTCCTAAAACGCGTCGTTTTGAGTCCGGAACCTAACCCACCCACTAACCTAACCTAACCCAACGAAGCCACTCACTCAACTCTCACTCTCTGCACAACTCTCACTCGTTATGCCTCTGTCGTCCACCATTCGCCGCCTTCTCCGCCGTTTGCCTACTTCTCCTTCCTTTATTTTGGTTCACGCCTTCAACTATGGATTTCTGACTCTTTAACTCTTTGCTTTTCTTTGCTTCATGTCTCCATCTTTGCACTGCAGATTGCGTCTCTGCTCTGCTTCGTGCCCTCATTCTCCACCATTGTTGGGTACCTGCATCGGCGTCTCTAGCTCCTGATTCGAGCTTCTAATTAGTAGCAGTAGCTAGCAAGTTTACAGCTCTCCCGATCTGAAATCTAGCGTTATCACGGCGGCTAGATCTGAGATCTACCTCTCCTTCCCGTTCACCCGCTACTCCGTCGATCTGTCTGCCAGGTACTGGTTTTTGCTCTTCTACTTGTTTACTTTGTTTTTTGAATGCAGAGTTCAATTTTTAAATTCTTGCTGTTTTCAGTATGAGAAATCTTGTTTGTCTTGCTATTGTGGAAATTGGAATCCCTAGGACTTGAAGCTGAGCTAACATGAGTTTTTGTGAAATCTTGATCTGGAAGAAGCGTTAGAAGTATGTGTTTTCTGTAATTTCAGAGCAATTCTCGTTGTATCTGAGTGTTTGTGGTGGTTCTTAAAGTCTGTAGTGTTGAATCTTGGGTTTGCTTACTTTTGGAGGAAATGTTAGATCCCAAGGGTATCCCCACGTTGAGCTACGTAAGCTTGGAAAGAAGAAGAACATTTTTTTCTGCATTATATGTCTTAAGACTTGTTTCATTGATGATATTCTATACCAACATTTGAGAGGCAATTTGCATACGCTGAGACTGTCTACTGCTAAGATCACTCTTCTGAAACCAAATTTCTGACCTTTTAATTAAACCGGTTCAACCCCAATTAAACCATTGAACCAGTTATTTGACCGATTCAATGACCGGTTCGGTTCTTGTAACCTTACTTAGAGTATAAATTGGACCCCAGTTCTTAAGATGATTGCTTTTATTGAACAACTTGAGAAGTTGGGATGCACATTAGGCAAAGAACTTTCACAAGATTTGATCTTGCAATCTCTTCCAGAAATTTTTTCACAATTCATTGTTAGCTTTAATATGATTAAAGTAAGTCGTGATCTTCATGAAATGTTCAACATGCTAATTGATTATGAGAATCAAATTTCATCTGAGAAAAAGAAAAGAGTTGCTATGGTAGTTAGCAGCTCTTCTAAGAAGAAAGGAAAGCAAAAAGCAAAAACAAATGGAAAGAATAATTCTAAAAGAGAACCCATGGCATTTAAGGGTGGTGTGACCAAATCCAAGGGCAAGCAAGAAAATGCTGAAAAAAAATGATGCTGAATGCTTTTATTGTAAAGGCAAAGGTCATTGAAAAAGAAACTGCAAGGAGTACCTTGCTTCTTTAAAAACCAAGGAGGAAGGTGAAACATGTTTGAAAATTATTTTCGTGATTTCTTTAGCTACTATTAATTCTTCTATATGTAATATCGGAAGTGCTCATAATATTTGTAATTTGTTACAGGGACTACGAGTAATTAGATGACTGAAGAGGGGAAAAACTTACATTTAAGTCAGAAACAGAGCAAATATTGTTGTTGTAGCTATATGATCTATTTCTTTAGCAATGCATACGAGTAAGACATTAGTATTAGAGAATTGTCATTAGTATTATGTTAGATAAATGTGGTTTTTATTTTAATATTAAAAATGACATTTGTTCTACTTATTATGGTGATGATTTTATACGTAAATGGCTATCTCTAAGATGACATTTATATTCTTTCCGATTTAAATGGCAATTCTATTATGCATGTTTCTACTCTCAAAAGAGAGAGGGATAATCAAATAAATGAATCATATTTTTGGCATTGTAGACTTGGTCATATAGGGAAAAAAAGGATTTCTAAGCTACATAAAGAAGGTTACCTTAACAAATATGATTATGAATCATATGTAACTTGTGAATCATGCCTCAAAGAAAAAAATGACCAAAACTCTATTATGGGACATGGAGAAAGGGCTACAGAATTATTGGGACTAATACATACAGATGTTTGTGGACCTATGAAAATTCAAGCCAAAGGAAAACATTCTTATATATTTTATCATTTTCACTGACGATATGTCTAGATATGGCTTTGTGTATCTTATGAAACACAAATCTGAGTCATTTAAAATGTTCAAATTTTTTGCATTAAAATTGGAAACCAAACAGGTAAAAGCATTAAGGTGCTTAGATCTGATAAAGGAGGAGAATATCTAAATGATAATTTTCTTGAGTACTTAAAGAAGAATGGGATTCTTTCTCAATGGACACCTCTTGGTACTCCACAACACAATGGTGTTTCAGAAAGGAGGAATCAAACTTTATTAGATATGGTTTGATCCATGATAGGTTTTTACTGATCTTCCATTGAATTTATGGGGCTATGCTTTAGAAACAGCGACATATTTTGTAACAACCGCCCCTTCTAGAAACAAAATTAAATTTGAAGTTTGAAAATCAGTTAGGAGATAAGTTTAGAATTTTGAAATTTTGGATAGGAACCTGGTAACCACCCTCAGTTTGAAATTTAAAATATCCCAACCACCCCATCCCCAAATGTATATAAATAGGGGAGCACCCATAGGTAGAAAATCACTTCTCTCAAACACTTATCCTCTCCCTTCTCTCTCTACAAAGAAATAACATTCTGTGGGCAAACACAAGAGGCAAGCTCAAAGAAGCGTTAGAAAAGAAGGTAGGGAATTATGCCTTTCTTACTTATGTTGGCATGTAATATGCTTTATTTTGTTTTCTTCCATCCATGCATGGCTACCACCTTTCATGTATTTTATGGCATGAATTATTCTTTGCTTATCTCTCATCTACATTGAGCATGATTATCTATTTTGTCAATTATACCCTCTTGAATCCATTAATATGCATCCCATATCTTTTCCATGTGCATTTACATGACCCTTTAATCACTATTCCTTTTATGTTGAGAGTACATGCCCCTTATAACGTTTTATTAAATTATTTAACATTCCCTAATTTTACTATGTGTCCTTACATGACCTTTGTAACACCCTACCACACAAAGCTTTACGCTTAAGTCGTAAAACAGAGGTGATGTGGTATTACGACCTCTAAAATAAAATAAGTACATATAATAGCAGAAGAGTTATAATATGCTAGGAGCCTTGAAGAAAAGGGGGAAATAAAAATCGCACAATAAAGGCGCAACGCTCAAGGAACGAGTTAACTTACGTGCTAAGAAAACCATAACTATCAAACATAAGCTAACAGAAGTGGGAACAGAGTGCCAAAGATACAAAATATCAAGCTCCTAACTCAGCCTGCGAAGTCAAGACTGGCCGGAGAATATTTACACATATATATACATACATATCCAAAACCCAAAAGTACATATACACAATCCTGCCTCTCCATAAACCTCTAAGAGGATCAAAAAGAATAAGTCATACGGAGAGAAAACTAAGTACATATATATACATCATAGCATAACAAAATATCCCAGTAAGCACTCCGCTTCAAGAGTCCAGACGCCTAACGAGATGCCTCTCGACCTGCATCTGAAAAATAACAACATAGTATGGAATGAGAACCGGAGGTTCTCAGTATGGTAAAGGTGCCACACACATAATATATAAGGTCCTGGGAATGCCAGAGGCAATCCTAGAACGCCGACACTCAGATTGTAGAGCTTAAAGTATTAAACAGAAGCCATAAAAGGTGGTTTCCTAGAAATATTTAATCCTAACTTAACTTAACCTTAAATCTAAGTCCTATACTGCCATTCCTCCATACCTCCAATTCCATCATGCATTTTCACAGACAAATAAACAGATAAAGGCAAACACAAGAAAGTTACAACTACTGCAGGTAACAAATACACATTTAGCATGGCAAATACAGATAGGCACACCCAATTAGAGCACAAGCAAGTAATTCAAGTAATATGCATATGATGCATGCCTGTCCTATGGCTGATGAGGCTCATCTGTCGGTTATCCAGCCAACCCGACAAGTCTGAATTGTCCTTAGACTGTCCCCCGACGTGCATCCCCAAGAGTCTATGCATAGATTTTTCTCAAATAATCAATATTGCTCAATGGGGGTAACATTCCCGGGAATTTATATAGTGCCCGGTCACACTTACGTCGTAGGGTCAATAGAGTATCGAGTTTTCAACCTAGTACACGTGGTGGCAAGCCACGGCACTTAATCCAGGGAATCTCGTATCTCAGATTATTCAAATTCATAAGCCATATAAATAATTCAATTAAAATTCATCAACATCCACACCATTCTCAATCACATCTCATTCATCATTATATGTCAATCATATTCAATCATTATCCTTCATTATCACACCTCTCATTCCGTCCATCAATAGTTCCAATTCAAAACATAATTCATTCTTTTCCAAATGAACTAAACTTAAAACATTCTCATTTTCTTAATAACTCAAAATCAAACCATATAACCTTTAAATCTAAATCTTTTTAAATAATCATATAAACAAAATCTCTAATTTTTATAAAATTTCGGCAGCATCTTGATGAGCGGATATTTTATACGCTTTTTAGGGATAATTTCATATAGTTTTGAGTATGTTTTAGTTAGTTTCTAGTCTATTTTTATTAGTTTTTAGGAAAAATTCATATTTCTGGACTTTACTATGAGTTGTGTGTTTTTCTATAATTTCAGGTATTTTTCTGGCTGAAATTGAAGGAGCTGAGCAAAAATCTGATTCAGGCTGAAAAAGGACTGCTGATGCTGTTGGATTCTGACCTCCCTGCACTAAAAGTGGATTTTCTGGAGCTACAGAACTCGAAATGGCATGCTTCCAATTGCGTCGGAAAGTAGACATCCAGGGCTTTCCAGCAATATATAATAGTTCATACTTTGTACAAGGATAGACGACGTAAACTGGCGTTCAACACTAGTTCTCTGCCCAATTCTGGCGTCCAGCGCCAGAAAAGGATCAAAAGCTGGAGTTGAACGCCCAAACTGGCATAAAAACTGGCGTTCAACTCCACAAATGGCCTCTGCACGTGAATTGCTTAAGTCTCAGCCCAGCACACACCAAGTGGGCCCCAGAAGTGGATCTCTGCATCATCCATCATAGTCGACTCATATTTTGTAACCCTAGGCTACTAGTTTAGTATTTAAACAACTTTTAGAGACTTATTTTGGATATCTCATGACATTTTAGATCTAAACTTTGTATTCTCTGACGGCATGAGTCTCTAAACCCCATTGTTGGGGGTGAGGAGCTCTGCTGTGTCTCGATGAATTAATGCAAGTATTTCTGTTTTCCATTCCAACACGCTTGTTCCTATCTAAGATGTTCATTCGCGCTTAACTGTGATGGAGGTGATGATCTGTGACACTCATCACCTTCCTCAAATCATGAACGTGTGCCTGACAACCACCTCCGTTCTATATACGATTGAATGAGTATCTCTTAGATTCCTTAATCAGAATCTCCGTGGTATAAGCTAGAACTGATGGCGGCATTCATGAGAATCCGGAAAGTCTAAACCTTGTCTGTGGTATTCCGAGTAGGATTCAAGGATTGAATGACTGTGACGAGCTTCAAACTCCTGAAGGATGGGCGTTAGTGACAGACGCAAAAGGATAGTAAATCCTATTCCAACCGGATCGAGAACCAACCGGTGATTAGCCGTGCTGTGACAGAGCGCGTGAGCGTAGTTTTCACTGGAAGGATGGAAGGTAGCCATTGACAACGGTGATCCACCAACACACAGCTTGCCATAGGAGGACGTGCGTGCGTGAATCAGAAGACAGAGGAAAGCAGAGATTCAGAAGACAAAGCATCTCCAAAACTCCAACATATTCTCCATTACTGCACAACAAGTAACCTTTAATTTATGCTCTCTTGGTTATTCGCAATTCAACTGATAAACATAATTGACTTCCTGACTAAGATTTACAAGATAACCATAGATTGCTTCAAACCAACAATCTCCGTGGGATTCGACCCTTACTCACGTAAGGTATTACTTGGACGACCCAGTGCACTTGCTGGTTAGTGGTACGCGTTGTGAAAAGTGTGATTCACAATTCGTGCACCAAGTTTTTGGCGCCGTTGCCGGGGATTGTTCGTGTTTGAACAACTGACGGATTATTTTGTTGCTTAGATTAGGAAAAAATTCTCTTTTTTGGTTTAGAGTCTTTTATTATTTATCCCTTGTTAAAACACTTTAAATTTATAGCTCAGTTAGTTAGAACGTGGTGTTTATGTTCATGGTAATTGGCTATCATATTTTTAAAACCTTCTTCAAAAATCATTTTTCTATTAAATCCTGTGCCAAACTTTAAGTTTGGTGTTTTCTTGTTGATTTTTCTTAAAATTTTTGAAAATTTTCATAACTCATTTGGCTAGAGCGTTAATCTGTGTTCTTGGTAATTGGGTTAGAGTCTTTTATATTCTTTTCAAAACCTTCTTTTTCATAAATAATATTTTCTCTATTAAATTTTGTGCCAAACTTTAAGTTTGGTGTTTTCTTGTTGATTTCCTTTGATTTTCGAAAATTTTGGTTTGGTCTTGATCTTAAAATTTTTAAGTTTGGTGTTCCTTGGTATTTTCTCTCCAAATTTTTCGAAAACAAGGAGCACTAGACCTAAAAATTTTAAATCTTGTGCTATCCTATTGTTTTTCTCTTTCCTCACTAAATTCAAAAATATATTTTCTCTCTACTTTCAAAACAAATTTTCGAAAATTAAATTAAAAAAAAAAAATTTCCAGATTTTTTTAAAATTTAAAATCTTTTCCAAATCATATCTTTTTCAAAACTTCCTAACCACTTTCTCTCTCCTCATTTTTTCGAAAATCTTCACCTATTTTTATTTATTTTATTTTAATTTATTTTATTTTCAAAATAATTAAAAAAATAAATAAATAAAATAAAATAAATAAAAAGGTAAATCAATCCAAGTTATATCCCTTTATCCATCATGGACATAAGTGGAAGTGAACAGTCCAGGAGGACTCTGGGGTCATATTCTAACCCCTCTACTGCTTCATATGGGAGTAGCATCTGCATACCCTCCATTGGAGTTAGTAGCTTTGAGTTGAATCCTCAGCTCATTATCATGGTGCAGCAAAGTTGTCAGTATTCCGGTCTTCCACAGGAAGAACCTACAGAGTTTCTGGCACAATTTTTACAAATTGCTGACACAGTGCATGATAAGAAAATAGATCAGGATGTCTACAGACTATTACTGTTTCCATTTGCTGTAAAAGATCAAGCTAAGAGGTGGTTAAATAACCAACCTAAGGCCAGCATAAGAACATGGAAACAGCTGACAGAAAAATTCCTGAATCAGTATTTTCCTCCAAAAAGGATGACACAGCTAAGGCTGGATATCCAAGGCTTTAAACAAGGAGATAATGAATCTCTTTATGATGCTTGGGAGAGATACAGAGAGATGCTACGAAAATGCCCCTCTGAAATGTTTTCAGAGTGGGTTCAGTTAGACATCTTCTACTATGGGCTTGCAGAAGGAGCTCAGATGTCTCTAGATTACTCAGCTGGTGGATCTATCCATATGAGAAAGACAATTGAAGAGGCTCAAGAGCTCATTGATACAGTTGCCAGGAATCAGCATCTGTACCTAAGCAGCAACCCTTCCATGAATGAAGAGGTTAAAACAGCAACTGCTGAACTCAGTCCTGTAGAACAAGCTGCTGAATTCAATCAGCAATTGGACTTCCTAACAAGGCAGTTAGCCGAATTCAAAGATAGATTACAAGAGACAAGGATGGCTAATATACATATGGAAGAACAGTTTAAGCAAACAAAGCAGCAGCTGTCAAGGCAAATAACAGAAGAATGCCAAGCAGTTCAATTAAGAAGTGGGAAAACATTAAATACCCCACCTCAAGGCATCAAAAAGTCAAGAAATGAGCAACCCACCAAAGATTCACCTGAGGACAGTAAGAGCCCAGGGAAAAATAAGTCTGGCGCTAAAACGACAGAGAATTGGTGGAAGGCTGGCGCTGAACGCCCAGACCATGCCCAAAACTGGCGTTCAACGCCAGAAACAAAGCAGGATTGGCGTTCAACGCCAGAAATGGGCAAGAATCTGGCGTTGAACGCCCAAATAGGGCAGAATCCAGCGTTGAACGCCCAAAATGGGCACAGTTCTGGCGTTCAGACGCCAGAAGCAGACAAGGAGCTGGCGTCCAGTTTCACTCCAGCTTCTGACTCTGGTACTCAATTGCCAGTGAGGGATCAGACACACACAAGTGCTGATAACAACCCCTCTAAAAAGGCTTCTTTAACCACTAAGGTTGAAGAATATAAAGCCAAGATACCTTATCCTCAAAAACTCCGGAAAGAGGAGCAGGATAAGCAATTTGCTCGCTTTGCAGATTACCTCAGGACTCTTGAAATAAAGATTCCATTTGCAGAGGCACTTGAGCAAATACCTTCTTATGCCAAGTTCATGAAAGAGATCTTGAGTCATAAAAAGGATTGGAGAGAAACAGACAGAGTTCTCCTCACTGAAGAATGCAGTGCAGTCATTCTAGAGAGCTTTCCTGAAAAGCTTAAAGACCCTGGGAGTTTTCTGATACCATGCATATTAGAAGGTAATTGCACCAAGACAGCTTTATGCGATCTTGGGGCAAGTATCAACCTAATACCTGCATCCACTATCAGGAAGCTTGGCTTAACTAAAGAAGTTAAACCAACCCGGATATGTCTCCAACTTGCTGATGGTTCCACTAAATACCCATCAGGCGTGATTGAGGACATGATTGTCAGAGTTGGGCCATTCGCCTTTCCCACTGACTTTGTTGTGCTGGAGATGGAGGAGCACAAGAGTGCTACTCTCATTCTAGGAAGACCCTTCCTAGCAACTGGACGATCCCTCATTGACGTCCAACAGGGGGAAATAACCCTGAGAGTCAACGATGATGAGTTCAAGTTGAACGCTGTCAAAGCCATGCAGCATCCAGACACATCAACAGACTGCATGAAAGTTGATCTCATTGACTCTTTGGTAGAAGAGATCAACATGGCTGAGAGTCTCGAATCAGAGTTGGAAGACATCTTTAAAGATGTTCAGCCTGATTTGGAGGATTCAGGGGACATGAAAGAGCCTCTGAACTTTCTTCTGAAAGAGGAAAAACCCCCTAAACCCGAGATCAAGCCACTACCACCATCCTTGAAATATGCATTTCTGGGAGAAGGTGACACTTTTCCAGTGATCATAAGCTCTGCTTTAAATTCACAGGAAGAGGAAGCACTTATTCAAGTGCTAAGGACACACAAAACAGCTCTTGGGTGGTCCATAGGTAACCTTAAGGGCATAAGCCCAGCTAGATGCATGCACAAAATCCTATTGGAGGACAATGCCAAACCAGTGGTTCAACCACAGAGGCGGCTAAATCCAGCCATGAAGGAAGTGGTGCAGAAAGAGGTCACCAAGTTACTAGAGGCTGGGATTATTTATCCTATTTCTGATAGCCCCTGGGTGAGCCCTGTTCAAGTCGTCCCAAAAAAGGGAGGCATGACAGTGATTCATAATGAAAAAAATGAACTGGTTCCTACAAGAGCAGTTACAGGGTGGCGCATGTGTATTGACTACAGAAGGCTCAATACATCCACCAGAAAGGATCATTTTCCTTTACCATTCATAGACCAGATGCTAGAAAGACTAGCAGGTCATGATTATTACTGCTTTCTGGATGGCTACTCAGGCTACAACCAGATTGCAGTGGATCCCCAGGATCAAGAGAAAACAGCATTCACATGTCCATCTGGAGTGTTTGCTTATAGAAGGATGCCATTTGGGCTATGTAATGCGCCTGCAACCTTCCAGAGATGCATGCTCTCTATTTTCTCTGACATGGTGGAAAAATTTCTGGAAGTCTTCATGGATGACTTCTCAGTATATGGAGACTCATTCAGCTCTTGTCTTGATCACCTGAAACTTGTTCTGAAAAGATGCCAAGAAACCAACCTAGTTTTAAACTGGGAAAAGTGTCACTTCATGGTGACTGAAGGAATTGTTCTTGGGCATAAAATCTCAAACAAGGGAATAGAGGTGGATCAAGAAAAAATAGAGGTAATTGAAAAATTACCACCACCTGCCAATGTTAAGGCAATCAGAAGCTTTCTGGGGCATGCAGGATTCTATAGGAGGTTTATAAAGGATTTTTCAAAAATCGCAAAACCTCTAAGCAATCTGCTAGCTGCTGACACGCCATTTGTGTTTGACACAGAGTGCCTGCAGGCGTTTGAAACGCTGAAAGCTAAGCTGGTCACAGCACCAGTCATTTCTGCACCAGACTGGACATTACCATTTGAGCTAATGTGTGATGCCAGTGATCATGCCATTGGTGCAGTATTGGGACAGAGGCATGACAAGCTTCTGCATGTCATTTATTATGCCAGTCGCGTTCTAAATGATGCCCAGAAAAATTACACAACCACAGAAAAAGAACTACTTGCAGTGGTTTACGCCATTGACAAGTTCAGATCATACTTAGTAGGATCAAAAGTGATTGTGTATACTGACCATGCTGCTCTTAAATATCTACTCACAAAGCAGGATTCAAAACCCAGGCTCATCAGATGGGTATTGCTTCTGCAAGAGTTTGATATAGAAATAAGAGATAGAAAAGGGACAGAGAACCAAGTGGCTGATCATCTGTCCCGGATAGAGCCAGTGGAAAGGACGTCCCTCCCTTCTCTTGAGATCTCTGAGACGTTTCCTGATGAGCATTTATTCGCCATTCAGGAAGCACCATGGTTTGCCGATATTGCAAACTATAAAGCTGCAAGGTTCATACCCAAGGAGTACAACAGGATACAAAAGAAGAAATTAATTACTGATGCAAAGTACTACTTGTGGGATGAACCTTATCTCTTTAAGAGATGTGCAGACGGAATTATCCGTAGGTGTGTGCCTAGAGAAGAAGCACAGAGGATCCTGTGGCATTGCCACGGATCTCAATATGGAGGCCATTTCGGAGGTGAGCGAACAGCCACCAAGGTCCTCCAATGTGGCTTCTATTGGCCCACACTCTATAAAGATTCCCGAGAGTTTGTACGTAATTGTGACAGTTGCCAAAGAGCTGGTAATCTGCCTCATGGTTACGCCATGCCTCAACAAGGAATCTTGGAAATTGAGTTGTTTGACGTATGGGGAATTGACTTCATGGGACCTTTCCCACCATCATATTCAAACACTTATATTCTGGTGGCAATTGACTATGTATCAAAATGGGTTGAGGCTATTGCCACACCCACCAATGATACTAAAACAGTGCTGAAGTTCCTCCAGAAACATATCTTTAGCAGGTTTGGTGTCCCTAGAGTGTTAATCAGTGATGGGGGCACTCACTTCTGCAATAAACAGCTTTACTCTGCCATGGTTCGGTATGGAATTCGCCACAAGGTGGCCACTCCATATCATCCACAAACCAATGGGCAAGCTGAAGTCTCTAACAAAGAATTAAAGAGAATCCTGGAACGGACAGTAAATACCCGTAGAAAGGATTGGGCAAGGAGCTTAGATGATGCTCTGTGGGCTTACAGAACAGCATTCAAGACCCCTATAGGGACCTCTCCATACCAACTGGTGTATGGTAAGGCATGTCACCTGCCCGTGGAACTGGAACATAAGGCCTACTGGGCAACCAGATTCCTAAACTTTGATGCCAAATTAGCAGGAGAAAAAAGATTGCTCCAGCTAAATGAGCTAGAGGAGTTCAGATTCACAGCTTTCGAAAATGCCAAGCTATATAAAGAAAAATAAAAAAAGTGGCATGACAGAAAGCTGTCATCTAGAATCTTTGAACCAGGACAAAAGGTTCTGTTGTTTAACTCTAGACTCAGGCTATTCTCCGGGAAACTGAAATCCCGGTGGAGGGGACCATACGTGATTACAAGTGTATCACCATATGGTTATGTGGAGCTTCAAGATATTGATTCTGATAAGAAGTTCATTGTCAATGGACAGAGAATCAAGCATTATCTAGAAGGCAACATTGAGCAAGAATGCTCAAGGCTGAAGCTAGATTAAAAGCTCAGCAAGGTCCAGCTAAGGACATTAAAGAAGCGCTTGTTGGGAGGCAACCTAATTTTTATTTACTTTCATGGTTTTTCATGTTTTATTAGGTTCATGATCATGTGGAGTCACAAAACAAATATTAAAAATTGAAAACGGAATCAAAAACAGCAGAAGAAAAATCACACCCTGGAGGAAGCACCTGTCTGGCGTTCAACGCCAGAACAGAGCATGGTTCTGGCGCTGAACGCCCAAAATGGGCAACATCCTGGCGCTGAACGCCCAGAACAAGCATGGTTCTGGCGTTCAACGCCAGAAATGGCTAGTAAATGAGCGTTGAACGCCCAAAATGGGCACCAACCTGGCGCTGAACGCCCAGAGTTGTGTGCAAGGGCATTTTGCATGCCCAAATTGGTGCAGGGATGTAAATGCCTTGACACCTCAAGATCTGTGGACCTCACAGGATCATTTCAAGATCTGCGGACCCCACAGGATCCCCACTTTCCCTCCTCATAATCCTAGTTTTTTCTTTCCACATCTTCTTTTTCATCTATTCCCTCTTCTTTTGCTCGAGGGCGAGCAACATTCTAAGTTTGGTGTGGTAAAACAATTATGTGAAGGATCTATAGCTCAGTGGTAGAACATGTGGCTGCAAATCAAGAGATACCTCAGGGGATGCACTTCCCTCCACATAATTATTGGAAGCAACTGAGGATAGAAATACCAAAAATCACTAGGAATCAAGCCACAAAGGCAAGGAAGAGACATAAAAGAGCTCAAGAACATCATTGGTGCCTCAAGAAGGAAATGCCATCATCACTAAGGTGGACTCGTTCCTTGTTCTTACTTTCTCTGTTTTTCGTTTTCTCTATGTTAAGTGCTTATCTATGTTTGTGTCTTCATTACATGATCATTAGTAGTAATTAGTGTCTAGTTGGATTTTATCCCCAATTAAGTTATAGTCTATTTTTCTCATCATCAGCAAACATGAATAAAATAGTAGATCTTTTGAACAAGAGGCAATAAAATTTCGAGTTTAATAAAAGAAATTCTAATTAGTTAAATGTGGTGGCAATGCTTTCTGTCTTCTGAATGAATGCTTGAACAGTGCATATGTCTTTTGAATTTGTTGTTTAAGATTGTTAAATATGTTGGCTCTTGAAAGAATGATGAACACGAGACATGTTATTGATAATCTGAAAAATCATAAAAATGATTCTTGAAGCAAGAAAAAGCAGCAAAAAAAAAAAGAAAAAAAGAAGAGAGAGAGAAAAAGCAAGCAGAAAAAGCCAATGACCCTTAAAACCAGAAGGCAAGGGTAAATGAAAAGGATCCCAAGGCTTTGAGCATCAGTGGATAGGAGGGCCTAAAGGACTAAAATCCTGGTCTAAGCGGCTAAACCAAGCTGTCCCTAACCATGTGCTTGTGGCGTGAAGGTGTCGAGTGAAAACTTGAGACTGAGCGGTTAAAGTCAAGGTCCAAAGCAAAAAGAAGAGTGTGCTTAAGAACTCTGGACACCTCTAATTGGGGACTTTAGCAAAGCTGAGTCACAATCTGAAAAGGTTCACCCAGTTATGTGTTTGTGGCATTTATGTATCCGGTGGTAATACTGGAAAACAAAGTGCTTAGGGCCACAGCCAAGACTCATAAAGAAGCTGTGTTCAAGAATCATCACACTGAACTAGGAGAATCAATAGCACTATCTGAATTCTGAGTTCCTATAGATAACAATCACTCTGAGCTTCAATGGATAAAGTGAGATGCCAAAACTGTTCGGAAGCAAAAAGCTACTAGCCCCGCTCATCTAATTAGAATCTGAGCTTCATGCAAAAAAACTCTGAGATATTATTGCTTCTCAACCTATTAGTCTTCTATTTTATTTGTCTAGTTGCTTGAGGACAAGCAACAGTTTAAGTTTGGTGTTGTGATGAGCGGATATTTTATACGCTTTTTGGGGATAATTTCATATAGTTTTGAGTATGTTTTAGTTAGTTTCTAGTCTATTTTTATTAGTTTTTAGGAAAAATTCATATTTTTGGACTTTACTATGAGTTGTGTGTTTTTCTATAATTTCAGGTATTTTTCTGGCTGAAATTGAAGGAGCTGAGCAAAAATCTGATTCAGGCTGAAAAAGGACTGCTGATGCTGTTGGATTCTGACCTCCCTGCATTAAAAGTAGATTTTCTGGAGCTACAGAACTCTAAATGGCATGCTTCCAATTGCGTCGGAAAGTAGACATCCAGGGCTTTCCAGCAATATATAATAGTCCATACTTTGTACAAGGATAGACGACGTAAACTGGCATTCAACACCAGTTCTCTGCCCAATTCTGGCGTCCAGCGCCAGAAAAGGATCAAAAGCTGGAGTTGAACGCCCAAACTGGCATAAAAACTGGCGTTCAACTCCACAAATGGCCTCTGCACGTGAATTGCTTAAGTCTCAGCCCAGCACACACCAAGTGGGCCCCAGAAGTGGATCTCTGCATCATCCATCATAGTCGACTCATATTTTGTAACCCTAGGCTACTAGTTTAGTATTTAAACAACTTTTAGAGACTTATTTTGGATATCTCATGACATTTTAGATCTAAACTTTGTATTCTCTGACGGCATGAGTCTCTAAACCCCATTGTTGGGGGTGAGGAGCTCTGCTGTGTCTCGATGAATTAATGCAAGTATTTCTGTTTTCCATTCCAACACGCTTGTTCCTATCTAAGATGTTCATTCGCGCTTAACTGTGATGGAGGTGATGATCTGTGACACTCATCACCTTCCTCAAATCATGAACGTGTGCCTGACAACCACCTCCGTTCTATATACGATTGAATGAGTATCTCTTAGATTCCTTAATCAGAATCTCCGTGGTATAAGCTAGAACTGATGGCGGCATTCATGAGAATCCGGAAAGTCTAAACCTTGTCTGTGGTATTCCGAGTAGGATTCAAGGATTGAATGACTGTGACGAGCTTCAAACTCCTGAAGGCTGGGCGTTAGTGACAGACGCAAAAGGATAGTAAATCCTATTCCAACCGGATCGAGAACCAACCGGTGATTAGCCGTGCTGTGACAGAGCGCGTGAGCGTAGTTTTCACTGGAAGGATGGAAGGTAGCCATTGACAACGGTGATCCACCAACACACAACTTGCCATAGGAGGACGTGCGTGCGTGAATCAGAAGACAGAGGAAAGCAGAGATTCAGAAGACAAAGCATCTCCAAAACTCCAACATATTCTCCATTACTGCACAACAAGTAACCTTTAATTATGCTCTCTTGGTTATTCGCAATTCAACTGATAAACATAATTGACTTCCTGACTAAGATTTATAAGATAACCATAGATTGCTTCAAACCAACAATCTCCGTGGGATTCGACCCTTACTCACGTAAGGTATTACTTGGACGACCCAGTGCACTTGCTGGTTAGTGGTACGCGTTGTAAAAAGTGTGATTCACAATTCGTGCACCACATCTTCTCTAAAACTCGGACTTTGCCACCCTGTTCGGGTCCAAACCTGTATTCTTTTCAATTTAACATACCCTTTCTCATCATCATAACAACCACCACAATAAATCTACCTCAAATCAACAATTAAACTCATACAATATTCAAATCCAACAACCAAAATTCAACTAAGGATCATAGTTCACAAATCCTAGGCTTTTAACACAAAATACCTCATTATCACAACAACCTCCACAATAGTTATACCTCAAATCAATAATTCACCAAATCATTAGTTAATCAACAATAACATTCAACCATAATTCTCTCCAAATTAACATAACAACATTCACCATCCAAAATTAAAAACTAATTATCCAATAAACTTCAACCAAATATATTCATCGATAAATTACTAAACATTAAACATACACCTGCATTCCAACTTATCCAATGGTCATCTAGCCTAAGTTTTCACAGAACATTATATATTAAATGCAAGAAACCTAAACCATACCTTAGCCGATTTTCACGTAACGACCAAAGCTATTTATTCAAAACCAAAACAGCCCCTCAAAACTCAACTAATCTGCTTCCTCCAAGTTCCAGTATTCACAATTTCAAGCTCCAATTATTTATTTTCAACCTAATACACATTCATAATACATATATACCCAATTTAATACTCAAAGCTCAAATTTAATGAAATTAAAATAGAATTATCGTATCCTCACCTTACCCAAGCTTCACATAAGCAAGAGTGAACGTTTCTCTCAAGCTAATTGGATCCTAAAACATCAGAAATCAAAGAAATTCAATATTCCCACTTAAAATTCGAAAATTGGGGGAAGATGAAGCTGAGAGTGATTAAACAAGTTACCTATGAAATTGTTCCGATAGAAATGTAGAGCTCGACGCGGTGAACGCGTGGCCGCAAACGGTGCAGCGATCGGAGCTCGGACGGAGAAGTTACGGGGATCGGAAGATTACCGTAAGGTTTAGGGAGCTTTCATTCTCCCTGGAGCTTTCACGTTGTTCATACGTGAAAATGAGGAAGAAAGGGCTTTCGGCTCATTTAAAGTGTTGGTCCGGTTGGACCGACGGCCCGGTTTGGGTCCGGTTCAATCGGTTCGGCCTATTTGGTCCAATCTTGGACCGATTTCTTCGAAATTAGTGTCAAAATTCTCGTTTCGATGAGCTCTACCCTATTTTGATATAATATTCGCATTTCTAATCCTCCTTATTAAAAAATAATTTATTAACTAATTATCTACTAATTTAACCGGGGTTTACAACCTTTGATACCGTTACATTATTATTATTCCTTTTATGTTGAGAGTACATGCCCCTTTATAACGTTTTATTAAATTATTTAACATTTCCTAATTTTTACTATGTGCCCTTACATGACCTTTGATACCGTTACATTATTATTATTATTCCTTTAATATTGAGAGTACATGCTCCTTTTTATATCTTGTTCAAGGAACCCTATTTTATTATATGCAACTAAAATGACCCCTTATATCATTATTGCTCCTTTATTTTAAAGATCAAGGGTACATACTTCTTATAATATCTAATCCAAGTATTTCAAATACTCACTTTCTTACTATATGCACTTAGATTATACTTTTTACATTATATCATTAATATCTTCTTAGGGTCAAGAGTACATGTTTTCTTATAATTGTTTTATTCAGCTAATTAATATCCTATATTATTATATTGATATTCCCTTAAGGGCCAAGAGTACATGCCTTCTTATGTCTTGTTCAACATATAGGTATATGTGTGATCTCTTACATGGTTATATTATTATTTATAATATTTTAATTCAATTATTTAAATTACCCTATTCCATCATGTGCATCCATGTAACCTATTATACCATTATGTTATCATCATTCCTTTAAAGTCAAGAGTATATGCTTTCTCAAATATTTTATTTAAAAATTTAATCCTATGTGCATCTATGTGATCTCTTCTATCATTATTCCTTTAAAGTCAAGAGTACACGTTTTTCTTCAAAATATTTAATATCCTTATATGATTCTTCCCTTGTGTACGTTTAAAACACCTAAATGTAAATTAAACTGAGGGAATGATCCTTCGGTAAGGGAAGGTGACCCCCAAAGATAAGATATCGATATAATCCTTCGGTAAGGGAAGGTGATCGATCGAGATGATCCTTCGGTAAGGGAAGGTGATCGAAAAACGTTTGGGATAAGAACCTTCGGTAAGGGAAGGAGACTATCCCATCAATTTTATATAATAATATATCTTTTTATATGACTCCCTTCTTGTGTATGTCTAAATAACCTTTGGTTGTAAATTAAACTGAGGGAATGATCCTTCGGTAAGGGAAGGTGACCCCCAAAGATAAGATATCGATATGATCTTTCGGTAAGGGAAGGTGATCGATCGAGATGATCCTTCGGTAAGGGAAGGTGATCGCCAAAACGTTTGGGATAAGAACCTTCGGTAAGGGAAGGGGACTCCCACTTATACCGGTTTGAGCTCAATACCCTCCATATAAGTTATAAATTAAGAAAGAAAGAAGGCACGAATGAAAGCTTGAGTTCTATGTTTTCCTTAGATTTAATTATGATTATGTTGATGTTATCCTTCTATTTTCCTATATGTTTTCCCTTTCTTTTACACACATGTTTTACAAAAAAGAAGATGCATATTACATGCCATGTTATACGCTTGTTTTTAAAATCCTGCACGTGGGCTGGAGATGGATATGGAGGTGTTACATAGCACTCTTACTGAGACGTTAGGTTCTCACTCCCTTTCTTTTCCCATACTATCTCCAGAGGAACATGGCACAACGGATAGAGACGACGCAGTGCCCCCGAGGGTAACTTCTGAGTATGACCCCTCAAAGCACGCGTGGGTAGTTGCGACCACTACTACCGTGCTCCAGACTATCCACTTAGATCGAGAACCCGTGGAAGAAGAACCCCAGCTGCTCGTCATAACCTTCCTAGATAGGAATGCTTCAACATCTAGAAAGCGGTCACCTAAGGTGGTACACCTCGAGTCCGACTCCGAGGCCGAGGAAGAGGAATCCGACGACCCTGGCCAGAAGGAAGACACCATGGAGGCGGATCCAGAGGAGAAGTTGAACCCTTGCGGAAGTCCAAAGGTGGAATACGTACCCTATTCCCCCACTTCGGCACCCCGTCGAGTTTTGGTTCATCCCACACAACAGAACCGGGTCTTCACTGCGCGAAAGGGTGTTGGAGGGAGACCCCTGGTACCTCGATTCGTGAATAACTAAAGACTCCTGATCAAGGATAGGATAGGATGCAAGTAGGGGAGCCTCCTCGACGAGATTAGTTTAGGACGTAGTTAGCTTCTTTTCCTGTTTTAGTTTCCTATAAGTATTTTGAAACGTACTCATGGTTAAGATGTTTATTTCACTTTAATTCAAATCCCAACGTTTTAGCGCTACTCGTTTTCCGCTCTACACGTATTTACTCCTTCCTTGCGTAACGATTTAGTCATTCTTTTTCTTGGATCAAGTGTGGCATCTTATTTTAAAAACCTCCACGATAGTATAAGAACTTAGGGTGTTACATATTTGCTAAATAAAGTACCCACTAAGACAGTTTCTTCAACACCATATGAAATATGGAAAGGACGAAAATCAAATCTCAAACACATTAAAGTTTGGGAATGTCCAGTATATGTTAAGAAATTGTAGAGTAATAAACTTGATGCTAGGTCCAGTAAATGTAGATTCATTAGTTACCCTAAAGAAACAATGGGTTATTATTTATATCACTCTTCTAACCACAAATTATTTGTGGCAAGAGGTGGAACCTTTTTAGAAAAGAAATTTCTTTATGAAGGAAGACAAAGTGAAGAAATAGAACTTGATGAAGTTCAAGAAACCAATAAAAAAGTATAAGCTCAAGAATATGAAATTCAAGTTGAGCAACCAATTTTGGATGTACTCAAACTAACAATAAATTTATCATCTTCAAGAGTTGAGGATAAAGAACCAATAGTAGTTCAAAGAGAGGTTAATGAACCAATCATTGAACTACCTTTGGAACCGGTTTAGTAACCTCAAAATTTGGTATAAAAAGTACCTCTTCGACGGTCCATAAGAGAACATCGTTCACCATTGAGGCTAAATCTAATGGTGCAAGATGATGTGAAAAATGGGTTCGATTATGATGATAATGATCTTAAGAATTATGAAGAGGCAATGCAAAGTTCTGAAAGTCTAAAATGGTAGAGTGCTGTGGAATCTGAAATGGAGTCTATGAGAATCAACCATGTTTGGACTTTAGTTGAACCTTCATAGGATATAAAATCTATTGGTTGCAAATGGGTTTATAAGAAAAAGATTGGAGTAGATATAAGGTGGAGACCTATAAAGTCCGTTAGTTGCCAAGGGATACCGTCTAAAGGAGGGAATAGATTATGAAGAAACATTTTCTCATGTGGTAATGCTCAAATCTGATGAGTTTGGAAAACTCTAAATTAAATTGATGATGATCAAACATTATTAACAGCAAAATTATTAATCTAATTTTGATTGATATATTAATTAAATTAATTTTGCTGTGCAGATTTTTAATTGGGCCAATAATTACAAGCCCAAGTGTGAATTTTTGCTTAGCATTGGTTCAAATATTAATCAATAAAGTTTGGCTGAATTATTGTTCTTGTGTTGGGCCAGACTTAATGCTTGTGGTTACAAGCCCAATTATAAATCTTTGCTAAAGTGATCCAATGCTTAGCCTGAATCAAAATATTATTGGGCCAAAATCAATGTTGTTACTACCAAGCCCAATTTTAATTTTGATGAATGTTTCCATTGCTTGATCCGAAACAAAATTCATCAGGAAAGCAAATGTTACCATTACCTCACACCTTCAACGGATTTCATTTCTCTCTTTGATGGATTTCAAATTTAATTTAAAGCATTGGGAACATAAGTAAGTGAGAGAAGATTGATTTGATTGCTATGATAGCTATGCACGCCTCTCAGCAAAGGGAAGTAAAAGCAACCTTACTTGTGTAATGTGTTTATTACATTGAATTGCTTTTTCCAAGTTGTTTATTCTCTCTCATCTCTTTCTTCTCTTCGGGCATTAACCAGGAAATAATGGAAGCCATGGAAGCTACACCTACTCACCGAAAAGAAGATAGAGCTCGTCTCAAGACCATCATGAAGATGGCAAGAAAACATACCAAAATAAAAGTGTGCTGTGGCTAAGATCTTCACTAAATATGGTTAGATTTGGTGAGGTATTCTCGAGCTCTTCATGCTCAAAAAGGAAGAAGACGATTCGGCCAGCAAGGAAGAGATTCTTGGAGGCATGGCTTGTCTTTGATTTTGCTCAACCACCACAGGAAGTAGCTAGAGTGGCGAAGTGATGGTAGAGACAGAGATTAAAGCAGATGAAGTCGTCATCATCATGAAGCATCAAGGGCTAGAAATCCATCTTGGAGAGCAAGCCAAGGATGGAGAGCTCGGATTGATGAAGAGTGATGATCAAGAAAGGACTAGAGGTAATTGCATGTTGGGTTTTGCATGGTTATCTCTTCTCTCTCTATATGGCCGAACCGGTTCTGTTTTCTTAGAGAAGAAGAAGTTAAGCTTGGGTTTTGGCTTCAAGTGTGGAGGCTTCCCTCTTCTATAAAAAGGGGGAACAGCCACTGGTTGGAGCAAGGAGTTAGAAGTAAGCATTGAGAGTGCAAGGCACAGGATTCTCAGAGCTACCTAAGCTTACAGATTTTCTTCTCCTTCAATGTATTCTGTTTTGTATTTTTCTGTTTAATTTTGTCATGTCTTGAGTCTCATGGAAAAAGGCAAACAGTGAGGTTTGTAATGAAAAAGTCATAGAGCGGAAAAAGACAGAGAGTGCAAAATTAAAAGAAAAAGCCATAGATGTCTTAGAGTTCCTTTGTTCATCTATGTTGTGTTTCATGATTCTGTGGGAATCCCCTTGTAAGTTGGGTTAGCACTTTACAGTTTGTAATCAGATTGATTATAGTGAAATTCTATCATGTTTGTGATGGAGACTGGATGTAGGCTGCACTGCACTTAGCAGCTGAACCAGGATATATTTGGGTGTAATCTTCTTCTCTTCTCTACTTCATTTCTGTTTCTACTGCACAGGAGCAAAAACCAAAAATATCTCGTGCCAAGTGACGAGACAAAAAGAAAAGTCTCGTGGCTAGGGACGAGACAAAAGAAAAAGTCTTGTGTGAAGTGATGAGCTAAAAACAGAAAAGTCTCCTCTAAGTCCAGCAAGTGTTAACAAGCAAAAAGGGGGCTAAGATTCAACCCCCCTTCTCTTAGCCACTGAAACCATCAAAATCTATTCGGATTCTACTAGCTATAAAAGCATACTATGATTATGAAATATGGCAAATCAATATGAAAACAGCTTTTCTTAATGGAGAACTCAAAGAGGATGTATACATGACACAACCCAAAGGTTTCACACTCCAGTCTGATCATAGCAAAGTTTGTAAGCTGCAACAGGCCATTTATGGGATAAAGCAAGCTTCTAGAAGTTGGAACATTTGCTTTAACAAGACAATTGAAAAGTTCAATTTTTTTCTGGTGTGAAGAGGATCCTTACATCTACAAAAAGTTTAGTGGGAGTACAGTCATTTTTCTTAGTATTCTATATTGATGACATATTGCTAATAGAAAATAACATACCAGCATTGCAAAATACTAAAACTTGGCTATCTCAATAATTCTCCATAAAAAATTTGGGAGAAACAGCCTATATTCTAGGAATAAAGATCTATAGAGATAGATCTAAAAGGTTACTCGGACTCTCACAGTCTATGTACATTGATACCATATTGAAAAGGTATAACATAAAAAATTCTAAAAGAGGCTATTTACCAATAGGCACTGAAATTACTCTCAGCAGAAAGGATTGTCCTAAAACTCCTGAAGAGAGAGTACGCTGAGTAGAATACCATATGCTAGTGCAGTGGGAGCTATCATGTATACCATAACATGTACATGTCCTGATGTCGCATATGCGCTAGGTGTAGCCAGTCGATATCAGGCAAATCCCGGTGAAGAATATTGGAAGGTGGTTAAATCTATTCTTAAATATTTAAAAAAAAAAACCAAAGACCAATTTCTCATCTATGGAGATTCTGAACTTATACCAAAAGGGTTCACTGACGCAAGTTTTGCCTCAGATAAAGATGATAACAAATATACTTCAGTGAGTTGGAAAAGTTCCAAACAAGCTACTGTAGCTGATTCAACGACTGAAGCCGAGTACATAGCAGCAAGTGAGGCTGCTAAAGAAGCTGTTTGGATGAAGAAGTTCATAAACGAGCTTGGTGTGGTGCCTTTAATTAAAAAACCAATTCCCTTACTATGCAACAATAATGGAGCCATTGCACAAGTAAAAGAGCCAAGATCACATCAAAATTCTAAGCATATCTTCAGAAGGTATCATTTGATAAGAGAGATCGTTGAACATGGAGACGTTGAGATTCAAAAGGTTGCTGAAAAAGATAATGCAGCAGAAGATGCCTGGTTCACAAGTCTAAATAAAAACACGACTCCTGTATAACAAGAGTGAAGAGGTGGATGGTGTCATGATACTTCATTGGATATTCTGAAGTTTCAATCCATATATTAAAGCTTTTTGGCATTGCAAGCTACTGGTTCAAGTTAACGACACACACATTTACGAAAAATATAAAGGTTGCCTTATGGTTACAGTTGCACAAAATGGGAACCATAATATTATGTTGATTGCTTTTGCCATCGTGGAGGGGGGACCTCTGTTGGCTGTGATGGCTTTAATAGTTGGGGTGTGATTGCTGGGATGGTTGTGGTGGCTCTGGTGGCTATGGGTGGTAATAAGAACATGGCTAAAATACTGCATAATGCTGTGGTGGTTGTGGTGCTGGCTGTGGTGGCTGCTGTGGTGGTTGCTAAGGAATGACGTCCGACAACCTTAGCTACATTCCGAATAAACCCAGTACCAACTTCGGTAATCAGTAAATGGTTTGAAGTTGGCGATTGGAAGCAGATACCTTTCTTGCAATCGACTGTTGTGGCAGTTCACCTATCCTTGTATCCATTTGACATATATCCTGCTCCATTCATGGCACTGTACTCTGCGAAGAATGACGCAATGCTGAATTACTGATCCACTACAATGACTTGTACAGGCTCAGGAGAGATTGTGCATACTCGTACTGGTGTACGACTCAGTCTACAAGGTGCCATTTGACACACTCAAGGTATACAAGTAGGTCGGTAGGTATCATGATCACTTTGTACGGCTGCCAGACAAACTGCAATATATTATTAGAAAATTATTAATATCGTAAATTAATACTCGTACTAACCTCATCCATGTAGTCTATTTCTTACCTAAAAGACACCGTGGTCTTCGAAATCTACGCTCTATTTCGTGGATGATGACTCCACCTATAAGACGTAAATTAAAACACAATTTACATTCGGTTTTTCCAGTAAAATATAAATAAAATACGAGTCAAATTCGGCTAAAATATATACTGTTACCTCTATGTAACCGATATTTCAGGTTCTGCAAGCTGATATCTTAGAATGGGCGTAAGCCACGACATTTGCTCTGACTCCCAAACAAACAACAGATTAAGCAGGTCATCCATCTCCTTGCAATTGTACCGTGATGCACGGCACAGTGACATGTAAAGATGTGCGACAGTTGCTGCCCCCTAACTGTAAGTGTGAATCTGCTCAAAATTTTAGAATAGTGGTAGATACCTTGCATGGTTATATGCCGTCGACTTATCCTTGAAGAGGGTGGTACCCAGCAAACAGAAGATGTGACACTTAACATATCGTTGAATATACTCCCAAGTATCTAATGGTTGTCTGTCTCTAGCTAAGGATGACAATTTTTCTCGATAGGGCGGGTATCCGCAGGGATTTATCTGCCGAGGAGCAAGTTTGGGGGGCATTTTTTATCTGTGGGGCCGGGTACAAGTACCCATGTAATAAACGGAGCGAAGGCAGCGGAAAAAGTCCCTGCCCTGTGGATATTCGTTTATTACCTGTGATTGTAAAATTACAAAAATAACCTTATATATATAAGTTTGTTGAAACCCAACTCCCAAACCATAATCTCTACACCTCTCTCTCAGACTCCCACTCACTCTACTCTCTATCACATGAGCCTCTCTCTCACTCAATCTCTCCAACATCTCGCCACCTCCACCTTCTTCCTTCTCATTGCATCGCCGATGTCCTCCTTCTCAATCCCTCACGTCGTCGTCCCTCACCTTACTCCATCACTGCCGCCGCTCACTTTCTTCTTCTCACTACTTTGCTTACTGCTTACTGCTAGTTTCACCGCCACCTCCGCCTCTGCTTTATGACGAAGCCTCACATTTATGACATTGACGACAACCTTCCTCTAGCAACACTTGGATAACCTCTTTTAATTGTTGTTTGATAGGTGTATGTCTCATTTATTTTTTCAATAGAGCCAATTTATCAATTTTGTATGGTATCAATCAGGGTATAGACATTAATTTCTTAGACCTCACACGTTCAAAGATGTATCCTCTTATCTTAGGGGAGGAAGTTGCCGCTAAATTTGCCCCTGCATCCCAAGCTAGGTACCTAATTACAATATTTAGGTCAGATCCTACACTAAAGATCGGTTACCAAATCAATCATTTGTATGAAATATATATTAAAATATAAAATATATATTAAAAATAAATGATGGATTTGATAGCTAAGTTTTAAGTAATATTTTTGTAATTTATAATTATTCTTCGAAGATTGGTGTCCTGCCTTATTTAAGGTTTAATTATTTTATTTGCCTTTATAGTTTTATCAAATTTTTAATTAGATTTTTATATTTTTTTTAATTGAGTCTCTATACCATATCACAAAAATTAAAGTAAAAAACATTAGAATCAATTGAATATTCTATTAAGCAAAATAGAATATTCAATCAAATTTTACGCATATTCATTTTGTTTAATAAAATATTTCATTAGTTCCAACATTTTTATCACGACAAAAACTTAATTACAAAATCTGATATAATCTAAGAATTTATTTAAAAAAAAAAAACATAGAGACCTAATTGAAATTTCAGTAAAACTATAAGAAACAATAGAGTAATTAAACCCTTATTTAATAATAACTCTATCATCTAATGTATGTCTTACAACAATTTGTCATCTTCTTTCGGCTAGAGCATGTAAAATATAGTTCATTAAGTAAGCCTTTCAAATCTATTATTGTTGTTTATATTGAAATTGACACAAACTACGAACATGTATGCAGGAATTGTTATCGTGAATCACTAGATTACAACAAAGTTGCAGGGAAGATTGTTGTTTGTGTTAATGATGATCCAACTATTTCAAGGAGAATCAAGAAGCTTGTTTTACAAGATGCAAAAGCCATGGGAATGATACTCATTGATGAGGTGAAAAAAGATGTTCCATTTGATGCAGCTGTATTTCCTTTTTCAGAGGTTACCAATCTTGAAGGCCATTAAATCCTTCGGTATATAAACTCCACTAAGTAAGTGTCATCAACTTAATTCACTTTTGTTCCTACTGAATTTGTGTTCTATCTTTTGGATAGACAAGGACAAAATGATAGAGATAGATATTTTGTTTTTTTATATTTCTGTTATCACAATCAAATTATTTTCTTTTTTCAATAATGTTTCTATATTTTTGTAGCAAAATTTCAAATGCATTTAAATTTAAAATAATATTTTACATTTTGATATATTAAATATGTATATACAAAAAATTAACCACGAAATAGAAATATATATTTAGTGTTTGATAAAAATATTTTTGTTATTGTATTATAACAAAGTTTGATTATTTTATGATAGATTTAATTATTATTTTGTTAGTTAATTATTTAATTAGATAAATATGTGAATCAATATATATAAATATACACAAATTTATAATGGACTAATGGTTAATTTGATGACTAATTTTTAGTGTATCCATAATATTTTGAAAAAAGAATATGATGAATAATAGAATATAATGAGTTAAAATATGATTGATTATACAAAATGCACGCTAAAATGGTTGTTCTTTGAACATGTCACGTGAATGAAAAATAATGAGTAAAAAACAAAATATGGATAAAAAAGTATAATTTATTATCATGTCAATTATTATTATTATTATTGAATCTATCTTGTTTCCATGGTAGGAATCCAACTGCAACAATTCTTGCAACAAGAGAATTTACAAGATACAAGCCCTCACCTATTGTTGCATCTTTCTCATCTAGAGGTCCTTCAGTCCTAATTAAGAACATTCTCAAGGTCTTTTTATTCCCAAATGCATTTCATTTTTCTCATCAACAAGCAAAATGCATTGACCATACTTTTTACTCGTCACATGTGCCAAAAGTTTCAATTTTATTTTTAGTTTTGTCGCCAACCCTTTAGAATCAATTTAATTTTATACTTTGCATCGTTCTAATTTTATCCTCAACATTTTAGAATTCATTTGGTTTTCTATCTGAATGGAAGAATAAACTTGAATCAATTCCGAATAATAATGCTAGAGAAAAATTGAAACAATTTTAAACAAAAAAAGAAAAATAAAAAATGTTTGACGGAATATGTAGGAATAAAAATGTCTTTCCCTAACAAATTTAAATTGATCGAGTGGTTAACTCACTTGTTCGCTTAAATAAGTGTTAAAAATTCGAATCTTTCAATTGGCTAACGGTAAACCCTTAAATGAAATCCAGATTCGCAATAAATTAGTGTTTGACCTGCTGAACTGGAAATACTATACAAAATAAAAAGACTAAACCACCAAAAGTAACCATGAAAGATTGATTTGCTGACAAAAGTAACTATGGAAGATCAAAACTCCTCAGATACCCACAATTGATTTGCTCCGTTTGTCAAATGTGACCAAATGTTAATAAAATATTGTTAAATTATACAATGTGTCCACATCCATTGCAACGTGTCAAAAGAATGCCTTACGTGGATTAATTTTTTTTTTTGTTAAAATTGCATTTATTTAGTTTATTAAAAAAGAAAACGTTACTCTTTCAAGCATTGAAATCTATTCTATCTATTCTTCTATATAAAAATCGAATTTCTGCACTTAATGATGGAGCTGACGTGGCATGCTTTTGAGAATGTTTCCGATTTATTTCTTTTAACTCATTAAATACAAGTTATTACGATAAACTAACTATATCAACTAATTGATTTAATTAGATATTTAAATATCATATAATTTATTATAATTTATATCAATTTAATTTGGTAATATTTCCTAATTTATTTATTTTAATATTCTGTTAGTATTTTTTAATTTAATTTTTTTAATTTATTAAACCAAATTTATTGTGTGTACTAATTAATTAATTTGATTAATTTATTAGTCATTAAATAATAAATTTATGAATAAAATAGACAACTGAGATATTTTCAACTAATGAACTAATAATTAAATCAAATTAAATCAAATAATATATATTAAACTAAATTCAAATCACGTGAATTTATTCTATTATATAAAAATCAGGTTTCTACACTTAAGGATGGAGCTGACGTAGCATGCTTTTGAGAATATTTTTCGATTTGTTTCTTTTAACTCATTAAATACAAGTTATTACGATAAACTAACTATATCAATTAATTGATTTGATTAGATATTTAAATATCATTTAATTTATTATAATTTATATTAATTTAATTTGGTAGTATTTTCTAATTTATTTATTTTAATATTCTGTTAATATTTTTTAATTTATTTCTTTTAATTTATTAAATCAAATTTATTGTGTGTACTAATTAATTAATTTGATTAATTTATTAGTCATTAAAATAATAAATCTATGTATAAAATAGGCAATTGAAATATTTTTAACTAATAATTGAATCAAATCAAATCATATCATATATATTGAGATAAATTCAAATCATGTGATTAAGGACTAAATTAAAATAAGATAATTTCTTACTTATTCAAGTTGAGTGCAATAAATACAAATTAATTTTGTTAGATAATCATAGTTGTCTGGTCTACTATATATAGATGGCCACACAAAATTATAAGAATCGTGATTTTTATCGCTCTTACTATTTCAACTCTTCTTTTCTTCTTTTTTTTTTCTTTATGTATAATTTCTTTTATGTATAAATGTACCCAAAATGAGAAAGTACGGATGAGTGCTTTATTGATTGTTTGTTTGATGAATATATCTCAATTTAGACATTCTACTAATGTGGATGTGGATGGAAGTTAACCTATAGCAATTCAAAATGGCCAATGTATTTTTTTTCAATTGTTATATTTTTATGTCAGTCGTGTAAATTCTTTGAAGGCACAAGATAATAAAATAAGTTGACTTTAATATCATCATTAGAAGCTAAATTTAATAGTTCAAATAAGCACCACTAATTATGTTAAAAGGTAATTTTATAATAATAATAATGTAATTTACATATTAATTTTTTTAAGTAAATTCATTTCAAAATTAAATGTAGAAGTTAGACTCAAATACGCTAAAATTTTAAAGGTAATAATATAGAATTTGACAACAAACTTAACATTCATTAAGGAAATAAATTTATTTATGGCTATTTCCTAATTATAAATAATAACAAGACTTATGAAAAAATATTAATGTCATCATTTTTATTAATTAAATCACAATATTAGGTAGTTGATAGTTTTATAGGCGAAAATTATTAAATAATTACGTAAAAATTAGCAACGAACAAGCAATAAGGATTTAGAAAAATTCGATTATATAATACCAATTTCATAATTAAAATATGTCACATATCATATTCTCATATATTCTATTTATTATCTATTCTATTATATAAAAATTAAGTTTCTACACTTAATGATGGAGTTAACGTGACATACTTATGATAATGTTTAGCGATTTGCGTCTTTTAACTCATTAAATACAATTTATTATGATAAATTAACTATATCAGCTAACTAATTTGATTAGATATTTAAATATCACATAATTTATTATAATTTATATCAATTTGATTTGGTAGTATTTTTTAATTTATTTCTTTTAATGTTCTGTTAGTATTTTTTAATTTATTAAACCAAATTAATTATACTAATTATCTGTATTAATTAACTAATTAGATTAATTAATTAATCATTAAAATAATAAATCTATGAATAAAATAGGTTCTCGAGATATTTTTACTAATAATTAAATCAAATCAAATTATATTTATTGAGCTAAATTTAAATCATGTGAATTAAGAACTAAACTAAAATAAGATTATTTTTTACTCATTCAAATTGAACACAATAAATAAAATTAATTTTGTTAGATAATCATGGTCTTTTGGTCGTCTATATATAGATAGCCACACAAAATTATTAAAATCATCATATTTTTTAAGTTACTACACAAATATTATATTTTAGGTAATTGTATATTTTTTATGTTATTTTAAAAATTATTATATAATTTTAAGATTATTTAATTATGTTTATTTTTTTAAAAGCATTGTTATTATTGGAGAGTAACTAATGTTTGTGATAGTCAAAAATTAAAAAATAAAAATACAAAATATTAATATACTGAATTTTGAAAGTATAAATTTTGAAGTAAATATATGTGATTATAATTAATTATCATAATTAAAAGTCTTTATTTTATTTCAATTTGTTCAGGACATGTTTATCTTAAATTTTATTTTTTTATTAATTAGTATTTTTTTATACATTTAATTGTCATTAATTTATATAAATTAAAATATATAACTTTAAAAAATAGATACGTGTCTAAAAAATGAAAAAAATAATATTTTTTTTGTTAGTAAAAAATTTATGTCGTTTTAGCATTTTTTTTCTTTGGCATCATATCTTACATTTTTACTATAATTAAAAGTTAGAGGTAAATTATTAAATATAAATTAGCAAAAAAAATATAATACTTAATGAATTATCATAATCACATTTAAGGTATTTAAGTTATTTTCATACAATAAAAGTGATATGCTTCAAAAAATATTTATATATAATTTACTAACAAATATATGAGATGTTTATTATAATTTTTATTTTTAATAAAAATATCATTGTATTAAAGTGATGCATTTTAAAGATGTATAAATCAGATTTTTATTAAAAAATTTACAAGATAGTAAATGCAATTTTATTTTAATTTTATCCTTAACATTTAGATTTAATTTTTACCTTTAGAGTTTTAATATGTTTCAATTATATCATTAGAGTGAACAACATTAATTATAACTAATCAATTATATTATCTGATTTGACCAAAATTAAATAAATATTAAATTATTTAATAAATAATAAATAAATAATAAAATAAATGAATTTAATTTGAATTATTTTTTTATTATTTTCTATATCTAGGAATCTTAATGTGCTTTTATGTATTTTGATTAATAGTTCTCAAAGGAGTTACTATTTTGTTTACTAACATTTTATTTTTTTATAATATTTTCATAAAACTTGATTAATAGGTTCTTCTTCACAATGTTTTTTTTGAATTTTTTAACAAAAATATATCTTAATTTTTGTCTTTCATCTTTTATATTTATTTATTATACTAATTGTTTTACAATGTATTTTTATCAACTACATATATTATTTTTAGTCTTTTTTTATTTTTTTTAATTATTGTATTACCTTATTTTTAATTATTTATTTTATTTTGACTCCTCATATGTTTATTGTATTTCACTTCATTTTAGTTTTAACTTCATAGTTAACTTTCAATTATATAAAAGTCAATAGTTTCTTTCAAAACATGGTTAAATATATTATCTATTATATACAAAATATTGGATATTATTATTTACGTACTAATATAATATATATTATCGATTATTAAGTTTATAATTAATTTTTAACCTAATTTTTGGTAATTAAAATTTAAATGATTGAAATTATTAAATGTTAAATATTTTGCATCTAACCAATTTATTTATTTTATTGAAATTAAAAAAGGATGAGTTGTTAATCAATTCTAAATTTAAATTTAAATTTGAGTAAGAAAATAAAAAATATTTTAAATTTTATCTCGTTAACCAAAATTAATTTAAGATAAGAAATTACTTTGTACATTGTATATATTGTAGGATAGTATGGTCATTTACTATTTTTTAATGGTAAATAATGGTGTAAGAAATTAGAAGAAAATGTATTTACAAATTTAGGAAATATTAATTTATTTTTCAATAGAATAAATTATATATTGAATAACAAAAGTTATTATTGGTTTCTCTTCACACTAACTAATACTCAACGATGGTATTTCGATACACCATGTTACCAAGAAATATTAATTGATCTAATAACTTTTGTAATGATATAAGTTTATGAATTTGAAAATTTAAAAATCATTTCATAAAATGTGAAGTTTTAACGAGTAACAATATTGATCATATTGTTTTGACTTCAAAAATGAATATGATACTAACGAATAAAATTGTCCCAAGTAAATTTCAACAAAGACAAAAGTCCATAAGTATTACTATTAATGAAAAATTAATCTATTTTAAAGACAAATACAATTTTTTTCTACGGGTTCCTAACTTAGCAAGTTGAGGACGACTAATCTACCACATATTGATGCTCTATTTATTAAGAGTCTGTCGCTAAGTAATGAATTATTTATACACACAAGACGAGATTCGAACTCCAAATACTTGCTTAACTGGACAAATAAGATGATTATTCAACCAATCCAAATTGATTAAAACAAATATTAATTATTTTAATACTTTTAAGTTGTAAAATATTTATAATAATAATTACTATATATATATTTTTTATTTAAATTTTAATAAAAAATTTTATATAATTTTATGTATTACTCCTTATAGGGTATGGGAACATACACTAGTTAGAAAAATAGAAAGAGGTGTTATCCCTCCCTTTTGAGCGTGACATCAATCATGCCCTAACAGAGCAGTTTTTTATCTTCTTCTTCTCTAGTGTACTCCCATTGTACTCTGATTCCATTCTTGTGACGACATTGGAGAAGGAGGTTGCTGCTTCTCCAACGGACCGTGTTTAGAGGCGTACTCTGTTACACTTAAAGGCTCTATGAAGTAATACTTTTATGAACTAAGTCATTCAATGATTATAACCTCTAAGTTATAAGAGTTGTTCATTCAATGTGAAAAAATTAGTTCTGTTGTTGTGTTAATTCTGATAGGGTTTGAATTTGTGGTAACTTTATTATATTCTTGTTCCTCTATTTAAGCCGTATAATTTTTTATGGTTCAAATATTGTGGTAATTATTATTCTTGAAACCAAATTGATAGTGAAGTTAGGTACCATAATGGTTAGGGTTTGAGTAACTTGGAGTTTGTAAGATTGCCACTAATGGTGGATTTTAAATTTTTTTGCGTAGATGGCTATATTACATATCACTTTGGAGATATATCACACAGAAAAATTTGAGAAAACAAAAGATGGAACCCAACCATAGGTTTGTTAAATTGCTTAAACATTTTTTGAGCTATTAAGTTTACTTACATTAATATCTAATTTAAATTATAGGCTACTACCACATTGAATCCATCTCCTAATATGCCGCATACACCGCAGGTGCCACCACCAATTAGGCCACCAACCACAAAAATAAAGAGAACAAAGAGATCCACCAAGAGGCCTCCTCCATCACAAGTTCAGATCCCTGTGTCTCAGACTCCAACTTTGAACACTCATCAGCAGCCATCCAATGCATTTGTTAGGCCACCCACCGTGTCCCCACATACAATGCAAGGAGCCAGTGCAGGCACAACTTCCAGGTTTGCACAATTTATGCCAACACCAAGATCGCACCTTACACCAACATGGCCAGTTTCTCAGTACCTATGAATTATCTAGTGGGAGCAGCAACTCAACACCAAATTAAAAAAAATTAACAGTCTTTATATTTTTTGGAATCTATATGTATGTAATTTAGCTCAAAACTTTACTGCTAAGGATCATTATGTTTATTATTTTTATTTTGGATTATCATGTCATGTTCGTATGCTATATACACTACTTAAACAGTTATTGATGTTCCTTTTTAGAACCTTATGAATACTTATGAGTGCTTAAATTGACTCTAAATGGTACTGAGGACACGTATGCCTACCAACACGTGTAATCGTCAATGTAAACAGTCCACGTATGTCACTCTGCTAAGGCTATATTAGACTACTATTTTTGACAAACGGAGCAAATCAATTGTGGGTATCTGAGGAGTTTTGATCTTCCATGGTTACTTTTGTCAGCAAATCAATCTTTCATGGTTACTTTTGGTGATTTAGTCAAATAAAAAAAAAGTTTTTCCCTAGGATCAATAGCCTCTGTTTCAAATTATGAGAAATCAATTTGTTTTGTTTTGTAGCAGATGTGATGGCTCCAGGCGTTGGCATTTTAGTTGCCATGATTCCCAAAAATGATGAACCAGGAAGTATTCCAATAGGGAAAAAACCCTCCTTATTTGGCATAATGTCAGGTACATCTATGGCTTGCCCACATGTTACAGGTGCTGCTGCTTTCATTAAATCTGTTCATGAAATGTGGATTCCTTCAATGATCAAATCAGCATTGATGACAATAGGTATTGTCTTTTCTTCTTGAAAGTAAGACTGTATCTAGATTTTGTGTTTACAGATAGAAATACAGAGACAATAGATACAAAAGTTTGTTTGGGTGTAAAGATAGAAATAGAAGCACAATTTATTAAAAAAAATCCTCTAAAATGAGTAAATTGGTAGAGTAATAAAGTAAAAGATTAATCATTATTGAAATGATAATTTTTGTCATAGGTAAATTTTAGGACAATTTACTTGATTAAAATGTTTGTGAAGATCCTTTACTCAAATGCAACATTTGACATTTGTTTACGTGAGTGGCCTTTTTCATTATTATATAAACCGTGGTAGGTAATCACGGTTTTTAATATGTACATAAACCGTGGGAGGTTGGCACGGTTTACACTTAGGAAACGTTGAACATAAACAGCGGTTGCTTACCACGGATAATGCATGAAAAATGCTACTAGAAATCGTACTTGGTCACCACGTTTTATGAAGAAAAGCTGTGAGCATAAAACCCTGTTGGCTACCACAGTTTATGTTTAGAGTAGTATAAATACATAATCCACGTTAAGTCATCACGGTTCTCATTTGTGGCAAACCAAATTTTGTTGAATCTGGGAGGTGGTTGAGAGAGTTTCTAGGAGAGGCTTTGAGGTTTTGAACCATTTGGGTGGTGGAACCATGGAATACGAAGCTCGCATGTATCGATTAAATGGCATTGCGCACGTGGCTGGATACATCGACCAAGAGGTTAGTTAAACTACTTTCTTATTATTATTATTATTATTATTATTATTATTATTATTATTATTATTATTATTATTGTGAGTTGCTAGTATTATTATTATTATTATAACTGTTATCATTATTGTTATTATTATTATTATTAATTTTAATTTTATTATTATTGAGAGTTGTTAGTATTATTATAATTGCCTTATTGTTAGTATTATTATTATTGTTGGTATTGTTATTATTGTTATTGTTGATATTATTACTATTATTGTTATTATTATTCATATTGATGTTACTATTATCCTTCTTAGTAACTATTGTTATTGTCGTTATTATTACTGTTATTGTTTCATTATTGTTATTACTATCATTAGAGAAAATAGAAAACCAATGTGGGTGTATAATAATGTTTTTAAAATTATATTTACTATTATTAATATTGCTCTTATGCTGAGGATTTCCTTATCCATATGTTGTAGCCTACTAGGCTAATTAGCGGTGTCAGAAGATAACAGAATATGTCGTTACACGACCGGATTATACCGTATCTGGAGACCGCGGACTTGTATCACTTGGCTAGGCTGAACAGTCAGTGGTTCTGGGTTGATGAGCATCTACTTAACGCATTCGTTGAGAGGTGGCGTCCTGAGACCCACACATTTCACATGCCGTTTGGGGAGTGCACCATCACTTTGCTGTAGAAGAACCCCCAATTGTAGCACCTCCATCTACCTGTTAACCCAGAGCCTCCAAGTTTAGAGTGGAAAAGTGTGGAGGGTACTGCTGTGTGGCAGAACTTGAAGGCCCGTGCTGTGTATGTGGATTGGCACCTGTGTCATCATCGCTGTCCCCAATGATATCTACAGGCTCCTCGTCAGAGTCATCGTCCCGCATTGCATTCTCTACTCGATCAGGTTCCCGGAAGCCTTGAACATCATGAATCACGCCACCAACGGTATCCACCTCAAATGGCTGTTGCTAGACCCCAGGATTCTCCAACGGTACAGAAGCAACTGCCTCCGTTTGATCTAAATCAGCCGCAAAGGAAGGGATGCGACCTGCGGAACAGATGGTCCGGCCGCAGGCATCAAACTAGACACACCGCCCGCGGTAGTCGAGCTATAAACTGGAGCTGATGCCCCAGAACTATCGACACCAACTTCCAACTTCGCATACAGTTCGTGTATTCTGACCTCCGGAAAACTCCTAACACAATGAAATAGAACCCTAATATCTTCATCGGCCGCTAGCACAAACGTATCTTACTTAACACCGGTCGAGACCACTGTGATGTGAATCTTGTAGAATAGCTTCTTCACCCACTTGCTCCTAAATACCCCAAGCTTCTGCAAGATGCTGTTCTTTACATCTGACAAAGTGCTTGATGAACTGATAAATACACTCAATGGCTCTCTGTCAGTGAACTTCACACCATATTTTTTGCTTCTTTTGATTTTCCCAGAGCAATGCACTAAGACAAGAAAATTCTCTTCCTCACTTGTCATTGTGTGATAATGATCTCTTCAGCAGCTTCAATCTCACTCATATATATATATAGAATTCTTCTCCTCATAAACCGTGGCAGCTGATAAACCCATATTTTATGATATATTCTGTGCTTAATTTGAGTGATTTATTCAATCCTTCACCCACTTATTCATATTAATTGCATGGTTTTACTTTCCCTTCCTTATTATGTGATGTATGTGAAAAACATGTTTCCTATGCTTTAAAATTAATTATTTTAATTACCTTTATTTCCATTCGATGCCGTGATTAGTGTGTTGAGTAGTTTCAGATCTTCTAAGGCAGGAATGACTTAAAAGATGGAAAGGAAACATACAAAAATGGAAGGAAAGCACAAAACAGAGTTTTTGAAGAAACTGGCAGCCACGCGATCGCATGGGCGACGCGGCCGCATGCCAGCGCGAAAAGGCATTGGTGCGGCCGCATGACTGACACGACCGCGTGACAAGAAAAACTCCGAATGACGCGACCGCGTGACCCACACGGACGCGTGACAGAGGCCACGCACCAGAAATTGCAGAAAACGCTCCCAGCGAATTCTGAAGCCCTTTTTGGCCCAAATCCAAGTCCAAAAGGCATAGACCAGAGGTTATGAAGTGGGGGAATGCATCCATTCAAGGGAGTCTCCACTTTAGTTAGTTTTCATGATTTAGATTTAGTTTAGAGAGAGGTTCTCTTCTCTCTCTCCTTTCTTTAGGATTATGATTTAGATTAGGATTTTATTCGCTTTCAGGATTATCTCTTTATCAGGTTCAATATTTCCTTTTATTTACTTTTGCAATTTAATTTATGAATTCTTCCATGTTACAGATTACTCTTTTGAATTAAAGTTATTTGAGGTATTTCAGTTTATTATTGCTTTCTTTTATTTACATTATTGTTATTCCCATCTGAAGACATTTTTATTCCAGTAGATTTACTTTTCTCCTTTTGGTCTTGATTAAGAAATCAGTAACTCAGGAGTTATCAAACTCAAATATGATTGATAATTATTATCTTTGTTAATTAAATTGAACTTCAATAATCCCAATCTTTTCTTAGGAAATAAATAGGATCCGAAGATCAAACCAATTAATCCTTTGACCTTCCTTTGCCCTAGTAAAGGTTAACAAAGTGGAATTAAGATTCAATTCTCATCATCATTGATAAGGATAACTAGGATAGGACCTCCAATTTCTCATACCTTGCCAAAAGTTTATTTACAGTCATTTATTTATTTTACTTGCCATTTAAATTGCTTGTTCTTCATTTACTTTATTTGCTAATTAAACCATTCGCTCCTCATTCTCAAAACCCCAATTTACAATCTCCGTAACCAATAATAAGAACATACTTCCCTGCAGTTCCTTAAGAAGACGACCCGAGGTTTGAATACTTCGGTTATCAATTTATTTAGGGGTTTGTTACTTGTGACAACCAAAACGTTTGTACGAAGGGATTTCTGTTGGTTTAGAAACTATATCTACAACGTGACTATTTTTATAAATTCTTTACTAGCAAAAATCCCGACGTCAAAATGGCGCCGTTGCCGGGGAACTGCAATCGTGTGCCTTATTATTGGTTATTGTAAATATTTTTCTTTTACTTGTTATTTGTCTTTATTTTTCCCTTTTATTTTTATTAGCCACTATGAATTCTCACCCTTTTCGCTTCGAGTTTGGTTCTAATTTTATTGAAAAGAATGGAAGTTATAATAGGAACATGCATCAAGGTCAGACCAATCAAAGATGGATGGAGCCAAGAGGATCTGATCAACCCTTTAGGCAACAACACCCTCCAAGATATCATGGACAAAGACCATTCTACAATGCATACCAAGCCAATAGACATGGTGGACAACCTTGTAATTACCCACAAGCCCCACCATGTGCTTATAGACCATCCTCTCAACACAACTTCGAACCACCACACTCACAAGCTCCTTTTCACCATTCACTACCGTATGATCCTCATCTACCCCGATTCCAATTCAATTACTCCCAAACATCACCACTTTCCCATGTACCATATCCAAATCTATCACCCCGAGAATCAGAGGTTCGCCTCAAGGAAACAGTAGATCAACTTCAAGCAACCCTTCATCAACTAGAGCAAGCAGTAAGTCTATTATCTTCTAGACGTTCGAACATTCAAGGACCTCCCACAGCCCCATGTGGACAATCTAACGAAGAGCGTAGCATGAAGGAGATACTAGAAACTCCAGTGGACAAGACAGAGCATTGCTTCATCCTGGAACAAGTAGAGGAAGCTGTCATTGTTAAAGAAGAAGAGTTGGTTGAAGATTTAAGAGACGCTGAACCTCCATGGGAATCCAAGGTTGTGGAGCATTCTGTCAAGGATGTTATAATTGATGCTAAGGGGAATTGTGCGCAATCCCCAGGGCAAGTCTCTCATGAAGAACTAGACAGAATAACCCAAGAAGCAAATCTCCTTGATAATGATAATCTCAAGTCAAGTTCTTCTAGTAATGAGCTTGCATCCGCAAGTGAATTCTCTGAGATCGAAGAATCTTTCCCGAGTGAATACGAAGATGATACAAAGGTAGATTTCTCTCAACCTCCAGTCTATGACTTAAGTGACGAAGAAGACATAGATGGCTTTGATCAGGACATGGATACATTTGAAGAATCTTGCAAAGAAGTGGAGAATTTTACAGAAGAGCACAAGGGAGTAGAACTCACAGAACCACTGGAACCACCTATCCCAAGGTCATTACCACCCAATACAAGCTTCAAGTGGGTACAATCCTTAACCTTTAACTGTATTTTTCTACTTGAATATGGTTTGCTTGAAACAGATGGCCAGCTTAGAGCTCTCTGCGGCTTTAAGAGTAAGTGGGACATGGCTCGTACTCAGAGCTGGTGCACAAGGTTCAATAAGGTTCCACGCTTCAACTCGAAGTGTAAGGATTGGTTTCATATTCAATCGGATGGATCTCGGAAAACGTTTGGTTATTCTGGTGAGAATCTAATTTCTAAACCGCCCAGATGGAAAAGTATAGATCAAGACGAAGGCATATTTAAAAGCAAAGTTTGGGATCCTGAAATCTATTCCGACATTCATCACCCCGGGAGCCTGACAATCTGTTTGAAGCTGCTCAGAAGCTTCACATGCCTAGTTTGGGACCCCGGAGGCTATTTTCATTCCAAGCATTGGTGGAGATTTATGGATGAATTCAAGCATAAGCCACCATAACAGGAAGCTCCTCCAATGTCCAACTTAAGGACTTTAACTAAAAGTGCTAGGTGGAAGACAACGCACCATGGTATGACCGTTCCTTTTCCAATTTTTTTATTTCGTTTTATTTGTTTTTAAGTTTTATTTTATTTTATTATATTGAACCTGGAAGTTTTGCATCGTATTCATATTAATCATTGCATTCTGCATACTGCATAAAAAAAGGGTGTGCGTCTGTGCGATGCGACCGCATCACTCATGCAATCGCGTCAAATTGCGAAAAACACTACCCACGCGACCACGTCATTCACGCGGCCGCGTGATCTGGAGATCGGCGTAAAAATTCCAACGTCTAGAAAGTTAGGCTGGAATCGTGCAGCCATTGTGCGTTTCGCACAAATGACCCACGCGATCGCGTCCCTGACGCGATCGCGTCACTTGCACAACACACATCCCACGCGACAGCGTGAGCGACGCGATCGCGCCGCATGGATTGCACAACACCCCAAAAGGAGACAGAGAGTTGCGCTGAAACGACGCTGGAACTGTGCGTTTCGCACAAATTCCAGCGACGCGATCGCATTCCCCAGGCGATCGGTCATTCACTCTTTTTGCCCTCCACGCGATCGCGCCACTCATGCGATCGCGTCGACCCCCATTTCACCCCAACCACGCGACCGCGTGCCCCACGCGATCGCGTGGATTCAAATTTATACCCCCCAGTCACGCGAACCCTATCAGTCGCGCCCCCACCCCCCCCCCCAAACCCCTCTTCTTCCTCTCTTCTTCTCCAACCAAGCACCACCACCCAGCCACCATCACCCACTGCCGCCACCGCCGACCACCCCCCAGACCCCGCCGGCCACCCATCCCCCTTCCTTCCCCCCCCCTCTTTCTTCTTCTTCCTTCTTCTTCCTCCCTCCACCGCCACTGCCCTCCTCTGCGATCACCACCACCGCACCGCCGTCACCACTGCCCAGCGCCAACCACAGCCCCCCTTCCTTCCCCTATTACCCCCTACCCCCATTCCCCTCTCTTCCTCCGAACAGCAGTCACCGCCGCTGCGCCACGCTCCTCTGCCGCGCCAGACACCACCGCCACCATCCCCAGCCACCTCTGCCCCACTCTCCTTAATTCGCCTACCAGGTTCTGACGAACGCCACCCTTCTATCCATTTGTAGTTAATTCATACTTATCTGTTTATGTTCTTATTTAGGCTAGTTAGATATGCATGTTGTAGTGGATTTTAGGTTGTTAGGTAGCCTAGGATGTGGTTAGTGGATTTAGGCCTGTTTAATTGCGCTGTTCGTGTTTCTTGTTTTATAATTTTTGCAATTCTGCTGTTGCTATATGTTAGTAATGTTCATATGTTGTTCTTCAAGTTCATGCTGCTATTGCAATTGTTCTTTCTTGTTCATACTCTTTAATTGCACTCTGTTTTCATTCATATGAACTATTCTGATTGCTGTTTATTTTCCGAGACAATCCAATTTCAGCCGAAATGCTGCCCAAATTTTTATAAACTATTTTTGACTTTCATTCATGTTTTGGTTTTGGCTATTTAAACTCTGCTTTACTCTGCTTTAACCAAACCAATTCATGAATGCCAGGGCAAGCTTTCTCATTCTCTTTGATTTCCTGGTTCATAAATTGCATTTTTGATATTTCGATTCCAATTTTTGCTATTTCTATATCTATCTGAATCATCATCAAACTGTTTTCCTTGTTTGGTTATGAGTTACCTGTAGCCTTTAATTGTGAATGCTTGTTACTTAGAAACTTATCATTATGCCACTTACCTTACCCCATTTTTCACTAACTCACTAATTTTATCTTCCTGAACTCTTTTTCAATTCTAACCAAACTAACCTTTCAAAACATCTCTTCTGGTTTTTCACTTTCTTTTAACCTTCTAACCATGGCATACTGATAATTTTTTCCTAATTAACATGCCTTCTATTACATTTTGGATTGTGAATTCTTCCTTTCGAACTTTTAACTCCTATACAATCCTTAATGCACATTTACTTAACTCATTTTCCTTATCCTATTGCTCCTTTGCCACTTTGTGTTTCTTTTGACTATTTGCTTATTTGTTTTCCTATTTTTATTATATCCTGGTTTTCTATTTTTCAGGATGTCTGCCTTTCAGAGAAAGGGAAAAGCAAAGGCAACTACTGGCAAACATAAAAGAGGAGAATCCTCCATCATGGACATCATGCACGATGACTCCTGGCGGGAGAAAAATTTTACCCCGCAGGAGAAGGCTGACCAGCTACTCCCTGCTAATGATCCAGTAAAGTTTGCAAACCGATACTGTGAGCTGAAGTATCCGGTGTTTGCAACCTCCAGGAACCTATACCTGGAGAGGACTTTGAAGATCCCAGAAGAACTCCAGCAATACACCTCTGATCAGATCAAACAAAGAGGCTGGTTCTTTCTGGAGAAAAACCTGACTGAGGTCAATACATCTTGGGTTAGGGAATTCTACTGCAATTACTTCAAAACTTTCCTAGATGTAGTGAACCTTAGAGGGAAGCAAATTCTGGTCACTGAAGAGGCCATTGAAGATGTTCTGAAACTTCTGCCTAAAACTGATCAGCTGGATGGTTATCAAAGAGCTGAGGAGGATATGCGCTTCATGAAGTTTGATTGGGATGCAGTCAAGGCCCGGATAGCCCTTGACCCGACCGTTCCTTGGATTATGGGTCAGAACACTACCATGCCAAAGGGAATCAAGCGGATTTACTTGAATGATGAGGCTCGGCTATGGCATCAGATACTTAGTAACTTCATTATGCCGAGTACTCACGAGACTGAGATACCAGCCGCTATGATCACCCTCCTATGGTGTGTGATGGAGGGTAAGGACCTGTACCTGCCACGCTTTATCCGGTACTATATGGCCAGGGTCCACGTCCGAGGCACTCTTCCCTTTCTCTATTTGATTACACAGCTAGGCCGTCGAGCTGACGTGCCTTGGGAGGATGCTGATGAAAAGCCACCTGCTGCAGAATGCAAGAAGATTATCTCTCACAGCAGGAACTTTCTGGCTTTGGGCTACAGACCTCCTTTCCTCACTGCTCCTGGTGCCACAGCCACACCATCTGCCGGCCCCTCTTCCTCTACAGCTGCCCTAGCAACCCCTGCCACCACCACTGCACCTCCACCTGCCCCAGAGCCCGTCTATCATCTAGTGCACCGCCTGTTTCGACGGCTTGACCAGATGGAGCGTCGCAACAAGCGACGCTATGAGCACCTGAAGCTGATGATACGATCTGGCGATATCCCCTCCGAGCCTGACACACCATCCGAGGCATCTGAGGAGGAGGCGGATGCGCCCGAGGCTGCGACTCATCCACAGTAGAAGGCAGAGCAGGCAGGCACCCAGCAGGCAGCACACCAGCAGGAGACCCCGCATCAGATTCAGGCTGTAGACCCCGAGATCCCTATCTAGTCAGCACCTCCTCTGCCACAGGCAGCTCCTCAGACCACCACCACAGAGACTCCAGCTACCCGTCCTTCCAGTGATGACACCCCTTCACACCCTGCTTGAGTGAGCATCAGGGACGATGCTACATTTTAAGTGTGGGGAGGTCGCCATCTCTGGCGTTCTTTTTTTTGGTGAACCACTACATACTCTTTTTATTTATTTTGCTACTTTTCTGTATTTTTATTTTTATTTTTATTTTCTCAGTACTTATATATATTGCTATTTTTATGTATTTATTCTATGTTGCACTTTAGTTCATATTTTAGCCATTTAGTTTTAGTTGCAATTCTAACTTATTAGTTATAGAAATTGTGGATTAATTAGTATAGTTTACCCTTATTTTTAGCATAAGATAGCTTAGTTTAAATTGAAAAATATAAAAAGGAAGTAAACTAGGGACTTGAACATAATAGAAACAATCCACACACCTTGTATATATAGCATTACATGTTAGTTAGTTAACAATATTTCATCAAGGAGAAACACTAGAACTTTAAAGCCACCTTAAGTTTTACATTGAGAATAATGGAAATTTTTAACTAAACCTGCATGACATACATAACTGATAAATGATTTTTGAGCTAGAGAACACACAGCCTGTGAGTTTTGAGCTTAATTGTATGGTTACATTCAAACCATAATTTTTATTCATGTGTGTTCCGCCTTTCTTTTTTATTCTGATGTTCTTTACTTTGTTTTAATCTATATGTCCAATTATAGAATAGAAATACATATCAAGAGAGTGATTGAGGCCATTATTTGATTTTAGCTCACTTATCCCAAAATAGCCTACCCTTTTACATCACCCTTGTTAGCCCCCTTGAACCTTTAAATCCCCTCCTTATTCTATAAGCCACAATACTAGCCTTAAGCAGAAAAACAAAATAAAAATCCCAAGTTGAATCCTTGGTTAGCTTAAGATAGAAAGTGTGTAATTGTTTAAGTGTGGGAAACCTATTGGGAACATGGATGATAAAAACAAAAGGTAGAAAAGTTGAAAAGAATAAAATTTTCAAATAAAAGTTTTGGGAGGCATGCTCATGTAAAATCAAATAATTGAATTACCATGTGCAATTGAAAAAAAAAAGAAGTGTTATTTTTCAGTATTGGAAAAAAGGGGATACAAAAGGATTCCCCAAATGTGAAATAAAGTAATGCACATGGGGTAAAAATAATAAATATTGAGCATGAGCATGTAACATCAAAAGTGAAAAAATATGGGAAAATAGGTAAAAACGTTTTGCTTTACAAAGTATGTATGTTAGGTGAGATCTTAGACTAATCAAGGATTCACTTAATTAGCTCACTTAGCCTTATACATATACCTTTACCTTTACCTTGGCCCCATTACAACCTTAATTAAAGACCTCATGACTTTTGTATGCCTATATTCTATAATTATTTATTGGTTAGATGAAGAACAAAGTTATAGAAAGCAAGAATAAAAAGAAGAATAGAGTGATTAACCCAATAAACACTGAGTGACTAGAGAGTAAACACAAAATCCAGTGAGGGTTCAATAGCTCATTAACATATATCTCTGCTTGAATTATTAATTGTCTTGCAAGTTTATAAAATATTTTTCTCTCCCATCTCAACAGTAAAAAGCACCTTATCATTATCTAAGGTTTGGCTATGTATATACATATATGACTCCTTGAGAATGTGAATTAATTCAACTACATACAAGCTTTATATACAAGTGAATAAAAAATTTTAGAATTGCATGATGCATCTAGGTAGTTACATTTAGATTAGATTGCATTGCATGGCATTCCACCACTTTAACCTAACATTACCCTTGGACTTAGCATGAGGACATGCTATTGTTTAAGTGTGGGGAGGTTGATAAACCCATATTTTATTATATATTCTGTGCTTAATTTGAGTGATTTATTCGATCCTTCACCTACTTATTCATATTAATTGCATGGTTTTACTTTCCCTTCCTTATTATGTGATGTATGTGAAAAACATGTTTCCTATGCTTTAAAATTAATTATTTTAATTACCTTTATTTCCATTCGATGCCGTGATTAGTGTGTTGAGTAGTTTCAGATCTTCTAAGGCAGGAATGACTTAAAGGATGGAAAGAAACATACAAAAAATGGAAGGAAAGCACAAAATAGAGTTTTTGAAGAAACTGGCAGCCACGCGATCGCATGGGCGACGCGGCCGCATGCCAGCGCGAAAAGGCATTGACGCGGCCGCATGACTGACGCGACCGCGCGCCTCGAGCGAAACACATATGACGCGGCCGCGTGACAAAAAAAACTCCGAATGACGCGACCGCGTGACCCACACGGACGCGTGACAGAGGCCACGCACCAGAAATTGCAGAAAACGCTCCCAGCGAATTCTGAAGCCCTTTTTGGCCCAAATCCAAGTCTAAAAGGCATAGACCAGAGGTTATGAAGTGGAGAAATGCATCCATTCAAGGGGAGTCTCCACTTTAGTTAGTTTTCATGATTTAGATTTAGTTTAGAGAGAGGTTCTCTCCTCTCTCTCCTCTCTTTAGGATTAGGATTTAGATTAGGATTTTATTCGCTTTCAAGATTATCTCTTTATCAGGTTCAATATTCCCTTTTATTTACTTTTGTAATTTAATTTATGAATTCTTCCATGTTACAGATTACTCTTCTGAATTAAAGTTATTTGTGGTATTTCAGTTTATTATTGCTTTCTTTTATTTACATTATTGTTATTCCCATCTTTTATTTACATTATTGCCAGCCTACAACGGTTTATGTGTAAATTGTAAATCGTAGTTACTTACCACGGTTTACATAATAATAAAATAGGACATGCATGTAAGGAAATTGCAATTGTTGCAATTCAGTAAAGGTTTCTCTCCTTTATTTTATTCAGGTAAATTGCCCTAAATTTTACTGTCTTAATTTAAAAGTGTGATTATACACTTTTCATTTTTTTCAACTTTTCCATTTTGAAAGAGTTTGATCACAATTTATTTTCTAGTTTATGTTTGAATTTTGTCTCTAAGACAGAAATATAGAGATAATAAACATAGAAACTTGTTTGATTCTAGAATTAGAAAAGGAGAAAGACACAAATTTTCTATAAGAGAAAAAATTCTTATATTTTATGTATTTCCTAAAAGTAAGAAAACAAAATATTTATTTATTTATTTGCTTTATTATCTCTGTTTTTTTTATTAAGAAATAGAATGCATTTGCCAAAAAAAAAAGAAACAGAATAAGTCATACTTACGTAGTGTTGTTCAATATTTTCAGCTACAACATACAATAACTTGAGGAAGCATGTGACCAATAGCTCAAACTTGTTTTCCTCCCCACATGAAATGGGAGTTGGGGAAATTGATCCACTTAGAGCTCTCAACCCTGGCTTAGTCTTCAAAACGGAATTAGAAGACTATCTCAAATTTCTTTGTTATTATGGCTATTCAAAGAAAAACATAAGATCAATGTCTAAGACTAACTTCAACTGCCCAAAGAACTCCTCTGAAGATCTTATATCCAATATCAACTACCCATCAATATCTATAAAAACACTTGGTAGGCATCAGAAAGCAAAAGTAGTCACAAGAACAGTCACAAATGTGGGACCCACTAATTCCACATATATTGCAAAGGTGCAAGCACCAAAGGGAATGGTTATCAAGGTTATCCACAATAAGCTTTTGTTTTATGGGGGTATTCAAAAGAGATCTTATCAAGTCTTATTCTACAACAATGATGCACAAAGTGGATACAATTTTGGGTCTATAACTTGGCTTGATGGTAAACATTATGTTCATACAATATTTGGAGTCAATACTAAATGAAGATAAACATAAATACGCTCACAACATACTCATATATATAGTAGTCTTTGTGAAAATTAGTAAAGTTAATTTTAAAAAATAAATAAATAAATAATAACTAAATAAAATGAAAGGTAATAAATAATCTTAGTTTATAACTTTAGAATTTTAATGGTTGAAAAAGAGAAGAATTATATACCTCTAGTTGACGGATGGTTCATATTAAAGAGACTCACCTATAAATTGAGTTTTTTTTAATTCATTTCAATCAAGTCATCCAGATAGAATAACATAATATTTCTTTGAATAGTTTTCTCCGTCATTCAGATAGAATAACATAATATTTCTTTGAATAGTTTTCTCCTATATATGTAGAGAGAAGTGTGTTCTCTTTTTGTCAAGAGAGAGTGTTATTGTAGTCTCCTTGTAATAGAGAGAAGTTGTAATTCTCAAAGAAAGTTATTCAATTGTTTCCATATTTTATACAAATTTCTAATTTTTTATCTCTATATTTTGCTGTGTCATTTTCTGGTACCTAACAGTGGTATCAGAGCCAAAGGTTGCTGATTAATATTTTTTTTTCGCTGGGAGTTACCGTCTAAAATAAATGGCAACAAAGTATGAAATTTCAAAATTCAGTGGGAGTAATTTTTCTGTATAAAAATTGAAGATAAAAGCCATTATGAGAAAAGACAATTGCGTTACAGCAATTGAAGGTAGACCCACTGAAATTACAGATGAAAAATAGAAGGAGATGGACAACAATGCTGTTGCAAACTTACACTTGGCACTAGCTGACTCAGTTTTATCAAGTGTAGCAGAAAAAAGACATTAAAGAAAATTTGGGATGCTCTCACCAAATTATATGAAGTCAAGTCACTTCACAACAAGATATTCTTGAAGAGAAGACTTTATACTTTTCAAATGAGTGAATACACATCGGCAACGGATCACATCAACAATCTAAAAATACGCTATTTTTCCAACTCTCATCGTTGGAATATACCATAGCGAAAAACGAACATGCAGAGCTCTTACTTCAAAGTCTACCAGATTCATATGATCAGCTTATCATTAACTTAACTAATAATATTTTGATTGATTATCTTTCTTTTGATGACATGGATGCTGCGGTTCTTGAAGAAGAATCTAGGCGCAAGAATAAGGAAGATAGATTAGAGAACTCAAAACAAGCAGAGGCTTTGTTGATGACAAGAGGAAGATCAATAGAGCGTGGTTCCAGTGGGAGTCAAAGTAGACCAAACTCACAAAGTAAGAAGCAAGTCAAATGCTACAATTGTGGTAAGAGAGGGCACTTCAAGAAAGATTGTTGGAATAAGAAGAGTATAGAGAAGGTTCTAGAAGGATCAAGTTCTCAAGAATGTGTTGCGAGCATCTCTGATGATGGAGAAATCCTATATGGCGAAGCAACAATTGGTTCTAAAGGCAGTAAACAGCTCACTGATGTTTGGATTGTTGATTTAGGAGCAACATGGCATATGACTCCTCATCATGATTGGTTTTGTACATATGATCTGTCTTGGAAGGATCGGTGTTTGTGGAAAACGATCATGCCTTAGAAATTGTTGGAATGGGTATTGTCAAAATAAAAATGTTTGATGGTTCTATTCGTTCACTTCAAGGGGTAAGACACGTGAAAGGCTTGAAGAAGAATTTGTTGTCGATTGGGCAATTGGATGAACTTGGTTACAAGACCCATATTGAAGGTGGGATCTTGAAAGTTGTTAAAGGAGCTCTTGTGGTAATAAAAGCAGAAAAGATTGCAGTAAATCTATACATACTTGTGGGAGATACTTTGCAAGAGGCAGAGGCATCAGTTTCTTCAACAAGCCAAGAAGAAATGACGATGATATGGCATTACATACTAGGCCACATGTCAGAACGAGACTTGAAGATTCTTGTAGAAAGTAATCTCATTTTCGGGCTCAAATCGGTAAACTTACCGTTTTGTAAGCACTGCGTTACAAGCAAACAACATAGATTGACATTTGGTAGATCAACTGCTCTGAGCAAGCACATATTGGAGTTGATTCATTCTGATGTGTGGGAATCGCCGGAAATGTCCCTAGGAGGAGCAAAATATCTTTTATCATTTATTGATGATTACTCTAGGAGGCTATGGGTGTAGCCGATCAAGAAGAAGTCAGACGTGTTTGCGATGTTCAAAGAGTTCAAAGCAAAGTTAGAACTTGAATCTGGAAAGAAGATCAAGTGTTTAAGGACAGATAATGGAGGAGAATATGTCAATGGTGATTTTCTAACATTTTGCAAGCAAGCAAGTATTCAACGACAATTCATAGTTGCATATACGCCTCAGTAAAATGGTGTAGCAGAGCGAATGAATAGGACTCTCCTAGAAAGAGCACGAGCTATGTTGCAAACTGTAGGTTTAGCCAAGTCTTTTTGGGCAGAAGCTGTTAAAACCGCCTGTTATGTTATAAATCGGTCACCATCAACTGCAATTGGGTTGAAGACACCAATGGAGATTGGTAAGGTAAGCCACCTAATTATTCTTCTTTACATATATTTGGTTGTCCTGTGTACGTGATGTACAATTCTCAGGAAAGAACAAAGTTGGACCCAAAGTCTAGAAAATGTATATTCTTGGGTTATGCTGACAGAGTTAAGGGGTATCGCCTGTGGGATCCCACTGCCCACAAGGTAGTTGTCAGTAGAGATGTGATATTTGTAGAAGATGAATTGCAAAAAGAAAAAGAAAATGACAGCACTGTTAAAGAGATAACCACTGTTCAAATAGATAAAAAATGCAGAGAAGGTGATCTTTTTAAAGCAGAACCACAGCACGAAGAACAAGAAGCAAAGGCCAATGACATAGAAGTTCGTCGATCCACTCGACAAAGAAGAACACCATCATGGCACTCAAATTATGTTTTGATAAACCATGATGCATATTGTCTTTTGACAGAAGATGGAGAGCCAACATATTTTATGGAGGCTATTCAAAATCCAGACGCTTCTATGTGGATGACAGCAATGCAAGAAGAAATTGAGGCATTACATAGAAACTATACCTGGAAACTTGTTGAACTTCCAGCAGGTCGGAAAGCCATTGGTAACAAATGGATTTACAAGATCAAACGAGATAGTAATGATCACGTGGAACGATATCGTGCAAGATTGGTTGTCAAGGGATATGCTCAGAAAGAAGGTGTTGACTTCAATGAAATATTTTCTCCAATGGTAAGACTAACTACTATTAGAGTAGTTTTGGCTATGTGTGCTGTATTTGATTTATATCTAGAGCAATTAGATGTAAAGACTGCTTTTCTTCATGGAGAACTTGAAGAAGAGATATATATATATGCTCCAACCAAAAGGTTTTGAAGAACAAGGAAAAGAAAACTTGGTTTGCAGGTTAACTAAATCTCTGTACGGTCTAAAGCAGGCGCCAAGGTGTTGGTATAAGAGATTTGATTATTTCCTTATTAGCCTTGGATACAACAGACTTAGTTCAGATCATTGTACTTATTACAAGAGGTCTAGTGATAATTATTTCATCATTCTGCTGTTGTATGTGGATGACATGTTGGTGGTAGGTCCCAACAAAGATCAAATCCAAGAATTGAAGGCACAGTTGGCTAGGGAGTTTAATATAAAAGACTTGGGACCAGCAAACAAGATTTTACGGATGCAAATTCACCGAGACAAAAAAAGATAGGAAGATTTGGCTATCGCAAAAGAATTATTTGAAGAAGATCTTGCAACGCTTCAACATGCAAGAATGTAAGCCAATTTCAACCCCACTTCCTATGAATTTTAAATTATCCTCAAGTATGTTCCCTAGTAGTGAAGCAGAGAGGATGGAAATGTCTCGAGTACCGTATGCATCAGTAGTGGGAAGCCTTATGTATGCCATGATCTGTATAAGGCCAGATATTGCTCAAGCAGTTGCGGTGGTAAGTCGATTTATGGCAGATCCGGGTAAAGAGCATTGGAATGTTGTTAAGAGGATCTTGAGATACATCAAAGGGACCTCGAATGTTGCATTATGTTTTGGAGGATCGGAATTCATTATCAATGGATATGTCGACTCAGACTTTGCAGGTGATCTTGATAAACGAAAATCTACTACAGGCTATGTGTTTACACTTGCAGGAGGAGCTGTGAGCTAGTATCTAAATTACAGACTGTTGTAGCTTTATCTACTACAGAAGCTGAATACATGGCAGCTACACAAGCATGCAAGGAAGCTATTTGGATCAAAAGGTTAATAGAAGAACTCGGGCACAAACAACAGAAGATTTCTGTGTATTGTGACAGTCAGAGTGCCTTGCACATTGCAAGAAATCCTGTCTTTCATTCAAGAACAAAACACATTGGAGTACAATATCACTTTGTTCGGGAAGTAGTAGAAGAAGGAAGTGTTGATATGCAGAAGATTCACACTAAAGATAACCTAGCAGATGCCATGACAAAACCAATCAACATAGAAAAGTTTGAATGGTGTAGATCCTCATACGGCCTATAGAATACATGAACAACATGAAATTTGAAAATTTATCAAAATTAGCTTTAAGTGGGAGATTGTGAAAATTAGTAAAGCTAATTTTAGAAAATAAATAAATAAATAATAACTAAATAAAATGAAAGGTAATAAACAATCTTAGTTTATAACCTTAGAATTTTAATGGTTGAAAAAGAGAAGAATTATATACCTTTAATTGACGAATGGTTCATATTAAAGAGACTCACCTATAAATTGAGTTTTTTTTTAATTCATTTCAATCAAGTCATCCAGATAGAATAACATAATATTTCTTCGAGTAGTTTTCTCCTATATATGTAGAGAGAAGTGTGTTCTCCTTTTGTAAGAGAGAGTATTATTGTAGTCTCCTTGTGATGTGATAAAGAGAAGTTGTAATTCTCAAAAAAAATTATTCAATTGTTTCCATATTTTATACAAATTTCTAATTTTTCATCTCTATATTTTGCTGTGTCATTTGTCTGGTACCTAACAGTCTTTAATACATTACAAAAACATGTATACATGATTGTCATTTTTATTTATTTATTTATTTATTTATTTATTTATTTATTTATTTATTTTGTTTTTTTTTTTTTTTTCTTTTTGGGTTTGGAACTATAATTTAGATGGGAGTGAGCAGTTTCTAAGTACAAACTAGAATTTGTAATTGAATTTATAAACTTCTCAAAGTGCTCAATATCCAATTAGTTGACTTTGTTTTACACCAAGTAGTATTCAATATTAGACACTTCTTTTTTTTTTTTTTTAATTTTGGCTAGCAATTCCTCTTACGAAAATAACAGCTAATGATCCAAAACAGAATATTCACAAGAAAATTATTCTCAATATTATTTTTATTCCTTTGATTCTTACTATTTCATAGCAAAGGCCATGCTGCTGGCTGTTTAAAGTTTTGGAAGTTATTTCAGATTTAAATCCCTCGGGGAATAATCATAATCAATTAATCATCATTTTATGTAATCCGGATCATTTGGATCTCAAATAATCCTTTGGCTAAAGTTTGAAAAAGGTTACCATTCAACTATCTAGTTATTTTGTAAAGACTACTCACAACATATACATCATGAAATTGAATAGGTTTCGTACTTTCTAATGAGAGAATGAAAACGATCATCACAAACAAGTTCAGCAAATCACTTCTTGCTTGGCTCCAACTTCATCTCCTGAAGATTCAGCAACAGATCATCTGAGTTCAGGTAAACCTTGTTTGCTGCGTTGGATACGGTATTCGCAATCTCTCTTGCGGCTTCGATCTTCCTCAGTGTGATAAAAGCTGGATTGTTGGCAATAGCTTGTCCAATAAGTTGGGCACTTTTTGCTTCTCCCTGTTGAGTAAAGGAGGTGTAACGAAGATCAGGAGAAACTAAATATTACGAAAGCAAGATTAATTAGCAGTGGTTTAATGAAATAACCCAACATATTCACCCAAAATAAAAAAACAGAACTCGGCATCCAGACCAATGTTTTTCAGTGAGTTTTTCAGGTTGGATTTACAGAACAAGAACTAATGAAAATGAAGTTGTAATAGTCTAACCAGCAAGTAACACCACTAGCATGTACATAAGCCGGTGCATTGTAAAAGGAAACAAGAAATAAATGCAGCAATTTGTACTATGCACTAGTTCGTAATGATAAATATGAATTCATAATTTATTCTCACCTGTGCTCTAATTACGACACTTCTCTTGTCTTGTTCAGCTTTCTCCACAACAAATTTAGCCCTCTCAGCTTCTTGTGCAGCCACCTGTTTGGCTTCAATTGCAGCAGTAAATTCCTTGCCAAACGTTAGAGTGGTAATTGACACATCATCAAGGGCGATATTGAAGTTAACAGCCCTCTCAGTCAGAACCTTCCGGATTTCCCTACTAACAGCCTACAAATAATAAGTCAATTAAAATTAAAACATACTTCCCTCATGTTAGAACTGGACCTTTCAACTTGACAAGGAAAGCAATGCATGGAATGCAAGAAACTAGAAGGGATATGTACAAAACAACCAAAGCAATTCCCCTAGTTAACACAGTAAATCTCCTCATGTGGATAGTTACACAAAACGCACTTTGGTAGTGCGTAAATGGTAATGATAACTTAGTTCAGCAGAATTAATTCACTTGGATGTACCCATTGTGCTTACCATAACAATAATACAAACCAAAAAATTATTTTAACCATTTGAAACTGCAATTCTATAAAAGACATCTCAGCAACTAGAAACTTCGTTGAAATGGTTGAGTTTTTTCATACATGTTCATACACAACCTTTCAGAAACATTATATACGCAAGGATTACTGATTACCTCGCGCTGAGTAATAAGCTGGCTGGCATTGTATTGGGCGACAACAGCTTTCAAAGTTTCATGTATAATTGAAGGTAAAACCCTTTCATTGAAGTTCTCACCAAGGGTCCGATAAATTGTAGGTAACTCACTTGGCAAAGGACGAGTAAGGACTCGAAGCCCAATTTTCACCTGTATGACATTTGTGTAATTTTAATAAGGTAAACATTTCACAAGGTTGAATAATTAAAAATATGAACTGTTTCATGATAATTTTCTCAAAACACAATATCATTGAACAATCTAGATAGCTAAAAAACACAGCACGAAGAATACAAATAAAAACATCATGCAGATAGTTGAGTTGACAAGGAGAATTGAAGCTTTGAAAATCGAATACTAATGTGTCTGCCAAAAGATATTCAAACTTAAAGCGGCTCGCAAATTCAAAATGAAATCATTTTAAAACAAAATATGCAAGGTGATAGACTTGGTCTACATTCCAATTTTGAAAGGCATTTAAGGAACACCTGTTAGGTTCTAAAGTTGTTAAGGTTATATAGCATATCCACTTTATGCAGAGCATTATGAAATAGAATCATCATGAAAAAAATAAAAACTACTCTTAGCAAAAAGTATATTTACCATCTGGAGATCACGACTTCCTGAGGTACTCTCAACTAGATGCGGTCGTGCACGAACATCATATATGACAGGCCTCTCAAACCATGGAACAACGAAGTGTGTCCCTTCCGGATAGACCTGCAGATTACAGATTACATCATATTTTTTAAAACATAAAGGGAACACAATTGTTTTGCAATTGCTATTGATAACACTTCCAAACTGACAACTAACTAGATCCCTTGAAAGATAACAACCTATGATCAAAGAAGAGCAAAAATCTTATACGAGCAATCACAACAACATCAAAAGCACTGCAAAGATAATTAAATGGCACGGATATTCATGAAAATTTTCTCATCCATGAAGATTTCCTCCCCTTTTTTCCTTCCCAACAATCATACCACAAACACGAAAACATTTACTAAAAGAGACCTTGTCTTTGACACCAATCAAACGGTTGAAAACAATAGCTCGGTGTCCTCCCTCAACATTGTAGAGACTGTTGGCAGCAGCATACAAACCAATCCCACCGATGACACTCAGCTTCAACAGCGCCGACGCTGCGCCACCACCAGCACCTCCGGGAACGTTCGGAACCTTCATGTTCTTCAGATTCATTTTCCCTCGCACAACAGAAAACAAAGCTCAGTCACCAGCTGAATTTCACCCCTGAAATATGCGATTATTCAAATGGTATCATATCAAAACACACGCAGAGAAACAATTCAAAGGCAAGATATTGTAATGATCAAATGCAATCAATCAAGTTAATGAGGAAACCAATGTATAGAGATTGAAAAGGAGAAATGCTTGTTTCTTTTTGCAAAATTTCTGAATATAGTAGAAATGGAAAAAAAAATGTCGGTGATTGAGAAAGGAAGCGAGCAAAACTGCATTTCAAGATCGAATAATTTTTGTAAGAAACAATAGCAGAAGATGAGGAACTACCTTCCGAATTATGATCGAGGACGATGGGGAGAAGGGTTTTGTGGGGTTTAGGGTTTTAGAACAGACTGTGCAATGCATGGAAATATTTAAATTCAATCAACTGAATTATGTAATTTATATATAAAATGAAATTAAATAAAAACTTGAAAAATATTTCAATATAAAAAAAATCAACATATTATTATAAGAGGAATGCTAGGGGCAGCAATTTTTGTGATTTATAGCCATCAAATAGCCATCAAGATGGTTTTAATGGTATGAGATTGGTGTAAGATTTCATCCAATAACTCACTTTTCTTTGCTGGTTACATGCTGGCCAAAATTTAACAAAGTTGCTGGCCCCTAGACTTTTCTTTATTATAATTTATCAAAAAATTAAAATTAATATTTTCTATGTCTTATCTTAAATTTATATCTATGCTTTTTTTTTATCAAAAATAGAGAATTTTATTAAGAGGTAAATACCAAATTGATACCTAAAAGATTCTGATGCTGACAAAATAGTACATGACTTTTGTTATTAATAAAATAGTCCCTGAATGATTTTAAAATTTGACAAGCGTGCCCTCAAGCTTGCCAAAGCACATCTCAGACGAAAATACTGCTGAACTAACCAATATATTTTGCTGAGATGGCAGCATCTTTAAACTAATTATTTAGATATAATCAATAATTAAATTTAAACAACAATAGGTGAAAATTCGCCAAATCACTTCAAATTTATTCTAATTTTCTCAAATCTCCCTCCCTAACGCACCCTCTCACTTTCTAGAACCCTGAAAAATTGTCCTAAGCCTGAAAAATTTTTCAAAACCCTAGTCCAACGAATTACAGATTGAAAAATTCTCCTAAACTCTAATTGTCCCAAATTTACAGATTTGACAAAGAACCCATCAATTCAAAAATTTAATTCACTGAAGAACTCGAGAACCTCGTTCAGGAAGCTCTTAATAACCATCACTTCTCTGTCTCTAACCAACCAAGCAACAACATAAGTTTGAAGCTGTAACTGCTGAGAGAGAAAGTGAAAAGAAAGAGGAAGAAAAACTATGATTCATGAATCTAGCCACGTTCCCAACATCTTTGGCACTTATAATTAGATGGGATTGTATATCATAATCTTCATTGCCATCACTTGAAGCCCCGTCTTCCAGTAAGCTAGGTTCATAGTTCCACTTGAAAGGTTTAAAAATACGGCTTGTATCAAATATGTACTCATTATCTCCTTCCCTCCCGTTCACACTTAACTTGGCTCTGTCAACAACTTCTCCTGCATACTCACAAATAAAAGTACCAGCACGAATAGGATCCAATGATCGAAGACCCCACCCTCGATCCATCGTTTTGAACACTTCCATGTAATGCTTTAAACCAGACTGGTACACTCGATTTTTGCAATTCGGAAGACATAATTCACCACATTCATGAACCAGTGGCTTCCGACTTACTCGAAAACCATTTGCAATATATGGAAAATCACCAACATTTCTCTGAATGCAAGAGCAACTCAAATCTCCCGGGACACATGCTTTGTTACAATTGCATCCATCAGAAGACATAATTGAACCAAATGGTTTTGGGTTTTTGAGAGAATGAACATAAGTGAAGAAACCAGGACCCTTTGCATTATCAACCTCATTGACAAGTGATACAGGAATACTCTCGATTCCTGAAGAGAGATCTTTAATAATAAGACCACTCCTTGAAAGGGTGCCTTCTTTCCATTTCTGAACTGATTTCCAAACAGCAAAAGCACTGGGCTGTTCAGGCAATCTTACAAACTTATACTTAAAAATGCCACCACCAGACTTCCCCTTTTCTATCCAAGAATCTTGGATTTTATACAAACCATCATAAACATATATTTTTGTGCTTTTGTTAGTAGCATCTTTCAGTCCACGGATGACTCTTACTTCATTATGCCGTTGTGAACTTCTATCCAAAGCAAGATTACCCCTTTGAAGCTTCTGATCAGTTGCATTCTTATCTTTCTTGTGGAAGTCACCCTGACCACTATATACCAAAATATCATTATCCTCTGTATCATCATCATATTCTCCAGACGAAACAATGCTTAGAGCCAAAGGTTCCTCCTGAGATTCACATTTCATAGTCGCATAGTCGATTCCGCTCATTGTCTGTCCATGTAAGCCCACGAGACATAACTCCATTCGTAGGTAGAAAATGTCACCAATCTCAATCCCAGGCACTACTCCTATTCTCCTTCTCAGGTTCGTTCGAACCCCTGAGTGTCATAGTATTGCTAGCTCCTAAATCTGCACGCTTGATAACACCAGTCGTGTTCAATTCCTTGGCTTCTTCAAGTTGCAATAGCCTTCTTCGAAGAGCATCAAATGTCATGAGTACAAAATTAACTGTCTCACGGTCCGCGTCACTCCTTTTTTCTAGACTAAGACTGATCGACATAGACAATACAAAATCTGAATCTTGATTTACCCTGCTCCTCTTTTGGGATGATTTGTTGCCTTGTGAATTTGGTTCTGAACGCTTTTGGGCATTAGCAACACCATTGAACCCTTCAAATGATGAACCAGCATCCACATTAGGTCCGCGTAGGTTTACTTCTTCAACTAGGGGGCTCCTATAGACCCGTAATGGAGTTGGAGCCGGTATGGATGTGTTAGATGACTTGCAACCACGCATATGTGGTGCCATACAATTTTGGTCATTAACAACACCATTGAGCCCATCCACGGGCGAAGAACCATCACCATTTCCTCCGTGCAGGGTTTCTTCTTCAACCAGAGGACTCCTAAAGGACCTTAATGGAACCGGAGCTGGAATAGAACCAGGAGGTGGTTTGCTTCCACACATATCTGGTGCTGATGGTTTCGGTCATTAGCAGCACCACTAATCCCCTCCATTGATGAAGACCCATCACCATCAGCTCCACGCGGGGCTGCTTCTTCAACTACTGAACTCCTAAATGACCTTACTGGCGCAGGCGCAGGAGCCGGAGCCGACGCCGGAGCAGGGGATGCTCGAGATTCTTGATTTACACCCACGGGCAAAAATGGAGAAAATTCATATGGGGGATGGGCAGATGTAGAACCTAGCGTAGATTCCGGGAATACTGATGCCAAACTACGCAAGGGTTTAACATCTACAATCCCTAACTTATAAACAGAATCTGATGAATTTTGACATAACCCTTCTTCCATTATTATAACCCTCCCTAACTTTCAATAAAGTAACAGTACAAGCAAGCTTCATCAGTTAAAAATTAATCACCTTTGTTCTTCCTTCAAATTCACAACTTCATAAAGCAACTCAACTTGGAACATCTCGTCATTTTGCTGAAGAAAACCACCAAAAAAAAAAAGTGTTAGAAAAATACGGGAAAATGAAATCAAAGCAATAGGTTTCATTGAAACACATATAAAGAAGCAGTTTACGAGAATCTGAATATAAAACAGGAGAAATTTCAAATTTTTACCGAAAGAAGAATAAATCTTCGTGGTGCGAGAAAAGTGAGTAACTTGCAATAGATTCTTCTTCGTGCGAATAGAAAAGGAGAAGACGGCAGAGAAAATGAAATGAAAATACACCGTAACTTTTCAATTGTTGTGAGGAAGAGGAAGAGGAAGAGGAAGAGGGACAGATAACAATTAAACTAAGTAAGCTTTTTTATTAAGGTTAGTTAGTTTAATTGGGGTTCAATCAAAATAATTAAATTATAATAAAATAACTATAACTAGTGTATTAAATTGAATGAAATGGCAATTTCAATTCAATATTTTATGAATTATATTTATTTATATTAGGTTAAATATTATATGTGTTATTTAATAATTTTCTCTCTCATTACAACTATCTAATCAAATTTTTTTAAACATCAAACAATTCTAATACAATAAATATATAAATTGGTATAGTATGTCTAGAATTTTTTAAATAAATTAATTTATTTATAAAATTATTTTCTAAATATAATTGATTAAATTTTCAATTTCTCAAAAATATTATAGACTAAATTATTGTTTTATTTTAATATGTATAATATTTAAAAAATTAAAGACTAATTTATTTTTATTTTCTTAAAATTGGACTTTGTTTAATAAAAAGTGAAAAAATACTACTCGATGATCTATGTTGAGAGTTGACTTCTTTATAATAATTTTACAAAATTTCAGCTTAATATAACAAAGTTTTAATGACATTCTTAAAAGTTTTAATTGAATACATAGTAATACATATTAAGTATATATTTAATCAATAATGAAATTAAGATTTTATTCTTCACTGTAATAAAATTATATGTCCCTTATAGTTATGAAAATTTAACTATTTTTACTTATATCTTAAGTTTATACGCCGAAAACGTTAACATATAAAATATTAGTTAAAAATTTAAATATTAGTTATTTCGCACATTGATATCTATAGGAAAGTTATCAAATTAATTTTAAAACTTTATATCATTCACAAAATAATCTTAAAAGATATACAATAAATAAATTTTCGAATAATTTAAGAATATAATAAAAAAATAATAATATTTTTTGAAGTGACAAACAACTTTTATATTTAATGAACATTATCTATTTAATCCAAATTTTTTTTAAAATATTTGAGAATAACTATTTAAAAAGTGCACACAAAAAATAAATCAAAATTTGATCTATATAATTTTTTTAATTTTTAAATTTTGATCATTTACAAAAAATAAAAATAAAAAATCACTTAATATAAAATTACAAAATTTTAAATATAAAAATATCTTATTTTTCTAACATTATTTGCAAAAAAGCTAAATATATAGTTAATATATGATTATTTTAGTCATTTTATAAATATTTTAGTGAATTCATCTATTTTTATATCTTTTAAAATTATTTTTGTCAGTAATATACACTTGTAGATACTATTTTTATAATTTACCTTACAAATTAAACTTATATTAGAAAAACTTATTTAGCTCCAGCAAAATATCAAATTTCAAAAGTCACTATACCCAAATCTGTGAAGATTTTAATCAAATTTACAATAACAAACATTAAATATATATTATGTAACAATAAATAAACTATAAAATTTACTTTTTAAGTCTAACATTCAGTAATCAATAAATTATAGTAATGAGTAATAGTTCAAATGGCATAGACTCTCCATACTCAATTAAGAGGTTGTGGGTTCGAGTCTCCTATCTTTTCAAATTTTGCCAATGAGTAATAGCTCAAATGGCATAATCTCCCCATACTCAATTCCAATGAGTAATAGCTCAAATGGCATAGTCTCCCCATACTCAATTAAGAGGTTGTGGGTTTGAGTCTCATATCTTTCGTAAAAAAAAATCAATAAATTATAGCTCAAATAGCATAGTCTTTCCATACTTAATTAAGAGGTCGCGGATTTGAGTCTTCTTATTTTTGGTAAAAAAAAAATGTCTAGCATCCGGTAGCCTTCTCTAATAAAAGAGAGATATTTTTAAAATTTTTATCAAATTTCAAGAATAAAAAATATACTTTATTGTATACATGATTTTTAAAAATTACAATATATATATATATATATTTTAACTCTTAACCCTTCTTTTCCGTTCCGCTTAATCTTCCCCGTTAACCCACTCCCCGAACCTTCTGCTTCCCTGTGTTCTATTAATAGCAAAAAATTTGTAGCAAAAATTATATCCATATAATCTAATTAAGTATGGATAAGATTTAATTATACATACTATTTTAAATAAATAGTCTCCTAATGTTAGTTTAAGACTTGAAATCTAAATATGGATAAGATTATCCTCCAAGGGTACTAATGATGACGTTAAATTTGGTTAGTTGTAATATTTATGAGTTTAGTATAATTAAATTGATATTATATGAAAATTCCAATATGATGTTTACTCTTTAGCTATAGGGATCAATCAACTTACTAAAAATATTGTTAATTTTTGAAGATATTGATATTTTTAGAAGCAATTATAATGTCAGCATGCATAGTAACATTATATGTTTGTGGATGTAGTCAATAATGACTGTAATGATATTGATCAATATAAACTAAAAAGTAAATACTTAATTCGATTTTTATCTATTTTAAAATAGGTCAAAGGCGACTTCTGTTAATAAATTTAACTCGATTCGGTCCTTGTCTATGACAAAAGTGAGCCAAGACAGTTTCTCCATTATAATCCCTCATCAAAATTGACAGAAAAATTTTACGTAACATTTACCAATGCTGATGTGAAGGATTACTCAGAATTAAGTGTCACGTTGGCTTAGAGAGAATGGATAGGGATCAATTTGTCTCCCTCCATTCTCCAAAAACGACGTCGTTTCTAGATCTGCCCAGAAATAAAATCTAATTTTGGTGGGTGATTGCACCCTAAGCCTCTCCCTACTCTCTGATCTACAAAATTGAAGACAAATCCTAGGACAAGATGAACTTGAGAATTAGAGGTGATAATTTGAATTGCAACATGAATTCAAGTAAGAGCATTGGGATTCGGAGAAAGAAGAGATAGTTCTCCCCAAAGTGCTATTGCGGTCTCATGCTATTCTATTTATGTCTAGAACTAAAAACAATCCAAATAGATTATTCTTTCGTTATCCTTATTTCAAGGTATCTTAGGTTTAATAATGTGTTGATTCCAGATAGGTTTAATAATGTCCAAGTTTAATTTTGTACTCACTGTTAGTTTCACAAATTTAATTCATATTGTACACTACAGAAGTTCATTGCTCATTCTTTGCGTAACTAGATGATATGTTGCTTCATTTAATGAGTATGCTGGGAAGACAATATCAAAGGAGATATTGTTGCAAAAGTAGAATCCGTTTGAAGGACAAAGTGATACAGTGAATGACAAAGTGAAAGAGCTAGAAGATAGGTTGATTAGATTAGAGAATGAATTGGAGAAGATAGATTAAAAATGGGTGGAAGTACATGTCTGAATTTTGAATGTAGTTTTTTGTATTTTTTGGTGGAGTTGTGATTGCCTGCTTGTTCAGGTCAACTTTGTAAAAAAATTGATATCCTAACTTTAGTTAATTAGGGTTGTTTATAATTTGGAATGAAATCATATATCTAAACACTATTAAAGATAAATGAAAATGACTTCTTGTGATCTTTTTTAATAGTTTATTCTATGAGTTAATTGTGCAGAAATATTTATAAACATAATCTGCTAGTTGTGTAGCAATCCATAGGTTCACTAATATCAAATAAAGCATAGAAGTTCATATTATACTCATGCTAATATTGCACAAACAATCTATAGGTTCATAGTTTAGATAACATTGCATAGACAGTAACATGGTACTAAATCAAAAGACTAAAATACGTGTCCCTAAACTAAAAGACTCAAACATTTATTCATAAATCAAAAGACTTAAATATAGTTTTGAAGAAGGTAAATAAGCAGCCAAAAATCTAAAATAAGTAGCAAAAATACCAAAAGAATAAAAACACACTTTTTTCATTCCTATATCATTATCACAGCTTTTTCGGAGGCCTAAAATCTAGTGTTGGCACAAATTTTAGAAGCCTAGATGCAGTTGTTGAACTTGCAGTAGCCATCGTCTCGGTAGATATTATGTTTCTTATGATTCTTGGAGATGTTATACCAACTACTAGCCCAGTATATTGATTCTGTGAGGTGAGGCCCAGATTGTTGAGCTTGTGACTTGTGAGGGCTGAGATTTGAACCATAAAGTTGGTCCTGAAGCTGGTATAGATGAAGGTACATAACATGGAACTATAGGCTGAATAATTTGTTGCTTTTCTCTGAATGTTATAGGATTGTTGTTGGAATTATATGGTGCAACTTGTTACAAGTGGTGAAAATTGACAAAATAGTGTGTCAACCTAATTGATCTGTATAGAGTATTAATTCTTTAATAACTAAAATAATGAATATACTACCTCCTCAACCTGGGATGCAGATTGTGATAATGGAATTTCTTTACTCTAAGCTTGGGCTACTATTTTAGGTCTTGTAGACAATTTAAGAAGTTTTTTCTTAGCTTTTCTTGCCTTGGTCTGTAACAAAATAATGAGTTACAAACAGCAATCAACACAGCTACCTTTAAGAAATGCTCTTACGGGTTAAACTCACCACAAAATTTGAGACTGTCCCACCACCTGTTGGGTTATCATTGACTTGAGTGTTGCTGTCATCTTTTTGGACCTACTCAATATGAAAAAAAAAATGTACAATTAAACCCTCATACAAACATAATAAAGACATATAAATTTTTAAATAGTACCTAATCAGTGTTTGTTGCTTGAGTGATGGATGAGTTTTAGTTTGTTGTGCCCTTTTGTGCTCTTTTTTCTTTTTTTATCATTGGCTTTTAGTTAGGATCTTGGGGTGCATTTGTGCATGTTTTGTAGTAATGGCCTTTTTGTCCACATTTAGAGCAAGTAGCAATAAATATTTTCTTCACTTTGGTTGTGTTCAACTCTCTCTCGATTGGGTCAGCTCTTTTCTTTAGCTTTGACCTGTGAGTAGCTCTCTTGATTGTGGGAGGCAGTAGTCTTAGAGCTTCAGTAGGTATTCAGTACTTTTTACCATTAACAAGCTTAATGCAGTTTGCATATGTTGTCGTGATGACATCCATGGTTAGCCATTTATGGACAAAGTCCTCAGCTTTAAGGCCTATTTTAGCCATTGCAGCAACTTCATGTTTACAAGGCATGCTTGTACATAATATAAAATAGAAAAAAAATATTATTTAAAATCTCACAATAAATATAAAAAAATATTTTGAAAAATTTTATTATTAAATAGATTGAAAATATTATTAAAAAATCAAATAAATGTGCTTAAAAAATTCTTACTAGTCAGTTGCCAAATATTGCATGTGCATGTCCTCTTCTGTAAATTAACAACTACCTTATGATTTTGGCAATGAACCTCAAATAGAACTCTCTGTGAATCACCAGCTCAAATAGTTCTCCATTTATGACTTTTAGGCTTGATGGAGTCATTTAATCTTTTATGTTGTACTAGAGCAAAGGATCCAATGTGAAATTCTAACTTCTTTTTATGCATTGCCATCTTTCTCATTATGTAGCACTGTAATTTTTCATACATAGTCAAAATTGACTTTTTTTTATATTGCACTATTTTAGCATTCTACACTTCACACATGTTATTAGTTATATTGTTCACCTTAGGACCAATGTTAGTTATATTGAAAACATTGAACACCATCTTTTTCTCATGCAGTCTTAGGACCAACTCTCTCTTTTGTACATCAATTATAGCCCCAGCTGTTGCCAAGAATGGTCTTCCTAGTATGATTGATGCATTAGCCTCTTCCTCCATGTCAAGCACTACAAAATTAGCTGGGAAGATGAACTCTCCCACCTTAACCAACAAGTCCTCCACTGCTCCATGAAGAAACTTGAATGTCCTATCAGCTAATTGAAGTGCCATTCTTGTTGGTTTGGCCTCTTCAATTCTCATTCTCTTCATCATGGCCAAGGACATAAGGTTGATGCTAGCTCCCAGATCACACAATACTTTCTCAATGTTAATATCCCCTATGATGCAGGGGATTTGAAAGCTCCCAGGATCTTTCATCTTTTGGGAAAGCTTCTTTTGTATGATGGCACTACTTTTTTCCGTGAGCACCATAGTTTCCTTTTTTCCCTAGTTTCTTTTCTTAGTCATGAGCTCTTTTAGAAACTTGGCAGTGGCATTTGCTCTAGTGCCTTAGCAAAAGGTATGTTGATTTGAAGACTCTTAAAGATCTCTAAGAACCTAGAAAACTGGCTGTCTTTCCTATCTTTTCTCAGCCTTTGTGGATAGGGTACTTTTGGCACATAGGACTTCAAGACTTGCTTAGGTGGGGTTGGAGTATGTATCTCTTCTTCCTTCTTGATTTCTGAGTCACTTGCAGTCTCTTATTCTTGCAAGTTGTGGCTTGAAGGTGTCTCATTCACCACCTTCCCACTTCTTTGTGTGATGGCCTTGCATTCCTTTCTTGGATTGGTCATGATATCGTTGGGAAATGTATTTTTAGGCATTGGTATCTACTTGGATAGGTATCCATATGTGATTCCAGTTTTGTGATTGTTGCCCCTTAGTTCTTTATGTTAGATCTGACCTCCTCTTGAATTGCATCTATCTTTTTTTCAGCTTGTACTTGTCTCTTTACAACAGTATCAATATCCCCTGTTAACCGTGCCATCATGGCTTCCAATCTTGTAAAATTGTCACTGTCATCACATGGTTGTGAGGTTAGGGATGATACATTTTGAGAATGGTTGCTGTGTTATTGTTGGTTGGAGTGATAGGGGGCATTATGAGAGTTGTGGTGGGATCTATGATTGTTAGATTGATGGCTGGGGTTATTGTACTGGGTAGAGTGGTATGGTTTGTGGTCTTGGGTATGGTTTTGTTGGTTTTTTCATCCAAAATTTGGGTGGTTCTTCTAACCTGGGTTGTAGGTTTTACCATTAGGATCATATGGTTGTCTAGATGAATTATTCACATAGTTGGCCTGCTCTCACTCACATTCAACTTTTGGGCTATCTCCTTCTTGCATAAGTGCTTGAGCATTGATGGCTGAAACTTGATTCTTCTCCATTCGCTTGGTTAGAGCTGCTAGTTGAGCTATGATCACCTTGTTTTGAGCCAATAAAGCATCCCTATGGTTTAGCTCCATTATTTTCCTTCTTGGGTTTCTATCGGAGGCATAGAAATACTCATTATTGGCCACCGTTTCTATGTCTATGACCTCTTCAATTGTCTTCTTGGTATTAAGGGAACCTCCTGAAGAGTGATCTAAGGCTTTTTTTGTCTCTTGGGACAATCTTTCATAGAAAATGTGCAGCTGTACCTATTCATTGAACATGTCCGGATAGCACATTTTTGTCAACTCTTTGTATCTCTCCCATGCTTCATAGAGAGTCTCCCCATCTTGTTGTCTGAATGTTTGTACCTCAGTTCTCAACTTGATGATTCTTTGGGGAGGGTAGAATTTAGCCAAAAACTTATTCACCACCTCTTCCCAAGTTTTTAAACTCTTCCTTGGGAAGGATTCAAGCCACTTATATGCTTTGTCTCTGAGAAAAAAGGGGAACAAAAGCAGCTTATAAGTGTCAGGGTGAATACCATTAGCCTTCACAGTATCACAGATTTTAAAAAAGGTAGATAAGTGTTGGTTTGGATCTTCTGGAGCATTTCCTCCAAATGAACAACTGTTTTGAACAAGAGTGATTAGTTGTGGTTTGAGCTCGAAGTTGTTGGCATGAATGGTGGGTCTCAAGATGCTGCTCCTACGATTCCCAGGATTGGGATTGATATAAGAGCCTAGTACTCTCCTTTCTTGTAGGGGAGCATGATTGCCTACAACCTCCTCTTGGTGGTTATGTGCTTCACCCTCCATGTTATGGGTTAGAATCTTTTCTTCTCCTTCTTCACCAACTACCCTCTTTCCTCTTGCCACTGCTTCCCTTCTCAACTTTAGAAATGTCCTTTTCGATTTAGAATTAATTCTTGAGATCTGGTAGAATCTTCTTGTTCGTAAAGCCTGATCAACTATCGGATGCCACATTTCAAGTGGATCAAGTTTATGGAACAAAAAGTTCTTGTTAGCCAGATACAACCACGATATAAAAAATTAATAATATTAATTTTATATTATTTAATAATTATAATAATTATAAAATAAAATAAATTAATAATATTCGAATAGAAAAAAATTACAAAAGTATTATTTATTAATTTTTATAAATACAACTGAAAATAAAGTCATAATATTAAAACAGATCCTAAAAATAATTATATAACATTTAGAAAAATATTTTTTTATATTTATGTTATTTAATAATTTTAATAAATACTAATTAGAATAAAATAATAATAATATTGTAATAGAAAATAAAACAAAAGATAATTACAAAAAACTCGAATTTATTATTATTATTTTAATTATTTATTAATTTTAATAATTAAAAATTAGAATAAAATAAAAATAATATTAAAATAGAAAATAAAAAATAATTCCTTTTTATATTTATATTATTTAATAATGTTAATAAATACTAATAGAATAAAATAACAATATTGTAATAGGAAATAAAATAAAAACTAATTTCAGAAAATTCAAAATTTTTATTAATGTTTATATTATTTATTAATTTTAATAATTAAAAATTAAAATAAAATAAAAATAATATTAAAACTAAAAAATAATTATAAAAATTTCAAAAGAATATTTTTTATATTTATATTATTTATTACTTTTACTAAACACAAATTAGAATAAAATAATAATATTGTAACAAAAAATAAAATAAAAATAATTGCAGAAAATTCGAAATGTTTTATTAATATTTATATTATTTATTAATTTTAATAATCAAAAACTAAAATAACATAATAATGTTAAAACAGAAAATAACAAAACTACTACAGAAAACTCGGAAAATTTTTTATTTATAATTATATTATTTATTAATTTTAATAGTTAAAACGAATATAAAATATTATATTATAACAAAAAATAAAAAATTAGAGCATGTCCAAAAATATATTTAATAATAATTAATAACATAATAACAAAAAATAAAAAAATAATAAAAAAAAATAAAAAAAAAATAATAACAATATTATCATCACAAAAAATCCTAAAAAAAATGAAAATAAATGACTAACTATACTAATATTGCTAACAATAATATTAACTAAAATAATTGCATTTAAGATATTAATCAAATAATAAACTTTAAATTAGTAAAAATAATATACTTACATAATTATGTTGTCCCAAATTATTTATAATATTCTTTATCGCCGACATATAATCACGTACCATTTTTACTAAACATGCGTTTATAATTTTTAATGTATAAATTTTACACTAAATACGCTAAATATTCTCAATAAAACACTGAAAGTTCTCTTCACTCTCTACACTCTCTGAACTCTATTCACTCTCTCAACTCTCTTCTAAATATTAATCAACTCATTTGAGAGAAGAGGGAAGTTTGGGTGGGAGATTTATAAAACCAAATTCTTTTGCATCGCGCGTTCTCAGAGTAGGCATGCTTCCTGCATACAGACATATTAACAATATACATACAGCGTGTTGGTCAAAAAGAAAAGAAAATCTCTAAAAAGCTGCATAGATTCTCTGAAATAGCGAAAGAATTTTTACGCCACCTGCTGCAATAGACATTCTTTATGTTGGTAGTAGCTCGCCATGCATCCTGCTTTGCTAAAAAAGCTGCTTCCACTGATAGTAACACGCAACCTGTGTGTTGATGGGACTCACCACGTGTTCTTCTTCCCTACAAAAGCTGGTTCGAGTTAAAATAACATGTTTTCTGCGTATTAGCTCAAACAATGTTACAGATTTACAGCTCCATATTATAATATAACACATCATAATAGAATATAAAATATAGCTGCATAACACATAAATATTATTTATATTAAATCTCTTTTCCTTTTCTTATTTTTTTTTCGTCCCTAGAAATCAGTATCCACCGACGCCGCCGACATGACAATCATAATATTTCGTCAAAAAAAAAGGGTAAAGAAAAGAAGATTTATAGGCTTTTTTATATAAATAAGCAATGCAGAAACATTAATTCCAGGAATACGCATGGCTGGATTTATTCACTGAAATACGCATGCCCAACTCACTGCCACCGGCCACGAAATGGATTTACACTCCAATTCGCAGCAGGCGACCACGAAATGGGGCAGAGCAGCAGGAGAGGCCATCTCAGGTGCGCCGTCCACGAAATGGGAAAGCTGCCATTTTGTGGCTGGCGCCCACAAAATGGGTATTGCGCGGAGGGCGAGCACGAAATGCTGCACTTCAGGCGTACCGGCCACGAATTGGCAACAGAATTTGACTATATAAACGCTCGTGGATCAGCAACGAGAGAAAACATTATCACTCTCGTCTCACACTCCAAGCTTCCCCTCAACCTCTGCACCCTCTTTCTTTCTTTATAATTTTTAGGTAGTGAATTTGAATCTGAGATTTGTATGGCGGGGGAAAATGTTTACGTGATTATATATCCTAATGGAGAAATTTCTCACACGGCAGAAGGTATTACATTCGTTTGCGACGATCCGCTGTGGATAATGATTCCACCACAAACATCGTTGCAGGATTTGAAGAATCTGATTCTGATGCACACCGGAATGGTTGGGAAAAAAGAAATTACGAAGCTGACCTACAGAATGCCGGTTGCGGTGGCCAACTCGTTTTCCTATCAAAAAATGCAGATAAAAGCTGATCAGCATGTGTCGATGATGTTTTCTTATCATCGCAGCATAGGAAGCATCTATTCATTGGAGCTTTGTCTGAATCTTCAGGACATTGGTGGAAGCTCGTCCAGTTCGAATAATGTGGAGGGTGTCGGGAACCGCGGAGCTGGTGATTTTGTTCCAGATCGGGATACCATTAGGGCCCCCAGTCCAAGCTTCAACGCATTTGTCCCGAGGGTACAAAATTTAGTTATTCGTGAAGCACGCCCCGCCCCTTCTACACACGTGGGGGTCGATAGGGTTCCAGAGGCTGCTATTGTAGATACGTCTGACGAGGATGAGATTGAAGATTTCAGCGGTGATGAAGCAGATGTCGTTCCAGAGACGCAGCCTCTACATGGCGATGATGTGCCTCCAACACGGGTCGAACCTGTAGGTGGTGGTGGTTCTTCCTCCATGCCGTCACACTACCTATCCTTAAATTTGGGTGCGATGCATTCGACTAACGTAGAGGACAGACCGAGCACGTATCCTGTGTCAGGCGAGATGGAGCTTGAGGTTGGGCTGAAATTTCTTAACCGGGAATCAGCGATGCTAGCGGTAAAAAACTACAACATACGCAGGAGTGCAGAATATAAGGTTGTAGAGTCAGACCAAAGCAGGTATGTATGTCGATGTAAGCAGTTCGGGGACCGATGTCGTTGGATGGTACGGGTTGCGAAGACAAGGTCCTGTAGATTTTGGGAAATCCGAAAGTATGAAGGTCTCTCTGATGAAACTTACTCCATGACCTCAACGTACCGCTAACAGGCTGTCCGTCTATAGGTAGCCCTAGCTGCATGGCTACATCCTCCAGAGTTATAGTACACTCACCCCAAGGGAGATAAAAAGTGTGCGTCTCAGGACGCCACCGTTCCACAAAGGCACTGATAAGTGGATTGTCGTACTCGAAACGCTTGATCAAAGAGGCATGATAAAATCCGGTGCGTCTCAAATAAGGGTCTAGCCTCTCCCACCTCATTTCCATGGTTGGATCCCCAGCCTCTAACATGAATACATCTACGAGCGTGCCATGCGGAGTAAGAACACGTGTGGGCTACAACATAGGAAACCAAGAAACACAACAGTTACAAATACTCTTTAATAAAAGGTTAATATCGAAAAAAAAAATTTACTAACAATCCATTACAATAGCAAATTGATTAACTGTGTAAACAAACCTTATGAAGTAAGTGTGCCGCTATATGATGTTCGTCCAGCCGGTTCAAATTTTCCTCCACGTTCATCCCACCCCCACTCATATTAACTTATTTTTTAAATTGAAAAACTCACTACCAGAAGCTCACCTCCTCTCAGGTTACATTTACCATGCTAACCATTTATTTTTTCCTACCCCACTTGAAAATGAAAGCTCTCCCCAACCCCCCTTTTATACAACTCTCGGCTCCATTTCCCACTGTCCCCTGCTACCAGACACAGCCAATGCATGCTGCTGCCGTTCAGAACACCCAACTCGTGGGCGCCAGGCACGCATCCACCCATTTCGTGGGCACCGGCCTTGACATGGCCCATCTCGTGGGCGCCGGCCTTGACATGGTGCACCTCCTCTGTGCCAGCCACGAATTGAAAAAGCTGCTGCTGCTCTGCCCCATTTCGTGGTCGCCTGCTGCGAATTGGAGTGTAAATCCATTTCGTGGCCGGTGGCAGTGAGTTGGGCATGCGTATTTTAGTGAATAAATCCAGCCAGGTGTATTCCTGGAATTAATGTTTCTCCATTGCTTATTTATATAAAAAAGCCAAGATTTATAGCCTTTATACATTTTATAATTTCATTATTTCAAACACAAATGAAACTTATAGAAACTTGCGTTACGTATCAAATTGGACAAACAAGAAAAACTTAGCATAAGCACACATTAAAATAGGCTTTGTATTATTTACCACACGTGTAATATAATAAGTTGTATGATACACCATATAGTATATTATTATAGCACGTATCTGCCAAAGTAACAGAGCTATATATATAGTTAATAAACTAATGTTTATTTATTGTCTTCTTGTCACTGTCTCCAAAACTTGTTCTAACACCATTCATCAAGGAAGAAATTTCGGTTGGAAACGAATGGATATACCTCCAATTGATATCTGAAAGGATGATCAATGATCATCATTTTGTGATGCCATGGTACATTTTCATCATCGGTATAGTTCCGGTTCTGCACTTTCATTTGTAATCATATATATATATAGTTATAACAGATTTACAGTGAGGATCATCAATTTGTGTGTTAAAGCTAGAGATATATAATCATTAAAAGGGTATATAAGAATTTGGAGAGAAGTAGAGTAGAATATGTCTTACCAATTCTTTAAAGCCTGATTAGGGTTGGTATAGAAGCCAACAAAATTTGTATAGTGAATATATAATTCTCTCCAATTTGTATAGTGAATATAATAACTTTTATGGTTCTAATTTCTAGACATATATTTTCATTTGTATAGTTAGAAAGAAAAACATTTGTATGTCCAAATTTATCATATTATTAAATATTCAATTATGCTAAATATATATTAAAATTAGTTATTAATATAAAATATATATTAAAAATGAGTTAAATAATACATATATTTATAAATAAATATATTGATATCTGATTTTGATATAAATATTACATTTCTGTTAAACATATAAAAAAAATAATTGGGAGCTTAATTTATTTTATTAATTATTTTTAATACATAAATAAAAAATTTTAAACTTTTTATTTTTTGATATTGTTAAAGTATAACATATATTTTTAAATTTTACTCATTTAAAAATTAAAAAATAGTGAGGTTTACCCATTACTATTCTAATACATATATATATAACTATTAACTTTTTTGACTGGTGAAATGATTGGTAAAAATGAAAAATAACATTATAATTTTCGAGTTTGTTAACTCCCACGATAGCCAAATATATTGAGGACTTTATTGTCACTTATTAAAAGATAAATTACATCAAGGTTTAGAAAGTAGTGTGCCTTACCCATTTCTTCAAAACCTGAGGGTTGGTAGCCAAGAAAATTAGTAAAGTAGTGATCCTTTCGAATTTTAGGTGACACATGATGATTCCATTGCAAATCATTTTGATGGTAGCCAAACAAAGGAGTATAGTAGTAATGGCTGCTTTTAGTTTCAAGTAGTTTTTGTTGCACTAAATGAAAGAATAATGTATACTTTGAATCTCTATATTTGGATGGATACGATCCCTTATCCCTGTAAGGAGGATCAGTGGGATCTATCCACCGTGGTTCTTCTTTATAATACGGTGGAGTAGCCTTCGGATTTGAATTTTGATTTTGATTTGGTTCTTGTTGTTGTGGTGGTTGTTTAGGTTTTTTAGGAAATGGAATAACTCTACCCAACATTGGAAGAATAGGAATATCACCACCTGAATCATAGTTGGTAGGATAATTATAATCCTTTTGAAATTTCATTCGAATATCATTGAGATTAAGATTATAGTCAACCGGCCAGCTGCTGCTTCTTCTTGACCCTTTTAACTCATTATCCTCCACATTGTATGCTTGAATTTTCTTTTCTAATGGATAAATTAATGGTCATGATTGGTACAATAATATTTAAGATTTTAGGTTAAACATAAATTAAAAAGAATGAAATTGTAAAGTTCACTCTAAAGTCCAAAATGACAAGAAGCTATAGTTATTAAGGTCTAAAATGATTAGATACATTATTATATGTATGTGTACAATAATAGGGATCAATTTCTCATTTATTTATTTATTTTGATAATTTTAGACCAAAACTATATAAAAAAAAAACTTGCATGATGGATCAAAACCTAAATCACTAATTCACTAGCTAGTTTTATAAAGACCAAAACTTTTTCAATCATTTATTGAATATATTATAATTCTAAAATAAGTATAGATTCTATTTATAATCAAATTATTTAATAAAAATAAACCATTAATTTGGACTTAATGAGAATCATTAACAATGTAACTAATTCATCTTGTGATATGATAATGTCCTTGACAAAAATGAAAGATTGGAATTATATCATTAGAGTGAAAGAAGCAAAGACTTACCATTGAAAAGTTCACGAGCAAAGACACGAATAGATAAGAAAAATGAAAAAAGAAAAGCAGAGAAAAAAAAGGCCTTTGAGTTGGCCATCACTACTATAGAGCAAATTGAAACAAATGAAAATGAAGAGGAGGCTCTAGGTGAAAATGTGGAATGCGAAATGCAATTTCATTGTTACATATATATTGACAAGCAGCAATAATAAGAGATTAAATAGGGTCATTTTTAAATTGATGATGTCATTATCAATTTAAAAGATATTATGTTTAATATAAAAAAGAGGAGTGTTAGGGGGCGACAACTTTTGTGATTTGTAGCCATCAAATAGCCATCAATGATGATTTTAATGGTGTGAGATTGGTGTGAGATTTCATCCAATAACTCACTTTTCTTTGCTGATTACATGTTGGCTAGAATTTGAAAAAATTGTTGGCCCCTAAACTTTTTCTATAAAAAATATTTATAATAAGATTATATTTGGCAGCGGCGGCGGCGACGGCGACGGCGACGATGATGATAATAATAATAATAATATTTTGCGATGACGACAATAATAATAATAATAATAATAATAATAATAATAATAATAATAATAATAATAATAATAATAATAATAATAGCTACGTAGAAAGGATTATGTTTCTAACTTTGCCAGTATGGAAAACCAAGAGTCAAGAAATAAAGATTATACTATACACCAAGAGTCAAGAGTCGGTTGTGACGAAGCATTTCCTAATATTCCTCAGTTCTATAGCTCTGTGGAGGCGTTGGGAGCTTATTATTTATAGGGTTAAATATGTTTTTAAGAAATTTTGTATTGAACGTTTTTATTAAAAAAAAAAGATTACTTTGAGGTTCTTAAATTTTAAAAAAATAGGATATATATTATATTTTTGAGAATATATTTATTCAAATAAAAATAATAAGAAGTTTGACTAAAATAAAAATTTATATATTTTATTTTTTAAAAGTTTAAAGATTTTAATGTAATAAAATTTTTTTAAGAATGAAAACGTTTGATGCAAAATTTTTTATGAATATATTTGTGTATATATTTTAGAAGAATTTTAAATGTATCAAGTACACTGATATTTTAATAATTTTAATCGTTGATCTCAATTATAAAAAATATATAAAATATATATTAATTAAAATTAACGGTTAAGATTATTAGAATACTGATGTTTCAAGTACATTTAAAAATTTTTCTATACTTTTATTTCTATTTTGGAGCATTGAATAAAAAAATGCTATTTATCCTTTAAAATTTAATATTTAATCAGTCTTTTTAAAAATTTATTATTATTTAATTAATTTAGATATTCACTTTTATATATTAGTTGTTTAAAAAATAAAAAATTAATTATTTTTTATTTTTTTTAAAATCGGAATAAAAAATAATATTTAAAAAATATTTAAAAATATCTAATTGCAATGACTCTTAAATTTGTGTAGTCTCAAAATGATTCTAACATTTCAATTAATTTGTATCCTCAAATTTTGATGTGTGACTAATAATGCTAGTCATTAGATTTATCTCCATTAACCACATACCAAACACAGTAAATTGTCACAATGGACTAATCCAAATGACACTGTTTTTGTCATAGATACAAATTAATGAAATAAATGACATCATTTTATTAATTTGGGACTTTCAGTTATAAAAAAATTCAAGTTGATGGTTATATGTATGTGTATGACATAGAATATGAGCACTTGAATTTAATTTGTAAAAAATGTAGCTGCTTTGGGCATGTCACAAGAGAATGTGCGAAAGAGAACAACAATGGCATTGGAAAGGAAAGCACGATGAAGGAGAAAAATTTGCCATCACTTTTTCCTGTAGATAACAACGAGAAAACGGTGGAAGGTAGTCAAATCCCAGTAAAAAATCAAAATTTAACTTTTGAATTTGGAATTAATGCCAAATCAATTCCAATTATGGAGAAGCATGGTGCAGCAGATCTTGTGCATGATAATTTGCAAGACTCACGTATGGAAAGGGATACTCGTGCAAAAGAGGGTGAATGGGTTACAGTTAGTAGAAAAGGCAAGGAAAAAGTGGGTGAAGGCCACAATGTGGTGCCAAAAAAAGCCAATGTAGCAATATGTTCCAATTTGGTGAGTAAGAAATTTTCTTTTGGGTCTAATAACATGCATGCTGGATCCTCATCAAATGCAAAGGTGAAGTCCTTATCAAATGCAAAGGTGGGGCCTAAGAAAAAGAAAGATCCTCCATCCACGCTTGGCTCTTTGAGAACAACTCAGGTGACTTTCAAGGATCAGAATACTCCCTTTTTTAAAGCAGGACACAAAAGGCAGCGTCCTATTTCACTTCAAAACTCACCTACTGAAGCATTGTCAATGGATTCTCGAGTACAAAAAGAGCTTGATAAAGTTAGTGCAACAACAAACTTGGAGACCCAACCTCAACAGAAGAATGATGGTTCTGCGGTGCAAGTCCACAAGGAGACACTTGGAGACAGGGGTCTATCAACGTGAGGTAGAATAATTAAACATTCCAATTATTTAATTTATTTTTTATGGATTGTGACCATTTAAATATTATTAGTTGGAATATTAGGGGGGCGTCAAATAAGATGTCTCGGGTGCACTTAAGGAGTTGGTACGAAAATTTCAACCAATTTTTTTTTATTTTGGTGGAAACTCATATTGGGTTTGAAACTATGAAAGAATTTTGGGAGAGATTAGGCTATTATCCTATAGGGATTGTAGATGTTGTAGGACACAAGGGAGGAATTTGGTTCCTCTCTGCTAATTTGAAATTTTCTTGTAAAATTCTTTGGGCTATGAATTAATGTGTAACTTTGGAAATTGATGGTGGTGGGCGAAGATGGATCTGCAGTGCGGTTTATGGCAGCCCTCAAGCCACTAATAGAGTAGAATTATGGAGTCATCTGCTTGATATTGGTTTGTGCATTCAGGACCCATGGGTGGTGGTTGGGGATTTTAATGATATTTTGAGTGTTCATGAGGTGAAGGGGGGTAATTTCTATTCAAATCGCAGTAGTATCTTTGCAAGTACTCTAGATTCTTGTGGTCTTTTTGATCTAACAACCTCTGGAAGACGGTTTACTTGGTTCCGTAAAATTCAAGAAAACAAAGAAATTGCAAAAAGATTGGATAGAGCTTGCTGTACTACAGAATGACGCCTTCTTTTTCCAGAAGCTTTTGTTGAAGTTTTTAGTCGTTCCCACTCTGATCATTGTCCCCTACTTATCCGATGTCAAGGAGTTCCTATCAAGAAAGAAAACCGGCCTTTTAGATTCCAAGCGGCATGGGCAACGCATCCTGATTACAAGGCAATTGTTCAGAAATCTTGAGATAGTACAGGCTTTGGCATTCATAGGAAGTTGCTGGGGGTCCAAGAAGCTTCGTTGAAATTTAACTCTACGGTCTTCGGCAATATTTTTATTAAAAAGAGGGAATTGGAGGGTTATTTGAATCGTATTCAACGGAAAATGGAAGCTGACGATGATCCGATTCTGAAGCACAAAGAAGAAGAATTGAGAACTGAGTATAATATAGTTTTGGCCCAGGAAGAATTGCTTTGGTACTAGAAGTCAAGAGATCAATGGGTTCGGTATGGTGATAGAAATACTAGCTTTTTCCATATGCAAACCATCCTTAGAAGAAAATCTAACAAGGTTCATGGGTTGCTAGTCAGTGATGGGTCTTGGTCTGATGATCCGGAAGTTTTTCAAAGGGAGGTTGTTCATTTCTTCAAAAATATTTTTTGTTCTACTCAGCCTGTTGAGGTTAATTGCATGGGAGAAATTCCTATGCCATCTCTTAGCCAGGATGCTTGTGATAATTTGTCTAAACTAGTAACAATGTTGGAGGTTAAAGAAGCTCTGGATAATATGAGCTCGTTCAAAGCTCCTAGGCCGGATGGTTTTTAAGTTTTTTTCTTCAAGGAATATTGGGATGTGGTGGGTCATGAGGTATGACGTACTGTTCAGAAAGCATTCTTAGGGGAGACGTTAAGCCATTCTTTGTTGGAAACTTTGATTGTTCTTATCCCTAAGTGCGACCCTCCAACTAGATTGAAGGATTTTTGGCCAATAAGCCTTTGTAATGTAATTTATAAGCTAGTGACTAAAGTGTTGGTTAATAGATTACGACCATTTTTGGATGAGATTGTTAGCCCAACTCAGGGAGGGTTTATTCATGGTAGAGGAGCACCTGATAATATTATTGTCGCCCAAGAAGTTCTTCACTTTCTTAAGCGGACAAAGTCTAGAAAAGGAGCTATGGCTTTTAAGATTGATTTAGAAAAGGCTTATGATAGAGTTGATTGGAATTTTCTTGAGCACACTCTTCAATCTTTTGGCTTTCCTTCTCTAATTATTCGGCTTGTAATGAATTGTGTTCAGGCCTCAAATCTTTCCATCCTTTGGAATGAGAATAGAATGGACAGCTTCCAACCTCGCAGAGGGCTCAGGCAAGGAGATCCAATTTCTCTGTATTTATTTGTTTTGTGCATGGAGAGATTGGCGTGCTTCATTTCCAAACAAGTTGACGAGGGTATTTGGGATGGTGTGGCTGTTTCTAGAGGGGGACCTAGAGTTTTTCACTTGATGTTTGCAGATGACCTCCTCCTTTTTTGTAAAGCGAAGAAAAGTCAAGTTCAGAATGTTGTGCACACCTTGGAGTTGTTCTGTAAAGCTTCAGGTATGAAGGTTAACATTGAAAAATCTAAAGCTATTTGTTCTAGAAATATCTCTAATAGAAGGAAGGAAATGTTGTCTGATGTTTCTCATATTCCTTTTACTAGTGACCTAGGCAAATACTTGGAGATGAACCTTAATCATCCTCGAGCTGCTAGATCTATTTTTTCGGACTCTTTAGAGAAGATCAATAATAGGCTGGCTAGTTGGAAAGGTTGGCTCCTTAACAGAGCAGGCAAGCTTTGCTTAATTAAATCTGTTGCTTCTTCTCTTCCTATTTATCAGATGCAAGTGACTCTTTTTCCTACTTCGATTTGTCAAAAGATTGATTCTGTGCTTAGACAATTCTTGTGGAAGGGAAAGGTGGGGGAGCGTTGCTTAAATTTGGTCAAGTGGAGCGAAATTGTCACTCCAAAAAAATATGGAGGATTGGGAATCAGAGATACTCAATGTGTAAATTTTGCTTTACTCGGAAAGCTTGTTTGGCAATTATTGCATAATAAAGATAAGCTTTGGGTAAGAATTATGTTGGCAAAATATTTATCTGGGAGTTCTTGCTTTTCACCCAAATTTTCTAATAATGTTTCAAGCACTTGGCGAGCAATTTATAAGACAATAGAAAAGCTTCGTGATGGTTTTGATTGGTGTACAGGCAGGATGTCTCAATCCTTTTGGTATCATGCTTGGCGACCATGTGGAACGCTAGCTCCTTTGGTTCCTTTTGTGCACATTTCTGATCCTCACTTGAAGTTAGAAGATGTCTGGCACTATGGGCATTGGCGGTGGGATATTCTTTGCACAATGATTCCGGAAGAAGTTAAGCTTGATTTGATGCTTTTTGATCCTATCAAGCAGGCAGGAGATAAAACAGGTTAGTTTTGGACAAACTCAAATACTCTCACCTACTCGACTAAAAGCGGGTATGAATGACTATTGGAGAAGAAATTTGGCTGGAATGATAATGAAAATTGGCTTTGGCTTTGGCGCTTGAGAATACCGGAGAAGATAAAGTGTCTGCTCTGGCTTTGCCTCAACAACGGAGTTCCCACAGCTAGTTACCGGTTTCAAAGAGGTATTTCTACTTCTGATTTTTGTCAGAGATGTTATCTTGCTCTAGAGGATATTAACCACTGCTTTAGGACTTGCCAAAAAGCTCGTCAGATTTGGATTAGCTTAAATTTGGGAATGACCGCTGAGGATTCTAGTTTGGAATTTGTGTCTTGGATTCGTTCTAACCTCAACAAAAATGAGTTTCTCTTTGCAGCGGCCTTTTGGTGGATTTGGAGGGATAGGAACAATGACATCTTCCACCAAGATGATCCATGGAATAAGGAGAAAATTGTTCACTTAGTTAAACATGCTGCTCGAGATTTCTCTAATGTTGTTATCAACCAAAAACATATTATTCCTTCTTCTTTGAAATATAACTGGGAACCACCTCCAATGAATATCTGTAAAGTAAACTGCGATGCAAGCGTTTTTGAAAATGAGCAATTAGCTGGCTTTGGATGTATTATTAGAGACAGCATGGGAATTTAGATAAAAGGTTGTTCTGCCAGTATACCTCTTTCTAGTGTTCTCTGTTGTGAGCTTCATGCTATTTGGAGAGGGCTTGTTATGGCTTGGGATTGTGAGTGCAAAGAGGTCATATGTGAAACTGATAATCTTGATGCGTTTCTTCTTGTTTCACGAGGCACAACCAGCATGATTAGGAATGACTCTGGTCTGCTTGACAAAATCAAAGAGATGCCCCAGCGCAATTGGACAGCTACTTTAGTGCTCATCCAGCGAACAGCAAACAAAGTGGCTGATTTAATGGCTAAGACTGCTGTTTTAAACAAGCAGGTGTATCTAGAGTGGTTACTGCCTCCTAATAATTTAGACATTATTATTAGAGAGGAGTACTACTCTTTTTCTTATGTCTTTTTTCTTTGTGTTATGTTTAGTTACCAAAAAATAATAATGAATCTAAGGGCTAACGTGAGTGAAGTGATGAATCAAATTTTGATAATTCAAATTGGATTCATTGAAATTTCTTAGGTCATTTTGAGGTGTGATGAAAATTTTAAAAAAAATTTGTGACTTTACCTAAATAAATCTCATAAATTGTGTACCTTTTTAATATTTTAAACTTGTTTGAGGATGTTTTATAGAACTAAAATCATCGATTATAGTTTTATTTTTCTTGAATCACCTTAATTTATAAATAGATTAGCTTATTATTTTTGTTTTAGTCCAACTCATATTAAAACTAAAAATTTATTACACATTTAATTATTCATATATTTATACTCTTTTAATTTTTTAAAAAAAATACTATTTGTTACTGTTGGAATAAATTGTTTTATAATCCAAATCATCCATATTGAATCACCAAAAATTATATATCATAGTGCAGAAATATACCTTTATTCATAGAAATTAAAAATTAATGGAAGAGTTGTCTCAATTTTTTTTAATCGAAATTTTCTGTATTTCTAATAGGGCAGTTGAATTGCAACTCCTCTTATGAGAAAAGAGTTGCTAAGGTGGCTTTGGTATATTGGGGACCGAACCCTGAAATCACTATTTATATTTGAGTATGACACCCATTAAACCCTAAAACCCAAATAAAATTAGTATCTAAATCCCATAAAGATAATATCTGATTTTATTCTCATTTAATTCCAAATCAAAAGTAATTATGACTTATTCAATTTAGCATTTATAACAATAAATGAGATCACCGTTATATAAGGCATTTAATTTGAAAGAGCATAATTTGTGATTATAATTAATATATGTAGTGCTCACAAACAAATTAGAAAATTAAACAATTTCCTAACAAATTTTCACTTGAGCTATACATATGTTTTTTCTTGAGATAATTACATCTTATAAACTTTATGCGTGCATCTGAATGCTATTTCCCATATTACATTAACAATCTGGTCCGTCTCATATATTAGATATTGAATTACCGCAGCTTTTATCACATTAATGTCGTGACTGAACCACGATAATCATCATCCTAATATACTTAACGACATAGATCAAATTTGGATGAGTAATATGGAAATTACATACCAAGTGATCTCATGTATGTCTATTTCCAGTTGGTGAAACTTTAAAACTTTATTGAGATCAAACATAAAACAAATATTGTAAAATGAACATTTCACATAACATAAAATAAACCATCAACTTAATTCTGCAGAAAGTTAATTCAATATCTGTCATAAGACATATAACATAAAATAAACTCCCACTAAACCAAGGCAACACATGTATTGACACCCATTCGAGCAATGTGCTCATGAAAGACTTTAAGGATTAATCCCTTGGTTAATGGGTCTGCTGGAACGCATATACTCTGTTCTTATATGTTCTATGGAAATTTGTTTTTCTTGAACTTTCTGCTTGACAACCAAACACTTGATGTCAATATGCTTCGATTTCGTCGAGCTCTTATTGTTGTTGGAGTATAGTACTGCTGACTTATTGTCACAAAATATTTTCAATGACCTTTCAATGTTATCTACTATACGAAACTTAGTGACGAAGTTTCGCAACCATATGCCATATTTGGATACCTCAAAGCAATCAACATACTCAGCCTCCATTGTTGAAGAAGCTACAAGTTTCTGTTTGTTAGACTTCTATGCAATAGCTCCTCCAGCCAATATGAAGACACAACCTGAAGTAGAGCGCCTACTATCTTGGCATCCCGCAAAATCAGAATCAGAGTACCCAATGATCTCCAAATTTTCTTATCTCCGATAAGTAAGTATATAATTCTTTGTTCTCTTCAGATAACACATTACATGTTTAACAGCTTGATAAACCACTATTTTATGGTTTATCTTGTGCTAAATTGAGTGGTTCTTATCAATTCTTTGCACACTTATTCATAAAAATTGCATGGTTTTACAAATTCTTTCCAATTTTATTCTATGATCGAAAACTTGCTCCCTAAACCTTTAAATTGTGTATTTTTAATTCTCTTTTATACCATTTGATGCCGATCCGTGCGTTAAGTGTTTTTAGGCTGTATAGGGCAGGAATGGATGAAAGGATGGAGAGGAAGCTGGCAAAAATGGAAGGAACACAAGAAACAAAGGAGATGACCAGCGAGGATCGACGCGCACGCACGGCTCACGCGTGCGCGTGACTTGGAGTTTTTCACAACGATGCGTATGCATAACTGACACGTACGCGTGACCAGTGAAGTCGCACATCAACGCGTACGCCTGACTGACGCGTACGCATGACACGCGCAGAAGACCATCGACGCGTACGTGTGACGTGCGCCACATGCAGAAATTGTAGAAGACGCTGGGGGTGATTTTGGGCTGGTTTTAGACCCAGTTTTTGGCTCAGAAACACATAATAGAGCCAGAGGACAAGCAGAGACTCAAGACACATTCACTTTTACACATTTTTAGTTTTTAGTTTTGAATCTTAGGGAGAGAAAACTACTACTTCCTCTCGGGTTCTTCACATTCATAGATTTCTAGTTTTATGTTTTTGATTTGGATATTGAGAAGAGTTACTACCTCCGTTTGATGTCTTTGCCATTACAGTTTTCTTTCTTATTTCCTTACTCTTTTACTTTCCATTCACTTTGTTCAGAGTTACATATGAATATCTTCGATTTTTAGAATTTATTAATGTAAATAGTTATTTTTACCTTTAATTAATTTTCTTTTATTACTTTTTTTTATTACCATGTTTTCCATTCATCCCCTTTACATGTTTATGAAAATGGCATTCATGTCAATGGAGTAGACTCCCAACTTGACTTGGGAGTTGATTAACAGGAGATCCTTGAGTTGGAATACTCAAGTGTTAATTTGTAATTGAAAGTTGTTGGCTGACTCTCTAGTCACTTACTCTAATCCTTCCCTAGGAGAGGATTAGGACTTGTGAATCAAAGTTGGTTAGTTACTTGACTTTCCTTTATTAAGTAAAGGATAACTAAGTAGAATAACAACCTCTTACTATTATACTTGAGAAATTTCAACAAGGATAGAAATTCCGATTAATTTTCTCCTAATCAAGGCTTTCTATTTCAAATATATAAAATCTCTTATTAATTTCTATTGCTTTAATTAATAACCATTTTATTTTTTCGTTCTCCAATTCTAAAATTTCTCAAAAAATTTCTGACCAATAAATTGCACTCTTTTGTCAATTCATTGGGAGACGACTTGGAAATTCTACTCCCAGTATTTTATTCTTAAATTGTGACAACTCTTTTTAAATTGATAAGCAGAATTTTCGTCGGTTAAGAACTGTACTCACAACGCTATTTTCATTATAAATTCTTAATCGGCAATTTTCCTCCTGTCACAGCTATCCAATGATCCGTGCTCGAATTGCTCAAGTATCTACTCAACACTCCCACTATGAATGATATATCGGGACGTGTGCAGACTTGAGCATACATTAAGCTTCCTAGTGCTGATGCATAAGGTTATCATGCATTGCTGTCCTCTCAAGATCATTTTTGGAAAATTACTTGAGACTGAACTTGTCTCCTTTAGCTACGGGTGTGTCCATTGGTCTACAACTTTCCATGCCATATCTACTTAAAATCTTTTCAATACAGTTCTTTTGTGATAATCCAAGAATACCTTGAGAGCGATCTCTTAGTATCTCGATTCCTAATATAAAAGAGGTATCACTAAGATCTTTCATTTCAAATTTGTTCAATAGAAATTTCTTAGTTTCATGCAACAAACCTATATCGTTACTGGCAAGTAAAATGTCATCAACATATAAGCCCAAAAAATATGTATTTACTCACACTGAACTTGCAATATACACGTTCATCTATGATATTTACCTCAAAACCATATGAGGTAATGATTTGATGAAACTTGTGATAAGCTTGTTTGAGACCATAGATGGATTTCTTTAACTTACAAACCATAGATTTTGAATCGCCTGATACAAAATTTTCTAGTTGTACTATATACATCGTTTTATCAATGTCACCATTGAGAAACACTTTCATTACATCCATCTGGTATAGCTCCAAGTCAAAATGAGCTACTAGTGCCATTATGGTTCTAGAAGAGTCTTTCGATGATATCAGAGAGAAAGTCTCTTTATAGTCTATGTCTTCCTTTTGAGTAAACCCTTTAGCGACTAGACGAGCTTTATATCTCTCAACATTACCCTTAGAATCCCTTTTGGTTTTAAATATCCATTTACAACCAATTGGTTTCACACCATCAGGTAATTCTACGAGGTCCAAAACGTCATTGTCTTTTATAGACTTCATCCTTTCTTTTATGGCATCAATCCACTTTTTAGAGTTAGAACTTTACATGACTTGAAGAAAATTGATTGGGTCATTTTCTGTCAAACCAATGCCATCCTCATGTTCTTGGAGATAGACTACATATTCATCCGAAATTGCACTTTTTCTTTCTCTGTTGAATCTCCTTAATGGCACTTCTTGAGGTTGTTGAGCTTGTTGTATGGGTTGGAATTGAAGAGGATTTTCATTATTCTCATGTACTGTAGCAGTATCTTGAGCAACAATAATATTCTCATTGTTCTCTTAGACTATAGCTGAATCTACAGTAGGATTCTCATTGTGCTCTTGTACTATAACTGCATCTTGAACAATAATAGGTATAAAGACATGATCATTATCAGTTACAAAATCCTCATCAAAAGCAACCTTCCTAATATTTTCTCCCATCCCCCCTCAAACTCAACATCCCCAAGAAATTTCGCATTTTCTGTTTCAAAAATAGAACTTGATGCAGGATTGTAAAACTTATACCTTCGTGAACGCTCAGTGTAACCAACAAAGTAGCAACTAATTATTCTTGAGTCTAATTTTCTTTCATGCGGCCTATAAGGTCACGCCTCAATTGGACATCCCCAAATGTGTAAATGTTTTATACTGGGCCTTTTCCCAGTCCAAATTTCATAAGGGATTTTGTTAACTACTTTGCTTGGCACCCTATTAAGAATGCACAGTGCGGTCTTTAAGGCTTCTCCCCAAAGTGATTCAGGTAAGGAAAAATGACTAATCATACTTCTCACCATATCCTTAAGAGTTCAGTTTCTTTGCTCTACAATACCATTCATGCTAGGTTTGCCTGGCATGGTGTGTTGCAGAACAATACCGCACTCTTCTAGGAAAAGCGCAAAAGGTTCAGGACGTTGTTCACCTGAACCGTCATATCTTCCATAATATTCACCACCACAATCAGATTTGATAGCTTTAATTTTCTTCCCAAGTTGAAGTTCAACTTCAGCTTTGAGAGACTTGAAAACATCCAAGACTTGGGACTTTTCATGAATTAAATATAAATACCCATAACGAGAGTAATCATCTATGAACGTAATAAAATACTGTTGTCCATTCCAAGAGACAGTAGAAAATGGGATACATATATCGGTATGTATCAGTTTTAAGACATTTTTAGCTCTCTCAGTACCTAATTTCTTTTTGTTTGTCCTTTCCTCTTTATGCACTCAATGTAGACTTCAAAGTCTGCCAAATTTAGGGGTCCAAGAATCCCATCCGACATGAGCCTCTGAATTCTCTGTTTAGAGATATGACCTAGGCGTTTGTGCCATAATGATGCTGAATTCTCATTTAGTTTTCATTTTGTACCTGTTTGCAGTATTTTATTATTATAGGAATTTAAATCAAGCCTATATGGATTATCCATCAAACGACTAAAGCAACTATTATTCGAATTATAAAAGAGACTGACTTTATTATTTCTGAACAAACAAAACTAACCTAATTTGTCTAAACAAAAAATAGAAACTAAATTCCACCTAAACGACCGTATATAAAATGTCTCAAACAAATACAAGAAAATTTCACTTGTGGAATATAATCTAAAGGTTCCTATAGCTTCAACCGCAGCTATATTGCCGTCTGCCATATAGATGTATCTTTCAGCAACACTTTGTGGTCGACTCCATAGGCAACTCTGCATAGTAACACTTACATGAGTAGTAGCAGTAGAATCTACCTACCGACTATCAACAGGTGCATAACTTAAACTAGTCTCAGAACAAATAAAAGTAAGAATCATACCTTACTTTACACGCCAAGTGACATATTTGGTACAATCCTTCTTCATGTATCCCACCTTCTTATAGAAGAAACAGGTCAAAGCTTGATCCTGTTTCTTAGCATTTTTCTGCTGAGAAGGCGCATCCGCAGTAGTATCACGCTTTCTTTTATATTGAGAAGATGAAACCATATGAGCACTTTCAGTCTTATCTTGTTGTAGCCTCTCTTCTTCTTGCACACAGTGAGATATAACCTCATTTAGGGATCAAGTGTCCTTCAGAGTGTTATAACTCACTTTGAATTGCCCAAAGTGTGCAAGAAGAGAGATCAAAATAAAATGCACGAGTAAATCTTCAGACAACTCTAAATTTAGTGCTTTCAATTTAGAAACAAGATGAGACATTTCTATAATGTACTCCCTTATGTTCTCTTTACCTTTATACCTCATGAAAACAAGTTTGCTCAAAAAGTTACTTGTCTCCACCTTTTCATTCTTAGCAAAGAATTTTTCAACATCTTTCAGAAACTGTTTGGCAACTTTATCCTTAGTAATTGGGCCCCGAAATGCCTTAGGATTTGAGCGTTTTGTAAGGCCCACATCGGTTGGGGAGGGGAACGAAGCATGCCTTATAAGGGTGTGGATACCTCTCCCTAGCATGACGCGTTTTGACGAGTGAGTGTGGGGGGCTTCGGCTATCATCCCTATCGTCAAAGGCAAAACCGTGAGGCCTTGTGTGCCAAAGCGGACAATATCGTGCTAGCGGGTGGTCTGGGCTGTTACAGATGGTATCAGAGCCAGAACCCGGATCGATGTGCCAGCGAGGGCGCTGGACTCCCTTAGGGGGGTGGATTGTAAGGCCCACATCGGTTGGGGAGGGGAACGAAGCATGCCTTATAAGGGTGTGGATACCTCTCCCTAGCATGACGCGTTTTGACGAGTGAGTGTGGGGGCTTCGGCTATCATCCCTATCGTCAAAGGCAAAACCGTGAGGCCTTGTGTGTCAAAGCGGACAATATCGTGCTAGCGGGTGTTCTGGGCTGTTACACATTTCATGATCATAATGCTCATTCAATTAGATCTCTCCCACTTCTCTATTTTAATCTCATTGGGATTTTCTGGAGTGGAAGTGAATTTCTCCTCTCGAAGAGCTATATTCAGATCCATACAACTGAGGACAATCTCTATGGTATCCTTTCAAACCTTAAAGTTTGAACTGTTCAGCATAGGAATATTGCTAATTTGTGCAGAAACATTAGTAGCTGAAGCCATAGTTTCTTTATTTGAACAAAATAAATATGTAGTAAATATTAGTTAAACAATGGAGAAAAATCATATTGAGATATCTAAAACAATATTAATTTTCAATCTTTGGATAGAAAAATTAATTGTAAGTGATACTCTCATTGCAGTAATCAAATATTGTCAAAAAATTCCTGTCACACATTAAACCTTTCTTTGGACCGACTGAATGTGCACATGGAAACTTAAACTTCGCAACCTATTTATTACAGTATATATTTTCTATTAATTTTTCAAACAATAACTTTCCATTGGACCGTGACAGTATAATTAATAGAAAATAAACAAGAGTGTATAATACTTATTATTTGGCCGTATAATACTTATTATTTGGCCAAATAATAAACTTCCTTTGAGCCGATTATTGTTCGCATAAATAATGAACATTATTTTGTGTTACTCAAATATTATTAATGTGTATATATAACTCAGCCAAATATAAATTTTTTTTGGATCGATTAATATTCGCATAAATTACATACACAATAATTTTTATATTCCAAAAGAAATAATTGATTAATTAATTTTATACTAAATTAATGGCACACAATTAAAATAAAACAATCATAATTTAATAATATTCCATCACTATTTTAGAATAAATCATTAATATTTATTTATCAAAGCAATTTTATGAGCATCATCTAAAAAAAGGAATAACTGAAACACGTATCCATTATAAGTGCACAGCGATGTGTATAGCCAAATAATAACATGATAATATCTATGAATATACATACATAATAGTACGTGTGTGTATATATATATAGTGTATAGAAACCTACAATGTAATCGGTGACGGACCCAAAAAATTTATGTTGAGGGGGCAAAAATAATACATATTACTATTAAAAAATATATTAATTTAAATTTAAAATATAAAAATACACAATAATTATTCGAATATAAAAAAACCAAAAATTACATTAGCCGCTAACTTTTTTCGCTTCAATTTTAAGAACTTCTTTTTATTAGAAGAGAATAATAGAGTGACTTCAGATTCTAGTGGTAGTTTTCTTTTGAAATATTTTTTATTATTATTTCTAAAAATAAAAAATATATATTTTAAATTAGTAAATTGATCAATTCACTTTAAAAATTTATATGCAATATAATTACATATAATAGAATAGGACGAAAGTTAAACAAATAAATAATAAGGATCACTAAATTGAGAATAAAATAAAATATATAAATTCATGAAAAGAATAAAAAAATAGATTAATACCTAAACTATAATTGTCTGAATTAAAATTTGCAATTGAAAATATCAAAAAGAGAAACAATGAAATTGAAAAATAAATAGAGTCATAGAGAGCTATATAAAACAAAATAGAGAATTTAAAATTTACCTTTTGATGAAGAGAAAATGATCACTAGATAAGAAATAGAAAAGAAAGTTGAAAATATGAAACTAAGAAAATGGTTTAAAAGAATAAATGAGTGACGGCTGAAATTTAAGAATAGAAGAAGACTAAATTTAATTAGGTTAACTAATAGTCAAAATTATAGAAAAATAAAATGAGTTTGGAGCTTTTAATAATTGGACTTTATTTATTTGTAATGGGGTCATTTAAAATTTAAAATGGGAATATATTATATAGGGCAAATCACAATAATAAGCCAAGGGGAGCAAAATTTTATACGAATCAGCCAAAACGAAAACTGCTCATGAATCCACCAATGCACGTTTATATGTAATTCGAACCAGGTGGGTTCGAATTATACACAAACACACGCACACACTAATTCGAACCAGCTGGGTTCGAATTACACACACAGTAACGCGTTTTCAAGTAATTCGAATTTGACTGATTCGAATTATTCATGGTATAATTCGAATTATTCTGTTAAAAAATTAATAATTTATTAAAAAAATTTATTAAAAAAATTAATAATTTAAAAATTTAAAAAATATATATTTTATTTCATACATTAAAAAAAATCTAACAAAATATTTAATTACGAGACTTCTTTAAAATATTTGTGATCTATCAATTTGAATTCCATACAATACTCTTTTATCCATTTTTAATAGCTCATGAATATTTTTTAATAAATTTTTTTAATAAATTTATTTAAATTATATTACAAAAAATATTTTATCCTATGCAAAATAATTTAAAAAAATGGCTACAAAATTGTTAGGAATACTATAAAAATTTGTAATGTTCTAATAATTTAGGTAAATACATGCATGTACTCAAATTTTAAATAAAATACTCTATATAGTCAATAATAATTTAGAAATGAAAGAAAATATTTTATTCCATACAAAATACTTAAAAAATATATTTTATTCTAATACAAAATAATTTTAAAAAATGGCTTAAAAGATGTTATGAGTACTATAAAAGTTTGTAATATTCTAGTGATTTAGGTAAATACATGAAAAAAATATTTTTTCTTTAATTTTTAAATTATTATTGACTATGTAGAGTATTTCTTTAATATCCTAAGTCATTAGGATATTACAAATTTTTATGTAGAATATAATTCGAATCACCATATAATTTAGGAGTACTATAAAAATTTGTAATGTCCTAATGACTTAGGACATTAAAGAAATACTCTATATAGTCAATAATAATTTAGAAATTAAAGAAAAAATATTTTTATCATGTATTTATCTAAATCACTAGAATATTACAAACTTTTATAGTACTCATAACATCTTTTAAGCCATTTTTTTAAAATTATTTTGTATTAGAATAAAATATATTTTTAGGTATTTTATATGGAATAAAATATTTTCTTTCATTTCTAAATTATTATTGACTATGTAGAGTATTTTATTTAAAATTTGAGTACACGCATGTATTTATCTAAGTTATTAGAACATTACAAATTTTTATAGTACTCCTAACAGTTTTCTAGCCATTTATTTTTAAATTGTTCTGCATAGGATAAAATATTTTTTGTAGTATAATTTAAATAAATTTATTAAAAAAATTTATTAAAAAATATTCATAAGCTACTAAAAATGGACAAAAGAGTATTGTATGGAATTCGAATTGATAGATCACAAATATTTTAAAAAAGTCTCGTAATTAAATATTTTGTTAGCTTTTTTTTAATGTATGAAATAAAATATATATTTTTTTAATTTTTAAATTATTAATTTTTTAATAAATTTTTTTAATAGATTATTAATTTTTTAACAGCATAATTCGAATTATACCATGAATAATTCGAATCAGTCATGGTCCGACTATTACAAATCCAACGTCATAAATCGGTTTTATCACCCATAACTCGGCATTATTCACATTATTACCCAGGAAATTGGCGTTATAGTTCGACATTGCAGTCATTACTCGGCCATTTACAGTTACTAATCGACAATCAATGTCATTTATTAAAAACTGACGTTACAAATCAGCTAAACGGACTGCTTCACAAAAGTGAAACGTCCAAACCCCTGTTATTGCTCTTTAATACAGGCAATAAAGCAGGAACATAACCGATATATACATTATCACCTATAAAAAGGTATGATCTTCTATCCTAAAGAGGTACATTGAATTCTCAATACTAACTTAAGCTTCGGAGTGCCTTTGCAGGTACACTCCCCCCTGTTTCTTACTCAAAGCTCTACGCGATTGGACATCCTCTCGGAGTGAAGCTCGGATTATCACAAGGCTTAAAGGTCGGCACCGAAGGCAATAGCTCGGCGTCGACTCCCAGAGACTGAGCTCTCCCTCCAGGTATCCATACAAGAACAATTGGCGCCCACCGTGGGGACGAAAATATAAACCTATCCATATATCATCGGCCTCGAGGTTCCCGTTCGAAGTCATGGCTGAACAACCTCCACCCACGCCATCCGAATTGCTCCGGATGGTGACCGAGTTACGGCAAGCCGTGGCCGAGGAGAACCAAAGGATGGCAAATCAAATTGCCAACTTGAATAACACTAGAACCGAAAACAATGACCGACATGAATGGACAGAAGAAGCCGAGCAGCAGTCAGGGCCAACACATGTCTCATACACTACTCGACAGGAAGAGGAGCAACCCGAACATAATGAGGAAGGTCAGAAAGGCATAGAGAATGACGATCACGAAAGCTCCCATGGACCATTCACGGCGGAGGTGATGAACTTCGTGCTGCCCCGAAGGTTTACTCTGCCAACCACCCTAACTCCCTACGATGGGTTAGGTGATCCGAAGAAATACATCAAGAAGTCACCTCCATAATGATAGTAAACACTGCATCTGATAAAGTTTTATGTCGTTGTTTTCCATCTTACTTAGATGGTCCTGCACTTGATTGGTTTTGTTCTTTGCCTGTAGGTTCTATTTCTTGATTTCGAGACATATCAAAGTCCTTTGAAGAGCACTTCGCTGGATCGGCCATCTACTTTCATGACTCTGATTACCTGAACACAGTCAAGCAAGGCCAGCATGAAAGCCTCAAGGACTACATGACGCGCTTCACAAAGATAGCCATAAGTATACCCGACCTCCACCCTGAGGTAGAACTACACGCCATTAAAAGCGGATTGCGACCTAGAAAATTCCAGGAAACTATTGCTGTGGCCAAACCAAAAACTATGGCCGAGTTCCGTGAAAAAGCTAAAGGACAGATCGACATCGAAGAACTCCGACAAGCTCGGAAAGTAGAAAAGCCTCACTATAGAGACGACGACAAAATGCGGGACAGCAAGAAGAATTTCAAACCAATCCCACGATATGAGACCTACACCAAATTCAACACCAAGCGCGACGATATCATCAAGGAGATCTTGAATTCGAAATTAATCAAGCCACCAAGAAAAGCTGGAAGTTACCCAGATTCAAAAAGCACTGACCGATCAAAATACTGCTCCTTCCACCAGAAGCACAGACACAATACTGACGACTGCATCATCGCCAAAGACCTACTGGAACGACTAGCTCGGCAAGGTCACCTAGACAAATACATCGGCGGCCACATGCAACGGCGAGCACCTCCTTCAGGAGACCAAAGCTCGGTTACACAACATGGCCGAGATAGAGACCGACCAAACAATAGCCATCCCGAACTACCAACACGGACAATTAACTGTATTTCTGGAGGTTTTGCAGGTGGAGGAGCCATAAGCTCGGCGAGAAAGAGATCTTACCAAGCTATACTTTCCATCAACGCCGATCAATGTCAACAGCAGCCGTTGCCACCATCTCCACAGATAACATTCCAGACAGCCGATCATGACAACAATGTAGCTAATCTGGATGATCCCGTCGTAATCTCCCTACAGCTCGAAGATCTCCTAGTTAAAAAGGTGTTGCTCGACCCAGGCAGCAGCGCCGACGTCCTCTTTTACTCAACATTTCAGAAAATGAAACTGAGCAATAACGTTATCCAACTTTCCACTGGTGACTTGGTAGGATTCTCAGGTGAGCGAATCCCAGTTATGGGCTCTGTGTGGTTACAAACCACACTTCGTAAGTTCCCTTCGTCAAAAACTTCAGACATTCAATACTTAGTTGTTGATTGCTCCAGTCCATATAACTTAATACTTGGCCGACCTTTCTTAAATAGATTTGGCGCTATAGTATCTACAATTCATCTTTGTGTTAAGTTCCTTTTGCAGGACAACACAATTGCAACCATTCACAGTGATGCCCGACAAGCCAGGGAGTGCTACAACAATAGTCTCAAAATACTTAACCATAACACAAAAGCACAGGTTCACAATATCAGCAACATGAACGACCAACACATGCTGGCCGACCTCGATCCCAGAGCAGGAACACTAGAAATGCCAACCCCAACAGAAGATCTAGATAAAATCTATTTCACCGAAAACACGGACAAATTCACACATGTCGGCTCAACATTATCCTCAGAAGAAAAATTATCATTCCGAGTATTCTTACAGAAAAATGCCGACTTATTTGCTTGGACCCCAGCTGATATGCCAGGGATCGATCCATCCATCATATCACACAAGCTAGCAGTAGATCCATCTATCCGACCTATAGCGCAGAAAAAGAGAAATCTCGGCCACGACCGAAAACAGGCTTCCCTAGAAGAAACCAAGAAGCTCATCAACGCGGGCTTCATTCGAGAAATCAGATTCACAACATGGCTGGCGAACGTCGTCATGGTTAAAAAACATAACGGTAAATGGTGCATGTGTGTTGATTTCACCGATCTCAACAAAGCATGTCCCAAAGATTCCTACCCTTTGCCCTCTATTGATTGTTTAGTTGATAATGCCTCTGGTTTTGAAAAACTTAGCTTTATGGATGCATATTCTGGTTATAACCAGATCCAAATGCATCCATCCGATCAAAATAAGACAGCCTTTATTACTGAATATGGAAACTATTGTTATAAAGTCATGCCATTTAGCCTTAAGAATGCAGGTGCGACATATCAACGTCTAATGGACAAAATCTTCGCCAAACAAATCGGCAGGAACATTGAGGTCTATGTCGACGATATGGTCACCAAGACAAAGATCGGCAACAATTACATCGATGACCTCACCGAAATCTTCGGACAGCTAAGAAAATACAACGTGCGGTTAAATCCGGAAAAGTGTGCATTCGGTGTTCAAAGCGGTAAATTCCTCGGCTTCATGCTCACTAGCCGAGGTATTGAAGCAAATCCAGAAAAATGACGAGCTATTTTAGACATGACAAGTCCACACACCATCAAGGAAGTCCAACGGTTAACAGGGAGACTTGCTGCACTTTCTAGATTCTTACCTTGCCTAGCTTCTAAATCCTCATGTTTTTTCCAAACTTTAAAAAACAAAAAAGTTTTCCAATGGACTGATGAATGCGAACAAGCATTTACAACTATCAAAGAAACTCTTTCAAAACCACCAATTTTGCAAACCCCCCTTCAAGGGGAGCCATTATTCTTATATTTATCTGTCACTAACTGGGCTATAAGCTCCGCTCTTGTCGCAGAAAGAGAAAAGAAACAGTTCCCGATCTATTTTACCAGCAAAACCTTACAGAATGCCGAGCTTCGATACCCGAGCATTGAGAAATTGGCCCTCACCCTTGTCTTCTCAGCCAGAAGACTCCGACCATACTTTCAAAGCCATGAAATCCATGTTCGAACAGATCAACCTTTGCGCCAAGTACTTCAGAAACCTGAGCTGGTTGGCCGACTAGTAAAATGGTCGGTGGAGCTATCAGAATTTGATATCAAGTACGAAGGTAGAGCATCCATCAAATCCCAGTTTTTAGCCGACTTTATTTCCGAATTCTCAGTACCAAGTACAACTGAAGACTACATTGAATGGTCTTTATACGTCGACGGGTCCTCCAACCCACAAGGGTGTGGAGCAGGTATCATACTTGACGATAGCCACGGCAACGTCATCGAACATTCCCTCAACTTTTCATTTAAGGCAAGCAACAATCAAAGTGAGTATGAAACACTAATTGCTGGCCTTAGACTCGCTGCCGACCTAAACATCACCGAACTTAAGGTATATTGCGACTCCTTGCTTATCGTACAACAGGTAAATAACTTATACCAAGTTAAGGACCATTTGCTTTCTAAATACCTGGATGTCGTACAAAATTCGCTTTTAAAATTTTCTAAATATAAAATACAGCACATACCAAGGGAGAGTAATGGCCGAGCTGACATTCTGTCTAAACTCGCTAGCACTCAACCAAATGGGTCATCACTTTATCAGTCAACACTACTCAATCCAAGCATTGAACTAACACAAGTCTTAAGTGTAACACAGGAAATAGATTGGAGATCCCCATACATACAGTATCTACAGACAGGGATCTTGCCAGGCAACGTCGAAAATACTCGACATTTCCGCCGACAAGCCTCCTTCTTTACAATTTATAACAATTGCCTATATAGACGGGGTTTCTCTCATCCATTGCTCAAATGTCTTTGCAGAACAGACGCCGAACTTGCTCTTGCCGAGGCACATGAAGGGATCTGTGGTACACACCTCGGAGCCCGAAGTCTGTATTCAAAAATCCTCAGAGCTGGATTATATTGGCCGACGATACGACAGGATTGTCAAGTAAAAGTCAAAAGCTGTAATAACTGCCAAAAACACAGTCCGATTACACACCTCCCGGCCGAACTCTTACACTGTTCCGAGGTTAGTTGGTCGTTCAACCAATGGGGCATAGATATCCTCGGACCTTTTCCCACAGCAGCAGGTCAGGTAAAATTTCTTGTGGTAGCAATTGATTATTTTTCCAAATGGATAGAGGCACAACCTCTAGCCAAGATTACATCACAACAAATGCTTTCCTTTGTTTGGAAATATATTATTTGTCGGTTCGGCATTCCTCGGCACATTATCACGGATAATGGTCGCCAGTTTGCCGATAAAAAATTTACATCTTTCTTGCAGAACTTGAAAATCAAACAACACTTCTCATCAGTAGAGCACCCACAAACAAATGGATTAGCTGAAGCCGCAAATAAATTAATACTACATGCTCTAAGAAAGAAACTGGATGATGCAAAAGGTCTCTGGGCCGAGCTTATCCCAGAGATCATATGGGGATACAATACAACAATTCACTCAACCACAAAGGAGACACCCTTCCATTTAGTCTATGGTTCAGACGCAATGATACCAGTAGAGATCTCCCAATCTTCACTACGCACAGAATTGGCCGAACAAACTACACAAGACATAGCTCGGCAATCCGAGCTTGATCTCATCGAAGAACTCAGATCGTCTACAGCAATCAAACATTTAGCCATGCAACAACACATTGCCCGAAGATATAACCAAAGACTTCATCCAAGATCCTTCCGTGTAAATGACCTTGTGCTTAGGAAAACAGAACAAGCCAGGAAACCATCATCACATGGCAAACTAGCAGCTAATTGGGACGGCCCTTACCGAGTCACAGAAGTAATCGGCAATGGAGCCTACAGACTGCAAACCCTAGAGGGTAAAGATCTCCCTAACACATGGAATGTATCTTCCTTAAAGCTATATTATAGTTAAAACCAGGGACAGGCCAGTACTCTTTTTCCTACTACCAAGATTTTTTCCAAAAAGGGTTTTGCTTGGAGAGGTTTTAACGAGGCTAGCCTACCTGGGCCTTTGGAATCAAAGGTTCTTCAATAAATATTTTATTTTATCAACTCATCACTTTCTACATTTCTCGCTTCATATAATGCCGACCTATACTATGCATCCGACCACTCGGATACAATCAGTCATTCTGACAGCCGACCTTAAAACAGAATCCGATCACTCGGATACAGTCAGTCATTCTGACTGCCGACCTTAAAACGGAACCCGATCATTCGGAAACAATCAGTCATTTCGACTGCCGACCTTAAAACGGAACCCAATACTCGGATGCAATCAATGAATCCGATAGCAGACCTTATAATAGGAAATTTATTCAAACGAATGTCCGATCCAAATCAGAAACTGATAATTTATCCAAAGTCCTATTCAAATCGGACTCGGATCATTCAGACAAACTTCCGATCTTAATCGCAAGCCGATCATACAGAATTTACCAAACAAATTACCTTCCCAAATCAGAACACAGTCATTCAGAATTTAACAAATCCATCAAATATCTTAGTAAGAATCAGAAAATTATGATTCCGCAAATATTAACAACTAGCGGGTGGAACTAACAAACTGCTGCACAAATCATTCGCAACCGAATACATGTTAGCCGATTTTAAATCAAAATCATTACAGCTCCCTAGAACACAATACAGTTTTCATATGATCCGGCATCACAAATTCGGCCTAATCAACCTCTATATGATAATTCTCCATCAAATAATTAGCATATTTGGCATCAATGCCACAGTCACAAACCAGAAATACACCCACATATCATACAAACAACAATATCATATTTATAACATACAGAAGCAGCATGTAAAATATCAAAGTTTGTGTTCCCAAAAACAGTAGCAAAACATAAGTTACAAACACAAAAGCCCAACACAGGAGCAACATAGTCTTCAAAACCAAAAAACACAACACAACTAGACCGAATTCATATCAAACATTTTCATCTCCTTGCTCAACAACACCATCATCTTCAACCATAACGTCATCCTGAACTATTTTTCCTAGATCCATTGCCGATAAATCCACCTCAGGAGCCAGAAATCTCGCCTGAAGAACAGCCCTCCCAAATCCTTCAAGGAAGGAATCAAGAATTTCTCCCTGCTTATTCTTCTCCACCTCCTTCAACCGAGCAGTAACCTCGATCACACGGGTACTCATAGAAGATAAGTCTGCTTCTTTCTTCTTTAAATCTTCAACATCTTTGGCATAGCTCTCTTTCACCTCTTTCAAATGTTTCTCCTCAGCTAACTTCACCTCAAGCTCAGAAACCTTGGCAACCTTTATAGCCAACTCTTCCTTCAAATTCGGATCTTCCTTTTTCTCAAAAAACTTTCGATGAATCTTTTCACGGCTCCGCCCTAAACTCGCCAGCCGCAAACCCACAACCTGAGGAGCAAACATTTGACACATTACTAATCCAAAAACAAAATACAAACACAAACTTTTTACCTTACAAAAAAAAAGAGAATTACCTACAAATATTGATCAATCGCCACATCCCCCACCTCTTCCACTAAACTAACATCGGACGGGGTCTGGCATACCTCATCAGCAGTGATCATGAAAGGATAATCTTTCCCCCAGAGCGATGACCCCTCACTCCGCTCAACAAAACCATGCAACCTCTTCTGGTTATAACAAAACTTATGAACCTCTTCCATCGGAACATCATCTTTCTCATCATCAGAAACGTCGGACAAATCTACCACATCACCTTTTCTCTTCTTAGCAATAACCTTCCTCCGCCCTGGCTTTGGCTGATCAACCTCGCCAACACCTACCTTATCCGCCTTTGACGAGGATACCTCCTTATCCAAACCTTTGCTCTTCACCCGAGACCTCAAACTCGCTGCAGATACACCTGGGTACTTACCACCTGAAAAACAAGAAAAATAAAAACCTGTTCAAAAAACCTCTGATATGATCCAACATCCACAATTCAAAATCTTACCCAGATAATCTATCACAGCAACCTTATTTTTCTCCCACTGCAGCAGAGTATAAACAGAAATCAACTCCTTTCGATTAACAACCTCAGTCAAAAACTCAATGATACACTCATCTTTTGGACTTATAGCTTCAGGTCCTAAAATATTTTGGGGCTCTGAACACCACCAGAGAGGAAACTTTTCTCCCAAATGCTCGTCCACATAGAATGGAAAGTCATCCTCGCAGCTACTGACCTTAAGGTACATTTCCTTAAAATTCTTAAAAGATGATTTGTATAACTTGAACACACCAAACCCCGGAGAGCTGTTCAAATTTACCCAACCACCCTTCCAAACACCCTTCGCCTGAAACAGTGAGAAAAAAAACTCCACTGACGGATTTTCTTCCAAAAATTCTATAAGAATCTCAAACGCCCATAGGAAAGCCCAACCATTAGGGTGAAGTTGTGAGAGCGCACAGTTCAATTGCTTCAGAACTTTACACTCAAAATCACTGAAAGGAATTCTCACCCTTCGTTCCTCCAAAACAGAACTATACATAAAAAAAATGCTCAAAACCCTCCCCTCTATGAAAAACCCTATCATCAACCGTACAGGGGAGCAGCTCCAATCGAACCCCAGAATTAACCCTAGCAACCTTAGACTTAACTATCTCATTCACAGCACCAACATCCAAAAACAGAGAAACACGATCCCTTACATCATCATTCACCCAATCATAAGACCAGTCTACCTCCCCTTTCGTTTCTTTCTCATAACCCATTTGAAAAACAGAAGCAGAGAAGGAGAAGAAGAGAACACGATTAGGCAGAAAAACCAAGAAGAACTAAGAGACACTCACCTCTTTTACTCATTTTTGGTTGAAAACGCTTGAGAAAACATAAAACAGCAAGCATGCAAACCTTCAGAATTCCTAAGCTTTAATTCACACACTTTAACCCAAAATCTCGCTTCCACTTCCCATCAAATCAGTCACGCCAGCCCCAATAAACCCACATTGGAAACACGCAAACTCATTAATACCTTCATTTAATTATTTCTCTATCCTAATCATGAAAGCCTATAGTCTCAGTAACTGTTCAATAAAGCACCTTGACCTGGGGGCTACAAGGTATAAGTACACGCCGAACTATTCAGTAAGCCGACCCATACATCATTAAAAGCTCAACCTGCTTCATTAAACATTTTTCCAGGCTAAGCTTGGGGCTGTGGTCCGACCATTACAAAACCAACGTCATAAATCGGCTTTATCACCCATAACTCGGCATTATTCACATTATTACCCAGGAAATTGGCGTTATAGTTCGGCATTGCAGTCATTACTCGGCCATTTACAGTTACTAATCGACAATCAATGTCATTTATTAAAAACTGACGTTACAAATCAGCTAAACGGGCTGCTTCACAAAAGTGAAACGTCCAAACCCCTGTTATTACTCTTTAATACAGGCAACAAAGCAGGAACATAACCGATATATACATTATCACCTATAAAAAGGTATGATCTTCTATCCTAAAGAGGTACATTGAATTCTCAATACTAACTTAAGCTTCGGAGTGCCTTTACAGGTACACTCCCCCCTGTTTCTTGCTCAAAGCTCTACGCGATTGGACATCCTCTCGGAGTGAAGCTCGGATTATCACAAGGCTTAAAGGTCGGCACCGAAGGCAATAGCTCAGCGTCGACTCCCAGAGACTGAGCTCTCCCTCCAGATATCCATACAAGAACAAGTCAAATTTGAATTACTTGGAAACGTGTGCGTGGGTGTAGGAATTACTGTGTGTATAATTCGAACACAGCTGGTTTGAATTAATGTGTGCGTGTGTTTGTGTATAATTCGAACCCACCTGATTTGAATTATGTAGAAATAAAGTTCGAATTTAGCTGATTCGAGTTACATATAAACGTGTATTGATAGATTCATAAAGTAGTTTTCGTTTTGGCTGATTCGTATAAAATTTTGCTCCCTTTAACTTATTATTGAGATTTGTCCTATTATATATATATATATAATTTTTTTTGTTAAAAAATATGAAATGAGAGTGGGCAAATGCCCCGTCACTACTATGCATGGGTCCATGCCTAATCAGTATCAAAGGTTAAACATACTAATATATATGACAAACGCACGTAATATAATATACATATATTAAACTTAAACATTTGATGCGCACAAATAGTAAAATAAGTAATAACATATATGTGGAGTAGCAATAAACCCAAACAGAGAAGAATGTTCAATATATATATATATATAATTTTACTGCACAACAATTCTAAATATACACATATACATATAGCGATTCAAAAGAATAATAAAACTGTTTCGATAACTAAATTATGAATGATTCTGATATCACTTGTTAGAATAAATTATTTTATAATTTAAATTATTCATATTAAATAACCAAAAATTATATATTATGGTGCGAAAATATACTTTTACTTATAGAAATTAAAAATTGATAGAAAAGTTGTCTCAGTCTTTTTCAATCAAATTTTTTTGGATTTCTAACAAAGTGACTGAATTGCAATTCTTCTAATAGAAAAAGAGTTGTTGAGGCAACTTTGGTATATGACCGAAATTTTGAAATTATTATTTATATTTGAGTATGACAATTATTAAACCCTAAAGTTTAAATAAAAATAGTATTTAAAATCCATAAAGATAATATTTAGTTTTATTCTCATTTAATTTCAAATCAAAAATAATTATGACTTATTCAATTTAGTATTTATAACAATAAATAAGATCACTATTATAATAAGTCATTTAATTTAAAATAACATAATTTATGATTATAATAAATATATATATTGTCTACAAATAAATTATAAAATTAAACAATTTTCTAACCGTGACTACTATATTACAATACACATTATACATACTAAATTATTGACATATAATTTTTTTCATGCCTAATATATTAACATATATTTAAATATTTAATCCATAATACACATATAATGTGTACTATTACTACTACTAAATTATTTTAAAAGAATTTGGAAAATCATGGCTAGCTTATTCCCCTTTAAAGCCACCACTCATTACAAAGATCCATGATAATACAAATTATATGTTGTTGCTATACCTACTACTACTTTCATCCTTATACATGGATCGACCATCAAATGAAATACATTACATGAATACATGCTAAATGTTCATGCAATATAAATGATCCATTCTCGCATATATGATGTCTCTTATAAAATACGGATACTTCGTTGAATTATTGTGTCAGTGTGTCAGACACATTTTAGACACAATATTTATTGATATTTGTTCACGTGTGTCTACTGTATTCAACTGTGTCTTAATAAAAAATAAAAAATTTTTTACCGGATACATTTGGACACACCTAAATACCATCACGTATCAACATGTCCAATTTTATTCATAATATATATTCTTAAAATAAATTTAGAAATAGTATATATTATTATTTATTAAAACAAAAAAAATTAAATACTTTATATAATTAAAAAATTAATTTATATTTTAATATTAATAAAATATCATTACTATTTATCTAAAAAATACTTTATATTATATATATATGTGTCTCCGTATCTTATAAAATTTTAAAATTTGTGTATCAGCGTATCCTGTATCGAATTGTGTTCTATATCCGTGTCAGAGTGTCAGTGCATCATAGGTTGTGTCTCTAACTTTGCCACCGTATTTACTTAGCACCATTTTACTTATCTACATTTCTTTCATTCGCACGTCTTTTCCATTCATCCCTATAATTTTTGGATGTTATATAGCAGTTATATGTTTTGAATATAAGGAAGTTTTAGGGCTAACACTTTTATTAAAATTTAACCAATATTTAATTAAAAAAAAAAGTGTATAATACTCACTACTAGATGGTATATAATCTCACACTATCAAAAATATTAATGATGACTATTCAATGACTACATTTTACAAAATGTGTTTACCCCTAATACTACTATTTGGAAATATAGATTTAGAGTAGAGAAATTTATTTCTCAATAAATTTTCTTATGAACTATTTTTATTATTAGAGTTTAACTAACATGTACTCTTAGAATATATGATAAAATTATCATTAGTAGAATATTTTAATTTTTTTCTTTTAATAAATGTAAAGCAAAATATATTGAAAACTTAAATTTTTTATATTTTCAATAAATCTTTTTAATCTTAACTGTGTCTTTAATTAAGACACAAGATAAATAAACCGTTATTTTTAGAGTTGAAGAAAGTGAATAGAAAGTCGAAGAAGAGATAAAGAAGATGTTGCAGACAATTGATGGGATTAATAAAAAATGAGGAATGCTAGGGGGCAGTAATTTTGGTATTTTGTAATCATCAATTGGCTATCAATAGTATTTTTAATGGTGTGAGATTACATCTAATGGTGGGAGATCACTCACTTTTATTTTAATGGTTAAATACTGGCCAAAAAACATAAAAATTGTTGGCCCCTAGACTTTTTCATAAAAAATTATTGAAGAGAAATATAAAATAGATGCAGTAATTAGTAGCCACATTGAACTCCCTTACAATGCACAAAGCCATCATGACAAATAAGCTATCACTTGACAGCCACTACTGCCAAAAAATTATTTAAATAATAGAAGGCTAGAAATGACAACGAAAGAGTAGAAATAACAACATAATATACATCTGTCAACCATGTAAAAATTCATGTGTACTCTTGTCTATGCCGTCTTATTTTTATTATCCATCAAATTCAGTGTTTTTATATGAAGTAATGTATACATACACCTTCCTTTTAAATGAATCACACGAGAGGACTCCTAAATGGCTTGAAATGTTACTTCCTCCCAATATTTTGCTACTATTCACATGAATTCTCTGTTATGAACCTTCCGTGGATTTTTCCATTATTTACACACAACTGCTACGTCTACTTCTTGCTCTGGTCTTTCTTCTTCATAATTCTTGGGATGATTTGTTGCTCTTTCTTGTTCTTCTTTATCAAATTCTACACTCCATTGGTTACTTAATTTTCAAGTTGTTACTCAATTTATGTTCAAAGATGGTTTGTTTCTGCATTTTCAGATTATCCAAATAATTACAAAGTACATATATGACCATTTTCTATTTTTATGGTTATCAAACCCCATTCTCGATTCTCCATACTCCATGGGTGGTTATATTTTGCACGTAGCTTTTGTTTTTTTTCACCCTTCTTTGTTTTCCAAAAGAACCTGCTCTCTGCATGAGTATGATTTTTTTTTTACTATTACTTTTGGCATCTTAAACATACCAAGATTGTACAGTGGAAGGCTGTTGACCATTGATTTAATTATCACTAATATCCTCGCCGTTGATCTCCAGCTGCTCAACTTCTTTTTGAATTTGTTTATCATTGTTCTCCAAGTAAATATTACAGAGGAGTTAGTTAGTATTTGCAGCACTAACTTATAATATACACAACTGATCACAAATGTCACTACCACTTAACAAAACTAATCGGAACAACCACTACAAAAAATTTTGCATAAAACGGCACTAACATTATGGCGGTTTTATAATATTTTGTATTACGGTCGTTTTCCTTGTTGTCACAATTTTTCTCAATCTGCTGGCCGTTTTTTGTTGATTCTGGCCAAAATCTATTTAACTAATTTTAAAAACTCCAAATTCGGTAGCATAACCAACTCTAACAATAACTTACCTCTAATGACTCTATACAAGTGATCATAACAAACTCTACCTTACTATATTCTCACCCTTTCAATTGAATACCATCCTTGAAGTATCGTCATGCAATTTGTTTGATTAAAACTTGGCTTTTAATGTTGGAAAAATTATGATTAAGATGACAAAATTTAATAGTGTTGTAATTTTTAGATATGACTAGCTATATCGTTTTTTTTAGAGAAATATTTATCCTTACACTTAGTTGTTTGTTATAGGGTTGATGACAATACTCTCCTAAAATATAATGAGACCTATAAATTTCTTATTTAGCAATAATAAAAAATTCTCAGCTCTCTTAAACAAGAAATTAAAAACACACTTTTAATTATTTGTTACACTTATTATCTCAAATTGTGAGTTATTTACCTATATATATACTGCATGCATAAGAATACAAAAAGTCACGTAACTTGTATAATGAATAGGTGTGACTTTTGGTTATTCATTGAATGGGTATTGTTTAACCGTTATATACACACACAATGGTTAAACAATAAACTAAACTGAAACGGTCATTGTTTAACTGTTTATATTTAATATTAATATATTAATTTGTAAATACTCTCAATCTCTCACTATTTAGAAAATTCAAATATCGTACAAGTATATACATAAAGAATGTGTCACTAAGATTAAACATCTTTTTAGTATAAATTTTAAGATTCTAACGAAGTAATAGATGTCTAATTGATTAAACCTATACTTTATATGTTAGAACAAAAAATCACACACATTACTTATATCTTTCAAGTTCAAGAGTCTATAATTTTAAATACTTATATGGCCTTGTGCTCATCCTGATTCATGAATATTTGCGAGAATAAAGTCCTCTAAAATTTTCGATTGGAGCGGCATCACTCCTATATTCATATAGGTGGAATCATTTGATAAATAATATTATTATTACATTAAGAGTTTTAACTCACCCTCCTTATTTATTGTGAATAGCATTAAATCTTATACCTTAGCTGTCCAATTGTTAAATTACTTGTTATTACCCATTAAACCTTAAAACTAGTGGTCTACTAGAATAAGATTAGGTTCGCATCATTTAACAATATATTTTAATCACATTTTAGCAGTAGTCTCTTTGATTTTATCCCTTGACAAACTTTTAGTCAAAGGGTGTGTGTGGTTCAAGTATTACTTTGTTACTCAAATTCCATTCCTATGGAAATCAAATATACCCAGGGGGAAGGTGGAAATTGAAATGATGGTATTTTGATTCCCTAGAATTAAACTTGCTTGGAAATAGCTTTTCAAACTTTGAACCAAACATGGGAATATGATATTCCCATCTTAAAATTCCAAGGAATTATTTATAATTCTCCCAACCACACACACCCAAAGGGTATGCTAAATTCTCTTGAAATCTTACATAAGTGATAATAATGATACCATCATCTATTAGTTGCCTCACAAACTCATGTCTCAAACTTATATGTCTAGACTTTCTATTATAAACTTTATTATATGCTCGAGACATGGTTGATTCACTATCACAGAAGATTAAAATGGCTATTAACTATTATGGCTATAACTTTATATCATATAACAAATTTCTAAGCCATTTTATTTCTTTACCTGCGGCTGATAAAGCTACAAATTTAGCCGCTATAGCAAAATGTGAAATACACGTTTGTTTCTTTCAGGCCCAACTTATTGCTCCAGTGAAAATCCATCCTAAAGTGGATTTGTTATCACTAAAATTTGTAATCCAACTTACGTCAGAATAACCTTCTAAAACTGTGGGATAATCACTATAATGTAATTCCAAGTTTATAGTTTTCTTAAGATAACCAAGAACTCTTATTATAGCTTTCCAATATTGATTGCTAGGCTTTCATGTAAATCTTAATAATTTGTACACAACAAATGCTATATCGGGTCTGGTGTAATGCATTACCTTTTTGATATAATGAGATTGACTTACAGTAAATCCAACTTTATTCTTATGCACCTTTATATCTAATATTATATCAACTTCATTCAAATATTTCATCTTGAATTTAGAAGTTAGATACTCCTTTGTTACACGAATTTTTTCTAAATTTGTTCTGATGATTAATATATCATCAACATATAGACAAATTATTACTCCATAATCCTTAGTAAATTTTGAGTTAATACATTTATCTGCATTATTATGTGAGATGTAACACCCTAATTATCCTAAACTTTACCTAATGTCATAAAGCAAAGGTTAATCAGAGGTCACGACAATCCTAAGACTCATACAAAAATATATATAGAAGGAATAATAATTCTAGAAGCCCGATGAAGAAATAAGCTAAAAAATAGAGTTACAAAAGCGCAAACGTTCACACGAAGCTAAAAGCATAAAGGTACAAGACAAAGCTATGAAATATCAAGACATAAATAGATCTATAAGGGTAAGATAATAATAAAGAACTAGCCGCAGTCCGCAGAGTTTAAGCCGACTACTAGTAGATCCAGACATGGAGTTTTGAAAGTTAAAACAGTATATACAGAATATCTCTCATAAAGTAAGCCTCTAAGACAAATATATATACAAAAGTGAGAGAACTTAAAACAAAATAGCCAAAAGACTCCAAAACATGATAAGGGTCCTCTGCTCTGTCACCATCAAGCAACTCACCGAGGTGGGTTGCGACTTACATTTGAAAAACAACAACAAAGTATAGAATGAGAACCGGAGGTTCTCAATATGGTAACAGTGCCCAGTAATGTAAGATATAAGGCTCTTGGACGCCAGAGACAATCCTAGAGCTTCATATCCATCATGAGATTCAAACTTAAAACATAAGTAAATTTAAAACCATTACTTAAAACCATAATGAAATGAGGTATTCTATCTTATAGGATTTCTAAGCTAACAAATACACCGCTGTCCCACAGCCTTCATCAGCCTAACTGCCATGCGATCCCATCGCCACCGTCTTCCGATCCTCCTCAATCCTGGTAGAAAACACAAATTATAACAATGCAAGTAAAACACAAGTATAGCATGTATATCAAGAAATTCAAGAACAATTAATCATATTATACAATTAGGCAAGCAATTCAAGTCGGCAAAACAAGCAAACAGATAGAAATGCACATGATGAATGCCTGTCCTATTTGGCTGTTATATCACATTGTCAGTTTAACTGCCAACCCGACACATCTCTATGGAGATGTCGCCCTTCGGTCTCATAATGGGAGACCCCGAGATATCGTGCCCGGAACACGGTCCAGGATATAGTGCCTGCACACTCTAGTGATTCCGAAGGGATGCGAGCGGGATACTCTTGCCACGGACCTCACATCTCAACGTAAGCGGGACTAACCACCGCCCTTACCCCGCCGCCGTGACCTCGACAGGCGGGATCCAACCGCCGTCCCTGCCAGGTGCATAACGTCTCAACAATATCAGTATAAAATAGTAATTCAGTGGTTTTCAGAAATCATTTTTCAGTATTCAGTCCACTCCGAGTCCTAGACTTGTCTCATGCATCATCAAGTCTACAACTCCATAATTTCATCATACTAATCGTCTTTACCGTACTCTACCACTTCACTCAGCTAATATACCCTCAGTACTCTAGAATCCTAAGCCTCTGTCTTCTAAATTCATGTAAAATTCTCCTATTTAAGTCGCTAATTTTCCTCTATTAGTTATTAGGCCTAACTACAAGATATTACTCCTAAACTGCAATTTAAGGAAGTTTTGGAAAGTTGGAAGACCTTTGAAAACAGAGAAAAATCATGTTTTAGCAAAACAAGGGTCTCGCGTATGCATGCTGTTGAAAAGGGGTGGTCGCATACGCAACCACTTGCTCGCGTACGCGAGTGTCTGAACCCGAATGGGTTGCTCGCGTCGCGTGTTAAAGTTCGCGTACGCAAGGGCCAAAACTATGATAGCTCGCGTATGTATGTAGTGCCTCGCGTATGCGAGATGCCCAACCCAAAAGGTTTGGCCACGTCGCGTGCACCATGTCGCGTACGCAACCCTCATCAGACACAGAAAAATTTCAAAGTTGCAGAATTCAGCTTTTGGCACCAAACTTCAAATAGTCATAACTTCCTCTACAGAAATCTATTTTTATCAAACTTTATATCAATGTAAAGATTTTTAAATGAACTTTTATTTAAGATAACTTCCAACTTATTTTGAAAACTGAGACTCAAGTTATGATCCGTCAAAGTTCACTAAAAACTGTTTTTTACCAAAAGTAACTAGGTTCTCAAATTTTCCAAAATTCACAATCAAAGCAATTCTAAACCACATCAAACTTCAATTCACCTCAGAACTTACCCTCTTTGTCTCAATTTACCACTCTTACCAAATTTCCACTCCCATCACACAATCCTCAAACCCAAATGATCAATTTATCATGCTAAAACTATTTGTCAACCAACACACTCATCAACCATCATTCTATCACTACTAATCATCATAATTAACATCATTCCACCTCAATATCAATCTTCAACACCATTCATCAACATCAACAACATAATTCATCACCATAATCAAAATCATCAAATCATCATACATTATCATTCAACAAGTTCAACAACCAAGCCAATCCAAATCTATCATATGGTTCACTAGTCTAACTGAAATCATACCTTGGCTGATTTCCAATATACACTATACACCAAAAATTTGTGCCCAACAAGCTTTCAATCACAACCAAGCCACCAACTCAAATCCAAAGGCTCCCAAAATCACAATAATCAAGCTATACACAATTAATTCATAAAATCAATACTTAGGGTTCTATATATACACAAAACCATAAGTGATTTGGGATTTCATACCTTATCTAATAGTTTTGGGAGCAAAACCTAATAGCAAACAAGTGTTAGAGTGTACCTAAACAACCAAAACCAAAACCCAAAAATTCGAATTTCTTAGGGCAGAAAACTGGGCAGGAATTTTTGAGAAGCTTACCACAATACTTAGCTAGAAGTGACAAGCTCGGCGAGAGCTTCGCATAGCCATTGACGGCACGCGAATAAGAGCATCGAAGCTCAAGTTATGGCCACCGGAAGCTAATGATGAATAGTAACCTTCCCCCTTTTGTTCTCTTCTCTCACCTCTCTCTATGCAGCTGGGTTTTTGAATTATGAAGAGTGAAGTATTTGAAATGGCCTTCATTTAAGTATATATATAAGTTGGACTTGGACCCAACTTGGGTCTGGTCCAACCCGTTAGTCTTTTTGGCCCGTTTGGCCTAATTTCGGGCCAAACCTTTAAAATTAGCGTTCGATTTTTAACTTTAATTAGTTTCTTAAACTTTTCTATTGTTTTTATCATTATTGCTCAGTACCGGACAGATTTAAGCCGGTACTGCCGGTTAATTTACCGGTACGCGTTTTTACGCATTTTTTCGTAGAAAATTATATTTTCCAACTCAAAAAAATCTACTGAGTCCAATTATCATATTTATATTTTCTAATTAATATTCTAAATTTTTGGAACTTATTTTGGGCAATTAATTTATTATTATTTTACGTTAATTAATCGCTAATTATTTCCGATTCTTACATGAGAAGTCATTTGATAACACCACTGAATCAAACTTCTCATGCCATTGTTTAGGTGCTTGTTTTAGACCATACAAAAACTTAATTAATTTACAAAAAAAAAAATTCATTTTCGGGTAGCATATAACCTTCCGATTGCTCCATATAATTTTTTTCACTAAGGTCTTCATTTAGAAAAGCCATTTTAACATTCATTTGATGTATATGAAGCTTATGAATGGATGCTAATGCTATAAGAGTCCTAATAGAAGTCATTCTTGCCACATGTGCATAGGTATCGAAATAGTCTAGACCTTCTTGTTGTCTAAACCCCTTGGCCACTAACCTTGCTTTAAAGGTTTGTAATAAACCATCAGTGTTATACTTTCTTCCAAATACACGCTTATATCCTATAGGCTTTGATCCTGAAGTCAAATCAATCAAGACGCAAATATTGTTTGATAATATTGAGTCCATTTCATCATTTGTTACTTCTTTCCAAAAAGTAGAATTCCTTGAAACTATAGCCTCTTTGAACGTTTGAGGATCACCTTCTATGTTCATCACAATAGGAATCTTGTTTGTCACAGAATTCCTAGCTAGTTCCTTCTACCAAAAAAGTGATAGCCTAAGAAGAAGGACCCAAGTCCTTTTTTTTTCTCACTCTCGAGCTCTTTGTTGGTTCATCAATCAATTTTTTATCGCTTAGACGTTTATTATTTTGATTATTTATTTTTTGTGAAATATTAGTATCATTTTGGGAATATTCTGAACTAGAAGTTGAATCATTGATAAATTTATTTTCAATAAATTCTATCTCTCTTAATTTAACAACTACATTAGACACTAAGTCTAATATTCTATATGCTTTATAATTTTGAGCATATCCTATGAAAGTGCTTTTTATAGCTCTTGACCCCAATTTGGTTCTCTTTTGATCAAGAATTAGATAAAAGACTAAACACCTCATACTTTTAGATAATTCAAATTAGGTTTTCTTCCTTTCCAAATTTTACAAGGAGAAACCTTTCTATGTCTTGATGATATCCTGTTATAGATATGATATGCTGTCAATAATGCTTCACCCCATAAATTGTAAGGCAATTTTTTATTTAGTAACATTGAATTAACCATATCCACTAAGGTATGATTTTTTCTTTTTGCCAAACCATTTTGTTGCAGAGTATACGGATCAGAAAATTCATGCACAATATCATGTAATTCACAAAAGTTATCGAATTTACTAGAAAAATATTCTCCACCTCGATCATTACGAAGAAATTTTATTTTCTTATGATGCATATTTTCTACTTCTATTTTATATTTCTTAAAAATTTCAAAAGCTTCATTTTTATTTCTAAGCAAATACACATAAGTAAATCTAGAACAATCACTACTATATTTTATACGTTTAGTAACATTTCTCTTTTAACATTTGTTAAAATATTAGTGATTACCATAAAATTAAATATTAAGTAACATTTATAAATAAACGTTAGCAAATATATTTAAGATTTTTGAAAACTTACTCAAAGTGTTACCTATTCTGAATTAGAAATCTAAAAAACAAATTCCCATCTTCTGGAGGTAGAAACTGCTCGAAATCATTCTCACTCTCACTCTCATGCTGTGAAATTAAACCACCTCTTGCTCCTCTTCAATCATCTCTTGCTCCACCTCTTCGATCTCTCGCTCCGCCTCATCAACCTCACAGTTCGTGAATCGGAACTACAATCGTGTAAGAACCGGCTTAATCGCTTTAGTAAAAATAATAATTTTTACGTGCCCGGAATAGATTCAAATTTAGAAGTTTTAATTTGAAATTTAAAGGTGAAATTTGATTTCAATGAATTTTTCTAAGTTGGAAAATGTATTTTTTTCAAAAAAAATTTGTAAAAATGCGTACTGGCGCTTAAGCTGGCAGTACCGGCTCTAGTCTGTCCAGTACCGCGTATCTTGGAAAATAAGATTTTAAAAGTTGATTTATTATTTTGAAAGGATAGAAATAATTTAGAATTGAAAACCGGACACTAATCTGAAAGGTTTTGGCCCAAAGTGAGCCAAACGAACTAAAAACGCTAACGGGTTGGACCAGGCCCAAGACCCAACATATATATGCTCATTAAATGAGCATTTCAGCTCATTTCCACCCCAAAATAAGAAAGGGGGCGCTGCATAGAGAAGAGAGGGGAAGAGGGTGATGTTAATTACTATTCATCATCACCTTTCGGGAGCCATAACTTGAGCTACGGAACTCCGATTGATGTGCCGTTTGTGGTCACGCGAAACTCTTGTCAAGCTCTTCATTTCTATTTAAGAAAATATGGTAAGAACTCGAAGCTCAAGCTCCAGTTTCCAGTCCTAGATTTCTGAATTTTTGGGTTAGAGTTTTTGAGTAGATTTTGTGATTTTGCTTGTTTAGGTGATCTCTAGTAGCGGGTAATTATCGAACTTTGCCCCAATCACTGTTGGATAAGGTAAGAAACCTCTATATCCTTGTCGTTTAGTGTAGTGTGAGCTTTAGTTGTTAATGCATGGTTATATTGTATGTATGAAGCTTGTTTTTGGAGTTGGTTGTGGCTTTTGGTTTGGCTTTGGTGGTTTGGATCTTGATGGAAGCTTGTTGGAGCCAAGCTTTTGGTGTTTGCACATATTGGAAATCAGCCAAGGTATGGTTTTGGTTTTCTTTATGTAATATATAATATTTCTGGACACTTAGGCTAGTTGACCTTAAGATAGGATTGAATGTTTGGGTGTATGTTTAATTGTATATAAATTTGATGTTTGATAATAAGTTGTATGGTGGTGGATGAAGAATGTTGTGATTTATTTGTTGTGGATGAGGGATTGATGATATTGATGATGAGTGGAAGGTTGATAAGGGGTATGAGGGTTGTTGGTATTAATGATATATTATGATGTTGGTTGATGTTGATGAGTGTGTATGTTGATTGTGGTAATATGAATGTTGATAATGTTTGCTAATATTGAGGTTAATTGATGAGGAGTATGAATGTTGATTTTGATGACTATTGTTGGAGGATGTGAGTTTTATGAGGATAATGTGAGGAATAAATATTTTGATGAATTTGGGTAATGCTAGATATTGTTTGGTGATGATTATTAAAATTGATAAGGATTTATAGTGGTTGTTGTTGTTGTTGTTGGTTGCTGATAATTATGAGTGTTTATGATGGTCTTGGATGTTGATGATTAAGGGTTTTGATGGTGTTGAATGGTGTAATTAGGATATTATAGATAGTTGAGTTGGGAGAGGAATGGTATGGAATTTTATGTTGTTTTGGTATTGCTTGGATTGTGATTGGTTTGGTTTTGGATTGGGAGTTTTGGTAAAATTAAGGTTCTTAGACTTTTGGTAAAAACAGATTTTTGGTAAACTTTGACGGATCATAACTTGAGCCTCAGTTTTTAAAACTTGTTGAAATTTATTTTAAATTAAAGTTCATTGAAAAATCTTTAAATGGATATAAAGTTTGTAAAATTTGGATTTTTGTAGAGGAAGTTATGATCATTCAAAGTTTGGTGTCAAAATCTGAATTCTGTGCATGCTGCAGAAATTGTGATTTCTAGTTTGTGTGCGCACGCACACCCCTGGGAGTTTTTGAACCTGTGCGCACGCACACTCAGGGGAAGGCTTGCTGTTGAGAGCGCTAGCTTGACCTGTGCGCTGATGCGGTATTTATAACCCACAAACTTACCGGTAAGTACACCGGGTCGTACCAAGTAATACCTTACGTGAGTAAGGGTCGATCCCACAAGGATTGATGGATTAAGCAACAATAGCATTTGATAGGATTAATTAGACAAGCAGAGAAGAGTATTTTGGTATTCAAAAAGTATTAAACAGTAACTCAGAATATCAAAGGCAGGCACGTAAATAAATTGAAAATAAAATATGGGAGAAAACAGTTAAGGTTTCAGAGTTATCTATTTTCTGGATTGACTTTTCTTATTAATTATTTTAATCATGCAAGATTTAATTCATGGCAAACTATTTGTGACTAGACCCTAATTCCTTAGACCTTCCTAGTCTCCTCTAAAATTCATCAACTGCCAATTCCTTGGTCAATTAATTCCAATTAGAGGGTGATGATCAAATTCCAGTTTATATACCACAAAAATCCTAATTATCCAAAAATAAAGGGATTATATGTCACGTATCCCGTTAAATACAAACAATTAGAAATTCAGGATAATATGTTTTCAAGCTATTGTTCAAGTAAAGAGCTTTTCCAAGTTATACAAGAACTCAAATAGAACATGGGTCATACTTCCGTTCCACCCAAATTCATAAAATAAAGAACGAAAACAATTATTGAAATATAAATCAAAACATGAATTAAAATAGAAAAATAATATTATCAATCCATACAATAGACAGAGCTCCTAACCTTAACAATGGAGGATTAGTTGCTCATGGAATATGGAATGTAAATTTGTATGGAATAATGTTGTGGAATGTTCTTTTGGAACCACCCTATTGGGGTCCTTTTATAATTAATCCTAATAATTTAGAAATCAAAGTTCTAAAATTAAAATTAAAATAATATCTTTTCCTAAAATAATATTTGAATTTAAATTTGAATTAATTAACAAGTCTTCAGCTGATGGGTGGGGACCACTTGATTTGTCCCTTCTACAGCTTCTAATCTATGATTTCTGGGCTAAGAACTGGGTCAAAATAGCCCAGAAATCGCCCCCAGCGTTTTTCTGCGTTTTCTGCACGTGGCGCATGTCACGCGTTCGCGTCGGTCACGCGTTCGCGTCATTTGTGCAGATTCCAGTCCACGCGTTTGCGTCAGGAACGTGATCGCGTCATTGCGATTTCCTCCATTCCGCGCGGTCGCGTGAGCCATGCGTCCGCATCGGTATTCGCTAGTCATCTCCTTGGTTTCTTTTCTTTCTCTGCAGAAACTTCATCAAATCCATCCAAATGCTACCTAAAATGAATAAAATTGCACAAAACTCAAAATAGCATCCATAGTGGGTAAAATATAATTAATTCTTAATTAAACTCAACAAGTTAGATGCAAATTCACTAGAAAAAGATAGGAAAGATGCTCATGCATCACAACACCAAACTTAAACTGTTGCTTGTTCTCAAGCAACCAAAAACTAATATAAGCTTAGGATGTGAATTTGCATGAGAATGAGAGTTCGATTAAGCTCACGTCTCTTCTTATAGTGGGGTTTACAACTGCAATCCTGAATAGTTTTGGCATCTCACTTTATCCTTTGAAGTTCAGAATGATTGGCATCCATAGGAACTCAGAATCGAGATATTGTTATTGATTCTCCTAGTTCAATATGTTGATTCTTGAACACAGCTACTTTATGAGTCTTGGCCATGACCCTAAGCATTTTGTTTTCCAGTATTACCACCTGATACATAAATGCCACAGACACATAACTGGGTGAACCTTTTCAGATTGTGACTCAGCTTTGCTGGAGTCCCCAGTTAGAGGTACCCAGAGTTCTTAAGCACACTCTTTTTGCTTTGGATCACGACTTTAACCGCTCAGTCTCAAGCTTTTCACTTGACACCTTCACGCCACAAGCACATGGTTAGGGACAGCTTGATTTAGCCGCTTAGGCCAGGATTTTATTCCTTTGGGCCCTCCTATCCATTAATGCTCAAAAGCCTTGGATCCTTTTTACCATTTGCCTTTTAGTTTAAAGGGTTATTGGCTTTTTCTGCTTGCTCTTTCTTTTCTTTTTTTTTCTTTTTTTTTCCGCCATTTTTTTTCGCAAGCTTTGTGTTTTTCATTGCTTTTTCTTGCTTCAAGAATCAATTTTATGATTTTTTCAGATTATCAATAACATTTCTCTTTTTCATCATTCTTTCAAGAGCCAACAATTTTAACATTCATAAACTTCACTATAAAAAATATGCACTGTTCAAGCATTCATTCAGAATCATAGAAAATACCACCACATCTAAGTAAGTGAGACTACTCTAAAAATTAAATTCAAATTCTCATGCACTACATCTGTTCTTCTTTCTTTTTGATTTCAAGCTTAGTGGGCAATACATGAGACATCTTTCAGAATTAAAGCACTTAACAGAAAAATTAAACTAGAACCTATGAATCTACTAATAAAGGATCATGCAGCAAACAAAGCAAAATAGCAGAAAACCGGAACATACATAATAAAAGCGGGAGGGAATAAAAATGAAAAGAACTCAACCACCTTAGTTATCTGAGCAGTCGTTTTATTCTTTAGGTTGTGCTCCTCAGTGAAGATGATTCACCTCCCTTTTGGTGCCATTGGAATAGACAGAAAATCCTTAAGCGAAGCGTCAACACCAAACTTAAATGTTTGCTTGTCCTCAAGCAAAGAAGAACTGAAAATAGAAAGAGACAAATAGTATTATGAAAGAAAAAGGAAAGGATAAAAGAACAAGAGAGAATAGGGATAGGGAGAGAGAGAGAGAGAGAGAGAGAAAGAAAACTGGGCGGCGCAAACGACGCGTTCGCTACAGCATGCGATCACGTACGTCGCGCATTCTTCATAATGACGCGTTAGCGTCAGGCATGCGTCCGCGTGCCCTGGATTTTGTGCGATTCGCGTGAAGCCAGCCGCGCGCCCGTGTGACTTTCTATTCGCATGGCTTGGGAGCCAAATTTTCATACGACGCGTTTGCGTCATGCACGCGTACATGTGGATGGCCATTTATGCAAATGACGCGGACGCGTCGGTCACGCGTTCGCGTGGGCAATTTTGTGCTTTTAGCATACTTCCAGCCCCAAGCCAGTATAATCTCTGTCCAGACACCTTTTACATCGATTTTTCGGGTTACGCGTCCGCGTCGGTGACGCGCCCGCGTGAATGGCGAAAATCACAAATGACGCGAATGCGTGGGGTACGCGTTCGCGTGGGATCGTTTGTGCAAAAGGCATGAGTCCAGCGCCACTCCCGCGCAACTCTCTGTCAATTTTCATTTTTCATGCACACATGATTGACGCGTTCGCGTCAATGACGCTTGCGCGTCGTGTGCCCCCTTTTTTTTATATAGCTTGAGGTGTTCGGTTCCTGGAAGAACATAGCTGCATGATCAGAACATTAGTAAGAACTCAATAAAAATAAAATAACTAAGGAAGCTACTACTACGAAAAATAGCTAAGGATACGAAATTATCGTATTGCCTCCCGACAAGTGCTTTTTTATCGTCACTAGCTTGACGGTCAGCTCTTCTAGTTCAGCAGATGAGTGGACCTCTGGCGATCAATCTCGCCTCCAAGATATTGCTTCAACCTCTGGCCATTCACTGTAAAATTTCTGTCAGAATTCTCTTCCTGTATTTCCACATGACCATATGGTGAGGCTCTGGTAACCACAAACGGTCCTGACCACCGGGATTTTAGCTTTCCGAGAAAGAATTTGAGCCTTAAATTATACAGAAGCACTCTTTGTCCTGGCTCAAAGACTCTTATGGCAATCTTCTTGTCATGCAGTAGCTTGGTCTCTCCTTATAGAGCTTGGCATTCTCATAGGCTGAATATCTGAATTCACCAAGCTCATTCAACTGAAGCATCCGCTTGATTCCCGCAGCTTCCGAATCAAGATTCAGGAACCTGATTGCCCAATAAGCCTTGTGCTCTAGCTCAACTGGCAAGTGACAGGCTTTGCCATAGACCAACTGATATGGGAACATGCCAATTGGAGTCTTGTATGCTGTCCGGTAAGCCCAGAGAGCATCATCAAGCTTCCTAGACCAGTCCTTTCTTGAAACACTGACGGTCTTCTCCAGAATCCTCTTAAGCTCCCTGTTGGAAACTTCAACCTATCCACTTGTCTGAGGGTGATAGGGGGTTGCCACTTTATGACGGACTCCATATCTATGCAGAAGAGAGTCCAGCTGTCTGTTACAGAAGTGACTTCCTCCATCACTAATGAGTGTCCTTGAGACGCCAAACCGGCTAAGGATATACCTCTAAAGAAAGCTCATTACCACCTTGGCATCATTGGTGGGCAAAGCCACAGCTTCCACCCATTTGGACACATAGTCGACTGCCACTAGAATATAGTTGTTCGAATGTGAGGGTGGAAAAGGTCCCATGAAATAAATACCCCACACATCAAACAACTCAACCTCAAGAATCTCCTGCTGTGGCATTTCATGGTTGGCAGGGAGATTCATGGCTTTTTCACATCTGTTACAGTGCTTTACAAATGCTCTTGAGTCTCTGAAGAGAGTCGGCCAGTAAAACCCACTCTGAAGGACCTTTGTAGCTGTCCTTTCACCACCAAAGTGGCCTCCATACTCAGAACCATGACAGTGCCAAAGAATCTGCTGTTTTTCTTCATCTGGGACACACCTCCGGATAATTCCATCTGAACACCTTTTAAAAAGGTATAGTTCCTCCCAAATGTAGTACTTTGCATCAGTTAATAGCTTCTTCACTTGTTGCCTACTATACTCCATTGGGATAAAATTCATGGCTTTATAATTTGCAATGTCTGCAAACCATGGAGCCTGCTGAATGAGGAACAATTGCTCATCCGGAAATGTCTCAGTTACAGCTGTGGGTGGTTGCACTCCTGCTTCAGGCTCAATTCTGGAGAGATGGTCAGCTACTTGATTTTCTGACCCTTTCCTGTCTTTTATCTCAATATCAAACTCCTAAAGGAGCAACACCCATCTGATTAATCTTGGTTTAGAATTCTGCTTGGTTAGAAGGTACTTCAAAACAGCATGGTCAGTATAAACAATAACCTTAGAACCAAGTAAATAGGACCTAAACTTATCAACAACATACACAACAGCTAATAATTCCTTTTTTGTAGTTGTGTAATTCTTTTGAGCATCATTTAACACACGACTGGCATAATAAATGACATGTACAAGCTTACCATACCTCTGTCCTAAAACAGCTCTTATAGCAAAATCATTAGCATCACACATTAATTCAAATGGTAAATCCCAGTCAGGGGGAGCTATAATGGGAGTAGAGGTAAGGTTTTCTTTCAGAGTTTCAAAAGCATGCAGACAATCAGAATCAAAGACAAAAGGAACATCAACAACCAACAGGTTGCTCAATGGTTTAGCAATTTTAGAAAAATCCTTTATAAATCTTCTATAAAATCCTGCATGACCCAAGAAACTCCTAATTGCCTTAACATTAGTTGGTGGTGGTAATTTTTCAATTACCTCCACCTTTGCTCTGTCAACCTCAATTCCCTTACTTGAAATCCGGTGTCCAAGAACAATGCCTTCTGTAACCATAAAATGGTATTTTTCCCAATTTAAAACAAGGTTTGATTCTTGACACCGTTTCAAGACAAGAGATAAATGTTTAAGGCAGGATTCAAAAGAATTACCAAAAACAAAAAGGTCATCCATAAATATCTCAATAAACTTTTCAACCATATCAGAAAAAATTGAAAGCATACACCTCTGAAAAGTTGCTGGAGCATTGCAAAGTCCAAATGACATTTTCCTGTAGGCAAATACTCCAAAGGGGTATGTGAATGCTGTCTTCTCTTGATCTTGAGGGTCCACTGCAATTTGATTATATCCAGAATATCCATCTAGAAAACAATAAAAAGCATGACCAGCTAACCTCTCAAGCATCTGATCAATGAAAGGGAGGGGGAAATGATCCTTCCTTGTAGCAGTGTTGAGCCTCCTGTAATCTATGCACATTCTCCATCCTGTGACTGTTCTTGTAGGAATAAGCTCATTCTTTTCATTCTTGATCACTGTCATCCCTCCTTTCTTGGGAACTACCTGCACAGGACTTACCCAAGGACTGTCAAAAATAAGGTAAATAATACCTGCTTCCCATAACTTTATTACCTCTTTTTGGACGACCTCTTTCATAGTTGGATTGAGTCTCCTTTGTGGTTGCACAACTGGTTTGACACCATCTTCAAGGAGGATCTTGTGCATACACTTGGTTGGACTAATCCTTTTCAAGTCACTGATGGTCCACCCAAGAGCTGTTTTATGGCTCTTGAGCACTGAAACAAGCGCCTCTTCCTCTTCAGGCTTCAGGGAAGAGCTAATAATGACTAGATATTAATCATTTCCTCCCAAGAACACATATTTCAGAAAAGGGGGTAAGGGTTTCAGCTCAAGCTTGGGGACTTCCTCCTCCTTTATTGGCGTGTTCATCAGCTCCTTTTGGGGTGGTGAATCATCAACTTCAACTAATTCACACTCAGAAATAGGATCCAGAACATCATCAAGTACCTCAGCTTCCAGTACTTCTTAAATGAGTGGTTCAATAACATCTATTTTCATACACTCCTCAGAATCATTAGGGTGCTTGAGGGCTTCAAAAACATTTAGGACCACCTATTCTTCATTGACCCTTAGGGTTAATTCACCCTTTTGCACATCAATCAGAGCTCTACCTGTAGCTAAAAAGGGTCTACCAAGTATAATAGAGGGTTTTACCTCCTCTTCCATGTCTAATATAACAAAATCAACAGGGAAAATAAATGGTCCTACTTTAACAAGTAAATCCTCAACCACACCCACAAGTAATTTAATAGAAAGATCAGCAAGTTGAAGAGAAATACGAGTGGGTTTTACCTCCTCAATTTGAAGCTTTTTCATCACTGAAAGTGGCATGAGGTTGATGCTAGCTCCAAGATCACATAAAGCTCTCTGAATGCCGACTTCTTCAATGGTGCAAGGAATGACAAAGCTCACTGGGTCTGGCATCTTCTCAGGAAGGGTGTGTTGAATAATAGCACTCCATTCCTTGGTTAGCACTACTGTTTCTTGTTCCTTCCAATTCCTCTTGTGGGTCTACAATTCTTTCATAAATTTAGCATAGAGAGGCATTTGCTCCAGAGCCTCTGCAAAAGGGATGTTGATCTGTAGCTTCTTGAAGACATCTAAAAATCTAGAGAATTGCTTTTCTTTGGACGCCTTCTGAAGCCTCTGAGGATATGGCATTTTTGGCTTGTATTCAGGGGCCTTTGGTAAGGTGGGATAAGTGTCAAGAGAGTCAGGAAATGGGTTGTCTGCACGTTTAGGAGGGGCGTGCTCTACTTCTTCCTTCTTCTCCTCTGGAGCTTCCTTTTCAACTAGATCTTCATTGACTTTAGTCTCAGAACCAGCTACCTTACCACTCCTCAATTGAATAGCCTTGCAATCTTCTCTTGGGTTCACCACTGTATCACCAGGGAATGTATTTGAAGACCTTTCAGGTAATTACTTGCTCATTTGACCCATTTGAACCTCTAAGTTTCTAATGGAGGCTCTGGTTTCTTGCATGAAACTCATCATCATCTCCCACTTAGAATCTTCTTGAGATTTAGAATTTTTCTGCTGAGGTGATTGTTATTACTGAGACTGAAATTGGCGGTTATTATAGTTGTTCTGTTGAAAACTGCCCTGAGAACTATTGTTGAAGTTCTGAGGTCTCTGAGGTTGATCTCTCCATCCAAAATTTGGGTGATTCCTCCACCTCTGATTGTATGTCTTAGAATATGGATCATTGTTGGGATTTCTAAGACCACTCCCCATGTAATTCACCTGTTCAGAAGAGGGTTGAGCATAATCATAATTATCATTTTGCATAAAGTTACCTGTCATATCATAGGAGGTATCTTGGGATGGATTTTGAGTGTTGATAGCTGAGACTTGCATGCCACCCATCTGTTGAGTAAGTAGATTTATCTGCTGAGACATAAGCTTGTTCTGAGCAAGAAGAGCATTAACAGCTTCTACTTCCAACACGCCTCTCTTCTGAGCGGTCTCAGAGTTCACAGGATTCCTGTTAGATGAGTATAAATATTGGTTGCTTGCAACCAATTCAATCAGCTCAATAGTCTCCTCTAGTGTCTTCTTCTTGTGCAATGAACCGCCTGCAGAAGTATCTAAGCTCATCTTGTACATCTCACCCAAGCCTTCATAAAAGATATCTAGTTGGGTCCATTTGGAGAACATGTCTGGAGGGCATTGCCTAGTTAGTAGCTTGTATCTCTCCCAAGCTTCATAAAGAGTTTCACCCTCCTTCTGTCTGAAGGTCTGAACCTCCAATCTAAGCTTAGTCGGCTTCTTTGGTGGGAAAAATTTAGTGAGAAACTCCGTAACAACCTTTTCCCACGTATTCAGACTCTCCTTTGGTTGGGAATCTAGCCATAGCTTTGCTTTATCCCTCAGAGCAAATGGGAAAAGCAGGAGTTTATACACCTCTGGGTTCACTCCATTTGTCTTCACAGTATCACATATCTGCAGAAAATCAGATATGAACTGATTTGGATCTTCATGAGGAAGTTCATGATACTGGCAGTTTTGCTGCACCAAGGTGACCAGTTGTGGCTTCAACTCAAAGTTGTTTGCAGTTATAGGAGGCACCACAATACTTTTTCCATAAAGATCCACAGTAGGGGCAGAATAAGAGCCAAGCACTCTCCTCTGTTGATCATCCCCATTCGGATTTACCACATTGGCATTAGCATTATCATTTGCCATAGTGGATTCTGCAGCCTTGCAAAGTCTTGCTTGTTGTAAACGTCGCCTGAAAGTTCTTTCAGGTTCAGGATCAAAGTCTAAGAGATGTTCTTTGTCTCTATTCCTGCGCATACACAAGCAAAAAACAAGAAAAAAATGGGACTCTCTACGTCAGAGTGCAGAGAAGTCCCTGTGAGGTAACCCGTGTAAAATAAAATAAAAATATTAAATAAATAAAAAAATTCGAAATTTTAAAAGAAAAATAAACAGAAAAATTAAAATAAAATCAACTGGATAACACCAAACTTAATTTCAGAAATTAAGGGAAAAAACATTAATACTAAATTTTTTTTTTAAAGATAAAAATAAAACTAATAAAATATAGAAAGAGAAAATAAAATAATGGAAGTAAACAAAAACAAAAATAAAAGAAAGTAAAAATAGAAAGAAATTAAAATAAAAATGAAATAATAAAATATAAAAATAAAAAAATAAAAACGAACCAAAGAAAAAAGAAAGAAAGATCAAAGCAAAAAGGACGTAAAGGAAACAGGAGGGGGGGAGACGAACGAACTGTACGGGAAATAAAATAAACAAAAAATAAAAAAATAAAAATTAATAATAATAAAATAGAACTAATTTAAAATTAAAACGCCTAATCTAAGCAATCAAACAACTAATAGTTGTTAATCACAGTCAATCCCCGGCAACGGCGCCAAAAACTTGATGTGGAATTTATAACCCACAAACTTACCGGCAGTGCACCGGGTCGTACCAAGTAATACCTTACGTGAGTAAGGGTCGATCCCACGAGGATTGATGGATTAAGCAACAATAGCGTTTGATAGGATTAGTTAGACAAGCAGAGAAGAGTGTTTTGGTATTCAAAAAGCATTAAACAGTAACTCAGAATATCAAAGGCAGGCACGTAAATAAATTGAAAATAAAATATGGGAGAAAACAGTTAAGGTTTTAGAGTTATCTATTTTCTGGATTGACTTTTCTTATTAACTATTTTAATCATGCAAGATTTAATTCATGGCAAACTATTTGTGACTAGACCCTAATTCCTTAGACCTTCCTAGTCTCTTCTAAAATTCATCAACTGCCAATTCCTTGGTCAATTAATTTCAATTAGAGGGTGATGATCAAATTCCAGTTTATATGCCACAAGAATCCTAATTATCCAAAAATAAAGGGATTATATGTCACGTATCCCGTTAAATACAAACAATTAGAAATTCAGGATAATATGTTTTCAAGCTATTGTTCAAGTAAAGAGCTTTTCCAAGTTATACAAGAACTCAAATAGAACATGGGTCATACTTCCGTTCCACCCAAATTCATAAAATAAAGAACGAAAACAATTATTGAAATATAAATCAAAACATGAATTAAAATAAAAAAATAATATTATCAATCCATACAATAGACAGAGCTCCTAACCTTAACAATGGAGGATTAGTTGCTCATGGAATATGGAATGTAAATTTGTACGGAATAATGTTGTGGAATGTTCTTTTGGAACCACCCTATTGGGGTCCCTTTTATAATTAATCCTAATAATTTAAAAATCAAATTTCTAAAATTAAAATTAAAATAATATCTTTTCCTAAAATAAGATTTGAATTTAAATTCGAATTAATTAACAACTCTTCAGCTGATGGGTGGGGACCACTTGATTTGTCCCTTCTGCAGCTTCTAATCTGTTATTTCTGGGCTACGAATTGGGTCAAAACAGCCCAGAAATCGCCCCCAGCGTTTTTCTGCGTTTTCTGCACGTGGCGCATGTCACGCGTACGCGTCGGTCACGTGTTCGCGTCATTTGTGCAGATTCCAGTCCACGCGTTCGCGTCAGGCACGCGATCGCGTCATTGCGATTTCCTCCATTCTGCGCGGTCGCGTGAGCCATGCGTCCGCATCGGTATTCGCTGGTCATCTCCTTGGTTTCTTTTCTTTCTCTGCAGAAACTTCATCAAATCCATCCGAATGCTACCTAAAATTAATAAAATTGCACAAAACTCAAAATAGCATCCATAGTGGGTAAAATATAATTAATTCTTAATTAAACTCAACAAGTTAGATGCAAATTCACTAGGAAAAGATAGGAAAGATGCTCACGCATCATGCGCACACATAACCAATGAAGTTTTGCAACCAGTGCGCATGCACACGTTGGAAGGTGCACTCTGTTGAGGCCATTCGCATGTCTTGTGCGAATGAACAGAGTTAAAAATTTTACTACCTGTGCGTACGCGTACACATTTGAAAACTTTCCTGGACATGCGCACGCACACTCCTGTGCGTACGCACATGCCATGTTTTTCAACTAAAATTCTGTTTTTAACTATTTCACCTTCCCAACAAGCTTGTAAGCTTCTGTGATACCTTTTTAAGATTCTTTAGCTTATTTTTGGGTATCAAAGCATGGAAAAGGTCCTAGGAAATTTACTTGGTATTATTTTGAAAAGTTAGAGAATGGAGGTTTAGGTTTCTGGTGTACTGAGGATGAGTTTGGTTGAGAGAGAAGGAAGAGTAGTGAACTTGGTGATTATTGACAATGAGTTGAGAAACTGATGTACTAATGAGTTCGGAATGGAATTAAGAACTGATGATGGTTATTATGAGCTTGATGGATATTGAAGGAAAGTGTGCCAGGCACTATATCCTTGGAATATTGAGAATTGATAAATGAAAGTGTTTTGAGATGAGAAATGGTGATGAATGGTGATGTTTTGAAGTCGATGGACAGTGGTTGAGATGAGTCGAGGACTCAAAGTTGTAATGATGGAATTATTGGAATATATGAGAGTGTGCAGGGCCTATATCCCTAGCGTAGCAAATTCCTTTGCTGCATGAGTATATGTTGTTGAGAGTGTGTAGGGCCTATATCCCTGGTGTAGCAGATTCCTCTGCTGCATGAGTATATGTTTTTGAGAGTGTGCATGGCCTATATCCCTGGCATAATAGATTTCTCTGCTGCATGAAGTGTGCGGGGCCTATATCCCTGGTGTAGTAGACTCCCTACTACATGAGTGTGCAGGGCACTATATCTCTGGCATAGCAGGTTCGCTGCTGCATGAGTGTGCAGGGCACTATATCTCTGGCATGGCAGAAAAGGCTACATCTGGGAGGATGTGTTGGGTTGGCATTTACGGACCGACAAGTGATATCACGAGCCAATAGGACAGGCATTCATCATATACATCTTTTATGTGCTTGTTTGCTTTGATTACTTGAGTTTGCCTAATTATATAATATGCTTACTTTCTTCTTGAATTAATTGTGATATATGACTATTACTTGTTTGCATTAATTGTGATTGCCTGGTGCTGAGGAGGTTAGGTAGGTGGTGGCGATGGGATCGCACGGAGGTTAGGTTGGCGAAGGCTGTGGGATACAGCGGTGTGATTAGTATTAGTTAGAATTCCCCTAAGTTTAGATAACCCTGATTATGGTTTAAGTTATTTATTTATTTATTTATTTTATTCTAAGCTTGAATATTCGTATTCGATGTGAAGTTCCAGGATTGCCTTCGGCATCCCGGAGCCTTACATCTTACATATTGGGCACTGTTACCATACTGAGAACCTCCGGTTCTCATACTATATGTTGTTGTTATTTTTCAGATGCAGGTTACAAATCCACTTCGGTGAGATTGCGGATATGGTGATAGAGCAGAGTATGGTTTCTCCTTGGTTTATTTCTACTTTACTTTGTTATATTTACTCTCACATCTCTTGTATATTTATCTTTATGGCCTTAGAGGCTTACTTGAGAGATAAATTGTATAAGCTGTTTTAACTCCAAAACTCTATTTTTTTATTTGTAACTAGTCGCCTTAAACTCCGCAAGCTGCGGCTAGTTCCCTATGATTATTATACTCTTACATATAGATATGTTTCTATTCTCTTGCATCTATACCTTGTGTCTTGTGCGTTAGCTTCGTGTGAACGTTTCCTGCTTCTGTAATTCTGTCTTTGAGCTTAATCTTTCATCAGGCTTCTAGAACATATTATTTCCTTCTATATATAAATATGTATAAGCCTTAGAATTTTCGTAACCTCTGATTAACCTTTGCCTTACGGCTAGAGGTCAGGCTTAGGGTAATTAGGGTGTTACAAATTGCCTGTTCTCACTCTCACTTCAGCTTGTGTTGTCTCGCCTCTGGTTCATCCTCTCGTCGCTAGTGTTGTTGCTTGCACCGTCGTCTTCTCGCATGCACTGTCATCTTCTCATCGGTTCCATCGTCTGCTCGTCCCACGGTTTGGTGAGTTCCAATTCTCTTGTTCATTTAGCTTCTTGCTCCTTCAATCCTCTTTAATCTTTACGTAATAATTAATTTGATGTATAATTATTAGTTAATTTAAGTTTTTAATTGGTTATTAGTAGTTAGGTTTTGAATTTCGTTTTAATTAAGTTGTTTATTTGCTGATTAAGTTGTTAAAAATCATACATTATTAGTTTAGATATGCATGATTGTTTGCCAGGCAATTAGAGCACACTAAGTGTTTAATACAAATTTCTACACAGTCTTTCAATTCAATTAATCACTGCATCAATCCAAACAATTATGTTCATTGTTCAAAAGTGTAAATGGAAAAATATTGTTCTAAAAAGCCAATAAATAAGTCTTAATTTATCATGAATTCGAATGTGAAGACAACTGTGAGCAGCTTTGAAATACACAAATATATATATATATATATATATATATATATATATATATATATACTTCCCTTTAATTTCAAGCATAATTTTGTAATTATTTGTCTCTATTTGCATCATACTCAACTACCAAATACAATCATGTATATGTAAGTGTTAATTAAACACAATCAACATAATATTTTAGATTGATCTAATAAAGCTATATTGAATGATGAATAATGGATGGTATATTAGCACAAAGTAAAATACGATGATGATTATGTTTGTGGTATCTATGAATAAGAGTTAGATTCTGGCTTGATGAGTGATGATGGGTCTGAAGGAGGCATATGAAAGATGGCAGAGGCAAGAGAAATAGGCATAATGCGAAGTGTTAAAGATAAGTGTGCATGTCCAAAAAAATACTATTATGAATTATTATTATTTTTTTATAAGAATAAACTTTTATAATTTACGATATTATCCTTAATTAAAATTAGAAACAAATAATTATGATAGGGATCGTAATAATAAGATATATGTTTTTGAGTACTTTTAATTTAAATTGTTCTTACTCATAGAATCACTAAAATTAGGACATTAGTTGATCTGGTCATTATAACTCGGCGGATACAAGCTATAATTCGGAGATTAGGTCTGATTTGTCCTTATAAGTCGGCCAAGTAAGCTATAGCTCGGCCACTTGCAAATTCAAAACAGAGCAGTTCGTGATCCATTTGTATAAGTCGGCCACGTGTGCTATAACTCGGCCACGTGTAGCAAATTCAAAAAGAGAATGGTTACTTGCTGATAACCCTAAAAAGACCTTTTCAAAGAAGCCACCAAACAATTCTCTGTGAGATTCTCGAACCGTATCCATGCCTCAGATCTCAGAATGAGGAGAACATACCACAATTAAGTCATATACAAATCTTATATAAACAGAACCAAGAAAACATAGCAGGATAAGTACACAGAGAACTCTCTCTTTTATTTTCTCTTTTAAAGAAAGCTAAAACACTCTTTCTGACTTGAGCGTTGGAGTCTCTTTGCAGGTCCCAACCTCCTCCGATGTTCCTTGACGGCTGAAGTATAGCTCGACATCTGTGCTCTTAGGACAGAAAACTCCATTCACACAGAAGGAGTTATACCTCGGCACTAGAAGGAGTTATAACTCGGCTCAGATTACTGGACAAAAACATTAGTGATTCGGGTAGATTTTATATATATATATATATATATATATATATATATATATATATATATATATATATATATATATATATATAATAGTCTTCATTGGATGAATATTAATAGATATCATTTATTAAATTATATATATAAATGGTACATATGGAGATACGACCATTGAACTGACTCACTTTGAGAATTCCTAATGGTTATAGTTACCGTATATTTGTCAATAAGATATTCTCATGATGAACATAATAGAATTTTTCTTTTTCCTGCGACTATCATAATAATTGACAATGTATTTATTATACTTTGATTCTAAATACCTAATACCCTACGGTACTAGTTGAATGGATATTGGGTATGATTTAAATACTTGTAGAATTAATGATTAGTCAATATGAAATTCATTAACTATGGTAATGAGTTCGGGCTCTACGATTATAATAAATGAATAAAATAATACCTTGGCCAAGGGGTTTGAATGAATAAAGAAATGAGTTTTTTAGGTCATTTATAATTTATTATAATAATGGTAATAAGTTAGAGTTTGACAATCAAACCATACTCTAAAAGTTAGCCAAGAGCTGAAAAATATGGAAGGAGTTATATTTTTGTTCTTCTTGGATTCTAAGTAAAAATATTATTACTTCATACTATCAGGTCGTCAAGGAGTGTTGCTAGATGCCAACCTTAATTAGTAAATTTAGTATGACTAATTTACTACCCGCTCAGTATTGAACCTATGGGATCACACACTAACAAGTGTTCTAATCCTTGATAAAGAATTATTTAATTATTATTTTGATTTGATTAAATAAATAATTATATTAATTCAAATGGAATATTAAATAATTAATTATTTATTCTATGATGAGTTTTAAATATGAATAAGATCCTAACTGATTCTGTTATAAATTAAATTGTAATTTGATTCATAAGATTTGATCCTAAAATCAGTTACCAATCTCATACTATATATAGATATATGGTAAAGGAAACACCCTACCTTTATTCTTCTACCTCCACATACACAAATAGTCCAATTCTTGGTGAAGAATTGCTGGTGCAAGGACTTGTAAGAGGTTTCTCAGTTAAATCCATTGGTTAAGGAGTTGACAACAATGATAAGTCTCGATGTGGATACACATAATACCTTCGTACTATCGAAAGAGAAAGTTTTACTCACTAGCATACTCAGGTATTGGTATCTAACTCGTCTTATTTCTATAAAATTTTAAGCACAAAACATATCAATAGAATTACTTTATTACTTCTGCTATGTTTTATGAACACTTTGTAATCCTTCACAAAGTACCTTGGATTGAAGGAATTGCATGGCAGCTCCAACATCTTCTTCCATTAACTTCACAAATTGTTGCTCTAATCCATCATTTGACCATTTCTCCCATGCTTGTCCGTTGTTCCCTCCGCCTTCTATTTCTTTACCCTGCTATATTAAAGTGTGTAACTCCTGAATATTATATGTTTCTTAAAATTCTGATGATGTGGTTGATACTTATTACTGTTAATAGTAGCTTGTGGCTTTTTGAACATTGCATATCAACATATGTATAGTTACTTTGATTTTATTTTCATATATTGTACCTATTCACTCAATTATTTTGTACTATTTATTTAAAATTCATGCAGGAGAGGTTTTATTTTAGGGATGAGATTATGCCCTTGTTTGAGACTGGTATTTCTCTCTTAAAGTAATGACTGAGTCAGCTTTCGGACACTAATAATGTGAGTACTCCTCAAAGTTGTTACATTTTATCCTGAATCTTTACAATGGTTGTTGTATTATATGTGCGGTACATTGCTCTAGTTGCGATTCACTTCTTATTTCTAATATATCGAATTTGAACTTATTGTTTCTAGTTTGTTATAGCATTTCCAGATGATGGTGCTTGGAATTTGAGGAAAGCAAAATCTCCATGTGAGAATCCTAGTTGCATTAGCAATGGATGTCTATATTCTTCAACTTATCATTTCTTAGTACTTACTTTCTTTTTTCTTGTTGATTCCTTTAGAAAGTTTTGGCAGTTCATGTTGCAGCAAAGGTAAGTGCCTATTTCTTAGTTGTTTTTCAAATTTCCTAAGTATATTGTGTTTAAGTTTAGAATATATTGCATAATTTGCGATTGATAATCTGCATGTGATTGTTATTAATTCATTCATTCAATTTTGATTTTATGCTAGTGGCTGGATGAGATATTCTCAACAGGATTTGTTACTCTTTGTGTTCTTTCTTTTCTAATTTTTACTGCTTCATTATTATTATTTGTTAACATGTGTTGGCCATGAATTGAATGAATTCCTACTGTTAAAATCTGCTCAATTCAAGCCCGAGTGTCTCGAGTATGACACTGGTGATTCCAGAATTGCATTTTCAGCTGCTAAGGTACTCCTTTTTTTCTCGCTTCATTTTCCAAATTCATTGAATTTCAATCTCTTGTATTGTGTTAATTTTAGAAAGATAGTATAATCGTTTTTATATTTAAGAGTGTAGAATATGCACCATTGTTGAATTTGAATTGTAAAATTAGTGAGACGTGTATATTTATCATATTGAACAATGCATTTTATAATATTAATGCCTATTTTTATAATAGCTTATTTCCTGGGCATATGTATGCTTGATGAGAAGGTGACTGTGAATTCGGAGCTCAAATATGCGTCTTATTTTCAATATGTGAAAAGAAAGTATTATTTTATTTTTAATTTATTCTTTTTTTAATTGATATATTACTCTATTAAGTAATAGTTGATGATGAACATAGAATTTAGTACGGAACATGAGTTTTTGTTTTTGTAGATCTTTGGTTATGTCTAATTTGTAGCTCATTTGAATTGTAATGCCATAAGTAATGGGGTTTTTGTTTAAAGTTTTTCTCTGTTTTCTTTCTAAAGCTTCTGAGATCAAAATGACATGTACACACTTTTCCTATTTTCCATTTACATTTTGCTACAACAAATTCTTAATGCTAAATTTAGTTCATTAGTAGAAAAGCCTACAAAAGTTATAGAGTCATATAGATGTCCCATATGATAGTTCTATTCCTGAGCACCAGGTATTTCTTATATTAATTATTTTTAGGTTATTGTAAGTATGTGACAATATCCATGTGGCTTATTTCCATAAGCAATATAATTTATATTTGCTATTGATGATCTTAGGATGCTCTAAGGGTTTTGTGGAATGCTGCATATCCTGCTGAAGAACTCCATGGCTTGATTTCTGAGTAATGGAAATAAATGGGCTGGTAAGAGAAGGATCCATTGACAGATTTTAGGTAGATATTAAACTGGTGAATTTCTTCTGGATGTTGTGACTTCTTTAACTAGTTTATAATGCCTATTACTATTTGATAGGAAGGCTTATTACTCTTTTTTTGTATATTTACAAAAATTTTATGAACATAGTTCTGGATATTCCTTTAGCATTTTATCCGAATAGAATAGTTTCTTGAATTTCATATTTCAAAATATAGGTGTTATTCTTGCTGGATTGAATATGTGATTATCTGAGATACAATATTTTGCATCTACTAACTTATAATTGCTGGTGGATCAATTTGATTTCAAGGAAGATTTCATTAAGGAGCCGCATTATATCCTGATTTATACTTCCTTCAGAGTGCAACTATCATTTTAAAGCTTCGTGTAATATCTTGTAAAGCAACCGAGTCAAATCAAACAAACACCACTTAAGGTGAGTGTATTTAGAGTAATTAATCCATGTAGAGAGATTTTCTTCTTTACCACATGTGGCATACATGACATATATAATATTTTCAATTAATATAAGTTGACTTTTAACTGCATGTGCTAGGCATTAAGGAATTGGAGATTAAGGAATTGGAGATTGCGGTTGTTGATTCTAATTGGTCCCTAAGACATAAACAGATCACATATCTGAATATAAGATACTTACATATTTGAAAAATTGTGCTTCAGTAAGTCATCAAATTAGTCTTCCTTGGTCTGTTATATATCAATGGTTATAATATGTTGCACTAAGCGTAGATTTGCAGCCGTAGAATGTTAGCTTGGTAATTTATATTAATTGTAGTTGATTTGCAATTCATGAGTGTCTACGGAATTCTGTTGCTTTTATTAAGAATATTATTTGTCTTTTTCTTTGTTATTTTTGTATTATATGAACTTATGATGTGGAGTTGCATTTCTCATAGCAAAGCTTACTTATTGGTTCAGAATTTCGGCATGCCATTTTGTATCACTTAACGTAAGATAACATTCTTTTAATTATATTTTCAGTTGCAGTATGGACATAGAAGGCAATGAAAATGATTCAGAAGATCCGAGAAGCTACTTCCCTAAGTGAGTTTGAATTTTATTTTATCTTTTAAACAAGTATGCTTAGATTCATAAATACCATAGAATTATTGCACTTCATTTCTTTCTGAAGTTTGTCTATCTTGCATTTGCATGATATATGCTGAATTTGAATGTTTTCCTTTGTGATATGTAATTTCTGTGTTGTTTAGTGTTTGCTGCCTAGATGTTTTGCTTAAGAGGTTGCAAATCCTTAATTTTTTGTATGTTAGAAAGTTTTCCTTTGTACAACATTTTTTATTGGGAATGAAGTTTAGGCATATCTCCTTTAATCTATTAGTTCTTCACAAGGTGTTCATTAAAGTGGATGTAATATATCGTGATATCTTCTATTCTCTACTTTAATACGTTGCATGTTCTTGTCCTCTGATTTTATTGTTGTTATTTTCTTTAGAAAGTGTGAGTATTTCTTTTGTTTTGATGGGTGGGAAGGGAGTATTAAATTGTGAGTTGTGCTAATACTTAGGTTTTACTATCTGAAACAGTTTCGTGCAGCCTTTTGATGAAGTAATCTATCCAAAAAGGGATTCAGATATTGTTTCTCTAAATAAGAGAGATGTTGATCTCTTGTAGCCAGACACATTTCTTAATGACATAATTATTGATTTTTACATCCAGTAAGTTTGAATAATTTTTGCATTTTTGATCATTTTTTGAAGTCATCAGGCTTGTAGGTATTAATGCTAAGTGATATCTTAGTTTTAAATTCATTAGGCTTGTAGGCAACAATGTTATGTAATATCTTAGTTTTGTTTTAAAATCTAAATCTGAGGTGCTGGCAATTGCTGTGATCATAATAGAATACTGATATTTGTCTCATGGTAGAGCAGTAGGCTGATAAATACATGAATAAATTAGTTTTATTTGTTTTGCTTGATTTAGATGTGTGCTATTGGGTATGACAGGTATAGAATTCTACAGTTCCTTAACCACAAACTTTGACTGAGTTGTCATTGCCCATCAAGACTTCTCTATTGTTCATTTCTTCATATATTTTGAATTGGTTGCAATCATTGCAAATGTGAACAGTAGTCCCAAAATTTAACCACCATTCAAGTGATTTTTCTTATGTTGCTATGTTGAGTTCTGTAACTATGCCAATATGCATATTTTGTACTACTTCTATCCATAGCAATTAGTTTTTTTTCTTCCACTAAGTTAGCTTTTGGTGCTTCCTTCTTCAGAAGTCTACATTCTTTGATGTAATGTCCTTTCTTGTGGCAATGATAATACTCTCTTTGTCTCTTCTTGTCTTACTTTGATGAATCTTTTGAGAACTTTCTTTTCTTCTTATTGGTTTTGTCTTCACTAATCTGATTCACTTTAGAACTTTGAGAAAGATACACAATATCACGTTTTCGAGTTTTCTCCTTTATACGTATATGCCTTAATAATTTCTCATTGTGAATTCCTCACCATGATGTAAAAGTTTCTTCCTATAACTATTCTAAGATGAAAGCAATTTTGAAATAATTGCTCTTACTTGTAGTGATTCAGGGATCACCACTTGTAGATCACGAAGTCTACTTACAAAAATTTGTAATTCATGAATTTGATCTATAACAGACATAGTATCATTCATAATAAATTCAAAATATTTCATCATAATAAACTTATCTGTTCCTTATCGTTCAGTATTGTACTTTTCTTCCAAAAACTTCCAAATCTCCAATGGTGATTGAATTGACATGTAAAGATCGTAGAGTCAGTCGGATAAAGTGTTGAGAATATGACCTCAACATGCAAAAGTATCTTCATCATGTTTCTTCTTTAATTGAATAATCTTTTCCTTCTCTTCTGGTGTGGCATTTTCAACGGCATCGACAATTGGTGTAGTCTTTAGATCAATAACATATGCAAGATTGAGAACCGTAAGAAGAAACATCATCTTGTCCTTCCAACGGTTGAAGTTCGTTCCATCAAAGCGATCTAACTTGACAAACTCTTGATTCATGACTTTGAATATGGTGATTTGATTTTGAGTCATCTTCAAGAATATCTCTCTAAAATTGTTGAAAAAATTATGATTAAAAAGATGACAAAATTTAATTGTGTTGTAGTTTCAAGTCACGATTAAATCGTTTTTTTTAGAGAGATATTTATCCCCACACTTGATTGCTATAGGATTGACAACAATACTTTCTTAAGATATAATAAAACCTATAAATTTCTTATTTAGCAATAATAAAAAATTTCTAAATTTTTTGAACAAAAAAATTAAAAACACTTTTAATTATGTGTTATACTTATCTCAAATAGTGGGTTATTCACCTATATATATTGCATGCATATGAATAGAAAAAAGTCACGTTAACTTGTATAATGAGTAGATGTGACTTTTGGTTATTTCATTGAATAGATACTAAATACCGTTAACACCAACAAATAATATATATATATATATATATATATATATATATATATATATATATATATAAAGAATAAACTAAACCGAAACGGTCATTGTTTAACCTTTACATTTAATATTAATATTAAGGGAAGTTTTATGGTGTGAATAGCGAGGGACATCCAGAGGTCTGAATCTAATGTGGACGAGTTGTCATTAGGACGTGTGTGAGAGAACAGGTTCAGTCAATAGCGGGACCTATGTCAAAAAGTTGTTAGAATCAGGTGAATTCAGGTAGTATGTGTTGTGATAAGATAGCCTAGGTGGATGCCCATTTTTCCACAAGGCTGAAGTTTTCAAGAGAAAAATTTAAAGACCAATCTTTAATAGAGATTGAATTTGTACAGCTATAAATAAGGCTTCATAGCCTTACGTACAACACACACAGAAGCAATAAAATATCACTCTCTCTTTATACATAGTTTCTCTCTCTCTCTTTTTATTACTACATATAAATATATGAATCATCTTTATTGAGCTAATTATATTAATATTAGAGTCTTCTAGTTACATATCTTTATTTTATATTTAGAACATCTTTCTTATTTATTTCACAATACGTTATCAGCACGAGACTCTGATCAAATTTTAGGAAAACTCCAGGTAACAAATTTTTATTATGTCGAAACTCTTTCATCTTGAATATAATGCTTTTGATATATTTAAAATAATTATTTATCATGGATATAGATGTTGAAATCCATCTTGATTCAATGGATCTTGAAGATACCATTAAGGCTGAAAATAATACATCCCAGAAGGATAAAGCCAAAGTTATGGTTTTCCTTCGTCATCATCTTGAAGAATGATTGAAAAATGATTAAAAAATGAATATCCCACATTAAAAGATCCTGCAGATCTGTGGAAAGACCTTGAAAAAAAAAGAATAATCATGAAAAGACGGTGATACTTCCTCACGCCCGATATGTTAGAGAATGATTCAAATTATGAAAATTCCACCACTCATTATGATGTATCTAATTTCTTTGAGGATCCTAAAGGAAGTATTGGCTATTTGATCAATGATGGAATAGTTTGATATATGTATGTGTTTGTTAAGTATTCATGTGAATAATTTTACTGTGCATGTACTTCTACTCATTTTATTATTATTATCATTTATTTTTGAAGAAAAATGGCAAGGACATATTCTGAAGATATTTGCCTTGCGGATAGTGCGAGTTCACACACTATTCTTAAAAGTAATATATATTTTACCCATCTTGTGCCAAAAGACGAATATGTTAATACTATTATTGGCTCGGGCAATGTGATAGAAGGCTCCGGAAGAGCTATAATTTTGTTTCCTGGAGGAACAAAATTTATAATAAATAATGCACTATTATCTACCAAGTCCCTGAGAAACTTGTTGAGTTTCAAAGATATTCGCCGAAATAGATATCATATTGAGACAATGAATGAGAAAAATCATGAGTATTTATGTATTACAACTCATGATTTAAATAAGAAAGTTATATTAGAAAAATTACCCTCACTTTCATCCAGATTGTATTATACCAAGATTAGTGCAATTGAATCACATGCCATTGTAAACCAGAAGTTTACTAGTCCAAATGAATTCATAACTTGGCATGATAGATTGGGTCATCCGGGAACAACCATGATGAGGAGAATTATTGAAAACTCTCATGGACATTCACTAAAGAACCAGAAGATTCTTAAATCTAGTGAATTTTGTTGTGCTGCATGTTCTCAAGGGAAGTTAATTTTAAGGCCATCACCAGTAAAGATTGGATTTGAGTCCCCTGAATTCCTAGAAAGGATTCAAGGTGATATATGTGGACCTATTCATCCACCATGTGGATCTTTTAGATATTTTATGGTCCTGATAGACGCATCTTCGAGATGGTCACATGTATGCTTATTATCTTCTCGCAACCTGGCGTTTGCGAGATTACTGGCTCAAATTATTCGATTAAAAGCACAATTTCCAGAAAATCCAATAAAAGTAATTCGTCTTGATAATGCTGGTGAATTTACTTCCCAAGCATTTGATGCTTATTGTATGGCTAATGGAATAAATGTTGAACATCCAGTAGCTTATGTTCACACACAAAATGGGTTAGCAGAATCACTTATTAAACTCCTCCAATCGATTGCTAGACCCTTATGAGAACAAATCTCCCAATTTCGGTTTGGGGCATGCTATTTTACATGCCGCAGCACTTATTCGTTTGAGGCCAACGAGTTACCATAAGTTTTCTCCTATGCAATTAGCTTTTGACCAGCAGCCAAATGTTTCCCATTTAAGAATATTTGGGTGTGCGATATATGTTCCCATTGCACCACCTAATCGCACCAAAATGGGACCCCAAAGAAAATTGGGGATATATGTTGGATATGATTCTCCCTCTATAGTGAGGTATCTTGAGATACAAACTGGAGATGTATTTAAAGCCCGATTTGCAGATTGTCATTTTGATGAATCAAAATTTCCAACATTAGGGGGAGAGAATAAGTTTCCTGAAAAGGAACTTAATTGGAATGCATCATCGTTGATGCATTTAGATCCTCGATCAGGGCAATGTGAACTAGAAGTTCAAAAGATTATACATTTGCGAAGAATAGCAAATGAATTGCCTGATGCATTTTCCGATACAAAGAGGATAACCAAATCTTATATACCAGCGGAAAATGCCCCAATTCGAATTGATGTCCCAGTAGGACAAGTAGCCAATGAAGCATATTCACGCCAGAAGCGTGGCAGGGTGAAAAATGCCCCAATTCGAATTGATGTCCCAGTAGGACAAATAGCCACTGAAGCAAATACACGCCAGAAGCGTGGCTGGCCTGTCGGTTCCAAAGATAAAAATCCTCGAAAGAGAAAAGAGGTAAATACTATTCCTGTTGAAAAAGACATAGTAGAGACACCTGCAGTTGTCCAAAATTCTGATATAACGCCAGAAGACGTTCAGGTACTTGAAAATTGTGAAAATGATGAGATCTTGATAAATTATGTCTTTACAGGAGAGAAATGAGACCGAAATAAGACAATTGTCAATGAAATATTTGCATATAATGTGGCATTGAATATCATGCATGAAAGTAAGGATCTTGAACCAAGATCAGTCGAAGAATGTCGACAAAGGAATAATTGGCCAAAATGGAAAGAAGCCATGAAGGCTGAATTAGACTCACTTGCAAAACGTGAAGTCTTCGGACCTGTAGTCCGTACACCAGAAGATGTAAAACCTGTTGGATACCGGTGGGTATTTGTGAGAAAGCGAAATGAGAAAAATGAAGTTGTGCGCTATAAAGCCCGACTTGTGGCACAAGGTTTTTCACAAAGGCCTGGTATAGATTATGAAGAAACGTATTCCCCTGTAGTGGATGCGATAACATTGCGTTATTTGGTCAGTTTATCTACATATCATAAACAGCATATGCATTTAATGGATGTGGTAACAGTCTATTTATACGGATCATTAGATCGTGATATCTATATGAAAGTCCCTGAAGGATTAAAGATATCTAAACCATCCAATGAATATTCGCAAGGGTTATACTCAGTCAAATTGCAAAGATCTTTATATGGTCTAAAGCAATTTGGACGAATGTGGTATAATCGTCTTACTGAGTATCTGGCCAAAAATGGATTCAAGAATGATGATATCTGTCCATGTGTTTTCATAAAGAAATCCGCATCTGGATTCATTATAATTGCTGTGTACGTTGATGATTTAAATATCGTTGGGACTCTTGAAGAGATTCCAACGATTATAAAAACTCTAAAAGAAGAGTTTGAGATGAAAAATCTTGGAAGAACTAAATTTTGTCTCGGCCTGCAGATCGAGCATATAAAAAATGGGATCTTTATTCATCAAACAACATACACAGAGAAGATCTTGAAAAGATTTTATATGGATAAGTCACATCCATTAAGTACCCCAATGATCGTAAGATCTTTGGGTGTGGAGAAAGATCAATTCCGTCCTAAAGAAGAGAATGAAGATATCCTTGGTCCTGAAGTACCATATCTTAGTGCCATTGGAGCGCTAATGTATCTTGCTAATAATACACGACCCGATATATCATTTGCTGTGAACTTACTAGCAAGGTATAGTTCCTCTCCAACCAGAAGACATTGGAGTGGAATCAAACAAATCTTTCGATATCTTCATAGAACGGTTGATTTGGGATTGTTCTATCCTTATGGATCCAAGTCATAACTAGTTGGTTATGCAGATGCTGGATACTTGTCTGATCCACATAAAGGGAGATCTCAAACAGGATACCTGTTTACATATGGTGGAACAGCTATATCATGGAGGTCCACGAAACAGACGATAGCAGCAACCTCCTCTAATCATGCTGAAATACTAGCGATACATGAAGCTAGTCGCGAGTGTTTTTGGCTGAGGAGTGTGATCCAATATATTCTGTCATCATGTGGACTGATTGATCAGAAGATAGCTCCAACTGTCCTGTTTGAAGATAATACAGCATGTATTGCTCAACTTAAAGGCGGATATATCAAAGGTGATAGAACAAAACATATTTCTCCCAAATTCTTCTTCACTCATGATCTTCAAAATCAAGGGGCAATTGATGTCTAACAGATCCGCTTAAGTGATAATCTGGCAGATTTATTCACAAAGTCACTCCCAAAATCTTCTTTTGAAAGATTGGTACATCAGATTGGGATGCGCCGATTTCGAGATATAAAATAATGTCAGCAAAAGGGGGAGACTGTACTCTTTTTTCCTTGGTCAGATTTTTTCCCACTGGGTTTTTCTTTAGTAAGGTTTTAACGAGGCAATTATCCTAAATGGTCATCCAAGGGGGAGTGTTGTGATAAGATAACCTAGGTGGATGCCCATTTTTCCACAAGGCTGAAGTTTTCAAGAGAGAAATTTGAAGACCAATCTTTAATAGAGGTTAATTTGTACAGCTATAAATAAGGCTTCATAGCCTTACGTACAACACACACAGAAGCAATAAAATATCACTCTCTCTTTATAGATAGTTTTTCTCTCTCTCTTTTTATTACTATATATAAATATATGAATCATCTTTATTGAGCTAATTATATTAATATTAGAGTCTTCTAGTTAGATATCTTTATTTTATATTTAGAACATCTTTCTTATTTATTTCACAATAGTATGTCTCTTATGTCATATGATTAAAAATCTAATGAAAGATGGTTAATACTTAATGGCACGAACTTTTGTTTTTGATCAATGAACTTGGGAGGATACTTTTTTTTTTTATTTTATATATATAGACTAAATTTTTTGGGCTGGCCAAAATATGAAGGTGTCCCTGCCCCCTAATAATTATATAAGTCATGAGTGTTCAAAGTGGTATACCCAACAAAACAAGTTGCTACCAAAAAGATTAAAAGTTTCCTAACAAAAAACAAAAAAAAATAAATTAAAAGTTTGAGACTTTAAGAGTGTCTAAATAATCTATTAACGTAAATTACTCAAAAAATTACTAACAGTGACTAATTAAATAAATTATTATTTCCTTTAATAAAAAATAACTACAATAAAATATATCATATTGTATAAAAATTAGTCATAATAATATCCAAAACATGCTAACATTAATAAGATTAAATCTTTAAGATTAAATTTATTCTAGTAAACTTCATCATTACATTTAGCATATTTCACACTAATCATAACAATCATAAAAAATTTTAAATAAATTATTGATAGGAACAAAACCTTTTAATAATAATAATAATAATCATAATAATAATAATAATAATAATAATTTTTCCTCTCCTTCACCTTAACAATATCACAATATTAATCATAATGATGATAATATCTTCTCATCAATTTTGAAAATAACCTTGATAATGATATTATGATTTATAATTTCAAAATTTTAAATATCTTATGAAAACAAACTTTATTTAAAAAAAATAAAAATGATAAAATATAATTAGTGAACAAGTGTGTGGATTAAAAATAAAAAACACGATAGATATTTGATCAAACTATTTTTTTTTTTGGTAGTCCGAAACAACAATATACGAATACAAAAATGATAAAATGTTGGGATAACTTCATCTTTTGGCGAGACCAAAAACTTCAGCCTATATAAAATAAAAAAATAGCATCTTCCCAAGCCTATTGGCCGAAAACGAAAGCACGTGCCATTAAGCATTAACCATCTTTCATTAGATCTTCAATTATCTGACAAGAGACATACTATCTGAACCCACCTGATTCTAATAGCCTTTTGACATGGGTTCCACAACGGATCTAGAGGGGGCGAGTAGTGGTCTCGGCCCCAAAATTTTTAGAAACTATATTTATACATGAGATATGTATTTAAAAAAATAAAAAATATTATATAATTTAGTATTTTTATATATATTATTTTTCATTATGTGATAGATTTATGCCTTAATTATTTAATTCACTAATATTTTTCACTTAACTAATTTAATATCATACCCTCAAGTAACTTTCAAATTAGTTTTTATATAATAATCTCTATATTTATTTAAAAAAATTATTTATTTATTTTATATTAATATATTTAAAATTTATATTATTATATTAATAATAACTTACGTAGTTATATTTTGGTAATCACACTTTAGATATTCTTTTCTTATAAAAAAAATACTTATTTTTATTCTAAATTTATGTTGTTGAAAGAAAAGCTTTTATAAAAATATCTTATATCTTGTATTCTATAAAGGTATTGTGTCTTTCAAATAATTAATAATTTATCATTTATTTTCAATTTTTTTAAAATCTTTAAAAGAATTAATTTTAATTAATAAGATATGTGATAATTTTTAACTAAACACGCTATAAATTATTGGTACTTTATAATTTTATAATGTACTATTGATATTGTTATATTTCTTTTATATAACTATCATATTAAAAATAAAATTATGAAACAAATTTATAATTATATATATATTGATAAATCTTTTAAAAAACTAACTCTAATAATTATATGTTAATTATTTTTATGAAATAAAAAAATTATCTAAAATCCGACCCCTCTATATTAAACTTTTTGGATCCGTCCCTGATTCCACCGTTTGGCAGAATCTGTTCTCTCACATACGTCCCAACAACTCATCCACATCAGATCTAGACTTCTGGATGTTCATCCCTATCCTCAACATAGAGCTTCCCTAATATTAATATTATTTTGTAAGTACTCTTCATTTAAATTTGTCTTCCTCCATGCTTGATTACTAGTATCTGAAAGGCTTGGGTCAACCTCGAACATTTTATAGCTCTCATTTGTTTCGCTCTTATTAGTTCTACATTTGCACAGAATCTATCTATCCTAGCTACTTGCGCACTTGTTTCTCGATGTGTACTTTTATACTTATATGGGAATATTCATTAGTCTCATTTCATTCCGCCGTTCTTGGTGTTCGGTGATTGATGATGTACACTTGATGGATGTAATATACAGAGATAAAATACAATAAAAAAAACTTTTAAAATAATTTTATTTTAATATATCTTTTATATTGAGAACTGATGCACACCTGATAAAAGTTAAAACAAAACAAACTATAAAATTACTTTTATTAAAAAGGAAACCTAATTTTTGTTCTTTTTGGTTTAAATAAAAGTGTAGTGCAATTAGGTATCTATTAAAATTTATCTTTTAATCAACTATTTATCTATAAAAATTTAACAAGATAATTATAATAATTATTTTTAGATATTGTGTCTCAATTCTCTCTCATATATTTAAACTTTAAAATCATATCTTCTTGAATTTAGAATATTTAAATTTAAACCTAATAAAACAAAAATAACAAACTAAATTAAAATAATACTATCAAAATCATTTTTTTTGTTGACTTTTTAGCAAATCGAAGGTGGTTCAATATCTAAATGGTCTGGGAGCGAAACTTACTCCTTTTTGTGGGTATCAGTTTTATTTTGCATCAAAATCCATGTCTTTAACAATGACGAAGAAGAAGGAACCAAGCTTTGCAGAAATTCAAAGTGAACAATAAAATTTAAATGTCTTGAATAAAAGGGAAATCAAATTAAATAAAGAAAAAGTTTGGAAAAATAAAGGACAATTGAAAGGTAAAGACTGGAAATGATAAAAGTTGCTGAATTTAAAGGGATCGAAATGATATTACAAAGAAGATATATTGCATGGAAAGAAAAGTTGTAGGGAATTTAAATGAAAAGTAAAGATATGAAAGGAACTCTTCAAAGAAAAATACTCTTGACTGACCTAGAAAGTCGTTGGGATGTGAGTGAATGTGAGTGTTTTTCTCTGAAAAGATTCCAACCTTTGTTCTTTCGATCTTTCACGTATTTATAGAAGTCTTCAATCAAATTCAGATATAACTTTCACGTGCGTTAATCCTTGAATAACTGTTCTCGCTCTCCTTGAGTGTCGTCTGTAACTGCCACTAACCATCTTCACTTATTAACTTTTTTCACTTCTTCGATTGCTTCACTCTTTCTTGATGAGTCCTAGTCGATCAAAATCCTCTCCTTCATCGATTGACCATCCTCGATGAATTCTATGTAGTTAATCTTCACTTCTTTTTTCAACTAACAAATTGCTTTAGAGATTGAAACTTTTGCCTTCGATTCGATTTTCTGTCTACCATCTTCGATACCAGTAACCTCTTCTTCGATCAACTGACCTGCATCGAGTCTGCCTCTTCGATTTCCACATTTACGTTAATCGATTAATAGAGAGTACCTAACGGAGTACCTCATTGGCTCCAATCTAAAGTTAATTCTAACATATATTTGGAGGTTGATCCAAATATTTTGGTACTTGGCAATGATCGAACTCTAACTTGTCGAACATTGACTTGTCAAAAAATTCAATAACATCTCTATCGAAAATATTATTTTCGATATAACAAATACCCCCTAAGTATTTATTTTTTTCGATTAGAAGGAAGAAAATATAAATACTTACTATTATTCAATATTTTTGAGAGCGGTACCAGTCATTTCTTCGTCTTCTTCTTCAAAAATTTTCTCGACATAGTTAATCCATATGCTTTACCTCAATCAGTCGAAGTAGAAGGAACACGATGCAACTGTCGACCACTTTGATTATCACCAATTCGATCTTAAAAAGATGGTATTTCTATCACGGCTTCGACCAAAATAACTGCATCGAGCCTGTTGCTGTTGATATTCTCTCATTTTCTCCATGACCAAACTCTTACCAATTCTTGATCCATCCAACCCCAATAGCTCTTCTTTGTCGAAACTGATCTTCAATGGCTTGATCAATTTGAAACTGGCCCCAAATAATTATTTGATCAATTTCATATATTGTACAAATTTTCACAAATATTTTCACGTAGTACATGACAAAATATTGGTGAAGCATCATGTCATTCTTGAAGAGGCAAGGATAATAAATTTTTTTCAATTTACCGAAGAAAGATTATCTTGAATATAAGAAATGCCCCCAAGTATTTGTTTTCGAACTCTTGAGGCAAAGTGGCTGTTTGTCGAACTATTGGATCTTCGACATTTTGTTGAATATTTTCAGCCGTATTCATTTTCGATACCTCATCGAATTTTTTATGACAACATATTATCCAGATCATGGTAATTTTCCTTTTCCTTCTCGGATCATTGTGGTTAGAGAGATGTCATATTTGATGATTCGAAAATATCATAATCAAAATTTTTTTTAAAACTTCCAACTTCACAATTTCCAAAGTGAACAGAGAAATTTTTTCTTATTTGAAATTTGATCAACTTTATAAAGTTTTAAAGTTGAATAAAGATTTTTCTCTTTTCCACAGTTATATCTAACAACTGCCAATAACCGCTTCTCAATAACTTCTTTTTACAGACATACTTGTACATACCTTAATAGAGTAGCAATTCTTTTTAAAGTGTTCCAATATGTACCTGTAACTTGATAAAGTTCAAATTTGTCGAACATTGGCTTGTCGAAGAATTCAACAATATCTTGTCGAAAATATTATTTTTTATGATTTTTTTTGCTAGATGGACAAAAGCAAAAATACTTATCATCATTGAATATTGTTTTCGACAAACTCATATTCAACCATTTCTCTTTCTTTCTTCTTTTCTTCTTTTATTTTTTCGACTTGTCGAACTCTCTCAACCAAATAGGCTAAATCAGGAAAATGCATATTGAGTAATTTTCGACGTATATACAAGCCAAGACCTTTGATGGCTATTTTGACGATCTCGCTTTCAGGGACCGACATATAACATCGATTGCGAGCATTTTTTAATCGAATTATATAGTCATCTATCGATTCTCCATCATCTCGTTCTATTGCAAGCAAATCTATCAACGAGACATTTAATTCTGCTCTATAAAATTGAGCATGAAAAGCATTTTCCAATTGTTCCCACGTTAAAATCGAACTGGGTCTCAGATTTGAAAACCAAGTGAAAGCATTTTTTGTTAATGAAGTAGGAAAAAACTTCATTCTCAGGTTTTCATTATATGCTCGACAGTTGACTCTCCAGCCTCTCCTGCAAATTTTGTAATTATTTTAGGATTTTTTACACCCATTAACACTTCTGTCATTTGCACTGCAGAAGGAAAAGCAGAAACAAAATACGGTCGATGCATGAGACTCACGTTGATACCCATTCCATTGAGGACATCCTCGACAATCTTTGTCACCTGATAATGATATCCACGCTGTGTGTGAAGTCTATTCAAAACTTCATCAACATTTTGATCTCGTCGACCGAGATAAGGGATATTTTCTTCCCTTTCAGGATTGTTAAATACATTCTCCTCATTATATCCTACGTTCTCCTGGTCTACTACCAAATCTTGGGGAATAGGCTGTCCCTCGTCATAATCGTCAATTCGAGCAATTCTCTCGACTTGTTTAACCAGTCGATCATATTTTGACTCATTGTCAGCTAGGATTCAGAATAGTAGTCATATGGTGAGTCAACAGGTTGACTAAATCATGATGGCTTCCGTCAATATATTGTCGAAACTCATCCATCGATTCTAAATTATTCGACAAGGAGCCCACTTGATAATCTCAATTAACATCGAGATATGAGAAAGAAAGTTGGTTAGAAATCGTACCTGGCACATTTCCAAATCTGACTGAAAATGTATAACTGCCCATAGGAATTAGGAGGCATATAGCCAGGAGGAAGGCCAAATGGAAGCCAACCTGTGGTTACTTGCGATTGATTCTGCACTGGGGTGATCCAAGAGCGTGAATTTCGCCCACTACCACCAACACTTGCATTAACAACTGCAATATTCTCCCCAGAATTATACTCTGCATGTGGAATCAAATTTGCAGAAATTTGTGTAGCAATTATTGGGGCATTATTACTTGTTTCTACATTGCCATTTGAAACTTCGTCAGACATGGTAACAATTCTACCACTTCTTGATCGCATGCACCAAATATCAACACTACATGCACAATGCAACAGTTGAAAACAACAAATTTTGACACAATTAAATTTTAAAACTGTTCCACTGGGCGTGCCAATTTATTTTGTCGATTTTTATCAAATCGAAGGTGGTTCAATATCTAATGGTCTGTGAGCGAAATCTACTCCTCTTTGTGAGTACCAGTTTTATTTTGCATCAAAATTCATGCCTTTGACAATGACAAAGAAGAAGGAACTAAGCTTTGCAGAAATTCAAAGTGAACAATAAAATTTAAATGTCTTGAATAAAAGGAAAATCAAATTAAATAAAAGAAAAGTGTTTGGAAAAATAAAAACTAAATTGAAAGGTAAAGACTGGAAAGGATAAAAGTTGCTGAATTTAAAGGGATCGAAATGAAATTGCAAAGAAGATAAATTGCATGGAAAGAAAAGTTGCAGGAAATTTAAATGAAAAGTAAAGATATGGAAGGAACTCTTCAAAGAAAAAGACTCTTGACTGACTCAGAAAGTCGCTGGGATGTGAGTGAGTGTGAGTGTTTTCTCTGGAAAGATTCTAACCATTGTTCCTTCGATCTTTCACGTATTTATAGAAGTCTTCAATCAAATTCAGATATAACTTCCACGTCCTTGAATAACTGTTCCCGCTCTCCTTGAGTGCCGTCTGTAACTGCCACTAACCATCTTCACTTATTAATTTTTTCACTTCTTCGATTGCTTCACTCTTTCTTGATGAGTCCTAGTCGATTAAAATCCTCTCCTTCATCGATTGACCATTTTGATGAATCCTATGTAGTTAATCTTCACTTCTTTTTTCAACTAACAAATTACTTTAAAGATTGAAACTTTTGCCTTCGATTCAGTTTTCTGTCTACCATCTTTCATACCAGTAACCTCTTCTTCGATCAGCTGACCTCCATTGAGTTTGCCTCTTCAATTTTCACAATTACGTCAATCAATTAATAGAGAGTACCTAACGGAGTACCCATTAGCTCCAATCCAAAGTTAATTCTAACATATATTTAGAGGTTGATCCAAATATTTTGGCACTTGACAATGATCGAAGTCTAACTTGTCGAATATTGGCTTGTCAAAAAATTCAATAACATCTTTATCGAAAATATTATTTTCGATATAACAATATGATTATATAACGAGTAATAAACACAATTATTTTTAGATGAGTTTCGGATGTGTTAAAAAATTATTTAGTGAGCAATCTTATAACTTTAGATGTGTTAAAAAATTATTTATGTTAAGAAAAATATAAACACGAATTTAAACGAATTTTGGATGTGTACCAAATGTATTTTATGTGTTATCTTATTATAAAAATTATTTATGTTAAAAAGCACAAATTTAAACGAATTTTAGATGTGTACTAAAAATATTTTCTATGTTATTTTATTAGTTTAGATATATTATGAAACAATTCGAAAAACAGCTAATGTAAAACAACAACATAGATAAGTTCCTAATGCATACAAACAAGGGAAATTATCAATAATATACTTCTACCTTTCGAAAATGCATCTTGATAGTTGCTCAAGATTACTCCCCATCTTTCTTGCACCTGATTCCATCTTCAAGCTATAATTTATTCTTCATATTCCCATCTCACCAATCTTTCATTCTTTATTGTGACTATACTCTCCAACCAGCTTGTTATCTTCCTTCAATCCATCCCACGATATTATTATTATCCACTGCTATCGCTATCTCTTTTTTAATATTCACCTTCTCCAAACAAAATTTGAATTAGAGGTGGTTACTATTGTTATAGTGCTAAGTATAATGATTATAAAATTTAAATTAAATAAAAATAGTAGTAGTTTCTTAAAAATAAAAATTATGATTAATTAAAAAATAAAATAATAAAATGTTAGATTTAAAGGCCGAGTGAGTGAAGAATAGTATTTAAAAGATGAGTAGCAATGTTGATAAAAGTAAACTAACTCATTTGTTTAGTTCCTAGATACCCTCTTTTATAAATTTTTAATCTATAGGTAAGTTTTGGTTTTAGTTGCTTCAATAATTTCGCATTAAAATTGAGAAGTGATGCCAAGTGGAGATGGAGCTGAAGCCCTGCATCGATTTATTTTGGATAAACTTATAAAGCTATTATCCCTGCATTCTAGTCACTAGATAACGATTACCGGGTAGATAGATTTTATTGATGAGACAAGACCCTAGCAAACTATTGTAATACAGAAAAATTACCATGAGTTGAAATTGCCATTGAATTGTGAATTGTGTATCTAATGTTCGATTAAACATTTGATACCATGAATACATGGTCCGTGAAATACTCTCTTGCCATATATATACTGCTCTATCTACTCTTATTGTGGGAAGGGAAAAAAAACCATGCTTCCACTATCCACTGTACATTCCATCAATTTAAGTATACATTTTCACAACCCTTATCCTATCGAGGATGAATAACAACTCCTCAAACAGGTTGAATGGGAAAATGGTTTTAAAAAAAAAAAGAAAAAAGAAAATTAATTAACAATAAACAGAAGACAGAGGAAAAAGAGACAAGTTCAAATGATTCAGGTATCTAAAAAAACTCCTCCATCTAACTCTTGTGACCAGAGGCTGTGCTCTCGTAGAACAAAATGTAACCATGGTCTGTATTACTGGAATATTCCTGTGATGACCCAAAAAATGTCTGAACGGCTGACTCATCTATCATCTCAACATTTTCGTCGTCAAAAAATAACCAGTGGTTATGGCTTTTCACAAGGCTAACATAATGGCCATGGTTAGGGCCACTACCAACATGGACAACTACTGCAAACAGAGAATACTCAATGTCTGCATCTTCAACGGTATCACTCAGCTTCAGCTCAAGGGGGAAGACAACCCGGTAAGATAACTTCTTGTAGCGGCCAAGCTGTTCAATATACTTAAACCGTTTTAGATGGATGACCAAGATTTGAGGTGGTTTCTTTATCTTCATCCTCTTCTGAGCTTCTTGCAAACTAACATGACAAGAGGAAAATTGCAACTTCATTACCAGAACAGTAAAAGGACACAAAATTAAAGCAGATAATGTTTACATTTTACACACTTTAAGATAAATATCTATTTTCAAAGGAAGGTGAACTTGTCTTGGTTTGGTACTTTGATTTTTCTCTCATAATGTTAGATCACAACCATATATCCCAAACCAGGATACTTTATGGTATAGGCAAAAAACAGATGCCAACTTATTTTCTAGCAAAAGGAGCCAAATAAATTAAGCCGTTTAAACAACTCTACACAGAAAAATTGATCAAACAAGAAGTAGCATGACTCAGCAATGCACTCAAATGGAAATGGTTGAACTCCCAATTTACCTTCAGAAGAGTTCACACAAAAAAAATATCAGCTACTGTTTTCAACACACACACACACAAATAACATGTATGCTCTTCTCATAATACTAAACATAATCTGTGCCATGAAAAGCTATATACCTGCAGCATTTGTCACAAAAAAATTTATCTTCGGCATTTAATGTCTCTGTTGAACTGAAGTTTTTCAAACAGCTTGTAATTGAACTGTTCTGTTCAATGTCGAGGCTCAGGTCAAAAAAGGTTTCATCCCTAGCAGTCACTGTTTCGCATTGTAGGCACCTTGTCTCATTGGTGAGTATTCCCTGCAGACAAATTTACGATAATTTTCACTGCTGGAGCAAGCAACATGAATAAATGAAAACATTAAATGGGCAGATCAAGGTCACCTGAAAGTTTTTATGAACCCAAGTAACTAAAGGCTCTTTCTTGGTGCCATTAACTGGACCAGCTATAGGCCCATTTGCAACCTTTTCAGAAGGCGGTAATGGATCTTGATCATCTTTTGCAGACTGGGCCTCTTTCTCCAAAATGTCGACAAGTTCATTCAACAAAAAGTTCAAGAATTCATGGGCATCCTACCAAAATGATAAAGTCACAATGATAGTACTGCTTTAAAATTACTTTCCCTAGAGAATAGGACAAATATGAAACATCATGCAACAAACAGTATATTGAGTCTAGTAGAGAAATAACATCACATTTGATAAATAAATAATGCCATGCTCTTGTAGAGAACTAAGATTAGGAAGGAGATGTCTATAAACAAATTGAGGCACACAACCTTGTTTGAACTTATCAAATTGCCATTATGCAGCCTAGCTGCCATATATAGATTTGAAATTATTACATTTCGCACAACCTATATACTAACCAATAGAAACATGAACATGTATCAATTCAACTACAGATCTTCATGTTTATCTACTTTTCTACAGAGGGAAAATATGTCTGGCCGTGATCATTTTAACAGGTCATCATCTTATGATATAGTCAAAAGAATTCCCAGTTCAACATGTTGCTTTCAAGTTTAACTATAACTCTAAAATCATTTTACTGTCAAGAATGACAAAGTGACTAGCAAGGGTAACCCAGATCTAACTAGTGATATATCTAGAGAACTATAATAAAGAGTAAAGAGATTACAGCATCCTTTACTAAGATTAACTAATCAGAAGCAACTAAAGAGGGACATTTACAAAATGAACACAGTATGCATGGCGTCTTCCTTAAATATAAAAGCCAAAAATCCTGTATGCACAAAATGACATTCCATGTTCTTACAGTCACATATATATCTCTAGATTAATCATCCTTTGACTTCTGGTTCATTCTTGACCGTCTAAACACATACCTGGTGCATATAGCTGCGGAAGAGTTCATTTTGTTTTTTCAACCTCTGTACAAATCTTTTGGGAGCAATCACACCAGTTTTCTTCTTTTGGGAACTTATCTACAGCAAAAGAATTGTATGTTAAGTGAAAATGAAGCAGACAAGTGCATTCAAGCAATTGTCCATTTCACAGGCACAGGGCTTATATACTGAAGCATCCAACAAAACACACCTAGACATGCATGCATGATGCAATCACATCTACCAAGTCCTTACATATCAATAGAAATGAACAAAATGTAGAGATAGACAAAAACATATTTACTATAGAATGTACCATAAATATATTGAAGCAAACCCTCTGCCAATCTCTCATATCTCAGAAGAAAAACAGCCAATGGCAATAAATGTTAAACTAGGGATACAAATTAAACATAGGTCATTTCTTAATCAACTTTACTAGATCTGCAGATAGACACAATGTTCTTTATAAGGAACAACTGAACGGATGCATGCAGCTCTCTAGGTCAAAACCGCATGTTTTCTCGATCAACCATGCTATATGTACACAAAAATTCAGTCACCATTCAGCCATCCGTATAGAATACATGTTGAAATATGAAAAATGTATTGAAATGTATAAAACAACACATGTAAATATACACATATTTGGTGGCTATTTTGGTGTGCAGGGAGCTTTTTTTTGTTCCTCAACATATAGACAAAAATAAGAAAAATCTTTATATGAATTCCTGGTGTTCAAGTTTGATTCTAACTACTAAGAATATGAATTATGAATTTCTTTATAGCATGACAGAGGGCCCCAGAAATAGTTGATGCTGATGGAGTATAAGGTTGTTATTGCAAATGATACTCAAGTAACCCCAACATGTGTTCCTTTCTTAAAATCAGTGAAAAGAATACAAATCCTCTGATGCTAAATCATGCTCAAGTCAATCAATATAGTGGTTTCATTCAAGAAAGACCAAGAATTTTCTACGCTCATTAAGTCATTACCTGTGAAAATAAGTCAGCTAGGCAAGTTAAAAGATTTTCCTCTGCATCCGCCATGCTTTTGTTATTTGCATAATAATCTAACAATTGTTCACGAAATGGGACACAGAAGTACAGTGCCTGTATAAAGGAGGTACACTTTATCAGCAAAGAACCTAAAGAAAATATTAGGAATCTAAATGGGAATTCTCAACAGATATTGAGTATCCAAACAACATTCTTTCAGGTTTAAAATAACTCTACACCAAGCCAAAAGTTCAGATAAACCAAGTGATCTCTGCCTGGCTATTCTGAAAGCCCTACGAGCTGACATTATGCTACTGTACCCTTTCAAATAGTCAGAACAGTTAATTAGCTTCGCTATTAAGCCACCGTACCTCGGATGCAGACAATTCAAATTGGCAAACCAAATAGCTACATTGGATATAATAAACATCAGAAAAAGAAACTTCGACAAATCAATTTTTCCGCATCCATAAAAGAGGACTGCTTAAATTCAACAAGTCCAAGGAACTAAGCTTGTATTTTGATAGTTTGTTAGTATTTGAAAAACCATTATAGTTAGTTAGATAGTCAGTTATATTCCTCAAATTCCAGACTGTGAAAACACCTTGTATATAAAGCATTTGCTTAATTAATGGAGAGTCACTTGAATTCTTCCCATCAATTCATAAATTTTACTTCCAAAGCTGTGATATATGACAAACCTCAAACATCTCCCTATCTCTCTTTCAATTAGATTCTCCGCATTTCCTTTTAAAAGTAATAACCTCTCCCAATGAACAAGTAAAAGTTTTAATCTTTTATGTCAATGCACATCTTTTTTGTTCGTTGGTAAAATTCAATCAAACTGAACCAAAAATAATACATTATCCTGGATCCGTTTCCCTTAATCGATAACCTCTCACAATCTATTATAACAATCTATATGCACTAATGAACATTGAAGAATCAAAATGTCTATAGATAACAAAGAAGCCTAAATCAACCTCCCTGGATAGAAAAAATCGTGCTTTTCATGTGTAAGATGGAATTCCAACGTGACAAACCAAAACACAGAGTAAAGGAACAAACAGAAGAAAATTAATCGGATTCATGACCTGCAAAACGCTGTTGCAGTAACAAGTGTTGCCGAAATTCTCGAGGCCGAAGTAACGTTCACCTTCAGGGAATTGGTCACCGAGAGCCTTCTCGAGCTTGGAACCCGCAGCACCCATCACCGCGTCAAACCGATCACTCTCACTTGGATCTTCTTGTTCGATTCAACTCACCAATCCATCAATGCCAAATGCCAATTTCTCTCTCTCTCTCTCTGGTTTTCAAATCTTTAGGGTTTGTCTGCAGAACCAAGCGGGACGGCGTCGTTTTGGCTACAGGAAGAAGAAGAATAATAATGAGAAGAAGCAGGTCAGAAAACAAGGGTTTCGTTCGAGGAAGCGAATGCACGCACATGGACTACCAAAAAATATTGAGCTAAAAATAGAGAAAATGCAGAGAACAACGTTGGCTTTCTGTTGTTTTTTTTTTTTTTTTTTTTCTTCTCTTTTTTTATGGTAAATAAAATAAGAGAATCATAAAATACGAGAACAAATGCTTTTAAAATTCTCAATATTACTATTTATATGAAAATACAATTATTATTAATTAATTATAAGTTTAAATTATTTTATAACTTACAAAACATAAAAAAGGCAAAATTGAAAACTCAAGTGCAAATTTTAGGTAAAGTTTATAAAATTTTAGCCAAATTAATTAAATTATTTAATTGTTTTCGACTATCAACTTTATGTAAAATTGACTGTACCTGAGTTTTTACTTTAGAAAAATATTAATATTAAATAACATCTATTTGAAAAATTATAAGGCAAATGTTAATGCGACTTAGAAATACTTTTCGAACTCTTTTTTATGAACAACAAGATTAATGCCTAGAAAAATTGAAACTATACCGAGACAAACTCTTAGAAGAGTTGTGCCAATAGAATCAGCAAAAAAACATAATGAAACACGAGAGCACATTAAAATAAATGTGACAACCAAACTCTAGATTAAGCCCAAGTATAAGAATAAGTTTTGTATGATATTTCTTACTACTTTGTGTGAAGTTTCTTGAATTACAAGTTATTTAAGAAGAAGATAGAAAATAGAATTGAATTATAGAGAGAAGAGCAGGAATAAGTTAGTGAAATTATATTGAAAAATTTATGCGATAATTGTACATCAAATATTTAACTTTCACTCGCAAGTTAAACCTACATATAATAAGGCTGAGAGTTTGTACTAAGACTTCAAGGCATCAAAATAGAAAATTAACCACTACAACTATCTTTAAGACTCTCAAAATTTTCTATTACTTTCAGTTTCTGTTTTGGATTTTGTATATCCTTAACAACCCCCTTCAAACTCAAGACATCTAAGGATTGGATTCTGAGTTTGCTTCTAAATCGATCAAAGCTTGCAAAAAAGAGGGATGTAGTGAGGATGCCAACTAATTGTAAGGTTGAGGGGATATGTACTACAAACAATTGCTTCTTATTGACTTTATCTCTAGTAAAGTGAAGATTCACCACCTCAAAGTGTTTACTTCTACTACGTAGAACTAGGTTTGCAGCTAATAAACTGCACCGAGGTGGTCACAAAACACCGTTGGAGGAATTGGAGGGGGAATGTGCAATTCTTTTAGATGATTCTTAAGTCAACAACATTTGCTGATGTATTTTTCAAACGTCAAAATTCAGCCTCTGTGGAGAACTATTCACTGAAACTTGATTTTACTAAACCAAATTACTGGATTAGAGCCTAAGAACATGTAGTAGCTGCTTGTTGATCTTCGATCATCAAGGTTATTTGCCAAAGCAAGGATTCTGAAGTCAAGACTCTGTTAAATAAAGACCTTAAGAAATTGCACCTGAGAGATATGTTTGAATTCGCTTGACAGCTAGCCAATGTTGTTGAAGAGGTTTGTGTAACTGGTTCACATGATTTCGCTGCAAAAGTAATCTTCGGATGGGTTAAAGTAGCATATTAGAGGCCCTTTCCTATAGTGATAAAGAGTAGCATCTTCAAACAAATCTAAATCAGAAGAGGTTAGCTTTAATGTGGACAGCATAGGTGTTGGCATAGGTTTCAATTGTAGCATGCCAGCCCTATTAAGATGGTTCTTCACATATATTGAGAAATATGTAACTCAGAGTAAGGGAGCTCATTAATTTCTAAACCAAGATCTATGTAGAGTGCCTAAATCTTTCTAAGAGAATAAAGAATTAAGATTGAAAATTAATTGATTAACTTCCTAAGTATTACTTCATGTAATAACTACGTCATCAACATAGGCTAACATAAACACAATAGAGGAATGAGTAAATCTTGTGAACAAAGAAGGATCAGCTCAAGTAGGTTGAAAGCCAAATTGAGAGAGAGTAGTTTTGAGTTTGGTGTACCAAGTAAATGACACTATTTAGCTTACAAACAAGTGAAGAATTTGCTGATTTAAAGCCCCAAGGTTGTTACATGTACTCTATTTTAGTTAAGTCTCCATTTAGAAAGGCGTAGTTGAAGTCAAACTGACTTAAACACCACCGTTTTGATAGAGCAATCATGAGCAGTGTTGTAAGAATCGGACCAGATCGTTCGGTCGAAAAACTGGTGAATCAAACGCTCAACCGATCCAATCTAGTAATATGACCGTTTAAGGATTAAAATCGATGAGAATCTTTCAAAACCAATGAGAACCAATTAAAATCGGTCCAACCAAACCGTTCTAAAAAAATTTTAAAATTGTTGAAAATATAATTTGAACCTGGATCTGCCTGTTTTTGCATGCTTCCTTGTCACGAAACTATGTTATTTCTTATTATTTTATATGTTAATTATTAATTATATAATAAAAATATACAATAATTTTGTTAATATTATTTTAATTTTATATTCACTTATATTTAAATTAATTATATTTTTTATTATTCATATTATTAATATAAATATTATTAAAAATATATAAATAAAAATATCAAATATTTTTATTAATTACAATATCATTATTCTTTTTATGATTATATGATATTTATTAAATATTATTTTTTAATAAAAATAGTATAATAAATATAAACTAATTAGTTACTTATTGAAATAAAAAATAATTACTTTAGTATGAAAATAAAATTAAAAAAATTTTATTATAAAAAAATACTAGAATTTTATATATTTATTTAATGATAACTGAATTATAACTTATTAAATATAATTTGTTAAAACTTGATTATTTTTAAAATATTAGTGAAGATATTTATTTTAAATTTTAATTTTAGACTTTTAATTATTTTAAATTTTTTATTTACGTAAGACCGATTTTAACGGTTTAATTAGTAATTTATCAATTAAACCAATAAACTAATAATTCACTAACCTGATTGGTTCATCACCAATTTGATTTTTACCACTATGATCGTGAGAACAAAGTTGGAGGTTTGATGATAGAAATAAAAATCTTATCAAAATCGACTCCACACTACTGATGACAGCCTTGGCCGCAAGTCTGGCCTCAGACTTCAAAACTGAATTGTCTGGAGCTCATTTTATAGCACAAACCCATCGACAACAAATGATTGTAGAGTTTGGAGGTGGTGTAGTGAGGGTCCAAGTGTTGTTTCTTAGAAGGGATGTATATTCTTCCTTCATGGCATCGATCCAATAAGGACATGTGAAAGCTTGTTTTGTGGAAGAAGGAACATTCTGTACAAAAGATCAAGTTCAGGAGAGACAGCAAGAAGAGCTTTAGGCTTGTGAATGCCAGCCTCGAATCTTGTTATCATGGGGTGTTGATTCAAGGTAACTGTTGTAGAATCATGTGAAGATGAATTCGTTCTTAGTAGCTAAATTTCTATTTCTAAAATTGGCATAGTGCCTAAAGGTTCATTAACAGAAAGTATAGGGGTAAGAAGGTCTATGAAGAATTTTATTGTCCTACAAAAAAGACTTAAAGATAGTAGAGAAAAATTCTGGCATTGTCAGTTTGCAAAGCTTTAAGAGAACAACCTATTTGTTTTTCAAAAAGGTTCTTAAATTAAACTAGAACTTGAAGGACTTGAGCTCTAGATTGCAGCAAATATAAGCATGTAAATCGAGTAAATGCATCTACAAAACTAATATAATATTTGTATGACCCCACACATTCACATATACTAATTCAAGAAGAGAGTGATATTTAGTAGTAGAATCAGAAAATGGTAATGTGTGCATTTTAGCAAGACAATAATCAACACAAAAGAAAGGTTCAATTTTATTGGAATTGGTAGGAACATTACCATATCGTATCACAGCTTTAACAATGGCATTTGATGGATAGCCCGACCTTTGATGCCAGATTTTATTAGAAGAAGTACAATGAGTGAGAGAAGCATGATAAGCAAAGATGTTTTTAGCAAATTTATGTAAAAAAAGGTCTTGAAACTAATAGAGGTCATTCCTAAAATATCCCTGTTAAAGGATCTCTTGGGTAACCTGTGATTTCACAAGACAATTAAAAGGGTGAAACTCAAAATAAACATTATTATCCAAACAAAATTAAGACACATTAATTAAATTCTTGGTGATCTTTGAAATATGAAACACATTTTTAAGAACAAAAGTGTTATTTGTATGAGAGTTTGTCAGAAATGTCATGTCAATTTTTGAAATTTAAAGACTTGTGAAATCGGCAACATATAGTTTATCAAGACCATTATAATTAGTAGAGGAGTAAAGATTTGATGGATCATTAGTTAAATGGTGTGAGGCACCTAAATTTGAAAACCATTATGCTTCTGAGATGGTGGATGGTGTGGTTAGGTATGAGGTTGGTTGGTGAAAAGAATTTGAAGAAGAATGAGCATTTGAAATTTATGAAGATGCAGAATTGAAAGTGTTTTAAGTCTTTCAACCTCCTCTATTAAATATTTCTCCTCTTCCTCTCCTACTAGCAAAATTTTCTCTACTAAAGGCATTTGAAACTTAACCAACTTGGGTTGGTCGAGTGGTCAGCTCACTCGTCTATTTAAGTACGTTTCGGGAGTTTGAATCCTATTTTGTGCATGCAGCAACCCATTGGCCAGTGGCAAACCCTTAAATAGAGTTCAAATCCGCGACGGATTAGTCCTTGTCAGGTTAGGGGATACCGTGGGCAACAAAAAAAACAAAGCATTTGGAACTTATGCAAATGATTGAGCAAGATTAACTTGAGCTGTAGTAGCAGAATTGCGCTTGAACTTGTCCAACATATCATCATGAGAGATGAGAAGAGCTTCTTCTTCTCCAATGGTATACATGTCAGATTTTAATTCTTCAATGAATTCATCACACAAAGCTTCTATATGATCATCAGTAGAGATTAGAGAACCAATAGCTACTAATGAGTCCACAATCTTCTTGATCTTGGCCAAATACTCAGAAGTAGAAAAATTCAATTTCTTGATGTTCTTGAGTGGAGGCTTGAACTGCTTGCACTTGATTTTAGTAGAAGCAGCAAAATGAGCTTGTAATTTCTCCCAATTTCAAAGGCTAACTTATGATGCACCATACTATTTCTAAAATAAATATCCATAGATTCTAAAAGCCATGAACCCAAATTGTAATCCTAAAGATTCTAATCTGTGTATGTTTTGAAAATTGTGCCTGCAACTCAATCAGCATGTGTTGCAAACTAAGGTGGTTGTGCAGCAAGTTGAATATGATCTTGGAAATTCTGACTAAGAATTACATAAAAGGCTTGTTGCTACCATGTAACAAAGTTATCTTTAGTCAGCTTATCTAAAATTGGGTAGAGAAGAGGTTTAGAGGTTGCAGATTGATCAGCAATGATAAACGCCATTGAAAAAGGTACCAAAGATCTCAAGCTTGTGATACCGTGTGAAGTTTCTTGAATTACAAATTATTAAGAAGAAGAAGAAGAAAGAAAACAAAAATGAACTATAGAAAACAAAGAAAGAATTTGAATAAGTAAAATTGTATTGAAAAGTTGATGTTATAATTGTACATCAAATACTTAATTTTCACTCATGAGCTAAACCTATATATAGTAAGACTGAGACTTTGTGCTAAGACTTCAAGACTTCAAAACAAAAACTTAATACAACTACTTTGTACTAAATAAAGAATAATTATTTAAATACTTTTGATATAGATCTCATTTAAGATAAACTCTTTCAATTTTATTTTTTTCTGTTTGGCAGATATTGTTTTAAAATTATTTTTAGGATTTCATTCCAAAAAATTAATATCAAACTCATTAGATATGATCTTTTGAACTTTTAAAAATTGTATCAGATTATTTTTTTTATGATTTTTTGAAGTAGTGAAATCATTAATAGATGTTGATATCGTAGAAAACATACTTTTTTCTTCTTGAACATTAAAATGTATACTTATTAAATATTTGAATTTTTTTACTAATAAAAAATTAAATTAAGGAACTAATAAAATATAAAAGAATATTAAATTAAATGGATAAAAGATTATCTAATTTTCAAAAATGATACATGAAATTATAATTGTTTAAAACTTAAAAGATTAAAACTTTAAATATAATAACATCAATACTTATCAAATATTTTAATTTTGTATCTAAAAAATTAATTTAAAAATTAATAAAACATAAAATAACATTAAATTAAATTGAAAAAAAAAATTAAGCAATTAATCAATGTCCATTACTATAACATGCCAAATAACAAAAGTCTAAAACCATTATGCTAAAATATCCGACCCAAAATCCAAGGCCATTATGTTAAATTTAAGATAAAAACGTACCTGCAGCTGAGACCTAACTCAATTGGTAAACTTATATACCTTTTAATATGTTGTATTTGAGTTCAAACTTTGGCAAATGCATAAAGTGTTGAATATGAATTCTTTAGTGTTGTGTGGATGAATGTATAGTATAAATGTGTTATAATATCTAGGATTAAGGATGGTCCAATCTATCTTAAAAAAAAAAAGATAAAAAAAAGTACCATAATAAAAAAAAAAGTACTATGTGATTGGGTTATGTGAGTATCAAATGCATCTAATTGACTTTGCATAGAAGAATTGCAACTAAATGAGCTTATCATCACTTTTGAAAAAGTTCTCATTTCGCTAGAAAACATTTTCGGGGTGGGGGGAGGGGGCATGGCCCCATTGCCATTGAAAAGCTCTACCAATGGGAAAAATAAATTTTAAAAGTTTATTTTTGTCAAATTGAACTAAGAAAAATATAATGACTGTTCGAATATCGCAGTTAAAACTGTGATGATGATGAATTTTTTTAAATTAATATTCATTTAAGTCACTAACTTATTATATGTGCAAATTATTTTTATAGTACTCAAAGTTATCAAAAAAGCCTAGTTTTTATTTCGCTAAAAGAGATTCAATATTACATGAATCCTCTAAATCAATTTCTGATACGTAAATCTCCTTTTTCTATATTTATATAAATCGTCCCAGTTAACTGAGCTTTACGTTAATTAGTAAAAGATGGCACCTTAGGACAATTTATACTTGAAATTCATTTTTAAGAAGCATATAATTCGTCCCACGATATTGAGCGTGCAAAGATGAATATAAATCATGCCAGGGTGTAGTATGTAACGCTTTAAAGCTCAAAACGCAAAGGTCTGGGATGATTCAAGTGTTATTGTAACCTACAAAAGTTTGGAATGATTTACTCGTTCCCATAAAGCTGAAAGGAGAGAGACAATTTATGCGAACTAGAGAATCACAATACTCATTTGCGATTTATTCTCATTGTATTGAATCCTCCATTTTCACTTTCACAGCACAGCTTGGCGAGAAGAAATTTGAAAGGAGAAAGAAGTGCATTCTCAGACACAACGAAAGGTGATGATGGCGGTGCAATGAGAGGCGGTGAGATAAATATAACTAATTTATTTGAAATTTTGTTTGATTCATTAAACCAAATTAATTATAACTAATTTATTATGATCGAGATAAATATTAAATTATTTAATAAATAATATATAAAGCAATGAAATAAATGAACTCAATTAATTCAAATTATTATCTTATTATTTTATATATTCCTTTTCTCTTTTTTTATTTTGTACTTCAAATGAAATATTTGTAATTTTTTATTTTTGTTTTTTATCTTAATTTTGCTAACATTTTTTTATGATTTTGTTTTATATTAATTTTTTTATTTATTTTGATTAATAATTCTTAAGGGTATTATTATTTTATTTAAAGATAATTTAAATTTTTTGTAATATTTTTATAAAAGTTGATTAATAGGTTCTTTTTTAAAATATTTTTTTAAATTTTTTTAATAAGATCGTATTTTGATTTTTTTTTCTTTCATCCTTTGTATTAATTAATTATATTAATCTTCTATTACAATACATTTTTTATCTATTCCACACATTATCTTTTCTATCTTCTTTTGTTTTTTTTAATTGCTCTTTTTACTTTATTTTTAATTATTTATTTTACTTTTACTTCTCATATATAGATTTATTATAATTCATCACAGGTTCTTTTTGAATTTAAGTGATTTTTTAGGTTATATTTTACCATTGATACTTTTATTTTGTTTAGTGTATTTTTTTAATCTGTGTTTAATATAATAATCTGTAAATATCTATTCTATTATGTAAAAATTAAATTTCTGCACTTAATGATAAAACTGTCGTAACATGTTTCTGATGGTGTTTTTTGATTTATTTTTTTAACTCATTAAATTCATTTTTATTATAATAAATTAATTATATCAACTAATTGATTTGGTTAATTTTTTAAATATCATACAATTTATTATAATTTTTATCAATCAATTAATTGTAATTCAAATTGAATGATATTTTGTTACGAAATTATTATTTTCTAATTTATGAGCAATACATATATTAATTATAATCGTAAATTAAGCTATTTTATATTAAATGACTTATATAATGGTCATCTCATTTATTATCATAAATGCTGAATTAAATAAGTCATTATTACTTTTGATTTAGAATTAAATGAGAATAAAACCAGAGATACTATTTTATTTGGTCTTTCGGGTTTCATGGGTGTGACACTCAAATATAAATAGTGACTTCCGGATTTTGGTCTCCAACACATCAAAGCCATCTCCGTAACTCTTTTTCCATAAAAAGAATTTCGATTCAACTCTATCAGGGATACAGAAGGTTTTCAAAGAACAAAGAAATGGTCTGAATTTGCACGAATTCCAAATGTTCGAACTTACGATGTTGTTTTAGTTCGTTGTCATTACGAGAATGACTCTAATCTATACGTGTCTAAGGACTAGAATAGATTAAATATTATTTAAGTAATTTATTTCTAATATTGATATTTGATTAAATTAGTTTTTGAGAAATTTAAATTGTTGACTCAATTTATATATTACTACTATTCTTTTTGAATATATTATTTTTATATTTTTTAATATAATTTTTTTTTTATTTTTAAGTTTATTTTCTTTCTCATTTTATATTTCAGATTAGTAATGTAATTATTAAGAAAAATATATTTAAAAAAAGAAAAAATATTAAAACATCATTATTTAAAAAAAAAGAAAGATACGTGAAAAAAAGGAAAATAAAAAATTAAAATATCACTGCTATTAGGAAAAAACTGTTAATATGCGTATGAATGGAGTCGGAATTGAGGAATATATATAGATATAAAAAATAAAAAATTATTGCACGATTGTAGAATAAAATAATCATATATATAAAATGAAATAATTATAACAAAAAAATAATTAATATATGTGATTTAGATGTTTTTAATAACCGGTAACATAGAGTTTAACAAAATATAATTCACATATTTTTTATTTATGTATATGTATATATATTAAGAAAAACTACCGTAATATAATTCACATATTTTTTTATTTATGTATATGTGTATATATTAAGAAAAACTACCGTTTAATATATATATATATATATATATATATATATATATATATATGTAACAAAATTAATATATAAGGTTATAGAAAGTTCTATCCAAATTTGACAAGAACAAGACAACTTACATAGAAATGGTTCTCATGGATAGTAAGGTAAGTTGATTATTTTCCATGATTCTTTCAAGTGATGTTAGATCCATTTTATAAATATTTTTGATTCATATATTTTAATATTTTTAATAACCGGTAACATAGAGTTTAAAAAAATATAATTCATATATTTTTTTATTTATGTATATGTATATATATTAAGAAAACCTATCATAATATATATATATATATATAGAGAGAGAGAGAGAGAGAGAGAGAGAGAGAGAGAGAGAGAGAGAGAGAGAGAGAGAGAGAGAGAGAGAGAGAGAGAGAGAGAGAGAGAGAGAGAGAGAGAGAGAATTATTTAACAAAATTAATATATAAAATTATGGAAAGTCTCATCCAATTTTGACAATAACAAGACGACTTACATAGAAATTGTTCTCATGGATGATAAGGTAAGTTGATTATTTTCCATTATTCTTCTTTCAAGTGATGCTAGGTCCAATTTATAAATATTTTTTGTTCATATTTTAAGTTTATTTGATAAGTAAATCCTTGCACGCGAACAAAGATAGTGCGATTTTATAGATTTATAAGTGCTAATAGCCTTTATATTTAATTTATTTTATAGTGTGATAATAACTAATATATTTATTGGTGGATTTAACTATTACTATATTATTTATGATCACATTTAGTATATATGTCTAATTTATTGAAAAAAGTAGATTATTAAAACCGATTAATAACTATTTTAGAGTTAATCTAATTAATACTAAATTAAAAAAAAATAATACATAACATATTACTTTTTTATTAATCAAATTATTATAATTCAAATTAATTTTAAAAAAATAATTTAAAATTATAATTTCAATCTTATCACGTGTATGTCACAGGTAATTATACTTGTTAAAAATACTAATAATGACTAATTGATGGTTATAAATCACAAAATTTGCTGCCCCTAGCACTCCTCTTTATAATGTATAATAGTTAGATATTACATTAATGATTGGTAATTGATGTGTAGTGTTTTATTTTTGCTAGAGATTGTTCATGATGAAATTAAGTTAGTTATTTGTTTTGGATATTGGTATTTTGTTCGGATTATAGGTTTAAAATTTTGTCATTGCATGAATATGATATATGTTAGAGTTGTTAAATTATGAATTTGACGTTTAATATTAGAGATAATAATGAAGGCTTTTTCGCTTTCTTTGTTAGAGGTTGTTCATGATGAACTTAAATTAGTTATTTGTTTTGGATCAAAGATTGGTATTTTGGTTGGATCATAGGTTTAGAATTTTGTGATTACATGAATATGATATATGTTAGAGTTATGTTATGAATCTCACGTTAAATATCAAGGATAATAACAAAGGCTTCTAATTGAGTTATTGTATATTAATAATTTAGTTTATAGATTTTTCTTAATTTATGTTATTATATGTTATTTGTTTCTATTATGAATTGTTTTTCTTGATGTGTAAGGAGCATTATTTTTCTTGATGTGTAAGGAGTGTTTGTAGGCAACAAAAATGATAATGGATGATCGTATTGTGCCTTATTTAGAGAGTGTTGGGTTATATCATGTTACCAGCTAAATGATTATTGGTTTAAATTTGATGAGATGCTAATTAATGCATTTGTGGAGCCATGGCGATCCGAAACACATTCGTTTCACATGTCTTTTGGGCAGTGCATGATATCTTTACAGGATATGGCATATCAGTTTAACCTCCCTATAGATGGACATGCAGTTAGTGGATGTCTGAGTAACTTTGAACAGTTGATAGAAAGGGAAAGCCAGCATGAGTATGATTCCAAGATTTATTTGGTGAGCAGCCACTCGATGAATGCATTGATGAGTTCATAGTATCATATGCCTAGTTCCAGAACAAGTTCAAGGTCATGCCCCCTAATGCAATAGAAGATACTGTGTGGGTTTATGCACGGGGTTACATTATGACGTTGTTGCCTATGATACTTTTCAGGGACAAGTCTAGTGCTAGAGTTCATCTAAGGTGGTTGCCTTATGTTGCTGACCTTGACGGTTTTAGAAAATATAGTTGCGAATCAGCCACTTTGTCCTGATTGTACAGGTATTTATGAAGGATTGCTAACCGGAATGTGAAGAACTTACTTGGACTACTAACATTACTATAACCTTGAATTTTTTTTTGCGCTTCCTTACGTTCCGCCCTAGAGGGTTTGACACGATTCTTTGGCCGCTTGCATCAAGGTGGGTAGTTTTTAAGAATGAGATTCATTTTGCAATAGTTTATTGTATTTTATTTCCTAAGTCTAATGGTTATCATCATGTATCTTTCAGGTGGGATAGGTTCCAGCCCTCGTCAGATGAGAAGGGTCCTAGAGTCATTACTACATGGTATAAACTCGACAAGTTGACTATAGATGATGTAAGTTTGAAATTCTATATCTGGTTCCAACCATAATTTATAGTTTTTATTTTTCTTGATCATACTTGCATGTCTTTATTTACTTTTATGCTAATTTTCATTAATTGTGAGATTGTAGTTCATTTGTTACTCTTGAGCTATGTTGCAATTCTTTCGTCTTGTATTTTCTTTTGATATGCATGGTACTTTTGAGTTAAATTCAACTTGAGTTGTATGCGTAAATAAAGAAAACAACTAGAAAACCACATAATTACTAAGTAAAATAACATGGAAAAACCATGAAGTCACTAACAACATAAATAACGTCATTGATAAAGAAAAGTTACATAACACAAAAAGTGCAACATGAAAATAGGAATACAAACGATGCAAATTGCTAGAGCATAACAGAAATATGAAAGGAAACTAACAAATGAAACTAACAAACGAAACTAACATGAAAATAATACACCAAACTAAGTCTACACATCGCTCCCTTTGTGAGAACCCAAAGCACCCTGTCACTGAGGATGCTGTCTCCTTGTGTGACTAGGAAGCCTGCACAAACCACATCATTTTGAGCAATCTTGGTTAGCATCATCCATGCTATTTATTATAGATGACCAACTGAAGCTCGCATCATGCCTAGATCAGGGATAACCTGAGGACTCTCGTACGGGAGCAACAAATCATCATGGATCTGTTGAGAAAAAACCCATCTTGTAAACATTGAACATAGTATTGACCTGATACACGCCATCAACATAAATCCTCTATTCCAGTTTACAATATGAACAGGCTGCAAGCACGTGACGACATGCATAATGAAGGGCTTAAAAGTAACCACAGTCACAAATTTGCCCCGATAGTGAAACACAACAATTACTAAAAGCAATTCTACCCTTCTCGGTGTAATCTCATCCACAAAAAATTCATAGCTACCTCTATTATATAGATCCACTTGTACATTTCTTGAGGCCTGTAGGCTCTTCTCAATTGCCTTAACTAATGTGTGACAAAATTCTTGTCCAGTTCCGAGTTGCAACTCTACTTCCTTTTCTTTTCTCACAAAAGCTTAGCCAAATGCCCATATACTGACTTCACTAGTGATGCCATTGGTAGGTTATGTGTACCTTTCAAGACGACACTAAGACATTCAATATATTTGTTGTCATATGACCATATCTTCAACCGCCATACCAATGTTGGGTCCACAATTCTAGGCCAATTCTATTGCATCAATCAATCATTGCCGGATCCTCCTGCTTCAAGATATCCGCATGGATTATGCTACCGTGCTAAAAGTATTTTTTTTCAGTACATGCTGAAATGAGGTAGCATGAAGGAGGTTTTGACGCGTTGTGTGCTTGTAGCTATAGTGGGCGACAACGATTGATGCATAGTAGTTGGAAGACAATAATCTATCATGTTTGTTTAGGTAATTTAATCCATGAAATAGGCTTAGTTAAGAGCATTAAAACTAGGGGTGTGCATGGGTCGGGTGAAACCGGGTTTGATGTGACCCAGACCCGACCCGAAATATATACCGGGCCTATTTGTTAGACCCGAACTCGACCCTAGACCCGATGAAACCTATACACTTTTGGGCCACGATTATACCGGGTAAAAACCGGGTGAAAACCGGGCCGTTAACATTATATTACCTTGATACCTTCTTGTAAGTTAGCATGTAAAAATATCCAAATTTTCAAGACTCCAATCATTATTTGACATGGTAAAATTCACTTAGAAAAATATAATAAGAACCAACTCTTCTCTAAAATTAAAGCATAACCATAATCAATACTAATATTGCCTAATAACACCAAATATTTAAATCAATACAAATAACACAAGATTATGCATTAGTCTAAAGTCTTATGCATTTTAAACATAAAATATTAACTTATAGTCTTATATATAATGACTAATAACACAAAATATTAAGGTTTACAACACTTAAATTTCACATAATAATAGTCATCATCCATCACTAATAACACAAAATATTAATTATCTATGATGACCGGGCCATCGGGCCGATTTCGGATGACCCGAGCTATGGCCCGGACCCGACCCGAAATAATGACCGGGTCTATTTTTGAGACCCATACCCGGCCCTAAACTCGATGAAATCACACCAAATTAGCCTCTAAAGTGTTCGGGACCGGCCCTAGACCCATCATCCATCACTAATATGAAAGAGCACGCTATTTAGATTATGCAATACATAGTTTGAAAAAAAAATTGTACTATGAAAATTTTGTTATAATAATAATAATAACAAAAAATAATGATATAAAGAATAAAAGTAAATAATGATAATAATAATAATAACAAAAATATATTATAAACAGTATCATCAACTATCATAAATAAAAATAATTATTTTTGTAATTTTTATATTAATAAACAAATTTATTATTTCCATAAAAAAATTATTTACTAGAATATAATTTTTTAACTAAATATAATTTAAATTAATAATTTAATTTAATTTAATATAAAAATATTCTCTTAATATTATACTCATAGAATTAATTATATTTATTTAGTTTTCAAAAAAATTAACTACTTCAAACCACTATTCTTAACAAACTAACTTTACTCATTGATTTGAATTATATATATTTAAATTTATATTTAAAAATTTCATATTTTTTAAACTGTTTTGATTACTTGAAAGATCAAATTAATTGAAAAAATAAAAATATACCAATATGATTGTAAAAGTATCAAAATATATCAAACTAGCCTGCAGAACACTCAATTCATCTATTTATTCAGCGAACTGGATGGTTGACGAGAGGTTTTACTAATCACTACATGAAGTAACATAGTTTCCTTTTAGTCGACCAAAATGCATGAAATGTAAAAAGATAATTCTAATTTCATAAATAATGTGTTTTTATTCTGTTTTTCAAAATAATATTCTTTTTTATATGTATCAGAAAAAAAATCAAACTATTCTTTCATATTAATGCTAAATCATAAACCCTAAATCATAAATCTTAAATCCTACACTCTAAATCTTACACTCTAAATATAAACCCTAAACCCTAATCCATAATCCACAAATCATAAATCCTATAACCTAAACCTTCAATCCTAAATCATAAATGCTAAACCCTAACTCCTAAATCCTACACTATAAACTTTAAATTCTACCCTAACCCAAAATCCGTAAACCATAAACCTTAAACTATATACCCTAAAACTTAAATCTGAAATCCTAAACCCTCAATTCTAAACCATAAACTCTAAATCTTAACTCCTAAATCCTCAACTATAAATCCTAAGCACTAAACTTTAAACTCTAACTCCTAAATCTTAAACCCTAAACCCTAAAACGTAAACTTAAAACCCTAATCCTACATCTATATCCTAATCATAAATCTAAAATCCTAATCATAAACCTAATACATATACAACAAATCCTAAATCTTTAACCATAAATCCTACTAAATTTTATATCCTAAATCATAAATCCTAATTCCTAAATCCCTCTCACTGAATCAACTTAAACTTTCATAATTAATTGAGGGGTTAAGTACTTTTTTCGTTCCTAACGTCTTGGGTGAAAATCAAAATCGTTCCTGACTTTTTTCCTTATTAAAATCATCCTCAATATTACAAAACGTTATAAAATTGTCTTTTTCTAATTTAATTTTATTTTTTTGACCAAATTACCCTTAAAATTAATAAAAATAATATTAAAAAACAAAAATAAACCCCCCAAACCCCCACCCCGTCCGTATCTCTTTCCTTTCTTCCCTCTCATCCCAGGGGCGGAGCTAGGCTAACTATTTAGGGGGGATGGTGATGATTGGATTTTTGATGGTATAGAATTTCACAAATGAATTCTCGTTGCAAGTATAGTTTCTAAACCAACAATAATCCTTTCATACAAAAATTTGTTTGTCACAAGTAACAAACCCCTAAATTCTATAAACCGAAGTATTTAAACCTCGGGTCGTTCTCCCTAGGAATTACAATGAAGTGTCTTGTTATTGGTTATGGATTGTATTTTGGGGTTTTGGGATAAGAGACATGAAATGTAAATGACAATGAAAATAAACTAACAACTAAAAAGGCTCTTGGTAAGGTGTAAGAACTAGAAGTCCTATCCTAGTTATCCTTCTCAATTGTGATGAGAATTGTTCATTGCTACCACTTAGTTAACCCTTACTAATTAAAGGAAAGTCAAGTGGATGAATTGACTTGAGCCACAAGTCCTAGCCAACTCCCAAGGAAAGACTAGCTTTAGTGCACTCCAAACCAATTAGCAATCTCTCCAATTATCAATCAACAAAGGAATTAGATAACTCAAGTGTCACTAATTACTCTACCTAGGCCAAGAGGAACAAAATCTACACTATATCTAGAAGAAGCATTTCAACAAACACATAGAGTGCAATAGAAGTAAACATTATTAATTGCAAGAATTAAAGGAATCTACAACTACAAAGGCAAGAGATCAACGATAGAAAAGCAAAGAAGAACAATTATTATGAATTACCTCTTATTGAATTGAAAGAAAATGGAAGGAACAATAGTAGATCTACAACAAAATATAAGAGCAACATAAAGGAAATTACAACTAAAGAATGGAAGAAGAATGAATGTAACAACAAAGAATTGAGAGATAGAAGTGGAAGAAAGCAAAGATTAAAACCTAGATCTAAGATTATTGAACTAAACCTAATCCTAATTCTAGAGAGAAGTGAGAGCTTCTCTCTCTAGAAACTAACTCTCACTACTAAACTAAGCTAAAACTAAACTAATGGTAACTAACCCCCCTTTCCCTCTTCACTCCTTGGGTTAAATAGCATCAGAAATGAGTTGGATTGGGCCCACAAGGCTTTAGAATTCGTTGGCCACGTTTTGCTTTAAGTGAACTAGGTGGCAGCAACGGCGCGTGCGCGTACTTTGCGCGTGCGCGCCACCATACGTGTAGCAACTATGGCAAATCTTATATCGTTTCGAAGCCCCGGATGTTAGCTTTCCAACCCAACTGGAACCGCATCATTTGGACCTCTGTAGCTCAAGTTATGGCCAATTAAGTGCGAAGAGGTCGGCTTGACAGCTTTCCGGCTCTTCCATTTCTTCATGAGTTCTCCAACTTTTCATGCTTTCTTTCTTCATTCCCTTGATCCAATCTTTGCCTCCTAAACCTTAAATCACTTAACAAATATATCAAGGCATCTAATAGAATCAAGGTGAATTAAATTTAGCTATTTTGAGTCCTAAAAAGCATGTTTTCACATTCAAGCACAATTAAAGGAGAATATACAAAATCATGCTATTTCTTGAATAAATATGGGTAAAAGGTGATAAAATCCCCAAAAATCAATACAAAACAAACCGTCAAATTGGGGTTTGTCAACCTCCCCACACTTAAACCAAGCATGTCCTCATGCTTAAACCAAGAATGAAGTAAGGGTATGGCATTTATTCAATGGAAACTAACTAAATGCAATCTACCTATATGCAACTATCTAAATGAATGCAAGTGCTTGGTCAAAATAAATCAATTCCCAAGAAACATATATGCACAAGGGCTAAGGACTAGCAAGTCTAATCCACAATTGAATTGAGTTATTAAATATTTTTACAAGCTTGCATGAAGAATGATGATCATAGGTGAAAACATGTAATTGAGCATCAAACCCTCACCGGATGTGTTTGCACTCTATTCGCTCAAGTGTTTAGGGTTGATTCACTCAATTCTCCTCTATTTCATGCTTTCCAAGATTTGTTTTTCTTCTAACAATCAACATTTATTTCATGCATGCATACAAGTATCATGAGGTCTTTTCATTGGTTGTAATGGGGCCAGGGTCAAGGTAGGATGCATATTTGGTCAAGTGAGCTTGAAATTTGAATCTTTGATAAGCTTAAACTTCCCACCTAACCTATGACATCCTATACAATTAAGTTCTAATCTAACTACCCATTTTCTCACTTTTTCACATACTCATGCATTTTCTTTTCATTTCACAGCACTTATGCATTGATCTTATTGAGCTTCACTTTGGGGCATTTTGTCCCCTTTTTATTATTTTTATTCTTTTTTTCTTTCTTTTTCTATTTTTTTTTCTTTTCCATATTGTTTTTCTTTTTCACTTTTATTTCTTTTTCTTTTGTTTTTCTTATTTTTTTTCTTTTTATATACAAGAACCTCAATGCATAAGGTTTTACATTTGATCAATGCATGAGTATGTACCCAATTCCCAATATTTTCAATAACAATACAAAATACCCTTTTATTCACCCAATGTCCCAAGGTTCCCACACTTGAATGATACTCACACACACTAGCCTAAGCTAATTAAAGATCCAAATTAAGGGACAATTATTGTTTTTCACTTTAAGGCTTGTAATGTGCTAAAATAAGAATAAGTGGGTTAAGCGTAGGCTCAAATTTGGCTAACAAAGGAAGATAGAAGGTAAGGCCATTTTGGTAAGTGAGCTAATGAAATGATGGCCTCAATCATATAAATGCATGAATACACAAAATAATGGACATAAAAAATCAAACAAATCAAGGATTACAATCATGGAAAGAGAATAATGCACACAAGAAGGAAAAATAAGTGGTTATAAGATGTAACCACACCGTTAGGCTCAAATCTCACAAGCTTGTGTTCTTAGCTCAAAACATGTTCCACAATATATATAATTCAAGCAAGTTCTATGAAAAGTTTTCACTCAAATCAATTGACATGCCCTATAGATAGAAATCTTGAAAAATTCTCATTATCTTGACTAAGCTTATTGTGTATACATATGCAAAAATAAGAAAATGCAAGTAAAAATCCTAAAATCCTAAAATGAAATGCAAAAGTGTTGGGATTAGAAATTTGTCACCCAAAATCGCCGATCGGTCGGACGACCTCCCCACACTTAAAAGTTTGCACCGTCCTCGGTGCACTCAAAGATGAGCAATTGGGTACGACGACTCTCCGGATTGCTATGTGTTCTTTCTTCCGCTTCCATGGTTGCTTGTGGTGCATTCGTTATGAAAAACAAAAATATAACACCATAAGATGAGAAGATATAAAAGCAAGGAAGCATACATTGTTGGAATGAGGTAAATCACTAGAATGAGGTGAGTGAATTAGTGTGACATTAAGAAATATTAGGTGTGTGAATTCTAAATTGCGCGGTTTAGAATACACATTAGCATAAAAGCTATGTCACAAAAGAAGCATGCACTTCACTTATCCTAGTGTGCTTGAGATGCTTTAAGTGAACTTGTAAGGTAAGACAAGCATTAGAGAAGCATGAAAGCATTCAAGTCAAACATATGGATGGATATAATCATGAAATACAATGCATTAAGGTAAATGCACAACATCATCCATCAAGAGGTTGCCTAATCAAAGAATACGGTTCCAAATCACATGGTGGCTAGCTACAACATGCAATTCAAAAGAGTTATAAGCTCGAAGACAATTCTCATCACTTGGTATTTTTCAAAAGGTAAGCATGAAGAACTCAAAACCAAGTAACAAAATATAACCTCAATCATAGAATCCAACAAAGATTATCTAAAAACATTCATGCTAAAATAGCATTTAGGCAATAAGGGATATAGCAATGTATAGTAAACAAAGTCAATACTCCAACACTTATGATGAAAAGAGAGAAAATAAAATGAAAACTAAACTAAAACTAACTAATCAACTAACTAACTAACTAATTTGTTAACTAAAATAAATGGTTGTCAATGGTGTTTGGAAGTGTTGGATGGGGGGTAGGAGAAAGGAGAAGGAAAGAAATAGAAAGAGGAGCAGAAAAGAAATGTGGTGAAGGAAGGAAATCCGCGTGTACGCGCGCATGCCGCGCGCGCGCGGATGGCTTATTTCGAGAGTGACGCGTACGCGTCATGTGCACGCGCGCAAATAGGTTTGTGCCAAAGGCACAATGTTGGCGCGGCGCAGGCACAACTCTCTGGAAAATGTATGGAGGTTGGAACTACTCAATCCACGCGTACGCACGCATGGCGCGCGCGCGTAGATGGTCGAAAATGCTGGAAGTGCGCGTACGCGCCATGTACGCGTACGCGTGGATGGTGCTCTGTTTTTCAAAAATTTTTTTCTATGTTTTTGCACCAATCCAAGCATTCCAAACCTCCAAACAGCTACCAAAACACCACAAAACCTTATTTAACATACTTAAACTACCAAACATACTCAACTAACTAAACAAAACATGAAATTAAACTAATTCTACCAATATATACAAAAGAGAAAATGAAAGGATTTTACCATGGTGGGTTGTCTCCCACCTAGCACTTTTGTTTATTGTCCTTAAGTTGGACTTATGGGGAGCTCCTCATCAAGGTGGCTTGTGCTTGTATTCATCTTGGAACTCCCACCAATGCTTGGTTCTCCATTGTGCCCCAAGATGCTTCATGGATTGAGCCAAGTCTTGATGGAGTTCTTCACAAGCTTGGGGCTCCCAAAGTTGATCCTCTTCTTGTAATCCGGGATCCCACACTTTGTTTTCACACCCGTCTTGAGGTTGATCATCATTATAAGTCCAACCGGGTGGTAAGTAAGGTGAATTCTCTATATAGTGGCCAACAATCCTCCTAGACCCATCTATTTGAGCACTATTCCCACCTTTGTATTCAACTCTTGAAGTATCAACCAAAATGAGCCTTGATTTGCAACGCCAACCACGAAACATCTTTCGCTTACGCTTCATCCCACAAAGCATTCTAAGTTGACCATCCGTTTCAAGCAAGCCATACTAAAGTGGGACAATAAAGCTAATAGAATTGAATTTTACCCACTCAAGTGAAGGGGTAGATGACAACCTAGGCAAAGATGCTTCCAAAGATCTTGACAAAGCATAACCAACCCTCGTTCTTCTATTTCTAGGGACTTCCACCTCTTCACAAGATCTCTTAATCTCAATCCTTTGTTCAACAATTTTATCTAAACCTTTTCCTTTACTCAAATCATAATAGGGAGGGTGAGAAAAATTTACCTCCTCAACGCTTTCAAATCCAACCGGAGAAGGTTCTTCATGCTTAAAGGATTCTTCACCACTAAGACTTGATGCTTGATCTTCATCACCAAGGGAACTCAATTCTTTCTCTATCCCATCCAAGTCTTCATATGGGATATGCCTTGGAAGGTGTGCACTTTCCTCCCTAGCATCAATTTCAATCATCTTGGAGGGGTTTTCTTCAACTCTATCTTCCCATGGAAGCTCCGCATCTCCTAAGTCTTCAACCAATTCTTCCTCTTCTTCAACAATTATAGCTTCCTCCAATTGTTCCAATACAAAGCAACTTCCCTCGTTCTCCACCAATCTCTCCTTCATGTTATGCTCTTCATTTGTTTCTCCACATGTAGCCATGGGAGTCCCTTGAGTGTTCAAGCATTGGGATGCTAACCGGTTTACCACCTCATCCAAGGCGGTCATGAATTGTTACACATCCCTTGTCATCTCCTCTTGTCCTTGAAGAAGAACACCGAGGGTTTCATCCATTGAGGATTGGGGTGGATAAGAGGGTTCATTGTCTTGGAGAAAGGGTTCATTATAGGAAGGTGGTTCTTCTTGGTGAGGTGGTGGTGTGTATTGAAGTGGTTCTTGGGAGTAGTAATCTTGGAATTGTGGTTCCATGTATGGCTCATATGGTTCAAAAGGAGGTTGGTATGGTAGGTAAGGATCATGGTCATATGGAGGTGTTTGTTGAAAATAGGCTTGTGAGTGTGGTTGAAGGTTATGTTGAGGGTATGGCTCATGGGCATATGGTGGTGGTTCTTGAAAGTCACAAGGAGATTCACCATAGCCATTGGATTGGTATGCATCATAGAATGGCTCTTCTTCATAGTGCATTGGTGGAGGTTGTTGCCATGGGGATTGATCATATGCATATGACTCCTCCCACCTTTGGTTGTCCCATCCTTGATACACCTCTTCATTGTAGCTCCCATCACCTACAACATAGTTGTAATCACACTCATAGCCAAAATGAGAATTCATGGTGAAAAGATAAAATAAAAACAAAAGCTAATAGGAAACAAAAGAAACAAAATTCTACAACTAGCAAATAAAGCAAAAAGCAAGATATTAACACTATTCACATATATACAATAACCAATAACATAACACCATTGCAAATCCCCGGCAACGGCGCCATTTTGATGATTGGATTTTTGATGGTATAGAATTTCACAAATGAATTCTCGTTGCAAGTATAGTTTCTAAACCAACAATAATCCTTTCATACAAAAATTTGTTTGTCACAAGTAACAAACCCCTAAATTCTATAAACCGAAGTATTTAAATCTCGGGTCGTTCTCCCTAGGAATTACAATGAAGTGTCTTGTTATTGGTTATGGATTGTATTTTGGGGTTTTGGGATAAGAGACATGAAATGTAAATGACAATGAAAATAAACTAACAACTAAAAAGGCTCTTGGTAAGGTGTAAGAACTAGAAGTCCTATCCTAGTTATCCTTCTCAATTGTGATGAGAATTGTTCATTGCTACCACTTAGTTAACCCTTACTAATTAAAGGAAAGTCAAGTGGATGAATTGACTTGAGCCACAAGTCCTAGCCAACTCCCAAGGAAAGACTAGCTTTAGTGCACTCCAAACCAATTAGCAATCTCTCCAATTATCAATCAACAAAGGAATTAGATAACTCAAGTATCACTAATTACTCTACCTAGGCCAAGAGGAACAAAATCTACACTATATCTAGAAGAAGCATTTCAACAAACACATAGAGTGCAATAGAAGTAAACATTATTAATTGCAAGAATTAAAGGAATCTATAACTACAAAGGCAAGAGATCAACAATAGAAAAGCAAAGAAGAACAATTATTATGAATTACCTCTTATTGAATTGAAAGAAAATGGAAGGAACAATAGTAGATCTACAACAAAATATAAGAACAACATAAAGGAAATTACAACTAAAGAATGGAAGAAGAATGAATGTAACAACAAAGAATTGAGAGATAGAAGTGGAAGAAAGCAAAGATTAAAACCTAGATCTAAGATTATTGAACTAAACCTAATCCTAATTCTAGAGAGAAGTGAGAGCTTCTCTCTCTAGAAACTAACTCTCACTACTAAACTAAGCTAAAACTAAACTAATGGTAACTAACCCCCCTTTCCCTCTTCACTCCTTGGGTTAAATAGCATCAGAAATGAGTTGGATTGGGCCCACAAGGCTTTAGAATTCGTTGGCCACGTTTTGCTTTAAGTGAACTAGGTGGCAGCAACGGCGCGTGCGCGTACTTTGCGCGTGCGCGCCACCATACGTGTAGCAACTATGGCAAATCTTATATCGTTTCGAAGCCCCGGATGTTAGCTTTCCAACCCAACTGGAACTGCATCATTTGGACCTCTGTAGCTCAAGTTATGGCCGATTAAGTGCGAAGAGGTCGGCTTGACAGCTTTCCGGCTCTTCCATTTCTTCATGAGTTCTCCAACTTTTCATGCTTTCTTTCTTCATTCCCTTGATCCAATCTTTGCCTCCTAAACCTTAAATCACTTAACAAACATATCAAGGCATCTAATAGAATCAAGGTGAATTAAATTTAGCTATTTTGAGTCCTAAAAAGCATGTTTTCACATTCAAGCACAATTAAAGGAGAATATACAAAACCATGCTATTTCTTGAATAAATATGGGTAAAAGGTGATAAAATCCCCAAAAATCAATACAAAACAAACCGTCAAATTGGGGTTTGTCAGACGGTGTTTAATAATTTACTAAAAATATTTTATATTACTATTTCTATTGATAAAATTAAAAAAAAAATATATATATAATATCAATCAAAGTAAGACAATAATATATAAAAATTACCACTTACAGTTTTGTATCATGAAAAGGCTATTCGACATTTTTTTCTATTTTTAAAATCATCTATAATTGAATTTGTGATGAAAATAACTGCTAATTCTTTTTCTATATAGATGACCAAATTGTCTGCAAGAAATTCATCAGCCATCTTACTTCGGAGTCTTGTCTTAACAATTTTCATTGCTAAAAAAGCTCTTTCTGTTGTTGTTGTAGACACTGATAGAGTCAAAACAAGACGTATTAATCTATCAACCATGTGATAAGTTCTTGACTTTCCCGTTTCTTGCAACTTGTTGTACAATTCAGAAAGTGTACCAATACCTTTCAAATGATTTGGTATATCATGCTGATAATGTTACAACTGAGACTTCAAAATATTTAGCTCATTAGAAGGAAAGTCAAGGGGATAAAACTTCTCTGCTAACTTGCTAATTTCTTCAATATTAAATGATTTGAAATTGTCCTTAGGATCCAAAGCACAACTCAAAGTCAAAAGCTCTATTGTTTGCTCATTAAATCTACTATTCAACTCTTGTATTTGAGAGTCAATTGTTGCCAAGAATATATCTATTCGATAATGATGCTCAACTGTCACACTTGGTTGACGAGATCGACCTCTTCCAAAAATATATTGTGCACTCAAGGAACCATCACAACTTAGCCAATGATCTTGGGAGAAGTTTCGTAGGTGCCTTGAATTTTTAGGACTCAACTTAACCACTCTGGTTCATGTCTTCATGATTATATGTATTCAATGATATAATCTTTTCTATGCATATTTCTGTTCTTGCATTTTAGATACAAATTCTCAAGTAAAAGAAAAAAGGGAGGAAATAAACACTGCCTTTAATTGTAGATTTACAATTGGTCTAGCCTTTTGTCGTGGCTTAAATGGGTAAGGAAGGATTTAACCAAACAATAGTTAAAAATTGACAGTAATTAAAGGAAAACGAGACAATCTTTTATATCGGGAAAAAAATCTATGAGCACTATATTATAGCGTCGACTAAGCATTGCAACTAATTGACTACATATTATTTCCTAGCAAATTAGTGACTATTTCATAATTTTAATTTTTCATTTCAAATAGCTTTGATTTAGCGACAACATTCCTACAAATTTGATTAAGGATTTTCAAAGATTAGCTATAAATTTGTTATAAAATGTGGCAGATTTGCGATCATATTAGTGGACAACTTGCGATGAGTTAGGTTCGGAAAAAATTTTCGCTAATTAGCGTCAACTAAGCATTTTATTTCGTCTATGAAGTTAGCTTGTATTTAGCGATGACTCTATCACAGTAGAGTTTGTCGCTAATTAGCGACTACTGTTTAGTCTATTTCTTCTATAGAATTAGCTTTTACTTTAGTGATGGATTTGTGACTATCTAATCGGTAGCTAAAAAACTTTTCGATGAATTAGCGACTGTTGTGTTTGCCTCACTGATTTGCGACTTGTAATTAGCGAGGAAAGCATTAGTTGCTAGGCGGTAGCTAATCTGTTACAAATTATATTTTGCGTCAGATTAGCGATGATTTTACGACTCTTTTTGTGGTAGCTAATCGGCCATATTCTTGTAGTGCATCCACCATCTCTTAATTGTTGAAGAAGTAACTTTGATGTAGAAACAATATGCATTGCATTAAGAATATCTTGAGATTGTTGTTGCAGTGCTTGGCAAAGAACATTAGTGATTCCCATAATCTCTTTCATCAAGTGCAAAGTGAAAACAAATTCAAATGACAATAATATTTTACTAACACCATAAGCCTCACCTCTTTGTGCATAAGTTGTCCCGTCTTCAATGATATTATTGAGAATAATGTTGGTAGTAGTAAACATTTTTACCAAACTGCAAATAGAATTAAAGTGAGAGCTCCATCGAGTATCCCCAGCTCTTTGTAAAGTGCTTATTTGATTCGCACCTTTGCCTGTTTCTAATTCATTTTGAGCAACCAAGTTTGCATTTTCAATTGCTTGAGCTTCTTGTAATTGATCATGTCTTTTTGAAGAAGCACTAACAATAGTGACAATAGAGTTTAATTGAGTAAAAAATTCATGAATTTGAAGTACCTCTCTTGAAGCTGCCACCAATGCTAATTGTAACCTATGAGCAAAACAATATACATAGTATGCTTGTGAAGAATTTTTAAGAAACAAAGCTTGCAAACCATTCCACTCACCCCGCATGTTGCTAGCACCATCATACCCTTGACCCCTAATATTTTCAACTTGGAGATTATAATGAGAAAGGACAGAAATCAATTCTTTCTTTAAAGTTGTTGCACAAGTATCAGTGACATGCACAAGATCAAAGAATCTCTCTTTAACAAAACCATCTAGAGTAACAAATCTCAAAACAATGGCCATTTGCTCCTTTTTAGATTCATCTCTAGCTTCATCAACAATAATACAAAATTTGGCATCTCCAATCTCTTCTCTAATTGAATTTCTCACCTTAGTAACAAGAATATGTAGAATTTCTTTTTGGACATCATTTGAAGTATACTTAGCATTTTTTGGAGCATTTTCCAAAACATTCTTTTTCACTCTTTCATTGTAAGATCCCAAAAATTTCAACATTTCCAAAAAGTTACCTCTGCTGCTTGAACTTTGGCTTTCATCATGTCTTCTGTATGCGTAACCTTGAAATGTCAACCATCTAATGCAATCTATAGATGCTCCTAGTCGAATTCGATTCTTTTCAATCTCTTCTGATGTTTGCTTATGAAGAAGTCTATCGATATGTTGTGATTGTTTTATTAAATCATCACATGATTTCAGCGCCTTATGATGAAATGAGTTGGGACCTTTGCTAATGTGATTCAAAAGAGCACATTCTTTTCCACTATTTACTTTCTTCCAATTCCTAAAACCATTCTCAATAAAAGCATTTGAACCCATATTGATTGAAGGTTCCTTAGCAAAAAGAAAGCATGGAAAACAATATATAGCATCATCTTCTATAGAATATTCTAACCAAGATGGGAACAATTTAAACCATGAAGCTTGAAAGCGACGATGACTTTTATCACCAGAAAATAGATAATTATCAAGAATTGGTTGATTTGGCCCAACTTTAATATAAGCCCGACGGATTTCATCTCTTTTATTTGGAGGAAACTTCCAAATCATTGGTCGCATTCCAGGATCTCTTTCCAAACGAAAAACATCCAGTTGATTTGGAAGAAGTCGTGGATGTTTTGAGCTATTCAATGGAGAACTTGAAGTAATGAAATTTGATGACCCCTCAAGTATTGGAGTAGTAATAGTAGAAGCATCTTCATTCTCTTGATCTTTTCTTTTAAAAAATATATCAATGGTTTTGAACTTACTCATAATTCAAATGGCCAAATAAGTTCCTATAATTAAAAATATATTTAGCAAAAAGTGTAAATTACAGTCTAAATCTTTATAAAATATAAAAATTATATTTCAATTCAAAATAAGATATTAAAATTCAGAACAATAATACTAACATCCTAGTATAAATAATATAAAATTGTAATTAAATAGTTAACTAATAAAAAAACTAAATATACAAACTAACATATAATAACATAAACTTAATTAATAAATAATAATAAATTAAGTAAATAACTCAATATATAAAAAACATAAAAAAATTAGACAAGACTGACAGAAAAATAATAAAAAATATAAAAGAAAATTACAATGCTAGATTAAATACAATTCATTTGTTCTATTTTTGTATGACTATGTCTCTTTATTATTAGTTGATTTAGTTCAATAATTTTCTTAAAATAAAAAAGAATAAAAATAGAACCTCTTTTGAGAAAGAGGAGTGAAGAATCACTTGTTGAACTACTATCTTTTTTTTAATCTGTAAAAAAACAAAAAAAAAAAACAAGAGTCAAAGAGGTAAAAGATAAGAAGATTAAAAAGATAAAGAAGAAGAAGAAGAATAGGAAAAATTGTTACCTGAAATTTTAGAAAGTGAAGGCGCCAAGGCGGGAAGGGGGAGACTGGTTGTATGAACAAAATGGGAGGATTGAGGAGATGTTGGGAAATAAAAAAAGGGGATGGGGAATGGGCTATTGGGCTGGATTTTTTGTATGAATTAAAAGGGGGGCTGGGAAAGTTATGGAACAAAAAAGAAGGGGGGCTGGGAAAGTTATGGAACAAAAAGAGAGGGGGGCTGATAAATAAAAAAAAGGAGGGATTAGACTAATATTTTTTAAGAGAAATTCTTCACATACAAGCATTTTTTATACAAGTCTTTACAAGTCATTATATTAACGCGCTTGAACCGTTACTGCACGTTCTTATTCCTCTTCCTCTTCTTCTTCTTTTCTTTCGTTTCTTGCTTTCTATTTCTCCTTCTTCAACCATTACTGCACAATTTCACTGCACCTTCTTCTTCTTCTTGCTGCACATTCTTCTTCCTCTTCCTCTTCCTCTTCTTCTCCTTCTTCATTTACGTGCTTTTCTCTCTGTTTTCTTTCTTTGTTATTCTCGATTTCCATTATTTTTTGATATCAAGCTCTGAAATCGTTTTTGAAGAAGAAGAAGCAGCAGAAGATGAGGAGGAGAAAGAGAAAGAGTTCTGAATTATGCATAAGATGTACTTCAACGAATTTTTGGTGTATTTCTTAAATCCTTTGGGTGTAGTTTTGTAATCTTTTGGGTGTATTTCTGTAATCCTTTGGGTGTATTTCTATAATCGTTGTACTTCAACGAATTTTGGGTGTATTTCTTAAATCCTTTGGGTGTATTTTTGTAATCCTTTGGGTGTATTTCTATAATCGTTTGGGTAAATTTCTGTAACCGTTTGGGTGTATTTCTGTAACCTTTTGGGTGTATTTCTGTAATCGTTTGGGTGTATTTCTGTAATCGTTTGGTGTATTTTTGAAGTTCCATTATCTTCAAAACGATTTCAAAACTTGATTTCAGAAACCATGAAAATCGAAAAAAACGAAGCAAGAATACCAGTAATAAACGCAAGTAAAACAACTAATAAAAAGGCAAAGAGAATAACGAAGAAATACATGGAGGAAGAGGAAGAGAAAGAGGAATATGAAGAAGAAGAAGAGTCGTTCATAATACACAGTGAGTGTAGCGCTTTGGAAACTGAATAACGCATTAAAAGACCCATATGTGTAGTAACTTGTAAAACGTGTAAGTCAAAAAGACTTGTATGTGTAGCAGGCCTCTTTTTTTAAATAAAAATTAAAATTTGGGGGGGGGGGGGCATTGCCCCCCTTTAGTTGTATGTACCTGCGCCCCTGTCCCATCCCCTTCTTCCTGCCCTTCCTCCTACCCCTTTCTTCGGAACCCCCCTCCCAACCACAACCCCAATTTTTCTTCTCTCTCTTTCTGCCACTGTACCATCTCTACCCCCGCTTCCTTCTCCACCCTCTTCTCCCTCTCCATCACCAACCTCAACCCTTCCTCCATTGATGTTGGCCTCACCTTCCTCATCTCCCACGACGACTACTTTCTCGATGATCCTGACCTCTCCTTAACCATCAACGACAACCATGTCGGCATCGACCTCAACGGCATCATTTCAGCTCTGGCCACCGCCATCACATCATTCTCCATCACTGTCGTTCCTATCCTCAGCCACAGCTGCGACAGCGCCAGCAGCAATAGCTTCTCGCACCATCGTTCCTCCTCTTTCCCTCAACCATGACGGCGACAGACAGCAGCAATACCACCCCTCTTCTCTGAGTTCCCATCTTCCCTCTTCTCTCTTTTTTGTATTCTTCTCTCTTGAATTTTCTGTGTTGAATTTGAATTGGTGTTATTGTTATTGATGGATTTTTTAATCTAAATATATTGTTGTTGTTGATTCTGTGTTAGCTTTGCTTGGATTTTTTAAAATTAAAAAAAAATAGTTATTGCTGTTGAAGATTTGGGTGGAATCTGAATATATTGTTGTTGATGCTGCATTATTTTGTGTTAGTTTTGTTTGATTTTTTTTAAATTAAAAAAAAGTTATTGCTGTTGAATATTTGGGTGGAATCTGAATATATTATTGTTGATGCTGCGTTAAATTTGTTTAATTTTTGAAATTAAAAAAAATAATTGTTGTTGTTGAAGATTTGGATGGAGAGAATGGAGCAGGGATGAGGGAGGAGCCGAGGAGGTAAATAGAGGAGAGTAAAAGGAAGAGATGATGTTAAAGGGTAATTTAGTCCAAAAATTTGAAAAATGATGATTTTAAAATGTTCTCTAACGTTGAGGATGATTTTAATAAAAAAAAAGTCAAGAATAATTTTGATTTTCACCTAAAACGTTAAGAACGAAAAAAGTACTTAACCCTTAATTGAATACTTCCAAACCAATTTATACTTTTATGTCAATTTGCATTAAACTTCCAATATCTCTTTTATCTCAAATTGTTACACCGTTGTTTAGTCTTTGTAGCATATTATTATCTAGACTTTATAATTTACAATTTATGCTTTAGAGTTTGCTTCAACACTTTCAAACCAACTAATACTTTTATATCAATTGCATTTAACTTTCCATGTCACTTTTATTTCAGATGAACTAATATTTTTTTCAATTCTCTAGTGTACACCCGAACAACAAACCCTCAATTAAAATTATAATCTCACCTATTAACATTCGAAACAATAATGAACCTTCTCAAAAATATCATACAAACTCTAATTGAAGAAATTTGTGCAAGATCAATTCTTCATTGTCAGATGATAGAACTGTTGTTATTTCTTGAAGTTTTTTTTTTTTGTCAACGGCGTTCATTCCTCTTATTCATCACAACATGGATTAACGATTTTTTTTTTGATATTATAACGGGACTAAAGCGCCTAGAAAAGAGAAAGCTAACAACAAGGGAATGAAAGCAAATATGCCTAGCCCAGCCAATAATGGGTCTATTACTTATTTTTCGTATGACCAAACATGTTCCTCATTTAGCAAGCTAGGAAAGACCTGGTAATTGACCCAAATCCCACTTTGGGAACCAACCATCAACTTATCAAAAAAAAAAAAATACGCAGTTGATGAGCGGATATTTTATACGCTTTTTGGCATCATTTTCATATAGTTTTCATTATGTTTTGTTTAACTTTTATTAAGTTTTCATAGGTTTTAGTGCAAAATTCACATTTTTTAATTTTACTTTAAGTTTGTGTATTTTATGGTGATTTCGGGTATTTTTTGGCTGAAATTGAGGAGCTTAAGCAGAAGTTTGATTCAGAAGCAGAGAAAGGACTGCAGATGCTATCAGGATCTGACCTCCGTACACTCGAAGGAGCTTTTCTAGCGCTACAGAAGCCCAAATGGTGCGCTCTCAACGGCTATGAAAAGCTAACATCTATGATTTTCCAGAAATATATAATAGTTTATACTTTGCTTTGGAAATGAAGGCCTAAAACTGGCATTCAACGCCAGCCACCAGCCCTATTCCTGACGTCCAGCACCCACAGGGGAGCAGCTGGCGTCCAACGCCCAAAAGGGAGCCCATGGGTGGCATTCAACGCCCCTAAGGGATCCTAGCACGTGGAGATACCCTTAGCTCAGCCCAAAAACTCACCAAGTGGGCCCCATAAGTGGATTTTTGCACTACAAGACTAGTTTCTCTAATTTCTGTAATTCTTAGTTAGCAGATTAGTATATATAGGAGAAGATCACCTATGTTTAGGATCTTCTATCCCGATCTTTGCCTATTCAAACCTTTCATTATTATTTTCTATACAGTATGAGTCACTAACCTCCTGAGGTTAAGGTTAGGAGCTCTACTGAGTTTCATGGATCAATAATATTACTATTCTAATTCAATACGTCTGATTTTATTCTCTTATGCAACCTCGTTCTTCATCTTATGAATTGAGGATGACCCGTGACAATCACCCTTGTTCTACACGGGTTCCGTGTGATTCCTGACCCGGATAGCGTTGAACTAAAAGCTAGGAATTGCATTGCGGATTCCAATAGAGCATCTAAGCAACTCTGGATATGTGACATGAAATCCCGTTGAATATGGGTGCGTGAGGTCTCTGTGGCATTAAGGCTAGAGTTAAAGAAGCAACACTTTTTGATCCAAAAGATCTGCCTTGTCTGTGGCACCTTGAGTAGGATCGTGAAGGGAAGTGGATTGCTTAGAGCTTCATCTTCTGCTACAATGAGAAACCTAGAGGTGGTTTGATGAGAGGACATGAGTCATCTCAACGTGGTGGATTGCTGCAGTAAAGGAGGTTAACTTGATGAGAGGACATGAGTTAATCACTTACGGCTGCCATTGAAGGAATCAGAAGGTTATTTAAGAAGACAGTAAGAAAAGTTAATCCGGAAAAGCAAAGCATCTCCGAAACCTCAACCGTTCTATCACCATTGAATTCTCATCTATTTAGTAATGTTCTATTTATCTGTTTTATATGCTTTTCGTGACAAACTATATTTTCTATCCGCCTAACTAAGATCTGCAAGGTGTCCACTACTTGCTCAAACTAACTATCTCCGTGGGATTGACCCTCACTTACGTGAGGTATTACTTGGATGACTCGGTATACTTGCCAGTCTATCTGTGCGAATTCTGCGGAGCCAGTTTCGTGCACCAGCAGCCCATTATCTTAATTACCATTAGTAAGAACTTACACACACATAATCAACCCATGTCAGAAAATCGACCTTCACTCTATCCACTGCTGCACTTCAAAAGTTATCTGCACATGGACCATAATTCACAACATGAGTCACACTTCACAAATTGCCACCTAATTTCAGTACGTGCCAGAAAAAGAAAGAGTGGCATCACATTTTCAGACTAATTTTTTTATATGAAAAAATATTTGTATTTTTTTTTCTTAAAAATGAGATTATTTAATATAATTATAGGTGGATAAATTTTACATATAGAGAATCAACACATAGGGTGTGTATTCGATACGTGTCATCATTCTGGCCAACACATAAAATATGGGGTAAAACACAATTAAACCAAACCTAACTCAATATTACACAATTCACCCAAATGAAAAAACATTACATGGATCTCCCCAATCATCTCTCTATGTAGATCAAATGAGTCAAACTAGATTTAGCTATTCTCTATTTAAATCAAAATACAATGGTTTGATTTACGCATGCATTCATCCTATCCTACTAAATCTAATCAACCCATTTCGATTTAGCCATACCCAGTAATTCAAAACAAGCCGTTTTGATTTAGCCCTGATATTGTCCTTATATAATTCGAAACACACTGATTAGATTTACCATGAATACATAAATCGAACTAGGCAAATTCGATTTACTGTGAGGCCAACCTACATAAATATGGTATGAACATGAATTCTGTATGAGAGTAAAACAAAATGGCTAGTGAGGATAGTTTTCTAGTATTAGTGCACTATAGAGGGTCGATTAAGAAAAAAACACGTTCCGGAATTAAGTTTACTGATAAAGAACCCCTTAGTATTTTTCTAAAACCTTCAACGAGTTTCACTGAGTTCCTAAATTCTATAATCCAAAAACTGGAGTTGCAAGGCGTGAAACAGGTTGAGAACTTATTCTATAGAATTCCAATTTCAGTTTTGCGGGATGACGTGGAGTGCGATTAGTTCGTCATAGGGAGTGACAAAGATTTGGAAGTTCTGTTTCATTATCGTCGGTAGTTTCCCGAGGTCAGGACTCCTGAGCTGTTGGCCAAGCTTGTAGATATGGTCTCCAGCTCAGGTGGTTCCAACCGGAATCCCCAAGCTCCAGCAATGGTAGCCTGTTCTAGTTCAAGGCCTAGTGGTGCCTCTTCATCTGTGCTTGTGATTGTACCTGAGGCAATGTTGGTTGCCTCACCTTCCTTCACAGCTGATCTAAACCGCAGTGGTGACGAAAAAGTAGGTATTACTAAAACGACGCCAGTTTCATTATAGGGTGGAACACCGGATGGTATAGAGGATGTACTACGGGATGATGATGACGATTGGGATGTCGAGCCAGACATCATTACCGATGATAGTGGTGATGACATAGCAGGCAGTCATCCAGCAGGGGTGGTGAAGCGCCTAGTTCAAGGACTCAGCAGTACTCCCCGCACTTTTCAAATTTAGACTTGGATGCCATGAGACAGCAGTGGGTTCCTGGCAAACTGATGAGCGGATAATTTATATGCTTTTTGGCATTATTTTTACATAGTTTTTAGTATGATTTAGTTAGTTTTTAGTATATTTTTATTATTTTTTAAATAAAAATCACATTTCTGGACTTTACTACGAATTTGTGTGTTTTTCTGTGATTTTAGGTATTTTCTGGCTGAAATTGAGGGACTTGAGCAAAAATCTGATTCAGAGGCTGAAGAAGGACTGCAGATGCTGTTGGATTCTGACCTCCCTGCATTTGAAGTGGATTTTTTGGAGCTACAAAAACCCAATTGGCGCACTCTCAATTGCGTTGAAAAGTAGACATCCAAGGCTTTCCAGCAATATATAATAGTCCATACTTTGCCCGATTTTTGACGACGCAAACTGGCGTTCAAACGCCAACTTCCTGCCCTATTTTGGAGTTAAACACCAGAAATAGGCTACAACCTGGCGTTTAACTCCAAAAAGAGTCTCTACACATGAAAGCTTAATGCTCAGCCCAAGCACATACCAAGTGGGCCCGGAAGTAGATTTCTACATCATTTACTTATCTTATGTAACCTTAGCTACTAGTTTAGTATAAAAATAACTTTTAGTGATTTATTTTATATCTCTGGTTAGTCTTCGAATAATTTTATGTTCAGAGATCACGTTTAGGGGGGCTGGCCATTCGGCCATGCCTGGACCTTCATCACTTATGTATTTTCAACGGTAGAGTTTCTACACACCATAGATTAAGGTGTGGAGCTCTGCTGTTCCTCATGAATTAATGCAAAATACTATTGTTTTCTTATTCAATTCAAGCTTATTCCCATTCTAAGATATTCGCTTGCACTTCAACCATGATGAATATGATGATCCGTGACACTCATCACTATTCTCAACCTATGAACGCGTGCCTGACAACCACTTCCGTTCTACCTTGGATTGAGCGTTTATCTCTTAGCCTCCATTCCAAAAGATCGGAGTCTTCGTGGTATAAGCTAGAATTATTGGCGGCCATTCTTGAGATCTGGAAACTCTAAACCTTGTCTGTGGTATTCCGAGTAGGATCTGGGAAGGGATGACTGTGACGAGTTTCAAACTCGCGAGTGTTGGGCGTAGTGACAGACGCAAAAGGATCACTGGATCCTATTCCAACATGATCGAGAACTGACAGATGACTAGCCATGCAGTGACAGCGCATTTGGACCATTTTCACTGAGAGGACGGGAAGTAGCCATTGACAACGGTGATGCCCAACATACAGCTTGCCATGGAAAGGAGTATGAATGATTGGATGAAGGCAGTAGGAAAGCAGAGGTTCAGAAGGAACAAAGCATCTCCATACGCTTATCTGAAATTCTCACCAATGAACTACATAAGTATCTCTATCTTATTTTATATTTTAATTATATTTTAATTATCAAATCTCCATAACCATTTGAATCTGCCTGACTGAGATTTACAAGATGAACATAGCTTGCTTCAAGCTGACAATCTCCGTGGAATCGACCCTTACTCACGTAAGGTTTATTACTTGGACGACCCAGTGCATTTGCTGGTTAGTTGTGCGAAGTTGTGAAAAAGAATTGAGATTATGAACGTGCGTATTAAGTTTTTGGCGCCGTTACCAAGGAATGAACAATCACGATTTCGTGCACCAAGTTTTTGGCGCCGTTGCTTGGGATTGTTCGAGTTTGGACAACTGACGGTTCATCTTGTTGCTCAGATTAGGTAATTTTATTTTAATTTTAAGCTTTTTATTTTTATTATTCTTATTTTCGAAAAAAAATTTTCAAAAAATAAATTATTATATGGCTTCAAAATTTTTAAGAATGAATTCTAGAGTTTCATGATGATCTGTTGAAGTCTGGCTGGCTGTGAAGCCATGTCTAATCTTTTGGACCGAGGTTTCAACTCATCATCACAAGAGCTTTTTTATTCTCATCAATTCAGCTATTGTATGCCTGATTTGTATGCTAAAGCTTGGCTGGCCATTGGCCATGTCTAGTGTTTTGGACCGGAACTTTCACTGAAATCTTGGCTGGCTAGTAAGCCATGTCTAATCTCTGGACCGGAGTTTTAGACCAACATTGCATGATTCCTGGAATTCTCATTAGAAATTTTGAAATCTTTATTTTTCTTTTTCCAATTAATTTTTAAAAAATACCAAAAAAATTTAATAAAACCATAAAAACCAAAAAATTTTGTGTTTCTTGTTTGAGTCTAGTGTCAAATTTTAAGTTTGGTGTCAATTGCATCTTTTTAATTTTTCTAAAAATTTTTTTGAAAATTCATCATGTGTTCTTCATGATCTTCAAGTTGTTCTTGATGAATTTCCTTGTTTGATCTTTGTATTTTCTTGTTTTGTGTCTTTTCTTGTTTCTCATATGCATTTTCAATTTGTTAGTGTCTAAACATTGAAAATTTTTAAGTATTGTATCTTGCATATTTTTATTTTCTCAAAAATTTTTAAAAATAAGTTCTTGGTGTTCATCTTGACATTCGAAGTGTTCTTGGTGTTCATCTTGACATTCAAAAGTGTTCTTGCATGCATTATGTGTTTTGATTCATAATTTTCATGTTGTGAGTCTTTTTGTTGTTTTTCTCTCTCCTCATTAAAAATTCAAAAATAAAAAAATATCTTTCCCTTATTCTTCTCATAAATTTCGAATATTTGAGTTGACATATTCAAAAATAAAAAAAAAAATCTAGTTGTTTCTTATGAGTCAAATCAAATTTTCAATTTAAAAATCCTATCTTTTCAAAACTTTTTCAAAAATCAAATCTTTTTCAATTTTCTTCTTGATATTTTCGAAAATTTCAAAATGATTTTCAAAATCTTTTTCTTATCTTTTTTCGAATTTATTGCTAACAATTAATATGATTGATTCAAAAATCTTAAGTTATTACTTGCCTAGTAAGAAAGGTTCAATCTTTAAATTTTAAAATCATATCTTCTTGTTTCTTGTTAGTCAAGTAATCAACTTTAATTTTCAAAATCAAATCTTTTTAAATTTCCTTTTCAAATCTTTTTCAAAATGAATTTCAATCATATCTTTTTCAAAATCAATTTCAAAATCTTTTCTAACTTCTTATCTTTTCAAAATTTGATTTTCAAATCTTTTTGAATTAACTACTTAACTTTTTGTTTGATTTTAAAAGTTTTCTATTTCAATCATATCTTTTTCAAAACCACCTAACTAATTTTCTCTCTCTAATTTTCGAAAACTCCTACCCACTTTTTCAAAATTCTTTTTAATTAACTAATTATTTTAAATTTTAATTTTAATTTTGTTCCTTTTCATATTTTCGAATTACAACTAATATTTAAAATAAAAATAAAAATATTTTTAATTTATTTTAATTAAATTCGAATTCTTCTTTCTCTCATCTCCTTCTATTTATTTATTTATCTACTAACACCCCTCTTCCACTCAAAAATTCGAACCCATTCTTCTCCTCTGTGTTCGAATTCTTATCTCCTCCTTCTTCTATTCTTCTCTTCCTCTACTTACATAAGGAATCTCTATACTGTGACATAGAGGATTCCATATTTTCTTTTCTGTTATCTTCTTTTTCATATGAGCAGGAACAAGGATAAGAATATTCTTGTTGAAGCTGATCCTGAACCTGAAAGGACTCTGAAGAGGAAGCTAAGGGAAGCTAAAGCACAACTCTCTGGAGAAAACCTGACAAAAATTTTTGAAAAAAGAAGGAGACATGGCCAAACAGAATACCAATGGTGGAGATGCAAGGAAAATGCTTGGTGACTTCATTGCACCCTCTTCTAACTTCTATGGAAGAAGCATCTCAATTCCTGCAATTGGAGCGAATAACTTTGAGCTTAAACCTCAATTAGTTTCTCTAATACAGTAGAATTGCAAGTTTTATGGACTTCTAATAGAAGATCCTCATCAGTTTTTAGCTGAATTCTTGCAAATCTGTGACACTGTCAAGACCAATGGAGTTGATCACGAGGTCTACAGGCTTATGCTTTTTCCTTTTGCTGTAAGAGACAGAGCTAGAACATGGTTGGATTCACAACCTAAGGAAAGCCTGAACTCTTGGGATAAGCTGGTCAGTGCTTTTCTTGCCAAATTCTTTCCTCCTTAAAAGATGAGCAAGCTTAGAGTGGAAATCCAAACCTTCAGACAGAAGGAAGGAGAGTCCCTCTATGAAGCTTGGAAAAGATATAAGCAACTGATCAAAAGGTGTCCTACTGACATGCTTCCATAATGGAGCATCATAAGTATATTCTATGATGGTCTGTCTGAGTTGTCAAAAATTTCATTGGACCATTCTGCAGGAGGATCTCTTCACATGAAAACCCCTGCAGAAGCTCAGGAACTCATTGAAATGGTTGCAAATAACCAGTTCATGTACACCTCTAAGAGGAATCCTGTGAACAATGGGACGCCTCAGAAGAAGGGAGTTCTTGAAATTGATACTCTAAATGACATATTGGCTCAGAACAAAATATTGACTCAGCAAGTCAATATGATTTCTCAGAGTCTGAATGGATTGCAAGCTGCATCCAACAGTACTAAAGAAGCATCTTCTAAAGAAGAAGCTTATGATCCTGAGAACCCTGCAATGGCAGAGGTGAATTACATGGGAGAACCCCATGGAAACACCTATAATCCTTCATAGAGAAATCATCCAAATTTCTCATGGAAGGACCAATAGAAGCCTCAACAAGGCTTCAACAATAATGGTGGAAGAAATAGGTTTAGCAATAGCAAGCCTTTTCCATCATCTTCTTAGCAATAGACAGAGAATTCTGAACAGAGGCATTCTGGCCTGGCAACCATAGTCTCTGATCTATCCAAGACCGCACTAAGTTTCATGAATGAAATAAGGTCCTCCATTAGAAATTTGGAGGCACAAGTGGGTCAGCTGAGCAAGAAGATTACTGAAACTCCTCCCAGTACTCTCCCAAGCAATACAGAAGAAAATCCCAAGAGAAAGTGCAAGGCCATAACCATGACCAACATGGCCGAACCTAGAGAGAGTGAGGAGGATGTGATTCCCAATGAGAAAGGCCTCATGGGACATCCTCTAGACAGAAAGGAGTTTCCCTTTGAGGAACCAAAGGAATCTGAGGCTCATACAGAGACCATAGAAATTCCATTGAACTTCCTTCTGCCATTCATGAGCTCTGATGGATATTCTTCCTTTGAAGAGGATGAAGATGCCACTGAAGAGCAAGTTGCTAAGTATCTAGGAGCAATCATGAAGTTGAATGCCAGTTTATTTGGTAATGAGACTTGGGAGGATGAACCCCCCTTGTTCACCAATGAACTGAGTGCACTAATGAGGCAGACATTGCCTCAGAAGAAACCGGATCCCAAAAAATTCTTCATACCTTGTATCATAGGCACCATGACCTTTGAGAAGGCTCTGTGTGACCTTGGGTCAGGGATAAACTTCATGCCACTCTCTGTAATGGAGAAACTGGGAATCTTTGAGATACAAGCTGCAAGAATCTTATTAGAGATGGCAGATAAATCAATGAAACAGGTTTATGGACTAGTAGAGGACGTGCTAGTGAAGGTTGAAGGCCTTTACATCCCTGCTGATTTCATAATCCTAGACACTGGGAAGGATGAGGATGAATCCATCATCCTTGGCAGACCCTTCCTAGCCACAGCAAAAGCTGTGATTGATGTTGACAGAGGAGAGTTGGTCTTTCAGTTAAATGAGGACTACCTTGTATTTAAGACTCAAGGTTCTCCTTCTGTAACCATGGAGAGGAAGCATAAAAAGCTTCTCTCAATACAGAGTCAAACAAACCCCCACATTTAAACTCTAAGTTTGGTGTTGAGAGGTGAAGAACGGATGTTTGACGGATTAGAATTCAGAATAAATTCTCGTTGCAAGTATAGTTTCTAAACCGAGCAATCAACCTTTCTTACAAATGTTTTGGTTGTCACAAGTAACAAACTCCTTACAAATTGATAACCGAAGTATTTAAACCTCGGGTTGTCTTCTCAAGGAACTGCAGGGAGGTATGTTCTTATTATTGGTTATGAGTTTTGTAAATTGGGGGTTTTGAAAGTATGGAACAAGTAATTTAAATGACAAGTAAAATAAATAAATAACTATAAAATAAACTCTTTGGCAAGGTATGAAAATTTGGAAGTCCTATCCTAGTTATTCTTATGAGAATTGAAGTTAATCCCACTTAGTTAACCTTTACAAAAGCAAGGGAAAGTCAAGTGAACTAATTAGTTAGATCCCCAAGTCCTAGCTAACTCCTAAGGAAAGACTAGAGTTAGTGGGATTCCAGTTAATTAGTAGACATAACAATCAATCACGATAAGGTTGATAACTCAAGAGCCTCCAGTTAATCAATTAAAGCCAAGAATATAAAAAAGCTAAATAAGAATCATAAATCTGAAATACCTCAATTGAAATTAATAAAAGGAAATTAATCCAAACATAAAGAGTTCATAAGCTAAATTGATAAAATAAATAAAAAGGACATTGAACCTGAGAAGAAGTTGAAATAATAAGAAATCCTAATTCCTTTAAGAGGAATCCTAATCCTAAATCCTAAGAGAGAGGAGAGAACTTCTCTCTCTAAAAACTACATCTAAAAACCTAAAATTGTGAATTATGAGCTGATGATTATGAATGAACGGATTCTTCCACTTTATAGCCTCTAATCTGTGTTTTTTGGGTTGCAAATTGGGTCGAAAACAGCCCAGAAATCGCTGGAGAAGAAATCTGCCACGCTGATTTTTGTCACTGCAATGCGTCTGCATGGAGCACGCGTTCGCGTCGCCTAGCATCAAGGAAACTATGGCATATTATATATCAAATCGAAACCCCGGACGTTAGCTTTCCAACACAATTGGAACCGCGTCGTTTGGACCTCTGTAGCTCAAGTTATGACTGTTTTAGTGCGAAGAGGTCAGGCTGGACAGCTTTGCAGTTCCTTCAACTTCTTGTATTCCTTCCACTTTTGCATGCTTCCTTTCCATCCTCCAAGCCATTCCTGCCCTGTAAATCCTGAAATCACTTAATGCACATATCAAGGCATCAAATGGTAATAAGAGATGATTAATATTAGCAAGTTTAAAGGCCAAAGAAGCATGTTTTCAATCATAGCATAAAATAGTGGTTTATCAAGAGGCCACAACCAAACTCTAAGTTTGGTGTTAAGAGGTCCCAACCCTGCTCTGATTATCTATGAAGCTCCATCAGAGCTCACTGTCAAGCTATTGACATTAAAGAAGCGCTTGTTGGGAGGCAATCCAATATTATTTAATTATATCTATTTATTTTCCATTGCTATTTTATGTTTTCTTTAGGTTGATGATCATGTGAAGTCACAAAAACTACTGAAAAATCAACAACAGAATGAAAAACAACATTAAAAACAGCTCACCCTGGAGGAAGAGCTTGCTGGCGTTTAAACGCCAGTAAGAAGCATCAAACTAGCGTTTAACGCCAGAAAGAAGCAGCAAGCTGGCATTAAACGCCAGAAACAAGCACCAGACTGGCGTTTAACGCCAGAACAGAGCATGGAATTGGCGTTTAACGCCAAGAATGGGAGAAAAGCTGGCGTTAAACGCCAGAAATAAGTAGCAAGCTGGCGTTTAACGCCAAACATGCATTCTAAGGGCGTTTTGCACGCCTAAATGGAGCAGGGATGCTAAGTCCTTGACCCCTCAGGATCTGTGGACCCCACAGGACCCCCACCTACCCCACCTCTTCTTCTCTCCTCTTCACACCTTTTCATAACACTCTTCCCCAACTACCCTCCACCAATCACCTCCATACCTCTTCCCCATAAACCCCACCTACCTCCAAATTCAAATTCCTTTCCCTCCCAAACCCAACCCTAATGGCCGAAACCTAACCTCCCCCCAACCCTATATAAACCCTTTAACACTACTCCATTTTCACACATCACAAACACCACTTCTCCCCCTTGGCCAAATACACTCTCTCACTCCATCTTTTTCATTTTCTTCCTCTTCTACTACTTTCTTTCTTCTTTTTCTCAAAGACGAGCAAACCTTTTAATTTTGGTGTGGTAAAAGCATTACTTTTTGTTTTTCCATAACCATCAATGGCACCTAAGGCCAGAGAAACCTCAAGAACTCTACAAGGTGGCTGACAAGTCCTCTACTTTGGCAAGGTTAGCCTTTCCTCACCTTATTTGTCACCTCTGCAATTCAGCTGGGATTGACATAGAGGGAGACATCCTCATTGATGAGGACAAGCCCATCATTAAGAAAAGGATAGAGCAAACAAGAGATCATGGACCTCAACAAGAGCATGAGAAAATTCCTCACCATGAAATCCCTGAGATGCCTCAGGGGATGCACTTTTCTTCACAAAACTATTGGGAACAAATTAACACCTCCCTAGGAGAATTAAGTTCTAACATGGGACAACTAAGGATGGAGCACCAAGAACACTCCATCATTCTCCATGAAATTAGAGAAGATCAAAGAGCTATGAGAGAGGAGCAACAAAGACAAGGAAGAGACATAGAGGAGCTCAAGAACACCATTGGTTCTTCAAGAGGAAGAAGATGCCACCCTCACTAAGGTGGACCCGTTCCTTAATCTCCTTGTTCTTATTTTTCTGTTTTTCGATTTTTAAGCCTTATGTTTTATTTATGTTTGTGTCTTTACTACATGATCATTAGTGTCTAGTCTATGCCTTAAAGCTATGAATGTCCTATGAATCCATCACCTTTCTTAAATGAAAAATGTTTTAAAAATAAAAGAACAAGAAGTACATGATTTCGAATTCATCTTTGAAATTAGTTTAATTATTTTGATGTGGTGACAATACTTTTTGTTTTTCTGAATGAATGCTTGAACAGTGCATATATCTTTTGAATTTGTTGTTTATGAATGTTAAAACTGTTGGCTCTTGAAAGAATAATGAAAAAGGAGAAATGTTATTGATAATCTGAAAAATCATAAAATTGATTCTTGAAGCAAGAAAAAGCAGTGAATACAAAATCTTGCAGAAAAAAAGAAAGAAAAATGGCAAAAATAAAAGAAAAAAAAAAGAAAAAAAAAGCCAAAAGCTCTTAAAACCAGAAGGCAAGAGCAAAAAGCCAGTAACCCTTTAAACCAAAAGGCAAGGGTAAAAAAAGGATCCAAGGCTTTGAGCATAAGTGATAGGAGGGCCCAAAGGAATAAAATCCTGGCCTAAGCGGCTAAACCAAGTTGTCCCTAACCATGTGCTTGTGGCGTGAAGGTGTCAAGTGAAAACTTGAGACTGAGCGGTTAAAGTCGAGGTCCAAAGCAAAAAAAAAAGAGTGTGCTTAAGAACCCTGGACACCTCTAACTGGGGACTCTAGCAAAGCTTAGTCACAATCTGAAAAGATTCACCCAGTTATGTGTCTGTGGCATGTATGTATCCGGTGGTAATACTGGAAAACAAAGTGCTTAGGGCCACGGCCAAGACTCATAAAGTAGCTGTGTTCAAGAATCAACATACTGAACTAGGAAAATCAATAACACTATCTAAATTCTAAGTTCCTATAGATGCCAATCATTCTGAACTTCAAAGGATGAAGTGAGATGCCAAAACTATTCAGAGGCAAAAAGCTACTAGCCCCGCTCATCTAAATTGGAGCTAAGTTTCATTGATATTTTGGAATTTATAGTATATTCTCTTCTTTTTATCCTAATTGATTTTCAGTTGCTTGGGGACAAGCAACAATTTAAGTTTGGTGTTGTGATGAGCGGATAATTTATACGCTTTTTGGCATTGTTTTTACATAGTTTTTAGTATGATTTAGTTAGTTTTTAGTATATTTTTATTAGTTTTTAAATAAAAATCATATTTCTGGACTTTACTATGAGTTTGTGTGTTTTTCTGTGATTTCAGGTATTTTCTGGCTGAAATTGAGGGACTTGAGCAAAAATCTGATTCAGAGGCTGAAGAAGGACTGCAGATGCTGTTGGATTCTGACCTCCCTGCACTCGAAGTGGATTTTCTAGAGCTACAGAAACCCAATTGGCGCGCTCTCAATTGCGTTGGAAATTAGACATCCAGGACTTTCCAGCAATATATAATAGTTCATACTTTTCCCGAGTTTTGACGATGCAAACTGGCGTTCAAACGCCAACTTCCTGCCCTATTCTGGAGTTAAACGCCAGAAACAGGTTGCAAATCAGAGTTAAACGCCAAAAACAGGCTACAACCTGGCGTTTAACTCCAAAAAGAGTCTCTACACATGAAAGCTCAATGATCAGCCCAAGCACACACCAAGTGGGCCCGAAAGTGGATTTCTACATCATTTACTTATCTTATGTAACCCTAGTGACGTTAGGATTTTTTACCAGTAAAGAGATTCATAAAAATAGTTGTGTTGTAGATATAGTCTCTAAACCGAAAAAAATCCCTTCGTACAAATGTTTTGGGTGTCACAAGTAACAAATCTCTTTAGAAATTGTTAACCGAGTATTCAAACCTCGGGTCGTCTTCTCAAGGAACTGCGAGGAAGTATGTTCTTATTATTGGCTATAAAGGTTGTAATCGGGGTTTAAAAGATGAGAAATAAGTAATTTGAATCACAAGTAAAGTAAATAGCAATTAAAATAAATAAATACTGTAAAGCAGACTTTTGGCAAGGTAAGAGAAGTTGGAGGTCCAACGTAGTTATCTCTCTCAACTGTAATGAAAGTTGAATCTAAACTCCACTTGATCAACCTGTACTATGGCAATGGAAAGTCAAGGGACTAATTAAATTAACCTTTGAACCCTATTTATTTCCTGAAAAAAGGTTGGGATTACTTAAGTTTAGCTCAATTAGCAAGATAACGATTATCAATTATGTTGAGTTTAATAACTGTTGAGTTACTGAATTCTTAACCAGGACCAAAAGAGGAAAAAGTAAAATTGTTGAAATAATAAAAATATCCTTAGATGGGAAGCAATGGTAACTTAAATCAAAGAGAACAATCATAAACTGAAAATACCTCAAATATTATTAATTCAAATATAGTCTGCAATATGGAAGAAATTCATAAATTCAATGATTAATTCAAGTGCTGGAATAAATAAAAGTAAAAGAAAGCTAAAACAAAGAAACATAAAACCTGGATTGAGAGTCACTCTTAAAACAAGAAGAAATCCTAAATCCTAATCCTAAAAGAGAAAGAGGAGAAGATCTCCCTCTCAACTAAATCTAAATCATTGAAAAGTAAAAATATGCGAGCCCCCTTCGAATGGGTGCATTCCCACACTTTATAACCTCTGGTCTATGCTGTCTGTACTTGGATCTGGGCCAAAAAGGGCTTCAGAAATCACTGGGGGCGCATTCTGTAATTTTTGATACGTGGCCTCTATCACGCGTCCGCGTGGGTCACGCGGTCGCGTCATTTGGAGCTTTTCCTTGTCACGCGGTCGCGTCAGTCATGCGACCGCGTCATGTGTGTTCTGCTTAAGTCGCGCTGTCGCGTCAGTCATGCGGCCACGTCGCTGCTGATTCGTGCTTCGCACGCGATCGCGTGATCCATGCGATCGTGTGAATATCAGTTTCCTTAAAGCTCCGTTTTGCTTTCTCCTTCCATTTTAGTATGTTTCTTTTTCCATCCTTTAAGTCATTCTGCCTTAGAAAATCTGAAACTACTCAACACACTAATCACGGCATCGAATGGAAATAAAGGTAATTAAAATAATTAATTTTTAAAGCTTAGGAAACATGTTTTTCACAATATGACACAATAAGGAAGGGAAAGTAAAATCATGCAGTTAATATGAATAAGTAGGTGGAAATTTGAATAAATCACTCAAATTAAGCACAAAAGAACTCATGAAATATAGGTTTATCACCTAGCTACTAGTTTAGTATAAAAATGACTTTTAGTGATTTATTTTATATCTCTGGTTAGTCTTCGAATAATTTTATGTTCAGAGATCACGTTTAGGGGGGCTGGCCATTCAGCCATGCCTGGACCTTCATCACTTATGTATTTTCAACGGTAGAGTTTCTACACACCATAGATTAAGGTGTGGAGCCTGCTGTTCCTCATGAATTAATGCAAAGTACTATTGTTTTCTTATTCAATTCAAGCTTATTCCCATTCTAAGATATTCGCTTGCACTTCAACCATGATGAATATGATGATCCGTGACACTCATCACTATTCTCAACCTATGAACGCGTGTCTGACAACGACTTCCGTTCTACCTTGGATTGAGCGTTTATCTCTTAGCCTCCATTCCAAAAGATCAGAGTCTTCGTGGTATAAGCTAGAATTATTGGCGGCCATTCTTGAGATTCAGAAAGTCTAAACCTTGTCTGTGGTATTCCGAGTAGGATCTGGGAAGGGATGACTGTGACGAGCTTCAAACTCGCGAGTGTTGGGCGTAGTGACGCAAAAGGATCACTGGATCCTATTCCAACATGATCGAGAACCGACAGATGCTTTACTCATATATAAAGCTTACATGTAGCCAAGTTAATTCACATTCTCAAGGAGTCATGTATATATATATAGCCAACTCTTAAATAATAAAGCATTTTAGCAAACGAGATGGGAAAGAAAACATTGTACAAACTTGCAAAACAATTAGTAAATTAAGTACAGATATATGTTGATGAGTTATTGAACCCTCACTGGATTTTGTGTTTACTCTCTAGTCACTCAGTGTTTATTGGGTTTATTCACTCTATTTTTCTTTTTATTCTTACTTTTTATAGCTTTTTTCTTCATCTAACCAATCAACAATTATAGAATATAGTCATACCAAAAAGTCATGAGGTCTTTAATTGAGGTTGTAATGGGGTCAAGGTAAAGGTAAGGATTTATGTATAGGGTCAAGTGAGCTAATAAGTGAATCCTTAATTAGTCTAAGATCTCACCTAACATACATTTTTAGCAAGATAAAACTTCTTTACCTATTCTCCCATATTATCCCACTTATTGTTACATGCTCATGTTTCACTCTTTATTTTTATCCCATGTGCATTGTTTTTTTTTATTTTGCATTGGGGGATTTCTTTTGTATCCCCTTTTATTTAAATGCTGAAAAATAACTTTCTTTCTTCTCTTTTTTTTTTAATGCACATGGCAATTAAATCACTTTGATTTTCTCATGAGCATGCTTTCCAAATTTATTTTATTTCTTTTAACTTCTCTACCCTTTTGTTTCTATCATCCATGTTCCCAAAAGGTTTCCCACATTTAACTCTATTCATGATTTTCTATCTTAAGCTAACCAAGGATTCACTTGGGATTTTCTTTTGTTTTTCTGCTTAAGACTAGTAATTTGGCTAAATAGAATAAAGGGGTTTTAAAAGGCTCAAGGGGGCTAACAAGGGTGATGTAAAAGGTAGCTAATTTGGGGTAAGTGAGCTAAAATCAAATGATGGCCTCAATCATTCTCTTGGTATGTATCTACATTCTATATTCTATAATTGGACATATAGATTAAAGCAAAGTAAAGAACATCAGAATAAAAAGAAATGAAACACACAGAAATGAAATTATGGTTTGAATGCAACCATACAATTAAGCTCAAGACTCACAGGCTGTGTGTTCTCTAACTCAAGCATCATATATCATTTATATCTTGTATGCAGGTTTAGCTAAAAATTTCCATTATTCTCATAAAGAAATTATTTAGGGTAGCTTTTAAAGTTTTAATGTTCCTCCTTGATGAAATGTTGTCAGCTTAACTACATCATGTAATGCTATATATAAGGTTTGTGGATTTAAATCTGATATGTTCAATTTCCTAGCTTACTTCCTTTTTATATTTTTCTATTTAAACTATACTATCTTATGCTAAAAAGGGTAAACTATACTAATTAATCCACTAATAAATCAGAATTGCAAACTAAACTAAATAACTAAAAATATGAACTAAAGATGCAAAATGCAAAAATAGAGTAAAAATACATAAGAGCAATGTATAAGTACTCAGAGAATAACAGTAAAAAGAAAAAGAGAAAAATACAGAAAAATATCCAAAATAAAAGAAAAAAGATGTAGTGGTTCACCAAAATAAACGCCAGAGATGGCGACCTCCCCACACTTAAAAGAAAGCATCGTCCCCGATGCTCAATCAAGCCGGGTGTGAAGGAGTGTCATCACTGGGAGGGATGGTAGCTGGAGTCTCAATGGTGGTGGGCTGAGGGTCTGGCTGCTGTGGAGGAGGTGCTGACTGGATCGGGATCTCAAGATCTGCAGCCTCAATCTGATGTGGGACCGCTGCCTGTGGTGCGGCTGGTGCTGCCTCCTGAGGATGGGTCTTTGTCTCGGGTGCATCCGCCTCCTCCTCAGATGCCTCAGACGGTGTGTCAGACTCGGAGGAGATGTCACCGGATCGTATCATCAGCTTTAGGTGCTCATAGCGCCGCTTGTTACGACGCTCCATCTGGTCAAGTCGTCGAAACAAGCAGTGCACCAGATGATAGACGGGCTCTGTGGCAGGTGGAGGTGCAGTGGTGGTAGCAGGGGTAGGTGGTGCAGCAGTGGAGGAAGAGGGTCCAGCAGATGGTGGGGCTGACTCATCAGTAGCAGTGAATGGTGGTGGTCTGTGGCCCAAGGCTAAGAAGTTCCGGGTGTGTAGAATGATCTTCCTGCAATCCGCCGCTGGTGGTCTCTCATCGGCAGCCTCCCATGGCACGTCAGCTCGACGGCCAAGCTGTGTAACTAGATATGGAAAGGGGAGGGTACCTCGGACGTGGACCCTGGCCATATAGTGCCGAATGAAAGTGGCAGATAAAGGTCCTTACCCTCCAGCACACACCAAAGGAGGGTGATCATAGCAGCCGGGATCTCCGTCTCGTGAGTACTCGGCATCGGATAATTACTCAAGATCTGATGCCATAACCGAGCCTCATCGTTTAAGTATGCTCTCTTGATCCCTCTAGGCATGGTAGTGTCCTGACCCATCTCCCAAGGAACTGTCGGGTCGAGAGCTATCCGTGCCTTCACGGCATCCCAATCAAACCGCATCTGACGCATGTCCTCCTCAGCCTTTGAATAACCATCAGGCTGATCGGACTTGGCTAGGAGCCGGAGAATGTCCTCTAAGGCCTCCTCAGTGACCAAAATTTGTTTTCCTCTCAGGTTCACTGCATCTAGGGTAGTGAGATAGTAGTTGCAGTAGAATTCCCGTACCCAAGATGAATTGACCTCTGTCAGTGTTCTTTCCAGAAAGAACCAACCCCTTTGCTTGATTTGCTCAGTGGTGTACTGCTGGAGTGCTTCTGGAATCTTCAGAGTTCCCTTTAGGTATAGATTTCTGGAGTTGGCAAAAGCCGGGTACTTCAGCTCACAGTACCGGTTTGCAAATTTTATAGGATCATTTGCAGGGAGCAGCTGGTCAGCTTTTTTCTACTGTGTGAAGTTCTTCTCCCGCCATGAAGAATCGTGCATTAGAGCAATGATGGACTGGGAGGAATCTCCTTTCTTGCGCTTGCCAGTAGCCTTGCCTTTTCCTTTCCTTTGTGAGGCAGACATCCTGAAAAACAGAAAACCAGGATATGGATAAAATAGGAAAGCAAATAGGCAATTAAACAAAGGAAACTCAAAGCGGCAAAGGAGAAATAGAATAAGGAAAATGAGTAAATGAAATGTGATTGAATTTATGTTAAATGGAAAAATAATCAATATGCCATGGTTAGAAAGTTAGAGAAAAGGGAAAATAATCAGAAAAGAGATTAAAATGGTTAGTATGGTTAGAATTTGAAAAAGAAATTAGTAAATTAAAATTAGAGAGTTAGTAAAGTGCGGGTTAAAGTAGGTGGCATAGAAAAATTCCATATAACAAGGATTCACAGGTAAGAATAGAAGTACTCATAATCGAACAAGGAAAACAGGGTGATGCTGATTCGAACAGAAATAAAGAATGTCAAAAATTGGAATCAGTGAATCACAAATGCAGTTTATGAACCAGGAAATCAAAGAGGATAAGAAAGTCTGCCATAGCATTCATGAAATGGTTTGGGTAAAGTAGAGTAAAACAGAGTTCAGAAATGCCAAACCAAAACATGAATGAAAACAATTTTAAAAAATTTAGGCAGCATTCCGGTTAAAATTGGATTATCCCGGAAAATAAACAGCAATCATAGCAGTTCATATGAATTAAAAACTTGCTGCAGTTATCAGTAATGAATAGAAACAGGAAAATTTGGAGTAACAAGCAGCAATTGCAAGAAATCATAGCATATGAATGAGGTCACAGGAACAGCAGAATTGCAGTTATGATAAAATATAAACAGGAACAGTGCAAGTAAACAGACCTAGATCCACTAACCACAGCCTAAGCTACCTAACAACCAAAAAATCCACTACAGCATGCATATCTATCTATCCTAATGATGAACAGAAACGGAAAAAATTATAGAAAAACGACGAACGAATAAAAGGGGGTTGCATTTTGCGGAACCTGGTAGGCGGGAGGGGTGGAACAGGGAAGAAGGTGGCTGTGGCGGCGTCTGGCACGGTGGCGGGGCACGGTGTCGCGGTGGCGGCTGAGGGGGGCTGTGGCTGAGAAAGGATTTAGGGTTAGTGATAAAAGAAGGGGGGTTTGCTGGTGGGTGGCGGAGAGAGGGGGCGCGGCTGGGTGGCCGGCGGTGGGGGGCGGTTGTCGCGGAGGGCAGTGGTGGAGAGGGGAGGAGAGAGGAAGAGAGAAGAAGAAAGGAGGGGAGGGGTGGTACGGCGGCGGTGTCTGGACGGCGGCGGCGTCTGAGTGGTGGCGCGGTGGCGGCTGGGTGGTGCTAGGTGGTGGCTGGAGGGAGAAGGAGCAGAGAGGGAGAAGAGGGTTGGGGATGGGGGCTGCACGACTGATAGGGTTCGCGTGGGGCACGCGGTCGCGTGGTTGGGGTGAAATTGGGAGTGACGTGATCGCGTAGGGCGCGCGATCGCATGAGGGGGGGTGAAAGAAGGGTGACGCGATCGCGTGGGTCACGCGATCGTGTCGCTGGAATTTGTGCTAAACGCACGACTCCAGCGCCGTTTCAGCGCAACTCTCTGTCTCCTTTTGGAGTGATGTGCAATCCATGCGACGCGATCGCGTCGCTCATGCGGTCGCGTGGGATTGGTATTGTGCAAGTGACGCGATCGCATGGGGCATTCGATCGCGTGGGCCAATTTGTGCGAAACGCACAAGGGCCGCACAATTCCAGCCCAACTTTCTGTTCGTTGGATCCTTACGCCGATATATATATCACGCGGCCGCGTGGGTCACGCGGTCGCGCGGGTGGTGTTTTTCGCAATATGACGCGATCGCATGGGGCATGCGGTCGCGTCGTGCACCCCTATATTTATTTATTTTTTTTATATATATGCATGAAAAATGCAGAATGCAATGATTAACATGAATGCTATGCATGATTCCAGGTTTAATAAATTAAAATGAAAAAGGAAAAAAATGAAAGCAATTAACAAGAAATAAATTAAAAAAGAAGTGACCATACCATGGTGGGTTGTCTCCCACCTAGCACTTTTAGTTAAAGTCCTTAAGTTGGACATTGAAGGAGTATCTTTTTATGGTGGTTTATGTTTAAATTCGTCCAAAAATCTCCACCAGTGCTTGGAATGCCAATAGCCTCCGGGGTCCCAAACTAAGCATGCAAAGCTTCTGAGCAGCTCCAAACAGATTTTCAGGCTCCCGGGACTACGAATGTCAGGATAGAGTCCAGGATTCCAAGCCTTGCTTTTAAATCCGCCTCCGTCTTGATCTACATGTTTCCATTCGGGCGGGTTAAAAAGTAAAATCTCACCTTGGTGACCAAACGTTTTCCGTGATCCATGTAATTAAGCATGATACCAATCCGTGTACTTCGAGGTGAAGCGTGGAACCTTATTGAACCTTGTGAACTAGCTTTGAGTACGAGCCATTTCCCTCTTACTCTTAAAGCCGCAGAGAGCTCTAAGCTAGCCATCTGTTTCAAGCAAACCATATTCAAGAGAATAAGTGAAGTTATAAGTTAAGGATTGTACCCACTTGAAGCCTGTATTAGGTGGTAATGGCCTTGGGATAGGTGTTTTTGGTGGTTCTGCAAGTTCCATTTCCTTGTGCTCTTCTGTGAATTCTTTCACTTCTTTGCAAAGATCTTTAATTGTATCTGTGTCCTGGTCAAAGTCTTCTGCGTCTTCCTCATCACTTGAGTCATAGATTGGAGGTTGAGAGAAATCTACCTCCGTATCATCTTCATATTCACTTGGGGAAGATTCTTCGTTCTCAGAGAATTCACTTGCGGATGCAAGTTCATCACCAAGAGAGCTAGACTTGTGACTATCATCATCAAGGGAATTTGCTTCTTGGATTATTCCGTCTGATTCTTCATAAACGACTTGCCTTGGAGATTGTACAGTATCCTCCTTAGCATCAACTGTAGCATCCTGGACGGAGTTTTCCTCAATTCTGGATTCCCATGGAAGTTCAGCATCTCCTAGATCTTCAACCAACTCTTCTTCTTGAACAATGACAGCTTCCTCTAATTGTTCTAGTACAAATTCATGCTCTGTCTTGTCCACTGGAGTTTCTGGCAATTCCTTCATGCTCTGCTCTTCATTGAGTTGTCCACATGGGGCTGTGGCTAATCCTTGTGTATTTGAGCGCCTAGAAGCCCATTGAATCATTGCTTGCTCCAGTTGTTGAATGGTTGTTTGAAATTTAATTACTGTTTCCCTTAGGCGATCCTCTGCTTCTCGGGTTGCTGGACTTGGATATGATACAAAGGAAAGTGGTGGTGATTGGGAGCGATTGGATGGGTATTGGGGTAAGCAAGGATCATATGGTGGCGAATGGTGAAGAGAAGCTTGTGAGTGTGGTGGTTCGAGGTTATGTTGAAAGGATGGTTTATATGCACGGGGTGGGGCTTGTTGGTAGTTACAAGGTTGTCCACCATGTCTTTCAGCTGGGTATGCACTGTAGAATGGTCTTTGTCCAGGATATCTCGGAGGGTGTTGCTGCCAAAAGGGTTGATTAGATCCTCTTGGTCCCAACCATCCTTGATTGGTCTGACCTTGATGCACATTCCTGTTGTAACTTCTATTTCCTTTAACAATATTAGAACCAAAATCAAAGCGAGAGGGGTGAGAGTTCATAGTAGCAAGTAAAGATAAAAAGGAAAAACAAAAATAAATAAACAAGCAAAAGAAAAATATTTACAATAACTAATAATAAGGCACACGTTAGCAGTTCCCCAGCAACGGCGCCATTTTGACGTTAGGATTTTTTACCAGTAAAGAGATTCATAGAAACAGTTGCATTGTAGATATAGTCTCTAAACCGACAAAAATCCCTTCGTACAAACGTTTTGGGTGTCACAAGTAACAAACCCCTTTAGAAATTGTTAACCGAGTATTCAAACCTCGGGTCGTCTTCTCAAGGAACTGCGAGGAAGTATGTTCTTATTATTGGCTATAAAGGTTGTAATCAGGGTTTAAAAGATGAGAAACAAGTAATTTGAATGACAAGTAAAGTAAATAACAATTAAAATAAATAAATACTGTAAAGCAGACTTTTGGCAAGGTAAGAGAAGTTGGAGGTCCAATGTAGTTATCTCTCTCAACTGTAATAAAAGTTGAATCTAAACTCCACTTGATCAACCTGTACTATGGCAACGGAAAGTCAAGGGACTAATTAAATTGACCTTTGAACCCTATTTATTTCCTGAGAAAAGGTTGGGATTACTTAAGTTCAGCTCAATTAGCAAGATAACGATTATCAATTATGTTGAGTTTAATAACTGTTGAGTTACTGAATTCTTAACCAGGACCAAAAGGGGAAAAAGTAAAATTGCTGGAATAATAAAAATATCCTTAGATGGGAAGCAATGGTAACTTAAATCAAAGAGAACAATCATAAACTGAAAATACCTCAAATATTATTAATTCAAATATAGTCTGCAATATGGAAGAAATTCATAAATTCAATGATTAATTCAAGTGCTGGAATAAATAAAAGTAAAAGAAAGCTAAAATAAAGAAACATAAAACCTGGATTGAGAGTCACTCTTAAAACAAGAAAAAATCCTAAATCCTAATCCTAAAAGAGAAAGAGGAGAAGATCTCCCTCTCAAATAAATCTAAATCATTGAAAAGTAAAAATATGCGAGCCCCCTTCGAATGGGTGCATTCCCATACTTTATAACCTCTGGTCTATGCTGTCTGTACTTGGATCTGGGCCAAAAAGGGCTTCAGAAATCGCTGGGGGCGCATTCTGTAATTTCTGATACGTGGCCTCTGTCATGCGTCTGCGTGGGTCACGCGGTCGCGTCATTTGGAGCTTTTCCTTGTCACGCGGTCGCGTCAGTCATGCGGCCGCGTCGCTGCTGATTCATGCTTGGCACGCGATCGCGTGATCCATGCGATCGCGTGAATATCAGTTTCCTTAAAGCTCCATTTTGCTTTCTCCTTCCATTTTAGTATGTTTCCTTTTCCATCCTTTAAGTCATTCTGCCTTAGAAAATCTGAAACTACTCAACACACTAATCACGACATCGAATGGAAATAAAGGTAATTAAAATAATTAATTTTTAAAGCTTAGGAAACATGTTTTTCACAATATGACACAATAAGGAAGGGAAAGTAAAACCATGCAGTTAATATGAATAAGTAGGAGGAGATTTGAATAAATCACTCAAATTAAGCACAAAATAACTCATGAAATATGGGTTTATCACCTAGCTACTAGTTTAGTATAAAAACGACTTTTAGTGATTTATTTTATATTTCTGGTTAGTCTTCGAATAATTTTATGTTCAGAGATCACGTTTAGGGGGGCTGGCCATTCAGCCATGCCTGGACCTTCATCACTTATGTATTTTCAACGGTAGAGTTTCTACACACTATAGATTAAGGTGTGGAGCCTGCTGTTCCTCATGAATTAATGCAAAGTACTATTGTTTTCTTATTCAATTCAAGCTTATTCCCATTCTAAGATATTCGCTTGCACTTCAACCATGATGAATATGATGATCCGTGACACTCATCACTATTCTCAACTTATGAACGCGTGTCTGACAACCACTTCCGTTCTACCTTGGATTGAGCGTTTATCTCTTAGCCTCCATTCCAAAAGATCAGAGTCTTCGTGGTATAAGTGGTGCACGAATTATGAATCACACTTTTCACAACTCGTACCACTGACCAGCAAGTGCACTGGGTCGTCCAAGTAATACCTTACGTGAGTAAGGGTCGAATCCCACAGAGATTGTTGGTTTGAAGAAATCTATGGTTATCTTGTAAATCTTAGTCAGGAAGTCAATTATGTTTATCAGTTGAATTATGAATAACCAAGAGAGCATAAATTAAAGGTTACTTTTTGTGCAGTAATGGAGAATATGTTGGAGTTTTGGAGATGCTTTGTCTTCTGAATCTCTGCTTTCCTCTGTCTTCTGATTCACGCACGCACGTCCTCCTATGGCAAGCTGTGTGTTGGTGGATCACCGTTGTCAATGGCTACCTTCCATCCTTCCAGTGAAAACTACGCTCACGCGCTCTGTCACAGCACGGCTAATCACCGGTTGGTTCTCGATCCGGTTGGAATAGGATTTACTATCCTTTTGCGTCTGTCACTAACGCCCAGCCTTCAGGAGTTTGAAGCTCGTCACAGTCATTCAATCCTTGAATCCTACTCGGAATACCACAGACAAGGTTTAGACTTTCCGGATTCTCATGAATGCCGCCATCAGTTCTAGCTTATACCACGGAGATTCTGATTAAGGAATCTAAGAGATACTCATTCAATCGTATATAGAATGGAGGTGGTTGTCAGGCACACGTTCATGATTTAAGGAAGGTGATGAGTGTCACAGATCATCACCTCCATCACAGTTAAGCGCGAATGAACATCTTAGATAGAAACGAGCGTGTTTGAATGGAAAACAGAATTACTTGCATTAATTCATCGAGACACAACAGAGCTCCTCACCCCCAACAATGGGGTTTAGAGACTCATGCCGTCAGAGAATACAAAGTTTAGATCTAGAATGTCATGAGATACAAAATAAGTCTCTAAAAGTTGTTTAAATACTAAACTAGTAGCCTAGGGTTACAAAATATGAGTAGACTATGATGGATGATGCAGAGATCCACTTCTGGGGCCCACTTGGTGTGTGCTGGGCTGAGACTTAAGCAATTCACGTGCAGAGGCCATTTGTGGAGTTGAACGCCAGTTTTTATGCCAGTTTGGGCGTTCAACTCCAGCTTTTGATCCTTTTCTGGCGCTGGACGCCAGAATTGGGCAGAGAACTGGCGTTGAACGCCAGTTTACGTCATCTATCCTTGTGCAAAGTATGGACTATTATATATTTCTGGAAAGCCCTGGATGTCTACTTTCCAACGCAATTGGAAGCATGCCATTTCGAGTTCTGTAGCTCGAGAAAATCCTCTTTGAGTGCAGGGAGGTCAGAATCCAACAGCATCAGCAGTCCTTTTTCAGCCTGAATTAGATTTTTGCTCAGCTCCTTCAATTTCAGCCAGAAAAATACCTGAAATTACAGAAAAACACACAACTCATAGTAAAGTCCAGAAATATGAATTTTTCCTAAAAACTAATGAAAATAGACTAAAACTAACTAAAACATACTCAAAACTATATGAAATTATCCCCAAAAAGCGTATAAAATATCCGCTCATCACAACACCAAACTTAAACTGTTGCTTGTCCTCAAGCAACTAGATAAATAAAATAGAAGACTAACAGGTTGGGAAGCAATAATATCTCAGAGTTTTTGATTGAAGCTCAGATTCTAATTAGATGAGCGGGACTAGTAGCTTTTTGCTTCTGAACAGTTTTGGCATCTCACTTTATCCATTGAAGCTCAGAGTGATTGGCATCTATAGGAACTTAGAATTCAGATAGTGTTATTGATTCTCTTAGTTCAGTGTGATGATTCTTGAACACAGCTTCTTTATGAGTCTTGGCTGTGGCCCTAAGCACTTTGTTTTCCAGTATTACCACCGGATACATAAATGCCACAGACACATAACTGGGTGAACCTTTTCAAATTATGACTCAGCTTTGCTAAAGTCCCCAATTAGAGGTGTCCAGAGTTCTTAAGCACACTCTTCTTTTTGCTTTGGACCTTGACTTTAACCGCTCAGTCTCAAGTTTTCACTTGACACCTTCACGCCACAAGCACATGGTTAGGGACAGCTTGGTTTAGCCGCTTAGACCAGGATTTTAGTCCTTTAGGCCCTCCTATCCACTGATGCTCAAAGCCTTGGGATCCTTTTCATTTGCCCTTGCCTTTTGGTTTTAAGGGTCATTGGCTTTTTCTGCTTGCTTTTTCTCTCTTTTTTTTTTGAATGCTTTGTTCTTTGCTGCTTTTTCTTGCTTCAAGAATCATTTTTATGATTTTTCAGATTATCAATAACATGTCTCATGTTCATCATTCTTTCAAGAGCCAACATATTTAACAGTCTTAAACAACAAATTCAAAAGACATATGCACTGTTCAAGCATTCATTCAGAAGACAGAAAGCATTGCCACCACATTTAACTAATTAGAATTTCTTTTATTAAACTCGAAATTTTATTGCCTCTTATTCAAAAGATCTACTACTTTATTCATGTTTGCTGATGATGAGAAAAATAAACTATAGCTTAATTGGAGATAAAATCAAAATAGATACTAATTACTACTATATGACTTCTAAGGTAAACTTTTATAAGGACACTGTCACAGAGTTGAGGCAGAAATTGGAAATTAACAACCTTTATTCTGGGGGCACGGGGGTTCCTCTGATCCTTGGGGTGCTTGGTCCTACAAGAGAAGACTTTTGGCGCTTCAGTTCCCTTAAGTCACGCCCCTGCTCCTCTTGTTCTTTAAACATATAGGTCAGCATTTGACTGTGTTCCTTCTGTTCTTTTATTATTTGCTCCATAGCTTCCCGTATCTTGGTGACGGACGTCTCAAGATACTCCCAGTATTCAGCTTGAGGGATCTCTGGGAGGAATTCCTGTGCTCTTTTCTTGATGGGATCCTCCTGTGCTTGTTGGTTTTCCATTGATGCTTTGGTGATTGGCTTTTCAATTAGGATATATTCAGTTATTCCCATTCTCACTCCGGCGTCCTTGCAGAGCAGAGAAATCACGCTTGGATAAGCCAACCTGGCCTCTTTTGAATTTTTGTTAGCAATCTTGTAGAGTTCAGTTGAAATCAGCTGATGAACCTCCACTTCCTTCCCCATCATGATGCAATGGATCATCACTGCTCTTTTAACTGTGACTTCAGAACGGTTGCTAGTGGGCAACAGAGAACGCCCAATGAAGTCCAGCCATCCTCTGGCGGCTGGTTTGAGATCCTCTCTCTTGAGTTGATTTGGGACACCCTTTGTGTTGGTGGTCCACCTGGCTCCAGGGATACATATGTCCTCTAGAATCTTATCCAGGTCAATGTCTGCTCTCATCATCCTCCTATTGAAGGAGTCTGGATCATCCTTTAGTTGAGGTAGCTTTAAGATCTCTCTGATCTTGTCAGGGGTGGTATGAACAATCTTCCCTCTGACCATGGTCCGAAATTCATAGAAGGCAGTTCCAGATAGTTTTTGCTTGTCAGTCTGCCACATATTAGCATAGAACTCCTGGACCATGTTCCTTTCTACTTTCGTTTCAGGATTAGCTAGGACTTCCCAGTTCCTGATTCGAATTTGCTCCTGGATCTCCGGATATTCATCTTCTTTTAGACCGAATCTAACTTCCGGGATCACTGATCTCAGACCCATTACTTTAAGATAATGGTCTGAATGTTCTTTAGATAAGAACTTCCCTTGATTCCAAGGTGGTTTTGGAACGCTCTCTTTCTTGCCTCTTGGAGTGGGTTGTTTTCCTTTGGGAGCCATGATCTTAGTGATCTCGGATAAACACACCAAACTTAGAGGTTTGCTTGTCCTCAAACAAAAGAAAAGAAAGGAGAGGGATAGAAGGAGAGCTAGGTGCAATTGTTGATGGAGGAGGGGGGAGGCCGAACCCAAATTTAAAGGGATGGGGGGTGGGTTTTCGAAAAAATGGAAAAGATAAGATAAAAAGATTGAGTTGAAAAAGATAAGATAGAAGATATAATTTAATTTTGAAAAGATATGATAGATTTTTGAAAAAGATAAATCTGAATTTTGAAAAAGATAATATGGAGATTTGAAAAAGATATGGATTAGTTGAAAAGATTTTTTTTTTGAGTGAAAAAGATAGATTTGTTTTCAGAAAAGATTTGAAAAGAGTTGGATTGAATTTGCAAAGATGCCTGGTGTTTATGGATTAAAATACATTTGATATTTTTTTGTGGTAGGGTTTTTAGAAATTATGGAATTTAGAAATCAGGGTTCTTGACATGTTCATGTAAAAATCATGCATTGAAGCATAAAATTTGAAATTAAAATGGAAATACGTGTGGAAAAAATGAATTTGGCTCCTCCCTGCCTTCTTGGCGTTTGAACGCCCAAACACTGCCTGTTTTGGGCGTTCAGCGCCCAATTGCTGCTCTCCTGGGCGTTCAACGCCCAGCTGCTGCCATTACTGGCGTTCAACGCCCAGTGGGTGCCCCTTTCTGGCGTTGAACGCCCAGCTGCTGCCATCACTGGCATTTAGCGCCCAGTGGATGCCCATTTTGGGCGTTGAACGCCCAAAATGTTCTTTTACTGGCGTTTTCTTGCCAGTGAGATCTTTTTCTCTGTTTTGTGTGCAGAGGTCTTCTGTAAATGATTATTTACCTTGTTGTCAATGAACTCTATATAAACAAATAAAAATAGAAATAGGGCAAAATGCTTAGAGGATTGTTGCCCCATGGCTGGGTTGCCTCCTAGCAAGCGCTTCTTTATTGTCTTTAGCTGGACCTTGCTGAGCTTTTAATCTAGCTTCAGCCTTGAGCATTCTTGCTCGGTGTTGCCTTCAAGATAATGCTTGATTCTCTGTCCATTGACAATGAACTTCTTATCAGAATCAATATCTTGAAGCTCCACATAACCATATGGTGACACACTTGTAATCACGTATGGTCCCCTCCACCGGGATTTCAGTTTCCCGGGGAATAGCCTGAGTCTAGAGTTAAACAACAGGACCTTCTGTCCTGGTTCAAAGATTCTAGATGAAAGCTTTCTGTCATGCCATTTTTTTTATTTTTCTTTATAAAGCTTGGCATTTTCGAAAGCTGTGAATCTGAATTCCTCTAGCTCATTTAGCTGGAGCAATCATTTTTCTCCTGCTAATTTGGCATCAAAGTTTAGGAATCTGGTTGCCCAGTAGGCCTTATGTTCCAGTTCCACGGGCAGGTGACATGCCTTACCATACACTAGTTGGTATGGAGAGGTCCCTATAGGGGTCTTGAATGCTGTTCTGTAAGCCCATAGAGCATCATTCAAGCTCCATGCCCAATCCTTTCTACGGGTATTTACTGTCCGTTCCAAGATTCTCTTTAATTCTCTGTTAGAGACTTCAGCTTGCCCATTGGTTTGTGGATGATATGGAGTGGCTACCTTGTGGCGAATTCCATACCGAACCATGGCAGAGTAAAGCTGTTTATTGCAGAAGTGAGTGCCCCCATCACTGATTAGTACTCTAGGGACACCAAACCTGCTAAAGATATGTTTCCGGAGGAACTTCAGCACTGTTTTAGTATCATTGGTGGGTGTGGCAATAGCCTCAACCCATTTTGATACATAGTCAACTGCCACCAGAATATAAGTGTTTGAGTATGATGGTGGGAAAGGTCCCATGAAGTCAATTCCCCATACGTCAAACAACTTAATTTCCAAGATTCCTTGTTGAGGCATGGCGTAACCATGAGGCAGGTTACCAGCTCTTTGGCAACTGTCACAATTACGTACAAACTCTTGGGAATATTTATAGAGTGTGGGCCAATAGAAGCCACATTGGAGGACCTTGGTGGCTATTCGCTCACCTCCGAAATGGCCTCCATATTGAGATCCGTGGCAATGCCACAGGATCCTCTGTGCTTCTTCTCTAGGCACACACCTACGGATAATTCCGTCTGCACATCTCTTAAAGAGATAAGGTTCATCCCACAAGTAGTACTTTGCATCAGTAATTAATTTCTTCTTTTGTATCCTGTTGTACTCCTTGGGTATGAACCTTGCAGCTTTATAGTTTGCAATATCGGCAAACCATGGTGCTTCCTGAATGGCGAATAAATGCTCATCAGGAAACGTCTCAGAGATCTCAAGAGAAGGGAGGGACGTCCCTTCCACTGGCTCTATCCGGGACAGATGATCAGCCACTTGGTTCTCTGTCCCTTTTCTGTCTCTTATTTCTATATCAAACTCTTGCAGAAGCAATACCCATCTGATGAGCCTGGGTTTTGAATCCTGCTTTGTGAGTAGATATTTAAGAGCAGCATGATCAGTATACACAATCACTTTTGATCCTACTAAGTATGATCTGAACTTGTCAATGGCGTAAACCACTGCAAGTAATTCTTTTTCTGTGGTTGTGTAATTTTTCTGGGCATCATTTAGAATGCGACTGGCATAATAAATAACATGCAGAAGCTTGTCATGCCTCTGTCCCAATACTGCACCAATGGCATGATCACTGGCATCACACATTAGCTCAAATGGTAATGTCCAGTCTGGTGCAGAAATGACTGGTGCTGTGACCAGCTTAGCTTTCAGCGTTTCAAACGCCTGCAGGCACTTTGTGTCAAATACAAATGGCGTGTCAGCAGCTAGCAGATTGCTTAGAGGTTTTGCGATTTTTGAAAAATCCTTTATAAACCTCCTATAGAATCCTGCGTGCCCCAGAAAGCTTCTGATTGCCTTAACATTAGCAGGTGGTGGTAATTTTTCAATTACCTCTATTTTTGCTTGATCCACCTCTATTCCCTTGTTTGAGATTTTATGCCCAAGAACAATTCCTTCAGTCACCATGAAGTGACACTTATCCCAGTTTAAAACTAGGTTGGTTTCTTGGCATCTTTTCAAAACAAGTTTCAGGTGATCAAGACAGGAGCTGAATGAGTCTCCATATACTGAGAAGTCATCCATGAAGACTTCCAGAAATTTTTCCACCATGTCAGAGAAAATAGAGAGCATGCATCTCTGGAAGGTTGCAGGTGCATTACATAGCCCAAAGGGCATCCTTCTATAAGCAAACACTCCAGATGGACATGTGAATGCTGTTTTCTCTTGGTCCTGGGGATCCACTGCAATCTGGTTATAGCCTGAATAGCCATCCAAAAAGCAGTAATAATCATGACCTGCTAGTCTTTCTAGCATCTGGTCTATGAATGGTAAAGGAAAATGATCCTTTCTGGTGGCTGTATTGAGCCTTCTGTAGTCAATACACATGCGCCACCCTGTAACTGTTCTTGTAGGAACCAGTTCATTTTTTTCATTATGAATCACTGTCATGCCTCCCTTTTTTGGGACGACTTGAACAGGGCTCACCCAGGGGCTATCAGAAATGGGATAAATAATCCCAGCCTCTAGTAATTTGGTGACCTCTTTCTGCACCACTTCCTTCATGGCTGGATTTAGCCGCCTCTGTGGTTGAACCACTGGTTTGGCATTATCCTCCAATAGGATTTTGTGCATGCATCTAGCTGGGCTTATGCCCTTAAAGTCACCTATGGACCACCCAAGAGCTGTCTTGTGTGTCCTTAGCACTTGAATAAGTGCTTCCTCTTCCTGTGAACTTAGAGCAGAGCTTATGATCACTGGAAAAGTATCACCTTCTCCTAGAAATGCATATTTCAAGGATGGTGGTAATGGCTTGAGCTCGGGTTTAGGAGGTTTTTCCTCTTTTAGAAGGAACTTCAGAGGCTCTTTTATGTCCTCTGAATCCTCCAAATCAGGCTGAACATCTTTAAAGATGTCTTCCAACTCTGATTCGAGACTCTCAGCCATGTTGATCTCTTCTACCAAGGAGTCAATAAGATCAACTTTCATGCAGTCTATTGATGTGTCTGGATGCTGCATGGCTTTGACAGCGTTCAACTTGAACTCATCATCATTGACTCTCAGGGTTATTTTCCCCTGTTGAACGTCAATAAGGGATCGTCCAGTTGCTAGGAAGGGTCTTCCTAGAATGAGAGTAGCACTCTTGTGCTCCTCCATTTCCAGCACAACAAAGTCAGTGGGAAAGGTGAATGGCCCAACCCTGACAATCATGTCTTCAATCACGCCTGATGGGTATTTAGTGGAACCATCAGCAAGTTGGAGACATATCCGGGTTGGTTTAACTTCTTCAGTTAAACCAAGCTTTCTGATAGTGGATGCAGGTATTAGGTTGATGCTTGCCCCAAGATCGCATAAAGCTGTCTTGGTGCAATCACCTTCTAATATGCATGGTATCAGAAAACTCCCAGGGTCTTTAAGCTTTTCAGGAAAGCTTTTTAGGATGACTGCACTGCATTCTTCAGTGAGGAGAACTCTTTCTATTTCTCTCCACTCCTTTTTATGACTCAAGATCTCTTTCATGAACTTTGCATAAGAAGGTATTTGCTCAAGTGCCTCTGCAAATGGAATCTTTATTTCAAGAGTCCTTAGATAATCTGCAAAGCGAGCAAATTGCTTATCCTGCTCCTCTTTCCGGAGTTTTTGAGGATAAGTTATCTTGGCTTTATATTCCTCAACCTTAGTGGTTAAAGAAGCCTTTTTAGAGGGGTTGTTATCAGCACTTGTGTGTGTCTGATCCCTCACTGGCAATTGAGTGCCAGAGTCAGAAGCTGGAGTGAAACTGGACGCCAGCTCCTTGTCTGCTTCTGGCGTCTGAACGCCAGAGCTGTGCCCATTTTGGGCGTTCAACGCTGGATTCTGCCCTATTTGGGCGTTCAACGCCAGATTCTTGCCCATTTCTGGCGTTGAACGCCAATCCTGCCTTGTTTCTGGCGTTGAACGCCAGTTTTGGGCATGGTCTGGGCGTTCAGCACCAGCCTTCCACCCATTTTCTGGCGTTTTAGCGCCAGAATTATTTTTCCCTGGGCTCTTACTGTCCTCAGGTGAATCTTTGGTGGGTTGCTCATTTCTTGAATTTTTGATGCCTTGAGGTGGGGTATTTAATGTTTTCCCACTTCTTAATTGAACTGCTTGGCATTCTTCTGCTATTTGCCTTGATAGCTGCTGCTTTGTTTGCTTAAACTGTTTGTCCATATGTATATTAGCTATCCTTGTCTCTTGTAGCCTGTCCTTGAATTCAGCTAGCTGCTTTGTTAGAAAATCCAATTGCTGATTGAATTCAGCAGCTTGTTTTACAGTACTGAATTCAGCAGTGACTGTTTTAACCTCTTCATTCATGGAAGGGTTGCTGCTTAGGTACAGGTGCTGATTCCTGGCAACTGTATTAATGAGCTCTTGAGCCTCTTCAATTGTCTTTCTCATATGGATAGATCCACCAGCTGAGTAATCTAGAGACATCTGAGCTCCTTCTGCAAGCCCATAGTAGAAGATGTCTAACTGAACCCACTCTGAAAACATTTCAGAGGGGCATTTTCGTAGCATCTCTCTGTATCTCTCCCAGGCATCATAAAGAGATTCATTATCTCCTTGTTTAAAGCCTTGGATGTCCAGCCTTAGCTGTGTCATCCTTTTTGGAGGAAAATACTGATTCAGGAATTTTTCTGTCAGCTGTTTCCATGTTCTTATGCTGGCCTTAGGTTGGTTATTTAACCACCTCTTAGCTTGATCTTTTACAGCAAATGAAAACAGTAATAGTCTGTAGACATCCTGATCTATTTCCTTATCATGTACTGTGTCAGCAATTTGTAAAAATTGTGCCAGAAACTCTGTAGGTTCTTCCTGTGGAAGACCGGAATACTGGCAGCTTTGCTGCACCATGATAATGAGCTGAGGATTCAACTCAAAGCTACTGACTCCAATGGAGGGTATGCAGATGCTACTCCCATATGAAGCAGTAGAGGGGTTAGAATATGACCCCAGAGTCCTCCTGGACTGTTCATTTCCGCTTAGATCCATGATGGAGAAAGGGAGATGATGTAAAATAGAAAAAATATTTTTATTTATTTATTAATTTATTTCGAAAATAAAATAAATCAAAATAGAATAAATAAAAATGAGTAAAAGATTTTCGAAAAAGTGAGGAGAGAGAAAGTAGTTAGGAGATTTTGAAAAAGATATGATGATTTTTGAAAAAGGTTTTAAATTTTGAAATAAAAATCTGAATTTTTGAAGGAGAGAGAAAAACAATAAGATAACGCAGGATTTAAAATTTTTAGATCTGGGGTTCCTTATTTTTGAAAATTTTGGAGGGAAAACACCAAGGAACACCAAACTTAAAAATTTTAAGATCAAGACACAAAAACACAAAGGAAGAACACCAAACTTAAAATTTTTAGAAAACCAGAATAATTTTTCGAAAATTTTAAGAAAAATCAATAAGAAAACACCAAACTTAAAGTTTGGCACAGGATTTAATAGAGAAAATATTATTTATGAAAAAGATTTTTAAAAAGAGTGTACCCAACTACCACGGGCTTGGACTAATGCTCTAGCCAACTAGGCAGTAAATGTAACACTTATTTTAAAGAAGGATATTTTTAACCAAGAACAATAATAAGAGACTCTAAACCAAAAAGAAAAATTTTCCTAATCTAAGCAACAAAACAATCCGTCAGTTGTTCAAACACGAACAATCCCCGGCAACGGCGCCAAAAACTTGGTGCACGAATTATGAATCACACTTTTCACAACTCATACCACTGACCAGCAAGTGCACTGGGTCGTCCAAGTAATACCTTACGTGAGTAAGAGTCGAATCCCACAGAGATTGTTGGTTTGAAGCAATCTATGGTTATCTTGTAAATCTTAGTCAGGAAGTCAATTATGTTTATCAGTTGAATTACGAATAACCAAGAGAGCATAAATTAAAGGTTACTTGTTGTGCAGTAATGGAGAATATGTTGGAGTTTTGGAGATGCTTTGTCTTCTGAATCTCTGCTTTCCTCTGTCTTCTGATTCACGCACGCACGTCCTCCTATGGCAAGCTGTGTGTTGGTGGATCACCGTTGTCAATGGCTACCTTCCATCCTTCCAGTGAAAACTACGCTCACGCGCTCTGTCACAGCACGGCTAATCACCGGTTGGTTCTCGATCCGGTTGAAATAGGATTTACTATCCTTTTGCGTCTGTCACTAACGCCCAGCCTTTAGGAGTTTGAAGCTCATCACAGTCATTCAATCCTTGAATCCTACTCGGAATACCACAGACAAGGTTTAGACTTTCCAGATTCTCATGAATGCCGCCATCAGTTCTAGCTTATACCACGGAGATTCTGATTAAGGAATCTAAGAGATACTCATTCAATCGTATATAGAACGGAGGTGGTTGTCAGGCACACGTTCATGATTTAAGGAAGGTGATAAGTGTCACAGATCATCACCTCCATCACAGTTAAGCGCGAATGAACATCTTAGATAGGAACGAGCGTGTTTGAATGGAAAACAGAATTACTTGCATTAATTCATCGAGACACAACAGAGCTCCTCACCCCCAACAATGGGGTTTAGAGACTCATGCCGTCAGAGAATACAAAGTTTAGATCTAGAATGTCATGAGATACAAAATAAGTCTCTAAAAGTTGTTTAAATACTAAACTAGTAGCCTAGGGTTACAAAATATGAGTAGACTATGATGGATGATGCAGAGATCCACTTCTGGGGCCCACTTGGTGTGTGCTGGGCTGAGACTTAAGCAATTCACGTTCAGAGGCCATTTGTGGAGTTGAACGCCAGTTTTTATACCAGTTTGGGCGTTCAACTCCAGCTTTTGATCCTTTTCTGGCGCTGGACGCCAGAATTGGGCAGAGAACTGGCGTTGAACGCCAGTTTACGTCGTCTATCCTTGTGCAAAGTATGGACTATTATATATTGCTGGAAAGCCCTGGATGTCTACTTTCCAACGCAATTGGAAGCATGCCATTTCGAGTTCTGTAGCTCGAGAAAATCCTCTTTGAGTGCAGGGAGGTCTGAATCCAACAGCATCAGCAGTCCTTTTTCAGCCTGAATCAGATTTTTGCTCAGCTCCTTCAATTTCAGCCAGAAAAATACCTGAAATTACAGAAAAACACACAACTCATAGTAAAGTCCAGAAATATGAATTTTTCCTAAAAACTAATGAAAATAGACTAAAACTAACTAAAACATACTCAAAACTATATGAAATTATCCCCAAAAAGCGTATAAAATATCCGCTCATCAATAAGCTAGAATTATTGGCGGCCATTCTTGAGATTCGAAAAGTCTAAACCTTGTCTGTGGTATTCTGAGTAGGATCTGGGAAGGGATGACTGTGACGAGCTTCAAACTCGCGAGTGTTGGGCGTAGTGACGCAAAAGGATCACTAGATCCTATTCCAACATGGTCGAGAACCGACAGATGATTAGCCATGCGGTGACAGCGCATTTGGACCATTTTCACTGAGAGGACGGGAAGTAGCCATTGACAACGGTGATGCCCAACATACAGCTTTCCATGGAAAGGAGTATGAATGATTGGATGAAGGCAGTAGGAAAGCAGAGGTTCAGAAGGAACAAAGCATCTCCATACGCTTATCTAAAATTCTCACTAATGAATTATATAAGTATCTCTATCTTATTTTATATTTTAATTATATTTTAATTATCAAATCTCCATAACCATTTGAATCTGCCTGATTGAAATTTACAAGATGACCATAACTTGCTTCAAGCCGACAATCTCCGTGGGATCGACCCTTACTCACGTAAGGTTTATTACTTGGACGACCCAGTGCACTTGCTGGTTAGTTGTGCGAAGTTGTGAAAAAGAATTGAGATTATGAATGTGCGTATTAATTTTTTGGCGCCGTTACCAAGGAATGAACAATCACGATTTCGTGCACCGCAAACCTATTGGATTTGGTTCCAAAGATACACAAGATACTGGAGGACTAGCGGAGTTTTAGGTTGGTCAGCAGTTTCAGGATAAAGAGAAGGTTGTGTTAAGCGTGAAGACCTATAGCATCTGACGTAGGGTTCAGTACAAAGTGGTGGAGTCTGATTATCATAAGTACTATGGAAACTATAAGGAATTTGGTAACGGGTGGGCATGGTTGTTTCGGATCAATCTCTACTAGCATAGAGGTATTTGGGAAGTAAAACAGTACAATAGACCTCATACTTGTTTGGCCACATCAATATCGAGTGATCGTAAGAGTCTTGATTATCAAGTGATCTCGGCATTTATACTGCCTGTGGTTAGAGTTGATGCTACCGTGTGTATCAAGGTACTGCTGAATGCAATAGCAGCACATTTCGGTTTTAGACCGACTTATAGGAAGATTTGGTTGGATAAGTAGAAGGTCGTGGCACAAATATACGGAGATTGGGATGAGTCATACAATGAGTTGCCACGATGGGTACTAGGTGTGCAGATGACGATGCCGGGTAGTATTGCAGTGTTGAGGACCAGTCCCGTGCGAGTTGGTGGGCAGGTGGATCAGTCGCATGCCTATTTTCATCGGCTTTTTTGGACATTTCCACCATGTATTGAGGCCTTCCGATATTGCAAGCCGTTGGTGAGTAATGATGGGACCCACTTATATGGAAAATACGGGGGTACATTACTCGTTGCGATTGCTCAGGACGGGAACTCCAACATCCTGCCTGTTGCATTTGCACTTATGGAGGGTGAAAATGCTGAGTCATGGTCATTTTTTCTATCCCATCTCCTCCATCACGTCACTCTGCAGCTGAGTATTCTAGTGATATCGGATCGGCACAACGGTATCAAGGCCGCACTTGAGGCTCCCGACGGAGGTTGGCTACCACCTGCTGCATACCGTGCATTCTGCATTCGACATGTGGCCGCAAATTTTGTCCTGACTTTAAGGGCAAGGATGCACGTAGGCTTCTGGTGAACGTGGCATATGCCAAGACTGAGGTTGAATTTGATTACTAGTTTGATATTCTATGAATTGAAGACCCTGCCATGTGTGATTGGGCTAACAAGATTGAGTATGCAATGTAGACTTAGCATTGGGATGAAAGGAGGAAATTCGGATATATGATGATGAATATCTCTGAGTGTGTGAACTCAATACTGAATGGAGTGAGGAACCTTCCTGTTCTTTCACTGGTGAAGTCCATGTACGGGAGGTTGGCCGAGCTGTTTGTTCGCAAGGGGAGAGAGACAAAGGCCCAGTTGGGAACCAGACAGCAGTTTAGTCAGTATCTGGTGAAGGCTATAGAGACTAATTTGATGGCGTCAAGGTGTTTCATAACGACTTTGTATGACAGGAATAATTTTGAGTTCACTGTCGCCGATACCACGCCTATTAAGTCATTCTCACTTGGTAGTTATAGAATGTCACTCAGGGCACAAACATGTGACTGTGAATATTTCTAGGCACTTCATTATCCATGCTGTCATGCCCTAACTGGTACGCCACGTCCTGCAGTGTAATCGTGCACTCCCCGAATGACATATGAAATGTGTGTGTCTCCAGACGCCATTTTTCCATAAATGCACTCACCAACGGCTCATCCAACCTAAACCAAGTCTCGTTCAACCTCATAAGATAGTATAAACCGGCCATCCGCAAGTACAGAATGATTCTCTCATCCAGGCGCATACCTTGCTGTCGTTTCATGCTACCGATACATCGGTTAGGCTACATAAACAACACAACAAATTGTCTCTGACGAACACATCAAAACATATATACATAACAATATCGACTAATGCATCTCTTAATCCAAATGATGCTATAAATGCAACCAAATAATGCCATAAATGCAACCAAATAATTTTACGGGTACAAACACAAAATAAAATATATATTCAACAAACTAGGCCACATAAAAATAAGTTTAATACTAATAAAATATTTTTATTAATAACCCAAATCACAAAATCAATTCCATTGACTACTCTTACTCTAACTAAGTTTCACTACACATTATCTTCACTACTCATATTTTTCTACTTATTTGTAACCACTATCCAAATTCGAACTTACTCGGCCAAACCTCTAGAGATTATTAAGCCACTAATTTAACCACTCTATCTAGTTTAATAATTGTAATAATGACTAGCGTTAAAAGAGACGAAAAAACATTAAAATAAAACATTTAATACTATTTTTGAAAGAAAATGTATACACTAACCTCTTCATTGATGACACCAGCAATATGGGCAACTCCGTCCAAACGATAAAGACGGTTTGGGTTATCTCTCATCAGGTGATTTTTCAAATGTTGGAATATTTGGACTGAGGTTTCTCTGGGATTTAGTGGGGAAGGATTTTGGATTTGTGATTCAAATGAGCTCAATTCGATTTCTATTTATAGGGATTCTCCTAGTAAATCTAATTAGACTCGTTCAAATTACCATGGGTAGGAAACCATGTGCAACTCGAAACAGCCATAGTCGAATTACTATGGGTAGCACATTGGGAGTAAATCGAAACAGGTTGTTTTGAATTACTGTGTGCTCACGTGCATAGCTAAATGGAAACGGGTTGATTAGATTTAGTAGGATAGGATGCAAGCATGCATAAATCGAACCAGTGTGTTTTGATTTACATAGAGAATATCTAAATCTAGTCTGACTCATTCGATTTACATAGACAAGTAATTGGAAAGATTCATGTAACGTTTAATTGCACGTTTTATCCTAAAATATGTATTGAACACATTTTTTACACATCTACAATGTTATAATACACTTTAAAAATTAATATTCAATTAAAATATTATTTTTATTTTTTATGTTAAAAATAATTTCTGACATTTTCAAATACCAAAACATTGAACAAATGACTTGACACTAAAGTTAGTTTTTTGCTCTTGTTACCAATTTCGCAGAGGACGAATGTAACAAAATTCGATACTCTAATACTTCGAAACAAAAAGAAAAAAAAAGGGAAATAATCTTAGATTTTTATAGAAAAAATTATGTAAAGTATAGGACATTTACGACCTATATAATTGAAAGTATTAGGAGATTATAAGTGGTGGTAAACAATTTTGGATATTGAAATTGAAATAAAGTTATATTTAAAAGTAGTTAGGATTAGATTAAAAAGGTTATATAAGAATTTTTTTTATAGTTTTTCGAGACTTAAGTAATTTTATTTATCGAAATTTATTTTTATAGTTATAAATTAATTTTAATTTTTTTATAATCAAAATATTAGTATTATAATTTTTTATATTCAATTTTAATACTTTATTCTTTTAAAAAATAAGGACCGATTTGAGTGGTACCGAAAATTTCAAATACCAAAATTAACATTATCTCTGTAAAAAGTATAAACACGAATTTTATTTTTGTATAGAATAAATTACCATTTGTATCCATGAAAGATAGAGACGCTGACAAATACACCTATATGAGAATAAAACAACAATTGTAACCACAGAAGATGACTTCTGTGTGTCAAGAGTACCCTAACGGACCAATTACGTAACCAACGTCTGGGTACTCTTGGCACACGGAGGCCATCTTCCGTAGTTACAATTGTCGTTTTATTTTTATATAGGTACATTTGTCAGTGTCTGTATCTTTTATGGGTACAAATGGTAATTTATTCTTTTTGTATATTGAATTATGAGTGATAAAATCTTTAAGAGTATTTATCTATTTTGATCCTCAAAGAATTTCGGACCATACACTTTAGTCCCCAACTAAAATTAATTACTCGATTAGTCCCTAACAATTAATTCCATCAGTCACTTAAGTCCTTTGCTCCGTCAACTCTAACAGAGGACAAAATAGTCCCTGACAACTCTAACAGGGGACAAAATGGTCTCTGAGCTTCTCTGTTCGGAAACGACACTATTCTCCTCCAATTTCCATCATATCTCGCATAACGCTAACAGTTTAACACTGTAACTTCAAGCTATACAATGCACACTCTACAATTTCAATGTTCACAAGAAGAAAAATTCTCAACTTGTTCTCAACCAATTCATACTCAGAAAACAATGACTATGTCTATCAAGTACTTGTCGTCTTCGATGGATCCCATGAATCTAGACAGCAAATCTGATTTGTTAAGACCCGTCGTCATCGTCGCCATCTCCCTCTTCCTCTGCCCTATCATTTCCATGACCACATTGTCCACCACTTTGATCGCTTTCTTCAACTTCTTCTCCGAACCAATGTTTAGTAATCGCTTCAGTTTCCATATGAGCGGTAACGGTGACATTTCTCGTTGTACTGATAGCTTGGATGCTAGGTAGAAACTGTCTGCCAACTTGAACTCCGAAAAGAAGGAATGAAGCACTCGGGGTCCATTGCAAATGAGAATTTGCATATGATGTCAAAAGAGAATCTTCTCATGATATCCTAATGTCCAACAATATATATTGCTTACCGAAAAGTAGAGAAAAGCGTACTCTTGGGGTAGTTGTGGAATTTGGTCTTGAGGATGTGGTGGACGTTGTCGAGGTTGGAGGTGATGCTGTTATCGAGGACGTGGAGGTGGATACTTTTGGTGGGTGAAGTGCGGAGAAGGTGAGTGTACCAGTCATAGAGATTTAGGAAGTATGTGGTCCATGACATGTTGAGGTAGGTGCGACACGCGTGGCAGTTACATCATGACTTGATCTTGGAGTTGAAGAGGAGGAAGAAAAATATAGAAAAGAAGATTGTGAAGGTGAAGAAAGAGAGTATCAATGTTAGGATTATGCGAGATATGATGAAAATTGGGAAGAACAGTGTCGTTTTCGAACAAAGGGGTCAGGGATCATTTTGTCCCCTGTTAGAGTTGTCACGGATTATTTTGTCCCCTGTTAGAGTTGTCAGGGACCATTTTGTCTTCCGTTAGAGTTGACGGAACCAAGGACTCAAGTGACTGACGGAATTAATTGTTAAGGACCAATCGAGTAATTAATTTTAGTTAGGGACTAAAATGTCTGACCCGAAATTTTTTAAGAACCAAAATGGATAAATACCAAGGTTGCGAGAATCGGACCGGTCAATAAACTGGTGAGGTGACTGGTTCACTGGTTTAATGGTTCAACCGGGGTTCAACCGGTTTAATTAAATATTAAATAAAATTATTAAAAATTTAATATATAATTTTAAATATTTAAATTTCAATAAAATTTAACCTAATAAAATTTAAAATTTAAAATTTCAATCTATAACCTAATAATAAAAAATAACAAACAATTGAAACAAATCAGTAATAATCATTAACCATTGAATTTGCAAACATAATCATAATTTAAATTTTGAAAAAACATAATCATAATTTGAACAAACAAACAGAATTACAAAAATATTATGAAATCAAACAAATAGATTATGAAATCAAATTGCAGTAACAAATTAAAAACAGAACAAAAACATAATTTAAAACTTACAAAAACAGAATAAAAAAACTTGATTAATTCATTTAATTAACAAAATTAAAAGCTAAAATGCAAAAGACAGCAGCAATCAACAAAAATTAAATGCAGAAGACAACAATGAAAAACAACAATTAACTCAGACAAACAAGCAACAATCAACATGATCAAATCCAAAAAAAAATAGCAATTAACTCCCAAAAATGAAAACTGAAGCAGGGCAGGGATCTGCTTACAAACTCAGAAATTCATAAACTCAAGCTAAGAAGAAATTAGTAAACTTAGAATCAGAAATCAGAAACCAAATAAAAGTACAAAAACAAGCAAAATTAAATTGAAGACCAGCAGCGAAGGAGGAATCCAAGTGACGGCGATGGAAGAAGGGAAGTGAGCTCAGGCACAGAGGGGATTGAAGACACGCTTGACGCACGAGAGAGGGGGATCGACGATGAGGACGGACCGATGGAGACACGATTTCAGGGTGGCCAACGACGACGAAGATAGAGAAAGGGCTCGACAGTGACAGAGAGAGACGACGGCGAGGGGAAGAGAAACGATGACAGCGACGAGTATACCTTCACCTTCCACAGGCGACGATTCTTGATGCCACCACGGTCAGTTCCACTCGGCGGCGACAGCACCCTCTATCCGTTCGGCGATGAAACCTAGCGACACGAGGAGATGGGATCCAGGAGAAGAGGATCGGCGACGACGAGGCTGGACGCTGGTTGATGAGACGAGTTCGTCGGCGACGACGACGTTGGGCATTGGGCCGTGGCTCCTACTGCTGTTGGCTGGGAAGAAGAAAGAAAAGGGGGCTAGGGTTCCGTGGAGTGGAGAGAGACATGGGGGAGTGGGTCTTGTCTTGTGCGTAAGTGAGAGAGAGAAAATGGGGGAGGGTTTATATATATATATATATATATATTATTTTTTTAATTGAAAACAAGAAAAAAACTGTTCGGTTCAAACGGTTTACCGGTTAATCGTCGGTTCGACCGATTTTCTGCCAGACGATTTTACACTTCAACCGAACCGACTAGATGACCGATTTTCAATTAATCCGGTTGAACTGGCTGATTCGATTCGGTTTTCAGAACAATAATAAATACTCAATCTTTAAAGATGATATCAACTATGTATTATACGTTGTTGTGGGTGTTTACAAAATGTTAATGGTATTTTAGTTTTATATAATTAAAATAATATTTATTTACAAAATATCAGTGACATTTTATTTTTTAATAATTAAAAATATTTTTTATAAATTTTAATGATATTTTATACTACTATTATAATAATGTTAAATATTAAATTGATCAAATATTATTGTATTTTACACTGAAATGATTGCTACCTACAAATTTTAACCTAAAAGCACACTCATTTGAATTTATTCCGAAATCAAATTCATAAAGTCAGCGAAAGCTAGCAGTACTGCAGTCTCCGGGGCAGCCTCCACTGAAACTATAGCTGTAGTACACGTAAACAAAACCACACGTGCCAATCCTAGTGTTCCCTATTTGGTTGTTATCCTTTCATTTCCCAGAAATAACATAGTAAGAGAAAAGAATTATATTTTATACCCAATTTAAACGCTCAAGCCTCAAGTGCTTAACAACGTCACCAACTTCGTTATTCCATCTTATTTGTTTCCAACACTAATCGAATAACCTCACTCTCTAACAATCACCACACCTTTTCCTATCTTCCTTTCTTTTTTCTTTTTTCAACGCCGTTGAATATGTCCAATCCCAAAAATCAGTCTGAGGATCCGAATTCTCCGGATCCGAATTGGAATTCGGATCCACAACTCCCGCTCCGTAACCTCGCACAGATCCGAACCCGACTCGATTCCCTCCATCGCTTTTTATCGGAATCCATCACCTCCAACAACCCTCTCTCCGGCGACCAATCCGCTGCCGTCTCCGATCAAATCGCCTCCGCCATCCACCAAAGCATCGCCAACGCCTCCGCCCTCGTCTCCTACTCTAAAACCTTCCACTCGCCGGGTTCCACTCCCGCCGCCGCGCCGCCGTTACCTAGGGTTGACCTATCAGCCAGTGTCGAGAAACTCAAACGCGCGTCGGATCTGAAAATCGAGCCGCCGGACGAGGACACCGCAACCGATGAGTTTGCCGATAGCGACGAGATCGTGGAGCTCGACGCCGTGGAGATCCTCGCGGAGCACCTTCACTTCTGCGAGATCTGCGGGAAAGGGTTCCGGCGAGACGCGAATCTGCGCATGCATATGCGCGCTCACGGGAACCAGTTCAAGACACCGGAGGCACTCGCGAAGCCGGAGAATTCGTCGTCCGCCGCCGTGCGCAGCCGGTTCTCGTGCCCGTTCGAGGGATGCAACAGGAACAAGAACCACCGGCGGTTCAGGCCGCTGAAATCGATGGTGTGTGTGAAGAATCACTTCAAGAGAAGCCACTGCCCGAAGATGTATTCGTGCACGCGGTGCCATAAGAAGAGCTTTTCGGTGCTCTCTGATCTGAAGAGCCACATGAAAAATTGCGGAGAGTCGAAGTGGAAGTGCTCTTGTGGGACCACGTTCTCAAGAAAGGATAAACTTTTTGGGCACATTGCTTTGTTTGAAGGGCATGTACCCTTGCTTGAAGACGATAATAAGGGCAAGCATGTGCAGGAAGATGATGATAGTGATCATTTTAGTGATTTGCCTGATGGCTTTTTTGATGATTTGGGTGATTTGAGCTCTTTAGGGTTTCCCTTAATTTAACTGTTTTTTCATAGAATATTAATAGGATATATAGTATAGATTTTGCATATATGTAATTTTGATACACTTGTTTAGATTTTGAGTTATATTTTTTTATTTCAGATATGATTTTTGAAATTCCATTTAATTGAATGCCATTACTTGAGGAGTGATGATGCTTGGATGTTAATGTGCCATGGTTGGGATTAATAGTAGGAACATGGCAAGTTATATGCATTTGTGTGAATATTAGTATACTAGTATCTATTTTTTTTTGGTACTCTTTGCCTCTCATCAGCCTATCTGTGTACATGCAATTAGTGTAATTGACCTAAGGTTGACTCTGGGCGATTCTTGGCTGTTTATGTACAGTACAAGATTAATGGTAAAGGTCTAGTGGACCATGGCAGAAAAGGATGTTGTCGGAGCGGGAAAAAATTGTGTGTATGGCAGTGGTAGGATGTGTTTTGTTGCTCAGAAACAGAAGTTTTCACTCTTGTTCATATGGTGCTGAAAGAAGACATCCGGAAAATGTTGGAAAGAGGGTGTCAGACTGTCAGGATATATAATATAAAAAAAATTAGGAGGCCAACTAACTAAGCTAATTCATTTTATTTTTTATTTTAAATTTAAAAAATTAAGATAATCATTTTTTTAACAGACTTATTTTTAATAACTAATTGATTAAAGTTGGCTTTATCCCAAATTAGTTTTTTAAGTAGAATCAATATAAAAATTAGAATATAATTTTAATATATTAAAATTCTTTATATAATTATTCAATTACATACTTATCTATTTAGTTTGATCCTTTGAAAAATTATTCATGTGAAAAATTTAAAAAATAATTAATTTTATTAACATGATATTATCGTAATTGAATAATACTAATATAATAATACATAATTGGATAATGCTAATATGAAAATACGTAAATAGATAATTACTTTTTATAGTTTCATCTAAAAATAAGTTCTTTTATTTTAAGCTTGTACTTAATTATTTATACTTAAAAACAATTTAACTTATATTTTGTTATTAAAAGAAGAATATTCTTAAATATATTTTAATCTGTTACTTATATCTCGACTACAGAAAGTCTTCTAATTCAGCAAAGTACAAACACATATTAACACACATAATTTCTCATTATTTCAGATAAATAGAAATATCTGTTATATATGAAGAATCAGGACTAATTCGGAGAGAGAAAGCATAGAATATTATGAACAGTTACCTAAAAAATAGGTTACCAGAGATAAATTCTTAAAACACGTACACTCGTAATTCACACTTTATAAAATATAAACCCTAAGTATACAAAGATGTACATTATTCACTTTGAATTAGGGATGTTAATGGGGCAGGGCGGGGGCGGGGGATGCCTCCCTGCTCCCCATCCCCGCCCTCAGATTTGCTCTCCATTCCCGCCCCCATTTCCCGCCGTGGGGGAATATTGCTCCCCATCCCCATTTTCCACGGGGTCCCATTTTCCGCGGGGACCCCATTCCCCATCTACATAATAGTTCTGACTAATTATTAATTTCCATATGAATAGAGCTACAAGTATCTATCTTATACAAAAACTGCAAGATTTTATACAAAAAGTCTAAATGACACGATGGTGACTTCTTTCGAAATAACGCAATGGGGGGACGCAACGATGAGCCAAAGGAAAAAGCAGTGGATGAGGTGGGAGACGCGGCAACAGAGAGGAGAATGGACACGACGACAGAGTTACGAAAAGGAACGCCGCAAATAGAAATTACGACGCGGTAAGGGTGATGGCATGGTGAGGTGTGACGATGCGGTGAGAAGGGTGACAAGGGAATGGCTGCAGAGAGGTTGGATGGAGTATGGATAGCCTTAGGGATCTCTGAATTGAAGAGGGGTTATGCAAATAAAGATTAGGAATTTTGGATTTCTATATATATATATATATATGTGTGTGTGTGTGTGTGAGAAGTGACTAAAAAACATATATGAGAAATAAACTATTAAGAATAATTCAAGGAATTCATAAATTTCGGGGAATAGCGGGGACGAGGCGGGGATCCCCGCTCGGGTCCCCACGCCTGCTTCGGGGGAATTTTGTCCCCCATCCCCATCCCGCGGAAAAAATTCCCCACAATTGGATCCCCATTCGGGGCAGTCCCTGCAGGAATCCCCGCGTCTCGGGGAATTTTGCCATCCCTACTTTGAATCCATACTACGCTCATATCTTACTTTTGCTTACTTGAGCGTCAGAGTACCTTTACAGGTGCCCACTGCCGCCAATCCTCTTAAAGCCGAGGTATATACTTCATCCTTCTCAGGCGAAGACGAGCTCAACCTTGAATAGGATGAGTTATGCACCCTACGAGACTTATTACACAGGAACATTTGGCGCCAATTGTGGGCCAAGTTTAATCTAACCCCCTCCCACCACCACCTTTTCATGCAGGTTTTTAATCAATAGCAGAAGAGTATAACTTACTTCCTCCTCCATTCACTCAGGCCAAATTACTAGCTATAGTGGCGACAATGGTGATTATTATGCCTCGGAAGTCAAAACCGTGGTAGTAGTCACCCCAACGAAAACAACAAAAAGGACAAACCCTTTCTCAAAAGAAATCATCTTCTAGATCCCCAAAAATTTTACCTTGCCGACGACGTTAAAGCCTTATGATGGGATTGGCGACCGCGACATCCATGTTACAAAATTTCATTCCATGACATTATTGAACGGTCCATCTAATTCAATATTTTTGTCATTTGTTTCCTACTTTTTTGGACGGTGCTATCTTGATTTAGTTTTCCAGTTTACTTGCAGGTTTAATATCAAGTTTTGATGAGTTCACCAATCTATTTGTCAATAACTATGCAGTGTCCAAAATTTATGTGCATGATTCTGATTACCTCAACACCATCAAGTAAGGACAACATGAAAGTCTCAAGGACTACATGACAAGATTTTCTAAGGTGGCCATAAAGATTTCAAACCTCAACCCAGACGTCTACCTACATGCGCATTGTCCTGGAAAAATTCCAAGTGACTATAACAGTAATGAAACCAAAGACATTAGCCAAGTTTCGAGAGAAGGCAACAGACCAAATTGAGATAGAAGAACTCCAACAAGTTCGGAAAGAAAAAAGGCCAACCTCAAATTGAGATGACGACAAATGAAACAAAAACCAAAATAATAACGGGCGAAAGTCATTCAAATTAACTCCAAAATTTAACATGTACACAGCCTTCAATACTAAAAAGGGAGGACATAATCAAAGGCATCCTACACTCCTAGTTGATCAAACTTCCAAACAAAGCAATGACCTACCAAGATCAGAAATATGTGGATAAATCCAAGTCCTGCACTTTCCATTAGAAATACAGACATACCACAGATGATTGTGTTATAGCGAAAGATCTTCTCGAGAAATTAGGTCGGCAAGACCTTTCGGACAAATATATTGATGGACAGGAGCAGTGCAGAAACATGGAAAAACTCGGCCAACCATCAACTACAAATGGAAGTTACAGAGATAAAAGGAAGGTAACTGAAAACCCCACAAAACCGCGTGATGTTATTAATTGTATTTTTAACGGCTTTGTAGGTGGAAGCAGTAGCAGATCTGTCAGAAAAAGGTCGTACAGGACCATGCTGTCAGTAATCGGGTTCGACCCAACCTCCACCACCAAATTGGCTATTCTAGAGATAACATTCAAACATTAGATTTCAAAGCAATGGTAAAAAATTTGGACAACCTAGTAGTTATATCTCAAGGTGGGAGACCTATTGGTAGGAAAGGTGCTTTTAGACTAGGAAGCAGTGCAAATGTCTTTTTCTATTCCACATTCTAAAAAATGAAATTAAGTGATAAGGCCTTGCAACCATCAATAGGTTAACTGGTAGGTTTCTCAGGTGAGCGAGTTCCAATACGTGATCATGTGTGGTTGCAAACAATATTAAGTGAATACTCAAACTGTAAAACCCTAGATATACAGTATTTAGTTGTGGATTGCCAAATCCTATATAATATTATCTTAGGAAGACCTTCTTTAAATACATTTGGTGCTATTATTTCTACTATACACTTGCGTGTCAAGTTTTTTGTATGCAAGACAATATAATTGTGATAGTTCACGCCGAACAGAAGGAAGCTCGACAATGCTATAATGCAAGCTAAAGAAAAACCCCCCAAAGCAACCCGAGCAACAGTACATGCATGCAGTCTATAACTCGGAGCGCTTACCTCCTCTTGCAAAGCTTGATCCCAAATCATACATACAAGACCAACCTATACCAAGAGACACCTTAACCAAAATAATACTAATAGAGGATTAAAACAAATTCACTTACAGGGGAGATGCACTACATGGACCAGAAAGGGAACAACTGAAATTGACTTACTGCGACAGAATATGGACTTGTTTGCTTGGACCTCAGCAGACATGTCTTGGATAGACCTGAGTGTCATTAGCCACAAGCTAGCGCTCAATCCTTCAATCTGACATATAGTCCAAAAGAAGAGACACCTCGGCACAGACAAAAAGTAGCATCCATGGAAGAAATTCAAAAACTACTTGATGTCGGGTTTATAAAAAAAATCTGATTTAAAAGTTGGTTAACAAATGTAGTCATGCTCAAAGAACACAATGGCAAATGGAGGATGTGTGTGGACTTCACTAACCTCAAAAATGCCTATCCAAAAGATGCATATCCTTTACCCTGTATTGATAAATGAGTTGATAGTTCATCTAGATTTCAATATTTAAATTTTATGGATACTTATTCTGGTCATAACCAAATACTTATGTATTCAGATGACCGAGATAAGACTACTTTTATCATTGACTATGGTAATTTCTGTTACAAGGTTATGCTATTTGGATAAAAAAAAATGTAGGTGCTACATATCAAAGGCTTATGGACAAGATCTTCACTAACAAATCGGACAAAATATAGAGGTATATGTAGATGACATGGTAATGAAGACTAAGTCCAGGGGCATCCATACCAACGACCTCGAAGAAACCTTTCAACAATTTAAGCTATACAACATGAACTTGAATCCAAAAAATATGCTTTCGAAGTCCATGAAGGAAAGTTTCTAGGCTTCATGTCAACTTGCCGAGGTATAAAGTCCAGAGAAATGTAAAGAAATCTTGAAAATGAGAAGTCCTCAATCAGTCAAGGAAATCCAACAACTCACTAGTCGACTAGTAGCATTATCACAGTTCTTACCTCAGATAGCCCATTGATCACATCATTTTTTCAAGACCTTAAGAAAACAGAAAGAGTTCACATGGATAGAAGCCTGCGATCAAGCCTTCACCGAGCTTAAAACCATACTATCCTCATCCCTCAATTCTCCAAAAACTAGAACATGGTAAACCCTTATACCTATATTTATCTGTTACTGACTATACTGTTAGTTCTGTCCTAATCACTAAGATGGATAAAGTGCAACAATCAGTCTACTTTGTAAGTAAGTCACTCTAGAATGCTAAACTCAGATACCCAAAGTTAGAAAAGTTAGTTCTAGCCCGTATAACAACAGCCAGATGTCTTAAACATGACTTCCAAAGTTACACTATCATAATCCGAATAGAGCATCCAATAAGGCTAATTATGATAAACCTTAGCTCACCGAAAGACTAATCAAGTGGTCTATTAAACTTTTAGAATATGACATTCAATATCCAGCTCGAGGTTCCTTAAATCCCAAGCCTTGGCTAACTTCATAGCAAAACTAACCCTCCATGATTTAACTTCCACCAATGTAACATAGACGTTATGCGTCAATGAAGCTCAAACATGTAAGGTTTTGGAGCTGGAGTGCTACTTGAAGATAACAAGGAACAATTGTGGAACAATCCCTGCAATTCACCTTCAATGCCAATAACAATCAAGCAGAGAATGAAATACTTATAGCTAGTTTCAAATTAGCTCAAAGTCTCAGTATATGTCTGATAAACCCATATTTCATGAGTTTTTTTGTGCTTAATTAGAGTGATTTATTCAACTCTTCATCTACTTATTCACATTAATTGCATGGTTTTACTTTCCCTTCCTTATTATGTCATATTGTGAAAAACATGTTTCCTAAGCTTTAAAAAATTTAATTATTTTAATTACCTTTATTTCCATTCGATGCCGTGATTAGTGTGTTGAGTAGCTTCAGGTTTCCTAAGGCTGAATGACTTAAAGGATGAAAAAGGAAACATACAAAAATGGAAGGAGAAGGCAAAACGGAGCTTTAAGGAAACTGGTATCCACGCGATCGCATGGACAACGCGATCGCGTGCCAGAAGCAAAGAAGCAGCGACGCGGCCGCATGACTGACGCGACCGCGCGCCTTGAGTAGAACACCCACGACGTGGACGCGTGACTGACGCGACCACGTGGAAAGGAAAAGCTCCAGATGACGCGACCGCGTGACCCACGCGGACGCGTGACAGAGGCCACGTATCAGAATTTACAGAATACGCCCCCAGCGATTTCTGAAGCCCTTTTTGGCCCAGATCCAAGTACAGAAAGCATAGATTAGAGGTTATAAAGTGGAGGAATGCATCCATTCAGGGAGAGCTCGCCAATTTCTAGTTTTCATGATTTAGATTTAGTTTAGAGAGAGATTCTCTCTCTCTCTTAGGATTTAGACTTCTTCTTGTTTTGGGAGTAACTCTGGATCCAGGTTTTAATGTTCTTTTATTTCAATTTTACTTTTATTTATTTGATTCCAATATTTGAATTGATTATTATAATTTAAATTATGAATTATTCCATGTTACAGATTTCTATTTGAATTAATGATATTTAAGGTATTTTCAGTTTATGATTGTTCTCTTTGATTTAAGTTGCCATTGCTTCCCATCTAAGGACACTTTTATTATTCCAGCAATTTACTTTTTCCCCTTTTGGTCTTGGTTAAGAAATCAGTGACTCAACATTATCGAACTCAACATAATTGATAATCGTTATCTTGCTACTTGATCTGAACTTCAATAATCCCAACTTTTTCCTCGGAAATAAATAGGATTCGAAGGTCAAACTAATTAGTCCCTTGACTTACCTTTGGTTCATAGGTTAACTAAGTGGAATTAAGATACAACTTTCATTATTGTTGAGAGGGATAACTAAGTTGGACTTCTAATTTCCCTTGTCTTGCCAAAAGTTGTTTTACAGTTGTTATTTATTTTTAATTGCCATTTAATTCACTCGTCATTTAAATTACTTGCTTCTCACCTTCTAAACCCCGATTACAACCTTTATAACCAATAATAAGAACATACTTCCTCGCAATTCCTTGAGAAGACGACCCGAGGTTTGAATACTCGGTTAACAATTTTTAAGGGGTTTGTTACTTGTGACACCCAAAATGTTTGTACGAAAGGGATTTTTGTCGGTTTAGAGACTATATCTACAACGCGACTATTTTTATGACATTCTTTACTGGCAGAAATCACGATCGTCAACATGGCGCCGTTGCCGGGGAACTGCTAACGTGTGCCTTATTATTGGTTATTGTAAATATTTTTCTTTTGCTTGTTTATTTATTTTTATTTTTCCTTTTTATCTTTATTTGCTACTATGAACTCTCACCCCTCTCGCTTTGAGTTTGGTTCTAATATTGTTAAAGGAAATAGAAGTTACAGCAGGAATGTGCATCAAGGTCAGACCAATCAAGGATGGATGGAACCAAGAGGATCTAATCAACCCTTTTGGCAGCAACACCCTCCGAGATATCCTGGACAAAGACCATTCTACCGTGCATACCTAGCTGAAAGACATGGTGGACAACCTTGCAACTACCAACAAACCCCACCCCGTGCATATGAACCATCCTTTCAACATAACCTCGAACCACCATACTCACAAGCTTCTCTTCACCATTCGCCATCATATGATCCTTCCTTACCCCAATACCAATCCAATCATTCCCAATCATCACCACTTTCCTTTGTATCATGTCCAAGTCTGGCAAACCGCGAAGCAGAGGATCGCCTAAAAGAAACAGTAATTAAATTTCAAACAACCATTCAACAACTGGAGCAAGCACTAATTCAATGGGCCACTAGGCGCTCAAATATACAAGGATCAACCACAGCTCCATGTGGACAGCCCGATGAAGAGCGTAGCATGAAAGAAATACTAGATGCAGTGAACCTGAGGAGAAAGCAAATTTTGGTCACTGAGGAGGCCATAGAGACCATTCTCCAGCTCCAAGCCAAGTCCGATCAGCCAGATGGTTATGCACGGGCTGAGGAGGACATGGGCCAGATGCGGTTTGATTGGGATGCTGTGAAGGCACGAATAGCTCTCGACCCTGCTGTTCCTTGGGAGATGGGTCAGGACACCACTATGCCTAGAGGGATCAAGAGAGTGTACTTGAATGATGAGGCTCGGCTATGGCATCAGATCTTGAGCAACTATGTGATGCCGAGTACTCATGAGACTGAGATCCCGGCTGCCATGATCACCCTCCTCTGGTGTGTGCTGGAGGGTAAGGACCTGTACTTGCCTCGTTTTATCCGGCATTATATGGCCAAGGTCCACGTCCGAGGCACCCTCCCCTTTCCTTATCTGGTTACACGGCTAGGCCGTCAGGCTAATGTGCCTTGGGAGGATGCCGATGAGCGACCACCAGCAGCGGACTGCAGGAAGATCATCCCTCACAGCAGGAACTTCCTTGCTTTGGGCTACAGACCACCACTTGTCACTACTACTGATGAGACAGTCCCTCCATCTGTTGGACCCTCTTCATCCACAGCTGCCCCAGCTGCCCCTGCTGCCACCACTGCACCTCCACCCGCCTCTGAGCCGGTTTATCACCTCGTGCACCGTCTATTCCGCCAGCTTGATCAGATGGAGCACCGTAACAGGCGCCAGTATGAGAGATTGGAGCGCCGCAGCAGGCGACGCTATTCCCATCTGAAGCTGATGATCAGACAGGGCGCCGACATCCCCTTCGAGCCCGACACACCATCAGAGCCATCAGAGGAGGAGGAGGATGAGCACGAGGAGGAGCCTCATTCCCAGGCAGAGACTCATCAGCAGGCAGGCACAAAGCACGCTACACCACCGCAGGAGGCCCCACATCAGCTTGAGGCTGCAGATCCGGAGATCCCGATCCAGTCAGTCCCCCCTCTACAGCAGCCAGACTCTCAGCCCACCACCGCCACAGAGACCCCAGCTACCATCCCTACCAGTGTTGACACTCCTTCACACCCGGCTTGATTGAACATCGGGGACGATGCTTCATTTTAAGTGTGGGGAGGTCGCCATCTCTGGCGTTTATTTTGGTGAACTACTACATACTTTTTCTTTTTATTTTGGATATTTTTTCTGTATTTTTCTCTTTTTCTTTTATTGTTATTTTCTGAGTACTTATATATTGCTACTTGTGTATTTTACTCTATTTTCTGCATTTTGCATTTTTTTTGTTCATATTTTAGTTATTTAGTTCATTTTAGTTATTTAGTTTAGTTTGCAATTCTAACTCATTAGTGGATCAATTAGTATAGTTTACCCTTTTTACATAAGATAGCTTAGTTATAGCTTAGTTTAAATTGACAAATATAAAAAAGAGTAAGCTAGAAACTTGAACATAATAGATTTAGATCCATAAAATCTTGTATATATAGCATTACATGATGTAGTTAAACTGACAACATTTCATCAAGGAGAAATATTAAAACTTCAAAGGCTACCCTAAATTACTTTTTAAGAGAATAATGAGAATTTTTAACTAAACCTGCATGACATACATAAGTGATAAATGATTTTTTCAGCTAGAGAACACATAGCCTGTGAATTTTGAGCTTAACTGTATGGTTACATTCAAACCATAATTTTTATTCCTGTGTGTTCCGACCTTCTTTCTTATTCTGGTGTTCTTTACTTTGTTTTAGTCTATATGTCCGATTATAGAATATAGGTACATCTCAAAATAATGATTGAGGCCATCATTTGATTTTAGCTCACTTACCCCAAATTAGCCTACCTTTTACATCACCTTTGTTAGCCCCCTTTGAGCTTTTTAAAAAAACTCCCTTATTCTATTTTAGCCAAATTACTAGCCTTAAGCAGAAAAACAAAAGAAAATCCCAAGTGAATCCTTGGTTAGCTTAAGATAGAAAATTATAAATAGAGTAAAATGTGGGAAACTTATTGGGAACATAGTTGATAAAGACAAAAGGTGAAAAAATTAAAAAGAATAAAGCAACTCAAAATTTTGGGAAGCAGGCTCATGAAAATTCAAATTAATTAAAATTACCATGTGTATTAAAAAAAAAGTTAGTTTTCAAGCATGTGAATAAGGGGATACAAAAAAAACTCCCCAATGCAAAATAAAAAGCAATGCACATGGGATAAAAACAAGAATTGAAACATGAGCATGTGACATCAAAAGCGAGAAAATAGGGAGAATAGGTAAAGAAGCATTGTTTTACTAAGTATGTATGTTAGGTGAGATCTTAGTCTAATTAAGGATTCACTTATTAGCTCACTTAGCCTTATACATATATCCTTACCCTTTGCCTTAACCCCATTACAACCTTAATTAAAGACCTCATGAGTTTTGGTATGACTATGTTCTATAATTGTTGATTGGTTAGACGAAAAACAAGGTTATAGAAAGGAAGAATAAAAAGAAGAATAGAGTGATTAACCCAATAAACACTGAGTGATTAGAGAGAAAACACGAAATCCAGTGAGGGTTCAAAAGCTCATTAACATTTATCTCTGATTGTCTTGCAAGTTTTTTTTTCTCTCATCTCATTTGCAAAAAAGTGCTTTATTATTCGAGGGTTAGCTATATATGTATATATATCTCCTTGAGAATGTGAAATAATTTGACTACATGTAGGCTTTATATATGAGTGGATGAATTAGAATTGCATGACTCATTAGGTAGATGCATTTAGCATAAGTTGCATTTCATAACATTCCATCACTTTAACCTTAATTATCTACCTTGGATTTAGCATGAGGACATGCTAGTGTTTAAGTGTGGGGAGGTTGATAAACCCATATTTCATGAGTTCTTTTGTGCTTAATTAGAGTGATTTATTCAACTCTTCACCTACTTATTCACATTAATTGCATGGTTTTACTTTCCCTTCCTTATTATGTCATATTGTGAAAAACATGTTTCCTAAGCTTTAAAAAAATTAATTATTTTAATTACCTTTATTTCCATTCGATGCCGTGATTAGTGTGTTGAGTAGCTTTAGGTTTCCTAAGGCTGAATGACTTAAAGGATGAAAAAGGAAACATACAAAAATGGAAGGAGAAGGCAAAACGGAGCATTAAGGAAACTGGTATCCACGCGATCGCATGGACAACGCGATCGCGTGCCAGAAGCAAAGAAGCAGTGACGCGGCCGCATGACTGACGCGACCGCGCGCCTTGAGTAGAACACCCACGACGCGGACGCGTGACTGACGCGACCGCGTGGAAAGGAAAAGCTCCAGATGACGCGACCGCGTGACCCACGCGGACGCGTGACAGAGGCCACGTATCAGAATTTACAGAATACGCCCCCAGCGATTTCTGAAGCCCTTTTTAGCCCAGATCCAAGTACAGAAAGCATATATTAGAGGTTATAAAGTGGAGGAATGCATCCATTCAGGGAGAGCTCGCCAATTTCTAGTTTTCATGATTTAGATTTAGTTTAGAGAGAGATTCTCTCTCTCTTAGGATTTAGGACTTCTTCTTGTTTTGGGAGTAACTCTGGATCCAGGTTTTAATGTTCTTTTATTTTAATTTTACTTTTATTTATTTGATTCTAATATTTGAATTGATTATTATAATTTAAATTATGAATTATTCCATGTTACAGATTTCTATTTGAATTAATGATATTTAAGGTATTTTCAGTTTATGATTGTTCTCTTTGATTTAAGTTGCCATTGCTTCCCATCTAAGGACACTTTTATTATTCCAGCAATTTACTTTTTCCCCTTTTGGTCTTGGTTAAGAAATCAGTGACTCAACATTATCGAACTCAGCATAATTGATAATCGTTATCTTGCTACTTGATCTGAACTTCAATAATCCCAACTTTTTCCTCGGAAATAAATAGGATTCGAAGGTCAAACTAATTAGTCCCTTGACTTACCTTTGGTTCATAGGTTAACTAAGTGGAATTAAGATACAACTTTCATTATTGTTGAGAGGGATAACTAAGTTGGACTTCTAATTTCCCTTGTCTTGCCAAAAGTTGTTTTACAGTTGTTATTTATTTTTAATTGCCATTTAATTCACTCGTCATTTAAATTACTTGCTTCTCACCTTCTAAACCCCGATTACAACCTTTATAACCAATAATAAGAACATACTTCCTCGCAGTTCCTTGAGAAGACGACCCGAGGTTTGAATACTCGGTTAACAATTTTTAAGGGGTTTGTTACTTGTGACACCCAAAACGTTTGTACGAAAGGGATTTTTGTCGGTTTAGAGACTATATCTACAACGCGACTGTTTTTATGACATTCTTTACTGGCAGAAATCACGATCGTCAATGTCATATAAGGTCAAGTGCGACTCACTCCTAATAGTATAACAGGTAACTGGTAATTTCTAAGTAAGAGATACACTGTTAAAAAAAATACTTGCATATTGTTAACAATCTTATCTCTTGTTTTTGAAATTTGAAATATCACATATACTTCGAAAACAAAATTCTTGAACTAATATCTTATCCAAACTAGCAACTACTAGGAATCAAACTCATGTGTCGAACTTATTGCAACTAACACTAGATGAGTCTAATGTTACACTAACATTTATTCTGTGTGTCACATAGGAAATAGATTAGCGAACACCATTTATTCAATACTTAAACACTGGCAACGTACCAGAAAACATCAAAGATACACACTAGTTCGAAAGACAATCAAGTTTCTTTACACTGATTGGGGCCGAGTTATATAGGCAAGGATTCACAAAATCATTGCTCAAATGTCTGAGTGAGGCCGACGCTAAACTCGTCATGGACGAGGTTCATTAAGGTGTATGTGGCACATTATATAAGGGTATACGTTAACACAGAAAGTCTTATAAATCGGCAAAACACATAAACATGTTAACACGCTTAGCTTCCCATTACTTTGGATAAATAAGAATATCCTTTATATACGAAGAACTAGGGCCGACTTGGAGAGAGAAAGCATAGAATGTTATGAGCAGTTATCTAAAGAATAGCTCAATAGAGGTAACTTCTTAGAATACGTTCATTCGTAATTTACACTCTATAAAATACAAATTCCTGAATACAGATCACACTCATTGCTTATTCTTACTTGAGCATTTGAATATCTTTGCAGGTACTCACCGCCGCCAGTCCTCTTGAACTAAGGTATAATTCATCCTTCTTAGGCAAAGACAAGTTTAACTCTAGACAAGACAAGTTATACGCCCTATAAGGCTCACTATGCAGGAACATATTCCTTTTTATTAAGAAATGGTGTTTTACTAGGAAACATCCTTTCATAATGAAGGTTTTTTTTTGGTATAGCATAATGAAGTTACTAACGCAAGAAATGAAGAATGAAAAAAAGTTCCATGGTGCTGGATTTACGAGTGGAAATCAGCCTTTTTTCTTTCAATTCGATCTAGAAAATTTTTTTTTTTGGTCGATGGATTGGATAACAACCCCCAATCCTAGGTTACAAACTTACACACACCACACCCACACACACATAATATCTCCTTTTTCTTAATCAAGTTTGCACTAGATAAGACTCGAACCTGAAACCACTTAGTAAGGCCAGCAAAAACGGCATCTCACAATGTGGGCCTATTGCAAAAAACTAGATTTGGGTTCAATATTAGTTGGTGAGCAATAATAATACAATGAAAATGATATTTGAACATCTCACTTTTTTTAACGTCCAAAGAAACAAAGCATCTGATTTTATTGTACTAGAAAAGGTCATCTTTTTTATAGTCAAATATAATTAGGTATTAACAACTTGGGTTGATTTAGGGCCGTTTGAATAGGTTTATAAGTGACTTTTTTAACTTTTAACTTATGAAAAGGTGTAGTATTAATGTCTGGTACAATTTTCAAAATAAAATTACAACTTTCTAAAAAGATATTTTGGTGCTTAAGGAGAAGTTAAAAAAAATGACTTCTCTCGTAATAAAAAGCTTTTTATCACTTTTCTCTTAAAATAAGTACTTTTAGAACTAAAAAATCAAACAAAAAAAAAAACTTATTTATAAGTTACTTTTAATATAAGTATTTATTGTTTAAGCTATTTCTTTAAAAGTAACTTAATTAAGTTGTTTACCCAAACTGGGCCTAAATAAGTATCCATGGTTAGAATCTCATTTTATATATACATTAACTCATTAGCCAACGACAAACCCTCAAATGAAACTCTAATATGCAACTAATTAGTTTTGACTTATGTTATTCACGCACCCAATTTCCAATATCTTCTTCTCTATTTATTTATCTGTATTTTCTCTTTCTTTATTTATTTATTTGCTTGTTATACATTTTTAAAAATAGGAAAAAATTATACGAAACACATAAATTTAGTGATGATAAATACAAAATTTTTTAAAATAAATATAATTTTTTGAAGTGAATCAAATGGAAAAACATATAAATTTACCAAAGATAATATAGAATTTTGTGATTTTAAAGGGAAGAATAATAACTTTATGAAAAGAAATATTAAAAAAACACAAAATTTTATTGACAATAAATCAAAAATATTGTGGTGATAAGAACAAGAACATTTTTGAAAGTAAAAACAATTTTTTAAATAGAAATAAAGAAAGAAAACGAAAAATAAATTATCAATAAACACATAAATTTGTGTGGTGATAAATACAGAAATTTAATTTATATTTTTGTGTTATTTAAGTTACATTTCTATGTTATTTAACTAAAATTTCTATATCTTTTGACTAAAATTTCTTTATTTTTTTAATTAAAATTTATGTGTTTTTTCTTTTGCGTTATTCATCTAAGAAAACTACAAAATTCAAATGAATTTCAGTATTATTTAACTTATATTTCTATGTTATTATTAACTAAAATTTGTGTTATTACTTTGTATCATTTAACTAAAAATTGAACAGATCAAAACAATTTATGTGTTTTATTACAACTAATCTTCATGTGTTTTCTTTTTTATTATTCAACTAAAAAATTTACACAAATTAAAATAATTTGTGTTATGCAACTAGAATATTTATATTTATTAACAAAAGTTTTTATGTTTTATTTTTTCTTTCTCTTTGTTCATACCCTGACCCAACGTTAAGGCCCAGGTCCAAATGAGAGACCCAATCCAAAGGATTGAGCCCCATTCTACACCGACCTTCCCTTATAGAAGTCGGTCCTTACCACGACTTACTCTAAAGAAGTCGGGAACGAAGATTAGCTGGCAGATAGGCACTCATTCAAGTGAGTAACTGTCCCTAAAATCTCTCAACCCACTTCCAGGAGCCATATCTCAACTTTCCTAATATGAAGGGACAGTTATCCACCTTAAAAAGTGGAACTACTTCAACGGTGGTTATGGCTCACCACTATAAATACACTGACACCCCTCGGGTATCTCTAAGTCCCAATATTCTCTAAACCTGCTCACACACCTTGCTGACTTAGACATCGCAGTGTCTTTGCAGGTACCACCCCCCATTCACTTATACACACAAGTCGGACGGAAGCCCAGAAGCACGATTCCCTTCGAAGGTTTCCCTTCACAGACGATTGGGCCAGCCTAACGAGTCCAACCCATCAATCTGCGGTTACCCATCGTAACATTGGCGCCGTTGTCGGGGACCCGAGAGATCAACCAGTGATGGCGGACAAGTCACCAGAAGATGGTCACACGGCGTCTGATTCCGAACAGGAAAACCTGGATACCGGAAACAACGACGCGGACCCAACCCTTCACCAGGGAACCAACGACCAATAGAGAGAAGGCACCTCTAGGTTAAAAAACCCAAAGGAAAACTCCTCGGAGGGACGAGAATCAGGAAAGGAAGGGCCACCCCATGCAACCGAGCTAATGGGATTGGTCCATGGTCATCAAGGTCGTTTGGAACAACTGGAACAGGAATTAGAGCGACAACGAGAGGTGGAGCGAAACCTCAGGGAAGAGATAGAGCGACGAAAAGAGTTAGAGGAAAAACTCTTGAGGCTAGAATCTTCCCTTAGAAGTCGGAACTCCCGTGGCAACCGAGAGGAGTCGCCCCTGGGAGGAGAAGATCCATTCAGTGAGGACATAATGAGGGCAAAAGTTCCAAGAAACTTCAAAAGCCCTGATATGAACCTCTATGACGGAACCACGGACCCAAAGCATCACCTAAGCAATTTCAAAAGTCGGATGTATCTGGCTGATGCTTCTGATGCAACTCGTTGCAAAGCTTTCCCGACCACTCTGTCAAAAGCGACAATGAAGTGGTTCGATAGCCTCCCTCCAAGGTCGGTTACCAGCTTCGAGGACCTCTCGAGAAAGTTCTTAATGAGGTTCTCCATCCAGAAGGATAAAGTAAAGCACGCGCCGAGCCTCCTGGGAATAAAGCAGGAGGTCGGAGAACCTTTACGGGACTATATGGAAAGGTTCAACAAAGCGTGCTTGGAAATTCAAGACCTGCCCACTGAGACGATCATCATGGGGCTAGTAAATGGACTTAGAGAAGGCCCCTTTTCACAGTCCATATCAAAAAGGCACCCCACCTCCTTGAGTGATGTACAAGAAAGAGTAGAAAAGTACATCAACATGGAGGAGAAGGCCAGACTACGAGAGGCAAGTTGGCGACCTGGGCACCCCCACTCGATAAAAGAGAAAGAAAGAGAGCCCAAGAAGAAAGAAGAGCTCGGTCTCGATAGACCGAGGAAATATCACTCTTATACTCCTCTAAAGGTTTCCATAGTGGATGTATACAGAGAAATCTGCAATACTGAAAGACTGCCGCCTCCCAGGCCCATTAAAAATAAAAAGGGAGGAAGTCGCAGCGACTACTGTGAGTACCATAAGATGTATGGTCACTCAACAAATGATTGCTACAACCTCAAAAATGTGATAGAAAAGCTGGCCAGAGAAGGCCGACTTGACAGATATCTCATAAAAAGGTCGGACAATCATGGGAAAAGAAAGCGAGATGACGGGGACAGAAGAGACCCACCACCACAAACCCCCGAGAGGCACATAAATATGATCTCGGGAGGATTTGCCGGAGGAGGACTCACCAAGTCATCTCGCAAAAGACACCTCAAGCGAGTCTACCAGGTCGGGAGCGAATCACCCGACCTTCCTACTATCTCATTTACAAAGGAGGATGGGCAAGGAGTAATCCCTGGACACGATGATCCAGTGGTGATAACCATGATCCTAGCCAATGCCCATCTCCACAGAACTCTAGTAGACCAAGGGAGTTCAGCGGACATCCTTTTCAAGCCCGTGTTCGACAAACTAGGGTTGGAGAAAAGGAGTTAAGAGCCTACCCCGATACCTTGTACGGACTAGGCGACACGCCAATAAAATCACTAGGATTTCTACCCCTCCACACAACCTTCGAAAAGGGGGAAAAATCCAAAACTCTGAGCATAGACTTTATAGTCCTCGACATGGGGTCAGCATACAATGCCTTAATTGGCAGAACTACCCTAAATCGACTCGGAGCAGTGGTGTCTACTCCCCATCTTTGCATGAAATTTCCAACACTTGTGGGGATAGCAACGGTACGGAGAGACCAGAAATTGGCAAGAAAATGCTACAATGAAAGCCTGAACCTGAGAGGAAAAGGCAAGGAAGTCCACATCATAGAGCTCGGCGGCGCGAGAGCCAAAGAGGAGCTGCATCCGCAACCGAGAAGAAAAACTGAAGAAGTACAGGTCGGCGAAGAAGAAGGAAAAAATACCAACATAGGAGCCGACCTAGAAGAAAACCTAAAGCGAAGGTTGACAAAGCTCTTAAGAGTTAACTCTGATCTCTTTTCCTGGAAAGCTTTCGACATGCCTGGGATAGACCCCGAACTCATGTCCCATAGGCTCTCGGTAAATCCGGGGTCACGACCTGTACAACAGTGAAGGCGTAAGCTGGGCCCTGAACGAGCTCAAGCGGTGGAAGAGCAGGTACAAGCTCTCCTGGAAGCTGACTTCATCAGAGAAGTCAAATATCCAACATGGCTAGCAAACATAGCGCTAGTCAAGAAGCAAAACGGCAAGTGGAGGATGTGCGTCGACTATACTGACCTGAATAAAGCATGTCCCAAAGACCCATATCCACTTCCAAGCATTGATACTCTAGTAGACTCCAGCTCGGGGTATCAATACTTGTCGTTTATGGATGCTTACTCGGGATACAACCAAATCCCAATTTACAAGCCGGACCAGGAAAAGACATCATTCATCACGCCTAGAGCGAATTACTACTACGTGGTCATGCCCTTTGGATTAAAAAATGCAGGGGCCACATACCAAAGGCTGATGAACAAGGTGTTTTCTCCCTACCTCGGGAACTTAATAGAGGTCTACGTAGACGACATGCTGGTGAAAACTCAGGAAAAAGCTGACCTCTTAACAGACCTCTCACAAGTTTTCAACACCATAAGGTCGCATGGGATGAGGCTAAATCCCGCAAAATGCACCTTCGCAGTGGAGGCTGGAAAGTTTCTAGGGTTTATGTTAACCCAAAGGGGGATCGAAGCAAATCTCGACAAGTGTAAAGCCATCCTAGAAATGAAAAGCCCGACTTGCTTAAGAGAGGTTCAACAACTGAATGGCCGACTTACAGCCCTCTCCAGGTTCTTGGCAGGATCTGCATGAAGATCCCTTCCACTGTTCTCCCTACTAAGAAAGGAATGCCAGTTCGAATGGACTCCAGAATGCGAAGAAGCGTTCCAGGAGTTCAAGAGGTTCCTGAGCCAACCTCCAATCCTGACCCGACCTCTAGTTGGGGAAGAGCTCGTCCTATATTTGTCCGTAGCAGACAAAGCTGTAGCATCAGCCCTGATATGAGAAGATGAGGTTGGACAGCATCCAGTGTACTTCACCAGCAAAGCTCTACAAGGCCCTGAACTAAGGTACCACAAACTAGAGAAGTTTGCGTATTCTTTAGTAATAGCCTCACGGAGGCTACGACCTTACTTCCAAGCTCACACAATAAGAGTCCGAACGAACCAACCCATGAAGCAAATCCTCCAAAAGACGGATGTTGCAGGGAGAATGGTTCAATGGGCGATAGAGCTCTCCGAGTTCGACTTGAAGTACGAAACTCGGACGGCAATTAAAGCTCAATGCCTCACCGACTTCATAGCAGAATACGCGGGAGACCAAGAGGAGAAGCCAACTACATGGGAGCTATACGTAGATGGATCCTCAAACAAGATAGGAAGTGGTGCAGGCGTAATACTAGTCAATGAAGGGGGAACACAGATAGAGGTTTCCCTCAAATTTGAATTCCCAGCTTCTAATAATCAGGAGGAATATGAAGCCCTGATTGCAGGATTAAAGCTGGCAGAAGAGGTCGGTGCAACCAAAGTGCTGATATTCAGTGACTCTCCAGTGGTGTCCTCCCAAATAAATGGAAAGTATCAGGCCAAAGACCCAAATATGAGGAGATACTTGGAAAAAACTCTGGAGCACCTCGGGCGCTTTGCAGAAACTGAGGTCAGACATATAACTCGGGATCTTAATAGCAGAGCAGATGCCCTCTCCAAATTAGCAAGTACCAAACCAGGAGGGAATAATAGAAGTTTGATCCAGAAAACTCTCCAAGAACCCTTTGTGGTAAAAATAGAGGGCAAACAAGATGTCCTTGAAGTAACTGGGCTAAACCTCGGATGGATGAACCCCTTGGTCGAATACCTAAAATTTGACATCCTCCCCAAAGAGAAAAAAGAGGCCAAGAAAATCCGGAGGGAAGCACAATACTACACTCTGGTGAAAAATACCCTCTATAAAAGAGGAATATCAACACCATTACTAAAGTGTGTACCAACCTCAAGAACAACTGAAGTACTAGAGGAGGTTCATAATGGGATCTGCAGAAACCACCTCGGAGCCAGGTCGCTTGCCAAAAAGATAATCCGAGCTGGATTCTACTGGCCGACCTTGCAGAAGGATGCCACATAATTCGTAAAGAAGTGCCAGCCATGCCAGATGCATGCAAATTTCCACTGACTCCTCCCGATGAGCTAATCAGTATAACTTCTCCATGGCCCTTTGCAAAATGGGGGATGGACTTGTTAGGACCTTTTCCCCAGGCCCCAGGACAAGTCAAATATCTAATTGTGGGAATAGACTACTTCACAAAGTGGATAGAAGCAGAGCCATTAGCCACCATCACGGCTCAGAGAAGTCGGAGGTTCCTCTACAAAAATATCATCACAAGGTATGGGATACCACATTCCATTACCACAGATAATGGAACCCAATTCACCGACTCTACCTTCAAAAGCCTGGTAGCCAGTATGAAGATCAAACACCAGTTCAGCTCGGTAGAGCATCCACAAGCAAATGGACAAGTCGAAGCAGCCAATAAAGTCATACTGGCAGGATTAAGGAAAAGACTACAAGTGTTATGGGCCTACCGGACGACGCCACAATCTGCCACAGGAGAAACACCCTTCCGACTTGTCTACGGTATGGAAGCCATGATACCAGTAGAAATCGACGAACAAAGTCCAAGGGTGATCTTCCATGATGAGATCGGAAACATATAGGAGCACAAAGAGGAGCTGGAACTGCTCCCCGAAGTCCGAGAACAAGCCCAGATAAGAGAAGCAGCATTGAACCAAAGGATGACTACCAGGTACAACAAAAAAGTCATTCGAAGGAGCTTCACCCCAGACGACTTAATCTTAATCAGAAACGACATTGGAGTCAACAAATCTGGGGAAGGAAAGCTCGCTGCTAACTGGAAAGGACCATACAAGATTAGTGAGGTCTTAGGAAAAGGCTATTATAAAGTGACCGACTTAAACGGCACCAAGTTACCCAGGTCGTGGCATACTTGTAATATGAAAAGGTACTACAGTTAAAGCGAACTCTACTCCTTGATGTACTCTTTTCCCAACTTCATGATTTTTTCCCAAAAAGAAAAGGGTTTTTTCTGAAGAAGGGTTTTTAATGAGGCATTACAGTAGAGACTAAGGGATCATAGATAGTCAAAAACCCTTAGTAGCAGCAAAGTACCTTCGCAAATAAATAAAGACCTTTTACAAATATCTCTTATAAAATTCCTTTTCGCTTTCTTTCTATGAAACGCGCCGACTTAAGCTCGACAAAGCGTGAAAATTATATGAACCGACCTAGATGGTCGTCAGGATAAAACGACAAGGTACAAGTCGGTGTAAAGAGGTTATAAAAGTCGATCATGATAAACTCGAAAAGTGTCTGACTTATAAGTCGGAAAAACTGAGAAACAAAGAAATACATCGCAAAAATAACCTAAGTCATAAAGACTCAATAGAATTGGGTATAAGGAATACCAAAAAGAGATTAGAAAACCTATCGAAAAGCGCTAAGGCCAAGGCTGTCCCAAAGAAAAATCTTAAGAGTAACTTACAAGATGGGACAGTCAGTGAAGAAAAAGGTTTCTCCTTTTCGAACAAAGATCAAAAAAGGTTTTTTCAAAATAGAAAAGCATGCACGCAAAGGTAACTTAAACCCTTATCCAAAAAAGGGTATTTTTTGTTAACAGCCATAAAAGGCCAAGAGAATGTCAGGAAAGTTCCACCACAAAAATAAATAGTTCAAAAGGGAGGGCCCACAGACCGGGCCCCCATATAGCCACAATAAATTTTTTCAGTTAGGAAGGACGTCACCACCAGAGCCGGGAGGAGTAGTCGGAGCACCACCAGAGTCAGGGAAAGTGGTCGGAGCATTGTCAGGGCCAATATCCATAGGAGATGGAGCGGAAGTTCCAGGAGCCTTTGAAGAACTCGGGGCATCTTTAGGTCGGGGAGGGGACTCCATTATCCTTTGCCCCCGAGTCTTTAAATTAGACTTGGTGACATATTTGGGAGATGGAGGAGGAACAATAGCTCCATCAACCACAATCTTGTCCGGATCCAAAAGAGAAAGATCTAAGTCGGGAGCAAGAACCCTGACCTGCTCCTTAAAGATCCTCCATGCTTCCTCAGCCCCATCAGCAATGGAGTCCTCCAACTCTGTATAGGCCTCCCGAGCCCTCATCAAATCTTTTTTCACCCCCACAAGGTCCTCAAATAAGCTCAAATAACTCTCCTGCGCCTTCTCCCTCAGGCCCTCTGCCATGGAACACTGGGCCTGCAGCTTCCTCTCCCTCTCCTAGAGACCATTCCTCTCTTCCTTCAACTTGGTGACCTCCTCCCCCAGCTCCTTCTCTTGCCCCTGATATAAGAGAAGCCTCCCCTCCAGCTCTTCAACCCTCGAGGATGAACCCAGAGAGCTAAGAGGAATCTTCTCAAAAATATCAAGGAACTTTGTGCACACCCCCGCCGCCCTGATACTCTCCTGAGCCAGAATAGTAAGGTGGTTTTGAACAGAAGCATCATCCATACCTATACGGGTATGAGGATAGATATACTTCCGAACAAACTGAGGCGCATCCACCTTGACCTTACCTTCAAAAGAAGAGCTAGACTCTAAAGTCTTGCGCTTCTTCTTTTCTGGTTCAGGGGAAGATCGGGGAGGAGGGGATGGCAGAGAAGAAGCTGAGGAAGAAATGACAATGGGTTAGGTAGGGGTCCCCAAATTGCGAGAAGAGGGGGGAGGGGAAGGAAGGGAAGAGCTAGTTACCCTGGTGCCACCAACTCTGGCGCGGGATCTTGCCTTGGCCTCCTGAACTCTCTGGTAAGACTCCCTGAAATTCTTCTTCGCCGTCTCTGTAAAAAACAATTAGGTAGCTAAAATCAGCAAAACAAGTCGGAAGAAATAAGTCAAAAAATATAAACAAACAAAAAGCTACCTAGTTGTGTCTGGACAAAGGTCGGAGACCCTGGAGAAACTTTTTTGTATCCAGATAGGGGGCCTCCCCCACACTTCTCGGAGGAACCCCACAATGGCTGCCTCCACTTCATCCAAGTTATCCAAACTATATTTCTCACAGGGGGAGGCCTCCAACCAGTACAAAGAGAAGCAAGGGGAAGAATTCTCATCTAGGAAAAAGGGATGGTGACCCTCTACAGCTTGAACTTTGAAAAAATAATTTTTGAAGTCATGGAAGGATTCATCAAAAAGGGTGAAAATTCTCCGACCTTGTATAGCTCAGAAAAACACCCACTGTTGTTTGTTATTTTGCTCACTAAAGGGCTTAGTCATGTGAAAGAGGAAAAAGAAAATCCTCAGAGAAGTCGGAAAATCTAAAGCGTGGCTAATAAATTGGTAAATTTTCAGAAAACCCCAAGAATTAGGGTGCAGTTGGGTAGGAGCAACACGGCAGTGGCATAAAACGGCTATTTCAAAATCAGAAAAAGGAAGAAAGACGCCCAAACGGGTAATCATGCTCTCATACATATAGAAAAAATGAGGGGCTGCCTCAGCAGCCCTCGCAAAGCAAACCCGGTCTTCTGGACCCGGGGCAATCAACTCATACTTCGGCTCATCCTCATCGGAAGTACAAATTCTATGATGAGTACGGAGGTCGGTGATGAAGTCAGTATCTATGAAGGGTTCCTCCCCAAGAATTGTGCCATCAACCCATAATGAAAGAGATTCTAAGGTAGACATCTTTCTAAAGGGGGCAACGAATCCTACAAGAAAAGCAAAAAAAGGAAAAGAAATCAAAATAAAGCCTCTAAGGGTCTGAGGTAGAAGTTCTCAAAACCAACAAAACGGCTAAAACTACGGTCAAACACTCCTACGAAACAGAAACATGCAAACAAAAAGCATTTTTGTGGTAAAAAGAGAAGGACTGACCTTTACTTCTGAAAGCGACGAGAATAGCAACAGTCGACAGAAGGCAAGAACGAAGCTTTCTCCAAAAACAAGGGTGCACGAATATGAAGTTTTCAGAAACGAAACAATGAAAGAGAGGGAAAGTATTTATAAACACGTTAGGGGCATAATGGTAAAAGCGGAAGCAGCCATTAATGGGTGCACCGTTACCAAGGTAATTAACCGCTACGTGTGGATACGCAAACTCCTAACGGACGCGACGTTTGATTAGACGCGATTGTGGAAATTCAAAAAGTCACGGAAAGTCACGTCGGTTCTGAACAATCACGTCGGTTCCTCTATAGGTCGGCTATGACCCCGAGTAGAATACTCGAACCCAAGTCTTGAAAGCAATTGGGCTCGAGTAGGGGCACTGTTCATACCCTGGCCCAACGCTAAGGCCCAGGTCCAAATGAGAGGCCCAATCCAAAGGATTGAGTCCCATTCTACACCGACCTTCCCCTATAGAAGTCGGTCCTTACCACGACTTGCTCTAAAGAAGTCGGGAACGAAGATTAGCTAGCAGATAGGCACTCATTCAAGTGAGTAACTACCCCTAAAATCTCTCAACCCACTTCCAGGAGCCATATCTCAACTTTCCTAATATGAAGGGACGGTTATCCACCTTAAAAAGTGGAACTACTTCAACGGTGGTTATTGGCTCACCACTATAAATACACTGACACCCCTCAGGTATCTCTAAGTCCCAATATTCTCTAAACCTGCTCACACACCTTGCTGACTTAGGCATCGGAGTGTCTTTGCAGGTATCCCCCCCCCCATTCACTTATACACACAAGTCGGACGGAAGTCCAGAAGTGCGATCCCCTTCGAAGGTTTCTCTTCACAGACGATTGGGTCAGCCTAACGAGTCCAACCCATCAATCTCCGGTTACCCATCGTAACACTCCTCATCTTGTTTCTTTTTCTTTTATTCTCTTGAAAAGAAGAAAAACACACAAAAAAAAAAAGGAAAAAATGTGAAGAAAGAAGAAATAAAAGTATATGCAATAGTAGAATCAACACAAGGACAATAAAAAAAGAAGAAATATTAAAAAAATACAGTAACAAAAGAAGAAGTACATTATTTACCCAGACGTTATTTGAGTTTTTTTTGCTGAGAAATATTATACGTAAAAGTTTTTTTTTTAAACCAAGTCTAACTAAGTTAAATAATAAAGTTTGTATAAGGGTGAGTGAGAGTGATAAGAATAATTTTTGTTGATGTTAAACTAATTTGGTTGGATTTAATTGATAAAAATAAACCAAGTCTTCACATTTTAAAGAATAGATAAAAAAACAAACAAACATAATAGATTTACTGAAAAAATACAAAAAAAATGCACAAAAAAATAATATAAATAGATAGAAGTTCATACTTAATATGTGATAGAGATATATTTGTGTTAAAATTTCTGAAGATTATGTTGAAAAATAAAAAATATATAAAGACTATGTTAGAATTTTTGAAGGTTAGGATGAGAAGTTAAAAATATATGAGGATTTGAATGACAATATAATAGTGGAAAATATGTGCGAAAAAATAAATAAAATTTAATAAGCACAAGCTAACTTTGAAAAGCTCCAGCTTAGGTGCTTTCAAAAGCACCCCTAATTTTTAAAAACTACAAGTACAAACATTTGAACTTTTTAATTTACCAAACACAAAATGAGATACTTTTTAAAAGTACAAGCACCTCTTAAAAAAATTTTACCAAACCCAACCGTAATACTATTTCCAGTGCCATAAATTCTGCCATGCAAATGGAAGAGGTATTCCCCCAATCCACCAACACAAATTGACATACTCCAATAGTGTACCTCAAAGTCCTTTGCTCATAATAAGCACATAATTGTATCCTTAATCCCACTACTTTGCAACTCCCTCTCAATCCTCCTATTTACTAGCCATGCTTGTGCAAAAGAGTTAATCTTTTATAGATATAAGTGCATTCCTTCCTCTTCAAATCCTCCACACAACAGCGAAAAACAACACTACCAAATTATACTATTTTTGTTGAAGCATTATCCTAAACCAACCGTGAACCGGCAACAAAAAACTATGTACATGTTATGTCTTAAAAAAATAGATATTTATGTTAGTAGTATAAAATATATAATAAAATATAAAATATATATTAAATATTTATAAAATAATATATATAAATATACAAAAATATATGGTGGCTAATTTTTTATGGTGAAAACTTATATGCAGTTGTCTTCGTATGAAGTTAATAGTTAAAAATCGTTATGATTCGGCGTGTTTGACTAAATTATCATTTAACTATTCTCAACTATTAACTTCATATGAAAAGTGAAAGTATGTTATGCGTTGACATGGAAGCGGAGTGTGTTATGTTATCCTATAATGTGGCGACTGAGTTTTTAAACATAGAAGAGAAATCGGATGATCTGATTTTTTTGTCATAGGAGATACAAACAAATCAAACAGTTCGATTTGTTTGGAGGAAAAAAATTGAAATCTAGAAGTACTTAAATCGAACGGTATGATTTGAGGTTTTTTCTTTTAATTTTGGAAACACTCAAATCGGTAGGTTCGATTTGTGGATATAAAAAAATTTCAAATAGATAATGACAAATTAACCGGTTCGATTTGTCTGTGTATATGAACCCCTTTGCCAATTGACAGAACTCTCTTCTTCCCCTTCTTCGGCCCTCGCCTCCTTATACTCCTTGTTTTCAGAAACTATAACACTCAAGTTAAGTTTTACACTTTTTAATTTTGAAATGGGTAAAAGAATGGTATACCACCGCATTATCGGAGAGTATGGTGCTTAACGCGGTTGTAATGTCAGAAAAAAACAAATTGAACAGTCTAATTTGATGGTTAGAAGGTTTAATTACTCAATTAGTCTTATAATTTTACTAATTTTTTAATTAGGTCTCTATATTTTTTTTCCTTTCAATTGGGTCCTTATACTGTAATTTTGTAATTAAGTCATTCCTAGTGTAAAAAATATTAGAGTTAACTGAATATTTTTTCGCAAATTAAAGGTATTTATAATTAAAAACTTAATTAAATATTTGACCGCATGTATTTTGGTAAAAATATTATATTAATTTAATATTTTTAACATGAAAAGGATATAATTACAAAATTAAAAGTAGTGTAAGGACCCAATTAAAAGAAAAAAAATGTATAAGGATCTAATTAAAAATTTGATGAAACTATAAGGACTAATAGAATAGTTAAACTTTATTAAAATTATATTTATATATTTAAATTTTATTAATTATTATTAGATACTAAATTATTATTGCAGAATTTCTGTAACATAGATTTAGCATATTTTTAGTAAGTAATAAAAATTAAATATTTTTAAATTTTTGAATATTATTGATTAAGTAATTTATATGTTAGCTGCGCATAATGCAATAATTGAATTTAGTGAAAATTAATTAGTTAATTAATTTATTAACAATAAATTTAGTATTAATCTAAAAAATTAATTATTATTATTAATAAATTTAGATATTATTTAAAATTTTTGAATATATTATTTAATAAATTATTTATTAATAAGTAAATAATTATTTAATGAATAAATTAATAAATAATTTAATAAATAAATTATTATTAATAATATTGGAGTTATTAAAAATAAGATACCGTTCAAAATATTTGGATATATAATTAATTAGTGATTCTAAGTCATTAATTATTATTATTATTAGCCTTGTATTATGTATTGAATAGAATAGAATAGATGTAATATGATATTAGTGTTATTAAAATTATAATTTTATTTTATTATTTAGATAATTAATAGTAGTTTGTTAAATATAATTAAATTATATTAATGATAACAAATAATTCTGTTTTTAAAGTTATAAATTGTGATAAAATAATTAAATATAAATTAATTAATAAAAAATTTAATTATTCAATGTATTTAGATAATTTTGTTTGATGTACTATTTGACTATATTTTATAGAGTTTACGAATGTTGACGTGTAACCACTTACTCCTGTCTATCCTTACAATCCTATTGTGGAAGAATATTTACGGAAAATTGATTTTTATCACATTTTTCATATTGGAATAATTCAATGTCAATCGACAATGGTAAACGCTCAAATCGAGAGGTGGTTCCTGACACACATATATTTCACCTTCCGGTTAATGAGTGTGCTGTGACATTAGAAGATGTGGCTGTTATTCTTAGTCTTTCGACAAATGATCTTCGAGTGATAGAGTGACCATGGGTAGGCACAATGTCTTAGAGGCTAAATGTTTGCACTAATTTGGGATTGCAACTAAGAAAACAGATTATAAAGGAAGCTTCATAAAGTTGACGTGGCTTCGAAACCTAAAGGATCATTTAGATTTGATTGATGAAAATAATATTCAAAGGTACGTGAAATACCACATCATGTTATTATTTTGAACAATCTTATTTGGAGACATATTTGAGGCAGCGACACACTAAAAATTTTTGTCTTTGTTCCGCAGCTTCGTAAGATCAGAGAATTTAGTTGGGGTTCGGCATGCCTAGTGGTGCATGGCAGAAATTAGACCAATTAAGAGATTGTAATATAAGAACAGCGTTGTGAGTATAGCTCTTAACCAGCAAAAATCTACCGCATCAATTTAGAAAGGTTGTCACAAAAGTTTAGAATAAAAATACTGGGAGTATGAGTCACAGGTCGTCTCCCAACGAGTTGCTAGAAAGGGTGCTAAGTTATTAATCAGAAGTTTTTCGAGAATTTTGAGAGTTGAATAACAGAAAATAAATAATTGTAATTTAGTGCAATGAAAATTAAAAGAAATTTATATTATTCAAAATAAAAAATCTTGACTGGGGGAATGATTAATTGGAAGTTCTGTTCTTGTTGGAATTCTCTCAAGTGTAGTATAAAGAGATTGTTATTTTCACTTAGTTAACCCTTACTAAATAAAGGAAAGTCAAGTGATTGAGCTAACTCTTATTCGCAAATCCTAGTCCTCTCCCTTAGGAATGTCTAGCGTTAGTAAATACAGAATTAGCCAACAACTCCAATTTAACTAACCACTTGAGCATTCCAACTCAAGTGTCTCCTCTTAATCAACCCCCATGTCAAGTAGGAAATCTACTCTATTGACATGGATACCATCTCGTTAAAGAGACATAATAATATAAATAAGATAGGAATTTAAAATTAATTAAAAGTAAAAGGAATCCTTTGCATTAACAATCCATGAAAACAATCCAATTGTAACTCTAAACAAGAATTAAGAATATGGAATAAATAAAAGAGTAAGGAAACAAACTAGAATAGTATCTTCAACGGAGGTGATGACTCTTCAATATCCAAAAGCAAAAGTAATAAACTATGAAACTATGAATGTAAAGAAAACCTAGAAGAAGAGTAATTTCTCTCTAGATTCTGATCTAAAAACCTAAAACTATGCTAATGAGAATGTGTGCTGAGTCTTTGCACGTTTCCTGGCTCTAGTCTGTGTTTCTGGGCCAGAAACTAGGTCAAAACTCGGCCCGAAATTGCCCCCAGCGTTTTTTGTTATTTCTGTAGATCGCGCATGTCACGCGTACGCGTCGTCCACGCGTGTGTGTCTTTTGTGCAGACTCCAATCCACGCGTACGCGTCAGGCACGCGCACGCGTCGCTGCAAATTTCTTCATATCGCGCGCTCACGTGAGCCATGCGTGCGCGTTGATGCTCGCTAGTTATCTCCTTAGTTTCTTGTGTTCCTTTCATTTTTGCGAGCTTCCTCTCCATTTTCCAAGCCATTCCTGCCCTATAAAGCCTGAAACACTTAACACACGGATCACGGCATCGAATTGTAAAAAGGAGAATTAAAATATACTAATTAAAGATCTCTAGGAAGCAAGTTTTCAACCATAGAATAAAACTAGGAAGGAAAATGTAAAACCATGCAATTAGTATGAATAAGCGGGTGAAGACTTGATGAAACCACTCAATTAAACACAAGATAAACCATAAAATAGTGGTTTATCAATCTCTCCACACTTAAACATTAGCATGTCCTCATGCTTAGCTCAAGGAGATAGAATGAATGAGTAGGGAAAAGTAAGACTCATGCAATGCCATGCAACCTATGAATGCAACTATATGCAAAAATGATTTTGCCTACTTGGTTAAAAGTAAATAAGTTCTTCAAGACAAATATTAATCAAATATCACTAATTAAAATCATATAGTAAAAACAAGTAAACTTGTAAGAAGACAGCTCATGAAAGCATGGAACATAGAATCAAGCATTGAACCCTCACTGATAGTATATGTGCACTCTAATCACTCAAGTGTATAGGGTAATCACTCTACTCTTCTCTAGTCATGCTTTCTAAACTTTATTCTTCACCTAACCAATCAACAAGTATTTAATGTACCAATGCAAACATCATGAGGTCTTTTCAAGGTTGTAATGGGGCCAAGGTAAAGGTGAGGGTATATATATATGGCTAAGTGAGCTATAAATTGAATCCTTGATTAACCTAAGATCTTACCTATACATACACTATATACTTTTAAATTCATGCCTAGCTACCCAAAATTTTCCCACTTGTGTATCACATACTCATTCATCAACTTTTCTCTTAACTTGTATCACACATGCATTGATCTTTTATTAACTTGACTTAGCATTGGGGTAATTTTATCCCCTTATTCATTTATTTATTTACTTAATTGAATTTTTTTTATTATATAAAGGTAAACATAACATTATCAATGTACATGGATTTATAATTTTTCTGGTCTCACATGAGTAGGTACCCAAATTCTCTATATTTTATCAATTGTAAAAACATAACACATTTCCTTGTTAACCCATGTTCCCACAGTTTTTCCATACTTGATTGACACACAATCTCTATCTTAAGCTAACCAAAGATTCCATTTGGGGTATTTAATTGTTTTTCTGCTTAAGGCTAGTGATGTGGTAAAATATAGAACAATTGGGATTAAAAGGCTCAAAGTGGCTAACAAAGGTGAATGGAATGGTAGACTATTTGGGATAAGCGAGTTAATAATCAAATAATGGCCTCAATCATATGCATGCATATAACACATTAAACATTGAACATATAGGGTAGAACAAAATATAGATTACAATCATAGAGAAGCAAACACACAAGAATAAAATTTTTATGGTTAAATAGTGTAACCATGTAATTAAGATCAAATCTCACAGGTTGTGTGTTCTAGCTATCATTTATGTTCCAAATACAATCTTCAAACAAATTTAGCACAAAATTTTAAATTGAATTAGTGAAAATTTTCAAAAATAGGGTCTTAAAAAGAAATTTATTATTTTTCAACCAAATAGAACATGCATGCAATTACCTATTACTATGTAATTTATCCTATCCTAAACAAAAGAAAAATTGGTGCTAAGAAAGAGAAATTACCTCCGGAAGTCAGGTACTAACCGACCTCCCCACACTTAAAGCTTAGCACCGTCCTCGGTGCCATCAGTCAGGAACAAAGGGGGGCTGGTAGCAGCATCTCCACAATCAGGACCGTCATGGCTCCCTGTGCTGGTAAATGAAGTGGAGTCCGGGGTGTCTGGGTTTTCTTTAGGTAGGTGGTTATCAACAAGCAGCTCCTTAAGGTATGTAAATTGGCGCTTGTTACGGCGCTCTCTTCGCTTTCCTTGCCGGTCAAGCCGGTCCAACCTCTCAAGTGTCTGATGGAGCAGTTGGTTTGTTGAAGGTGCTTGTGCTGTGGAAGGAGAAGGAATATCTTTGGCCGGTTCTGCAGGCCGGCTAGTAGTGGCTGCTGGAGGTCTGATATACTTCCCGTTAGGGATGTACTGATCATCCTGTGGAATCATGGCCTTGGTGTCCCCAGCTCTATAGGAGACTTCGACTGCTGAGACTAGATCTGAAACCAAGGCGGAAAAAGGTAGGTTACCCGCAATCTGTACGTATCCCATAGCATGCCGAAGGTGTCTTGGTAAATTAAGTTGCTGGTCTGTAAGGATACACCAGAGTAGAACAGCCATGTCTGCAGTGAAGGAGGACTTGTGAGTGCTCGGAAAGACGTAATGGGACATAATCTGTGTCCATACTCAAGCCTCCAAGGTGAGTGCTGAAGCCAATATACTCTTAGGTCGGGATCGATGGTATCCCTAGATCCATCTGCTGCCAAGTTGTGCTATAACTCTGAGTACGGGGTCCCAGTCAAATTGGTATGTCTGGCGCTTGAAAGAGGCTTCTTGGAATGCGTCCAATCCTTCTGGAGCAGGGGGAAGATCTAAAGCTCGTTGAATGGCCTCTTCAGTTATGGGAACTTGCTTCTGATGGACATAGACAGACTGTATGGTTGGCATGTGAAAATTGGAGTAGAATTCAACTACCCATGAAAGGTTAACCTGCCGTGGCTGTCTCCGTAGGAATCCTCATTGTATTCGCTCAATGCGGGGTTCAACAAATTCAACAATGTGGGTTGGGAGGATGAGAAGATACTCATTATTATAGTTTCGCTCAGCCAGGATGGGGAACATCTGCTTATAGTAGCGGTTAGTGAACCGCGCAGTGTCCTTTACTGGAAAGGCTTTCTCTTTTTCATCGACCTTGATGATCCTCTTGATTCTCTTTGTTGAGGGCTTTACTGTTGTCGAAGAAGGTTCTGCCACTAGTGCTCTTTTTGTTCCTTTCCTTGCCGGTGGTTTGGGAGTCGCTTTCTCTTTACCTTTCTTGGTGGCCATCCTGAAAAGGGAAGAAGAAAGTAACATGTAAAGCTAAGGGTTTGAGCAAGGAAAAGGATGGTACAAGTGATAATCAATGCACGGTAAAGAAGGATGTCGTTAACACATGGTCGCGATTACATGTGAGAAGCTCATCAATGGAAATATAGCAAGTGCATGTTGTGGCAAGTAGATGCAATATGTTTATTGGTATGCTGGCAAAGGCATGAGGAGCATAGATCAAGCATTAAATGCCCAATTTGATTATCAAGCGTTTCAAACTAACAATCTGTTTGTATTGACAATTATATTCAATGAATAATATATTGATGCGTGAGCATCTTTCCTATCTTTTCCTAGTGAATTTGCATCTAAATTGTTGAGTTTAATAAGGAATTAATTATCTTTTAGCCAATATGGATGCTACTTTGAGTCTTTTGCAATTTTGTTTATTTTAGGTAGCATTCGGCGGAATTTGATGGAGTTTCTGCAGCACAAGAATCAAAGGAGATGAGAGCGAGGAGCGATGCGTACGCGTGACTGACGCGTACGCGTGAGTTGAAGATTTACCCAGCGACACGTGCGCGTGACCGACGCGTCCGCGTGACTCGCAGAAAAGACCATCGACGCGTACGCGTGACTGACGCGTACGCGTGACATGCGCCACGTGCAGAAAAACGCTGGGGGCGATTTCTGGGCTATTCTAACTCAGTTTTCAGCCCAGAAAACACATATTAGAAACTGTAGAATGGACAAAACAAGTGGTCCCCATCCATCAATTGAAGACATGATTATTTAGTTAATTTTTTATTTAAATTCAAATTTGAATTCTAGGAAAAGATATTATTTTTAATTTTAAAAATTAGATTTTAAATTTATTAGGATTAGTTATAAAAGAGAGAAGAAACCTCTCTTTTGGGAGAGGTCCTGGGGAGGATCCCATTCCATTCCAATTTACAATCCTAATTTTCTACTCTGAACCATGAGCAACTAATCCTCCATTGTTAAGGTTAAGAGCTCTATCTATTGTATGGATTGATTTTATTGTTTTTCTATTTTAATTCATGTCTTATTTATATTTAAGAATTTTTTTTGTTCTTTATCTTATGAATTTGGGTGAAACGGAAGTATGACCCTCTTTCTATTTGAATTCTTGTAAAACTTGGAAAAGCTCTTTACTTGAACAACAGCTTGAAAATATATTCTCCTAAATTTCTAATTTATTTGGATTTAATAGGATATGTGACATATAATCCTTTTATATTTGGGTAATTTGGATTTCTGTGGCATATAACTAGAATTGAACTTCACCCCCTAATTGGAATTAATTGACCAAGGAATTGGCTGTTGATGAATTTTAGAAGAGACTAGAAAAGTCTAAGGAATTAGGGTCTAGTCACATATAGTTGCCATAAATTAGATCTTACATGATTAAAATACATTAATAAGAAAAGTCAATCCGGAAAATAGATAACTCTGAAACCTTAACTATCTTCTCAATATTTTATTCCCAACTTATTTATCTGCCTATCTTTAATATTCTAAATTTACTGTTAATGCTTTTAAACTTCCAAACACTATTTTCTGTTTGTCTAACTAAGCCTATCAAACACTATTGTTGCTTAATCCATCAATCCTCGTGGGATCGACCCTTACTCACGTAAGGTATTACTTGGTACGACCCGGTGCACTTGCCGGTAAGTTAGTGGGTTACAAATGCCGCACCAAGTTTTTGACGCCGTTGTTGGGGATTGACTGTGATTAACAACTATTAGTTGTTTGGTTGTTTAGATTAGGCGTTTTAATTTTAATTTTATTTAAATATTGTTTTATTATATAAAAAAAATTTCCCTTGTTTTCTTTTTTTCGTCCCCCCTCCTCTTTCGTTTATTTTTTTACTCCATTTTTATTTTTTTTATTTTATTCCATTTTTATTTTATTTTCATTTTATTTTCATTTTTTTTCATTTCCTTCCATTACTTTTTTTTATTTTTTTATATATTCTATTAGTTTTGTTTTATTTTTATTTTTAATTTTTTTAAAAAAAATTAATAAATAAATAGCACTAATATTTTTCTTAATTTCTGAAATTAAGTTTGGTATTTCCTAGTTAGTTTTATTTTAATTTTTCTTACTTTAATTCTTAGAATTCTGTTCTTTCTTCTTTGCTTTCCTGTTTACCACATGGTGCGTTTAATTCTTTTTGGTGTGTTGTGCTAAGAAAAAATAATGGAGAGAGATCACATGGGTTACTACTCCCACCCAAGTAGTAATTCATATGATTGTGGATGGAGGAACTACCCGAATTTTGGTTGGCAATGTCAAAACCAAAGAAACTTCAATGCTCCATGTTCCAACTATCAAGAACCACCATCTCCATATTCATATCAAGAACCACCACCTCTCTATCCATATCAAGAACCATCCTCTTTTTACACTTATCAAGAACCATCACCTCCTTCTTATTCATTTCAAATACCATCAGATCTTGAGCTTCTCATGAAAGAATGCATACATGATATAAAGACAAGTGTCAAAAATATAGAGAAACATGTGCAGTCGATTATCAAGTCACAGGAAGAGGAGCAAGCAAATTTCTTCCCAATAGATATAATGCAAGATCCTATGGAAGAAAGTGAGGAAATCAATCAAAGGAGTTTATACTCCAATGAATTAGAGAACTTTCCATCCTCACACATGGAAGAAGAGGAAGATTCAAAAACAAAGGAGGAAGATACACCCACAAAGGAGGAAGATGCACAACCTCCCATGCCCTTGGTAAGCAATGAAGAAGAGATTAAATTAGAAGATGGATACCAAGAGGAAGAGGTTGAAATTGAGGAAGCTTGCAAAGAGGTGGTAGAATTCAAAGAAGAACACAAGGGAGTGGAGCTTGCAAGACCTCTCCCAAAGCTATCACCATCCAATACAACATTCAAGTGGGTAAAATTCCTATCCTTAACCTTTACGTTCCCACTTGAATATGGGCTACTAGAGATGGATGGTCAACTTAGAGCTCTTTGTGACATTAAGAGTAAGAGGAAGATAGTTAGTGGTAAGAGTTGTCAAGCAAGGTTCAATATGGTTGCATGCTCCAAATTGAAGTGCAAGGATTGGTGTAGAGCTCAATTGAATGGGCCTAGAAGGTTGTTTGGATGTCTCTATGAGAATTCATATCGCTTGCCACCCGGTGGGAACAATGGTGATCCACAAGGAGACAGGTATAAAAGCAAGGTTTGGGACCCTGGAATTCATTCTCACAATCAACACTCTTGGGGCCTTGTCACTTGCTTCAACTTGCTCGAAAGAGTTATGCGCCTAGTTTGGAATCCCGGTGGCCATTGGTTTTACAAACATTGGTGGAGATTCCTGGATCAGTACAAGCACAAGCCACCATGACAAGGAGTTCACCACATATCCAACTTAAAGACTTTAACTAAAAGTGCTAGGTGGGAGACAACCCACCGTCGTGTGATCATTCCTTTTCATTCTTAGCTTTATTTTGTTTTATTTTTATTAGTAGTAGTTTTCTTACTTATTTGATTTTTATTAAGTTCTTACTAATTTTCTGATCATGGAGCTATTTTATAATAGGAACCGAACTCCTCAATCAAAAAAAAAAAAAAAAGAAGCACACGACGCGCAAGCGTCGCTGACGCATACGCGTCATATGGGTGTGCGTGAAAAAAATAAAGTGAACAGAGAGTTATGCGTGTGCGCAGCTGGCGTCGCGCGAATCGCGTAAAACCCAGGGCACGCGGACGCATGCCTGACACTGACGCGTCATTAAGGAAATTCGCAACTCACGCATACGCGTGCCGTACGCGTACGCGTCGCCTTCACCGCCCAGTTTTAATTTTTTTTCTCTCTCTCCCAATCCAAATTCTCTCTTTTATCCTTTTATTTTTCTTTTCTCATAATATCTGTCTCTTTTTTTTTTTCAGTTCTTCTTTGCTTGAGGACAAGCAAACATTTAAGTTTGGTGTTGATGCTTCGCTTAAGGATTTTCTGTCTATTCCGATGGCACCAAAAGGGAGGCGAATCATCTTTACTGAGGAGCACAACCTGAAGAATAAAACGACCGCTCAGATAACTAAGGTGGTTGAGTTTCTTTCATTTTTATTCCCTCCCGCTTTTATTATGTATGTTCCGGTTTTCTGCTATTTTGCTTTGTTTGCTGCATGATCCTTTATTAGTAGATTCATATGTTCTAGTTTAATTTTTCTGTTAAGTGCTTTAATTCTGAAAGATGTCTCATGTATTGCCCACTAAGCTTGAAATCAAAAAGAAAGAAGAACAGATGTAGTGCATGAGAATTTGAGTTTAATTTTTAGAGTAGTCTCACTTACTTAGATGTGGTGGTATTTTCTATGATTCTGAATGAATGCTTGAACAATGCATATTTTTTATAGTGAAGTTTATGAATGTTAAAATTGTTGGCTCTTGAAAGAATGATGAAAAAGAGAAATGTTATTGATAATCTGAAAAATCATAAAATTGATTCTTGAAGCAAGAAAAAGCAGTGAAAAACACAAAGCTTGCAAAAAAATAAAATAAAATAAAATAAAGAAAAAAAAGCAAGCAGAAAAAGCGAATAACCCTTTAAACTAAAAGGCAAATGGTAAAAAGGATCCAAAAATTTGAGCATTAATGGATAGGAGGGCCCAAAGGAATAAAATTCTGGCCTAAGCGGCTAAATCAAGCTGTCCCTAACCATGTGCTTATGGCGTGAAGGTGTCAAGTGAAAAGCTTGAGACTGAGCGGTTAAAGTCGTGATTCAAAGCAAAAAGAGTGTGCTTAAGAACTCTGGGCACCTCTAACTAGGGACTCTAGCAAAGCTGAGTCACAATCTGAAAAGGTTCACCCAGTTATGTATCTGTGGCATTTATGTATCCGGTGGTAATACTGGAAAACAAAATATTTAGGGTCACGGCCAAGACTCATAAAGTAGATGTGTTCAAGAATCAACATGCTGAACTAGGAGAATCAATAACACTATCTGAATTCTGAGTTCCTATGAATACCAATCATTCTGAACTTCAAAAGATAAAGTGAGATGCCAAAACTATTCAGGATTGCAGTTGTAAACCCCACTATAAGAAGAGACATGAGCTTAATCGAACTCTCGTTCTCATGCAAATTCACATCCTAAGCTTATATTAGTTTTGGTTGCTTGAGGACAAGCAACCGTTTAAGTTTGGTGTTATGATGCGTGAGCATCTTTCCTATCTTTTCCTAGTGAATTTGCATCTAAATTGTTGAGTTTAATAAGGAATTAATTATCTTTTAGCCAATATGGATGCTACTTTGAGTCTTTTGCAATTTTGTTTATTTCAGGTAGCATTCGACCGAATTTGATGGAGTTTCTGCAGCACAAGAATCAAAGGAGATGACAGCAAGAAGTGACGCGTACCCGTGACTGACGCGTACGCGTGAATTTGGGGGTATCCATGGCGACGCGTGCGCGTGCCTGACGCGTACGCGTGAGTTGAAGATTTGCCCAACGACGCTTGCGCGTGACCGACGCGTCAGCGTGACTTGCAGAAAAGACCATCGACGCGTACGCGTGACTGACGCGTACGCGTGACATGCGCCACGTGCAGAAAATGCATAAAAATGCTGGGGACGATTTATGGGCTATTCTAACTCAGTTTTCAGCCCAGAAAACACATATTAGAAGCTGTAGAATGGACAAAACAAGTGGTCCCCACCCATCAATTGAAGACATGATTATTTAGTTAATTTTTTATTTAAATTCAAATTTGAATTCTAGGAAAAGATATTATTTTTAATTTTAAAAATTAGATTTTAAATTTATTAGGATTAGTTATAAAAGGGAGAAGAAACCTCTCTTTTGGGGGAGTCCTAGGGAGGATCCCATTCCATTCCAATTTACAATCCTAATTTTCTACTCTGAACCATGAGCAACTAATCCTCCATTGTTAAGGTTAGGAGCTCTATCTATTGTATGGATTGATTTTATTGTTTTTCTATTTTAATTCATGTCTTGATTTATATTTAAGAATTGTTTTCATTCTTTATCTTATGAATTTCGGTGGAACGGAAGTATGACCCTCTTTCTATTTGAGTTCTTGTAAAACTTGGAAAAGCTCTTTACTTGAATAACAGCTTGAAAATATATTCTCCTAAATTTCTAATTTATTTGGATTTAATAGGATACGTGACATATAATCCTTTTATATTTAGGTAATTAGTATTTCTGTGGCATATAACTAGAATTGAACTTCACCCCCTAATTGGAATTAATTGACCAAGGAATTGGCTGTTGATGAATTTTAGAGGAGACTAGAAAGGTCTAAGGAATTAGGGTCTAGTCACATATAGTTGCCATAAATTAGATCTTACATGATTAAAATAAATTAATAAGAAAAGTCAATCCGGAAAATAGATAACTTTGAAACCTTAACTATCTTCTCAATATTTTATTCCCAACTTATTTATCTGCCTATCTTTAATATTCTAAATTTTCTGTTAATGCTTTTAAACTTCCAAACACTATTTTCTGTTTGTCTAACTAAGCCTATCAAACACTATTGTTGCTTAATCCATCAATCCTCGTGGGATCGACCCTTACTCACGTAAGGTATTACTTGGTACGACCCGGTGCACTTGCCGGTAAGTTAGTGGGTTACAAATGTCGCACCATATATAAAAAGGGATTTTGTGAAAAATAGGCATTAGAGTAGAAGAATAGAATAATTTAAAAATGCATAATGCCATACGGACTTTTTGACAAACACTTGGCATGCATGGTAAATATGTTGTTGAAAGTATTAAATTGAACATGCAAGCAACCCTTAAGAAGTAATATTAATTGTCAAACAATTCCTTAATAATCTACAAGAAATTATAGAAGAAAATAATCTCCCAATTAAATTTCTATCACCAATCAAAAGAATGTAAAAAGAAAAAGAAAGAAAAAGAAAACATAGATAATGAAAGTAAAAAGAAAAAGAAGAAAACATAAATAAAAATAATAATGGAAAAGTAAAAAGGGAAGAAGAAAAGAAAAGAACCTTGTTAATAGATGTGAAAAAGAAGGGGGGAGAAAGTAAAAAGTGAGAAGGAATAAAGAAGAAAGAAGGTAGAAGAAAGAAATAAGAAGGGAAAAGAGAAAAAATTAGGATTGGGGAAGAAAAGATAGGAATTCTGGCACAGGTCTAGTTAAACTGTGCGTCGCATGCGACGCGGACGCGTGGAGCACGCGTTCGCGTGGCTGGTGCTATTTTCAGGTGACGCGTATGCGTGGGTGACGCGCACGCATGACCTGATTTGTGCTATTGGCGCGAGTGCAGCCTCGCGCACGCACAACTCTCTGTTTTATACGCACATTGCCAAAATTTAGGGTGACGCGTGTGCGTGGGTGACGCGTCCGCGTGGGTGACGCGTCCGCGTGGGTGACGCGTCCGCGTGGGTGACGCGCACGCGTGAATGGCTTAATTTTGAAAAATGATGCATACGCATGGGTGACGCGTACACGTGATGGGGTTTGTGCTTCCAGCACCATTCCAGCCCCACTCCATCATAACTCTCTGCCATATACCTCTTTACGTCGATTTTGCAGAGTCACGCGTGCGCGTGGGTGACGCGCACGCGTGGGAGGCTGATTTTTCAAATGACGCGGACGCGTCAGGGACGCGTTCGCGTGGGCGTATTTGTGCCTAAGGCACACCTCCAGCCACGCTCCCACGTGACTCTCTGCTTCTTTTCTTCCTTGTTTCGAATGCACATATGACGCAGATGCATTAGCGACGCTTGCGCATCGCGGGCTTTTTTTTATGCAGAATGTAAATGCAAATGCAGACTATATGCAGAGATTATGAGAAGAGTCACTAAGAAAAATAAAGTAAAATAAAATAAAACAAAACTAAGACTGAAACGGAATGATCATACCATGGTGGGTTGTCTCCCACCCAGCACTTTGCTTTTACGTCCTTAAGTTGGACGGTCTTCAGGCTCATTCTGCTTCTGTTGGTGGGTCTTCTAAGAGGAAGACCTCTAGCTCTTTGTGATCCTTTATCTTCTCACCATGATAAAGCTTTAGGCGATGTCCATTGACCTTGATGAATTTGGAGCTAGAAAGATGACGCAGGTGAAAAACTCCGTATGACTCTGCCTTCTCTACTCTATAGGGACCTTCCCATCTGGATCTCAGCTTGCCTGGCATGAGCCTCAGTCTGGAGTTATAAAGAAAAACTAACTCCCCTGGTCTGAATTCTCTCCTTTTTATGTGCTTGTCATGGACATCATTCATCTTCTCTTTGTATCGCCTGGAGTTGTCATATGCTTCTAAGCGAAGGTTCTCCAATTCTGCTAGTTGCAGCTTCCTTTCAGCACTAGCTTCCTCAAAATTCATGTTGCACTCCCTCACAGCCCAGAAAGCCTTGTGTTCCACCTCTACCGGAAGGTAGCAAGCCTTTCCGTACACTAAGCGGAAGGGGCTCATCCCAATGGGTGTCTTGTATGCTGTTCTATATGCCCAGGGTGCATCTTGTAGCTTGGCACTCCAGTCTTTCCTATGAGGCTTTACTATCTTCTCCAGAATATGCTTTATTTCTCTATTAGATACTTCTGCTTGTCCATTGGTCTAGGGATGATAAGCTGTTGCTACTTTGTGAACAATCTCATGCTTCTTCAGTAATCCTGTTAGTCTCCTGTTACAAAAGTGAGTGCCTTGATCACTCACGATTGCTCGTGGTGATCCAAAGCGACAGATAATATGGTTTCTAACAAAGGAAACAACAGTGTTAGCATCATCGGTACGGGTAAGAATTGCTTCCACCCATTTAGAGACATAATCCACAGCTAACAATATATAAAGGTAACCACTAGAGTTTGGAAATGGACCCATGAAGTCAATGTCCCAAACATAAAAAATTTCACAGAAAAGCATAATCTGTTGAGGCATCTCATCCCTCTTGGATATATTACCAAACCTTTGGCATGGGGAACAAGATTTACAAAAAGCAGCAGCATCTTTAAAAAGAGTAGGCCACCAGAATCCACAGTCTAAAATTTTCCTAGCTGTTCTTTGAGGGCCAAAATGTCCTCCACTCTCAGAAGAGTGGCAGGCCTCTAAAATTAACTGGAATTCTGATTGGGGCACACACCTTCTAATTACCTGGTCAGTACCACACCTCCACAAATATGGGTCATCCCATATATAATATTTAGACTCGTTTTTCAGCTTGTCCCTTTGATGCTTAGTAAAATTGGGAGGGAAAGTATGGCTAACTAGATAATTAGCTACAGGTGCATACCAAGGAACTACTTCAGATACTGCATGCAAGCTAACAAATGGGAAAGTATCATTGATAGGAGTGGAGTCATCCTTAATGTTCTCAAGGCGACTCAAGTGGTCTGCCACTAAATTCTGGTTACCACTCCTATCTTTAATTTCTAAGTCAAATTCTTGCAGCAGCAGTATCCAACGTATCAACCTTGGTTTGGACTCTTTTTTAGCTAATAAATATTTTAGAGCTGCATGGTCTGAGTACACTACTACCTTAGTACTAAGTAAATGGGCTCGGAATTTATCCAGAGCAAAAACAATCGGAAGAAGCTCTTTTTTCAGTAGTAGTGTAATTAGACTGAACAACGTCTAAGGTCTTAGACGCATAAGCAATTACGAAAAGATCCTTACCTTCACGCTGAGTCAGCGCCGCTCCTACTGCATGGTTGGAGGCATCACACATAATCTCAAATGGCTGGCTCCAGTCTGGTCCTCTTACAATCGAAGTTTGAGTCAGGGCGATCTCCAGCTGATCAAATGCTTGCATGTAATCCTCACTGAACTCGAACTCAATATCTTTCTGCAGCAGTTTGGATAAAGGTAATGCTACCTTACTGAAGTCCTTAATGAATCTCCTGTAGAAACCTGCATGGCCTAGGAACGAATGGACTTCCCTCACGGAGGAGGGGTAAGGTAAACTAGAAATGACATCTACCTTTGCTGGATCGACAGAAATACCCATATTAGACACAACATGTCCTAGTACAATACCTTGTTTTACCATAAAGTGACATTTTTCAAATTTCAATACAAGGTTTGAACTAATACACCTGTCTAATACTCTAGCTAAACTATCCAAGCAAAGGTTAAAGGAATCACCATATACGCTAAAATCATCCATAAATACTTCCATACAGTTCTCAATAAGATCTGAAAAGATACTCATCATGCATCTTTGGAAAGTAGCCGGTGCATTACATAAGCCAAAAGGCATCCTCTTATATGCATACGTTCCAAAGGGACATGTAAAAGTAGTGTTGTCCTGATCTTCAGGAGCTATATGAATTTGAAAATAGCCTGTATAACCATCTAAAAAATAGTAATGGGATTTACCTGACAGGCGATCAAGCATCTGATCAATAAATGGCAAGGGGTAGTGATCCTTGCGAGTAGCTTGGTTGAGACGCCTATAGTCAATGCAAACCCTCCATGAATTCTGCACTCTAGTTGTCAGGAGCTCTCCATGCTCATTCTTTATTATTGTGACTCCAGACTTCTTGGGCACCACTTGTACTGGACTGACCCATTCACTGTCTGAGATGGGGTAAATGATATCTACTTCAAGTAGCCTGGTCACTTCTTTCTTGACAACTTCTAAGATGGTGGGATTCAATCTTATCTAGGGTTGACAGATAGGCTTTGATCCTTCTTCTAAGGATATCCTGTGCTCACAAACTTGAGGGCTGATGCCTACTATATCTGCCAAACTCCACCCAATTGCTTTCTTATGTTTTCTCAACACACTAAGCAGTTGCTCCTCTTGTTGGGAAGTGAGTTCTCTTGCAATGATAATTGGAAACTTCTGATTATCCTCAAGATAAGCATACTTGAGGTGGGGAGGAAGTGACTTTAATTCCAATTTCTGCTCATGGCTAGGCTCTGGATCATCCGGGGCTAGTGATAATGGCAAAGTGTCTTCGTTATGTTCAGAGGGTGTCCCCACACTTGGACCTTGCTCCATGTGCTTCTCTTCTACTTCTTCTTGGTGAACTTCAGCTACAGTTTCATCAATGATGTCACACTGGAAGATAGAATGATCTTCCGGAGGGTGCTTCATAGCTTCATTTAAACTGAAACTCACTGCTTTGCCATCTATCTCAAAGGAGTAAGTTCCTGAGAATGCATCCAGCTTGAACTTCGAAGTCTTCAGGAATGGTCTTCCAAGCAGGATTGATGATGGTCTTCCTGAGTCATTAGGGGGCATTTCCAGGATATAGAAGTCAATGGGAAATGTGAGCCCCTTAATGCTCACTAATACATCTTCAGCAATTCCAACTACTGTAATAATGCTTTTATCTGCTAACACAAAACGAGCTGCCGACCTTTTTAAGGGAGGGAGCCTCAAAGCATCATATATAGACAATGGCATTATACTAACACACGCTCCTAAATCACACATGCAATCAGAAAATATTACACCTTCAATGGTACAGTTAACCATGTATGGACCTGGATCACTACATTTTTCAGGTATACCTCCCATTAAAGCAGATATAGAACTACCTAAAGGAATAGTTTCTAATTCATTAATTTTGTCTTTATGTATGCATAAATCTTTCAGAAACTTTATATATTTAGGTACTTGCTGAATAACATCAAAAAGGGGAACAATTACCTCAACCTTTTTGAAAATTTCTACCATTTTGGGATCAAGTTCCATCTGCTTCCTGGACTTCCTTACAAGATATGGAAATGGGATAGGAATGGAGCCACTTTCAGCCTCTGCATCCTTTGGTGCTCCATTCCCTTGCTGAGCTACTTCTTTTTCAACCTTGTCTTGTACTTCCTCTTCCTCTTCAGCATCTTCCACTTCAACCAAGTCCTCAACTGGGGCGTATTCTAGTGGGCTTGGTTCCTACTGATTTCTCTCTGGTAGTGTGGTTCCGGACCTCAAAGTGATGGCATTGATGCCACCTTTGGGATTAGGTAAGGGTTGAGAAGAAATTCCACTGGAGTTTGAAGGTTGGTTGGTGGAAGCAGGTAATGAATCTATCCGGGAGACGAGAGCTTGTAAAGTGGCATTCAGACCATTTAGAGTAGAGTTCAGTGTAGTCTGCATGTCTTGTTGTCCTTGTGCAAGAGAACGAAGCATCTCGTCATTTGATGAGGAAGTAGGATAAGTGATCTGAGGGGCCTGTTGTTGGTTGTGCTAGGGTCCTTGGGACTACCTAAGGTGAGGTGCTCTGTAAGGTTGGCTCTGATTTTGTTGTCTGTTATTGTTATTCCACCTCTAATTTCCTTGGTTGTCTCTGCCTCCTCTGTTATAGTTGTCCCTCCAGCCATGGTTGGAATTATCTCTCTAACCTTGGTTGGAGTTGTCATGCCATCCTTGGTTAAAGTTCCCACCTTGGTTGTATTTGCCGCCTTGTTGATTGTATCCTTGATTCGGGCGGTCATAGAAGTTATGAGTAGCTGCCACAGTGTTGTCTTCTTGTTGGAGCTGCGAACATTCATCAGTATAATGACTATAATCATCACAGATTCCGCATACTCTTTGGGGAACTAATTGTTGGCTTTGGTGTGATGGGGAAGGCTGAGTTTGTTGTTGATTCAACTGCATCTGCTTCAGTAGGTTGGTCATTTCACACATGCTCTATGTAAGAGCAGTAGTCTCACTGCTAGAGGAAACATCTGCAAAAGCCTTTGAGTGGCTGTTCCTGTGCCTGTGATTCCGAGTGGACTCAGCTAAGTCGCTGATCAGTTGCCAGGCTTCATCTGGGGTCTTGTACTTCTTCAGAGAACCGTTACTAGCACCATCTAATGCAGTTTTATCCCTAGGCTTCATGCCTTGAGTGAAGTAACTGATTAACACTAGCCTGTCAATCATTTGATAGGGGCATGCATCTAGAAGGTTCTTAAAGCGCTCTTAGAACTCATAGAGAGTTTCTGATTCACCTTGAACAATGTAGGAGATCTCTTTCCTCAATCTATCTGTGACTTCAACTGAAAAGTATTTTTCCAGGAATTCTCTCCTGAGCGTATCCCAGTTAGTAATAGTTGCTTCAGGTTGGGAGTAGTACCACTCCCTCGCCTTTCCCTCAAGAGAAAACGGGAAGGCGGTTAACAAAATAGAAGTTTCATTTGCACCATGATGCCTAACAGTAGAACAGGCTGTCTGAAAATCCCTTAGGTGCTTGATAGGCTCCTGAGCAGGTAAGCCATGAAACTTGGGCATCAAGTTGATTAGTGCAGTCTTCAGTTCAAAATCTGCAGCCAGAGTTGGATGATGCACTTGATACGGCTGCAGTGTAAAATCTGGAGCTCCAGCTTCCTGGAGAGTAATCCTCCTAGGTGCTGTCATTCTATCTGCACGTGAATCAACTGAATCAGTAGTAAAGGAGCTTGTTTCCCTCTCAAATGGCGGTTCAGATTCGCCCTCAGATGAGACTGGTGAATCGATAACAATCACTTCACCACCCTCAGAGGCTAACCGACGCCGAGCTCGCCTAATATGTTAAATAGTTCTTTCAATTTTAGGATCAAATACGGCTAAGCTCGGATCAGGCAATGAACGCGTCATTCAATGAAAGAAACATACAGCTCATGGTAATAAAATAAAATAAAATACGCAAATAAAATAAAAACATGTACACTAATTAATAATTCAGCACACAATTGTAACTCCCCAGCAACGGCGCCAAAAATTGGTGCGTGGCAGAAATTAGACCAATTAAGAGATTGTAATAGAAGAACAGCGTTGCGAGTATAGCTCTTAACCAGCAAAAATTTGCCGCATTAATTTAGAAAGGTTGTCACAAAAGTTTAGAATAAAAATATTGGGAGTATGAGTCCCAGGTCGTCTCCCAACGATTTACTAGAAAGGGTGCTAAGTTATTAATCAGGTGTTTTTCGAGAATTTTGAGAGTTAAATAACAGAAAATAAACAATTGTAATTTAGTGCAATGAAAATTAAAAGGAATTTATATTATTCAAAATAAAAAGCCTTGACTGGGGGAATGATTAATTGGAAGTTCTGTCCTTGCTGGAATTCTCTCAAGTGTAGTATAAAGAGGTTGTTATTTTCACTTAGTTAACCCTTACTAAATAAAGAAAAGTCAAGTGATTGAGCTAACTCTTATTCGCAAATCCTAGTCCTTTCCCTTGGGAAGGTCTAGCGTTAGTAAATACAGAATTAGCCAACAACTTCCAATTTAACTAACCACTTGAACATTCCAACTCAAGTGTCTCTTCTTAATCAACCCTCATGTCAAGTAGGGAATCTACTCTATTGACATGAATACCATCTTCGTTATTGGGAGTTTGGAATAGAAAAGAGACATAATAATGTAAATAAGATAGGAAGTTAAAATTAATTAAAAGTAAAAGGAATCCTTTGCATTAACAATCCATAAAAATAATCCAATTGTAACTCTAAACAAGAATTAAGAATATAGAATAAATAAAAGAGTAAGGAAACAAACTAGAATAGTATCTTCAACGGAGGTGATAACTCTTCAATATCCAAAAGCAAAAGCAATAAACTATGAAACTGTGAATGTAAAGAAAACCTAGAGGAAGAGTAATTTCTCTCTAGATTCTGATCTAAAAACCTAAAACTATGCTAATGAGAATGTGTGTTGAGTCTCTGCATGTTTTTTGGCTCTAGTCTGTATTTCTGGGCCAGAAACTGGATCAAAACTCGGCCTGAAATTGCCCCCAGTATTTTCTGTTATTTTTGCAGATCGCGCATGTCACGCATACGCGTCAGTCACGCGTACACGTCATTTGGTGAATTTCCTTGTCACGCGTATGCGTCGTCCACACGTGCGCGTCTTTTGTGCAGACTCCAATCCACGCGTACGCGTCAGGCACGCGCACGCGTTGCTGCAAATTTCTTCATATCGCGCGCTCGCGTGAGCCATGCGTGCACGTCGATGCTCGCTGGTTATCTCCTTAGTTTCTTGTGTTCCTTCCATTTTTGCAAGCTTCCTCTCCATTCTCCAAGCCATTCCTGCCCTATAAAGCCTGAAATACTTAACACACGGATCACGGCATCGAATGGTATAAAGGAGAATTAAAATATACTAATTAAAGATCTCTAGGAAGCAAGTTTTCAACCATATAACTAAACTAGGAAGCAAGTTTTCAACCATAGAACAAAACCATGCAATTAGTATGAATAAGCGGGTGAAGACTTGATGAAACCACTCAATTAAACACAAAATAAACCATAAAATAGTGGTTTATCACCTAGCACACTTGTATAGAGCGTTATATAGGACATCTCGTTTAGCAAAAGTGTCAGTGGACTATCGATTTTCCTACAGTCGAAACGAGATGCCCTACATAGCGCTCTTTGCAAGTGTGCTAGGCATGTTAATCCACACCTAAATTCTCTGATCCTGGCAAAGTCACAAAACAAAGACAAAAATTTTCAGTGCACCGTTGCCCTAGACATGTCTCTAAAGTCTAAACAAGATTATCCCAAATAATAATATGATGTGACACTTCACGGACCTCTAAATGTCATTTACATCAATCAAATCTAAATGGTCCTTTAGTTTATGAAGCCACGTCAATTTTATGAAGCTTCATCTGTAATCTGCCTTCTTAGGTGCAATTTTAAATTGGTGCAAATATTCAGCCTCTAAGACATTGTGATTACTCATGGTCACTCTATCACTCGAAGATTATTTGTCAGAAGGCTAAGAATAACAGCCACATCTTTTAATGTCACAACACTCATCAATCGGAAGGTAAAATGTATGTGTGTCAGGAACTACCTCTCGATTGGAGCGTTTATTATTGTTAACTGACGTTAGATTATTTAAATATGGGAAACGTGAACAAAATTAGTCTCTTATAAATACTCATTCACAATAAAATTGTACAGATTCGACGACAGTAGATGATTATATTTAACATTCATAAATCCTACAAAACGTAGTCAAATATTACATCAAAATTATCCATAAACATTGAATAATTAAAATTTTTATTAATTAATTTATATTTAATTATTTTATCATAATTTATAATCTTAAAAACATAATTATTTATATTTAACAAAAATCATTAATTATTCAAACAATAAAATAAAATTATAATTATAATAATAACACTAATATTGTATTACTTTTATTCTATCTATTCACACACATACATAACATATAACACAAGATTAATACAAATAATATTATTACAATAATAATTAATGACTTAAAATAACTAACTAATTATATATCCAAACATTTTGAATAGTATCTTATTTTCAACAACTCTAATATTATTATTAATAATAAATAATTTATTAAATAATAAATAATTTATTAAATAATATATCTAAAAATGTTAAGCAGTATCTAAATTTATTAATAATAAAAAATAATTTTTTAAATTAATATTACATTTAGTGTTAATAAATTAATTAATTTACACTAAATTCAATTATTACATTATGGCATTACGTACAACATATAAACTACTTAACTAATATTATTCAAAAATTAAAAAAAATAATTACAATAAATATATTAATTAAAGATCCAATAATAATTAGTTAATTATTAAAATTTAAAAATATTTAATTTTCATTACTTACTTAAAATATGCTAAATTTATTTTACAAATATTCTTCAATAATAATTTAGTTTCTAACAATAATTAAGAAAATTTAAAAATATATAAAATAATAATAATAATAATAATAATAATAATAATAATAATAATAATTAATTATTATTATTATTATTATTATTATTATTACTATTATTATTATTACTATTATTACTATTATTATTATTATTATTATTACTATTATTATTATTACTATTATTATTATTATTATTATTATTATTATTATTATTATTATTATTACTATTATTATTATTACTATTATTACTATTATTATTATTACTATTATTACTATTATTATTATTATTATTATTATTACTATTATTATTATTACTATTATTATTACTATTATTACTATTACTATTATTATTATTATTATTATTATTACTATTATTACTATTATTATTATTATTATTATTATTATTATTATTATTATTATTATTATTATTATTATTATTATTATTATTATTATTATTATTATTATTATTATTATTATTATAGTACTGCTAGGGAGCCAATGGTCTAAATGTACAATATGTACAATGGGCTAAATTTTTGGCCCAATATGAATAAAAAATTGAAATTACCCAGATTTACCCTAGTGGATAGGTGATGTTCAGTTTTGAAAATAACCACCCCACATAACGATGCTCATCTTAGTCATTTGCACATGATCGACGAGAGGTTCATCTATATTTTCATTTGGATTTAATGAAATCTCATTTCCGCCGAGAGATGGCACACAAACCACCGGTTCAACCACAATGCAATCCATTAATGAACTCTAGCGGAGTGACGGGGGTGGAAGAGCAAGCACACTTGAGACCCCTTCTACTTGCGACGTCGACATCAAACACACGAAACACACGCCTGCTTGTTGTGCTCGCCGGATGTCCATGTGGTTGCGGCCCAACGGAGATCGAACAAAAAAACGTGTAGGCGGTGCTGGACGAGGGCCTTGGCGGACTTTGACGCTGGTGGTAGGCGAGTCCGACGGCGGGAGTGACGGGTGGAAAAGTAGTTCTCGATGAGACCTGGAGACAATGGAGACGATACGGTATTGATAAACTGACGTCTACGTTGTGATCCTATAACTGCTTTTAATCCTTTTTTTTTCAAAATTTAAATCTGAATTAATTCAAAATTAATTCATTACCCATAAATTTAATTGTAATTTATAAATAACTCCTATTATATACACTAGAGTGAGACCCGCATAATACGCGAAGAGGTAGATTATTTATACTATATAGTATATTTTAATAAATGTTATATTAAAAATATTTTAGAGAACATACTATAAATAGATTTTGAATTTATTTATTTTTAAAAAGACATAAGTTATTTATATTAGAGTTATACAAAATTGCATTTTCTTTTTTTTTTTTTTCATTTTTCAATTTGCATTAATTGTAAGACCCAGAACCTTTGAAAAGTCTTTTTATGATCAAGTCTCAAATTATATAGTTATTTACAGCCTTAATTTCAGAAATTATTTTATTAAGGATAATTAAGGCAAGTTTTGATTTATTGAGCTTGAGATAAGTTATGATTATTACCCAATTTTACAATTATTGGATTATTTTCTATATTTAAGGTATAAGGCTAGTAGTTACGAAATAATAAGGATTTTATATGATTTGGACTAGATAAGTAATATTTTAAATATTAGTACTGCTACTTTGAAAAAATAAAGGGGGTTTAATTATATTATTTCTAATTATTTTGATTTGGGCATTTTATTGAAAATAATTTGTGAAATTGATGAGCAAATAGTATTTTCTATGTACAAATAGTGTTGAATTTAATTTGGGTTTCAATTACTACATTATTCCCAATTTTATTTGAGATTACCGAAATGCCCCTAACCCTAATTTTTGAAAATGAAACCCTAACCCTGAAACCCTAACCCGTGACCCGGTTACCTTCTCCCCCAACCCAGCGGCAACAACACAAATGCTCCCCCTTTTTCCTCAAACCAATACACAGAGACAGTAGCAAAAACGGAGAAGGAGTGGGGAAGAGAGGAGGGGCGATGGTGGCTGGCCTCACTACCGCCGCCGCCCGGCTCCCTAACTATACAGCAGCAGCCGCCACCATTCTCTTCATGCTGCGCAGCCAACAGCCTCTCCTTCATCCTCTTTGCTGCGCAGCCTTGTGATGAACACACACACACCCACTGCTCTTGAGAAGAAACGAAGAAAAGCAAGCGAAGGGATCCAAGAAGAGGGAGATCGAAATCGGAAGGGAAGGGGGCCGCATCTCACGGCGTGCAGTCGCGTCGCCCTCACCGCGTCGTGCCGCCGCACCGTGTCCTCGCCGTCGAGCTCATTCCATCAGTGTCACGCCGCCGGGCCTCCTCGTCGATCTGCCTGTCGCCGTTTGGGGGCGAGCCACGGACGACTCTGAGGGAGAAGACACGAGGTTGGTGGAGCCGCACCCAGTTCCAGCCGCGCCGCCGCCTCTGTGCCGCCGCAGAACAGATCGGAGACGAGGGAAAGGACCGCAAGGGGGAAAAGAGTCGCGCCGCCCAGCGCCGGCCTGCACGCCGCCAACGTCGCCGGTGTTGTCGCAATGAGAAAGAGAGCCCGCCGGACCGTCGCGAAGCTGTCCCTGCCGCCGTGCCCAGCTGCATTTGGGAGCCCTGCCGTTGCTCATGGGGTTACACCAGTTAGCTTCTGCCGCCGGAAAATGCCCCTGCTGCGTCGCCGGAGAATTTTGCCGGTAAGGGTTTTAATTGAGATTTCTGTTCTTTTGAAATCCCGGGAAGATTGTTGATACTGTGTTGTTGTACAGCTACTATTATCAGAAATTCGGGCCGCCGCCGTCACTCGAGAATTATTGGCGGAGCTGCTGCCGGGCTGCCGCCGATCCGGTTCGGAGATCGTCGCTGTTTCGGTTCAGCCTTTCTCCCTCGGTCTTGGTAAGCGTTTTGGTTCGAGGAGCCTTTTGTCGTTGTTCTGATAATTTCGGCTGAGGCATTGTAGCGTTATTTGTCACAGGGTTTATATCGATGCTTGCGTGTCGTGCTCGGAGTTCGCGGCTGCTTCGTTTCGCTAGCTCAGTAAGTAATTTATGTTTCGAAAAGCCTCGCGTTAGTATTCGGTTGTGTTTGGTTAATGAATATGAGTTTTGGTAACGTGGGGTCATTCCTGATTGTTATATGCTGCGATTAGTGTTGCTATGGTTACCGCGGGAGTAGCTTGGAGCCGAGGTTGCGGTTGTTGGTGATCCCGGTTTAAGAGAGGAGATTCCTGTGACGCGTTTGGGTTATGGATTTGCGTTTTGAGGTAGGGGCGCTTTCCAAAAACTATGTTTTATGTATTGGAATTATTACATATGGATACTGATATGAGACAATTGGTATTTGGTGATTGTATCTGCCTTGTGTGTTATTTGTTTGTCTCGAATGGTTAAGGATGCTTGTTTGGCTGAATTGTTGTGCGGCTTGTGAAATATAATGTTTTGAGGTTGATTCTTTAAAGATTTGAAATCAGAGTTTGATCCGTTGAGGATTGATTTGAATTGAGTTAATTATTTTGATAATGTGAAAAGTCGAACGCACTTTTGAATTCAGCCTGGTTTACTTTAATTGACTTGGTTTTGGACAAATGATTTGTTATTGAGCCGTTTCTTTAAAGCTTTGGAAATGAGTTAAATTGGTTGATATTGAGTTGATCTTGAAATGGTTTTCTTGAAATATGCCACTGAGGCGACTGTTGGATTTAGCTTGCTTTGAATTTATTTCTGGTTTTGAGCTGTTGAAAAGGAATGAGAAACGGTTTAGTTGGGACCCGAACCGGGTGGCAAAAGTCCAAGTTTTAGGGGAGGTGCTGCCGAAATTTCTACAAAATCCTAGTCTTGTTTAAAAAGTTATTTAAAAAGGATTGAATTTGAGAAGTTGTATTATTTGATTTATTAAGAGAATATTTATATTTTCAAGCTCAATTTATTTAATGAACTTTATGCGTTGAGTTCGGCTTATTTAGAAAGGAACTATTTTTTACCGTTTGAATCACTGAAGGAAATAATGATACTCTAATATTGATTTCAATATAAAAAGGAGCTTTTAGTGATTTCAAAGGAATCTAGACTTTTGATTGAGTAATTAAGTTTGAGGCATTTTGGAAGAGTTAGAAAAATGGGTTCCAAAAAGAAACCTGAAAGTGGTTTGATTCAAATGAACCGGTTCCTTTTCAAACGAGTTGATTTTTGGACCGGGTTGGAACTTGTGATTTTGTATGGTCGGTTTCATAATAAATTCAGTTTTATTTACTTGAACCGAGAATCCATGATTTTAAGAGTTTCAATGAATTTTAAGGAATTGATATAGGTTGACCTTCCCTAAATACTTGGGACTCCGCCGAGAAGCTTTTGTTATAAAATCCCATTGTTGGATGGATGATTTTGAATGTTTCAAAATGAATCTTTAACTTTCCATGTTTTTGGAAGTTTTGGAAAGGGAATGCCGAGAGCGGCTTTGTTTTAAAATGGGAACTCACTTTGAGTAAATTTGGCTTATGAGCCTGAGATGATTTGAGAAACGAGATTTCTAAAGCCAAGGCTGAAAAGAGTTGAAACTTGATTTCAAAGTGAAACGATTTGAGAAAAAGTTATTTATGGCTTAAATGCCGGTTTTATGAATATTGGCTGGTTTTGGATTGAACCGCGAGCCGGAATGGCTGTGTATAATATTGATTTATGGCTGATTGCCGAATGAGCTATGGGCCGTATGGCTGACTATGAATTATGAATTTAAGCCGGATGGCTGAGATGGATGTTGATCCATGACTGAGACTGAATGAATATATGCTTGAGATACCTGGGTAGTAGCAAGGGTTGTGGTTCGTCCCACTTGCTCCAGGTCAGAGACTGTGACGCCTGGGTAGTAGCGGTAGTAGTGGTGATTCCACTCGCTCCAGGTTGAGCTGTTAAACACCCGCCTGGGTAGTAGCCGCAGTAGTGGTTATTCCACTGGCTCTGGGTTGAGCGGGTAGTAGCAATGGGGTTGTAGCTCAAACCTACTTGCTCCGCGATGGGTGTTTCTGTCCATGGTTAGCTACCAGGACGTGTCGGGTTGGCTATATAACCGACAGATGATATCATCAGCCACTAGGGACAGGCATGCATCATATGCATTTATGTGACATTGTTTGGGTGTGCATATTATACTTGGTTTGCGTATGTGATTAATTGCTAACTGTTCTACTTGCAATAACTGTTTGTTTGTGCTTGCATCTTCCTATTTGTGTTTGCTACTGGGACTCTGTTGGACTGTGGTGATTGGTTGTTGTTGGATTGTTTGGGCTTAGGGCCGTGGTTGGAATGAGATGAACTGATGGTTGATTTCGGCTGTGTTTTTTGGTTTGGAATAAAATATGAAAGGCTATTTTGGTTCAGTTTAGATAAACCTTTTTGAAAGGCTTTTGATGTTTTGAAAATTGAACGGTTCCTCTTTCAGAAAAGATTTTCGACTTTACTTTTATTGTAAACCGTTGTTTTTGAAAAGAGGCATAAGACGGTTATTAATCACTGGTGCGATTATCTTCACGTATCCTATTACAGTAATTCCCAAAAACCCTCTACTGAGAACCCTTTCGAGGATGATGTTCTCACCCCCCTACATTTTTCCCCTTTCAGGATATGGGCGCAGAAGTTATGAAGAGCTTATTTATTTGTTGTTGAGATGTTCTGTATTGCTTTAGGTTATTATTTGTACCCTCGCCTTTATCTTGAGATATTCTGTAAGAGGGATAGGAATTGTATTGGTTAATGCTTGTAATATTATATATGTATATGTATATATATATATATGGATGTACTCTTTATGAGTTTTGTAAGTTGTATGGTATCTATGGATGTATGTTATCGAACGAAAGTATTCTTGGGAGTAGTAATGCGGTTTAAAGTTTCAAACAGGCTCATATTTTAGTATTAAATAATATAAGTGTCGTCGTAATGTCCGAGCTATCAGAGTAACGCAGCCGGAAGCGTGAGCTTTGGTAGTTAGGGTGTTACATTATGGTATCAGAGCAGTTCTTCTTGTAGAGCCTGAGGAATGGACTGACTATTCTTCAATTGCATACTCTGAGTGTTTGTCATGTATTAGGTCTTGTCGAATGACGAGAATTAGAGCTTTATGCATATGATGGTCTATTGATTAACGCTATTAGTGTTGCATTGCATAATTCCTTATATTAAGTTTGGTCGGCTTAATACTAGTGAATTATGTATATGAAAGTACTAATGGGTTATCATAGATGATATACGAGGTTTGAGTAAAGCGAATCGCGGGTTTTGGGAACGGTAGAAACTATTTCTCGAGGCTATTCAGTTGTGTGTCTTGAATCCTGTTCGAGTCGACCTGTTCCTTCATATCCTAACTTGAAGTTCTTGTTTGCTAACCCTCTTGAAAAGTAGTTTGATTCTTCAACTTCATTTCTCTATTCATATGCATTATTGTTTGATCTTAATTGCATATGCTTGTTTGGAATCCTTGTTGTATCTATCTTCCTCTGTTTGAGTTCTTCCTGATCCCTGTATTCTCTGGCATGACTTTGAACTGATCCTAATGCACTGTGCATTTTAACTCCTGTTTCTGAGTCTATTCTTTGAGAAATTGTTGATTCAGTTTTTCTCTTATTTGACAGTGAGCACAGCTAATTTTGAGATTTTATGAAGATTGCTGTTGAATAGATATATACTTATCTATACATGAAATTTTGAAGATTTCTCATACCGCTTAGCAACTATCTATTTTTAATATCTCGCATGTATTTTTACTGGTTTGCGGAACGGCATTTACTTTAAATACAAATTGACTTTCTAGTAATTTTACTACGGTTCCAATGCACATCTTTATTTGATTATGTATTTGGATATTTTTCAAAATTTTGGAAAGGAAAGATTTTTCACTTTTATCCCGGTTGAGTTTCATTTGATAAGCTTTACCTAACTTATTTTGTATTGAGTTTGATTTAGCATGCTATATGGTTTGTGCCATGGTTGTTCTTTTGAAAGTGTTGGACTCATAGCTTTCTTCCTATGAACAGGCTAAATTCTCTATTTAACCTTTCATCCCTATGAATGTCATACTTTACTTTATTTTTGAGTAATCTTTTACATTTTGTGAACATTACCATTGATCTTGGTTTGTCCTCTCTTGTGAATGTCATCCTTATGAGGGTCAGTTTAATTCGTTTTAAGTTAGTGCATTGTTTATTCTCTCATTATCTCTACAAGAGTTTTTAGTCAAAGATTTATCATTGAGAAATCACAAATGATTGAGTTGTCTTTTCCTATGACTTTTTCTTTTGGATCAATTGAAAGCTTGTTTGATGACTCATGCCTAGTGAATCTTGTTTGGACTACTTTGGTTTAAGATCTTTTCTAGTATGGCTTGACTCCTTTTTAGTACATCTTAAACTTCTTGAATGTTCTTCTGAGATGATGATTTCAAGAACACTTTTGGAGTCTTGTTCTGAACTTTTTAAAGAAGTTTTGAATTCTCTTTGAAGAAATTTTAAACGGAATGTGTTTTCTGTTGCTTGATTGAGATTGAAACCATTGTTCAATTTTGACGAAGTTAATTCAAAGTTGGCAAGCGCTATTTTAAATGAGGTTTTGAAAAGTTTCCTTGTTTATTGGAGACCGGTTTGTTTGTAATGCAACACTTAATTCCTTTACCAATTTATAGCAAACTTTTACCTCGGATTTTCTTTCCTAAATAGAGCTTAACTTTCTCCTTCGACCTCGCTAAGATTTTATACACGCTTGTTTGAATATGGACTTTGGAGATTTTTGAACAAGCATTTGATTACTTCCGAGTTTTTATGAACTGCTTTTGGTTAAGTTGTGCATCTAAATATCTTTCTAAAATATTTGAGGAAATATTTTAGCTCTTAGCCAAAGTTGTGTGCATTTTGTTTTTGGAACTCTACAAAATCTACTTCAACATGAACTTGTATTGAAGTAAATCCACGTTTATGCTTTTGTTACTCTCTTGAAGGATAATTGTTGCTTAACTTTTCTTTTAGACTGCGAGGTAATTTTCTTGCAAGTTTTCGATTCTTTTATGACCAATGTATTCAGAAGTGTTTTTAATCGTGCTCTTGAGTTCTGTGAGCTTTGTCTTGGGTTTGAAATATTCTCTTCTGTAAACCTCATACTTCTTCGACTCGGCTTGAGTTTGTTTCAAACTGATGCGCTGGTTTTCTTCCTATTGATCTTGTTGAATTTTTTTTATCCAAGGGTTATCTTTGAAGTTGTCAATTGATTTATTTCTAGCAAACTTCATTGCTTGAGTGTCTTTGGTTATCTGGAAATTGGATACCTTCCCTTAAACCTGAGTATTACCCTTGACAATTGTCTCTCCGTTCTAAATCTTGTGTCCTTCTGAGTAGACTCGAGGATTGTTTTGATATCACGTGCGACTTGTAGACGTAGTAACGCGATGCGTTAGTTCTTTAAGACGTGATATGTGTATACGGAAGTTGAAGCGGTAGGTGTGCAACGTTATGAATTTTGGGTGTTTCGTTCCTTGCGAACGGGCTAGCAGTTGTCTGGCTTATGATCGGATATGAGGATTGTAAAGTGCTTAATGGGGTTGGAAGGTTGAAGCTTTGAGGTTGATATGAGATTAGCGTGCGGATGTTAAGTACGTCATTTTAACTCCATCCTGTTTTATAGCCTTTGATACTTTGCCATACTATCACATGATTGACCCATGTTATCTTTTGCATTGAACCTACCTTGTAACGTTTGCTTTGCAATTACACTCCTACCCTTGCATCCTTATGCTTATGATAATCAGAGTATTTGAAAATCATATATATGATTATATTTTGAGATATTTTTGCTTCTTCTTTCAATGTGTTCAAGGGTGAACTATTATGGAATTTCTTTCATTTTGTATCAATTTTCGAGGGCGAAAATTTTTTTTAAGGTGGGTAGAATGTAAGACCCAGAACCTTTGAAAAGTCTTTTTATGATCAAGTCTCAAATTATATAGTTATTTACAGCCTTAATTTCAGAAATTATTTTATTAAGGATAATTAAGGCAAGTTTTGATTTATTGAGCTTGAGATAAGTTATGATTATTACCCAATTTTACAATTATTGGATTATTTTCTATATTTAAGGTATAAGGCTGGTAGTTACGAAATAATAAGGATTTTATATGATTTGGACTAGATAAGTAATATTTTAAATATTAGTACTGCTACTTTGAAAAAATAAAGGGGGTTTAATTATATTATTTCTAATTATTTTGATTTGCGCATTTTATTGAAAATAATTTGTGAAATTGATGAGCAAATAGTATTTTCTATGTACAAATAGTGTTGAATTTAATTTGGGTTTCAATTACTACATTATTCCCAATTTTATTTGAGATTACCGAAATGCCCCTAACCCTAATTTTTGAAAATGAAACCCTAACCCTGAAACCCTAACCGGTGACCCGGTTACCTTCTCCCCCAACCCAGCGGCAGCAACACAAATGCTCCCCCTTTTTCCTCAAACCAATACACAGAGACAGTAGCAAAAACGGAGAAGGAGTGGAGAAGAGAGGAGGGGCGATGGTGGTTGGCCTCACTACCGCCGCCGCCCGGCTCCCTAACTATACAGCAGCAGCCGCCACCATTCTCTTCATGCTGCGCAGCCAACAGCCTCTCCTTCATCCTCTTTGCTGCGCAGCCTTGTGATGAACACACACACACCCACTGCTCTTGAGAAGAAACGAAGAAAAGCAAGCGAAGGGATCCAAGAAGAGCGAGATCGAAATCGGAAGGGAAGGGGGCCGCATCTCACGGCGTGCAGTCGCGTCGCCCTCACCGCGTCGTGCCGCCGCACCGTGTCCTCGCCGTCGAGCTCATTCCATCAGTGTCACGCCGCCGGGCCTCCTCGTCGATCTGCCTGTCGCCGTTTGGGGGCGAGCCACGGACGACTCTGAGGGAGAAGACACGAGGTTGGTGGAGCCGCACCCAGTTCCAGCCGCGCCACCGCCTCTGTGCCGCCGCAGAACAGATCGGAGACGAGGGAAAGGACCACAAGGGGGGAAAGAGTCGCGCCGCCCAGCGCCGGCCTGCACGCCGCCAACGTCGCCGGTGTTGTCGCAATGAGAAAGAGAGCCCGCCGGACCGTCGCGGAGCTGTCCCTGCCACCGTGCCCAGCTGCATTTGGGAGCCCTGCCGTTGCTCATGGGGTTACGCCAGTTAGCTTCTGCCGCCGGAAAATGCCCCTGCTGCGTCGCCGGAGAATTTTGCTGGTAAGGGTTTTAATTGAGATTTCTGTTCTTTTGAAATCCCGGGAAGATTGTTGATACTGTGTTGTTGTACAGCTACTATTATCAGAAATTCGGGCCGCCGCCGTCACTCGAGAATTATTGGCGGAGCTGCTGCCGGGCTGCCGCCGATCCGGTTCGGAGATCGTCGCTGTTTCGGTTCAGCCTTTCTCCCTCGGTCTTGGTAAGCGTTTTGGTTCGAGGAGCCTTTTGTCGTTGTTCTGATAATTTCGGCTGAGGCATTGTAGCGTTATTTGTCACAGGGTTTATATCGATGCTTGCGTGTCGTGCTCGGAGTTCGCGGCTGCTTCGTTTCGCTAGCTCAGTAAGTAATTTATGTTTCGAAAAGCCTCGCGTTAGTATTCGGTTGTGTTTGGTTAATGAATATGAGTTTTGGTAACGTGGGGTCATTCCTGATTGTTATATGCTGCGATTAGTGTTGCTATGGTTACCGCGGGAGTAGCTTGGAGCCGAGGTTGCGGTTGTTGGTGATCCCGGTTTAAGAGAGGAGATTCCTGTGACGCGTTTGGGTTATGGATTTGCGTTTTGAGGTAGGGGCGCTTTCCAAAAACTATGTTTTATGTATTGGAATTATTACATATGGATACTGATATGAGACAATTGGTATTTGGTGATTGTATCTGCCTTGTGTGTTATTTGTTTGTCTCGAATGGTTAAGGATGCTTGTTTGGCTGAATTGTTGTGCGGCTTGTGAAATATAATGTTTTGAGGTTGATTCTTTAAAGATTTGAAATCAGAGTTTGATCCGTTGAGGATTGATTTGAATTGAGTTAATTATTTTGATAATGTGAAAAGTCGAACGCACTTTTGAATTCAGCCTGGTTTACTTTAATTGACTTGGTTTTGGACAAATGATTTGTTATTGAGCCGTTTCTTTAAAGCTTTGGAAATGAGTTAAATTGGTTGATATTGAGTTGATCTTGAAATGGTTTTCTTGAAATATGCCACTGAGGCGACTGTTGGATTTAGCTTGCTTTGAATTTATTTCTGGTTTTGAGCTGTTGAAAAGGAATGAGAAACGGTTTAGTTGGGACCCGAACCGGGTGGCAAAAGTCCAAGTTTTAGGGGAGGTGCTGCCGAAATTTCTACAAAATCCTAGTCTTGTTTAAAAAGTTATTTAAAAAGGATTGAATTTGAGAAGTTGTATTATTTGATTTATTAAGAGAATATTTATATTTTCAAGCTCAATTTATTTAATGAACTTTATGCGTTGAGTTCGGCTTATTTAGAAAGGAACTATTTTTTACCGTTTGAATCACTGAAGGAAATAATGATACTCTAATATTGATTTCAATATAAAAAGGAGCTTTTAGTGATTTCAAAGGAATCTAGACTTTTGATTGAGTAATTAAGTTTGAGGCATTTTGGAAGAGTTAGAAAAATGGGTTCCAAAAAGAAACCTGAAAGTGGTTTGATTCAAATGAACCGGTTCCTTTTCAAACGAGTTGATTTTTGGACCGGGTTGGAACTTGTGATTTTGTATGGTCGGTTTCATAATAAATTCAGTTTTATTTACTTGAACCGAGAATCCATGATTTTAAGAGTTTCAATGAATTTTAAGGAATTGATATAGGTTGACCTTCCCTAAATACTTGGGACTCCGCCGAGAAGCTTTTGTTATAAAATCCCATTGTTGGATGGATGATTTTGAATGTTTCAAAATGAATCTTTAACTTTCCATATTTTTGGAAGTTTTGGAAAGGGAATGCCGAGAGCGGCTTTGTTTTAAAATGGGAACTCACTTTGAGTAAATTTGGCTTATGAGCCTGAGATGATTTGAGAAACGAGATTTCTAAAGCCAAGGCTGAAAAGAGTTGAAACTTGATTTCAAAGTGAAACGATTTGAGAAAAAGTTATTTATGGCTTAAATGCCGGTTTTATGAATATTGGCTGGTTTTGGATTGAACCGCGAGCCGGAATGGCTGTGTATAATATTGATTTATGGCTGATTGCCGAATGAGCTATGGGCCGTATGGCTGACTATGAATTATGAATTTAAGCCGGATGGCTGAGATGGATGTTGATCCATGACTGAGACTGAATGAATATATGCTTGAGATACCTGGGTAGTAGCAAGGGTTGTGGTTCGTCCCACTTGCTCCAGGTCAGAGACTGTGACGCCTGGGTAGTAGCGGTAGTAGTGGTGATTCCACTCGCTCCAGGTTGAGCTGTTAAACACCCGCCTGGGTAGTAGCCGCAGTAGTGGTTATTCCACTGGCTCTGGGTTGAGCGGGTAGTAGCAATGGGGTTGTAGCTCAAACCTACTTGCTCCGCGATGGGTGTTTCTGTCCATGGTTAGCTACCAGGACGTGTCGGGTTGGCTATATAACCGACAGATGATATCATCAGCCACTAGGGACAGGCATGCATCATATGCATTTATGTGACATTGTTTGGGTGTGCATATTATACTTGGTTTGCGTATGTGATTAATTGCTAACTGTTCTACTTGCAATAACTGTTTGTTTGTGCTTGCATCTTCCTATTTGTGTTTGCTACTGGGACTCTGTTGGACTGTGGTGATTGGTTGTTGTTGGATTGTTTGGGCTTAGGGCCGTGGTTGGAATGAGATGAACTGATGGTTGATTTCGGCTGTGTTTTTTGGTTTGGAATAAAATATGAAAGGCTATTTTGGTTCAGTTTAGATAAACCTTTTTGAAAGGCTTTTGATGTTTTGAAAATTGAACGGTTCCTCTTTCAGAAAAGATTTTCGACTTTACTTTTATTGTAAACCGTTGTTTTTGAAAAGAGGCATAAGACGGTTATTAATCACTGGTGCGATTATCTTCACGTATCCTATTACAGTAATTCCCAAAAACCCTCTACTGAGAACCCTTTCGAGGATGATGTTCTCACCCCCCTACATTTTTCCCCTTTCAGGATATGGGCGCAGAAGTTATGAAGAGCTTATTTATTTGTTGTTGAGATGTTCTGTATTGCTTTAGGTTATTATTTGTACCCTCGCCTTTATCTTGAGATATTCTGTAAGAGGGATAGGAATTGTATTGGTTAATGCTTGTAATATTATATATGTATATATATATATATATATATATATATGGATGTACTCTTTATGAGTTTTGTAAGTTGTATGGTATCTATGGATGTATGTTATCGAACGAAAGTATTCTTGGGAGTAGTAATGCGGTTTAAAGTTTCAAACAGGCTCATAATTTAGTATTAAATAATATAAGTGTCGTCGTAATGTCCGAGCTATCAGAGTAACGCAGCCGGAAGCGTGAGCTTTGGTAGTTAGGGTGTTACATTAATGGCTACACTTTGTCTTTTCTTGCAGTTTTTTTGTTTGTAAATAATGAAAAAAATAAATGAATGAGAATGAAAAACATATAAAAATGTTATATTAAATTTAAGAAATTTTTGGCAATTAGTATAAGAGATTAAGAAATGAAGAGTAGTAAGAGTCTTAATATGTATAAGTTGTAGAATTTGAATATTTGTAACTGAAATTTTTTATAATTATTATTATTATGACACTTTTAATGTATGTTTATTGCATTTAATTAGTACTTGATGTTTCAATTGAATAATAAATTAATAATAGATAAGAGTTTTTTGTTTTAATTTTTTTAAAACATTTTACTAAATAGTGATTAGTTGATTTTCATCTAGCAATTTTGGGTATTAACTCTTCCGGTCTGTCATTACCACTGCAAATCCTTCTACAACAAAGAGAATAAGACATGGTTACTGCACATGTGGAATAACAATTTGAAAAAGAGGAACACGTAAATATAAATTGTGGAAGAAGTACTCCACATGTAAAATAATAATTTATAATTTGATGATGAAATATTGCAATCGATAGTATATAGGGAGCAATAATTTTAAATGCACATTAATTTTGGTTGTGAGTGTTGGACAGAACCGTTTACAAAAGAGGAATACATAAACTTGTGCTACTTGCAATGAGTTCACAATTAAAATGTTATTATTTATAACAAATAAATAGGGCTATTGAAAATGATATTGAACAATGAAAAGAGTAAACGACAAAGTTAAAAATCTTTAGGAAGATACCTAAGACAAATTTCCTACGTTGGCGGCGCCGAATGGTGACGTTGGTCTGAGACCCAGAATCGAGCTCTGCCAGGAAAATCGCAAGAGGAGGAATAGAGTTTGCCCCGATTTCTACAATTTATGCAATGCGGCTCCGCCGGAGATGGACATCACGATGTACAATAATGGCTCATGGGACCGGAAGAGGATGGAGGAAATAAGATGGGACCAGAAGAGGATGGAGGAAATAGGATCTTGGTGCGGAGAGGTGCTAAGAGGGTGAGGGTTTGAGAAAGGTAATAAGCTCTTTGATTTTGAGAGCTTTTTGTTGGGGTAAATGTTAATTTGTGTTTTTGTTGTTTTAGAAATAAGGATTGATTTGGAAAAAGTTAATTTGTTGGTTTTTATTGTGTTTTTTAGTTGTTTTTTGTGTTTTTTTTTATGTGAAAATAAAAGTTGATTTGACAAGATTTGAGTGGTGGATTCTAAAATTTTGCCAAGTAAGCGTTGGTGCTGACATGGCATTAGTAGAAGAAGAGAAATAACTTAGAAGTAATGTGGGTAAACCTATATACCTACTTTTATATATTAAAAATAGATTGTACAGCAAGTATATTGGCTCCCTATACTTATTCTAATAATTATTAAATACATTAAAAGTATATTTTCTAATATATAAATCTACGCTAACAATATTCGAGTTTTTTAATTTTGATATGGAGGTTGCGATCGTGTATAACAGGGTTATGGGGGTTCTGGGTGTATCACCGAGCTGTGATGGCTGCTGAACTGAAATCGGATAGACCGAATTGTGGCAGGAAATCGGACGGTCCGATTTAAGTAATCGGACGGTAAGTAATCGGTGGGTCTGATTTCAAGCTATCAGGAACCACGTGGCGAGCATGCACAGCAGTCCCGCGTTGATGAGGTTCCAATTAAGCGAGTCCCACTTTTCCTTTCACTTTCACTCTCATTTCTCTCTCTCTTTGTTCTCCAACCCCATCATCTCTTTCTCTCTCTGTTCTCCAACCCCACCACCATTGTTGGACCACCGAAAACACACAGAAAAATTGAAAACAATGCCAAAACGAAGAAAGATCAAAGACGTAAATCAACCAGAGCTTCATATTGTTAATTATCTTAGACATCCTAGTTTAGTTATGTAAGTTTATATTTTTTAATATTTTGATTTAATAAATAAATAATAATAGTGATAAAATTTTATTATTTTTAATAGCAATATATATTATTATGACACTAAGTAGAAATTAATCATATATATATGTGTGTGAGAGAGAGATATGGTTACTATTAGATGTTAGGTGTTAGACATAAATATTAAAGTAGAGTTAATTAGTTAGTGTTTATCCTTTTAAAACCTGTACGAACAGTTAATAATATGTATGTAATGTTAGATTTTTTATTTGATTTGGGTTTAGATTCATGATTATTATTGATTAATATGTTCTGAATGAAGTGAATCAATGAATAAATGAGATCTGTAAATAAATTTAAAATTTTTTATTATTATTATTATTATTATTATTATTATTATTATTATTATTATTATTATTATTATTATTATTATTATTATTATTATTATTATCGGTAGAGAGTTATTAGTATTATTAGTGTTATTATCCGTGGAGAATTGTAATTAATTATTATTATTATTAATATTATTAATAATATTATTATTAATATTATCATTGTCGGTAGATAATGGTAATTATTATTATTATTGTTATTGTTATTATTATTATTATTATAGTTATTAATAATTGAGTTTAACATAATTTAGTATAATTTAGACAAATAATTAGGCATATTTATTATGTATGTTTACAATGTATGTATGTTAGATAGGCAACTTCAGCTAGTTAGTTATAATAATGGTCTTGTAAGAAAAATTATATTATTGTTAAGATAGTTATGTTACACTGGTACTTATAAAGGAAATGTAATCTTGTAGGGTTTTACGGATGTTGATATGCGATCACTTGAAGTCTCCCCCTCCATTATGGCAAATGCAACAGGCACGATGTTGTTATTACCATCTTGTGAGACTGCAACCAACAAACAACCCTTGTATTTACCATACAAATGAGTTCCGTCCACCTGTACTACTGGCTTGCAATGTCTGAAGGCCCTAATACAAGGATAATAACTCCAAAAGACTCTATGTAGTACACGGATATCAGGAACCAAGTCATCCCCCTGGTACGCAGGCATTGTTTCAAAGTGAACCACTGCTGACGGCTCCTTGTGACACATGGCCTCAAACCATATGGGCAAAGCTTCATACGATGCCTCCCAACCTCCGAAAATTGACTCAACCGCCTTCTACTTTGCTAACCAAGCTTTCCGATAGCTGATGGTGTAGTTAAACTTCGACTGAACTTCTGCAATGACTGATTTCACCTTCAAAGATGGGTCAACCTCTACCAACGGCTTAATTGCTTCTGCAACTGTCTTAGAATCCAGTTTCGAATGATCTTGAGAAATTGTCGACCTGGTACAAGTGTGAGTACCATTGTACCTCCTTATCTCCCAACAGTACTTCTTCTGCATTTTCGTAACCTTGATCAGCCAATCACAACCTTTGCCATATTGTGTACATTTAGCATAGAATGTCGTCAGTTCCGACTCATAAACCCAATAGTCTATACCTCTACGGATGGTATAGTCTTTCATTGCCTTGATTACTTCCTCCCTTGAACTGAATTCCATCCCCACCGTAAATTCACCGTCGGCCACAACAGGAAGCTCTGCCACAATCACATCGCAAAATATATCATTATAATAGTCTTTACATTCACTATTCTATCTACATAAGAACTAGTAAATATAACTCACAATAAAGAACTATTAATTAATAAAGTAATCAAATGGTATGGTCATAAACGACATACCTGCATTCATATACTGCGAAAATTCCGGTGCATTCATCGCTTCCAAGTCCAACGACAGCATGAAAGAATGCTCTTGAAACGGCACTGAGTTTGCTAATGCATTAGCAACCTCCGCCACATCTGCGTTCATGGTGCCATCAGCTCCATCTTCGTCTTCGCCTGGACCAATGATCTCATAGTTACTTTCAAAATCCTCCTCGCTGTCACTATCATAATCTTTCAATTCAATATGTCGGTCCGCTTGAGATTGCTCGAACTCAATATACAACTTGATGCACGATATTCGGTGGCGATTCTCCATATACATTGAAAATATTTCCTGCATACTCTCTTCATCTGTCACGTATTTGGTCTGAAAATAAACGAACCCACCAAACACAGGTAAAGGATACCTGTACAAAATACACGATATTCTTCTACATCTTTCTGAGTGTATCTTCTCACAAATCACACCTTTCAATTCATCCAGTGACAACGTAAATGGAATAACAGCATCTAATAGATTTTCACATATAAATTGAACTCCTTCATATGTTTCTAATAAAATCTGTCCATAACAATAAATTTTTAATACAACTCTATCATCCATAATACTATACTACTTTAAACACTTTCAGTCTCGATAAAATCTAATCTACAGAAATAAAGAAGGATGAGAGAAGAGGAAGAACATCACCTAAATGCAGAGACTCACGGACTAAAGAAGAAGAAGAAATGGGGGGTTCTGGGTACAACCTTGGTTTATGTACGCATGACTCACCAAATCGGACGGTCCGACCGGGTGCTCAACGCTCACAATTTTCCACGCATCAAAAATCGCTGCCTCCGATTACATTGCATCCAATTTTCTTCCGGCAACAAATCGATGGGTCCGATCACGGTGCCACTGGATTAAAAAAAATTTTGATCCACAAATCCCTGGGACCGATTTGTGTCCATTGGATTCAAATAAATTAAGCCAGCATCAAATCGGTCCATCCGATTACATATGCACACCCAGCCAACAACACAAATCGGACCGTCCAATTTGTTTTCCTTTTCCACAGCAGTAAATCGGACGGTCCAATTTCATCCCCCACCAAACTCCAACTTTACGCCGTCATAGCCCTGTAAATCGACTAAATCTCCATTTTGGTCCCTGAGATTCATGCGATTACCTATTTTGGTCCCTGAAATTTAAAATTACCTATACTGGTCCTTCAGATTCAAGTTTAGGCACCAATGTGGTCCCTTGACTTTTACGGTGATGACTAAGCAAACAGAGTGCTCAGATGACACCCTTCCTGCCACATTGGATGATGGGTAAACGACGTCATTTATCCTTGGCACCCAAACAAGTCAGAAATGTCGTCGTTTTGTATATGAAGGGAGAAGAAATGATGGAAACCCAAAATAAAGTATTCGTCTTCTTCTCTACCTCTACTATTCTTCATTTCTAACTTGTTTGGATGCCAAAGATAAACGATGTCGTTTACTTATCATCCAGCGTGGCAGGGAGTGTGCAATCTCAACACTTCGTTTGCTTAGTCATCGTCGGAAAGAATTGAGGGACTATATTGGTGCCCGGACTTGAATCTGGATGACCAACATAGATAATTTTAAATTTCAGGGACCAAAATGAGTAATCGCGTGAATCTCAGGGACCAAAATAGGGATTTAGTCCGACGCAGGATTACTCACGCTTGGAAATCATATCGAAAAAAGAGAGCCACAATATTCACTAACTAAATCCAATAATATATTTTTAATTACAATATGTTAACTATTATTTAATCATCATCATCACCTACTCAAGATTCTATGGAGCAACAAAAACCGCAACAAACACAAAGATTGCAAATTTACCCAAATTCAAACAATGGGGTCACGCCTTTTTGGAGAGGTACTCTTTCTTATAATGCTCTTGCTTGCAAACTTTCTGCACAAAAAAGCTTTTTTTTAGGGATTTTGTTTATTGGGTTCTACTTTGCAAAGAAGTATGAAAGAGAAGCCAAGAGGTATTGGGATGTCTTCTACAAGTGCCACAAGGACAAGGTAAAGGGTTGTTTGCTTATTATGTTTTATTTAATTGATACTTGGTGAAATATTCTTTTTTAATTAGTATTAATTATAAGTATCTTTTGCCATTGGTTTCATTGTTTTGGGAATTTGGATTTGCAAAGTGAATGAAGATAAGTTGACATTTCTAATAATAAAATAAAATAAAATAAAAAGATGAGATTTTTGTAGTTTACTGGTGAAAATGATATACTGAATTGGATTCGCAGTAATACCTAAAGACTAGACTAGTCTATTCTATACTCTGTTAATGCAAATGTCTTATTACTTCATTTTGTATTTGGTTTCCTCTTGTCTGTGGTGTCTATTGACTATTGCTGTAACTGGATGATCACTCTTCCAAGTTTTCCACCCATTATCTGTGTTTCATGTTCAAGGCATTTGCTATAAGTAGTTTTGCTGTAGTGATGATTCAATTTTTTTTACAGTTTTTTAAGGATAGGCACTACTTGGATAAGGAATAGGGAGATTACTTTTCGGTGAGTGAGGAAATAATATCTTCAATTTTGATTTGGTTTATTTTCTTTTTAACTTTGATGCTTGCAGCACTGACAATTTAAGCAATTTTTTGCATGAAAATCATTTTTAGGGAGAAGGAAAAAAAGTGATTTTGGAGGTATATTACTTTCATTTTCTTTTTTCTTGGTGTTTATGAATGGAATTCATTTTTTGTCAAAATCCTGTTTAGTAGTTCTTTGTATTAGTAAGTTGCTTAATAGTCAAAGCTATTTACCAAACAGGTTGGTTGTGGAGCCGAAAATACTATATTTCCAGTGATAGCATCTTATCCAGATGCTTTTGTTTATGCATGTGATTTCTCGCCACGGGCTATTGAGTTAGTTAAGGTCAGACATCTTCGTTTTGTAAACTTCCTCTCCATTGTAACAATTTTGCTGTCTGCTTCTTGATTCGTTCCTGATCTGTTGGTATAAAAAAATGTATGGTAATCGGTAATTTAGAGTGGCAAATAGATGGATCATGAATGTTGGATTGGACCATAGAAGATCAATAAAAAAAACCATTATATCATTTTGATTTGTTACAAAATTGTTAAAACATCCAACAATATTAAATAGTATTAAACTGAATTCACTGGGTAAATAGTGTTAAACTAAATTCAGATATAGATGGTTTTGATGGATGATAGAGTAATGGACGGTGGACCTAATTGCCACCTCTTCTGATATGATTCATTATGCCCGAAAATGTAAATCCACATCCATACCTAGTATTGGAGCATTGGTCTAAACCGTGTTTGACATGAACACCTCCAGGTTAGCAGTATGTAGTTCCCCTTTCGTAACCTCAATGTCTATTGCTCAGTGATCCGCTAACTCAATCCAATTACCTGTAAGACTTCGGAATTCATATTTCTATTATGGAAAAAGAGTGCATTAACTGCATTTGATATATGTTGATCAAGAACAAATTTGTATCACCTAAGCTTCTCTCATTTATAAAAAAATAAAATAAAATAAAAGGAGAAATATTGCTTATTTTACAGTATTCCAAATCCAACGGAAGCAAAGTTGTTACATTTATTTATGTAATTATATTTTTGTTTGTAATTGTAGACGCATGAAGACTTCAAGGAGTCCTGTGTTAGAGCTTTTGTCTCTGATTTGACAGTTGATGATTTGTGCAAAGAAATTCTTCCATCTTCGGTTGATATTGTTACCATGGTACTTACATTGTGTATTGTAGAATGATTATGGGATCACATTTGCATTTCTTAGATACTATCTGTCAATTTTTTGGCTTCATTTCACAAGTTTTGTGCTCTTGTTATTGAGAACTATATGTAGATCACTTGTTTAAGTATCTGACTTGGTAAACAGATATTTATGTTATCAGCAGTGTCCCCGGAAAAGATGCCTCTAGTATTGCAAAATGTTAGAAAAATTATCAAGGTAAGAAACTTTAGTATTCAATAATTGGATATACATTTTCATAAAACTTGCTAGAAAACTTGTTCACAGTTCATTTCAAATGTGTTGAAATTCATACCTTTCTCCATTTGCAGCCAAATGGATATGTGCTGTTCCGAGATTATGCCACGGAAGATCTTGCCCAGGTTGATTTTTGTTACCATATAATATCCTAAAGAATAGACTAGTGCTCAATTTTTTGTCCAGATAATTTTCCTTCTGATATTGATTTCTGTTTAATAATTGTATGAATCGAAATTTACTTCTTTTTCTGGTTCATATCAAAGTGAATAAAAATAAAACATTGCTACTTTTAGGTTTGATAACTATGCCAAGGTGGCTAGAGTAGGATGGATAGAGGTTTGGTTGATACGGTTCGGATGGTTTACAGTATAGTATAAGAGAAAAGGAAAAGTTACGAACTATAGTGTGTTGTTCGGGGAATTGTTTAATTCCAAATTTTGATTGACTATTTCTTTTTGTTTGAGCTATGATGATTCATGTGATACATATTTTCTGTTCTATAGGAAAGATTTTCAGGGAAGGATCAAAAGTTTAGTGACAACTTTTATGTCAGAGGTGATGGCACTGTAAGGTTTCAGTTCTGGCAATGTTATCTTACAACTTTGATCATCCAAATTTCTTATTTCCTAATGTAATGCTTTATTTTCTATCCAGCGTGCTTACTACTTTTCGAACGAGTTCTTGACGAATTTATTCAGAGAAAATGGTTTTGTTGTTGACAAGCACTACAAGATTAATATCTATTTGAAGGAGTATTTTAGTGAAGGTTTTTATTGTCCCCAAGATTTCAGTTTTCTCTCTCAGGACAATCATGCAACGTTACCTTAGTATTGTATATAAGAGTTATAATCTTACTTCAGTTATGATATTCATTTCTTCCCACTTTTTATCCACTTCCTAAAAGTGAAAAAGCGATTTGCTTTTCTTTCGCTCTTCTCTTGACTGTAATAACCCTTTATAGTTCTCCTATCGTGTTTGGTGGTTTCAGGCGTTGGGTCCAAGCTGTATTCCGGTTTACAGAGGATTTGAACTCTTCTTCTAGTAACGAAGCTGAGGGAAATCGTTCTGGTAGTTCTGAAGCGAAGCAAAATAGTTCGAATGGTAGTTTAAATGACTCTGCAATTGACTTGTCTGAAGGTGTGGCATTTGACATGTTTGGAGCCTTACCTTCCAGCGACTGAGGTAACAAATTTTCGCCTTTGATTGATTCTTTTTAGTTTTTAGTTCTACCATAAAATTATCATATTTGAAGTCATGATTTTTTTAATAAATAATTTGATGTATACTATCCGAGGCTGCTTCTAAAAGACGTTTCCATAAATTTTGAATGTCTGATGGCAATTTTGAATGCTAATTTACCTCCTTGAATTTTCCTTTTAGATTATTGAGATCAAACTTAGAGGTTGGAATTTCAAGATTAGAGTACTTTTAAAACAGTACCAGCATACCTGCAAATCGACGGGCTTAATGCTGTGGGAATCGGCTCGATTGATGGCTTCTGTCCTCGCCGAAAAACCCTGATATCGTTGCAGGGAAAAGGGTCTTGGAGTTGGGAAGTGGCTGTGGGGGAATCTGTTCTATGATTGCTGCTAAACATGCCGACCTAGTTGCTGCTACCGATGGGAATGCTCTTGCCCTCGATCTCCTCGCCAAAAATGTCTCATCGAATCTTGAGCCTCCATTGCTAACCAAACTAATTACAAAGAAACTGGAATGGGGAAACAATGATCACATAGAAGCCATAAAAGAAGGGAATAAAATAGGGTTTGATGTCATCATTGGCACAGATGTTACATACATTCCTGAAGCTATATTGCCTTTGTTTGCGAGCGCCAGAGAACTAATTACTTCTGGCGCAAGCAACAAGCATGGTAATGTGCTTGCTCTGATTCTATGCCATATATTTCGTCGCGTAGATGAACCGTCCTTGCTTTCGGCTGCATCACAATTCGGGTTTAGATTAGTAGACAAGTGGTCGGCCGGAGTTCCAAACAAATCGTCTCAAGGCATTATAAGCAAATGGTTTTCAGATAACAGTTTAATGAACGATCTTCCTAGTACAGCACTAAACATATTGCTTTTCAGATTGGAGTGAAATGAGCTTGAATTGGAGTTGGTTTCTTCTTGATTCTTGCTTCATTACAATACAAAATGAGATAAGTATCATGCAATTTGCAAAGTTAGATTCATTTTTAAGTACTTAAAAACAATTTGGTGCTTAATTATGTTTCAAATTTGATTCTTTTGTATGTTTTAAATTTAGATATTGATGGGGTATTTTGGAGCATTGTCCTGTGTATGTTGATTTGTTTTTGTTTTGTTTGTCTTTTTTTAAAGTTCATTTTTATGTTCCCCACTTAGGGGGGGATTTTTTTTTTTTTTAATTTATAATATGAACATTTTTGTACGGAGAAAGCACGGTTATTACTTTTTTTGGGGGGTTTTCTTTTTTGTTTTAATTAATTTTTTCAAATGAATCATCTGCCAAAGTAGCACCAATAAGCCTGAGAGGCTGAGAGCATATATTTATATAAGTTATCTCTGTGAATATAATGGAGGGTTACTTGTGAATTGTGATCAAAGATTTATTCTCTTTAGAGTTGAGAGATCTTTTTTTTCAAAAGAATTAGTCATTGTTATTACTTATTAACAATAAATATTATAAGAGTTTAATTTTGATACACTGATAATGTAAAAAATTTTACATAGTTATTCAATTAAATTTATATATTTAAATAATTTTTTAAATAATTTAAAAATTAATTACTTTTGTTGATGTCAGAATATGAGAATATACTATTTGTTCTTTGTGTAATACTTTTTTATACTTACTGTGTATAAAAATTAGATTCATATTATAAACAACCAAAGAACATTTTGCAGACTAATGCATGCCTATGTGGGAATTGCAAGTTAATTTAGACTCTAATAAGTTTCAAGGAATTGAGTCTTTTCTTTCTTTCTCTTAATATCTAATAAACTTGAAATGTAATTTTCTTTAAACCCTAGTATGGCATGACTTATATATGTGATATTTTTACTTATAGGAACTTTGTACATTTTAATTGTTATGCATTAATGGCGTAAGAGTTTTGTAATATAATATAATCTAGTATTTGTGTATAAATGATTTAGTAGCAAATTTAAATACCTTTTATATATAACAATATATATACTTTTAATACTAATATTGCATGCAACCTAAATTTATCCCGTATGCCAACAAAAAGTTGACAAATAAGTTAGAATTTGTAATAAATTCTATAAAAAAAAATGATAAATATTACATATTCCAGAAGGAATTAATAACTGAAACTCATTCATAAAAGAACGTTGATATAACATTTTTGCAATATTTCTATTTGTTAAATGTGTTCAAAAGAAAACTAACAAACATTAAGGGGAAAATAAGCACTGCCATAGAGTTATTAAGATTTCAAAAGTTTGAAATTAAATTGTTAGATAAAGATACATAAATAATTATATATCTAACACAAAAATTCATACAATAGTGGTTTCTCCGTTCTCTGCTGCTGCCGGAACATCGCCATTCTCATCTGCACCCTTTGCTTTGCCATTGTTCACTGGTTTTGGGAGCTCTCTTGCAGCAGAGGATGTCTCTAATAGGCGGCTGATTCCGTCATACAAGTTCTTAGCATCCATAATAATTGTTGCTCCACCGGGGTAACATCGTCCAAAACATGTTGCAGAATGAGGATAAGCAACCTATACATCAAAATAAAAATTTCAAGGAATCAAGAACATATATTTACAATAATTTATTGAAAGAGCATGAGAGCAGATTAGCAGCTCAAATTATAAACAATAATTTTGTATCGTACTCCACTTAATGGGACAAAGGTTAGTTAATTTGTTATTATTTTTATAGTATCAGTCTCATGGATGTAAATCATAAAGCACCTCAATAAATGCCCGGCAGAGTGAGAGGAAAAGTCCTGATTCGTTCGCTCTGAGCACTCGAGTTGTATTGTACAGCAACAATGAATCAGAAACAGCTCGTAATCCCTTAATCAATTCTTGGGCAACGACATGTTTTAGACTTATTGCGGCACATGGACGCAGCTCATTCATTGCTGCAGATACACCTGCAGCCACCAAAGAGATAGCAGTGCAAATGAATCCAAGGATAAATGAGACTGACTAGGGGAGGAGCACTAAGTGATGAAGCACAATAGCACATATAACATCATCCCATCATAAGATTAACCGCACACATTAATAAACTTGCTACAAACATCACATATCAACCATGAATATTTCCATTATGCATTGCCGTTTATATTTTTTATCTGATCCAGAAGTTTATAGACACATTTGTACACACACAAAGTGAGAGTGTACGTGGTATCAATCAACAATTGACCATACTGTAAAACAGAAATTACACCATTCAATAACTTCTGGTAGAAATTGGTTTTGATTAATCCAACTACTGTGTCAATTGTTGATGAGAAATTGCAAATTTTTAAAAATTAAACAGTGAGTATGAAATTAGAATTTTAGTGGAATATCACAAATGTCAAATTTTATCAGCAGTACATGCCTTAATTTATTCAGTTGATGTTGTGAGGATCCATTCTGCAAGAAGTATTCATTGGGGTAAAGTTGGTCTGAATTGAACTGGAATAAAGATGATTGGCTTTACAAGAGTGTAGAGTATTTTCACAGTAGTAATAAGAAAGGTTGATTTACACTTTTTGAACCCATTAGAACTCTTCATCCTATACTCTTATTCAAATAAGGCAGTTGATATGAACTTGCAACATGAATTTGTAGATATAGGCAGATGATGAAGCATCAGCAATTTCCAATTTAGCAAGAAACAATAACTGGACTTACCATTAATAAAAACAGCAAGAGGTGGATTCTCCATCAAATAAGATGGTGGAGTGACATCCTCCTGACTTTCTTCACCAACAGTATTTGCAGGGAAGCCAACAGCTGGGAGTGGAACCCACCGATGCGAATCCAAGGCCAACTGAAAACAAATCAAATACTTGATTGATCATGACATGAAATTGGCCTACTTACTGAGAATAATATGGAGGCCATTGGCTCATTTGAATTAATGAAAAATGGAAAATACATAATTTCATTTTACACATGCAAAATAGTTTAACTGCACTGAACTTACCTGAAAGTTCTCTACTGCAGTACTCATATTCTTTGAGAATAAGTTAAGAACAGCCCTGTAGAGAAACCAAAGTGTATTATGATGTGCTTTGAGTATGACTTAACCTAGAGAAGATCATAAAAGGAACTATGTATTACTCTTCAAAGAGTGATGGGAGCAAGCCTCGAAAATCTAGTCCAACCCATCCAAGTCCCATAGCACAGTACTGTGAGAAAAGCAATAAGACAATGTAATATTAATGTAACTTCTGCATGGAGCAAAAGTTAAAATATATATGTATAAACATAATCATCATACTAAGCAGGAATATCACAGAGGGGGCAATAATAAATATTTTTATCTCTTTTTTTTAAGTCTAATGTTTGTGTTTGTATGTGTGTGTGTGTGTGTGACTGTGTGTGCATGTTCACGCTGCAGGGGGTGTTGCGGTGGGGGGAATCTGGTCCTAAGTCTACAGAAATATACCAATTCATTCCGATTTCAACATCAAGTAGAAAATGATGGAAGAAGAAGCTCACCATGCACTGATCCAAAATATTTGAGAGAGATCCACCTTCATTTATTTTTGGAAGCATAACTTTCAAAGTTTGAAGATGTGATGTAATTTGATGCATTGACCAACTAAAAAGAAGCCCACCATCATAATTTTCCTCACTTCCTGAAGTATCATCAGCAAATATTGCTCGATATTGATTAACAACGTCAAAAAGATGCATTCTGTGACAGTTAATCATCCCTTTTAGGTACTCATATGGATTGCTCTGGTCCAAATCCTCAAGTATACCAGTAAGCCAACCTTCACGGCATCTTAAGAACTAACATTAAATAACTGTCTGAGTTAAAAAGAAGCAGGAAGATGGTAATTTAAAATAGTATTGGAAATTAAATACAAAAGACAAAGGCAGAAGAATATTGTATGAAAAATAAAATGCATGAAGTTTCACCAGCAAGCGCATTCCATACTCGCTAAATACTCCTATTCGCCGTAAATATCCAATAATGCGGAGGCATTCAGGTAACTAGCAAAGGTAACATTAGTAAGAAACTAAAAGTCTGAACATTTTTCCAGATGAATCAAGCAGCATTTGTACATGCATTAAATAAAATCATGGGCAGGAACCTGAATATTTGAGCGAAGTTTCTGAAGAAGCTGAGAAAGTAGTGATTGGGTAGTTAACCTAACTTCTGCAGCTAATGCTTGAATAACTGGCAACCTCTCCAGAAGAAAAATAAAAATTATAACAAGAAGCTATAAGCATTTCAAAAAAGGAACAAAGGAAATAAGACATTTTCTTAAAATCCAAAACATGTTTAACAAATATGGAAGATACATATAAACTTACTTGGGATGCATGGTTGAAAGTTTACCAACAAATGCTTCCAAATCTAGGGCCTCATCATAATTTCCATTTCGTACACAACTGCACAAACATAGAAATTTATAAGACTTGGTTGTCATCACAAAGGATGTGTTTTCATGCACCATGCAAAACATTAACATGACAATGGAGAATGTATCATTTCAACATACGTGTCCATAAGTTGGGGAATTTCTAGCAAGTCTAACAAAGTGCTATGATTGGCTAGCATTGTTTGGTTCATCTTCCTCTTTTCCAGAATCTGTTCTGCAGATTCTATGAACTCAGTGCATCCAGATGTCAGCTTTGGGACTTCATTTATCTGTAACAAAGGAGGTTGATGTGAAAAACGACACAAGTGTTTTTTATTGTATGCAAGAAGAAATCAATCAAAATTACAAGGGCATAAGATGGCAATTGCTTTTCTATAATCATAACATTCTATTTGAACAAAATTATTCCGAAGTTCCAGAACTTATTTTCTATACAATCCGGTAGCGTCAACTGATCCATGTGGTCAGCCCACCCAATGGGGTGTAACATTCAAGAAACCAAACACATACCCCTATGTAGCCCGCAACATTGGCCAAGATGCATCTAAAGTTCTATTCCCTTTCCGAAATTGGAAAAGTCATCACAACAATCAGATATGTGTCAATCGGCTCATGAAGAAATATTATATCAAATTGGATGAAATTAATCTTGTACTTGCCAACTGCATTAGGACTTTATCACTCCTAAACAAATTCTCAACTCAACACACAAAAAAGCATAATTACGCTTGCAATACTAAGGAAATCAGCTAATGCTTACAATTTAAGCTTAATTGATATCAAAACTATTTGAAAAATCTGAACAATACATAACACACAATAAGAAAAATATAAACCAAATTATTTTAAAAATAAAAATTACCATGACTTCAAGATGCTTGTCAATAAAGGTGACTTCCTCACGAATCGCTATCAATGCATCCGCGGCAGAAATGAACGACCGGTAATTCATTACGGCTACCTCCTGCATTTGCCGCCGGATCCGCTCCGCATCAACACTAAGCAGCTCCGGTTCCTAAAAAAACATCCATCACAACAATTAACACTTCTTTTTCGCATAATCACCAACACTACATTCTGGAATAGTACGAAAAAAGAAAAGCTTAACGCCGAGTAATCCGTTACATTTAATTAGATAATTCAACAAACTCTAACTGTGAGAAAGAGAAGTGAAATGAAACCTTGTGGAGGCGATCGAGGGTGAAGGAGAGAAGTTCGGAGACGTAAGGTTGCTGCGAGTCGGAGGCCAAGGGGAGCAGCGCTGCCATCGGAGAAGACGACGTCGTTTCCTCTGGGCTATGAGACTGATGCTCCATTATTTTGGAGCTCCGAAATTGAGATTCGAATAACCAGTTGGGGGATCCGGAGTGAGGTTGGGTTGGGGGTTCGTTGTTGAAGAGTGAAGATGACGGTGCAGGTGGTGGTGGGAATTGCAATGGTTTGTTGCTGTGGTTAGGATCTGGATCCACTGAAGCAAAATTCCTGAAGAGAATGAATGCTATGGAGCTTGGGGGTATACAGTTACCAAAGTTTTGAACTCAGACAGTTATTTGATAAAAAGTGAAGACTATTTTTTTTAGAATAAAAAAAATCTAAAAGAATTATCATGTACAATATACATATTCTTCCCCCTTTAAATTAAGCACAAATTTTCATTCTTCTTCGTTCAATTCTATTCTTTATAAAATAAATACTAGAATAAACAAGTAAACGGCAAGAAACCATTGCGATTCATAATAAAATAAATAACAATAAGAATAAAATAAATAAATAATAATAAGAATTACAATGCAGAAAAACAGGGCTAACAAGTGCTCCACCAGCAGGTTTTATGCACCATGCACTAAGCCACTTCTCTTTAATTGACATAATTTCAATTAATAAATCAAGAATTACAATGCAGAAAAACAGGGCTAATGTCACATATGATGTACATTTAAAAGAGTAATTTAATATAGCTCCTCTATCATCTTAAACCAGAGTTAGTTGGTGCCTTGGTGGTATACAGTTACCAAAGTTCTTAAACACACCAACATAAGATGTACTTCAAAATTAAGCAATTTCAAGTGGAAAAACAATTTTTATGAAGAGATAGTTCAAGCTTACATTAATTATTGTATATATCCAACTATGAAGTTTTCTGTCTGTCGTTTATTTACAGTTTGTGTATGAAATCAACAAGGTGGTCAGCATCCAATTCATTAGCCTAGAAGATGCAAGAACCATATAAATTAATTAGTGAATAATCTGTATTATGAACAAGGTTGCGAGAACCGGACCGGTCATCGAACCGGTCGAGTAACTGGTTTAATGGTTCAATGGTTTAACCGGGGTTGAACTGTGGTTGAACCGGTTTAATTAAATATAGAGTAAAATTATAAAAAATTCAATATATAGTTTTAGAAGTTTAAATTCAATAATTTCTAAACTAATAAAATTTAAAATTTAACAATTTCACAAAATAAATTATCCATACTTTATCATTAAAAAGTCATAAACAACTTCAAATATCAAAGTTTATAACTAAAAAAAAAATCACGACTCACATAAATGACAAACACAATATGTTTTGCAACCAAAAGAAACAACATTGAACAAACAATACTTCAACAAAACAAAAACACTACTCATCAGAAGTCATAATCATCATTAAGTGTTCCGATGTCTCCATCATAAACAGGTAATCCAAAGCCACCATTTTTAGAAGTACCACCAAAAGAAGTATTTGAGGATTCAGTTACAATATCAGGCATATTCACCTCAACTTCCATGTCTCCTCCATCTAATAAAATAGGAGGAAAACTCAATAAGAAATCAATATTAATGACATATATCTTACCATGTTTAGTTTGTTATTACCATGTTGTCCTTGTGAGTTGCTGCAATGACATTATATATAGATTTGGTTTTGTGCTGTCTTCAATACTTTAGTGAATGGACTTGGAAATTTTGTTGGGTGCATTTTATGTTATCTATATTCTATCTATAATGCTACTAATTTAAGTTCTCTGATTTGAAAGATTTTGGAGTCTAGTTTTATTGACCTGTATAAAAGTTCTCTCTTAATGATAAACTACAAATAACCTTTCTACTTTTCTCAAGATTATTGATTATACAGGGGTCAAGCATCTTTTCTACCAATCATTTTGATTTTATTAAAAAAATATCAATTGCTGTGAATGCTGATCATTTTGTGGCTGTTCCATCTAAATTCAAAATGACAGCAATCCAAAATCCAGACGAATATATCAATTCATACGACAATCAACATCATTAAATTCAGCAATTCATCTGGTTAATTCACCAAAACTCAATATAGCCGAATTCAACAGAGCAGAATTAAATTTATTCAGCAAAATTCAAAATACCAAAATTCAAATAAAAATTCAACAGAGCAGAATTTTAATTTATATAGCAAAATTCTAAAACTGAACTCAGAAGAACTCAACAGAACAAGAACTCAGAAGAACTCTGCATCTGCATCTGAATTTGTGAACTCCAATATGCCCTATATTCTTCACTGAATAAAAATTTAATTGAAAAAACCAAAAACCCATGAACTCAAATCTGCCCAATTCATACAGTTTTGTCACCAACACCAAATACACAAAATTAATTGAAAACCAAAAACAGTGAAGCACTCACCGCGGGAGAGGCGGAGAACACAGAGGGTCAGAGCCAGACGACGACCAACGCTTCGGTGACGACGACAAGCAGACGACAACCACGACGATGCTAAGCCGAGGACCAGACGACGCCAATGCTTCGGTGATGGTGACGCTTCGATCCGCGAGAGCTGCCTCGATCCGCGACGGTGACGCTTCGACACGCGACGGTGATCTTCGCTCCGGCCTTTGGTGGAGGTGACGGTGGCGTTTGTGGGGAAGAAGGTTGAGGGGGTTGGGGGTGACTACTCTTCGAAGAGGAAACTCAGGAAAGTGGCTCCAGCAACGTTATTTTTACCTCAGCCCCTTTTTTCCCTTTTTTTTTTTTTACCCAGCGCCAAAACGGCGCCGCTTCGAGGCTTGAGGAAAAACCGGAACATACTGAAACCCGGGCGGTTTGACCGGTTCGTCGGTTAACCGTCGGTTATCCTGATTTTTTTTACCAATTTTTTGTAAGAGGGTTTTATAAGTGAACCGGACCGGCTACTTAATTGGTTTCTGATTAACTCAATTGAACCGACCAGTCCGATCCGGTTTTCAAAACCTTGATTATAAATCAATTATTTGATTTATTTCAATAAAATAAAATAGAATAACAACTTTAAACAATTTCAGCTCACTCACCAAAATACCCAAGGTTGGAAGAAGGCCACTTACCCATTGTTTGATGCAAAAAGCTCCATCCGTTTTTCCTGGCAAGGAATATACACGAACATATCAACATATTTATGTTCAAATTTTATTGCAATTTATACGTGATAAAAACACAGATCGAAATCACAGTTGATGATGATATGGAGAATATTGTAATTATATTAAAACAGAATAAAAAACCGTTTATGGTTTCTATTATTTATTGGAAATTTTGCTATTAATCGTTTATGCTTCCAACAAAAACACAAGTACACAACCAGCAGCAGTAGCACAGCGCCTGCGGCGGTGGTGGCGGCTAAGGTTTTTTCCTGGTTGAGGTTGGGCATGTTCTGCTTGAAGGAATGAGGAAGGAGATGGAGAAGCGCGTCTTGTTTCTCCCTTTAAGCGCAAAATTGCATCGTTTTATTCGAACCGACCGGTTCTGATTTCAGTTCGATCGTCCGGTTCTCAGCCGTTTCAACAGTTTACATCAGGTTTTATAATTTATGGTTTTAGACATCAAATCAAACTGTTTGTGTCTATGGTTCGAGGTTGAACCGGTCGGATTGGCCGATTCGGTCCGGTTTTTAGAACATTGCTAGCGACTCAACCGGCACTGCCGTGCCTGTTCAACCACTTTTTTATTGAGTTAAAAAAATATTTTTATATTTTTATTTTTAAAATTATAAATTTAATATCAATAATTAAAAAATAAATTATGAAACAAAATAAAATATTTTAAATATTTAATATATGTAGAGAGTATAAAATAAATAAATTTAAATTAAAAAAAAAAGAGAATTATATTGTTATTATGTGTAACAAAATCAAGATAAAGATTTACTAATATTATTTATAAATTAGTTATTTATATATTAAATTTACTTATTTTCTCAATCCTATTTAATTTGGAACAAATTTAAAAATTTATATTCATATTCAAAACACTCTTTTAGAAGATACATAATTCTAATAGATAAAAAATTATTTAATTATCTTAAATCTTATTATTATTTCAAAATTATTAATTTTTATTTTAATTATATCATCTCATCATAATATACACTATTATTTTTTGTTATTATTTTTTTACATGTATAATTATTATTGTCTCGCCGTCACTATTATGTTGCTGATATGAATTTGTATCAAGAACTAGAGAGAATTAGAGATAATCAGAGAAAATAGAAGAGAAATTCCTACAATTAGGGGTAAAGAGAGAAAGTAGAGTTCCCAATTACATCATGCATATCCTACATTATTACATCATATTCCTATTTATAGTATAATTCTCTAATTGGGCTAGCCCAATACTAATTGTATCATTATCTTACCCTTCAAAACAATCTTATCCTCAAGATTGTAAAAAAAAAAAATATAAATCCCAATAAAAATTATAAAAGCTAATTACAATTAATAAAAAAAATCAAAGAATTCTAAAATAATATTTTCTATGCTACTGCTACAAAAAAATAATTTACCACTAGGATTCCATTGTTTAAAAAAATTTAGGCCCATAAAAGTATCAAAATAATTTTTGTTGAAAAGAAACCCAAATTTAGACCAGGCTAATTAATTGTGCTCGATGCATTTGAAGGCCCAACCAGAAGCCCACTTCAAAATTAGGGGTCATCTCCTTCAGAATTGCAACGCTTCTCCTCTCCTCCTGCAGCATCCCCAGTGGCTCCTCCCTTCCCTGCCCTGGGTTTCACTGCTGTCGGGAGAACCACCGGCGCCGCCTGTGCCTCTTCCCCTTCCGTCACTGCCTCTCGCTTTGTCCTTTCTCCTTCCTTGGGCGCCACCCACCACGGAACGAGCCAACAACCGCGTGTGCCGCCATTGCTGGGGAACTCGAGGCTTGGCGCCTCTGCATCACGATCCCAGGGAAACGATGCCGCCATGAGCGGTGGTGGCCTAGGCACTATCCGTGAAGAATGGTGGAGCCGACCTCTGCGAAGAGCTCGCGGTTCTCCTTCGCGTGGCGCGACAACGTCGCAGAATCGCCTTCGAGATCGGACGCCCTCATCCCTCCCTGCCACGGAGGCGCCGATTGCAACACCCCCTAGCCGCCGTGCAGCGTCATCTGGGACGGTCTTCGATGGGTCCGGCGGTTTCGGTGGTGGAAACTGGCGATCGTCTTCCCCTCCCACATCGCGATCTGGCCGCAATTCTCCTGGGTGTGCCCTCGCCGAATCGAACCACGGTCGACCTCCTGCGGTCCACCCCTCCACAGAGCACGTCGGTCGCCACTTCTGGCCATCCCAATGTCGGAACCCGCCAACTCCATCTTCTTCTTCGGCCACTCTAACCACCGTGCGAGCATCAAGCCAAACCACCACTGCCCTGTCCTCTCTCTGCTCCGACGTCTTCTGCACAGCACCATAGAGCATCGCCGGCTGTTCGCTTTGCATCTTCGCGACCCCAAGGGAAGACCGCCGCAAGGAGTGGAGCTGGTCTTGCCAAGATCGGAGACACGCGCCGGAACCCTCCGCCACACCTTCGAGGATCTCTGGTGTTGGTCGCTGCTGCCACTCCGTCAACCCAGGGCGTCTCGAACATCTGCTCCCCCTTCATGGAGGCGCCATCCTCGGCGCCATTACCAGTTGTCAGATCTGCCGCTTCTACGTCCTTGACCGGATTTGTTCCCCGCCACGGACGGCCACCGGCATCTAGAGGTTGCGTTCCGGCATACAGGTAAGCTGGTCCCTGAATCAGGAAATCTGATTGGAGAATTGGATAAAAAAAAATAAAAACGAATCTGATTATAAGTTGTAAAGCAATAAGAATATACAGATAAAAATGAAGGGTGAAAGAAAGAAAAAAGATATATCAATGATATAGAATTCGAATGAAATTCTGGTTGCTTGTGTGATCAAATCGGTTGAACTTGTTTTTGGAAGAAGATATCTCTGATGCGGTTTTGTTTGGATGTGGATTTGAAAATCTGGATCTAAAATTATTGATACCTTCTGCAAATTTGTTGTTGAATTGTTTGTTGAATCTGAATTTGCATTGAGTTCTTCTTCTTCTGCAACCATGGGTTCTGAAGGTTGGCATGAATTTTGTTGTTGCTGAAATTGTGGCACCGCATCTTCTGCATCAATTGCATAATCTGAACTTGTTGATTTGCACGCTGATCTTGTGAAATTGAATTTGTGATCTATTGTTGTTGAATTTAGTGCTGAATTTCTTGTTGAATCTGTAATTTTTGTTGATTTTGATTGTTGCTGTTGTGGTCGAACTTGTAAATTGAAATCTGATTCTTCTGCTTCTTCATCCTCTTCTGGTGAACTGGAGTCATGTTGAATTCTGAAAAATTGGTTGCTGCATTCATCAATGCTGCATTCTCATAATCTGATGCTGAATTCTGAAATTGCAGAGCCGTAAGTGTTGAATTGTTTACTTCTGGAGCGGTTGAATTATTGTTGATTGGCTGAAAAGCTGAGGTTGATTTGGCTTGAATCTGAAAAATTGGATGTTGCTGCTTCTGGATTTTGGTTGAAATTTCTGCTGGTAGTGCACAATCGGCTTCCCCATGGATCCTCTTGGTCACGGTTTCACCAATTTTGTTGCAAGTTGCCTGAATTTCTGCAGGTATCTTGGATCGTTTTTCATAATCTGAATTCAAGCGATCTAAGCTAGTTTGAATTTGATCCCAAATTGTGTCATCGTAGGAATTTGGCATGGTGTTCAATGAAAGTACCATTTGATATGAATTTGTATCGAGAACTAGAAAGAATTAGAGATAATCAGAGAGAATAGAAGAGAAATCCCTACAATTAGGGTCAAAGAGAGAAAGTAGAGTTTCCAATTACACCATGCATATCCTACATTATTACATCATACTCTTATTTATAGTATAATTCTCTAATTGGGCTAGCCTAATACTAATCATAGTTTTTTATTGCGGATGGCGGCTAATGGCGGTGAGCCAAAAATCCGCCATAAAGTTATAGCGGATGGCGTTGCGGAAAATGGCGGAAATGGCGGATTACCTCTAAAATACACATATATGTGCAAAAAAAACATGCAGAAAAATTGCAAATATAATAAACTATAAAATCTATCTATATAAGCAACTTTCTAGTCATAAAACATCTAATTAATATAGCAAATATAGTAGCAAATTTAGTAAATAAATATAACATCAAGTTCAAATCATAACTCAAAAGTCATAAGCAAGCCATAAAATAGAAGACATAAAACATAAAAACTATAAACCATCTACATTCTAGCTCTCATCAAATTCATCTAAATTAACACGATTATTATGGTGACCCTCTACCCCCTCATCATCTTCTGATTCAGTATCATTAAATTGAATCTCCTCTTCTTGTTCTTCTTCATTTTCAGAATCCTCTTCATCTTCAAATTCTGGTTCTTCTTCCTCTTCCACAATTACACAATTACTGCTTTTCCTTTTCCTTTTTTTGAAGCCTTAGACCCACTTGGTCTACCCTTTGCACCACCTCTTGCAGTTGCAGGTTCTTTTCTTTTTCTATTTTGTTGTCTTCTAGTATATGTTGTAGGCTCATGTCCTCCCATTGCTTCAAAAACAAGGTTCCAACTCAAAGTGTTGTCATTTTGATGAACCAAATCAGCATCATCATCCATATTATCATCATCTCGAAAGGTGGCAGTCCCAATTTCTCCCACTAACCACTCATTACACTCATCAATGTCATTGAGTGCAATAGGGTCAACTTCATTTTTAAGGTTGTACCTCTCGATGAGTTGTTGGTTATACTTTATGCAGGACGAGCAGCAGTTCCAGCAGCATGGCCAGCAGGGGCAGGGGCAGGGGTAAGGGCAGGGGTAGAGGCAGGGGCATCAGAATTACGGGCTGGTCTAGAAGTTGACATGATGAACTGAGCTGAAAGGAAAAAAAAATTGGAGGAAGAGAGGTTTATGAGGGAAGAGAAGGAGAAAGAGACAGTGAAGTGAGTGAACTGAATGAAAAAAAAAAAGGAACGGTAACTTCTACAAACCAGAAAAAAGAGGGAACTGTGGTGATGAGCGGCGGTGACCACCAGCGGTGATGGTCGGCGACGAACGGCAACAGGCGGCGGCGATGGGCGGTGGCTAAGATCGGCGGTGATTGGAGGCAAAGAGAAGAGAGAAAGAGAACAGAGAGAAAGAGCCGTTTTGGACGTTCAGAGAGGAAGGCTCGTTTTTGAACTGCAGCGGTTGAACGTGGGTTACTCTTTCATTTAGGGTTTTGCAAAATTACCCAATTACCCTCGAATTTTTTTAAAAAATCCGAAAAAACCCGCCATTCTCGCGCCATGGCGCCACCGCAATTGCAGCGCCTTTTGCCCCGCCGTGATAAGCACGTCGCGGTGGCCTACATATGGCGGCGAGGCCAAATCCGCCCACGCCATTCTGCCATAGCGCCGCCATGGCCGCTATTTTAAAACACTGATACTAATTTTATCAGTTGCCTTGTTTTATTGTCCTTCCTTATTTTCTTCTTCTATTAATCCCAATCGCAATCAATTATCACGATATCATTATGGCAGCTCTCATTTTTATTTATCACTTTGATTCATACATATCCATTATGTTAACTTTTGAGTTGTTAAAGATTTGTTAAAAGAATTATTTTCTTGTTTTATTTAGATATCTAGATGTATAACTATTATATAAATACTTATTTTTCATACTTACTTGTTAAGTCATATTTTATCATTTTAAAAAAAATTTGAGATATCAAGCATTCAAAAGTTTTGTATAAAATAATAAAATAAAAAATAAAAAAATTATAAGTTATTTAATTTTTTTAATATATAGAATAATTGAATTTAAATTAATGTAGATATAATACTAAAATTATTACGTTGTTACTATGTGTAACAATGAAGATATAAATTTATAAATATTTGTAAATTTATTTATTTCTCAATTATAAATTTATAAAAATTTATATTTAAATCACTCTTTCTCTCGCATAATTTTAATAGCTAAAAAAAATTTATTTCTTATAATTTTATAGTCAACATTTTAAATTATCTTTAGTTTTATTATTCTTTTAGAGTTTTTAATTTTTGGTTTCATTATTCTTTTTTCTTACCATTATATATCTATCTACATATACCTTACCACCACTCTTATATTAGCTTGTTCTCTTTTTCTTTCTCCGTTTTTTATTCTCTTTCTATCTTCTGTTTAATCGCAGTTAGTTACCATCATATATTAGTTCATCTATAACAACTAGCGGCTCAACAGGCACTATCGTGTCTGTTCAGCCACTTTTCTATTATTGTGAAAAGATTAATTTTTATAATTTTATTTTTAAAATTATAAATTTAATAAAATAATTAAACATTAAAAATTAAAAAATTAAAAACAAAAATAAAAATTTTATAAATTATTTAACTTTTAGAATGTATAAAATTTATAAATTTAAATTAAATAAGATATTAAACAAATTTATTATGTTGTTATTATGTGTAGCAAAATAAAAATTAAGATTTAAAAATATTATTTATAATTAACTATTTAAAAAGGTTATTAAGTTTATTTATTTATTTTTAATAGTATTTCATTTAAAATAGAGATAAAAATTTATATTCAAAATACTCTTTATCTTTATGCATAATTTCAATTGATAAAAAATATTTTTTTAATTTTATATTTAATTTTTTAAACTATCTTTAATTGCATTTTTTTTAAATTATTAATTTATATTTGTATTATATCACCTCACTGTATCAAACACTATTCTTTCTCTTACTATATATTGTTGTTTATACACATATATGTCATTATCTCATCGTCACTATTATATTACCTTGTTCTCCTTTCTCATTTTTTCTTCTCCTTCCACATTCTCTTCTTCCGGTCGTTATTAATTATTACCAAGTATCATCATGGCAACTTTTACTCTTGTCTATCACTTTAATTTATAACTATCTATTATGTTAACTTTTATGAGTTGTTGAAATTTTGCTAAAAGAACTAAGACATAAAGCATTTAAAATTTTTTGAAATTATCAAAATTTGATGTCAGTAATCATGAAAAACAATATCAAAATATATAATTTTCAACCAAAATAATAAAAAATAGTACATAATTGTAAATTTTTTAACTAATAATTATAAATTTTAAGTCGCAATTTAATATAGTACTTTAGAATAGAAGGCAACCATTGCTATCCACATTTGACTGCTATTTTATAAGTTTGATATTTATTTTATTGTGCACATCAATTAAACTATACTTTATTATTTCATTTTACATGTTTGAACTAATGTCATCGTATTATAAGGATGAGATTAATTTTCATAATTTAATACGAATCTTCTTATTATTTTGTTCGTCATTTGAATACTATCCATAAAAAATAGTTAGTTAAAGTAAAACATTATATAAAGAGAGATAGAAAACTTAGATTTATCGTTCTGGTTTGCTTCTTAAACCTTACTTAATATACTCAATTGTAATAGCTTTGATGGTGGTGATTTTTTGTAATTAGTTAAAAAGTTTCAACTTTCTCTTTCTCTTTCTAACTCTTTTTACGATTTTGAATAAATTTAATTTTGTTATTAAATAGTTTTTTAAGTTTAGAATATTTTTAACTTTCTATATAATAAGTATCTTTTAAATTATCTAATGCATAAACGGGTTACATCTTTTCGTGTATCTTGAAAGTAAAAAATTAAAGTTAAATGATATTAGTTTTTTTATTAAGTACAAAAATAAACATTAAGTCTAAATGATATTAGTTCTTTTATTAAGGCAAAGAAACTCCATAAAAGGGTAATATTAAGTCCCATGTTCTTATATACGAGAATATGTACCATTTATTATATTATATATAATTGTTGTACCATATAACAAAAGGTGAAAATCTATAAAACCAATACAAAGAGTTGACCACGACTTTAGTTTCCAATTTTTTTAACTATATTTACCCTCTAAAAAATTATTTCATAAAGCAAATTATAAGAACAAAATAGTCATAAAATTTATTTTAAAAAATCTAATAACCTCCCACTAAAATAAAAACAGTTTTATTACTCCTGTAACCATGATAACACATCTCCTAAAAAAATATCGTGTCTGCAAATGGTTAATAAATCAAAAAATGGACTAAGTGAACATCAATGTCTTCACATCTTTTACCATCTTTGTGTTTTGTTCAATTCTATGTTAATTTTAGTTTATATCTTTTATTTTATCAATGTCTTTACATTTTTCACCATCTTTATTGTAAAATCGAAAAATTAGCGAATAATTGGTCAATAAATTAATTTTTAATAAAAAAGATTAGAAATGTAAATTTTATATTAAAATAGGATAGAGCTAACTATAATTTAAATATAAATTTTTATAAATTTATATCTTCATTGTTACACATAGTAATAACGTAATGATTTTAGTATTATATCTAAATTAATTTAAATTCAATTATTCTATATATTAAAAAAATTAAATAACTTATAAATTTTTTTATTTTTTATTTTATTATTTTATACAAAACTTTTGAATGCTTGATATCTTAAATTTTTTTTTTAAAATGATAAAATATGACTTAACAAGTAAGTATAAAAAATGAGTATTTATATAATAGTTATACATCTAGATATCTAAATTAAACAAGAAAATAATTCTTTTAACAAATCTTTAACAACTCAAAAGTTAACACAATGGATATGTATGATATGGTAGTAATTGATTGCGATTGGGGTTAATAGAAGAAGAAAATAAGGAAGGACAATAAAACAAGGCAACATAATAGTGACGGCGAGACAATAATAATTATACATGTAAAAAAAAAAATAATAGTGTATAGTATGATGAGATGATATAATCAAAATAAAAATTAATAATTTTGAAATAATAATAAGATTTAAGATAATTAAAGATGTTCAATATAAGATTAAAAAAATAATTTTTTATCTATTAAAATTATGTATCTTCTAAAATAGTGCTTTGAATATGAATATAAATTTTTAAATTTATTCAAAATTAAATAGGATTGAAAAAATAAGTAAATTTAATATATAAATAACTAATTTGTAAATAATATTACTAAATCTTTATCTTGATTTTGTTACACATAATAACAATATAATTTTTTCCTTTATTTTTTAATTTAAATTTATTTATTTTATACTTTCTACATATATTAAATATTTAAAATATTTTTTTATAATTTATTTTTTAATTATTGATATTAAATTTATAATTTTAAAAATAAAAATATAAAAATATTTTTTTAATTCAATAAAAAAAGCGGGTGAACAGGTCGTGCCGGTTGAAGATTTTGATAAAAAATGAAGACTATTTTTTTTAGAATAAAAAAAATCTAAAATAATTATCATGTACAATATACATATCCTTCCTCCTTTAAAATAAGCACAAATTTTCATTCTTCTTCGTTCAATTCTATTCTTTATAAAATAAATACTAGAATAAACAAGTAAACGGCAAGAAAAAGAAGTGTTAATTGTTGTGATGGATGTTTTTTTAGGAACCGGAGCTGCTTCGCGTTGATGCAGAGCGGATCCGGCGGCAAATGCAGGAGGTTGCCGTAACGAATTACCGGTCATTCATTTCCGCTGCGGATGCATTGATAGCAATTCGTGAGGAAGTCACCTTTATTGACAAGCATCTTGAAGCCATGGTAATTTTTATTTTTAAAATAATTTGGTTTATATTTTTCTTATTGTGTGTTATGTATTGTTCAGATTTTTCAAATGTCAGTTTTGATATCAATTAAGCTTAAATTGTAAGCATTAGCTGATTTCCTTAGTATTGCAAGCGTAGTTATGCTTTTTTGTGCGTTGAGTTGAGAATTTGTTTAGGAGTGATAAAGTCCTAATGCAATTGGCAAGTATAAGATTAAATTCATCCAATTTGATATAATATTTCTTCATGAGCCGATTGACACATATCTGATTGTTGGGATGACTTTTCCAATTTTGGGAAGGGAATAGAACTTTAGATGCATCTTGGCCAATGTTGCGGGCTACATAGGGGGTTTTTTTTTTTTGAAAACAAAGAGCTCAACACAGTACAGTGGAGCAGTCAAACATAGTTCTTTTTATGATCTTCACTAGGTTAAGTCATACTCAAAGCACATCATAATACACTTTGGTTTTTCTACAGGGATGTTCTTAACTTATTCTCAAAGAATATGAGTACCGCAGTAGAGAACTTTCAGGTAAGTTCAGTGCAGTTAAACTATTTTGCATGTGTGTAAACTGAAATTATGTATTTTTCATTTTTCATTAATTCAAATGAGCCAATGGGCTCCATATTATTCTCAGTAAGTTGGCCAATTTCATGTCATGATCAATCAAGTATTTGATTTGTTTTCAGTTGGTCTTGGATTCGCATCGGTGGGTTCCGCTCCCAGCTGTTGGCTTCCCTGCAAATACTGTTGGTGAAGAAAGTCAGGAGGATGTCACTCCACCATCTTATTTGATGGAGCATCCACCTCTTGCTGTTTTTATTAATGGTAAGTCAAGTTATTGTTTCTTGCTAAATTGGAAATTGCTGATGCTTCATCATCTGCCTATATCTACAAATTCATGTTGCAAGTTCATATCAACTGCCTCATTTGAATAAGAGTATAGGATGAAGAGTTCTAACGGGTTCAAAAAGTGTAAATCAACCTTTCTTATTACTAGTGTGAAAATACTCTACACTCTTGTAAAGCCAATCATCTTTATTCCAGTTCAATTCAGACCAACTTTACCCCAATGAATAACTTCTTGCAGAATGGATCCTCACAAAATCAACTGAATAAATTAAGGCATGTATACTGCTGATAAAATTGGACACTTGTGATATTCCACTGAAATGCTAATTTCATACTGACTGTTTAATTTTTAAAAATTTGCAATTTCTCATCAACAATTGACACAGTAGTTGGGTTAATCAAAACCAATTTCTACCAGAAGTTATTGAATGATGTAATTTCTGTTTTACAATATGGTCTATTGTTGATTGATACCACATACACTCTCTATCACTTTGTGTGTGTGTGTGAATGTGTCTATAAACTTCTGGATCAGATAAAAAATATAAATGGCAATGCATAATGGAAATATTCATGGTTGATATGTGATGTTTGTAGCAAGTTTATTAAATGTGTGCGGTTAATCTTATGATGGGATGATGTTATATGTGCTATTGTGCTTCATCACTTAGTCCTCCTCCCCTAGTCAGTCTCATTTATCCTTGGATTCATTTGCACTGCTATCTCTTTGGTGGCTGCAGGTGTATCTGCAGCAATAAATGAGCTGCGTCCATGTGCCTCAATAAGTCTAAAACATGTCGTTGTCCAAGAATTGATTAAGGGATTACGAGCTGTTTCTGATTCATTGTTGCTGTACAATACAACTTGAGTGCTCAGAGCGAACGAATCAGCACTTTTCCTCTCACTCTGTCGGGCATTTATTGAGGTGCTTTATGATTTACATCCATGAGAGTGATATTATAAAAATAATAACAAATTAACTAACCTTTGTCTCATTAAGTGGAGTATGATACAAAATTATTGTTTATAATTTGAGCTGCTAATCTGCTCTCATGCTCTTTCAATAAATTACTGTAAATATATGTTCTTGATTCCTTGAAATTTTTATTTTGATGTATAGGTTGCTTATCCTCATTCTGCAACATGTTTTGGATGATGTTACCCCGGTGGAGCAACAATTATTATGGATGCTAAGAACTTGTATGACGGAATCAGCCGCCTATTAGAGACATCCTCTGCTGCAAGAGAGCTCCCAAAACCAGTGAACAATGGCAAAGCAAAGGGTGCAGATGAGAATGGCGATGTTCTGGCAGCAGCAAAGAACGGAGGAACCCCTACCGCCAAAGAATCCGAAGCCATCAATGCTGATGAGGTGGTGATGGAGGAAGTCCCTATTCCAGAGACAGAACAAGAACACACCAATAATACTGAAAAGCCCATGAATGATAGTGTGACGTCTTAGTGATGGATATAAATGGATATAAATGTATTTCTGTTCTTCCCTTGTTTGCATTTTATTATTCTTTTGTATCTTCAAGAAAGGATGTCGCTAGCTGTAATTATATTGTTGAATTTCGTCAAATTTACATAATCTTCTAGTCCATAGAAAGCATTTGTCCTAAGAAAGAAGAGAATTTTGACAGAGATTGTTGCTTGTATTGCAGAGTGTTGTTTTCTTACCCTTAATAACATTGAAATCCCTAACCATGAAAGACACTTTTCCAGATGGGTCTCCAAGTTCCTCAAGGAACAGATGTAGGCTTGGTTTGGTAAAGCTTTTACTTTTTAAAAGTAGCTTATAAAAGCTGTCTTTTAAAAGACGGCTTTTTAAAAGCTGCAGCACTTGCGTTTGGTAAAATCAAATTAAAAATGACTTTTAATAAGCACAAGCATCACAATTGTGTTTGGTAAAACAACTTTTAAAATTTTAAAAAATTATAATAAACATGTTTATAACGAAGAATAATTTATTTTTTCAAATTCTTTAAAATTTTATATAATATTTTAAAATAAAATAATTTTAAAATAAAAAATTCATAATAAAGATAAGTATTATAAATAAACTTTTATTTTTTAACTATAAAATTTTATATAAGTATCATAAAAATTTATTTTATCCTAAACATCATCATTAAAAATACTAAATTACCTAACTCAAATTTTAGAGACTATTGGTTTTTTTTTTTCCAAAGATAATAGGTTATATTTCATTAATTATTAAAAATGAAATACAAAGATGTCCAAAAGGAGGACAACATAATAAAAGGTGGGGATTTCCCAAAAACACTACACTGAAGGTATTCATCCGACGGTGCGTGGTCGAAAAACGAAGAAAAATCTTAAAGAAGAAAGAATGATAAATCCAATTGCATGCAACTAAGAGCTTGCCTCATGGAGATGACGACCTAAACTGGGAGTTCTTTGGATTTCACGGAGCAACTTGACAGAGCTTGCTAGAATGGCAGACGGCATAGAAGTAGAACCTTCAAAAATCAACTGGTTGCGAGCTTTCCAGCAGTTCCAGCAAATGATGGCAAGCAATTGAGGATTACGGTCAGCATTCTTCAACGGGTTAAGTATCTCTGTTGATGCAGTCCACCATGTCCAAAAGTCGTTAGAACTCTGAGGGGAAAGACAGTCACGAAGATAACTCTGAGACCATACGTCTTTAATTCTAGAGCAATTGATCAGACAATGAGTGACTGTTTCCGTTGCTTCATGACAGCAGGGGCATATTGGTGATATAGATGGGATGCGGTGATGAATCTGAGCAAGCACCGGAAGTCGGTCATGGAGAGCTTTCCAGATAAATAGCTTAATTTTGTGAGGCAAGTTCAACTTCCATAGATCAATCCACGGCTTTTTCTGCTACATATAATTAGGGCAAAGCTCCAGAGGCGGATGGTAAAATAAATAGTCAATTCTGTAACCTGAAGCTGTATCATATTGCTTGGATTTGTTCAAATCCCATTGCAATTTGTCCCTACCCTGCTGAATTTTAACTGACAAAATCCTGTTTGCAACGTCTTGGGGAAATAATTCTTGAATGAGATTTTGATTCCAATTCATATCTTCAGTAATTAGATCTTTAACTCTTGGAACCAACTCAAAAATAGCCTGTCTATTTGGCATGTCAGAAATCATTAAAGGATACGGAGGAGGCAGCCAAGGATCCTCAAAGGTTCGGATATTCTCACCAGTACCCACAGCCCAATTAAGACCTTTTTCAACAATCTTTCGGCCTTCCAGTATGCTCCTCCATCCCCAAGAAAGTAAGACTCCAATTTCTGCCGTTATAGCATTACCATTGCTAAAGTATTTACCTCTTAGTATTTTGGATAAAAAGGAAGTAGGCTGTGTTATAAGTCGCCAAAACTGTTTGCCTAAAAGCGCCATATTTTGGATTCTGAGATCTTTAAATCCAAGGCCTCCTTCTTTTCGTGGGCGAGTCATAGTGTCCCAGCTAATCCAAGCCATCCGCCTTTCAGAACCCTTTTGTCCCCACCAGAACTGAGAAAGTAGAGAGTGAATTTCCGAAATTAAACCATCAGGCAACTTGAAGCAAGACAATGTATAAATAGGAATAACTTCTCCCACTGCCTTAAGCAATATGTGTCTACCACCTGACGAAAGAAGATTGCGCTTCCACCCTTGGATTCTTTTCCGAATCTTTTCTTTGATCATACTAAAAGAAGCCTTTTTCGATTTAGAGACTGTAGAAGGCAAACCAAGGTATTTATCCTGAGCCCCAATATGATTAATATTCATAGAGTTAGCCAGTAGTGTACGAGTAGTGGAGGGAGTGTTGTGGCTAAAGAATGCAGCAGATTTATTAAGATTTACCCTCTGGCCACTGATGCTTTCATAAGAATTCAATAAATGCAGGATATTTGAACATGCTTCAGGATTAGCCTTACAGAATAAGATGGAATCATCAGCAAATAGGAGGTGGTTGACCTTGGGACATCACCTATGTATCTGAAGACCCTGAATTAGTCTGTTTTGTTTTACCTTGTGTAGCAAGAAGGAGAGACCTTCTGCACAGAAAAGAAAAAGATAGGGGGATAGAGGATCTCCTTGTCAAATACCTCTATTTGGTTTGAAGAAACCATAAGGTTGTCCTTCCACAATAACAGAATAAGAAACAGTTGTCACTAATTCTCGAATCCACATGATCCACCGGGAGTCAAAACCAAACTTCTCTAATATAAACCAAAGAAAGTGCCATTCCACCCTATCATATGCCTTACTCATATCTAATTTTAGCGCCATTTCATTTTCGAGACCCCTTTTTTTGTTCTTCAAGTAATGCATACACTCGTGAGCAATTAGGATATTATCAGAGATTAATCTGCCTTTAATAAAAGCACTCTGTGTAGGGCTAATTAGTCTATTCATCATACCCTGAAGCCTATGTACAAATACTTTGGAGATAATCTTGTAAAAGACTGAAGATAGGCTTATTGGTCTTACCTGAGTCATATCTTTAGCATCAGAAATCTTGGGAATAAGATAGATCTGAGTGTGGTTAAAACCCTTCAAGATTCTGCCCCCAGAAAAGAAGCTCTTAACTGCTCGAAACACATCACCACTAAGTATGTTCCAGAAGCTTTGAAAAAATTTTGCTGTCATACCATCATCTCCTGGAGCACTTTGAGGATGAATGCTAAATGTTGCGCGTTTCACTTCCTCTATAGTCACTGGTCTTTGAAGCCTACGGTTCATGTGAGCTGTAACCTTAGGTTCAAAATCAGTAAACAGAGGTTCAGGGTTCTCATGACAAGTGGAGGAAAAGATGTCCTTGAAATAAGATTCAGCCACAGAAGCAATACCAGCATTTGAAGTAGCCACTTCACCATCACTGTCAGTTAGTTGCCAAATTCTATTCCTTCGGGTTCGATTTCTAAATTTTTGATGGAAGAAAGCTGTATTCTGATCACCAGATTTGAGCCATTTGACTCTAGACTTATCTTTCCAATAAGATTCCTCATTTTGCAATGCTTTTTCAAGTTTGTCCTCTATTTTTGAAATGATGTCGCCTCTATGAATTCCTGCTAAACGAAGTTCCTCTAATTCCGACTGTAGTAAATCAATCTCCACCTTCGAATTAGATCTGTGTTCTTGCTGCCATCTGACAATCTTATGCCGACAACACTTTATTTTTTGAGCTAGGATATACATGGCTGAACCATCAATCTGTTCATGCCAAACCTCTCTAACAATCTGCCTTATTTCATCATTGGAACACTATCTTTCTTGGAATTTGAATCGGCGTTTAGATATCTTAGTTCTCGGATTAGAGTCTAAGAGAAGAGGGGCGTGATCTGAGCCTGATTCTGACAGTCTAAGAACCGTTGCATTGGGATAGAGTTGCTGCCAATCAACTCCTACCAGGAATCAGTCCAGTCTTTCTTGTATCAACTCATCACCCCTCCGTCTATTTGACCAAGTGAATGGTCTTCCGACCATACCAATATCAATCAGGGAATTATCATCAATAAAACTATTAAAGGTTTCAATAGAAGAAGGAGATTTAGCACCCCCACCTTCTTTCTCCAATTGATTAGAAATGGCATTAAAATCCCCCATTAACACAACCTTACCATCGAACTGTTGAGTGACTGAAGTTAATTCAGCAAATTGAGCCATTCTATGTTGATCATTTGAACTGAGATAAACACCTAGAACACCATAGGGATCATTAGAACCAGCTGTCAGAACTGATGCCGCAATGAAAAATATACCATGCTGTAAAATCTGAACAGTGCAACCATCCCTCCATGCCATTGCCAAACCCCCTGATAATCCATCCGGATCCACAATAAACCATTCCTTGAAACCACAAGATCTTAGTTTTCCTTCAACTTGTCGAGATTGATTTTTTGTTTCACAGATAAAACCAACCTCGGGGGAGTAGGATTTGTAAATCCCTTTAAGATTGTGGATTGTCAGGGGTCTCCCCAAACCCCGACAATTCCACGAGAGCAGTTTCATATTTCTCTAGATGCCACTTGAAGGCTGGCACCCTCCACCGTCATAGCAATTATATGAGGGTTCTGAGTCTCTGATTTGTTGCCCATGGTGTAGAGAAAATCAGAATTGGTATTCAATGATTCCAAAGAGAAATAAGATATATAGAATGAGTGAATAAGAAAACGGAATGAATTAAAAGAGGAATGAATTGGGAGAGAAAACGAAAATTAGGGAGCTAAGTGGAAAAAAAATTAAGAAAAGAAAGTAGAAGAAGATGGAAAAGGGTTTGACGAAGAAAAAAAACAAAGAAAGGTGTAACCATGGAGGCGGCGCAGTGAAACCCTAGCAGAGCGTCGGGCGCTAGATGAGGAGTACGTACTCCCACTCATTAGCCAATAATAAATTTGTATGTAATCCAATGTTAGTACTGGGTACGTCCATTACCCATCTATATATATTGGCTCACCTTTACAAATCACAAAAAATAGGACACATATCTCAAATAAACTACTCTTACGATTATATATCTATATTTACATATGTATATACATGTTGTTATTATAATTTTGACTAATATTTATGCAAGAAAAATTTTATAATTGGTTTTCATAAACCAAGTCATCCTCAGAAAAATTTTATAATTGGTTTTCGTAAACCAAGTCATCCTCTTCACATTTCAAAGAACAGATAAAAAACAAACAAACATAATAGAACTACTGAAAAAATACAAAAATAACGCACAAAAAAATAATATAAATAGATAGAAGTTTATACTTAATATGTGATAGAGATATATTTGTATTGAAATTTGTGAAGATTAGGTTGAAAAATAAAAAATATATGAAGACTGTGTTAGAATTTGTGAAGGTTAAGATGAGAAGTTTAAAATATATGAAGATTTCAATGACAATATAATAGCGGAAAATATGTGCGGAAAAATAAATAAAATTTGATAAGCACAAGCCAGCTTTGAAAAGTTCCAGGTGCTTTCAAAAGCACCTTTAACTTTTAAAAGCCGCAAGCACAAACACTTAGACTTTTTAATTTACTAAACGCAAAATGAGGTTTAAAAGCACAAACACCTCTTAAAAAGATTTTACCAAACCCAGCCGCAATACTATTTCCAGTGCCAAAAATTCTGCCATGCAAATGGAAGAAGTATTCACCCAATCCACCAACACAAATTGACATACTCCAATAGTGTACCTCAAAGTCCTTTGCTCATAATAAGCACATAATTGTATCCTATTCCTAATCCCACTACTTTGCAACTCCCTCTCAATCCTCCTATTTACTAGCCATGCTTGTGCAAAAGAGTTAATCTTTTATTAGATATAAGTGCATTCCTTCCTCTTCAAATCCTCCACACAACAGCGAAAAACAATACTACCGAATTATACTATTTTTGTTGAAGCATTATCCTAAACCAACCGTGCACCGGCAACAAAAAACTATGTACATGTTATGTCTTAAAAAAAACAGATATTTATGTTAGCAGCATAAAATATATGATAAAATATAAAATATATATTAAATATTTGTAAAATAATATATATAAATATACAAAAATATATAGTGGCTAATTTTTTTATGGTGAAGACTTACATGCAGTTGTCTTCATATGAAGTTAATAGTTAAAAATCGTTATGATTTGACGTGTTTGACTAAATTGTTATCTAACTGTTCTCAACTATTAACTTCACTTGAAAAGTGAAAGTATGTTATGCGTTGATATGGAAGCGGAGTGTGTTATCCTATAATGTGGCGACTGAGTTTTTAAATATAGAAGAGAAATCGGATGATCTGATTTTTTTGTCATAGGAGATACAAACAAATCAGACAGTCCGATTTACTTGGAGGGAAAAAATTTGAAATCTAGAAGTACTCAAAATCGAACGGTATGATTTGAGGTTTTTTTCTTTTAATTTTGGAAACACTCAAATCGGTAGGTCCGATTTGTGGATATAAAAAAATTTCAAATAGATAATGATAAATTAGCCGGTTCGATTTGTCTGTGCATATGAACTCCTTTGCCAATTGACAGAACTCTCTTCTTCCCCTTCTTCGGCCCTCGCCTCCTCATACTCCTTGTTTTCAGAAACTACAACACTCAAGTTAAGTTTTACACTTTTTAATTTTGAAATGGGTAAAAGAATCGTATACCACCGCATTATCGGAGAGTATGGTGATAAACCACTATTTTATGGTTTATCTTGTGCTAATTTGAGTGGTTTTCATCAACTCTCTGCTCACTTATTCATATAATTTGCATGAGTTTACATTTTCCTTCCTGATTTTGTGCTATGATTGAAAACATGCTTCTTTGGCCTTAAATTTTCTATGTTTAATCATCTCTTATTACCATTCGATGCCTTGATATGTGTGTTAAGTGATTTCAGAGTTTATAAGGCAGGAATGGCTTAGAGGATGAAAAGGAAGCATGCAAAAGTGGAAGCAATACAAGAAACTGAAGGAACTGCTAAGCTGTCTAGCCTGACCTCTTGGTACTAAATTGACCATAACTTGAGCTACAAAGGTCCAAATGAGGCGGTTTCAGTTGCGTTGGAAAGTTAACATCCGGGGCTTCGCAATGATATATAATTTGTCATAGCTGCCCCAAATATAGATGACGCGCACACATGGATCACGCGCACGCATGACCTGGCAAAAATCCAATCCACGCTCACGCGTGGATGATGCTCACGCGTGACAGTGCCGCGACCTGTACGTATCAGAAATCGCTGGGAGCAATTTCTGAACTGTTTTTGACCCAGTTTTTGGTCCAGAAAACACAGATTAGAGGCTATAAAGTGGGAAAATCCATTCATTCATAAATACAACTTTCATATTCATAATTTTAGGTTTTAGATATAGTTTTCTAGAGAGAGAGGCTCTCTCCTCTCTCTTAGATTTTTAGGATTAGGATTTCTCTTAGTTTATGGTTACTTCTTCATTCTAGGTTCAATGTTCCTTTAATTTATGCTTCTCTTCTACTTTTATTCATTCTATTACTTTAGTTGCTCTATTTCACTTGCTAATTACTTATGTTGCCAAATTGGCTTATGAACTCTCCATGTTAGATTTGAATTTATGTTTAAATGCAATTTGAAGTAATTCAGATTTATGATTGCTTTCTTCTATTTATGATATAAATAATTTAGATTTTTTCTCCTTTGCTTTGGTTGAGTAATTGGTGACACTTGAGTTATCAAACTCAGCAGTTGATTGAAAATTGGAATTTGCTGATTGATTTGGATCCCTCTAAAGCTAGTCTTTCCACAGGAGTTGACTAGGACTTGAGGAATCAAATTGATTAGTCCACTTGACTTTCCTTCATTTAGTAAGGGTTAACTAAGTGGGAGCAATAAACAATTCTCATCACACTTGATAAGAATAACTAGGATGGGATTTCCAGTTCTTATACCTTGCACTGGTGTTCATGATAATTAAGTTACTTTCTTGCCAATTTATTTTCCTGTTCCCTATTTCAAAAACCCAAAATTATACCCTTTTTCATAACCAATAATAAATCATACTTCCCTGCAATTCCTTGAGAGACGACCCGAGGTTTAAATACTTTGGTTATAAATTTTATTGGGTTTTGTTACTTGTGACAACCAACTTTTGTACGAAAGGATTCTTTGTTGGTTTAGAAACTATACTTACAACGTGATTATTTTTTATAAAATTCTTTACTGGCAAAAATCTATTCGTCAAAATGGCGCCGTTGCAGGGAAATTGCAAACGTGTGCCTTATTATTGGTTATTGTAAATATTTGCTTTTTTGTTTCTTTGTTAGTGTTTCTAGTTTTAGGAGTTTATTTTCATTAATTTTTATTAATTTTTATTTTCTTTAGCTACTATGAATTCTCACCCCTCTGGTTTCAAGTTTGGTTCCAATGTTGTTGTAAGGAATGGAAACTATAATGAAAATAGGCATCAAGGTTGGAAGAATCAAAGATGGGAGGAGCCACAAGGATTTGATCAACCCTCTTGGCAACAACCTCCTCCAATGCACTATAACCAACAACCATTATATGATGCATACCAATACAATAGTTAAGGTGGACCTTTTCGTGACAACCAGTCCCCACCAAATTACTATGGTCAAGATCCATTCCGAGGTGCGTACCAAGATGATAGATATGTTGGACCCCCTTGTAGTTACCAACAAGCCCTATCATATGCCTATGAACCACCTTCTCAACATAACTTTGAACCACCATACTCACAAGCCCCTTACCACCAAACACCCCCATATGACCCTAACCATTATCCACCATATCAACCACCCTATGAGCCATATGAGCCATACATAAATCCACCCCAATTTCAACCCAATTACTCCCATGAACCACTACCTCCATATACACCACATCCATATCCATCAATCCAAGAGCCTTATGGTCCTACTTATGATATCCAAGCAGAACAAGAGTCAAGGGATCGTCTCAAGGAAATAGTGGATCAATTTCAAGCAACCTTGCGTCAATTGGACCGAGCGGTAAACCGAATAGCACCTGAAGCTTTCATGGCTAAAGAATCTCAACTTGGGAACAAGGAATTGAAGTGTGCTATGCAACAAGTGGAAAAGATGGAGAGTGATGAACCACCACATTCTTATTATGATGAACCACCCTCTTATCATGAACCTTTTCTCCCAAGTAATGAGCCCTCATATCCACCTCAACCTTCAATGCATGACACTCTTGGTGTTCTTCTTCAAGGGCAAAGAGAGATGGAACGGGGAGTACTAGAATTTGCGACTGCCTTAACCGAGGTAGTAAATCAATTAGCTTTCCAACATCTGAGCACTCAAAGTACCCCCATGGCTACATGTGGAGAATCAAAAGAAGAGCGTAGCATGAAGGAGACACTAGAAACTCCGGTGGACAATGAAGAACATGGCTTTGTATTGGAACAAGTGGAGGAAGCCATAATAGTTGCAGAGGAAGAAGTAGTTGAAGATTTAGGAGATGCTGAACCTCCATGGGAATCTAGAATTGTAGAGTACTCCTCCAATAAGATTGAAATTGATGTCAAGAAGGCCAGTGCACAACCTCCATGGCATATTCCTTATGAAGACTTGGATGGGATAGATTAAGAAGTAAGTTCTCTTGGTGATGAGGATCATGCATCAAGTCCTCCTAGTGATAAATCTACATCCGCAAATGAACTCCTTGAATATGAAGACTCTTCTCTGATCGAGTCTAAGAATGATGTGGAAGCGGAAATTCTTAGAAAAGGGCAGACGGGAGTTGAGTACGCTTTGTCAAGAACATTGGAGACTTCTCCACCTAGGTTGCCATCTACTCCTTCATTTGAGTGGATAAGGCTTGTCTCTATCCGCCTTACCATTCCACCTAAATATGGTATTCTTGAAATGGATGGCCAACTTAGGAGACTTTGTGGCATTAAGCGTAAGAGAAGGATGTTTAGTGGTTGGAGTTGCAAATCAAGGCTCATCAAGGTTGATACTTCAAGAGATAGATGTAAGGGCTCAACTGGTGATAATTTGGTTAGATATAAAAGAAGAGTTTGGTACTCCGTAGAGAATTCAGAGTGCTTGCCACCCGGATGGAATCATCATGATCAACTTGAAGACGGGTATTGAATCAAGATTTGGGATCCCGGCATACAAGAAGATCAACTTTGGGAGGTCAAAGCTTGTGAAGAACTCCATCGAGGCTTGGGAAATTTACATGGAATAGACAAAGCTTATTGGAAGTCCAAGCATTGGTGGCAGTTTCAAGATGAGTTCAAGTACAAGCCGCCATGACAAGAAGCTCACCAAATGTCCAACTTAAGGACTTTAACTAAAAGTTCTAGGTGGGAGACAACCCACCATGGTATGGTCATTCCTTTTCAATCTTAGTTTTATTTTGTTTTGTTTTATTCTTAGTTTTATTTTATTCTATTTTTCTTAATGACTCTTTCCATAATCTCTGCATATAGTTTGTATATGCATTTTGCATTCTGCATACTGTATAAAAAAAATGCACGCGACGCGCAAGCGTCGCTAATGCGTCCGTGTCATATGTGCATTCGAAACAAAGAAGAAAAGAAGCAGAGAGTCACGCGGGAGCGTGGCTGGAGGCGTGCCTTAGGCACAAACACGCCCACGCGAACGCGTCCCTGACGCATCCGCGTCACTTGAAAAATCAGCCTCCCACGCGTGCGTGTCACTCACGCGCACGCGTGACCCTGTATAATCGACGTAAAAAGGTGTATGGCAGAGAGTTATGATGGAGTGGGGCTGGAATGGTGCTGGAAGCACAAGCCCTATCACGCGTACACGTCCCCCACGCGTACGCGTCATTTTTCAAAGTAAGGCCATTCACCCTAAATTTTGGCAATATGCGTATAAAACAGAGAGTTGTGCGTGCGCGAGGCTGCACTCGCGCCAATAGCACAAATCAGGTCACGCGTGCGCGTCACCCACGCAAACACGTCACTTGAAAATAGCACCAACCACGCAAACGCGTGCTCCACGCGTCCGCGTCGCATGCGACGCACAGTTTAATTAGATCTGCGCCAAAATTCTTATCTTTTCTTCCCCAATCCTAAATATCTTTCTATTATCATTCTTCCTTCTTTCTTCTTTATTCTTTCTCACCTTCTTATTCTTTCTTCTTCTTTTCTTACATCCTTCTTCTTCATCTCTTTAACCTCTCATCCTTATTCTCTTTCATTCTCTCTTCTTTATTACATTTGCATACTTTCATTCATTACATTTTCATCTTGTGCATATTTTTATTTTCTTTTCTAAATTTATTATTTTTTCATTGGTGTTAAATTTTTTTTTTCAACTGTTGTATCTTTTCTGGTATTATTTTGGTGCTTAGTGACTTGTTTTACACTGTTGGATAATATTATTTATCTGTCACTGCCAATCTTTTATGTTACTTGTATCCCTTTTGCATTGACATGAATTTATATTTTCTTGCATTACCCACACTCTCTTTCCCATTGTTGCAATTTTTTGCACTCTTGATTTGCCATGTGCTTCTACTATTTTCTCACTTGCATGTTGTAGCTACCATGTAATTGAGACCCTCGTTATTTGGCATTAACCCACCCATACTTTATTTATTTTTTTATCTTTATTTCTGGGTTACTTTTGTTCCCTTTTTCTTTCAGGATGGCCACCTGGAAGACGTCTACATGGGGAGACAGACAAGTCCATCTCCACAATCTTTGGAGAAAAGCATCAGTTGTAGCAGCCCGTCCACCTGCACCTCTTAGCATGCACCGAGGACGGTGCAATCTTTAAGTGTGGGGAGGTCGATACCGATCTCCATGGGTTAGTTATTTTCTTCTCAACACCAATATTTTATTTTCTTTGTTAATTCATTGTTGCATTTGCATGTTTGATTACATGTTTACTTGATTTTGTGCATATTCTACCAACTACTTGGTTGAAGTAATATTTTCTTTTTCAAGAAACTTTTTAGAGTATTTCACTAATTTAAATTAAAATTTTTATTGAACTTGTTTGAAGAAATATTATACTGGAACATGGTTTAGAGCTCGAACATACAAAACCAGTGAGATTTTTTAGCCTATTTGATTGGTTGCATCTTATCAATCAATATTTTATTTTTTTGGTGTGTGTTCTCTCTAAAATTGTGATCTTTGTCTTGCTTAATTCTATATTTCTATTGTTTGATGTATGCATGCACTTATATGATTGAGGCCTTTGTTTCACTGAACTTACATACCCATATGGCCTTACCCTTTCATTATCCTTTGCAAACCAATTTTGAGCCTATTATACCCCTTTGTTCTTTACTTTAGCACATCATTAACTCTAAGCGAAAAATAATAATGTCCTTAATTTGAATCCTTGGTTAGCTTAGACTAGTGAGAGTGTTCATGATTTAAGTGTGGGGAAAAGTGGGTTTGGAAACATTTGGTTTAAGAATTGGGTATTATATATCTTTATGAAAATGTGAAAGAAATGTTTAGGACATGTTCATGCATTCAATAATTTAATTATATGCATTGAGAAAAAATATTATAATAATAATAACAATAAAAAGAAAAAAAATAAATAAATAAAGGAGAAAAATAAAAGAAAAAGAGCAAATAATAAAAGAGGACAAAATGCCCCAAAATAAATGGTGATAGCAATGCATATGTACTGTACTCGAAATTAGGATGCATGAATATGTGGAAAACATGGTTAATGGATAGTTAGATGTTGTATTGTGATTACATGGATTGTCTTAAGTTAGGTGGGAAAAGTTTAAGTTAATTAAGGATTCAGATTTTAGTCCACTTGACCAAATACAATCCTACCTTGACCCTAACCCCATTACAACCCTCAAAAGACCTCTTGATATGTGTATTTGTGCATTAAAATTTTGTTAATTGTTAGAAGAAGAGCAAGTCTTTGAAAGCAAGATTAGTAGAGATTTGAGAGAATCGAACCTTAAACACCTGAGCGATTAGAGTGCATACACTTCCAGTGAGGGTTCGATGCTCGACTCTTTGTTGCCAGCTTTCACGAGCTATTTTCTTTTGCAAGTTTACTTATACTTTATTTTGTGATTTGAATTAGTGAAATTCAGTTCATATTTGTTCTTAAAAGATTTGTTTACTTTTAACCAAGTAGGTAGAAGTCTTTTTGCATTTAGTTGCATTCATATAGATAGGTTGCATTTCATAAGTTTTACCATTCCTCTTCACTCTTATAGTTTCTCTTGAGCTTAGCATGAGGACATGCTAATGTTTAAGTGTGAAGAGGTTGATAAACCACTATTTTATGGTTTATCTTGTACTAATTTGAATGGTTTTCATCAACTCTCTGCTCACTTATTCATATAATTTGCATGAGTTTACATTTTTCTTCCTGATTTTGTGCTATGATTGAAAACATGCTTCTTTGGCATTAAATTTGCTATGTTTAATCATCTCTTATTACCATTCGATGCCTTAATATGTGTGTTAAGTGATTTCAGAGTTTATAGGGCAGGAATGGCTTAGAGGATGAAAAGGAAGCATGCAAAAGTGGAAGGAATACAAGAAACTGAAGGAACTGCTAAGCTGTATAGCCTGACCTCTTGGTACTAAATCGACCATAACTTGAGTTACAAATATCCAAACGAGGCAGTTCTAGTTGCGTTGGAAAGCTAACATCCGGGGCTTCGCAACTATATATAATTTGCAATAGCTGCTCCGAGGATAGGTGACGCGCACGCATGGATCACACGCACGCGTGACCTGGCAAAAATCCAATACACGCTCACGCATGGACGACGCTCACGCGTGACAGTGCCGCGACCTGTACGTATCAGAAATCACTGGGAGCAATTTCTGGGCTGTTTTTGACCCAGTTTTCAGCCCAGAAAACATAGATTAGAGGCTATAAAGTGGGGGAATCCATTCATTCATAAATACAACGTTCATATTCATAATTTTAGGTTTTAGATATAGTTTTCTAGAGAGAGAGAGGCTCTCTCCTCTCTCTTAGGTTTTTTAGGATTAGGATTTCTCTTAGTTTATGGTTACTTCTTCATTCCAGGTTCAATGTTCCTTTAATTTATGCTTCTCTTCTACTTTTATTCATTCTATTACTTTAGTTGCTCTATTTCACTTGCTAATTACTTATGTTGCCAAATTGGCTTATGGACTCTCCATGTTAGATTTGAATTTATGTTTAAATGCAATTTGAGGTAATTTAGATTTATGATTGCTTTCTTCTATTTATGATATAAATAATTTAGATTTTTCCCCCTTTGCTTTGGTTGAGTAATTGGTGACACTTGAGTTATCAAACTCAGTAGTTGATTGAGAATTGGAATTTGCTTTTTGATTTGGATCCCTCTAAAGTTAGTCTTTCCACAGGAGTTGACTAGGACTTGAGGAATCAAATTGATTAGCCCACTTGACTTTCCTTTATTTAGTAAGGGTTAACTAAGTGGGAGCAATAAACAATTCTCATCACACCTGATAAGGATAACTAGGATGGAATTTTCAGTTCTTATACCTTGCACTGATGTTCATGATAATTAAGTTACTTTCTTGCCAATTTATTTTCCTGTTCCCTATTTCAAAAACCCAAAATTATACCCTTTTCCATAACCAATAATAAATCATACTTCCCTGCAATTCCTTGAGAGATGACCCGAGGTTTAAACACTTCGGTTATAAATTTTATTAGGTTTTGTTACTTGTGACAACCAAACTTTTGTACGAAAGGATTCTTTGTTGGTTTACAAACTATACTTACAACGTGATTTTTTTTTTATAAAATTCTTTACTGGCAAAAATCTGTTCGTCATATGGTGCTTAACGCTGTTGTAATGTCAGAAAAAAACAAATCGAACAGTCTAATTTGATGGGAGAGTAATCGGACGGTCTGATTTAAGTATACAAATCGAACTGTCCAATTTGTGCCTAGTTCCACATGTCGGCATGCAGACCGCCTCACTCTTCCTTGCTTTAACTCTCTCTCTCTCTCTCTCTCTCTCTCTATATATATATATATATATATATATATATATATATATATATATATATTCACAGTCTTCACAATGTCAAGAAAACTCAAAATTAAAGATGTTGATTGTCCTACTCTTTACATTGTTAATTATCTCAGCCATTTTAATTAAGTAAGTTATTATTTTTAATTTTTTTGATTTAGCAAAATTTATTAGTGATAATGTTAGAGATTAATATTGTTTATAATGATTAAATGATAGTTAACATATTGTAGTTTGAAATGTATTATTGGATTTAGTTAGTGAATGTTGTTAATGTAGGTTTATATGTAACATCCTACCACACAGAGCATTACACTTAGGATGTAACACAGAGGTGGTGAGGTGCTACGACCTTTAAAATTAAAATACATACATATAATATCAGAAAGAATATAATAAACTAGGAGCCTTGAAAAATGGGTAAAACAAAATCGCGAAATAAAAAGCGCAACGCTCTAGAAACGGAATAACTTGTGTGTGAAGAAAACTATATCTATCAAACATAAAATAATAAAAGTAGGAATAGAGAGTCAAAGATACAAAATAACAAACTCCTAACTCAGCCTGCGAAGTCAAGGCTGGCCGGAGAATACTTACACACACACACACACATACATACATATATATATATATACACACACACACACAAATGTACATAAACAAAATCCTGTCTCTCCATAAACATTTAAGTGGATAAAAAAAAACAAGTTATGTGGAGAATAAGCTAAGTACATATATACATACATCACTGTACAACAAAATAGCCCAGTAACCACTTCACTTCAGGAGCCCAGACGCCTAATGAGACACCTCTCGACTTGCATATGAAAAACAACAACATAGTATGCAATAAGAACCGGAGGTTCTCAATATGGTAAAGGTGCCACACACATAATATATAAGGTCCTGGGAATGCCAGAGGCAATCCTAGAATGCCGACACTCAGATTATAGAGCTTAAAGTATTAAACAGAAGACATAAAAGGTGGTTTTCTAAGAGTATCTAAGCCTAACTTAACTTAACCTTAAATCTAAGTCCCATACTACCATTCCTCTATATCTCCATCTCCGTCAGCATTTCACAGATAGATAAACAGATAAAGGTAAGCACACAAAGGTTACAAGTATTGCAGGTAACAAGTATACATTTAGCATGGTAAATACACTTAGGCACACCCAGTTAACGCACAAGCAAGTAATTCAAGTAGTATGCATATGATGCATGCTGTCCTATGGCTGATGAGGCTCATCTGTCGGTTATCCAGCCAACCCGATAAGTCCGAAAACCTTAGACTGTCCCTCAACGCGCATCCCCAAGAGTCTATGCATAGCTTTTTCTCAAATAATCAATATTGCTCAATGGGGGTTAATATTCTTGGGAATTTATACGTGTCCGGTCACCCTTACATTGTAGGGTCAACAGAGTATCGAGTTTTCAACCTGGTACACGTGGTGGCAAGCCACGACACTTTATCCAGGGAACCTCGTATCTCAGATCATTTAATCATTCAAGCCAAGTTTCATACATAATCATTCATTTAATTATCAAGCCAAGTATCATTCATAATCATCCATAACATTTCATAATCAATTCATCATTTTCTTTTTGGCTTTACTTCACCTACAAGTTATCCACATTTCCTAGCTTCATCTGACCGTCAGGCTTAACACCACTATTTATCACTAAAGGAATGAAAATAGAGGTTTAGAAGTTTGAAATAGGTTTTAAAACTTCAAAAATCATGTTTGCTGGAACAGGGGCCACGTGTGCGCATGGGATTGTGAAACTGTAGCTCGCACGCGCGTCCCTTTATCATGCGTACGCGTGGACATGCTTGCTAACCCCTTATGCGTGCGCATGGGATCAGTCGCGTACGCATCGTTAAAATTCCATGCCATGCGTACGCGTGGGTGACGCGTACGCGTGGGAGTACGTGTTTTTAAAATAAACAGATTCAATAACAAAGCTGTAGAATTGTAACAAAAACCAATTTTGAGTTCCAATCTTCCAACACCCATAACTTCTTCGATTTAGAATACTTTTCATCTGTTCTTCGAACAACATAAACTTCATAAACCCAATTTTCATTTTAAAATAAGTTGGAAGAAAATTGAGGGTCCGAAAGCCAAGTTACACCTCGCTGAAGTTCGGTCCAAAACCAAGATTTTATAAACTTTCAAAACCTCCTCTTCATTCAAACCAAAACCCATGAGATCAACACAACAACCTACACTTACTACACAAAGTGTCCTCCATTCTCAATGCAATAACCATACAAAGGTCATACTTTAACCCATCAATAATTACATACACATATACCCAATCCTGCAACTAAAACCATAGCTCACAAGATACATAATGACATTCTCAATTCAACAATTATAATTTGTCTAACCATCAATCAATCCTCAGCTCCATACCAATCCATTTATAACAGCAAGATGCTAAACAACAACACACACATACATTCCAACCTATTCTATGGTCATCTAGCCTAAGTTTTCACAGAACATTATATATTAAATGCAAGAAATCTAAACCATACCTTGGCTGATTCCCACGTAACGATCAAGGCAATTTTAATTAAAACCAAGACAGCCCCTCAAAAGCTCAATAAACTCTAGGCTCAGCTTCCTCCAAGTTCCAATATTCACAATTTCAAGCTCCAATTATTTATTCTCAGCCTAATACATATTTATAACACATATATAGCCAATTTAATTCCAAAAACATAAATTCAACAAATTAAATAGGATTTATATTAACCTCACCTTACCCAAGCTTCACATTAGTAAGAGTGAATGTTTTCCTCAAGCTAATCGGATCCTAAAATATCAAAGAACAAAGAAATTCAATACCTCCACTCAAATTTCCAAAAATTGGGGAAAAAGAGGCTGAGAACAAAGAATGAGTTACCTATGAAATTGTTCTGATAGAAACGTAGAGCTCGACGCGGTGGTCGCGTTGTCGCAAACAGTGCGGCGATCGGAGCTCGGACGGAGGAGCTACGGCGTTCGGGAGTTGACGCAGGGGTTTCGGCGTTCCTCTCTTCTCCCTGGTGCGCTGCTGCTTCTGTTACGTTAATGAAGGAAATGAGCTTTTAAGCTCATTTAAATGCTGAGCCGGTTGGGCCCACGGCCCGGTTTGGATCCGGTTCAAGCGGTTCGACCCATTCGATCTAATTTTGGACCGATTTCTTCGAAATTAGTGTCAAAATTCTCGTTTCGATGAGCTCTGTCCTAATTGAATATTATTTTCGCATTTCTAATCTTCTTTATTAAACTAATTTATTGACTAATTATCTGCTAATTTAACGGGGTTTACATTATATATTAGAAAATATATTTTAAGTGTATTTAGTAATAATCATTAGAAGGTTTAATTACTCATTGGTCCTATAATTTCACTAAATTTTTAATTAGGTCTCTATACTTTTTTTTTCTTTCAATTGGGTCCTTATACTGTAATTTTGTAATTAAGTCATTCCTAGTGTAAAAAATATTAGAGTTAACTGAATATTTCTTCGCAAATTAAAGGTATTTATAATTAAAAACTTAATTAAATCTTTGACCGCATGTATTTTGGTAAAAATATTATGTTAATTTTAACATTTTTAACATGAAAAGGATGTAATTATGAAATTAAAAGTAGTGTAGGGATCCAATTAAAAGGAAAAAATGTATAAAGATCTAATTAAAAATTTGATAAAACTATAAAGACTAATAGAGTAATTAAACTTTATTAAAATTATATTTATATATATTTAAATTTTATTAATTATTATTAGATACTAAATTATTGTTGCAGAATTTCTGCAATATAGATTTAGCATATTTTGAGTAAGTAATAAAAATTAAATATTTTTAAATTTTTGAATATTATTGATTAAGTAATTTATATGTTAGCTGTGCATAATGCAATAATTGAATTTAGTGAAAATTAATTAGTTAATTAATTTATTAACAATAAATTTAGTATTAATTTAAAAAATTACTTATTATTATTAATAAATTTAGATATTATTTAAAATTTTTGAATATATTATTTAATAAATTATATTAATAAGTAAATAATTATTTAATGAATAAATAAATTATTATTAATAATATTGGAGTTATTAAAAATGAGATACTGTTTAAAATGTTTGGATATATAATTAGTTAGTTATTCTAAATCATTAATTATTATTATTATTAGCCTTGTATTATGTGCCATGTATTGAATAGAATAGAATAGAAGAGAAGAGAAGTAATATGATATTAGTGTTATTAAAATTATAATTTTATTTTATTATTTAGATAATGAATTGTAGTTTGTTAAATATAATTAAATTATATTAATGATAACAAATAATTCTGTTTTTAAAGTTATAAATGGTGATAAAATAATTAAATATAAATTAATTAAAAAAAATTTAATTATTCAATGTGTTTAGATAATTTTGTTTGATGTACTATTTGACTATATTTTATAGAGTTTACGAATGTTGACGTGTAACCACTTACTGTTGTCGATCCTTACAATCCTATTGTGGAGGAGTATTTACGGAAAATTGGTTTTTATCACATTTCTCATATTGGAATAATTCAATGTCAATTGACAATGGTAAACACTCAAATCGAGAAGTGGTTCCTGACACACATACATTTCACCTTCCGGTTGATGAGTGTGCTATGACATTAGAAGATGTGGCTGTTATTCTTAGTCTTCCGACAAATGATCTTCAAGTGATAGAGTGACCATGAGTAGGCACAATGTCTTAGAGGCTAAATGTTTGCACTAATTTAGGATTGCACCTAAGAAAACAGATTATAGAGGAAGCTTCATAAGGTTGACGTGGCTTCGGAACCTGAAGGATCATTTAGATTTGATTGATGAAAATTGTATTCAAAGGTACGTGAAGTACCACATCATGTTATTATTTTGAACAATCTTATTTGGAGACATGTTTGGGGCAGCGACGCACTAAAATTTTTTGTCTTTGTTCCGCAGCTTCGTAAGATCAGAGAATTTAGTTGGGGATCGGCATGCCTAGCACACTTGTATAGAGCATTATATAGGACATCTCGTTTAGCAAAAGTGTCAGTAGACTATCGATTTTCTTACATTCGAAACGAGATGCCCTACATAGTGCTCTATACAAGTGTGCTAGACATGTTAATCCACACCTAAATTCTCTGGTCCTAGCAAAGTCGCAAAACAAACACAAAAATTTTCAGTGCACCGATGCCCTAGACATGTCTCTAAAGTCTAAACAAGATTATCCCAAATAATAATATGATGTGACACTTCATAGACCTCTAAATGCTATTTACATCAATCAAATCTAAATGATCCTTTAGGTTCCGAAGCCACGTCAATTTTATGAAGCTTCATCTGTAATCTGTCTTCTTAGGTGCAATTCCAAATTGGTGTAAATATTCAACCTCTAAGACATTGTGACCACTCATTGTTACTCTATCACTCGAAGATTATTTGTTGGAAGGTTAAGAATAACAACCACATCTTCTAATGTCACAACACACTCATCAATCGGAAAGTAAAATGTATGTTTATCAGGAACTACCTCTTGATTAGAGTGTTTATTATTGTTAACTGACAATAGATTATTTAAATATGGAAAACGTGAACAAAATCAGTCTCTTATAAATACTCATCCACAATAGAATTGTACAGATCCAACGACAGTAGATGATTACATTTAACATTCATAAATCCTACAAAACATAGTCAAATATTACATCAAAATTATCAATAAACATTGAATAATTAAAATTTTTATTAATTAATTTGTATTTAATTATTTTATCATAATTTATAATCTTAAAAACATAATTATTTATTATTATTAATATTACTTATTTATATTTAACAAACAATCATTAATTATTCAAACAATAAAATAAAATTATAATTATAATAATAACACTAATATTGTATTACTTTTATTCTATCTATTCACACACATACATAACATATAACACAAGATTAATACAGCTAATATTATTATAATAATAATTAATGACTCAAAATAACTAACTAGTTATATATAATTATTATTAATAATAAATAATTTATTAAATAATAAATAATTTATTAAATAATATATCTAAAAATGTTAAGCAGTATCTAAATTTATTAATAATAATAAATAATTTTAAAATTAATATTACATTTAGTGTTAATAAATTAATTAATTTACACTAAATTCAATTATTACATTATTGCATTACGTACAACTAACATATAAACTACTTGACTAATATTATTCAAAAATTAAAAAATTTAATGACAATAAATATATTAATTAAAGATCCAATAATAATTAATAAATTATTAAAATTTAAAAATATTTAATTTTTATTACTTACTTAAAATATGCTAAATTTATTTTACAGATATTCTTCAATAATAATTTAGTTTCTAACAATAATTAATAAAATTTAAATATAATAATAATAATAATAATAATAATAATAATAATAATAATAATAATAATAATAATAATAATAATTAGAGTACTGCTAGGAAGTCAATAGTCTAAGTGTACAATGTGTACAATGGACTAAATTTCTGGCCCAATATGAATAAAAAATTGAAATTACCCAGATTTACCCTAGTGGATAGGTGATGTTTAGTTTTGAAAATAACCACCCCTCATAATTAGGAATCCTAATTTTCCCTCTATTCCCCTTTCTTCCGTTACCGTCATGTTAGAAGACAAACCCTTCATATTTTGTTTTGAACATCCCACTGTCTCCCCCATTGGAACTCTGATAAGCGCTGAGCATCCTTCACCGCGAGCATCCGTCATGTGTCTCCCGCCCAGCAGAGTCCACCGGCTCTCTCTTCGTCATAGGTGTACGACACGCAGGCGGTTCAACCCAAGCTCCGCCGTGCCTGAACAACCGGGGTCATCCACCATCGGTGCAGTACGGAGCACAAAGGCTAAGCCTTCGTCAGCGTCATTTCACACTAGCAACTCCCAGCCATTGGAGGCACCACCAGACCCGGCTTTCTACCTGCCATTCAACTCTTATTTCGGTGCATGCAGTACCAACTGAAGGCTGCGCGTAAGTTTTCTGTTGACGCAGGTTAGTGAAAAGTATCTTGTTTTTTTTTCTGGTCATTTTAATTTTTTCTTGTTATTCCTGGGATGACATGCATTGACCTGTGTGTTGGTGTTTGGTTGTAAATAGTGATCAAATAAATTGTTCAAAGTTCAATTCACCAAAACGTGCACAAAAAGTTGTAGGTGTAGAGGTTTGCTATTTAAAAAGTCTGAGCGCGGGAAGGTTTTCAAAAATTTCGTTCCAACAGGGTAGAATATTTCGCTCCCTGTGTGGTCCGTTGCATGTTATGTCTCCTAGAATAGTTGACTAGTGTTGTCCTGTTGTTGAAAGTGTGTCGATGGTTATTTTAGCAAGCTTTCGGATGGTTATTTTGGTATCCGGTTGGATGCTGTTCATTTTTTAATGTTTGCTGCGTTGGTCCAGGCTTCGTCGCCAGTGTTTATAATCGTCCTTCATTCAGTCTTATTTATTACTTCTTCATAACAGAGTTTCAATTTACATTCATTTTTTCCTGATTCCTGTTGATGCCGTATCTAGTGCTGGATACTGTTTATATCGCTTGGTTGTCGAATTTCTAAAACTGAAATTATGCCCTTGCTGCATCATTATTGCGCGGGAACTTGTATTATAAAATTGTGAAGTGAATTGTTTGGTTTGATGCCACTTTGCTGTAATATGGTTTAATAATTTCAATGTTTTAAACTTGTTTTTTCCCCTTAAACAGCCAAGTCCCCTATGTTACTCCTACTTAAGAAACAATTTACTAATGTAAAGGTGTTTATTTCACCCAAGTCAATCTCAGATCTCAGTCGGTCAATCATTTAATCAATCGAATTCTACTGTCTCTACTGAAACCACATCATTCTCAAGTTGCTATATTATTAGTTGTATGGTTGTTTATCTATGAAAGTGGATCCTTTGTTGTTTTTTTGTAATGGAATGCATGAATATTTTGCAGGTACTTGTTCTTTAAAATTGTGACTTCAGTTGTTTGCTTTAATGTTCCTCGACAGGTTATTTTAGATTGTGTCTTGACAGTACTTTTTCACTTTGGGGGCTGTGATTGCTTTAAATAAATATTGTTTTAATTTTTTTGCTTGTTTAATTATTTTTTACCAGGTTTTTTCTTTTTCTGTTTACATTATATTTCAAAAAATACTACACCATGCCAACTTATTGTGATCTATTTTAATATTTTCGATGCTGTGCACCTTTGTTTCTTTCTTTATTTACCCAGCCAAGCTCTCTAGGTTGCTCCTCATTTTTGAAATAGTTTACCAATGCAAAGGTTTTTTTTAACTCAAGTTAATCTAATTTCTCAGTCAGCCAGTCACTTAAAAATTACATTGCTATTGTCTTTTGTGAAACTCCAGCATCTTCAGGTTTCTATAAGATTAGATGTATGGGTGTTTATCTATCAAGGTGGCTCATTTGAATATTTTATGTAATTTTATTATGGCTAGATTCTTTCAACGCAAGTCCTTACTCAATAATTTTACCATAAAGATTGATTTTTATTTAATAAATTCTTACTGTTTTAGTCTTAGTACAGACCTCGCACCGCTGCCGACCCATCCTGTAACACCCGACGACAGAAACCCACACCATCTTGCGTTAGCCGGCATCATTAGTCCCAATGCCTCCGTGACCGAACACTACCACCATTATTTGTAGTTTACAGTAAGTGTCTTCATTATCATTTTTCCTGATTTCTATAGCTGCCGTATCTAGTGCTAGTTACTGTTTATGTCGCTTGTTTGCTGAATTTCTGTTAGTGCAAGCCTCACCTTGCTGCATGATTATTGTGCCAGAATTCTTGATTAAAATTGTGGTATGAATTGTTGGATTTGATGTACCTGGACGGGTTGGTTTAGCATGTCACTTATAGTTTTCATCCACTTTGGTGGTGCTCATTTGATTGAAAAAATATTGTTTCCATCGTTCCTCTTATTTAATCATTTTGTTCATTGCTTTTTTTTTCCTTAAAAATTAAACTTTAGGAAATAGTTTACCAAGTTACTTGTTGGCTGTATAATGTTTATGTAGCTTGGTTGTTGGGTTTTAAAAATTGAAAACCTCACCATGTTGCATGATTATTGTGCAAGAACTTCTTGTTTAAAATTATGTTGTGAAGTTGGTGGCTGTAATGTTTTTTTCCTGCGAAAAGTTATTCAGTTGCTTGGTTTTGAGTAGGTCAGTTTTTTATGTTGCCTGTATTTGTTTGAAATAAGTAGATGGTAAACTGTGCATGCTGTTGAAGGGTTGGTTTTGAACTGGGATTACTTGTTAGCATATAACTCTACTTTTCCGTTGGGTGCTTTACTTTATTTTTATTGATTTGACGAATAACCATCCACGCAAAGGCAAAAATGAACATTTAATGTCTTATGGAAACAAACATGTAAGTTAATTGTGTCAAACATACATTTTAATTGTTGTATCCAAAAAGTATCTACATACCAAAGCATCATGTTTCAAGAGAATTTTATACTTCTAAGTTAGACATAATAACTTCATTCTGATTCTCTTTGAAGGGGCACTGCAGATAAATTTATTCCCAAACTGCTGTGTGTGTGGATTAATCATGTTACTTTATCGGGTAGGATTTTAAGTATGATGAATTAATAATATATAGAAATTGGAGAGACTAATTATTCATTCATTCCTTCCAAGCACGGACTTGTTTGGATTTTGATCTGTTGAGAACCATTCTGATGGGGAACAAGGTAATATGTGTTCCATCATTCATCAATCTTCCTTATGATGACTTAAACCTTGTTTTATTGATGTACACAGAAATTAGTAGAGACGCGTTGTTCTCCATCCTATATCAATGGCATGGTCACCCATCTGAAAAGCATTAATGCCTTGGAAAAGCTACTAGAGATTGATGCAATTGAGTTCGGTTTCGTCAAGAGGATTCCAAAATGGGTGGTGAAGCAAAGTATAATGAAACAACTTGCGAGGGCATACGATGTGGACACGAATACGCTTATAGTGGATGTTGGAAACATCCGAATCAATTCTGAGTTGATAGGGAAGGCATTAGGCATACGCGACGGGGGTAAGATAGCAATGTTCCCTTTTTATTATTTACGAAACGTATCCTGGTTTGATACCCTTGTCGTTGCGTAATAGTTGTTGTACACACTGTTCTGCCTTTGAAATTGTAGGTGATGCCATACCCGAACTTAAAAAGAAGAATCCAGCCCATCTCACCATCAAAGCACAGTTTTAGAAAAAGACAACCACCCAGCTGTGCAATTTCGTGTATGCCTGTCCCATGGATACTGATGCGCAACGGGCAGATTTCAGAAGGCACTTCATCCTGGTGGTGCTGAAAATGTTCTTATGCCCAACGAGTCAACAAACCATATCCCCCTGGTACATCCCTCCTATTCTTGATGTGACCGACCCCAGCAGATTTAATTGGGCTTATAAAACATTCAAGTGGTTGGGTCTAGCAATTGAGAAATTCCAATCTAAGAACCACGAAACTTGTGGTGGTTGCATGTTCGCCCTTTTGGTATATTGTAATGTTTAGTTTCTTTTTTTACTTGATTGCTTCTAGATGGCAGAACATAACAATTCTACATTTCCTTTCAGCTGTTATACTTTCAACGATTGCAGCATGGGCCACTCGATCGCTGTCGAGAACAAGAACCATGGGTCATTGCATGGACTGCTGCAGAACTTGAGAAGAAAGCCGCCAATGTGCTGGCTGAGGTACTATGCCGGTTAATTAATTCCTTGCAATATGCTAACCCAATTTACCGATGAGGAATTTGTGTAAAATTGATTGATGCACTAATGTCGGATTGTAAATTATTGCTTTCTAAATACCATTGACGTGTCCATATCAGGGTTGCATCGGAGATAGGAAGAGAGGGAGCAAGGAATCAGCCTCCACTAAACAAAGCCGACTGAGGGCACCCAAGAATAGAGAGGCGCACAAGGTAATGTCTTTCTTGGAATTTAAGTTAAGTATATTATGTTTATAATAATGGTGGTTATTGACATGGTGATGTAATTTTTGCATCTTGAAAGCTATATTACATAGAATTTTGTTCGCATACCGTCATGTTGTCTCTATTCTCTGTGTCGATTACTTACGTAGCTCATTTAGAAACTAGGAGGCCCGAACAAGCACGCGAAAAAAAGTTGCTGATCGTCAGGGCCAGATCCTGCGACTACAGTACATCAGCTCATGAAGGCCCAAGTTGCAACGAAAGACATGTTGTACCTTCAGACTCCGACAAAGACGATGATGTGCCCATTGCTCAACGAAGGCGCCAACCTATTGTACCTTCAGACTCCGACGAAGATGATGATGTGCCCATTGCTCAAATAAGGCGCCGACACTTCCAAGACGACTTGAATAGGAATGGTGAGTATGTAAATAAGGAGGACTGTGCTTTCGCTCAACATAATCAGGATCCTATTAAACCCTCTTCAGCACTTGTGGAAGTTATTGATTATGATTTTGACAGGCAAGTTCTAGAAATAAGATTCTATTTGGGATGACATTTTCCCATATCTCATTTGTACTGCAATTTAACTCTGCCTACAACTAGAGTTAGCTTATTACAGTTTCGTCTGCCTATAGACCACACATAAATTTTTCTCAGTGTGTACTTGATTTCCCTGCTGTAATTTTGTTAGCACAGATAGGCTAAATTTCTATATAGAATAAGATATTTGGTTACCTCACATTTCTCATTGTATTTTAACATATTAACTAAGTGCGTAAAACTTATTAGTTTAAATTAAACAGTTGGTTCAAAATCAAATTAGACATACATCTTCAATTAGTTGTAACATATTACACAAAATGCATATTAATTATTTAAGGTAACCATCTGTTGTCTGTCTCAAAATTGCATGTCCTAATTATACTATGATTTCAATGGTTTCTACACGTGCTTTGTAACTATAGTTGCATTCGATGCAGAGAATTCGACGTGAACTTCGTGCAGTGTCCAGAAGTTGAGAAACTATTGGAAAAGTTTGAACAAGGTGGGAACACAAGTACATTAACGTGGAACCCCTTCAGACGGTCGTGGCTAACAAATCATGCTATCACACCCCGAGTCTCGGAAGGCCTAGCTTTTCCCTTGGCTTGACACAGCCATAGTTGTCAGAACTGAACCGGTGATCGAACCGGTCAGGTTACTGGGTCACTGAGTCACTGGTTCAACCGGTAGATCACTGGTTGAACCGGTTAACCCGGTCCCACATAAGTAAAACGTATAAAATAGCTAAAAACTTAAAAAATTAACAGTTAAAAAACATATCTTCAATAACATTTTAATAAACATTAAGTCTCAAATCCTAAAAATAAGTAGTAATACGAAAATAAACATAATGTGAATGTGGTAACATGGCCGAGGATTCATGAAGAAGATGGGGTACGGTCCAAACACTTCAAGCCTGCCGCTGTGGTCCCATAGAACATGCTGACATGAGCATTCATAGCCATAGAAACTATTTCATCAGCAATACAACAAACAATGAGCTGAATCTTAATAGGTATGGCTCCCTACAAGTTGTTCCTTCTGGACATACTACCAAGTCACCTGTTTTCCACACACCAAATCACAATCTTGTTTTCTATCCCTTGTGAGTCTAACAGTCCTAATTGGAGCTATGAACTCTGACACCTTACTCAAGCTATATGTGACTGCAATCAAAGGCTTAGCCAAACAAGTGCTTAAGAAAACAGGATCAAGGAATGTCCTATGTGTGCAAACATATATAACACCAATCTCCAAGAATAATGCACAACAACAATCCACTAACTACTAAGAATAATATACAACAGCAACCAACATATATAACACTATAACAGATAATCAACAATCAACAATCTAACAACAATGGATAATCAACAAATTGGACAGAAATAAAAAATAAATCAACAAACAAGAGAGATCAAACAGAAAAACATGTGGAAGTATTCATGTTCTCATCTGCCAACATACAGAAATCAAACTGAAATCAAACATATGTGATTATGTGAACAATCAACAATCTCAAACAGAAGCCAACATACATAATCAATCTACAATAATCAATTAATTCTAACTATCAGTATTAAATTATTGAAAATTTAATATCCTGAATAACTTCAAAAAATTAAAAATACATACCTGGGATGGATCCTGGAGGGCTGGAGGGACGAGCACTCGAGCAGAGAAGAGGGAGGTCGGAGGTGACGACTGACGACTGACGAGCAGGAGGCAGTAGGCGACGAGGCGGCGACTTGAATCTTCGATGGACCGTGGACGTGCTTCTTGGCGGTGGTGAGTGGCGCACTGGTGTGGCCGTGTGGTTGCGATGGTGAGTGCCGCGCTGCCTGAGGCTGAACGGGTCTCTGATCCGCGCTGGCGACGAGGTGGCTGAAACTGAAGCAGACTCTCTAGTCTCTATCTCTCAGGCCTCAGCTCTCATGGAGTTATGGTGGTCTCTCATGGCCAAAAGGGTTGGGAAGGGAAACAGGGGATGGAGTGAACACGATGGGGGCTAGGGTTCCATTTCAGCAATCAGTAGCTTTATTTTTTTTGTTTTTTTTATTTTTAATAAGAAATGACGTCGTTTCAAGCGAAGGATAAAAAAAAAGAGTTCGAACCGGTCTGGGTTAAATGAAACCCGCCGGTTCGCCGGTTCTGATCAAATCCGGCCGGTTCAATCCGATTCGATTCCTTGTTCAATTCGAAAGCTTACCCGGAGCGGTTATGGCACCGGTTCATCGGTTTTCCGGTCCAATTGGCCTGTTCGGTCCGGTTCTGACAACACTGGACACAGCTAGAGAAGTCACCGGCCACACCCCCCTCATAACGGTACATCCGAGGCTTAAGAGTGTGAAGTTAGGTGAGGAGAAGGAGGAAATGGTCCGGTGTTGGATTCTGAACTCTCGCCTCGACAAAGGCGCACCATTGGCTACCTTTGAAGGTAGGTCGTATCTTCAATTGTCAAGGTTGGATTTGTGGACTTTGAAAGCACGCGGTTGGGTGAACAGTAATGTAAATTATTGAAACCCATGCTGTAGTTTCAATTAATTTGTTTCTCTTACCCTAGATTTCATGCGTGCTTACTTTTACTACGCAGATTATTCAATGGATGTGCAACACATTTAATGATGCTCCGGTAGCGCACTTCAAACGTGACTTCTATTGCGTGTCTCTAGGAATATTGGTATGAAGATTGTAATTTTTTTGAATTCTCATCATAGCTATAGCATCACTGGATACTACTTTGGCAACAGGAAACGGTGATAAGACAACATAACTTGGATGCATTCCAGAATGGGCCAGTTCTGGTGTATGATGGATTCGGTCCAAATTTCGGAGACGACAACAGATTCTTTGACAAAGTGGAAGCATAAAAAATAAATTGGGTTAGACATTATTCTTTTTTATGTAGCACATGGTTAGCCTTTTTAGGATAATGTCTTATTTGTCCTGGTCACTTATTCTTCATAAACTGATGGATGTTTTGAGAAATTTTAAAGGTTATCTCATTTGTATTCTGCATGCACCGATTCATTCGTACTTCCTATATGTGAAAGTGAACTTGCTAGGTCATTTAACCAATAATGGTAAAGATTGAACCAACCTATGAAGTTTATTATGTTTGTCGTGCATCTTACTCCATGCATTTCATATTTGCATGTGTTGTTATTTGTGTTATCTTTTTGCAGTGGTTTATTCCAATGTGTTGGAAAGGACACTGGTGGCTGTATGCTTTTAATGTGGCCCAGAAACGGGTGTTGGTAATTGATAGTCTGAAATGTGAGGAACCCACTGATGAAAGGAGGAAACTAGATGCATATGCGATAAGTTAGGACACCACATGTGCATTTTTTTCGAATTCATTGACAAATAAGTTCAATAGTTAACAAAGTATGGTTGAGTTTTTTACATGGTCGACTGATTGAAGACATGTCCAAGGTGGCTATACCAACTTATGAGCGTACTTTGAATGGCCCAAGTATTGCATATGCCTCAGTCCCCGTGCAACCCAACGGGTAAGTATAAGTAATCGCCACACCTAGCAAATTCATGCTTAGCAATTGGTTTGACATTGATATCATACTGAATGGACCCTTGTTATTTACATAGTTGGGATTGTGGCATCTTTGTAATTAAATTCATGGAGTTATGGACTGAAGATTGTAGACTACATGAATGGGATGATGTAAGTTACTCTGTCACTCATTTTTAGATTTTTTATTTCCGGTTCATGTTTCTTACAAAATTCAATCATTATCCTCATCATGAAAATACCCACAGGATATGCTTCTTGCTTTGAAAGTTCAGCTAATGCTGGACATTGTCATGGGAGTGCACAATGAGTCAATAGGACAGGTACGAACTTTGTTGGAAGAAAATGAGAAATGTGCGCACCGCAACCCTAGAAGAAACAAGAAAAAGGAGGTGAAATCACCATTCACGGCACCAAGTACGAGGACACTGATGAAACAGGTCGGGGAACAACCTGTGAAAAAAAACCGAAAATGGAGAAAGCAATAGTTGTACTTAGTCTTAAGAACATAGAAACCTTTATTAACTTATGTGTTTTTCGGCTTAGGTGTATATGGTCTTTTGATGTTAGACTCTTGGTATAAGATATATGATGTACATATTTGGTTCTCTAAGTACTATGGTTCTATTTCAAGAAAATAGCTCAGCACAGAAAAGCTAGTGCTCAACAATAACCATTCAGTTAACAATAGGATTGAACATCTGCTTTCCTATGGAAATGAACATCCAGGGTAAAATTCTTGTATAATATTACACACAATAAGTCATGGAAATTTTATGTTATCATCTGCGTATAAGAAGAAGTAACCATTCGCTGTCGTACATGTTCGAACATCCAAATTAAAAATAATACTAATATATCAACCAAAATTCACCCAAATTATACAGAATAACCATCCGGGGATACTAGGAATTATAAACATCTGAATCTTACTGAATCGAACATCCAATGGAAAATTCTTGAAACTGATCTCAGACATACACGTTAACTATTCTGAAACAAGAATATGTGGATAACTTTAAATAAACATCCGATTCCGTATTGAATTGAACATCCATGTTAACACACTAATTAAAAGTCATACATAATACAACATGTTAAATTGGTTTATTTGCAACAAATTTGAATTGTAGACTAAAATTAATCATGTATAGATTCTTGGAACAACTGCATTCAACCCCGTAAAATAGATCTTCATAACATAATACCACCCAACTCATTTATTACCCATGATACATGAATGCCATTCGAAATCATATCTACATCAAGATGAAAAAGAAACACACGCACACCCATGTCCCGTATATTCTAACTTTTTGTCAAACGAGCTTAGCAAAGACATGAAGCTTCCCACTTGTTCTGGCGCATTCCGGGCAATAGGATCACCAATGTTTGTATCCTGATATGTATTTGAACGAACCATCTGCTAAATTTATCCAAAAATTACAACATTGAACTCATGACATAATGTAATAACAAAATTAATAGTTCAAGTCATATTGACACAAGCATGTACCGGGGAAACATTCTTGTTTTTCCTCCGACTAGATTTGTTGAAAGACTTCTCAAGGGTCGCTCTGAGCCTCTTACTCTTTGGCCGGCCCTTTGTAGTGACCAAGATGGTCTTTGGATGTCGACAAGACCGAGAACATTCGAATTTTGTGAACCAATGCTGGTGTGGGTCTCCGCCATGCTCTCGGACCTCTTCTTAGCATGGTGCTCACTTAGCTTGGCCCTTGTTTCTTCTAGAGCAGCATGCAACAATGTTGTTTCATCGTCGTCATTTACAAACTCCTGCGCAATGTTGTAAAAGTGTGCACATAATCTCTTGAATGCATTATGACTCACATCTGATCAGCTGACGTCGTGACTGCTCTTGATATAAGTATGCTTGCGCTTTAAATTCTTGCTCAATCGAGGGAGAACATAGCAGGCATGTACTTTATACACTTTAAACGAATGAAAAACTTCAAGACAGTGACAGCACATCACACCTGAACTCTCAAAAAGATTGCACTCACAACGAACCTCCTGTGTGGAGCGGTCAAAGTGGACGACGTACGAAACACAAAGCATATTATCATGTACTGATTTTTCCTCTTCCACCTTCATGCATACAACTGGCCCATCTTTAGTAACTACAGATGCTCTACAATAAGCCTTTTTCACAAACTCAACTTGAACATCCCTAAACATGCTAGTAGTGTACTCCTGCTGAAATTGTCTCTCCATAGGCGAGCTCGTTGCACAAGATATAACTCCCCTGGAGTCTACTGCATCATCCTCCAATTCTCTCTGCTCCTTGGCTCCAAGCACATTGTCGTATTCGTGAACAAATTGGACCAAGCTAGTCTTGCTATATAAGAATCCACCATAGAATGTGTGCATGCTCTCACTCCCTTGCGTACTCCTCATGGCAGCCCAAAATTCACCCTTGAAGAATATAGGAACCCACATGCTTCGGTCATCATAAAGATCTACAAAAAACACACAGTTCAAGTTATAAGAAACCTTTCACTGAACTCATTATTACATAACAGATAAAGCCAGCTACCTCATAATTATCAATTGAAAAGCATAATGTAATTGTACAACTACAAACTTGACAGCCATGTGTTGTCATATAAATTGTACTCCTCTATAAATTCAAACCATTTTTTCTCGAATGACTCCTCCGTCCGAGAGTTGAAAATAATGTCCTTGATGTCGGCATAAAACTCTCTGTACCGGCAATAACCTCTAAGCTTCTGCGAAAACTTCTTCATGATGTGCCAAATGCACCAACGGTGATGTGTATTGGGTAACGCCTTTCTTATCGCACCATACATGGATCTGCATTGATCGATAATGATGCACTGTGGAGCTGTTCCCATGCACGTCACCCATTGGGTAAAAACCCACTCATAACTCGAAATTTCCTCGTTTTCCAACAACGCACATCCAAGGAGGGTCGACTTACCATGGTGGTTGACACCAACGAAGGACGCAAATGGTAACCCATGCTTATACACGTAACCAAATGCCATTAAGAATTCCCAGTCACAACCACAAGGAAAATAATAACCAAAAAAAAAAAAAAACCAACTACACCACCTGTTACCTATTTGTACTGTAAGTGCTATCAAGTGAGACAACGTCTCCGTAGTATTCATAGGAAGCCCTGCACCTTGTATCAACCCAAACTGCACTCCTAAATCTACACTCATCATCCAATTTCACTGCATAGAAGAAGTTTGGATTGATGTCCTTCATTCTCATGAAATAGTTCATCATTACCCTAACATCCGCATTTGCGTTGCTGGTTCGGAGTCTTACTGTAATATAGTTTCTTAAATCCTTTTCTAATAATCCCATATTCGAGGGGCCCCCAACCTCATTTGCCAAAGCTAGGAAGGTCTTGTTTGGTCGAATCCCAGCCTCATCATTATTCTGAATCACGTACTTCGCATGCATGGTCAGCTGCCTATACTCGCGGTAGTGCACTGCCTTCTTCCCGAACATGGGTGCGTGTGCCTCAACTCAACCTTGAAGAAAAGCCAATCTTGCTTCTCCTTATCAAATTTCACATATATTCTTGCCTTGCACCCGATGGCTAAAATCGGGTTCTTGCGCGTTGGTGCTTTGACACGAGACCCGCGGATGCGATCCCGATTACAGTGGATAGCCTGGTTAACGAATTCCTTCGTGATCTTGTCAAATGTTGTCGTCATTATCTTAGTTGCAAATCCAACTTTCTTTGTGTAGCTAACATAAAAATCATGAGCTAGTTGCAACTTCGCAAACCGCATTTCAACACTTGGTATTTCATCTTCCTCCAGGGAACCGTGATCAGGTAACTACGTATCAGAAAAAAAATAAAGCCATTAATTATGAAATCAAACATGCGGATCTTGACTGCACAAATTTAAACTACAATCTGAACCTCGTCACAAGTATCCATCTCGTCACTCCCAATATCAGTAACATCTAACATTTGCGTGGCCTGCACTTTTAACATAAACACATAAATTACAAAAAAAAAATTCAATTTTTATTTACTATCATGTACATGAAACCTCACTTACTAGTACAAGAAAATGCTAACTAAATTTATAGATCAAGTCATCCACCCAACTAATTTAAGCTTTACATAAAAGGCATTTAAATGCTAATCATGGTAATTGAATCAATTATTTCACTTGAACTATTACACAGTTATTGTGACTACTACCTACTCTCTTTCACGTTAACACTGAATAGCATACAGCTGAACATGCATTAGGTACAACTCCCATACATACAGTTCCTTCCTCGGTTTACCAGCCACTGCCACTGGTGCATATTTTTACTTTTAAGAGATGCTTTCTTTATGCATACATTAAGCATCATGCATAACTGTATATATATATATATATATATATATATATATATATATATATATATATACTCATCTTCTAATACTAACATGCAGGAAGCAAATACATCAAAAGCATCAATTGATAACTCCTGCATTTTTCCTTTTCATTATCAAAATATATCCTTCTTACTTATATTACCATTGGCTACAACTCTAATTCAATTGATAACTTTTGCATTAACATTGCCTACATGCCACTGTATTTTATTTATGAGGGAGTATATTGAATTTTAATAGGTTTTCATATAAGCTATTTCAACAAATAAGTATTTTCTTCCAAAAACACATTAATATGACGTGGTTACAATCGTTAATCACATTTGACATACATATAAGACTACAATGATATGTTAAAAATTTCCTAAGCTTCGTTGACTGAAGCATGTTGTTGATGCATCTGAATACCAATTAACAACATAAAATTAAACAAGCCACTTACATTGATTCTAAACAATTTCTTCAACTAAAAATGACCATCCATTGAAAAGCGTTTTGTACGTAACGATGCTCACCTTAGTTATTTGAACAGGATCGACGACGAGAGGTTTATCTATATTTTCATTTGGATTTAATGAAATCTCATTCCCACCGGGAGATGGAAAACAAACCACCGGTTCAGCCACAATGCACTCCATTAATGAACTCTGGCGGGGTGACGGGGGTGGAAGAGCAAGCACACTTGAGACCCCTTCTACTTGCGACGTCGACATCAAACACATGAAACACACGCCTGCTTGCTGTGCTCGCTGGATGTCTGTATGGTTGCGGCCCAACGGAGATCGAACAAAAAATGTGTAGGCGGTGCTAGACGAGGGCCTTGGCGGACTTTGACGCTGGTGGTAGGCGAGTCCGACGGCGGGGAGTGACGGGTGGGAAAGTAGTTCTCAGTTAGACCTGGAGACAATGGAGATGATACGGTATTGATAAACTGACGTCTACGTTGTGATCCTATAATTGCTTCTAATCCTATTTTTTTTCAAAATTTAAATTTGAATTAATTCAAAATTAATTCATTACCCATAAATTTAATTTTAATTAAAAATAACCCCATTGTATGCATTGTACAACAAGTACATTGGCTCCCTATACTTATTCTAATAATTATTAAATACATTAAAAAATATATTTTCTAATATATAAATCTATGTTAACAATGTTCACTAACTAAATCCAATAATATATTTTTAATTACAATATGTTAACTATTATTTAATCATCATCATCACCTACCCAAGATTCTATGGAGCAATAGAAACCGCAACAAACACAAAGGTTGCAAATTTACCCAAATTCAAACAATGGGGTCACGCCTTTTTGGAGAGGTACTCTTTCTTATAATGCTCTTGCTTGCAAACTTCCTGCACAAAAAAGCTTTTTTTTTGGGGGATTTTGTTTATTGGGTTCTACTTTGCAAAGAAGTATGAAAGAGAAGCAAAGAGGTATTGGGATGTCTTCTACAAGTGCCACAAGGACAAGGTAAAAGGTTGTTTGCTTATTATGTTTTATTTAGTTTATACTTGGTGAAATATTCTTTTTTAATTAGTATTAATTATAAGTATCTTTTGCCATTGGTTTCATTGTTTTGGGAATTTGGATTTGCAAAGTGAATGAAGATAAGCTGAAATTTCTAATAATAAAATAAAATAAAATAAAAAGATGAGATTTTTGTAGTTTATTGGGGAAAATGATATACTGAATTGGATTCGCAGTAATACCTAAAGACTAGACTAGTCTATTCTATACTATGTTAATGCAAATGTCTTATTGCTTCATTTTGTATTTGGTTTCCTCTTGTCTGTGGTGTCTATTGACTATTTCTGTAACCGGATGATCACTCTTCCAAGTTTTTCACCCATTATCTGTGTTTCATGTTCAAGGCATTTGCTATAAGTAATTTTGCTGTAGTGATGATTCAATTTTTTTTACAGTTTTTTAAGGATAGGCACTACTTGGATAAGGAATAGGGAGATTACTTTTCGGTGAGTGAGGAAATAATATCTTCAATTTTGATTTGGTTTGTTTTCTTTTTAACTTTGATGCTTGCAGTACTGACAATATAAGCAATTTTTTGCATGAAAATCATTTTTGGGGAGAAGAAAAAAAGTGATTTTGGAGGTATATTACTTTCATTTTCTTCTTTCTTGGTGTTTATGAATGAAATTCATTTTTTGTCAAAATCCTGTTTAGTAGTTCTTTGTATTAATAAGTTGCTTAATAGTCAAAGCTATTTACTAAACAGGTTGGTTGTGGAGCCGAAAATACTATATTTCCAGTGATAGCATCTTATCCAGATGCTTTTGTTTATGCATGTGATTTCTCGCCACGGGCTATTGAGTTAGTTAAGGTCAGACATCTTCGTTTTGTAAACTTCCTCTCCATTGTAACAATTTTGCTGTCTGCTTCTTGATTCGTTCCTGATTTGTTGGTATAAAAAAAATGTATGGTAATCGGTAATTTAGAGTGGCAAATAGATGGATCATGAATGTTGGATTTGACCATAGAAGATCAATAAAAAAAGCCATTATATCATTTTGATTTGTTACAAAATTGTTAAAACATCCAACAATATTAAATAGTATTAAACTGAATTCACTGGGTGAATAGTATTAAACTAAATTCAGATATAGATGGTTTTGATGGATGATAGAGTAATGGACGGTGGACCTAATTGCCACCTCTTCTGATATCATTCATTGTGCTGGAAAATGTAAATCCACATCCATACCTAGTATTGGAGCATTGGTTTAAACCGTGTTTGACACGAACACCTCCAGGTTAGCAGTATGTAGTTTCCCTTTTGTAACCTCAGTGTCTATTGCTCAGTGATCCGCTAACTCAATCCAATTACCTGTAAGACTTAGGAATTCATATTTCTATTATGGAAAAAGAGTGCATTAACTGCATTTGATATATGTTGATCAAGAATAAATTTGTATCACCTAAGCTTCTCTCATTTATAAAAAAATAAAATAAAATAAAAGGAGAAATATTGCTTATTTTACAGTATTCCAAATCCAACGGAAGCAAAGTTGTTACATTTATTTATGTAATTATATTTTTGTTTGTAATTGTAGACGCATGAAGACTTCAAGGAGTCCCGTGTTAGAGCTTTTGTCTCTGATTTGATAGTTGATGATCTGTGCAAAGAAATTCTTCCATCTTCGGTTGATATTGTTACCATGGTACTTACATTGTGTATTGTAGAATGATTATGGGATCACATTTGCATTTCTTAGATACTATCTGTCAATTTTTTGGCTTCATTTCACAAGTTTTGTGCTCTTGTTATTGAAAACTATATGTAGATCACTTGTTTAAGTATCTGACTTGGTAAACAGATATTTATGTTATCAGCAGTGTCCCCAGAAAAGATGCCTCTAGTATTGAAAAATGTTAGAAAAATTATCAAGGGAAGAAACTTTAGTATTCAATAATTGGATATACATTTTCATAAAACTTGCTAGATAACTTGTTCACAGTTCATTTCAAATGTGTTGAAATTCATGTCTTTCTCCATTTGCAGCCAAATGGATATGTGCTGTTCCGAGATTATGCCACGGGAGATCTTTCCCAGGTTGATTTTTGTTACCATATAATATCCTAAAGAATAGACTAGAGCTCAATTTTTTGTCCAGATAATTTTCCTTCTGATATTGATTTCTCTTTAATAATTGTATGAATCGAAATTTACTTCTTTTTCTTGTTTATATCAAAGTGAATAAAAATAAAACATTGCTACTTTTAGGTTTGATAACTATGCCAAGGTGGCTAGAGTAGGATGGATAGAGGTTTGCTTGATACGGTTCGGATGGTTTACAGTATAGTATAAGAGAAAAGGAAAAGTTACGAACTATAGTGTGTTGTTCGGGGAATTTTTTAATTCCAAATTTTGATTGACTATTTCTTTTTGTTTGAGCTATGATGATTCATGTGATACATATTTTCTGTTCTATAGGAAAGATTTTTAGGGAAGGATCAAAAGATTAGTGACAACTTTTATGTCAGAGGTGATGGCACTGTAAGGTTTCAGTTCTGGCATTGTTATCTTACAACTTTGATCATCCAAATTTCTTATTTCCTAATGTAATGCTTTATTTTCTATCCAGCGTGCTTACTACTTTTCGAACGAGTTCTTGACGAATTTATTCAGAGAAAATGGTTTTGCTGTTGACAAGCACTACAAGATTAATATCTATTTGAGGGAGTATTTTAGTGAAGGTTTTTAAAAACCTCCAAAATACATTTTATTTTTGGCAATTTAAAAAACCTCCACTAATCATTAATTAAAATTAAATCTTAGCTTAATTTTTCCAATTTTTCAAAATGGAGAGACTGGGTTAGTTGAGAACCTGAGACCGAGTTAGAGACCCTGCCGTGTAATTTTTAGGGTTCTACCGCCATTTTCGCCGTCATTTCCGCTGCCATTTTCGCCGCCGGCACCGGCGTCACAGCCGTGTCTGTTGCGATAGAGAGCTTCTGCCGTGTCCGTTCTATACTATTGTTGCTGTCACAGTGGAGTTTCCACCGCCGTTGTTGCTGCCGCTGTTTCCGTCACCACTGCCATTGTTGTTGCTGCCGCCGTTTCTGTCGTCGTGCCATGGTAGAACGCTTCTGGATCGAGCCACCTCTTTTGTCAACGTGTTTTCAGATCTGTTCGCTCCCAAGCTTCTTCTTCGACGCAACTTTCTCTCCCTCCATATTTCTCCTTCGAACTGCCGCTGGTACTTCTTCTTCGTCATTAATTTATTGATATCTCTTCTCTATTAATAAATGTCATTTTATTTTGAAAAATTTCATTTGTCTCTTTATGTTTCTCTGCGTCTTTGTTATTTTGGATTTGATTATTTGCTATGATCATGATTCTCTATCTCTCTTTCTAATTGTGAATTATAATTACTTGATTAATTAATTGACATTTTGATCTGTTCCTGAAGATACAAATTAATTTCCCATTTTTCAGAGTATATTTAAGAGTATATTGTAAACCAAAAGTTCTCTGGGATACCAAGCATGAGGTTGGTTCTTGTTTGTTGTTTTCTTTCTTTGTTGATCTAATGAGTTCTTATCTCTCTCCTTTTTTGTAAATTTTGAAGACATATCTGTTTTGGTGTTGCTTTGTTCAAAGGAAAATGACATGATATTTTGCAGTTGAACTTCAACCCCCTTCCCCGCGGTTCTATTATTTTCCCTTGTATTCAAAGCATGTATGAATATATTGAATGATTTTTGGATGGGGTTGGAATATAGTGAACTATATTCTGTTTGATATTTTGATTATGCATGTGTGATGATTAATTATATGGATATCACATGCTATGTTTATTGACAGTTTGCTAAGAGGTAGTTTCCGCGCTTCTGATTGTTCATATATTTTTCTTGCTTTCTATTTACTGTAGACACAAATCCCAACTGTTTCCCTAGTTCTTGTTTCTTTGTAGGCAGGTTTATTTCTCCTATAATCGGAGAACTAAGTAAGAAGTACCCTCATGTAACAACATATAAGATTGATATTGATCAGGTATGGCCTATTTTCTACAATGTAATGCAGGTTTAAATCATGGATAGAGATAAAATTTATGTACTGGAAAACCATTTTTTTTAGTTACTAAGCTTTACTACTCATAAGCTGAAATAGCTTAATTTTTTTTTTGGTATTTCTACTATGTTCTGGTGTTTTGCATAAGATAAGTCCATGCTCCAAGGCAGCTGAAACCTGAAATTTTGCCCTTTTCTACTATGTGTTTCAGGAAGAAATTCAAGGCACATTACGCAAGCAAGTTACAGATTACTTCTGTGGTAATTGTTTAAGCTTTTAGTTAGAAATTCATTTATTCTGTTATTCTTTTGTATACATAAAATCTTACATAGGTATGGACCATATATCTCACTGTGTCCATCAATCACACTTCATATTTATAATCCCTTGTGCCGTTGTGCAGCCAACACTCCATTTCTTTCAAAATGGAAAAAAGGTTGATGAACTTATAGGTGCCGATGTTGCACGAATGAACCATATTACAGAGAAACTCTTCAAGTAATCCTTCAAATCTTCACTTTATGTAATGTTTTGGTTGTTGTTATTTCCTTTCACTAAAGTTTTGCATTGCTAGCATTTCACGTAGCAGTGCAATGTTCTATTCTGCACGTTATTATTTTCCCTTGTATTCAAGGCATGTATGAATATATTGAATGATTTTTGGATGGGGTTGGAATTCATGTTTTCTTTGAAAAGGAGACATGGAAGCCCTCACTATTGATTGGGATAATTTGGTTTTCTTGGCAAGGTTTTGTATAACTTTATCAATAAAATGTGCAATTTAATATATCTTATTGAACTTTACTCTACTTTTGGGCAGACACATGATCTCTGTTAACATATTATATTGATAGAAACTAAAGAATACAGAGAAGGAACTTTGACAGAGAAGCAAGAATGAAAATAAAACTGTGATTAATATATTGTGATTGTATTGAATGAGCAAGTGTGTTTCACATTATCAATTTCATATATACGAGTTTTATCCTTTTTTTTCCTGAGACTTTGTTGAACTGTCGGTTTTGCACTGCTATCCATTAGTCTTTCTTCTCGGAACACACGTATATAGTGATAAATGAATATAAAAGGGAACAGAGGCAGAGTATAATTCGAGAGAGTAAATTGATTTGCAGTTTTGTTTTGTTGCTTATGGTCTATTTATGGCCAACTAATCCATTTGTGGAGCGTGTAAGTTGTAACGCACGCAATATGAAATTGCCTTGTTAGAGCTTGTAAGTGAACAGATCATGATTTCTGAATGTGAAAGAGGAGAAAAGAAAAGGGGAAGAAGCCATCTATTTTGAGCAGAAAAATATTATACACTAGAAAATGCATGTTTGCTTGAACATAGAAGATTAAAACTTACTACTGTATGATCACTAGTTGTAGGATATATATTTAGTAGTTTGTTTTCCACTTGTTTTTGTTAATTACTGTTTTTAGACTCATATATAAAAGCACCCAACAGTTGCTTATCCTAGCTATATACAGGAACTACTTAAAAGAATAAAAATTCTTCACTTTATTACAACTATGGTGATGATTGGCCTCGTTCCTAGTGAAATAAATAGATATTGCTATTGCTTGAGATAGTTTATCCTTCTTGATTTTTTTTTCCTGTAAAAGAACTTGCAAATACCAATTAAAGTGCAAGAGCTAAATGACTAGTTGCTTTCCAGTTTCCATTATTCATATTTTTTTCCTTTTGATGTGTTTTTTTCTTTCATGTCTTGTAGTAATTAGCCTCATGCCGTAAAAGAATATGCTTTGATTCTTCCCTTGAGACATATGATACTGCAACTGACCAGTTTCAAATTGCACCTTGTAGATGGTAACTTGGAATTTTTGTGAAAAGCCATGCTAGTTGGTGAGAATCCTTTCCTTTAATGACATTGTTTGATAACCCATCTAATGTGACAAGATTTTGTTGTTGTTAGTATATGATTGCTGATGCTTTTCTTCAGTTTGTATATAATTGTTAGTATATGATTGCTGATGTATGTATGTGCTGCATTGTTCTATCTCAAAGTTAGCTAGATCGCAATAAATCTCTCTAACCCAATAATGGAAGGCAAAATTGCATTAAAGAATTTGATTCAAGTTCAAGAATTTGCATTGAATTCCACTCATGATTCCTCTTCTGTTAGTAATAATAATACTGTAAGTTTCTATATATCCATGTGATGTGATGTTATTGCATAATTAACAACAATTCTTGAATGATTTGTGCATCATCAGCTAGATCTACTCTTCTGAGTTTGAGCTTGAATCCTCAACAAAATCAAAATCAGTCCCATACCCAAGTAAGTAATAATATAAAGATGAATTTCCTTTATTGGTGTTAAGTGGGATCAAGTCCATTTCTTAAGATCTAAATTATATATGATTGTAATTAAGTAGAGTTAAAAACCAAACCAAAAGGGTTAAGGGACATTGAGAAGAACTTAAAAGTTCTAGTTCAATTCAATTTGATGTTACCAACATTACTACTACTGTTTTGTATTTGATCGAGTCAATTAATTAATTAATTAATTTTAGGCTTGGCAACCTCGTATCTGTCAACATTTTTATCTGTGTATACGCAGCTAAATTTAAAATTGGAATAGCATTAATTTCTTCTTTTGAGTTAAGCTTCAAAGTCATTTTTGAAATTAATAGTGTATATTGAAATTATATCACCTTGTTAGTGAGTTAAACAAATCTCTCAAAGATACTGCATTTTTTAGTGAGTTAAACAAATCTTCAGCAACCACAATTTGAATTGTAAAGTAGAAAAAGAGCTTCTTGCTCTTAAATTATATCTTATTTGTATTAGATTGAGTGTAAGTAGATATGTAGTTATTTGGCTTGTTAATTTTTATGTCACAGGCCAAAGAGGTCATGAATAATGTTACAAAGGAAAAAAATTCAAGTCTTTATTATATAAATAAATCAGCCATTAGAAATTGTGATATATTTTCTGTCTTTTATAAGAAAAATGAAGCTTCCTTAGCTCTATCCAATTTTTTCTCCTTACTTTTGTCAATTACTATTATACCCTCACTACAACAAAACAGCATTTTGGCGATGGTTTTTTTTAATGCTTGGCGACGATTTTAACTGTCACTAAATGGTTTTGCGACGGTTAAAAAAGCGTCACAGATTTGAGCGTCACCAGCTGACATAGTAACGTTTTGGACCACCGTTGGTAAGGAATGTCGCTAAATTGTTTGTGACAGTTTTTGAAGTATAAAACCGTCACTAATTTGTAACACTTGTAAATGTATTTTTTATGCTGTATCTCGCGACGTTTTAAAACTGTCGTTAAATTACTAAATCCTATGACAGTTTTTCCTTATATTTCATGACTATTTTAAACCGTCACTAAGTTACTAGTTCTTATGACAGTTTTTAGGTATATTTAGTGACTATCTAAACTGTCACAATATTTTTAATGACGGTTTTTCGATTTAAACCGTCACTAATTAAGTTACTAGTTCTTATGATAGTTTTTTCCTTTTTTAGTGACTATTTTAAATTGTCATAATCTCTCCCACATCAATACTTTCTTTTATTAATTATTGCAAAAATTATTTCTATTATAAATAATTTATGTGTCTACCAACAAAATAATAAATGAAATTATATTTCAATAAATTTAAACTCAATCTCACAAGTTTTACAAATATAGAAACAATATATTTCAAAAGTTAAATTCTACAAGTTTTACATAGTCATAATCCATAAAATGTAAATTCAAAAAATTCCAACTTAATCCAAACATATAAAGCTAACAATTATACTTGTAACTTAATCCTCAACTTTTTTTCGCAACTTCGCTGCACCTTCAATCTCAACAGTATCCAGCTTCAACAATTGCTTCACAAGCAACTCTTGTCCTCTGTAAATGAGAGAATGCAATGATTAGAATGCATTCACGAATAAAAAGACTTGCAATGGAACATGAAATATAGAAAATTAGAAATATCCGAAGAAAGATTACCACCAAGACTAATGCACATTTGAATTTGTTTGAAATACATGGCATAACCCCAAGCTCATAAAACCAAAGAGGATGTAGAAGATAATATTCAAATAGGCCAGTTAAAGTAGCAGAATATAAAGTGAAGGAAAAGAGAGGAGTATTGTTAAAGGACAAGCAAAAAACTTGAAGCAAGTGCATACCCAAATATGAGGTCAATCCACTCATGTAAATGAGCAGATGCATACTCACTCTCCAGAACCATCCAATGCTTATGCACAAAATAAACTAGATTCTCAGCCCAAGGAGGAAGTCTTACAGTATCTGATATGGCAGAAGAATCACAGGGATAATAACTAAAATATGCACTTGACTGTACCACAAATTCTTCTAAAGAAACAAATGCTGAAAATATAGAGTATACCAAGCTTTTCTCCCAATTGTGTTGTGCCAAAATCAATTGAATTTTTGTTTGTGAGGACCTCAGGGAGGTAAAATAGCTCGAGAAGCTAATAGGTTGACATAAATAGGCCCAAAAAAATGCACAAGATGAGAGAAGAGTGCAAAAGGTACAAATCAATCAGTTTGTCATTAAAGTTAATAGACTTACCAATTCCTTCACATCACTCATGTCCTCAAGGACTCCATTCCAAGTAGTAGAAACATCTGAGAACATCCGATCTGCATGATCAAATTTTTCACATTGAAGTTTGATTGCAAGGGTAGTGAATGGTTCAACCCTAACAAGATAATACAGAACCTGAAAAGAAGATAATAACCATTAACGAATCAACCATACTCGAGAACATTGTGTACAAAATAAGAAATTGCTTCTATTGCTATTGTAGTTTGAATGTCAACATTATCATAGACTCATAGTGGTTTATGTTGTGCTATGAATATAAACTAATTTTAAAATTTATCACAGCAGTAAAATAGACACACTAATTCTACAGCAAGATATCAACAAAGCATGACCATAAGTTAATATATCTGAGTTAAATTTGTTATTTTTTAATTTTCTATTGAAAAAGGAAGCAGAAAATAGAGGGGAACTCACTGTTCCTGCACTGGAGTAGTGTGATCCGTAATGGAATTTGGGGATGACTGGGTCGTTAAAGCTAGCATATCTCTCTTGAAATTTTTTCAGACGGTCTGGGTTCAATGCACCAATAATTATCAGAGAAAAGATAAAAACATTCTCTTTTGAAAGGCGAGGTTCTCTAACCAGCAGTAGCACCCCCATATTTGCTAACAGCAGCAATGCAAGTGCCTCATCCCCTGAAAATCAAACAACTCATGAGGGATTGCCAGTAAAAAATGGGAAAAGGAAAAGTTAACTCTGAAATTAATGGTAGCCATATTGGATTTCCCACATTGTTTTGGCGTGACAACAGAACCAGAGCTTGGTTTCAGCTGTGTATATGCTGCCTTGTAGAAAATTGTATATCTGAAAAGAGAAAGTTTCTTGAAAGCAATACTCAAGCAGCATAATTAGTTAAACTTCAACAATGGCATAAGTATAGCATAATACATGATCCCACTTGTTCCTGCTTCCTCCCATGGCTCTTCGAATTGTTGATCCAATTTCATTGACAGTTTCTGCAGCATCATTTAGAGGATAGCTGTGAACAAAAAACAGCAGTTCAGGTCAGAGTGTGATTACAATTCAAATTGGCAATTGCTTTTGCAGTAACTTGTCCCTAAGAGTACAAACAAAGATATACCTAACCAAATAGGACGTAGACTTACTTTTTGATGTCCTCCAGAATGGCTTTTGCGCCTCTATACATCTGCAGAAGTTGAACCATATAAATCAAGTAATTCACATGATACTTCAACAGCTATAATAGACAATTTTGAGGACAGGACTCACAGTTGATCCACAGTCACCATCACCAACTTTACTGACCCAATCATTAGGGCTGTCCTTAAGATCTAGAATAACATTTGCAGCGGTTTCAATGGCAATCTCAAGGACTTGGCCTTGCTCACTTAGCTGTAGAGGTCGTCTCTGTGGCTTATGTAAAGTAAACATAGGAACCATATTTCAAAAATTATATCAGGATATAAGTACATATACAGTTGACATGATTAACATAGATTTAATAAAACTCAACCAACTTTCAAATGATATTGACAAGTCAATTCTACTTTTACCGATTCACCAAAATGATATTGACAAGTCAATTCCATTTAAATAACAATTTCATATAAGATAAAAATTAATAAATTAAGAAAAGAAATAATTACTGGTTAAGAAACAAGGGAAAAAGATCACCTGTGTTATATCATTATAACTACGCCCAGCCAGTGTATTGAGTTGCATTAGGTAGTCAAAATTACTGATCTGCACAAGGGATTATAAAATTAATAAATATAAGTGATTCATATGCATATTATATTAGAATCAAAATCCTTTGATTAGTTAAGGCTCAATTCATACCTCCCACCTAGCCCAGCGCTTCATAAGTTGTATTCTTTTCAAAATCCTTTGATCAGTTTTATATTCTATTTCTTTTTCAATATTAATTTTCTCAGGGTATTTAACAATACCTATTTTTCAAGGTGGAAAGAAGGGAACAATTTTTGAATTTCAGCAACTCCTACAATTTTTTGAATTCTAGTAAATCTTCTTGTTTGATTAAAACTTCAACTTGTGCTGCTACATTGATGCGAACTTGGAGGACTTCTTTTGGTTGCGGTTGGAAGTGGTTATGGCTGCATCTAATTCCAGGGAAGATTTGTTGCCGTCAAAATAAAAACAAGCTTATCAGTCTTGGCCAAACCGTCCATCTGCAATCTAATGCAAATGATCAATATTTGAGAGAGCACAACAAAATACACGTCACTTCATTGTAAATTGATAAAGGAGCTATAAGGTGCTGCAAGGGAACTAAAGGAATTGTACGTTGTGTAGTATAAATACAGAACTATAAATACAGTGAGATAATGTGAGTGAAAATTTCAAGAGGTAGTGATCTGGTCGTCAGTTTCCTCAATAACAGTAAAGTATTACCTATCTTTCTTACTCTGGTAAAATAATGGTCAAATGAATCTAAGTCACACTAGCTAGTTAAAGGGTGAAATGAACAATAAAAAACATATTCAGTAAAGCAAGAAAAACTAACAAAAAGAGAAGTGGATGATTCAAAAAGTAACTGAAAATGCATATACCATACCAGTGACAATGGTGTCTCTCCATGAAAGGCATGCCCTGAGTTGCCTTGCTGCCTTTTTCACATTATCACCCTAAAGGTGGTGTGACAACTAAAATTGATGGCTTTGGGAATTATAACATTTGGCCGACAAATTTGAATTTTAACTACCATTCAAATGCTTTTAATATGTTCAAATGCTTTTAATATGTTGTGAATAGAAAAAGAATTCAACACCTTTAATTTTCTAAATTCAGTGCCTAGTATGGCTTATAATTTCTTAGAGCTTAAGATAGTTTACTTATATTTTATTCCAATTAGCATTTTTAGCTAATTAGCTTTTCCATTTCTAGTGTAGCAATTTGCATCATTCAAGAAGAGTACTAACCAATTCATGATGTTATCAAGGCACAAAAATATCAAAGAAATCAAGAGAAGAAATAATAAAGAGAGAATTCAAAGAAATCTAGTTGAAGCATTTCATCGAACATGTTGAGTGCGGAAAAAAGAAATAAGAGAATTCAAAGAACATAGCAAATATGAACATGAGGATATAATCATTACGATAAATTGCAAAAAAATAGAGCACCAAGATCAAACAATTGCAACAACTTCAGCACAAAAAATATTATGCAACAACAAAGAAATTGCAGGGGTAAAAATTACAGTAGAAGAACAATTAAATACTCACAATCAGTATTTAGTATTGAGGTTGGAAGAGAAGAAAAAGTCACTGGATAAGGAATTAGGGTTCGCACTCGAGGGGAAGAGAAAAGACGACGCGGGAGACAGCGAACGGTGAACGGCGAATGCGAACCGCCACAGTGTACAACGAACGGTAAATAGAGAACGGTGAACGTCCAACGCGAATCATGACGACGAACGACGAACGGCGAACTATAGCGTGGTGAAGGTTGTTACGTGACTTTCTCTGTTTTTCATCTCTTCTCATCTCATCTAAAATAGTAGTGAAAATGTGAATACAGTTTTAGAAAAAATAGAAAATTAGAAAAAAAGAAAAAAGAAAAAGAGTGAGAGAGACATAGAGTCAATGACAGTTTAAACATAAAGAGTATAAGTGTCACAATGTTGATTAATAGAGACCCTTAAAATAAGGGTCACAAATTAAGTGTAGTTATTTGGCTAATTTGGTGTAGTGCCTTTAATTCAATTTTCATTAACCTCTGGTTTGCAGATTTTCAAGAGCAGCTTTATTTTTATTTTTTAACTTTAGAATCTCATCATAGTGTTATTGCTAATGTTGCTTCTTGGAAGCTGCTTAAATAGTGTTATTTTTATGCTTAAATTTAATGATGTAGAATAATACCATATATGTTTAAAACTATTGACGATGAGAATTTTTTTATATTTAGAATTATGTCTTATATTGAGGAATTGTGTTATAAAAGATTTAGTTTTTAAATTTGATATTAAAAAATAAAATTTTAATTTGAGAATATGTAAATGAGATGAGATTAATGAATGATTTGAAATTAAAAATAAATAACTATAAGGTTTGTGGAGGTTTTAAAATCTCACAAAATGATTAATTTGTGTTAAATTGAAAAGTCAATTTGTGGGGGTTTTAAACTGCCACAAAAGTGATTTAAAACTGCCACAAAAATTCAATATAAAACCCTCACTAAACACATATAAAACCCCCCACAAAAGATCTCGTGGCACCTCAAATTTTGGGGTTTTAGAAACCTCCACAAACCATTTGGTGGGGGTTATAAACCTCCACAAATAAGAAAAAAATTGCCACAAATAAACAAAAACCTTGTAGTGAAGCTTCATGTATACTGCAAACAAGTTGAGAACCGTTCGAGAGAATTGATCATGAACCGATAACTTTTCTTTTGCATAGTTTTACAGATGCGTGTTCTGCATTCTTTCTTTTTGGAGAAAGGCATGTCACATTCGTCCCTTTATTTTGGAACTATGTAAATTATCTTAAAATTGTCCTGAGACAGAGACGATTTTAATTTTTTATCTCGGTATCCTTCTCCAAACATGTTATTGTCCCCAAGATTTCTGTTTTCTCTCTCAGGACAATCATGCAATGTTACCTTAGTGTTGTATATAAGAGTTATAATCTTACTTTAGTTATAATATTCATTTCTTCCCATTTTTTATCCACTTCCTAAAAGTGAAAAAGCGATTTGCTTTTCTTTCACTCTTCTCTTGACTGTAATAACCCTTTATAGTTCTCCTATCGTGTTTGGTGGTTTCAGGCGTTGGGTCCAAGCTGTATTCCGGTTTACAGAGGATTTGAGCTCTTCTTCTAGTAACGAAGCTGAGGGAAATCGTTCTGGTAGTTCTGAAGCGAAGCAAAGCAAAATAGTTCGAATGGTAGTTTAAATGACTCTGCAATTGACTTGTCTGAAGGTGTGGCATTTGACATGTTTGGAGCCTTACCTTCCAACTGTAACACCCTAACTATCGAAATGTCACGCTTCCGGGTGCGCCACTCTGATAGCTCGAGTATTACCATGACTCTTATAATATTTAAGATTAAAATATGAGCCTGTTTAAAACTTAAAACCGCATAACCTTTCGATAACTCTTTTTCGTGAAAACCAAAACATACATGTACATACAAATCAGATACAACCTTAAGATATATATATATATATATATATATATATATATATATATATATATATATATATATATATATATATATATATATATACACACGCACACACACTAGTTTACAAATATACATATCATAATAAACATAACTCTCCTGAAGATAAAGGCGAGGGAAAACAATAGCTACGGTAATACAAAAGGACCGAATAAACAGAAAATAAACATAACTCTCCTGAAGCTTCGTCTTCCATATCCTGAAAAGGAATAACCTGTAGGGGAGTGAGAACGTCGTCCTCGCTTGTTCTCACTATAGGATTACAGAAATTGCTATAACAAGATACGTAAAGATAAAATCACTCTTAGAGTTCAGCGATCATTACTCGTCTTATGAGTCTTTCCAAAAAAACCATAGGTTCACATTCGAAATCCAGAAAATTCCTTTTTGAAGACTTGCTAAATTTCTCAAATATTCTAAAACAAAACCTTTTTCCTTTCTTAAAGAAAATGTCTGAAAAGATTTTCCTAGACCGCAACCATGAAAGCAGTTACCTACGCGGTATAAATGATCATCCCGTTCCAAGCATAGGTTCATTAAGTCTATACTGAATCGGTCAGATACTTTATACAAAACTAGGACTCAATATACCAATCACGGCCTCAAGCCCATCCAATCCAACACGGCCCCCGGCCCAAACAGCTCAATCAGCAACCAACTCATCACAAACCAATCAATTCAAACACAATCACAATTAATGTGGTTCAAACACAATCAAGAGCAATTACAACAAGTATAATAGTTAGAAGTTAACATAAGTATTCACATAGACAAACCAAATACAATATGCACACCCAAACAATATCACATAGATGCAAATGATGAATTCCTGTCCTACTGGCTGTGATATCACATTGTCGGTTCAATTGCCAACCCGACACATTCCCATGGGAACCCTCTGGGATAACGTGCCCGCCACACGGTCCAGGATGTCAGTGCCTGCACACTCCTGTGATCCGAAAGGATGTGAGCGGGATACTTTGCCTCCGACCTCACATCTACACGTAAGCGGGATTAACCACCATCCTTACGCGGGCGCCGCAACCTCGACAAGTGGGATTAACCACCGTCCTTGCCAGGCGCACGCGACTTATCAACAATCTCGTCAATTATCAAATCTCTCAGCATAAGCGGGACGAACCCGGGCCTTACGCCTACCAACCAATAACTCATCAATCTTGATGATATCCACAATCAATCAGGCTCAATAACTGATTTCAAATTCATTCTTGGCCCATTTTCTTTTAAATAACAAACTTATTCAATTCACATCTTGCCAAGAATTACTTTTCAAAATGGAGCCACTTCCCACCTCTTTCCAACACTTCCAAACAATCATGAAACCAGGCCAAACTCAAAATCTCTTTTGAAAGACTCAAAATCATTCATTTCTAAATCAGGATTTGGTCATAAAATTCTTCAGCAGAGTCTCAAGACTTTAGGGGAGATTAACCTAACTCATTCCCTAAATTCATTGAAAACTTCCGAAACCTTAACTTCTTGTTTTAACTAAATAAAATTGAATTTAAACCAAAACCAAGTCATGTGTCTAAATATTCCGAACCAATTTCAAAACCAATTTACTTAAACCAAAACCAAATCATTTAAACCGAAAACCAATTTCAGTTTCATTCTTAAATCCTTTTCCAAAGGCTCGGAAATTGTTTCAGTTTTACTAAGTCAAAGTTTCCTAAAATACTTCAAACTTTTCTTAAAACGTCGTAAAGTGAAATTAGTTAATCAAAATCCAAGTTCCTTTTAAATCCATTAAAACTTCTTCAAATTTACTTATTTAATCAACTTCCAAAATATAATTATTTTCATCTTCAAATTGACTTTAAAACCTAATCCTTTTCAAAAATAGTTTACATTCAAAGTATAAAGATTTTCTTAATAAAAGACTTCAAACATATTTCATATATCCGTAATTCAAGTCAAAGCATAATTCATTCTCTTTTTAAAAATTCGTTTTAATTAGAGTATCTGATTTTATAGAAATTTCGGCAGCATCTCCCCTAAAATTTGGACTTTGCCACCCTTTCCGGGTCCCAACAAAACCAACCATCAACTCTTTCCAATAGGTTCAAGACCAAATCAGTTTCCAATAAAACAAAAACTCAACTTTCAGATTGTCAAAATCATTCAAATCAACCAATCCAGAAATCTCCAATTTATCAAAACCAGACATTGTTTCAATCAAACAGGCAACCATATTCATTCAAGATAAAATCAGACAATTCATAAGACTCACATAACCACCAGAAATACATTTCGTACAACATATCCATTTATAACAATTTCTAATTTAAAATAAATCAGTTTGTATTGAAAGCCCCTACTTCAAGACGCAAAACCATATCCCAAACGCCTCACTGAGTCCTTTTCGTCTCAACTCAAAATCAACAGCAAACCACAACTCGGTATCTGATCACTTTCGCAATACTCACAGCAACTTAAAAGTGACACGCAACATACAGAACTCGAACCTACGTTACCAAGACCTCAGAGTTTATAACCAAACATAATAGGATACTAATGCAGGGTTTTCTAAAACACAACTACTTACCGAACTAAGAAAACAAACCAGCAGCGTTCATTGAACCGGCTTAGCAGCAGCCCCGGTAACCACCTCGAGTGGCGGCAGCGACCAGATCTCCGGCGACGATAGATGAAACTAACATACAGCGACAATGAAGCTTCCGGAAACCCAAAGGAAATGAAGACCAACATAAACCCTTACCGGCAGAGTTTTTCCGGCGATGGCGACGAGGTTTTCCGATGGCCAGAAACATAGAGGCGTAGCTTCCCGCGGCGGCGGCGGCAACAGCAAGGCACTGACGGCGGCGACAGAAACGGTTAGGAACGGTGGATCTAATGGCAATGCGAGCTCCCTCTCTTCTTCGTGAACGGCGACGGCGTCGGGCAGCAGGGAGGATGAATGACAGCGGCGCAGACAACGGAACGCGGCGGCGAACTCCTTCCTGCGGTGACTCCCTCGTGAGTCTTCTCTCTCTCTGTCCAATCTCTCTCTCTTCGTGCTCGCCGGCAGAGGCAAGATGGCGGCGACAGAACCCAGCAGCGGCGAACAGCGGCGGCAATCTCGGGCAACAAGGGTGGCGCGGCTCCTCCTTCGCGGCCTCCTCTCGCGCTTCAGATCTGACCTGCGACGACGAGGGCTTCATTGGCAGCGATGGCGGCGAGCTCGGTGGCAGCAACAGTGACCTCTCCCTCTCGGTGCTACTACTTTCTCACTCTCCTCGGTTCCGACCTCCTGGCGGCATCACGACGGTGGCGACGGTGGCAGTGACGCCCACCGGCGCCACCTCCCTTCCTTCCTCTTCTCTTTCCCCTCCGGTCCTCCCCCTCTGATCTCTCTTTCTTTCTTTGTTTCTTTCTTTCTTTGGCAGCAGCTATTGCTGCGCATTGAGTTGGGGGAAGGGAAAGTGTGTCACTGCTGTTGGGTTTTGGGAAACCGGGTAATGGGTTAGGGTTTTTGAGAAAATTAGGGCTAGGGACATTTTAGTAATTTCAAATAAAATTGTGGATAATATAGTAATTGAAACCCAATTTAAATCCAACACTAATTGTATATAGAAAATACTATTTGTTCATCAATTTTACAAATTATTTTCAATAAAATGTCCAAATCAAATAGTTGGAAATAATATACTTAATTTCTTCATTTTCCAAAATATTAGTATTAATATTTTAAAATATTCATTATTTAGTCCAAATCATATAAAAATCCTTATTATTTCACAACTATCGACTTTACAATTTAAATATATAAAATAACTCAGTAATTGTAGAATTAGATAAAATCTTAATTTAAATAGCCCAAACTCATTATTTTTGGATTTCTAGAACTTTAAGTTGTAAATAGAAAAATAATCCATAATTATAGAGTTTGGATGAAAATCTTAATTTATTTCAAATCCAATTAATCAAAACTACCTTTAATTACCTTCAATGAGATAATTTATGAAATTAAAACTGTAAATAGATATATGGTTTGAAATTAGTTCAAAATAAGACCTTTCCAAAAGTCTTGGGTCTTACATTCCACCTACCTTATAAAAATTTTCGTCCTCGAAAATTGAAGTAATGCATAAGATACTACATAGACTTAACACTACTTTTTAAATACTTTTCAAGAAAGAAAGAAATCATAACATCTATACATAAAATTTCAAATACTAGATAACCATAAGATTTAAATATAAGGGTATGGTATAGTGTAAGGTGAAAGATACAAGATAGGCTCAATGCAAAAAGTTTATATGGTTTCAAAACCTTACAAAAGCTTTGGAGAAACAATATAGGGTGCAAGTCAAGATAGGTGTTCACACGGCAGAGCTATGGTTAATGTGCCAAAAGGCTACAAGACAAGTTGGTATCTAACAACAGATATAGCTTTCACTCATGTATCTCGTACCCCTCTCTAAGTTTCAACTTCCTAACTCCGTCAACCACTTCACAACTTCATAACCATTCGCAAGCATAACATCTTCAAACTTGTTTGCGAGGAACGAAACTCTCACGACGTCTCATAACGTTGTACACTTGCCGCTTCACCTTCCGGATCCACAAACAGGTCTTAAGGAACTAACGCATCGCATTACTATACCTAAAGATCACACGTGACATCAAAACAATTCTCGAGTTTACTCAGAAAGATAAAAGAATTTGAAAAAGAAAAACAAACAACAAGGATAATCTCCGCAAGAGTTCTGAAAGAACTGCTGAATCCACAAGTAAACAAGGATGTACAATCGACGAAGAGTATTGGAAAGAAATTCAGTTTAACAACCTCAAGGAAGACTCTTGAATTAGAGAAAACTGATAGGAACACAAAAAGGATAAGCAAGGCAGTAGTTTGGAACTAAATCAAGCTGAGGTAACAAGTATAAAATCATAGAAGAAAGTTAACTAAAGCTAGTGATAACACTCTCAAGGTTTAAAAATTTATGTTTTAGTACACATAATACATTTGAATATAAGGAATGAAAAACTGAAAGAAAATCACCTCATGTGCTAAAAGAAATGTATATAACTCGCATTTCACAAAAAGGGTAACAGAAACACATATCAAAACTGCAATGTGGTTAAAAGAAAATTAAATTGCATTTTGTCTAAATAGCTTCCAAGTAAAAGATGGAATAGGCGAGGTTTGAAAAATGAAAGTCAATTGAGTTAAGGCCAAACAATTTTGAAAATCCTGAAGAACATTTAGGTACTCAATCAAATAAAGGTATACACTGAAGTTGTGGCAAGGTTGTAAGAAAATCAAATGTTTGTTCAAGAACTCTCAAAGTTTAAGTTCAAACAAGCGTGTATAAAATGTTATAGCAGATATGGAACAAGTTAAACTCTATTTAGAAAAGGAAACTTCGAGGTAAAAATTTGCTTATCAGTCGGTTTCAAAAATTTATTTAAAACGATGCATGCCAACTTCAAAGCAACTTTGTCACTTTAAAGAATAACTATGGATGCAATTTAAGCGAGAAGAATTGATTTAGATTTCTTAAGAGAATCCAAAACTTGTTTCAAAAGTTCACATCAAAACTCTAGGAATACACTTGAAATTGCCATCACATAAGAACATTCAAGAATATTTAAGATGAAATTAAAAAGAAATCAGACCAAACAAGAAAGGATCTTAAATCAAGGGAGTTAAAACAAGGTACACAAAGCATGGGATACTAAACAAGCTTTTCATTGGTCCAAAAGAATGCAAAACTCGTCAGGAAAAACAACTCAATTAACAGTGAATTTTCAAGAAAGAACCTTTGACTAAAGAAGGACAATTAGGAGGACAAACAACACACTAGATAGAAACAAATTCAAGCTGACTTAGAGGAGTAGGAAATTCAAAAGAGAAGGAAAATTGAGATTACTGGTGGAGTTCATAAAAGAAAAAGATTAGTTAATAACAAAATCAAGTATCACAACCATAGAAACAAAAGTTCAAAGAATTATCCCATACTTAAGAGGAAATGTATGAACCCAATATTTTCAAAAGAACAACAAATGCGTAAATAGTGTATCATGCTAAATTAAAGTCAATTTGTCAAACGAAAACTAACTGGAATAAAAGCGAAAAGCCTTTCCTTTAAGAATTTAAAATTACCTAAGTACATAATCAAATAAAGTTACGTATCAGAACCATAATAAAATTATTTTTGAAAAGTTAAATTGTACTTAAAGTAAGTGTAGTTTCGTAAACCGGTAAAAGAACATACGAGATATTAAAAATAAATAGTTTTTAAATTGCATAAGGAATTTTCAAAGTTTTATATAGATAGGTGTAGGGTAAAGTACTAAATTGGTCCTCTAGGTTTGGGCGTAATTCTGTTTTGGTCCTTAAGGTTTAAAGTGTTCTATTTGAATCCAAAACGTTTTCATTTAGCATCAATTTAGTACCACAGTGAGGTCAAAATTAAATAATTAACAAAATGTCCTATATAACAACAGTTCAAGAACAAAATCGATAATCTGGAGAACAAGTACAAGCTCTAGAGGCACAAAATCAACCATTGATGCATCAATACATTTATTTATCATTTTCTTTAGTTTTATAGAAAATATTTTATTTATATTATAAAAAATAATAAATAAATGTATTGATGTATCAATGGTTGATTTTATGCCTCTGGAGCTTGTACTTGTTCTCCAAATTATCGATTTTGTTCTTGAACTGTTGTTATGTAGGACATTTTGTTAATTATTTAATTTTGACCTCACTGTGGGACTAAATTGATGCTAAATGAAAACGTTTTGGATTCAAATAGAACACTTTAAACCTTAAGGACCAAAACAGAATTACGCCCAAACCTAGGGGACCAATTTAGTACTTTACCCGATAGGTGTATATCAAATCAAAAGCGATTTTATAAAAGTTTGAAAATTAGTTATAAATATAGTCAATTAAAAGAAAAACTGAATCACCATTTCTTTAAACAAGACTAGGAGTATGGACATAAAAAGGCAGACTGCATCAAGACAAGTTCAAAGTCATGTCAAAAAATTACATGGGTCAAGAAAGAGTTCAAACAGAGAAAGACAGATACACCAAGAAATTCAAACCGACATATGCAATTTGGGATCAAAGAAGAATGCATATGAACAGAAAAATAGGATTGAAAACAAAATGTTTCCCAAAAGAAATGGCAACAAGAACATCAAGATAGGTCAATAAACAATAAGTCACAAGACATCCAACAGAATCCAAAGAACATAACTGTGTAACCTCGAGAAATAGTTTCTAACGTTCCCAAAACCCGCGATTTACCTTACTCAAAACTCGGATATCATCTATGATAACCCATCAGTGCTTTCATATACATAATTCACTAGTATTAAGCCGGCCAAACTTAATATCAGGAATCACGCAACGCAAGACTAATGGCATTAATCAATAGACCGTCAAGTGCATAAAGCTCTAATTCTCGTCATTCAACAAGACCTAAAACATGACAAACGCTCAGAGTATGCAATTGAAGCATAGTCAATCCATTCCTCAGGCTCTACAGGAAAGAATGCTCTGATACCACAAATGTAACACCCTAACTATCGAAATGTCACGCTTCCGGCTGCGCCACTCTGATAGCTCGAGTATTACCACGACTCTTATAATATTTAAGATTAAAATATGAGCCTGTTTAAAACTTAAAACCGCATAACCTTTCGATAACTCTTTTTCGTGAAAACCAAAGCATACATGTACATACAAATCAGATACAACTTTAAGATATATATATATATATATACACTAAGATATTGGATGAGGTTACCATATGATTGGATCTAAAGTTCAAAATCGACTCAGCTGTACAAACTGTTACGGTCATGAAGCTAGTAAATTAACTTCATTTAAATAGTAAGTCACAATTTAAATTAAAGTAACACAATTAACCAAAACCATGCAAATATAATTTCGATCACCCATTTATGTTACTATATAAATCCATCGAATTTGGAATTCTACAGGGTAAATGGATGCAAATCGCATATAACACCCAAGGGAGTACGTTTTCGCATATAAACTACTAGCCAAATGTAATAGGACTCATCCTATTTGATTTACACACAAAACCCGTGTTTATAGATTTCGAATTCACTTTATTTGTATTATATTGTACTACATGAATAATTTTTTTTAAATTTAAATTAATCCATTATAATATTAATAGTTATGTAAATTAAAAATATAAAAATATTCAAATTATTCGTTACGTAAATTATTTTTATATTAGTTTCTTTGTTGATGATAATTAATTATAGTAGGAGTACATAAAGAGTACATAAAATTGAACACCAATATTATTTTTAATTTTTTGTTTTCATTTGTTTGAAATAAAAGTTTGTTTAGCACAGTTTAATTCGAATCAACTGAAATTTACACATACGACATAACTATCAAAAAGACCAACAATTTCTTTTAACATCAAAATAAAAACTATCATAAAGACCAACAGTTTCTTTAACATCAGACTAATGAAACCAGGTACATGTATTCACTCATTACCCCTTGACAAAATGATCTTATGGTTATCTAAATTTAGCACCAGTGTGTTCGGCACTTTGACTAGCCATGCTGAACTTTTGAAGCCAGTAAATACCCCCTTTCTTTAGGTGTTAATGGTTGAAGCTCCTTGATCATGCAGAAATGGTGTCTTGGCTGACCCCACAATTCTTGGCACGGCAAGATCTTTTTCCACCATGCTGACTTTGTCTCAAATCGAACCCTAATGACTGGACAATAAGTTGATTTACAGTATTTTTCCATACTTAGTATTGAAAAAATGAAATAGTAAATTATCATACGGTAACACTACCAATGGCGACTTTAAATTTAACACTAACCTCATCTAACATGTCCTCCTTGTTTGCTGTGCAATTTCGCCGATCATGTCCAAAACCGTGGCCGCGCTTGCATCGCCTAGCCATTTTGCCGTTGCCGGTTGACCGCGGTGCACCTTTTGACTTGATAATCTTTGGATCTAAAATATCTTCACCATCTACAGTATCATGCACGAAAGTTGAACTGTTACCCTTCGAAACTTCCGCTTCAATCTCTTTTAATAGCTGCGCTATCTTGGCAGCAGCGTACTTGTACGTGGCAGGCCGTTGAGCCGCTAACAAACACATAGGGAGGAAAGAAGTCCACAATGAACCATATCGCCCTCGAAATGCTCTATTACTATCCAAACCTCCGTCCGAGTCGTGGAATGATCCAGACTTAGCATTTTTGCACCACCTTTTCAGCACCAACCGCATTGGCAAGGCATCCTTCTCCAGCTCTTTCAAAACACAGATGATATGGCTGCATGGAATTTCTATGCTGTTCCAAAGCTTGCAAGAACACTCATACCTTTCAGAGTTGCTTTCATACAGTACAGAGTAAACCCGACGGGGCTTACGAAACTTTCTAAACATGAATTTCTCTGTGCTACCATAACTCTCCCTATGAAGAACTATCAACGCAGCCACCCCTTCAATCTGTTTCTTAACCTCGAAAAATATCTCTCTAGTGTAGATTTGTGACATGGCCCTCTCAATTGATTCCAACCCAGTGGTTATGACCGGTTCTGAATATAGAGATTTATAATCCGCGATAAACTCATTATTCCTGTAGTCCTTAACCACACGTTCAAGATTCTCGACCAACTCCAACAAACAATTCGAGGACTTGATAAACCTTTTAAGCGATGCATTAATACCCTCGCATCTTGACGTCGTTCTCAACCCAGCACAAAACGTATCACACAAATACGCATTTTTCCAATGTACCCTCTTCTCGTACGTTGCCCAAATCCATTTGTTCTCCTGTAACCCGAATGCAGCAACCATGTCTGCCCAATATTGATCAAACTCCTCTACCTCAAAATGACCATACACAGCAGTCTTAAAAGCAGAACAAAAATCATTATCCTTGATGTTTGAAACAGCATTCCGCGCTAAGTGCCAGGTGCAAAGTCGATGCGTGGCATTAGGGAATTCTGTCCTAATAGCCTCCTTCATTGACTCGTATCTATCTATAACCAAAACTTTGGGCTGTTTTTGATGCATGACCTCAAGGAAAGTGCCTAGCAGCCACTTATAAGATGGAATTTTCTCATCCTCCAACAACCCGAAACTAAAAATTATTGTCTGTCGGTGGTGATTAGTGCCAGAAAATATTACTAAAGGCTGGTTGTATAGATTCTTCCTATATGTCGAATCAAATGCCAACACGTCACCAAAGCACTCATAGTCATACTGCATTGCTCCGTCTGACCAAAACAGATGACCAAGGTGGTTTTCGGGACAATATGTGTACATCACAACAGCTAATGGATCCATCTCGGTTTTTCCCTTCAGATAACTTATTGCTGCTGCCGCATCGCCCTGAACAATCCGAGAGCGACGTACATTGTCGATATAGTTGTAAACATCCTTCTTTATGAAGTGCAAGTTTCGATAACCCCCGGACAAATATGAAAAGAACCCCATGATCTGATTGGTTTGGAATCCTGCTTCGTGCATACTATGAATGTGGGCTTTATCACCTTCGTTGATATTGCGGTGAGCTGCCATCACGTTAGTGAAAGCAGGCAAAGTCAAATCATGATTGTGATCTTGAACAAATATCTTCGTCCTCCACTTGCCACACTGTTTGTCTAAAAATACAATGAACTTCGCACTACAGTTGGTCCTAGTCTCTGCCTTATGCGCCCTTTTCCTATCCGCCCTCTCATAATGCTTCTTCTCCTGCAAGCCCTGTCGATTGCAATAGAAAAATTTCCTCACAACATTGCCTTCATCATCTTTAATGGAATCCCCTTTTCGAATCGCAAATCCAGTCGCCTTTGCATACTCCACATATCTTGCATAAGCCTCTTCAACCCCATGAAATTCGGCATCGGCCAATGCAGCCGCGGTTGAAAGCATCGAAGTGTCCACATCATCACTCATTTGATCGCCTGAACCACGTGGTGACTCCGATGAAGGCATTCTGCCACCATTGTCCCCTTCACCAAATACATCAACTCTCTCTACCGGCTCATTATCCTTGCCCACTCGTGACGGTGACTCTAACCCCTTAGACACCTCTTCCTCTTCCTCTTCGGACTCACTACTCCATCCATCGGTCCATTGACCCGAAAAGTCCGAGTTCCCTTCGCTGCCACTATCCATTCCAAGGCGTTATTAAGTATTTGCATTATACAATTCAAATTTAAACACACTGGCAACACCGAAGATAACATAAAATTCTAACATTTGATTCACAACATTTATCACAATTCAAGAAAAGTATAATTTTCAATTCTCTTAAGAATTCCAATTCTCTTCAAATTAAATCAGACGAAGAATAGAGTGCTACCTGGCTTTCCTAATGCTTTGAAGATATTTTAAAGCCTTTACCTAATTATACAAAAGCAACAACTTTATATATAAAAGAATAATTTCATATCAAAGAAAGAAACAAGTTTATTTTATTTACATCATCAATCCTTATGATTTTGGTAGTCCAACCCTTATAAAAAAAATGGGAGAAAGAAGATACATAAGAAAATTTATTTAAACTCAGATATTGGAGAGGAAATAGTACTAGTAGAACTAAAGCATAACTCAAGAGTAACACCTTAATTTTATGCAGAACAGAAATTGAAAATCAAAATCAAATAAAACAAGAAAAACTCAAATACATACATACATTAGATCATAGTTTATACTGGAATTTGAAGAAAAGTATTAAAATCTCTTTCAACCCTTCCAACAAAAGGAGACAAAGAAGATAAACAATTTCTTATTTTGAATCAAGAATATCAGACAAGAAAGAGTACTAGTAGAACTAAAGCAAAACTCAAAAGTAAAATATTTAATTTTGTACGAAAAAATTGAAAATCAAAATAAACTAAAATAAGAAAATCTTAAATAGATACATTCGATCATAACTTGTAGTGGCATTTATGAAGAAGTACTCAAATCTCCTTCAATCCTTCCAAATATAAAAAAAAAAAGAAAGAAAGAAGATAAACATGTGGTTTATTTTAACAGAGGATATCGGACAAAAAAAGTACTAGTAGAACTAAAGCATAACTCAAACATAAGAGGTTTATTTTGTGCAAAAAATTTTGGAAATTGAAATACAATAACATAAAGAAAATTCAAATATAACTTCCAGTGACATTTATGGAGAAGTATTCAACTCTCCTTTAACCCTTTCAACGAAAGAATGAGAAAAAGAAGATAAACATGAGAGTTTATTTAAAACCAGAACATTCGAGAGAATAAATAGGAACTAAAGCATAACTCGAAAGTAAAAGATTTATTTTGCGCAAAAATAATTCGAAATCAAAATAAAATAAAATACAGATCACTCAAATAGATAAGTAAGATCATAACTTGCAGTGAGATTTATGGAGAAGTACTCAAATTTCTTTCAATCCTTCCCACAAAAATTTCTAACACAAACACTTTTTATAACTAATGACTCTCTCTATACCATCAATGTGAATAAGCTAAATATACATAAATGGTCTGACACATACATCTCTCAGCAACTAAATCAATAATACTTTCTAAAGATAAGAAGAAAATGAGAAAAAAATTTGATTCATGAATACTAAAATATGTACACACATTATTGTTAAATTTTTTGTACAATCAAATGGCATGTTTTAGTACTTTATTGAATTCATTAATATTGGATACCAACAGAAGTAAGGTACTTTTATTGAAGTTTCAATAATAATCTAAAGACGACCATTTAATATGGTTCCAGGAGCCATACTCATTCAGCATACTAAGAACAAAAACAAAATACTCAACAATGACTGCAGACAAAAACGAAAAAAGGATGATAACATACCTGAATGTAGCGACTGCTAATGCCACCGATGATATACCCGTTGTGCCAAGCCGCTTCCGACACCTTGATGTTTAATTCCACCCACACAGTCTTCTCCAATCCGCGCCTACCAGATACGACGCAAATGACCCACCATGCTTTTTCCCCGCTTTCACCTCCAACTAGCGCCCTTCAACGCTGTCCATGATATATCCCCGCCTCCGACACCTTGATAGAATAATCCACACAAATCACCTTCTCCAACCAATTTCTAACAGGTGCCGCGACAACAACTCACAATGAATTTTACCTCTGCAGACAACCGCCGGCTACAAAGAGAGGCCAGCAACCTTCAACAACGATAGACTCACTACACCATTCATTCCCTGTTTGAATTTGGAACCCTAACTTTGGCTTTCAAATTTCTTTTATTTTTTCTAATAAATTTTTTTCTCAAAAATAAATTTCAAATTTATGATTTTACCCTTCATTAATGTTATCAACTATTATTATTTTTACTGTAATTAAAAAATTCATTTGGTCATAATAAAGTCAATCACAATCTCTAACTGCAGGTGTCATCAAAAATTGCAGTACACATCATATGGTCACTTTGGCCACCTTAACTTCTTGGCCACCATAGAAGCTCCCATATATATATATATATATATACTTTTAATACTAATATTGCATGCAACCTAAATTTATCCCGTATGCCAACAAAAAGTTGACAAATAAGTTAGAATTTGTAATAAATTCTATAAAAAATGATAAATATTACATATTCCAGAAGGAATTAATAACTGAAACTCATTCATAAAAGAACGTTGATATAACATTTTTGCAATATTTCTATTTGTTAAATGTGTTCAAAAGAAAACCAACAAACATTAAGGGGAAAATAAGCACTGCCATAGAGTTATTAAGATTTCAAAAGTTTGAAATTAAATTGTTAGAAAAAGATACATAAATAATTATATATCTAACACAAAAATTCATACAATAGTGGTTTCTCCGTTCTCTGCTGCTGCCGGAACATCGCCATTCTCATCTGCACCCTTTGCTTTGCCATTGTTCACTGGTTTTGGGAGCTCTCTTGCAGCAGAGGATGTCTCTAATAGGCGGCTGATTCCGTCATACAAGTTCTTAGCATCCATAATAATTGTTGCTCCACCGGGGTAACATCGTCCAAAACATGTTGCAGAATGAGGATAAGCAACCTATACATCAAAATAAAAATTTCAAGGAATCAAGAACATATATTTACAATAATTTATTGAAAGAGCATGAGAGCAGATTAGCAGCTCAAATTATAAACAATAATTTTGTATCGTACTCCACTTAATGGGACAAAGGTTAGTTAATTTGTTATTATTTTTATAGTATCAGTCTCATGGATGTAAATCATAAAGCACCTCAATAAATGCCCGGCAGAGTGAGAGGAAAAGTCCTGATTCGTTCGCTCTGAGCACTCGAGTTGTATTGTACAGCAACAATGAGTCAGAAACAGCTCGTAATCCCTTAATCAATTCTTGGGCAACGACATGTTTTAGACTTATTGGGGCACATGGACGCAGCTCATTCATTGCTGCAGATACACCTGCAGCCACCAAAGAGATAGCAGTGCAAATGAATCCAAGGATAAATGAGACTGACTAGGGGATGGAACACTAAGTGATGAAGCACAATAGCACATATAATAACATCATCCTATCATAAGATTAACCGCACACATTAATAAACTTGCTACAAACATCACATATCAACCATGAATATTTCTATTATGCATTGCCGTTTATATTTTTTATCTGATCCAGAAGTTTATAGACACATTCATACACACACAAAGTGATAGAGTGTACGTGGTATCAATCAACAATTGACCATATTGTAAAATAGAAATTACACCGTTCAATAACTTCTGGTAGAAATTGGTTTTGATTAATCCAACTAGATAAAGATGTCAAAATTTTTTTTAAATATTTTTTAATAATTAAAATTTAACATATATAATTAATTAAATGATATTATTTTTATTAAAATTAGACCGAACAAATCAGTGTAACCGAAAAATCAATAAATTAAATTTTAAATCGATCTAAATTATATTATTTTATAAAAAATAACTACAATATCCTTATTATAAAAAATAACTAAAATACTCGTATATATATATAATATATATATATTTTTTAAAAACTCTAAATCTTAATTTTATAACAGCAAAGAAAAAAAAAGTTAAAATTTAAAATTTTTAAAATTAATATATATAATAAGAATATTTTAATTATTTTCTATAAAAAAAATATTATATTTATTTTTTATAAAAATAATATTAATTTAAATCAATTTAAAATTTGATTCACAATTTTTTCGATCAAATTAATTTATTTAACCTAATTTTAACAAAAATAATATAATTTAAATAATTATATATATTAAATTTTAATTATTAAAAAATATCTTAAAAAAAAACATTTTAAACGTGTTTCCTGCGTGGCTCCCTTAAGAGAGACAATAGATTATCTAACTGCGCATGCTCACGAGTGTATTTCAATTCAGCATTTCCTCTAATTTAAACAATCCTACAGTCAATTAATAATATCTTCCACATTTGAATTGTATACACTCATCACGTGACATGTATTCACAATATATTTTTTTTTCGTACGTTCATATCTATATATAAATAATTTGGAAACGAAGCAATCATTATTACAACTTACAACACAAACATATAAGCATCTTCGATCATCAATTTGAGGCAAACCATTCTGAATAGTTAACAACAGTTTGCGTTAGCCTTTTCACCTTTTTGGATTGAAATACTGAAAACTTAGCAACGAACAATCCAAGTGACAATGATGGTTTCCTTAGAAGCGTTGGCAATGGCAGGCGCAAGTTATGGCGGAGAATGCGCCATGGATATCGAAGAATGGGAACGAAGAGACTTGGAGGGTTATCCACTGCCGCATTTGCTAGCCGAAGACGAAGACGTCGGAGAAGAAAGGTTCACCAAAGAAAATGATGAGAATAATGAAGATTGTGGTGTCAAATTCAGAAATAATAATAATCAAGAAAAGCTTGAGCGGAAAATGGAAATGAGGAGGCCAAAATGCACGACGATCTCAACAGAAATATTGAAGATTGCACTTGCTATAATATGCATGATCTTGTGGTGTAAGAAGAAGGAAGAGATTCAAATTCTAGCAGCTACTAGGCAGCAACATTAATTAATTTATGTTATTTATATTTAGAGTTTTGTTATTTGTATATTTATTCTTCTGTTGTAAAAAAATAAAATACTATTTTGGTCCATCTAAATTTTAATTTAATTTTTAATGTTTTAAATATTTTATTTTTATCTTCAAAAATTATAAGTAGATTTAATGTTATGATGCAAATAATTAATAGAACAAAAAATGTAGATGTTATGATATTATTAATTAAGTCATATGTTTTTTGTATATTAAAAAAATATAATCAAAATTAAACCTTTTTGTAATATTTTTTTTGATCAACTTTTTATACAAAATTTCAAATTCTAGTAATCAATTATTAACGCTCCAAAATTAAAGAAAAAAATTTTACGTTAGTAATTGTTAATGAATTTTTAAGTCACAAACTAAAATCGAACATTAGTTATTAATTTTTGGGTACGCAAATTATTTGTGTAAAATTTACTGATGGGATAATATTAAATCCGATTTCAGACTTTTTAAAATTTAAATAACATATTTAAAATTGTTACTATTAAAATAAAACGTTTAAAATGTTAAAGAATAAATTAAAACTTGTTTTGAATCAAAATAATACTTTACGTAGCCACGTAAAATCATAAAAATATCAAGTATATATCTATGTTTATCAGTTAAAAGGGTTCAGCAATTATAAGTGTTTTGCCAATTCTCTAGAATCAGTTATAACGGAATGCTATGAATTTAAGCTATTATATATATAAGGAAGGGTGTTATGTGATGGTAAATATAATCTGATATTATATAAATAGAATAATTCTAAATAATCATTACACTACTAAATTACGTTTCTCATTCTGGTCTACTATTTATATCTCTGCTTTCTCTCTACTCATCCACAAACTTCTTTGTTTATCATATATAGCCATATACGTAACCATGATAATCATCCATTTACAAATTTAACTAAATCAATAGAGTTCTTATTATTCTAAATTACATGGTATATATAATGATCTTAATGATAGAAATTCGTTAAAAAACACGCGTGGTTTTCACAAGAAATTAAGAATAGAAATACATTTTGTTTGGGTTATTATGAAATAAAATTTTTTTTGTCTAAAATAAATAAAAAATATGTTTTTTAATCATCAATCATATAATTATTTTATTTTAAATAATATAATTATATATTACAAAATTTATCAATATTAAATCATTGTAAAAAAAATTATATGATTAAAATTAAAATCTTAGAAACATTTACAAAATTATTTGTATTCAAACAATATAAAAAAATAGAAAAATATAATGAAAGAAATTAACTTAGTGCATTTAAATATATTAAAAATTTTAAATTTATAAAAAAATAAAAAATATATTGAAAAAAATCATTTAGTGCATACATTCAATTTTAGAGTCTAAATGCGTATGTTTATTTGAGGAGAAAATGAGAGAAAGAAAAAAAAATTAAAAAAAATAGTTATTTTTTTTGTTTGTTGGTTGAATGAAAAAGTATAAATAATATAAAAATAGATAAAATTCATTAATTTTTTTTCTTTTAATATTGAATGAAAAATAAGATGAAAATGTACCTACTATTAATATTCTAATATATTCTTTTATTTTTTAATATATTTTAAAATATATAAGAATAAATTTATTTTTTTATATCTAAAAAAAATAAAAATTTATTCAACTTCTTTTCTTTTTCTTTCTTCATTTTCTTCCTGCAACGATAAAATAGCAAATAACATGTGGACGGATACTATTATAACACATTATATAATCATTTATATATGCGAAAATATTATTTATGGACCAACATATTATACCGTTACGTATAACCAAATTACAAATAACACATCATCGAGCATCACTAGTAGACTGTTAACAATAAATCAATCAAAAATTTATATAATGTATTTTTATCAATCTTAAAAACATAATTAGTCCAATTTAAATATTAAAAATAATTTTGGTGTACGACGATAGTATAAGAAAACGTAATAATGGAATCTTTTTTAATTTACTAATAGCCATGTGAAATTTGTAACGAAATGGGTGAATTTGATTGGATGTTGTAGTATCAAGTCGAAATGAGAACGTCGATATAGTTGAAAGAATAATGAAACTGGAAAAGGTGTACATTCATTTGTATCTTTTAGTTTTGCCAAGAATGAATGACGACTGCAAGTAGATTACGTAGACAATGATACAATAATGTGATTGTTTCTTAATAAAACTCGTATTCTCTCTCTTATTTTGACTTATATGAATTGAACTACATATTATTTCTTTGAATTGAATTTTCAAATTCAAAGTCCGTTGGTTGAAAACAAAAGTTAAGTGCGATGTGTACATGTAGTAAACCACCAAATTAGTTCATAATGAAGTATTTAAAAAAACTTTGAATTTCTTATGTATTTGTAGGAAATCACTTTCTATCATGCATATAAATATCTAAACATTTCATTTTTAGGTTGTTAATGTGATAGTAGTGCATGTTTCCTCGATGTTTAGATATATATACTACATAATTATCTTAAAAATTACATTCTATTTATTATAGTTAACTTCATATATATGTTGTGTCTATATATTAATAATTATTAATTCATCGTTATCATATCCATTTTGACTAATTTTCTTTCTATTTTTTAAGATTGTCAAAATAGACTAAATTTATTCAATCAATCTATTTACCTGTTTAAACTAATAGATTTTTATTTATAAAATAGGTCTATTTAAATTTTTGGTTAACCAGGTTGAAATCGATTTACTTAAAAAAAAGTAGAAAATTAAATTGCTTAAATCACTTTTTTTTAATATTTTTTTTATTCGACCCATTTTTTAATTTGTCCAAATTTTTTTCGATTTTTTTTTTAATTTTTAAATAAAATATTAAAAAATAATGGATCAAATCGTTTAACTCATAAGACTCGTCATAAACAATTCGAACTTGAAAATTAAAATACATAAACAAACAAAAGATAAACAGGCCAATCCATATAGACTTAGTCGAGTCTGAACTGTTTGACAATCCTACCATTTTTATTATCTTCATTTTTTCTCCCATAATCCCTACGAGCCTTATTTTTTCTTCTATCACTTCGTCAGACTAACTCCCTAGTTTCAACATCTCTCTCTCAAAGACTCAAACTACAGCCGCCATATATGGATCCCAAAGCACCTAAAACTACCTCCATCTGTGATCACATTTATCAAATTCTAGTTGAATCGATAAATTCGACCAAATAACTAATTAATCGGAGGTTTAGTCAACTTGATTAGAAATTAGGATCGTTTCTATATTTGAACTGGTTAACAACGATTAAATCGACCAATTTAATCCAAACGGCGTGAAGGTTCACAATGGCTTAAAGAAGGGGTTTGAATCTAACGTCATTTTTTATCTTTTAAGAAATTTGAACATCAACACAGATTGAAATTTTGTTATTAATGATTTACTGTTATGTTTGAGTTAGTGATTATGCAAGAGATAAAATTATTTTATCTCATAACGAATAAAATAAAACAGAACAAAAACAAATAAACTTACACTACCATGTATCTTAATTCAACCATTTTATACATTGTGACTTGTATTTATCAATCTTCATCATAATTCTGATAGAATTTTCACTATCTTCCAACTATTGATACTCGCCAAACTGCATTTTATTGGATCATGCTTCAGAGTTTGTTAGATCCTGAATTTTCAGAATCTTCTTCTCTCAGCTGAGTTCTCTTCTTGCCCATATTACCCTTTCGTAATGTGTCATAGGATCAAAGAATATTAATATAAATTTAATTAAGTGTTGCACCGTTGTATAAATTTTTATCGAAGTAATTTTTACAAAATGCAACACTAGATAAAAAGTATAAGACCTCAAACTTTTGAAAATTTAATCATCAGTTACTTAGGGATTAATTTCATTAGTTCAAGGAATTAATTGTTCAATAAAGATAATTAACAAAATTTGATTTAAAAATATATTAAGTCTAATATTATTGAAATTATTGATATGGCTAAATTGTAATTTCCAAATCAATCTCGCTAGTGAATTGAGAGGGGTTTGGCCAACAATAAACTAACAAATATTTTTGAATTATATTCTATATTAATTAATAACATTAATTGTCACTAATTAGTGGTTATTTAAAATTTTTTTTAATTAAAAGATATAAATTAATGATTATTAATAGCCTCTTTTTACTCTAATTCACCTTTTACCATTTATTACGCAAACACGAATTCCTCCTTCCACAAAAAATTTTGAAACTCCAAAAAATAGCTAACACCAAAATATAAGATAAAGAATCATCCAAATCCTAAGAAAAAAACATAAAAAACATAGGAAAAAAATATCCAAAACTAATAAAAAGAATAATCCAAATTCTAAGAAAATACATACAAAACATAGGAAAAAGAATCATCCAAAACTAATAAAAGAATCATCTGAAATGTAGAAAAAAGAAATATAAAAAATTAGTTAAAAAAATCATTTAAAACCAAATAAGAGGAGGAGATCGAAGAGTCGCAGGATGGCCGGCGGCGACGACGACGTCTTGAACGGCGTTGTGTGGACAGTGAGGGACTCACGGTGGCGGGTTGCGATGAGTGGAGGAGTCGCCATGGATCGGAGTAGTTGATCACGTGTCGCGAATTGGGACTTGGTGATGGCTACGTCGCGACGGATGGAGAGTTCCGGGGTGCGAGTGGCAAGCGATGGGAAGTCGCGAGCGACGAGGGTGCATCAGGACAGCGATGGGGAGTCACAATGAGATGGGAGGAGGGTGAAGTAAAAGCGCGATGGTGGCTGTCTTTCCTGTGTATGTAAACGGCAAATGAGGTGGCAGAGAAGGATGCAAGGACGACTGGCGATGGCGCGTGAGGACGGTGCAGCGGCGACGTTAACAGTGCGAGGATGAAACCGCAGCAGCGTGGGACATTAGGAAGAGGAATTAGGATTTATGGTTTTGTGTGGTGAATGGTGAGTGGAAGTAAAAACAAATTAAAGTAAGTTTTAATTTAAAAATGTCATTAATGTCAATTAATCAAATTTTAAATTTAAAAAAATAATTTAAAATTAATCATTAAAAATTGAGTTGTTCAATTTTTAACATGTGAATACTTGGCTCCCTATACTTTTCCATTGTAAATTATGTATTGTCTATTGTATAATTAGATTTTATGCGTTGATTTTAACATATATAGAATTAAGTTTAAAATACTAGAGAAAAATTGAATTTTATCATTATTAGCAACATATATTTCTTTTCCAAACATACTTTTTTTTTTCTCATGGGATCGCATTAGTTGTCCAAAAGTAATTTTTGGCCAAAGTTATCGATAGATAAAATTAGTCGCTAGCGTCTAAATTAAATAGAAGAATTTCTATAATTCGGATTAGCTACTGATATTCTAAAAAATTTGTTACAAAATTCTATCACAAATTAGCGATATATAGAAAATTTCCTTTGAAACTGTTGATGTCGTCATCTTTAGCAATAATATCTGTTGCTAACATCAATATCCATTGCTAGGTCATGAAAATCCGTCGAAAAAGTCCGTTGTAAAATGTAAATGTGAAAGATTATAGTATTGTCAATGTATATATAGAGATAAATTATAAATATAGAAAGCAATAAACTAGTAATGCATATATAATATAAGAACAATTGAACAAGTGTATTGGATTTGTGAGTGTGTTAGAAAAGCTTCCTTGTATTTAATTAGAGCGAAATTATATGTCTTTTTTTTACAATTATATTAAGTGTACATTAAAATTAGTTATTAGTATAAAATATATATTAAAAATAAATTAAATTAGTTATTAGTATATATATATATATATATATATATATATATATATATATATATATACCAATACATGATTAATTTTAATAGTCGATTTGAATACATAGTTAACATTTTTTATTTTCTTGCAATAAGTATATATGCATTGCTTTATTGCAAAATTGTTGAAGAGATACCTACATATATAGCTCTAAAATATATATATTCTTGGGCTTTTTTATATAAATAAATAATAAAAATATATTATTTATCAAAAATATGCATAGACAGAAATTGTTCCAAAAATACGTAAGCCCAACTCAGAGAGGGCGACCGCAAAATAGAAATTTACTCCAAACCGTGTCTGGCGGTCACAAAATAGGCCTGACACCTGCAGCTCCCATATCATTTTCGGCGTCCACGAAATGGGGGGCACCTAGTTGTCGGTTCCTGCGAAATGGCCATAGCAGGAATACAATGTTACGTTTTTGTTGTGCGTGGTAAGCATTTCTCTACTTCCTCGGTTGTTATTAGGAAAAGCAAGTTTGACTGAATCCCAGACATTTATATGCCAGACATCATCCAGCACAATGAGGTACCTACTTTGCTGAAGTAGATTCTTGATCACCTCTTTCAACTTGTCACTTCTCATTTGTCCAACTTCTTCAGGAGCTAGTTTGCGAATGACATTATGGAGCTGGTGAACAAGGTCTTTGAGGAGTTCTTCTATTTGGAAAGGATGAGAGACACTAACCCAAGCATGAATCTTGAAACGCTTATGCACTTTGCGATCATCATAGACTTGCTTTGCCAATGTAGTTTTCCCCAAGCCTCCCATCCCATGAATGGGAATTACAAAACGACCTTGTTCATTACTAAAAAGCAAATCACACAGCTGCTTCTTGGGTTTGTCAATTCCTACTAAATCAGCTTCCTCTAGCAGAAGTAATAGTTGATGATAATATCTATGAATTCCTGTATGGTTATATATAGTTTGTCTTCAACTTTAATTGTCAAAGTTATAATATTCTCAGGGTCAGGGATGTACTATTCATATTCAACAAGGTTGAAATAGTCAAGTTACCATTGATTTTTTTTCCTCCACGAAGGATCGTGTTTGGTGCTGAAGGCAATGCTTGTGGCTCATAAACACCAACTTGAAACCATATCTTTCCACTACCAAAACACACTACATAGAATTTTCGACTAACCGAAGTTTTACAATGAACGCAAATAAACCTTCAAAATAAATATTACACATGTAAACAACATAGAAGCACATGACACCACTCTAATTTAATTGCAAAACATATACTTCAATGTTCAAATTATTATTTAGATAATTATCTTGATGGTTATCAGTGGTTAAGAGAAGGGGGTTGAATCTTAGTCCCTTTTTTGCTGAGTGATTCTTGCTGCCTTTTAAAATGTTTTAGGAGATATTTCTGCTTTTTGTTTCGTCGCTAGTTAAGAGACTTTTTCTTTTTGTCTCGTAACCAGTGAGGAGATATTTTTCAATTTTGTCTCCTACAAACAGAATCAGAAATTGAGTAGAATAGAAAGAGAGAATCACACCCAGAAGTATCCTAGTTCAGCTGCTAAGTGCAGTGCAGCCTATATCCAGTCTCCATCACAACAATGATGGAATTTCACTATAATCAAGCAGATTACATACACCAATTCTCCTTAGGAACTACCATTCCTATCTGGGACAAGTCCAGAATCTATCCCCAATCCTAAACTTGACTTGGTCACCTACCAAGCTTTCAACTGCTAAGTGCTAACCCAACTTGCAAGGGGATTCTCACAGAATCATGAAACACAACACAGATGTACAAAGGACCTCTAGGACGTCTATGACTTTTTCTTTTAATTTTGTATACTCTGCCTTTTTTCGCTCTATGGCTTTTTCATACAAACCTTACTGTTTGCCTTTTTCCATAAGACTCAAGACAGACAAAACTAAACAGAAAAATACAACATGAAAAACTTTGAAGGAGAAGAACTTCTGTTAGCTTGGGTAGCTATGAGAACTCTATGCTTTCACTCTTTTCTCCTTGCTTCAAGCCTTGGCTGTCCACCCTTATTATAGAAGGAGAAGCCTCCAAGGTTGAAACGGTTGAACTGAGCCAACTTCTTCTTCTTCAAACATCAAACCGGTTCAGACAAAGAGAGAAGAGAGAGAACTGAATGTAAAATCCAACATGCAATTACCTCTTCCTCATCCCTTCTCACCAAACTTCATCAATCTAGGCCTTCCATCTTGACTTGCACTCCAAGAAGGATTCCTGACCATTGATGAGTCCTTGATGCTTGACAGCTCCATTTGCTCTATCTTCTGCCTCTTCCTCCACGTAGCTACAGTAGCTATCTTCTGTGATGGTTGATCAAAAGTAGAGACGAGTCATACTCCAGGGATCTTCTTCTCTGAGAGCTTGAGACTTCTTCACCACATCTTACCATTAGTGGCAAAGATCTCAGCCACACCCTACTGTGGATCTTCTTTCTGCTAAGGACATCATCACCTTATCCCTTTTCTTGCTTCTAACTTCACTGCTACAGTGCCTCATCTCTGATAACTTACTTCTTTTTCTTTCCTGTGACATGACTGAAAGCAAAGAAAGAGAAGAGAGAGAATGCAGAAAAAGCTTTCAATGGAACTAAGAAAGAGAATTAGAATGAATTAAGTTTCCAAAACCCATGTCTAGTAACGTGTAAAACATTAAAGACCATCAAATCAATTTCCACTTTCCCTTTTCTGTTTCCAATGCAATTAATGCAAGTTAATTGAATTTGAAATCCATTCAACGATGAAAGTGGGTAATCGAGGAAAGCATGCAATATTGCTTTCTTCCTTTTTCAATTTTTCGGACCAAGCCTTGATGGTCTTGTAGCAAAGATTAATTTGGGCTTGTTCGACAAAATCTGGCCCAACTTTCATAATAATAATTCAGTCACATATTTTAAGACATTTTTGCACAAGGCTGATTATTTTTGCCAACCATTATGGGGTTCAAGTTTTCTTTATGCCCAATGACAAAATATGCAAGCAACAAAATTATTAATTAACAAATATGAGTTAAAATTCAAGTTAATAATTTTGTGACTAATTATTTTAATAATGTTTGATCATCATCAAATTAATTTGGAGTTTTCCAAACTCATCATATTTAATGAATTAACTTTGTGGTAATATGAAATTCATCCCCTCCCCTGCTATGGCCATTTCGGCCATTTCGCAGGCAGCGGCAACTAGGTGCCCCCCTCCCCCATTTCGTGGACGCCGAAAATGATATGGGAGCTGCAGGTGTTAGGCCCATTTTGTGGCCACCAGACACGGTTTGGAGTGGATCTCCACTTCGCGGTCGCCCTCCCTAAGTTGGGCCTGTGTGTTTCTGAAACGATTTCTATCTGTGCGTATTTTGGTAAATAATGTATTTTTATTATTTATTTATATAAAAAAGCCTATATTCTTGTACTATTATGCCATACGTCCAACCTTAGGCCAAAACGTAATATTCGTCAATTTTCATCCTTTCATTCATTCCCTTTGGACCACGGTATGCAGGCGAAACTAATCAACGCACATTGCTATTTCCAAATTGGTCACATTTCAAATTAGGATCCAAAATCCAAATATTCATACACTCTCAAATAAGTATTGAACTACCATTGATTAATTATGGTCACGGGCTTGTTATGTTACTTGCCGGCACACTCATCAAGAAGCTTTAGCGTGAGAGATATGTGTGATATATTATGTACTAGTCCATGCATCATCGTTATGTGACGTAGTTGCTTTACAAAAAGCATACCAAATAAAAACACAAGACATTCATATGACTACCTATAACTAATTAACGAGCGGCAACTAGCAAACATTAAGTTACTAACTCTAGTAATATACTGACTCGCTAAATAAGTCCCTTCGTTATTGTATCAAGAGTGAGTCCAAAAGAAGGTAAAGTACAAGACGGGAAGGGATTATTATCACACCTAACATAGATATATTTTTTTTTAAAGTTAGAAGTGATACTTAAACCTGCAACTTCTAAATGAATATAAAAAGACTATGTCATTTGAGTTATAGTTTATTGGCTTAACGTAGACATTGTTACACTTTTCACAACAGTGAAATCTTATAATCAGAAATTATATCATTGTTTCATTGGATTATTCATTTAAGAAAGAAAGAGTATATTAGGAAGAGCATACAAAAATTTAAGAAGGGAATGACAATAGCAATTTTGGGTGGGGCAATACGGCAATACCATCTCCATAAAAGACGATATAAGCAAAGATATTCATGAATCTTGAATAAGATTAGCTAGTCTGATCTCTGATAATATGATTAAAAAATGAAAAAAGTTCAGAGGTCGTTAATTTTAATTTATATTGACTAACATTTTTAATTAATAATTTAATATTTTTAGTTTAATATTATATTTTTAGTCAATACTTTTAAATATTAACTAAATTATTGGTAAAATTAATAAATTATACTAGTCATATGTATCATTACCCATTAAAATATATCGATGGCAGCTTTTTTTTTTTAAAACACCTAAGTAAAAAAAGATAGAAATACTTTTAAGTTTTAATCAATGTGTATAAAAAATACGCACGACTAATTCTATATTTTTGAATACTATAAATGAAAAAATAAGTATTTTTTTTAACATATTAAATATATTTTAAGAACCCTCATTAAAACTCTTTTCCAACTTAAAAAAAATACAAAAACATCAAAAGAGTAAAGGGAAAGAGATCGGTGATCACATGTGTTATTAGATATATTGAAACCTTAACCTCACATATGCCCATGCAATATCCGTGACTATGGTTTATTTTAGTTGCCTAAAGCACTTAACGTAGTAAATTAAAGCAATAAAACCCTTTGCTTGTGTTAGTATATAAAATTATAAATGCTCCTTTAGTTTCTACCCCAATTACAAGACTTACAACAATTAGCTCTCTTTTTATGTTATATTATTACTATCTCATCATCAATCCTCTTCATTTTAAATAACCATGTCTATAGAAGCTATGGCTATGGCAGGCATCGATTACAAAGAATGTGACACCAATTTAGAGGAATGGGACGATGACCCTAGCCGAGAACACTCTCCTCTTCCTCCTCCATTGCACCTTCAAGCTGAGCGCAATGTGTCTGTCACTGTGGATGTTGAGTGGATGAAAGCGAAGCTCAAAGAATGGGCGAAAGCCGTAGCTTCAAACAAAGAACAAGTTCTGTTATCTTTTCATGTCACAAAGAATGGGATGTTACCCAATGCATGTGCATTGAGTTAGTAGTTCCCAAGTTTGGGGAAACAATGTTTAAATGCTTCCTACTCCTGTAATATATATCTATGCTATCTCTTCGATTTTATATTCTTATATATGCTTTTATTTAGGAATTTGAAGGAGGAAATTCTTTGAAAGGGAGATTATCTGGTGAGGACACTAAAAATAAGTATGTGATGCTGACGCTATGTGCCCTACAAAAAAAAAGTAATATTTGTAAAAAAAAATTGTTATAAAAAATCAAAATTTTAAAACAAAAGGAATTTGTAACAAAAAAAAAGGTTGTTAAAGTATATTCTGTTACAAAAAATTTTTGTAACAAAAAATGAAACTGTTACAATTTAAAGTAATATTTTGTAACAAATTTTTCTGATAAAAAAAACCGAAAGTCATTACAAAAGTGATAACAAATTTTGATCTCCAAAATATTTTTGGTGACAATATATTTTTTCCTATCATAAAATTTTGTTACAAAATATAATTTGATTTTGTAACATTTTTTTTCTTTAGTTATAAAAGCAAAATATTTATCTTGTAACAATTTTTTTTTAATATAAATTGCATGCATAATTTACCAAATTATTTTTTTAATTAAGTGATATATTTACCTCTTTACTGAGCAAGTCAACATTTATATAATATGTAAAAACATATATAATTCAAACATGCTTTATTTAACTAAAATTGTTTTAAAACAAAATAACATTAGTAAGGACATTGATTAGTCCTACAAGTTATATTTCTTGCACAAGTTCAACCAAAAGTTAAAAATCTAACATAGATTAGTATCTTTATGAATCAAATATTCTCGAGCCCTTAAGGTAGCATGTTGTCACCATTTTAGCACTCCTGTAAATAAGAAAAACCGAAACAAAAAATTAGAAACAAGATATAACACCAACTATAATTTTACCATTAATTTTTATCCAAAATGTTTAGAAAAATTTTAACAGAACCTCCCCTAAAACTTAGATATTTCCACCGTCTATGGTTTCATAAAAAACAACCAATTCACTACTTATTTCTCAGCCAATACACAACCAAATTTATTAAACCAAATAGTAGGACATTTGTCATTTTTCAACCATGACACAAGCTAAGTAAAATGTAATAAATAGATCCAAAAAACAGCAGTAGCGTGCAATATTCAAAATTCCGTATAAAATCCAAATTAAACCCAATGGCCTTCAAAATTAATACGGTTCAACTTGATCCAGATTTCTTTTCCAATTGGTTCTAGGTCAATACCATTTTTTATGAAGGAGTTACGTAGTTTGAAAGTTAGGTAATTTTCTGTAGAATTCTGTTTTAAAAACCATTGAACATAACATCTTCCAAGTTTCATAACTCACTTATTAAAACATAGAAATCCCTGAAATTTGAATCATATATGCTAAATATACTCAACTTTTAAAAATCCATATCTTTAAAACCACAACTCTAACAAATCTGAATTTTTATGAAATTAAAGTAATAAGACTAGAGTTTTATTTAAAATTAGATTTATTTCAAAATTTAAACTAAAGAATTTTCAATAGAGGAAAAAAGTTGCTGTTGTGTTACGTGTTCTGCAGAAAAATTAGATTTGATAACCACAATTCATAAATTTAACATAAATCATAAACTTAACGAAAAGGTCTCAAATTCACCAGTCCAGCACCTTATATTCTCAAGCTTAATCTAGACTTGGTCTCACACAATTTCGATCATCACAGAATTAGTTATAACCTTTGAAAGTTACTAATTTAATTTAAAGATAATGCAGAAAACCCGATTTTTATAGTTTAACTTTGAAAAATTATAACTAATTCTTCAGTTAATACGGAATCTTCAAAATTGAATTTTAACAATTATACTTATTATAGTTTACTTAACTTTTAATCTCTTATCATTTCAATCACTATTGAGTTACTTATTCACTTTCAAAGTTGCCGTTTAATTTCAAAACTTAGATTTCCAACAATCAGTTCAACATTCTAAGATTCAGCCTTCCAAATATTCTCTAAAACCCAATTCCAATCAATCACTAACTAAGTCTGTTACAATAATCAAATAACTAGTTCAACAACAACAATTTTAATTTAATCTATCAAAATACAGAATTCACAACAATCATCAAACAATTCATAATCCACGCATAATCAATTTCATAAAATCAACGAATTCAATCAGAGTTCCAATCAAAATCTCAATCATTCTAATCACAATCTCAATCACAAATCAACATTCATATAATCAATCAATTACTCACAACCATTAAACCTATTTGCAGTTATTCAATAAACCTTGTGGGCATTCTTAAATTAAAACCATTTAAATTAAACCCCTACCTCGATGCCGCAATCGCATAATTTGAACAAGACAACGCCCATTTCATTTCTAATTTCAGCAGTGACAATCCTACTGAAACTAAGGACAGTGGCAGACGCATCAACTGGAACAGCAACAGCATCAATTTTAACGCAATTCAGAACGGCGGCAGCGGCACCAACTCTGATTATTCCCGCAGCAGTGACAAATTCAACAATTTAAGCAGAACTCAGCGATACTAAAACAGAGGTGCTTACTAACAGAATCAAAATAAGAAAGCAGAGATGAACAAAATGCAGCAGAATTAAGGGTAGAGAACATTATAGGTTTTCGAATTACGGAATTGGAATCAAAATAGAGAGTGCACTGTTAATGATAGTTTCAATGGCGGAAAACCCCAAAACAGAAACTGCAGTAGCCAACTCTCACAGAACAGGAATGAAATTGGAAGAATATGGTGGTATTAGCGGCTCAGGAAAAGACAGAACGACGACAGCGATCGTGGCTCCAGTGAAGATGACGTCGGCTTTTCCTCCTAATTGCAGTCCTTGGCTCGCGTCTCCCTCATCTCCATCTCGAGCTTCTCTCAGTGACACAGAACTGACGGCGGCTCGGACGGCAGCGGTGACCTCAAAGCACGACGGCGACGCGACGGTGGCTCCTTCCTCTCCTCCGTGGGTCGTGTCTCCTTCCTCTGTCTTTCTTTCTCGCGCACCGTTGTCCTCGCTACGGTGGAACTCAACAGAGACGGGGCGACCTCAACTGCGGCGGCTTGGCCGTGACGGAGGCGGCCCCCTTCCTCCTTTGTGCTATATGGTTCTCCCACACACTCTCCTTTCTCGATCTCTCTTCTCCTTTTTTTTTATGCTTTCACAAATTAATTTTTAGTTAATATTAAAAACTTGATTATGAATAAAAATTATATATTAATTTTTTAAAAAAATATAAAATCATATTTACAATTTTTAAAAATTATTGAATACAAACAATATGTAAAAAATTTTAATTTTTGAAACAAAATAAAATTATTCTGAAAAATTATATAAACAATTTTTTTTACCCTCAAAGTGTTTAACATTTTGAAAAAAAATTATTATAAAATATACTTATATTTTATAACAAACAAATAATTTGTTACAAATAATGTTGAATTTTGTGACAAATTAATTTTTTGTTACAAAATAATTGAAGTTTTGAAACAAAAAAATATTTTGTTACAAAATTTTATAATATTTTGTAACAAAACAACAGTTCGTTACAAAAACTAACATAATTTGTAACAAAAAAAAGTTAGGTTGTTACAAAATATTAGCATGTTTTGTAACAACTTATAATGTTATTACAAAACATTATTCTTCTATAACAATCAGCAATTATTATTACAAAAAATTATTTTTTTGTAATAATTTTAAATTTGATACAAAATTTTTGTTACAAATATTCTATTTTCTTATAGTGGTATCAAGTTCAGACTATAATGCATGTAAGTTTCATTGATTGTGGAATAACTTTGAGCTTTCCTTTTCCATTCTTGGCAAGTAAAATTAATGATATTAATTCGTGATTAAGTGCTCATATATGGAGCATATTTGAGCCAGTTAAAGAAATTTAGGTAATAGAAGTCTAGTAGAAAGGATACTTTTTTTAGAGTGTAAATTTTAGTAGCAGTCATTATTTATAATAAAAAAGAGGAGAGATAATCAAAAAATAAAATTTATTTCAGCTAAATAATATAATTTTTTTATTGAAAAAAATATAATATGCACAAAAATATAAATGATGAATAAAAGAGAGAAAAAATAAAGATCAGAATTTTAAGTTTGAAAAATAATTGAAAAAAGTAAATAATAAACTTAACTATCTCTTTTAACGTGTAATTTGTTTTTAATATCAGGCACATATAAATTGATGCCGTTTATGTTAAGTAAAAAGAGAATATTTTGCTTTTTTAACTTATTATGAATATATTTGAGAAAATATGTAAAATTTGTATTTTTTCTTATATAAACATGTTATAATATTATATTTATATTGTCTATCATATACAAGTGTTGAAGTGAGAATTGTTCACACCTTATAGTCAATAAACAATATTCAATATGACCATAAAAAAAATTTTAATATTAATATTCATATACTTTGTGCATAAATTTATGGCATAAATAATTTTTATGGCTATATAATTTGATTCTATATTTACACCGGATAGATAAATTTAAATTCAAAAAGTTAAAAATTTAGCTTCTTAATTAATGAATATTTTGAATCTAAAAAATTTGTTTTGATTAGAAATTAAAGCTAGCAATACTAATTGTGTTATAACCATAATTAATTTATTTACTATATTAAATTAAATTTTAGTAAAGTTAATTTTCTAATAATTATAAATAGTGGATAACAATACTAACATACTCCGAAGTACTCTATTGTTTTTTTAATTTTAAGTTTTGTATTTGTTCATATGATAAATCTACTTTGTTTGAGTCTTCTCCCAACTTAATCTTGTTTTTTTTACTAAAATAAAATCGACACCACGATTTCATCAAGAAGCTGTAAAATTATTTCATTCAAAATTAGCCAATCAAGATGACAACACCTGTTCTGTTGCCGCTGGATTCCGAATCCAAATGTAAGACATTAAGCACATGAAAGTGTAGTTCAAAGTGTAACACAGCAAAAATCCATAAAAAAAAGTATTCCAAACCAAGAGTCATTGTCATACAAATCCAGCAACATAACAAGCATAAGAGGCTACGGAATTTTCTCTAATTTATACAGAATATATATATATAGTAATGTTATGACCATATACTAGCATTCGTGAAGTGGTCCCAATAACACTTTACAGGTCGAGGAAGATCAAGATGTTTTTTACTAAAACAAAAGATGCACACTTTATCTTGAATGCCTCAAATAACGGAATATATCGAAGTATTTTAGGGTACCTATTATTATTATTCATTATTTATAGCTATTAAAAAATTAATTTTATTAAAATTTAACTGAATATACTAAATAAATTAACTATAATTATGATGCAATATTGCTAATTTAATTTTGACCTCTAACCAAAACAATTTTTTTTATCATTCTAAGTAAAGTTATAAAAATAAATACCATCTAAAAATTTATTCAACCATATAAATTGATTAAATGAATTAATTTTATAATTTATTTATTTTAATTGTTTTGATTTAATGATTGAAAAGACTAAATTTAAAAATATTTTTACAAACATGATATGCTAGCTTTATTATTAAGTACAAAAAATTGATTTTAATATATATAATAGATTAAACCAACTACCATTATAAAATATTACAAAATAATAATAATAATAATCATTTTAATATAATTAGGTTCAAAATATTTTCAACTTTTTTGAATTTAAATTTATCTATTTGGTATAAATATAAAATAAAATTATATCACCATAAAAATTATTTGTGTCATAAATCTATACACAAAATATATAAATATTAATATTAATATTTTCTTTTACGGTTATATTGAATATTGTTTGTTGATCGTGAGGTATGAACAATTCTCACCTCAACGGTTCTATATAATAGACAATATAAATATAATATAACATTATAACATGTTTATATATGATAAATATAAGTTTTACACATTTTTTTAAATACATTCATAATAAGTTAAAAAAACAAAATATTCTCATTTTACTTAAAATAAACTGCATCAACTTTTATGTGCATGATATTAAGAAAAAATAATATGTTAAAAAAGATAGTTAAATTTATTATTTACTCTTTTTAATTATTTTTCAAACTTAAAATTCTGATTTTCATTTTTTTTCTCTTTTATTCATCATCTATATTTTTATGCCTATTATATCTTATACCATAAAAAATCATGTTTCCAACCAAAACAAATTTTATTTTTCGATAATTGTCCACACTCTAGAAAAAGCATCCCTTCCACTTTAGTTCACCATTTAATTAAGTTCTTTTTACTGGTCCAAATATGTTCCATACATAAATACTTAATCACGAATAAATATCATTAATCTTACTTGTCAATAACAAAAAACAAAAATTCAGAATTGCTCCACAATTAATAAAACTTAAATGCATAATAGTCTAAACTTGACATGTAGTGTCAGCATCACGTACTTATTTTCGACGTCCGGACCAGAAAATTTTTTTTCTTGAAATTATTTGCTTTAGATATTTGTTCAATCTATTCATATTGTGAAGGAGAATCTAGTAAAAGAAGAGAGAAATCTTCGTTACAATATATGACAACAGCATGTTTTTGGGGAAAGAATTTTATGTTAAGACAATTAAGAATTTTATATGATTTGGTTTAAATAATGGAGATTTCGTAATTTAATATTTTTAATTTTTACAAAAAAAAATAATTATATTATTTTCAATCCTTTTAATTAGAGTATTTCATTAAAATTAATTTGTAAATTTATGATTAAATAATATTTTTTTAAAGATAATTTCGTTGAATTAAAATTGGTTTTTAATTACTATATTACCCCTAATTTTAGTAAAATGATTAAACTGTCCATAACCCTAATTCTACTACATTCATCGCCTCCCTTTCCTCTTCATCCTGCGTAGCCCCCAACCCTCCTCTCCTCATTCTTTCTGCATTCTAACCTTTCACACACAAAACAAACACATTCACATACATGGAGAAAGAGATCCGCGAGAAGAGAGGAAGAGATCTGCAATCGAGAAAGGGAGGAGAGGAGAGCGTCGCAGCCGCTGCAAGCTGGTCACCGCCGAGCCCATCACCCGTGCCATTCATCTTCATCGCCGCCAGCTGAAGAGAGATGCGATGGAGAGAGAGAGGGGGTCCGCGGAGGGTGGTCACCGTTCGTGGAGTTCGCGCCAATGCCGTCACGGAGGAACGTCCCTGTCATCGCGAGCTGTCGCCATCGCATTTACTAATCTAACGGGGTTTACATTGGAGCTGCCGTTGGGTCAGCTCGGGATTGCGGTTGCTCCGTTTTGCTGTTACCGTAAGTATATCTTATTACGAACCCTCGCCGTTAGTTTTTTGTTATATGTTATTAAGGTTTTCGCGATATTTATATTTTAGGATTGAGTTATTGGGATTGCCTGTTGCGATTAAAGCCGTTTCTGCTATTGCGAAAGTGAGCAAACCTGTGGTTGAAGCTGCAGTTGATTTCGGGCGGAGAGAAATGGTTCTTGTGACGCATTTAGTTTATGGGTTCAAATTTTTTAGGTAGGATTTTTTCTTAAAACTTAATTTTATCTTACAGAGTTGTTATAAATAAATATCAATGTGAAAAATATATTTCTGTGATTATGTTTGTCTTATGGATGTGGCTGTTTGCTGTATTAAATCATTGATTGCTTCATTGATGTGTGGTTATTGATAAAAGAGTGGTTTATAAAGTTATTTGATTTAATGTTATTAAATGTGGTTTTTTTTCTAGTCTTGGAGTTCGTTTGTTAATGTAAATTAGTCAGTTTTTGAAATGATTTGAACTATGAAAATGAATGGATTTTTGGAAGCGGTTTGGTTTTAAATTAGTTTGATTTTATAAATTACTTAATATTAGAGTTGGTTTGATTTTGAAGAAAAGATTTATTATTGGAATTGATTCAATTTGAAAATAATTTGATATTAGAACTGGATGAATTTTGGAAAATGATTGAGACTTGAAAATGGTTGAGAAAGGTTTGAGAAATGTTTAGATGGGATCCGAAAAGGGTGGCAGAGTCCGAGTTTTAGAGGAGATGCTGCTGAAATTTTATAAAAATTGGAAGCTTCGTTTGAAGTAATTATTTAAAAAGATTTAGTTTTAAAGATTATAAGTTTTAAATTTGATTTATTTAGAAAAGAATGAATTATGTTTTGAGTTGGGGTTGTTGATGAACGAAATGGGAGGATGGATGTCGATGATTGAATTTGAGTGAAGGATGATGAGGATTGGTTAAAGTATGATTGCTGAATGAATTTGGAAATGAGATATAAATTGATGAACAATGATGATATTGAGGATGATACGGATATTGATGAATTATGATTGAAATATTCATATGGCTTATTTATTTGAATTATCTGAGACACGAGTTTTCCTGGATAGACGCAGTGGCTTGCCACCACTTGCTCCAGGTTGAGACTTGATACTCTGTTGACCCTGCGACGTAAGGGTGACTTGACACTTATAAATTTACGGGAATGGTACCCCCATTGAGCGATTTGATATATATATGAGAAAAATCTATGCATAGACTCATGGGGATGCGCGTCGGGGGACAGTCCAAAGGTTTAGCAAACCAGACTTGTTGGGTTGGCTGTATAACCGATAGATGAGCTCATTAGCCATAGGACAAGCATGCATCATTTGCATTTGTATGCTTTGTTTGGGTTTGAATTTGTTTTGGTTTGCCTAATTGTTAAACTGCTATTAACTGCTACCTGAACTAATTGCTGTAACTGCTACCTAAACCTATGCTTTCCTTGTCTGTTTTGCCTGTGTTTATCTTGGTGTGCTATTTTTGAGAATGAGCTTTGGTGTTGATTTGATGGTTGTGTTGATTGATTGCGTGGTTGGTTTCTGATTAAGATTTTCTTATAAGAAAAGAAAGATTTTGGATTTCTGGATATTCTTTTAAGTATTAATTTTTTTTAATGAAAGGGTTTTTGGATGACTAGTTGTTGGTTTTTAAAAGATTCAAAGGACGAACAATAATCACTGAGCTTAAAAATAGATTTCTCTTTAAATATCTTATTATAACAATTCTGAAACTTTGTGGTGAGACCGTGTGGTTAGGTTCTCACCCCCTACAGCTTTATCTTTTCAGGAGACAGATGAAAAAGCTCACGAGGGGTTGTATTGCGTTTCAATTAGTCAATAATGCTGTTTAGTTTTTATTTATTTACCCCTCGCCATCAATATTATATTATGTAAGAGGGATAAGAAGTTTTGTATATGTATATGCTTGTTTTGTTTTATTTAAAAAGTATTCTTTTTCCGGTTTATAAAAAAAAAAAAAAACAGTGATACGATTTCGGGTCAAAGGCTCCTATTTTATTATTAAGTATATGAAATCGTTGTAATAGTTCTTACTATCAGAGTAGCGCAGCCGGAAGCGTGACATTCTGATAGTGAGGGTGTTACATATTTACTAAAATTTTGCACACAAAATTAATACAGTTTACATTTATATTTTTTAGAATTTACATACATAAATTAATAAAATTTATTTGTTAAAGATAATTTAATATTTATACTCACTAAGTAATAACTAAAAATACTAAAAATTACTTATTCTAAAATTTTTTCTAAATAACAATCATGCACCACTTAAAACAAAATAATAATATATGCATATTATGCAATGATGATGATGATGATGATGATGATGATGATGATGATGATGATGATGATGATGATGATGATGATGATGATGATGATGATGATGATGATGATGATGATGATGATGATGATGATGATGATGATGCTTATTGTTTTGTCAATTTTTAGCAAATCGATGGTTGTTCGATATCTAATAGTCTGGGAGCGAAACCTACTCCTCTTTACAGGTACTAGTTTTCTATAAGTGCATCAAAAAGGCTTCGATTAGACGAATAATGAAATAAAAAGTAAATTAAAATTTGTAAAAGAACAAAAGAAGTTAAAAACAACGAATTTGAAAAGGAAATTGGTTGAAATCGAAAAATGTTGCGTTAAAATTTAAAGAAAGCAGTAAAGGTGCTTTCGACTAGATCAAAAGACTTTGACATGAAAATTAAAGATATTGAAACGTAAATTGCATTCGAAATTTAAATCATTGCTTGAAACATAAATTCACTTGAAAAATAAAGTTTACAGAAAGATAAATTGAAAAGATAAAAGCATGGAAGGAATCCTACAGATAATTAACTCGAAGTAGACTCAGAAAGTCTTTGGGGATGTGAGTGTGCATGAGTAATTTCTGAGTCAAAGTTCCAACCCTTATTCCCTAAAACTTTCTAGTAATATAGTCTATTTCTGTAACCGATTATTAATTACATAGCACTAACTTGTATGCGCACTCCCAAGTAACCGTTCCTGCTCTTTTGCCAATAAGCGTTACTCATAAATTTCTCACTTGATGAAAACCTTCAACTTCTCCACTTATGTAACCGCTCAATCCACTATTCGATTTCTCATTCAAATACCTGTTCGACTAGGCCCGTTCGATTTAATAAGGTGTCCGAAATTGAGTCTGTGTCGAGTAACTCCCCGCTAATGCCTGTACGTGCATCTTTTCGACATTTGCTTCCATCTCAATTGACCTCGTTACTACTTCAAATTAACTTACCTTAGTCGAAAATATTTTTCGACTAACAAATTGCCCCCTTGGATTAATGTGTTTGTCCTTGATAGCATTATTGGAAGATGAAACACTTAATCTAAATTCAAATTTCAATCTCTTAAATCAATAATAATTACCATTTAATTTCCCATTAATATTGACCCGTTTGACACGTCTCCCGTGACTTGCGCTTTCTCTCTCTACCACTTCGCCTTCTTCGCAAAGTTACATCTTTTCTCTTTGAACTCCCTCTACGATAACGGCCACAGTAAAACTTCCTTTAAATTTGACACTCACACGTTTGTCAGACTTTCTCGAACCCTTATCCTCTCAATTTCTCTTGCATCCATTTTTCTTACACAACCTCTATTCTCCAATCTTCATTCCTATCTGCTCTGCAATGGCTGCTTTTTCATCTCATGCTGCTACCCAAGACAAAGGCAAAGGTCCCATGGTGGCACGACCAGCTCCACCAGCCCTCCATGTGTTGAATCAAGTCAATGATGAAGTCATTTTCATCATTGACGATCCACAAATTCAAATCAATGATACCAGAATTCTAATTCCATTCACAGTAGGAGGAGGTGCTCATTGTTTCATTGGGCTTATCGAAACCCTGGAAAGGGCGAACAAGAAACTACCTTTCTTCCCTAGTGCTCAGGGGGAAGATTTGTTGATCAATCAAGCCCTCGACATCTCTTTCTTCATCAATCAAAAACGTTTCAGAAACAATCCAAAGATTAACCCTCGGGGGGCCGACTTTACAGCCTGGCACCAGTGCCTTGCTCCTACAAAGAGCGTTGTTTGGCGAGCTTTGGGAATTCAGGATCTTTTAAGACTCTCCCATTTCTCACCTTCAACTCTCCCCTGGATGATTAGGGCCGTAACCTTCTTCTGGAATAGGACTACCAACAATTTCCACCTTCCTTGTGGAATGATTGGTATGTCTCTTTTGGATGTAGCTGCTATTATAGGGCTCCCGATAAGTCTTCCAGACTTCACTTCTGACATGCAACCCAAACACCAATACAACATTGCCTCCAACACTTCATATAGTGATTTTATTGCTCATCACATGGGTGCAGAGGGCACTGCAGTTACAGATGATGAGCATGTAGCCTTTCTGTTTTATTGGCTGAATGCAATCGTCTTCTGTTCCCAAAGTGTCCAAATGTCGAAGTTTTTTCTTCCTCTAGCTGCTCTGCTTCACGAAGGAAATAATTTTAATCTGGTCAAGCTTTTTCTAGGGCATGTTTTTGAAGAGCTTGGTCAATTTGTAAATTGTCTTCGAGACAATTATTTGATCAGTACAGGTGGCCCTCTCTAGCTTCTCCAACTATGGCTTAATGCCATTTTCAAAAAATATATGACAAAGCCTGGAGGTGGTGCTACCGATAAACAACACATCGAAGGCTTTCGATTGGCTGATTATAAGCCAAATTTTCCAGATATACAATCGGACAAAGACCAATTTGGGCTGTTTTTTCTCTCTTCCATTCCTGTAAATATTTTTACAATGAAAACCTCAATTTTACTCCTTTTATGCGTCGAAATTGTGGTCCTGCATAGCTTGAGCGTTTACTCTTTCCAAATGACACTGAGGAAAGTGAACTGGCTATCGGAGTTGGGCGAATTTACTGGCTGTTCAAGTAATTCCTACAGGGCTATCCCAACACAAAAAGGAAAAGTTCAAAGTGACCCTATACGCCCCTCATTTCACAACCAGACTATTGGGTTTCTCACGAGCCATTCCAACTCCACTTCCTCGAAACAAAAAACCATCTGCCACATCACCCTGACTTCTCAAAGTGAACTTGATTTTTGCCTCTTGAAAAATCAACAACAGAGAGAGCGTTTCAATTTCCTCGTTTATGATCGCAGTTCATATATCACCAAATCTTGTTTCGAATGGTGGACTGCTTACTATTCCAGGTACAGTCGTACCTTAGAGGAAATCCAGCGTTCTGCTATTCGAACAACTCCTGCTGCTGAAGGCTCTCCCAAAAAATCTCAAAAAAAAAAGCTGACACCACAACCTCCTCACGCCAACCGCAACAAAAGAGTCGAAGGAATCCCGCCGGGACTTCCAGAAGGGTAACTTTTCTAGTAATATTCATGCACCTTGAACTGAAATATTTAAAAAAAAATCACATTTACTCAACACCTCTTGATTTTGATCTTTTCATCAGTTACAGTTGCAACCATCGAGTGAGACCTCTGATGGAAGTGAGCAGTCTATTCGTAACATCCTTACTGCTTCCTCACAATCAGAAGATACAACTGATTCAAATTCGAGTCTTTAATTAATTCGAAGGCCAAGAATTATTCTGGTAACGTCATGTCAATTCTACATATACTTCGATTAAGTTAGAATAAATCTTAACTTATAACCGTGTACTTTGTATATCAGCCCACTACTGCTGCTCAATCAATCACCTCACCCCTGGCACTTGATCAACCGCTTCAACAACAACAACATGACCAGAGACATAGCACATCTCATGATTTAATCCAAGCCACAGAGTCCGTTCAGCCACTACAAGTTGCTTTTCCACTTCCTACTGGGACACAAGTGGTTGATCTAACAACAGAGCAAACCTAACACTCACCAACACGAACTCTAAGCACTGGACATACCTCTCCAATCATCCAGGCTGCACCTTCGTCTGAATATCAAGTGGCCCTTGATTCTGAATCCCCATCTCGAGTTGCTGAGACGACTGGTCCTGACTCAGATTCTGCATCAAAAGTTTTAGAGACTTTCCCTTCTCCTCAAAGAACCTCTAGTCCTCTTCAACATGCTGAATTTCAAACTCCCCTTGGTCAAGGATCTAGAGGTTTGGGTGTTTCTTCTGAACCTACAAGTGCCACTTTGGCTAACCTGGTCTCCATCTTAAATCAAGCTATCCAAGAAGACGAAGTGTCTATTCATGCCCCTATACTTCTTGGTCCTCCTGCATCTGGTCCTTCATTCGAACTGAATGTCGATGCTCGAGAACAACTCCGATCGCTTCTTAAACTCTTGGACCATCCACCTGCTGCATGGATCAATGATGCAATTCTTAACCAGCTTTTGTCTGATCTTTTGAACTCTGCTTTTGAACTTCCGGCTCCTACCCCACATTCTGCCATAGTCCATCAATTCAAACAACTTGCTAACAACAGTGTAGCTTTCCAAAACAAGCTTTAAGAAATCAAAAACGAGGAAGCTAAGATCAAAACTGAAGTAGAAGGCTACACTGCAACCCTTTCAACCAATCAAAGCTTCTCGAGCAGAATTCGATTCAAGGATCTCTCAGGCTATTTCTGTTCAAGCTTATTATGACAATGAAGAGATAAAACTCGAAGATGAATTGGCCCAGATTAATGAAAAACTTGCCAAAATACGCAAGAGAAGAGCCGATATAGCCATACCTCTGACCACTGCCCAGCAAGAACAACAACAACTTATTCAAGAAATTGTTTCTATTGAGACCAAACAAGAAGAATGTGGGAAAAAACTTGACAAGGTCCAATATGAAAAGTTCAAGCATGCTGAGGTACTTTCAGTTCTGGACAGCGAAAGGGCAAAGCTACGCTCAGACTTGGCAAAACTCCTGGCGCCTCATACTTCTTCTTAAATTTCAGTATTTGTAATAATTTCACTTTCTTTCGAACTTATGCACCTTGACTTTAATTTAGCAAACAATAATATTGCTTTAAGTATTTTCCATTAATCGAGTCAATTACATTTCCCGATTCGATATCTTTGATCCGATATGCATTTCCTGAATATAATCCTATCACTTGGAAAGGACCCTCCCAAGTATAGGACCATTTGCCAAGAAATCTCGATTTGTTTTCCATTGGCAAAATAACTTTTAAAACCGACTCACCTATACTGAAACACTTTTCTCTTATTCGACGATTATAACTTCGAGCAACACTTTCTTTTTGTCGAATTATATTATCAAGTGCCAGGATTCGCTCTGAATCTAATTCATTCAACTCATCAAACATTGCATTCCAGTAATCATCGACTAGCAAGTCATTCTGTTTCGATACTCTCAAAGTATTCAAATTAATTTCTAGTGGTAGCACCGCATCATGGCCATAAACCAATTTAGAAGGCAAAGTACCTGTTGACCCCCTTGGTGAATTTCGATATGCCCATAATACTTGGCTTAAAGTTTCATGCCACGTTCGAGGTCTATTCCCGATATGCTTTTTTATCAGACTTATCAGGATTTTATTTGCTTCCTCCACTTGCCCATTAGCCTGTGCATAATAAGGAGTTGAAGTAACCATATTAATATTCCTCGAGGTTGCAAAATATTTAATTCGCTGACCAGTAAACATAGTCCCTTGATTAGTACTCAATGTTTGAGGAATTCCAAATCGATGGATTATATGTTCCTCGATGAAGTCTATTATTTCATTTTAACCAACTTCTATTAAAGGAACCACTTCCACCCATTTTGTAAAATAATCAATTACAACCAAAATAAACTTATGTTGTTTCGATGAAGGAGGATGAATCAATCCAATCAGATCCAAAGCCCAACCTCTAAAGGCCATGATTTTATTATCGAATGCAACTCAGATACTGGGATCTGTTGTATCAAACCATGTTTTTGACATTCCTGACATGCCTTTGCATAATCGATGCAATTTTTTTTATCATGGATGGGCAATACACGTGGTTGCGATATAACATCCATTTCATCTTCTTTCCCGCTTGATGGGCACCACATATCCCTTTATGAACTTCACCTAAAGCAATATCTTTATCATCCTGGCTTAAACATCTCGACAAACTTCCATCGATCCCCTTCTTATACAACTCATCAGCCATTATGACAAAATTTATCTCCTGCAATTTTATTTTTCTTTCGACTGGGATGCTGGGATTCTTTAAATACTCAATAATAGGCTTTCTTCAATCATCATCTTCCCATTTGCCTATACATAAAGCTTCCCTTTCATCCGCAGGCACTAATATTTGATGGATACTAGCCAACTTTTTTAGAGTTTCTGGACCGATTCTATATCTCGAAGTAATTTGGGCTAATTTATTAGCAATTTCATTGTGAATCCTTGGGATGTGAACCAAAGAAACTTTTCGAAAAGAAGTTAACAATTCCCAAGCCGTTGCTAAATATTTCTGTAACTTCTCATTATTGCATTTAAATTCTTTCGATAACTACTTTAGGACTAACTGAGAATCCCCTAGGATTTGAACTTCTAGAGCCCCTTTATCGATCAATATTTGGAGGCCCAAAATTAAAGCTTCATACTCTGCCATATTATTCGAGCAAGGATATTTTAACTCAAATAAAAATTCCGATGGAATTCCTTCTGGTGAAACAATAAGAATTCCTACTCCAGCACCATCTTTGTGATTCGATCCATCAAAATATAACTTCCAATAATCGACTTCAATATCGATTATATTTGCCCACTGGTCATTCAGATGGTTTGAATTGTCAACAAGAAAATCTGTAATGACCTGACCTTTTACAGCCTTGGCCGGGACATACTGTAAATCAAATTCTGTCAAAGCCAGCATCCATTTTCCTAAACGCCCCCGTAACATCGAAAAACTCAACATATACTTGATGAGATCAGTTTGTGCTATAACCTTCACCGATTTAGCCACCATATAGCATTTTAATTTCATACAAGCATAATATAAAGACAAACACAACTTTTCTATTGGGGAGTACTGATGAGCGGATAATTTATACACTTTTTGACATTGTTTTTAGTATGTTTTTAGTAGGATCTAGTTACTTTTAGGGATGTTTTCATTAGTTTTTATGTTAAATTCACATTTCTGGACTTTACTATGAGTTTGTGTGTTTTTCTGTGATTTCAGGTATTTTCTGGCTGAAATTGAGGGACTTGAGCAGAAATCAGATTCAGAGGTTGAAAAAGGACTGCTGATGCTGTTGGATTCTGACCTCCCTGCACTCAAAGTGGATTTTCTGGAGCTACAGAACTCAAAATGGCGCGCTTCCAATTGCGTTGGAAAGTAGACATCCAGGGCTTTCCAGCAATATATAATAGTCTATACTTTGGCCAAGAATTGACGACGTAAACTGGCGTTCAATGCCAGCCTTCTGCCCAAATCTGGCGTCCAGCGCCAGAAAAGGATCCAAAACCAGAGTTGAACGCCCAAACTGGCACAGAAACTGGCGTTCAACTCCACAAATGGCCTCTGCACGTGGAACACTTAAGCTCAGCCCAAACACACACCAAGTGGGCCCCGGAAGTGGATTTATGCATCAATTACTTACTCATGTAAACCCTAGTAGCTAGTTTATTATAAATAGGACCTCTTACTATTGTATTTGACATCTTTTGATCATCTTAGGATCTTAGGATCATCTTTGGATTACCTTATGATCCTTTGATCATGTTTTAGGGGGCTGGCCATCTCGGCCATGCCTGGACCTTCACTTATGTATTTTTAACGGTAGAGTTTCTACACTTCATAGATTAAGGTGTGGAGCTCTGCTGTTCCTCAAAGATTAATGCAAAGTACTACTGTTTTCTATTCAATTCATCTTATTTTGCTTCTAAGATATCCATTCGAGAACCGACATACGCAAAAGGATAGTAAATCCTATTCCAGCATGATCGAGAACCGACAGATGAATAGCCGTGCCGTGACAGGGTGCGTGAGCATATTATTCACTGAGAGGATAAGATGAAGCCATTGGCAAGGGTGATGCCTCCAGACGATTAGCCGTGCCGTGACAGGGCATTGGATCATTTTCCCGAGAGATGACCGAAAGTAGCCATTGACAGTGGTGATGTATCACATAAAGCCAGCCATGGAAAGGAGTAAGACTGATTGGATGAAGATAGCAGGAAAGCAGAGGTTCAGAGGAACGAAAAGCATCTCCATTCTCTTATCTGAAATTCCTGCCAATGAATCTACATAAGTATCTCTATCCCTTTTTTTGTTTATTTTGATCTAATAAAGTATCATGTTTAAATCCGCCTGACTGAGATTTGCAAGGTGACCATAGCTTGCTTCATACCAACAATCTCCGTGGGATTCGACCCTTACTCACGTAAGGTATTACTTGGACGACCCAGTGCACTTGCTGGTTAGTTGTATCGAAGTTGTGACAATCATGAATTAAGATCAGAGCACCAAGCTTTGGAGCCATTACCAGGATTTGTTCGAACCTGGAGATCACAATTTCGTGCACCAAGTTTTTGGCGCCGTTGCCGGGGATTGTTTGAGTTTTCGGCAAGCTTTTGGTCTGGTAACATCAGTGCCAAGTTTGATCCGGCAACAACACCAAGTTTTTGGCGCCGTTGCCGGGGATTGTTTGAGTTTGGACAACTGACGGCTCATCTTGTTGTTCAGATTAGGTAATTTTCTTTTTGTTTTATTTTCAAAATTTTTTCAAAAAAAATTTCTAAAATTTTCTCATCTATTTTCAAAAAATAAAAATAAAAATGTTTTCAAAAATAAATTATTCTATGGCTTCAAAATTTTTAAGAATGAATTCTAGTGTTTCATGGAATATGCTGAATCATATCTGGCTGTAAAGCCATACCCAAACTACTTTGGGATTGGTATTCAACTAATCACTCCAGCCCATGTAATTATATGTTGCAGCCTGGCTGGCTGTAAAGCCATGTCTAAATTCTTTTGGACTGAGGCTTGCAATTTGTTATCAAGAGCAAGCTAGTTGGAGCTAATCCACCTGCTACTGTTCCTGATCTACCTGCTGAAGCTTGGCTGGCCATTGGCCATGTCTAGTGTTTTGGACTGGAGCTTTCTTTGAAAGCTTGGCTGGCTAGTGAGCCATGTCTAATTCCTGGACTGAAGCTTTAGACTAACATGGCAAGATTCCTGGAATTCATATTAAAAATTTTGGAATCCTTATTTTCCTTTTTCATATAATTTTCGAAAAAATCCAAAAAAAAAAATTAGAAAATAAAAAAAAATCAAAAATATTTTTCTGTTTCTTGTTTGAGTCTTGAGTCATATAATAAGTTTGGTGTCAATTGCATGTGCATCTTGCATTTTTCGAAAATTCATGCATTCATAGTGTTCTTCATGATCTTCAAGTTGTTCTTGGTAAGTCTTCTTGTTTGATCTTGATGATTTTTTGTTTTGTGTCTTTTCATGTTTATCATATGCATTCTTGAATTCTTCGTGCGTAAGCATTAAAGAATTCTAAGTTTGGTGTCTTGCATGTTTTCTTTGCATTAAAAATTTTTCAAAATTATGTTCTTGATGTTCATCTTGACATTCATAGTGTTCTTGGTGTTCATCTTGACATTCATATCATTCATGCATGCATTCATTGTTTTGATCTAAAAATTTCATGCATTGCATAATTTTCATGTTTTTCATAAAAATTTTAAAAATCAAAAAAATATCTTTCCTTTTTTTTCTCTCATCAAATTCGAAAATTTGGATTGACTTTTTCAAAAATTTTTAAAATCAAATTATTTTTCATGAGTCAAATCAAATTTTCAATTTGAAAATCTTATCTTTTTCAAAATCTTTTTCAAAAATCAAATCTTTTTCAAAATTCTTAATTATTTTCGAAAATTCCAAAAATATTTTTCAAAAATCTTTTTCTTATTTTTATAACAAATTTTCGAAAATAACATAATCAATTAATGTTTTGATTCAAAAATTTGAAGTTTGTTACTTGCTTGTTAAGAAAGATTCAAACTTTGAGTTCTAAGAATCATATCTTGTGATTTCTTATGAATCAAGTCATTAATTGTGATTTTAAAAATCAAATCTTTTTCAAAACTAATTTCAATCATATCTTTTCAAAAATATCTTCTTATCTTATCTTTTTCAAAAATATCTTTTCAAAATATCTTTCCTAACCTCCTAACCTCTTATCTTTTCAAAAATTTGTTTCAACTAACTAACTAACTTTTTGCTTGTTTCTTAACTTTTTCAAAACCACCTAACTAACTCTCTCTCTCTAATTTTCGAAAATATCTCCCCTCTTTTTCAAAAATATCTTTTTTATTAACTAATTATTTTTATTTTTAAATTTTAAAAAAAATTTTTCGAAAAAAATACTAACATTTTTCAAAAACTATTTTCAAAAATCACTAACTCCTTTTCAAAAATAATTTTCGAAAATTTCCTCCTTCTCTCTCATCTTATTCTATTTATTTATTCATCTCCTAACATCTCATCTCACCTCTCTTCCATCCTCACAGATGTGTTTCTTCCATTATATTACATTCTTTGTCTCCCACTCTTCTTCCACTCACACAGGAATCCCTATACTGTGGTATAAAGGATCTCCATTATTATTATTATTTTTCTGTGCCTTCTTCTTTGTCATATGAACAGGAGCAAGGATAAGAACATTCTTGTTGAAGCAGATCCAGAACCTGAAAGGACTCTGAAGAAAAAAATTAAGAGAAGCTAAAATACAACAACCCAGAGATAACCTTTCAGAAATTTTCGAACAGGAAAAGGAGATGGCAGCCGAAAATAATAATAATATAAGGAGAATGCTTGGTGACTTCACTGCACCTAATTCCAATTTACATGGAAGAAGCATCTCCATTCCTGCCATTGGAGCAAACAACTTTGAGCTGAAACCTCAGTTAGTTTCTCTGATGCAGCAGAACTGCAAGTTTCATGGACTTCCATCTGAAGATCCTTTTCAGTTCTTAACTGAATTCTTGCAGATATGTGATACTGTTAAGACTAATGGAGTAGATCCTGAAGTCTACAGGCTCATGCTTTTCCCTTTTGCTGTAAGAGACAGAGCTAGATTATGGTTGGATTCTCAACCCAAAGACAGCCTGAACTCTTGGGATAAGCTGGTCACGGCTTTCTTAGCCAAGTACTTTCCTCCTCAAAAGCTGAACAAGCTTAGAGCTGATGTTCAAACCTTCAGACAGAAAGAAGGTGAATCCCTCTATGAAGCTTGGGAAAGATACAAACAGTTGACCAAAAAGTGTCCTTCTGATATGCTTTCAGAATGGACCATCCTGGATATATTCTATGATGGTTTATCTGAGCTATCAAAGATGTCACTGGACACTTCTGCAGGTGGATCCATTCACCTAAAGAAAACGCCTGCAGAAGCTCAAGAACTCATTGACATGGTTGCTAATAACCAGTTCATGTACACTTCTGAAAGGAATCCTATGAGTAATGGGACGCCTATGAAGAAGGGAGTTCTTGAAGTTGATACTCTGAATGCCATATTGACTCAGAATAAAATATTGACTCAGCAAGTCAATATGATCTCTCAGAGTCTGCATGGAATACAAGCTGCATCCAACAGTACTCAAGAGGCATCTTCTGAAGAAGAAGCCTATGATCCTGAGAACTCTGCAATAGTAGAGGTAAATTACTTAGGTGAACCTTATGGAAACACCTATAACTCAACATGGAGAAATCATCCAAATTTCTCATGGAAGGATCAAAAGCCCCAACAAGGCTTTAATAATGGTGGAAGAAACAGGTTTAGCAATAGCAAGCCTTTTCCATCATCAACTCAGCAACAGACAGAGAACTCTGAACAAAATACTTCTAATTTAGCAAATCTAGTCTCTGATCTATCTAAGGCCACTGTGAGTTTCATGAATGAAACAAGATCTTCCATTAGAAATTTGGAAGCACAAGTGGGCCAGCTGAGTAAAAGGATCACTGAAATCCCTCCTAGTACTCTCCCAAGCAATACAGAAGAGAACCCAAAAGGAGAGTGCAAGGCCATTGACATAAGCGCCATGGCCGAACCTGTAAGGGAAGGAGAGGACATGAATCCCAAGGAGGAAGACCTCCTGGGACGTCCAGTGATCAATAAGGAGCTTCCCTCTGAGGAACCAAAGGACTCTGAGGCTCATCTAGAGACCATAGAGATCCCATTGAACCTCCTTATGCCCTTCATGAGCTCTGATGAATATTCCTCTTCTGAAGAGAACGAGGATGTTACTGAAAAGCAAACTGCCAAGTTTCTTGGTGCAATCATGAAGCTGAATGCCAAATTATTTGGCATTGATACTTGGGAAGTTGAACCTCCCTTGTTCATCAATGAACTAAGTGATCTGGATCAACTGACATTGCCTCAGAAGAGACAGGATCCTGGAAAGTTCATAATACCCTGTACCATAGGCACCATGATCTTTAAGGCTCTGTGTGACTTTGGTTCAGGAATAAACCTCATGCCCCTCTCTGTAATAGAGAAACTGGGAATCTATGGGGTGCAAGCTGCTAAAATCTCATTAGAGATGGCAGACAGCTCTAGAAAACAGGCTGATGGACAAGTAGAGGACGTTTTAGTAAAGGTTGAGGGCCTTTACATCCCTGCTGATTTCATAGTCCTGGATACTGGAAAGGAAGAGGATGAATCCATCATCCTAGGAAGACCTTTCCTGGCCACAGCAAGAGTTGTGATTGATGTTGACAGAGGTGAAATAGTCCTTCAATGGAATGAGAACTCCCTTGTATTCAAAACTCAAGGATCTCCCTCTGCAACCATGGAGAGGAAGCAGAAAAAGCTTCTCTCAAAGCAGAGTCAACCAGAGCCCCCACAGTCAAACTCTAAGTTTGGTGTTGGGAGGCCACAACCAAACTCTAAGTTTGGTGTTGAACTCCCATATCCAAACTCTAAGTTTGGTGTTGGAGAGTCTCAACAAAGCTCTGCACATCTGTGAGGCTCCATGAGAGCCCACTGTCAAGCTATTGACATTAAAGAAGCGCTTGTTGGGAGGCAACCCAATTTTTATCTAATTCTTATTTTTATTGTTTTTCATGTTTTCTTAGGTTCATGATCATGTGGAGTCACAAAATAAATATAAAAATTGAAAACGGAATCAAAAACAGCAGAAGAAAAATCACACCCTGGAGGAGCATCTGTCTGGCGTTCAAACGCCAGAACAGAGCATAGTTCTGGCGCTGAACGCCCAGAATGGGAGCATCCTGGCGCTGAACGCCCAGAACAAGCATGGTTCTGGCGTTCAACGCCAGAAATGGCAGCAAAGGGGCGTTGAACGCCCAAAATGGGCACCAACCTGGCGCTGAACGCCCAGAGTTGTGTGCAAGGGCATTTTACATGCCTAAATTGGTGCAGGGATGTAAATGCCTTGACACCTCAGGATCTGTGGACCCCACATGATCATCTCAGGATCTGTGGACCCCACAGGATCCCCACCTACCTCATCATCTCTCTTCCCATTCATGATCATCCCTTCTACTTTCCATTTACCACTCACATCCATACACCCACTACCTTCAAAAATTCAATATCTCTCTCCCACCCAATCCCACCCATATGGCCGAATACACACTCCCATCCATCTCCTCCATATCTTCTACTTATTCTTCTATTCTTTCTTCTTTTGCTCGAGGACGAGCAACATTCTAAGTTTGGTGTGGTAAAAGCATAGCTTTTTTGTTTTTTCCATAACCATTGATGGCACCTAAGGCCAGAGAAACCTCTAGAAAGAGGAAAGGGAAGACAAAAGCTTCCATCAAGGGTCTATAGCTCAGTGGTAGAACATTTAACTGTAAATCAAGAGATCCCTGAGATACCTCAGGGGATACATTTTCTTCCACACAATTATTGGAAGCAACTAAGGGTGGAACATCAAGAGCACTCCATCATCCTTCACGAAATCAGAGAAGATCTAAAAAGCAATGAAGGAGGAGCAACAAAGACAAGGAAGAGACATAGAAGAACTCAAGGACATCATTGGTTCCTCAAGAAGGAAACGCCACCATTACTAAGGTGGATTCATTCCTTGTTCTTACTTCTTCTGTTTTTCGTTTTCTATGTTATGTGCTTATCTGTGTTTGTGTCTTCATTACATGATCATTAGTAGTTAGTAACTCTGTCTTAAAGTTATGAATGTCCTATGAATCCATCACCTCTCTTAAATGAAAAATGTTTTAATTCAAAAGAACAAGAAGTACATGAGTTTCGAATTTATCCTTGAACTTAGCTTAATTATATTGATGTGGTGACAATGCTTCTTGTTTTCTGAATGAATGCTTGAACAGTGCATATGTCTTTTGAAGTTGTTGTTTAAGAATGTTAAATATGTTGGCTCTTGAAAGAATGATGACTAGGAGACATGTTATTTGATAATCTGAAAAATCATAAAAGTGATTCTTGAAGCAAGAAAAAGCAGCAAAGAACAAAGCTTGCAGAAAAAAAAAATAAAAAAAAAATAAATAAATAGGCAAAAAAAAAATAATAGAAAGAAAAAGAAAAAGCAAGCAGAAAAAGCCAATAACCCTTAAAACCAAAAGGCAAGGGCAGATAAAAAGGATCCCAAGGCTTTGAGCATCAGTGGATAGGAGGGCCTAAAGGAATAAAATCCTGGTCTAAGCGGCTAAACCAAGCTGTCCCTAACCATGTGCTTGTGGCGTGTAGGTGTCAAGTGAAAACTTGAGACTGAGCGGTTAAAGTCAAGGTCCAAAGCAAAAAAACAAAGAGTGTGAGAACCCTGGACACCTCTAATTGGGGACTTTAGCAAAGCTGAGTCACAATCTGAAAAGGTTCACCCAATTATGTGTCTGTGGCATTTATGTATCCGGTGGTAATACTGGAAAACAAAGTGCTTAGGGCCACGGCCAAGACTCATAAAGAAGCTGTGTTCAAGAATCATCATACTGAACTAGGAGAGTCAATAACACTATTCGAAATCTGAAGTTCCTATAGACGCCAATCATTCTGAACCTCAATGGATAAAGTGAGATGCCAAAACTATTCAAGAGGCAAAAAGCTATAAGTCCCGCTCATATGATTGAAGCTCTGTTTCATTGATAGTTTGGAATTTGTAGTATATTCTCTTCTTTTTATCCTATTTGATTTTTAGTTGCTTGGGGACAAGCAACAATTTAAGTTTGGTGTTGTGATGAGCGGATAATTTATACGCTTTTTGACATTGTTTTTAGTATGTTTTTAGTAGGATCTAGTTACTTTTAGGGATGTTTTCATTAGTTTTTATGTTAAATTCACATTTCTGGACTTTACTATGAGTTTGTGTGTTTTTCTGTGATTTCAGGTATTTTCTGGCTGAAATTGAGGGACTTGAGCAGAAATCAGATTCAGAGGTTGAAAAAGGACTGCTGATGCTGTTGGATTCTGACCTCCCTGCACTCAAAGTGGATTTTCTGGAGCTACAGAACTCAAAATGGCGCACTTCCAATTGCGTTGGAAAGTAGACATCCAGGGCTTTCCAGCAATATATAATAGTCCATACTTTGGCTAAGAATTGATGACGTAAACTGGCGTTCAATGCCAGCCTTCTGCCCAAATCTGGCGTCCAGCGCCAGAAAAGGATCCAAAACCAGAGTTGAACGCCCAAACTGGCACAGAAACTGGCGTTCAACTCCACAAATGGCCTCTGCACGTGGAACACTTAAGCTCAGCCCAAACACACACCAAGTGGGCCCCGGAAGTGGATTTATGCATCAATTACTTACTCATGTAAACCCTAGTAGCTAGTTTATTATAAATAGGACCTCTTACTATTGTATTTGACATCTTTTGATAATCTTAGGATCTTAGGATCATCTTTGGATTACCTTATGATCCTTTGATCACGTTTTAGGGGGCTGGCCATCTCGGCCATGCCTGGACCTTCACTTATGTATTTTTAACGGTAGAGTTTCTACACTTCATAGATTAAGGTGTGGAGCTCTGCTGTTCCTCAAAGATTAATGCAAAGTACTACTATTTTCTATTCAATTCATCTTATTTCTCTTCTAAGATATCCATTCGCACCCAAGAACGTGATGAAGGTGATGATTATGTGTGACGCTCATCATCCTTCTCCCTTATGAACGCGTGCCTGACAAACACTTCTGTTCTACATGAATTAAGCTAGAATGAATATCTCTTAGATCTCCTAACCAGAATCTTCGTGGCATAAGCTAGAATGATGGCGGCATTCAAGAGAATCCAGAAAGTCTAAACCTTGTCTGTGGTATTCCGAGTAGGATTCAATGATTGAATGAATGTGACGAGCTCCTAACTCGCGATTGCAGGGCGTTAGTGACAGACGCAAAAGGATAGTAAATCCTATTCCAGCATGATCGAGAACCGACAGATGAATAGCCGTGCCGTGACAGGGTGCGTGAGCATATTATTCACTGAGAGGATAAGATGAAGCCATTGGCAAGGGTGATGCCTCCAGACGATTAGCCGTGCCGTGACAGGGCATTGGATCATTTTCCCGAGAGATGACCGAAAGTAGCCATTGACAGTGGTGATGTATCACATAAAGCCAGCCATGGAAAGGAGTAAGACTGATTGGATGAAGATAGCAGGAAAGCAGAGGTTCAGAGGAACGAAAAGCATCTCCATTCTCTTATCTGAAATTCCTGCCAATGAATCTACATAAGTATCTCTATCCCTTTTTTTGTTTATTTTAATCTAATAAAGTATCATGTTTAAATCCGCCTGACTGAGATTTGCAAGGTGACCATAGCTTGCTTCATACCAACAATCTCCGTGGGATTCGACCCTTACTCACGTAAGGTATTACTTGGACGACCCAGTGCACTTGCTGGTTAGTTGTATCGAAGTTGTGACAATCATGAATTAAGATCAGAGCACCAAGCTTTGGAGCCATTACCAGGATTTGTTCGAACCTGGAGATCACAATTTCGTGCACCAAGTACCTTGTCTCAATATTAGTTAGAACTCGACTAAGGTAATAAACAGCCCGTTCATGCCCATTTTCATCATCTTGTTCTAACATACACCCAATTGTGTTTGTAAATGCTGCAATGTATAGTTTTAAGGCCTCATGCAGACGAACATTCACCATAATCGGAGTCTTAGATAAATAATCCTTTATCAAATCAAATGCTTGTTGATGCTCATTTTTGTCCATTCAAACTGTGAATCACTCTTTAGTTTTACTAAAGGTGCAAACACTCTAGTTCGATTAGAAAGATTCTAGATGAACCTTCGGAGATAATTCACTTTACCTAGGAAAGACTGCACTTTCTTTTTTGATTTTAGTGCAGATAATGCCAAAATCGCATCAGCCTTGCTTTTATCGATTGCAATCCCTTTTTTATGAACAACATAACCTAGGAAGTTTCCAGCCGATACACCAAAAGCACATTTTAAAGGATTCATCTTTAATCCCTTTTCCCTCATGGTGATAAATGCCTTCCTCAAGTGATCGATATGTTGATTCACTGAAATCGATTTAACCATAACATCATCGATATACACCTCCATAAATCTCCCAATATATTCATGAAATATAGTATTCATTGCTCGCTGGTAAGTTGCACTAGCATTTTTCAAACCAAATGGCATAATCACCCATTCATAAGTACCTAATGCCCCTGGACAACGAAAGCCAGTTTTGGACACGTCATCTTCTGCAATGAAGATTTCATTTTTTGTTGCAGAATCGATCAACATATCTGCAATCGGCATAAAGTATTCATCCTTCGGAGTAGCATTATTCAAATCTCGAAAATCAATGCATACTCTTAACTTCCCATTTTTGTTCATCACAGGAATAATATTCGAAACCCATTCAACATAACATGCAGTTCAAATGAACTTCGCTTTAATTAACCGTTCTATTTCTTCCTTAATCTTTTGATTGATTTCTGGAGCAAATCGACGAGGAGTTTGCTTCACAGGTCGAGCATTTGGTTTTAATGCTAATCGATGCTCTACAAGAGAATGATCGAGATCAGGCATCTCATGATAATCCCAAGAAAAACAATCCTTAAACTCATGTTAAAGATGGAAAAGTTCAATTCGAAAAGGATCAACAAGATCTTTACAGATATAGGTGATTTGAACGTCATCAGAAGTTCCCAAATTAATTTCTTCTAAAGGATCCTGAGATTCAAACCCTTTGAAATGTTCCTCATCTTTTACAGAATATTTTTCGAAACCTAAAGGTTCTAAATCATAGATGCAATCAAAAGAGAAATCAACAACTTCATTTGAAATGGGATGAACTTGATTGTTTACTAAATTAACATCAACTTGATTTTCAACACCATGTATTTCTGCTATTATAACAGCAGTTCAGTTCGAAACATCACTTGGATTACATAAAGAAGAAATACTTATACCATGACTAAACTCGATTGAAGATATCGAGCTATTACAACTAATAGAAGAACTTGTATTCCTACATGATTCCACTTCATCAGAGGAACCACTTTTATTTTCTATAGAAAGAGAATTACTTAAATAATTATGTAAAGTTACCAGGTAGTCTGAAACATCCTGGACCTGGTCTATAGAGCAATCCTTCAGCAACCTCTTAAGATAGACAATCCCAGCCAGTCGGGCTCACATTCAACTGCGGGTAGCGCAACTTCACCGATAGACCTTCTGAAGACAAATAACAACCTTCGCAATTATAAGAGTTCAGTGTCCTGTCAACATTCAAAGGTTTCAACTTAGGACTATACATTCTGAAATCAACATGCATATGTTCGACATAAAGATTCGAATCTGCCTTAATGACTTCAAGCTTGCCATCCTCCGTCCAAAGAAGGATGCTTTGATGCACAGTCGAAGGTACAACTCCAACACCATGGATCCAATCTCACCCCAATAAAGCATTATAACTTGCTTTTGATGGTACCACCACGAACACAATATTTCGTTCAGATGATCCAACCTTCACTCCCAAAGTGACAAGACCTTTTGCTGGCGTCGAAGAACCACTAAAGTCTGTCATAGCAATGTTAGTGAGGACCAAATCATCAGGATGCTTCCCCACTTTCATTAGCATCCTTTCAGGCAGGAGACTTATTTCTGCTCCCCAATTAATCATAACTTTATTCACTTTGATCCCACTCAAAGTGGTGGTGATATGGAATGGGCGGAGATGGGATTTCTGCCTTTCAGTAGGCCTTAGAAAATAACTTAGTTCATCCTCATATCGGATGAAGGAAAAAACTTCTTCGGCTTCAATATCATAGTCTTCCTCTGGGTCACCTTCATATTCCCCCAGATACTCAGTTGGAATAATCAAAATCGTTCCAACCATATCGTCATCCCCTTCTTCGAAATACTCTTCATCGACATCAACTTCCTTGCCTTTGTCGACCCCCGAGGAATGAGCTATTGCTTTAGCTTTCTCCATCTTTGCAGGAGATGAAATTCCCTTCGTGTACATCTCTCCATCAGAAGGAAAGACAATTTGGGAATGAACAGAAGGCGTTGCCCCCTTGCTTACATCTGCTTGAGGCTTTTTATTCTGATTGAGATTTCTTCTACCCCTACCCCTTGGGTATCCTCTGGCTCTACCACGGCGATAGGGATACTGGTTTCGAGGAGGTCCTTGATGTCCCCACTGTGGGTTCTGTCGATAGAGAGCATCTTGATTCTGGAATTCCTGACAATTCCGAATCCATTGTACACCTATAGCCTGAAACCGGCTCAAAGGTGCAACCACATTTTGTTGAGGGGTCTTAGAGCTTTGACCCTCTAAACGTTAAATTTGCTGCCTTTGACGCGCTTGCTCCTCTCTATGAGCTAACTCTTTCTTCATTCTTTCTTTCTCAAAAATCGCTGCGGCTTCAGCATCGAACACAGCGTTGCATCGTGGACATAAGGACACATCACGGTCCTTAATCTTTTGCTACACTAAAAAGTCTAGCAGGCCATCCCCGGCTCGAGGATACACAGATCGAACTTGTGACTCAAAATCATCAAGAGCCACATCAAATTCGTAAGACATACCAACCATATTCACTCCAAAATATGGTTCAATGAAGCTAGCATCAGCATCGAAAGGATCAACATCGACCTTCATTTCCTTCTTACCATCATCGAACTTTAGACGTCCTTCCATTATAGCTTCCTGAATTAAGTCCCTAAACGAACATAACTGTTAGTCGAATGACTGGTTGCTTGGTGAAATTTATAATAAGGTTTTCCTTTCAAATCTTTTACCGAAAGTAAGGTTCTACCCTCAGGCAGAATTAACTGTTTATCTTTAAGCAACACATCGAAAATCTGATCAGATTTCGAAATATCAAAACTATATTTCTTTCTACTTTTCAGTTTTGAATCATTTGACTTTTCATTACTAGAAAGCTTTTTAAGTAAAGAACAAAAATATGGAGGACCCTTTTTAAGTTCGATCAAATCGATCTCTGCCTCAAAATCGAGTTCCTCTTCTGAAGACTCCATAGTCACATAAGCGACTTTCTCTTTTCAAGTAAAAGGTTTACTCCTAAATTTCTGCTCATTCCTATGTTTATCCTTTTCTTTTTTCATAAGTTCGACCTGATAAACCTTTTCAGCCAAATGGGCTAAATCAGGAATATGCACATTAAGCAACTTTCGACGCATATAAAATCCTAACCCAATAACTGCTATTTTCACCACTTCACTTTTGGGTAACGAAACATAGCATCTACTTCTAGCATTTTTGAAACGTATCATATAATCATCAATGGTTTCACCATCTTCACGTTTCAAAGCAACTAGATCAGTAACTACCACATTCAATTTCCCTCAATAAAATTGGGCGTGAAAAGTAGTTTCCAACTGATACCATGTCGTTATTGAATTTGTTCTAAGATTCGAAAACCAAGTAAATGCATTCTTCGTTAACGAAGAAGGAAAAAAATTCATTTTCAAATTTTCATCATTGGCTAAATTTCTAATCTCAACCAAATATCGAGTAACATGTTCAGTGATCAATTCTCCCACTTTCCCTGCAAATTTTATAATTATCTTTGGATTTTTCACCCCTCTTGGCACTTCAGCCATTTGAATAACTTGAGGGAAAGTAGACACAAAATGAGGTCGATTCATAAAACTAACATTTAAACCAACTCGATTGAGCACTTCTTCCACAATTCTGGTGACTTGATAACGTTCACCACCATGATTAGCACGTAATCTGGCTAGAAATTCGTCAGCATCTTGACCACGGGGAACTACATGAGGATTTTTTCTATTTAAAATATTATTTTTATTTTGAAACATATTTTCGAATCCTTCATTGTTTCCCCTGACATTATGCCTTTCACCTTCCTCATAATCTACGATTCGAGCAATACGTCCGACTTGTCTAGCAAGACGTTCAAATTTTGATTTGTGATCAGCCATCATAGGATTTAGAATTATGGTCATTTGCTGAGTCAACAAATTGACTAAGTCATGATGACTTTCCTCTACATGTTGTCGATATACTGCCATAGAATTAGCAGCATTTGAAGTAGAGCCCACATTATAATCACGAGAATACTCGGAATATTGTTGTGGGTTTTGAGAATTATTCCCTCCATTTACACTCCCAAATCGAACAGGAGGAACAAAACTACCCACCGGTGGATTATAACCGGGAGGAAGGCCATAAGGAGGCCAACTGGTAGTTATTGGAGGTGGCGGTAAATTACCGCGTGGACGAATGTTACGTCCAAAATTTTCAGTTTGCATAGTGGTAACTGCTATGCTTTCAATTCCAATCACACCTTCCGAACGTGAAGTCACGTCCGCTTGTTGCACAATTACTGGTATGCTATCATTGGTGGATGAACCACCATTCACATTTGATACTTCATCAGCCATGTGAATGATCTTTCCACTTCTCAATCGCATACACCAAATGATATAAAAACTTTTTGACACCTTCAATTTAAAACTGTCCCACCGGGCGTGCCAATTTGTTTTATCGATTTTTATCAAATCGATGGTGATTCGATATCTAATAGTCTGGGAGTGAAACCTACTCCTTTTTGCAGGTACCAGTTTTCTATAAGTGCATCAAAGTGTCTTCAATTAGACGAATAATGAAATAAAAAGTAAATTAAAATTTATAAAAGAACAAAAGAAGTTAAAAACAACGAATTCAAAAAGGAAATTGGTTGAAATCAAAAAAGGTTGCGTTAAAATTTAAAGAAAGCAGTAAAGGTGCCATCAACTGGATCAAAGGACTTTGACATGAAAATTAAAGCTACTGAAATATAAATTGCATTCGAAAGTTAAATCATTGCTTGAAACATAAATTCGCTTGAAAAATAAAGTTTACAGAAAGATAAATTGAAAAGATAAAGACATGGAAGGAATCCTACAGATAATTAACTCGAAGCAGACTCAGAAAGTCTCTAGGGATGTGAGTGTGCGTGAGTAATTTCTGAATCAAAGTTTCAACCCTTATTCCCTAAAACTTTCTAGTATTTATAGTCTATTTCTGTAACCGATTATTAATTACATAGCACTAACTTGTATGCGCACTCCCAGGTAACCGTTCCCGCTCTTTTGCCAATAAGTGTTACCCATAAATTCTTCACATGATGAAAGCCTTCAACTTCTCCACTTACGTAAATGCTCGATCCACTATTCAAATAACTATTTGATTTCTCATTCGAATACCTGTTCGACTAGGCCCGTTCGATTTAATAAGGTGTCCAAAATCGAGTTTGTGTCGAGTAACTCCCCGTTAATGCCTGCACGTGCATCTTTTCGACATCTGCTTCCATCTTAATCGACCTCATTACTACTTTGAATTAACTTACCTTAGTCGAAAATATTTTTCGACTAACACTTATAGTACATATAAGTTCCTGATTGTTGATAGTAAGTGGACGAAGAAGTAAGAAGGAAGTGCGCAAGTGAGTGAATGGAAGTTAGTGGCTTAAGTAAGTGAGCAGTTAGTGTTTGAGTGATGTTAGGTAGCCAAAGAATAATTATAATATAGAAATATCACGTAAAAATTCTCATTCTCTTGATAAGTAAGTGATATACACCTCCTTATCACTTATTCTTCTGATCACCTACCATTTTGCTGTATGTTTGGAGTTATTAACGTTCTTTCCAAAATCAATTTCAGTTTCTTCTAAATCAAATCCCTAACATCTCTCAATTACATTATTATCCATTAAAATGAAATAATTCTTTGCAAAAATTATGGAAGTTAAATTAAAAATTTTTAACAACTTCTACTATATAATTTATATTTTACATATAGACTATTAAAAAATAAAAAATAAAATATAAACAAAAATTAAAAAATAAATTTTTAAAAATAATTATTAACTTGTCATATTAAAATCAATAAATAAGCATGCATACGAATATTAAATAAAAATATTAAAATAATTAAAATCATGACCTTTTAGTATACATATGAGATAATTTAAAAAATACAATAAGACATATAGTTTAAAATTTGATAATATTAATTATAAAAATTTATTAATTATAGACATCATATGAATGAAATTATGAATATTATGAGTACAAAATTATGGAGGTTATTAATATTAAATTATAAATATTATGTGTATGAATTTATAGATGTTATGAGTAAATTTATCAATTGAATAAATTAATTTAAGAATTTGACATTTTTTTAAATTCAATTATGATAAAATTTAAAAACATCTATAGTTACTTATGCAATAACTAAAAAATGATATGTGTATAAATGTAATATCAAATAAACATGAATTTAATTTTTAGATGTTAGTTGTATGCAATTATGGATGTTATGTATATAAACGTATGAATGTTATGTGTATGAACTTAGTTAGTACAATATAATTATAAATGCACATAAAAACACAAAAAAGAAAAATTAAATCAGTTTATTACTATACCTCGTCAAAGCTAGTGTAGTTTTCATATTCTTGAAAATTGATTGATTGACAACAACCTCGTCGGGTGAGTCCATCTGTTGTTCAAATTCTTCAGCACTTTCTACCATAGGTACCATATTAAGGTCGAATTCAAATGTCATACTATTTGTAATGATAAAGATGATTTCTTGTAAAATTCCTTGACCTATTCTAATTGTGCTTGCAATGGTATTAGAGTTGTGAATTTTTAATGAAAATAATTGAATTAACGAAAACAAAATCATATTAGGGTAGCTTTCAGATTTTATATTTCTCCATTGAATGATGATAAATAACTTAACAAAAATAGAAAATTAATTACAATAAAGAATGGTAATGATAATAATAATAAAACAAAAAACCATTTATGATAATAATCAATTACAATTATTAAATTTATGTGATATTATCGTATCTCCATTAGGCGAAGGAGCAGAGCAAGAGTCAATTACAATGATAAATAATAACCATTATTAATTATTATTATTAGTCTTTATTATATTCTTAAATATAAAAATCAAATTATAAAAGGAAATATTAAGTATTGATTACAAGAATGCCTAATAGTAAGGGATATAATATTATAATTAATATCATTAATAAGTGGAGTTGATAAGAATATGATAAATAAAATGATAAGAGAGTGAGTTAAAAAATAAAACTGTTATTAAATGATGTAAATGAAGTATATTATGAAAATTTTTGGCTAATTATGGCTGAAATTTTTTCTTTAATGAGTGTTTGAGTATAATTACAAGAGAGAACCACTTAAGAGAGAATGAGGTTGTGAGGTTGTGAGTTTTTAGTGTGTATTATTTTATTTTTATATACATATAAAAGAGTGTTATAATTTTTTTCTTATAATTGAGAACTTGCAAAGTTTCAGTCAAAATATTTTTAAAATTGTCTAAAAATAAATTATTGTGTTTAAATCTATTTCTTTTATCATCTTGAAATTTTAGTTACATTATTTGATTTCATTGTTCTAGTGTTAATATAATTGATCTCTGTTTCCTATCATTCCTTCTATTTTTTGGCCAATCTTTTTCCGTCCAGCATTCTCATGACTTTTGACATCGCCGATCAGTCCTCTAGTAATGCTTACGTGCAGAGTAATGCAACTTGAACCATCATTTCAACTTATTTTATTTTGTAATTTTGTTCAGGTTGCGATCAACAATAGCATCTAGTCTTTTTTCATGTTTTAAGTTTCTTAACCTTCATATCACAAATATGAAAAACATAGGAACCAAATATCACAAAGTAAAGGATACAAACTACATGTCTCTTAGGCTGCATTCATTTGCAGAGATTGATACTAAAACTAAAAGATTATGATTTGGTATTATGTTTGGTGATCAGAAACTAAAACTAAAATTTTATTTTCGAGACTCAAAATTTCAATCCTTTTATATTAGTACCTATAGAAAGTAGGAACACAGAGAATTAAAATTTATAGAAATAGAAACTGAAATTTTAATATATTTTTTTTCAAATTTACCTTCATTCAAAATCTAAAATTCTAGTTGTATCCCTCCTTTCAAACAAATTAGGGCATCTCTGGTTCTTTCACTATTTCTCTTCTAACTCATTCCTTCTATACCTAGCTTTCGTGCTTGCTACTTAAGCTCCAATCCATTCTCACTTGCCATTGCCAAGACTTGTTCTTCATCATCGTCAACATTGGAATGTCAAAGATAAGTCATCGTCGTTCTTTCTTAATAATTTATTTCTCTCGTTAATTCAACACTCTTTGTTTTTTCTTTCTTTCTTTGCGTTTTAGCGTGTTTTACCGTGAGAGAATGTTGATTGTGATGGTGGTGTCAGTGATAAGGCCGCGGTGATACAAATGCTATCGGTGAGAGAAAAAAGTGGCTGAGAGTGGTGGATTCGGTGAAAATAAAGCGCTAAGAGAAAAGGAGAAAATAGGGTAAGAGAGGGAGAAGAGGAGAAAGAGAAGAAAAAATAGGAGGTTTGTTGCGACAAAGGTGGCTAAACGACAGAAATGAGGGTGATTATGACGTGATGATGGATTGTGACAGTGTTAAGAGAGTAAGAGATGGCTGCTCAACTTTTATGGGAGAAGAGAGATTTTGAAAATTAGAATTTCAAAGAGAAATTTTACTTTGCTTTAAATTTTAGATAAAGTATATTTTTTAAAGAGGATTTTTAATTTATTTTAATTATATTCTTAATATTTTTGAGTTGCATGAATTTTATTTTTCTCTTCCAATTTTCTGGTCAAATTATGGTCAATAATAATTTTGTTTTAATTTCAACCTTCAAACACTATCCACTTTTATTATCATCTCAAAAATATTTCTTCTGTCTTTTCCAAATGCTATTCACGAAATTTCCTACCACCACCACCATCACCATTATTATCATCTCTTTTCTTTAATTATATCATTAATTTCAATCTCATCTCCAACCATTTTCACCTTATCTTAATTTCTCGGTATCTATGTATGACATCTTTAAAGAAAATTATCATAATTTAATTAAAAAATTATCACACTTTCTTTAACCAACAACCACTTAGGAACCACCATTAAAAAAATTATCAAACAGGTTTGCATAGTAAATGAAAAAGAAACAAAAAACAAAGAGAAAAGAACAAAAGAAAACAAAGGCACTTAACGGCCTATCCCCTATCCACTAACTCATGCTCGAATGTAGAAGTTGCAGTAGCTCCCTGGTGGCTCATTCCACTAAGTTAATTTTATTTGTGTATTGTGATTATTATAGAACAAGAGAATCATATTGTGATGAATTTCCACTATAGTAGTGGTGATAGTGGTGGTGATAATAGGAGTAAAAATAGAGTTGGACTAAAGAAAATAAAAATAGTAAAGACGGGGTTGAAATTAGAAATAAGATTAAGGAGAAGAGATAGTGATGGTGGTGTTGGTGGTGATAAAGAATTTAGTGAGAGAGTATTTAAAAGAGAGAGAAAATAATATTTTGGAGATGAGGATGAAAGTAAATAGGTTTTGAAAGGTTAAATTGGAGAAAAATATTGTTGACTATAATTTGATTAGAAAACTTAAAGATAAGGATAAAATTGATGCAAATTGAAAATATTAAGGATAAAATATTTTTAAAATTTTTAGCAAATTTTAGAAAAAATATATTTTATTCTAATTTTTTTAATAGCTAAGAGTATTTTAGTAACTATTCTTATTTTAGTTTTTATATTTATTTTGAACTAAACAAGATACTGAAACATAATTCAATCTTATACACTTTACACCAAATATAATACAGAGATTTAATTTAGTTTTAGTCTTTTAATTTCTATATCTCTCAATCTTAGTCTTTTTTTCTAAACACAGCCTAAATATTAGAGTAAATGACCTTCACAAACTAAAGACGTGCAAATTTTACATGTATCTCCCAAATAAAAAAATGTTATGTGGATGTTTCTTTGCATATTTCTATGTAAACCGAATCTATTTGGTTCGAATTAGTTGATTTGGGGGATTATATGTAAATCGAATTCATTGAATTCAAATTAGACTAAGTTACACTAAATTGAATCAATACGTTTCGAATTACATAGATCACTACTAAATCGAATTAAATAATTTCGATTTAGTACCCTTAGTAAATCGAATTAACTGAAGTTGATTTACACTCAATAGTAGCTAATGATAAATTGAGTCCAGTAGGTTCGATTTACTAGGAAATGTCCTATATGTATAAATTGAAAGGAGTTAATTCGATTTAGTATATTCCTAACGTATATAAATACAAGCTGAACGTAAATTTCTCATTTTAGTGGGACTCACAATGGTTAGTGATGAGAATTTTTTTAGTTCTAGTGCACTATAGAGAGTCGATTAAGAAAAAACATGATAAGGAATTAAATTTACTGATAAGAATCCGCTGATTATTTTTCTCAAACCTTCGACAAGTTTTACTGAGTTTCATAATACTATACTCCAAAAATTAGGGCCGCATGACGTGAAATGGGTGAAAAAGTTATTCTATAGAATTCTAATTTGCGTGTTGCGCGATGATGTGAAGTATGATTCATTCGTCACAGGCAATGACGAAGATTTGCAAGTTATGTTCTATTATCATCGTCAGTTTTCCGAGGTGAGGACCCCTGAGCTGTTGGCCAAGCTTGTGGATGTGGTCTATAGTTTAGGAGGTTCGAACCGGAATTCTCAATCCTTAGCAATGCCAGCCTGCTCTAATTCAATGTCTCTTGGTGTCTCGTCATCTGTGTTGGTGATTACACATGAGGCAATTTTAATTGCATCTCCGTCCTTTATAGCTGATCTAAACTGCAGTCATGACGGAGAAATAGATGATACTCGACCCTTGGGTGAGCTTGCAATTGCGATGGCTGAGGGTGGAGTACTAGATGGTGTCAAGAATGTACTGCATGATAATGATAATGATGATGTGGAGTCCGTCACGATTGCTGATGATAGTGATGATGACATAATAGGGACTACTCCAGTTATGGGCCAGAGATACACAGAATATAGGAGCTCTAGCTAAATTCTAGGTTGGTCAGCAGTTTTAGGGTAAAGAGGAGGTCGTGTTAAGCGTGAAGACTTATAGCATCCATGTGGGGTTGAGTACAAAGTGTTGGAATCCGATCACTGCAAGTACTATGGAAAGTGTAAAGAGTTCGGCAACGGGTGCACATGGCTGATTCGGACCAGTCTTCGCCCGCATAGAGGTATTTAGGAGGTAAAACGGTACAATAGACCTCAAACTTATCTGGCCACATCGATATCTAGTGATCACAGGATGCTTGATTATCATGTGATATTGGCCTTCATACTGCCCATGATTAGAGCTGATACTGCCGTCTTGATCAAGGTATTGCAGAATGCAACAGAGGCACATTTCGGATTTAGACTGACTTACAGGAGAGTTTGGATGGCTAGGCAGAAGGCCGTGGCACAGATTTACAGAGATTGGAAAAAGTCATATAATGATTTTCCGCAATGGGTACTGGGTGTGCAGATCACGATGCCAAGCAGTGTTGCGATGTTGAGGACAAGTCCCGTACGAGTTGGTGAGTAAGTAGATGAGTCATCAGCTTATTTCCATAGGCTTTTCTGGACATTACCACCATGTATCGAGGCCTTCCGTCATTGCAAGATGTTGGTTAGTATCGACGAGACTCACTTGTACGACAAATACGGGGGTACACTGCTCGTCGCGATTGCTCAGGACGGCAACTCCAATATCATTCATGTTGCATTCGCACTTGTGGAGAGTGAAAATGTAGAGTTGTGGTCATTCTTTCTATCTCACCTTTGGCAGCATGTAACGCTTCAACTGAGTATTCTAGTCATATCAGATAAGCACAACGGGATAAAGGCTGCATTGGAGACTCCTGATGGTGGTTGGCTTCCGCCTAATGCATACCAGACATTTTGTATTTGTCACATGGTGGCAAATTTCGCCCTGAGTTTCAAGGACAAGGATGCACGGAGGTTTTTAGTGAATTTTGCTTTTGCCAAGATTGAGGTCGAGTTTCACTGCTGGTTTGACATCCTCCGATCCGAAGATTCTGCAATGTGTGATTAGGTTAATCAGATTGACTATGCACAGTGGACTCTGCATCAGGACGAAGGTCAGAGATTTGGGCATATGATTATGAATATCTCCGAGTGTGTAAACTCGATACTAAAGGGTGTAAGGAACCTTCCAGTGTGTGCGTTGGTGAAGTCCACTTATGGGAGATTGACTGAGCTATTTGTTCGCAAAGGAAGAGAGACTAGGGCACCATTAAGAACCAGGCAGCAGTTTAGTCAGCATCTGATAAAGGCAATAGAGGTTAATCTGAAGGCCTCAAGGTGTTTTACAGTGACTTTGTACGACATGGACAACTCTGAGTTCACTATAGCTGAGACCACTCCGACCAGGAGCTTCTCACTTGGCTCTTATATTCACTTGGCTCTTATGCTGTGTATACACACGTCTGAGTTAGTCCACCTATGTCCATGAGGTGTATCGCCTTACCTCAGTATTCGATCTCTATCGGATGGGATTCATACCTCCAATCCCTGAGAGGTTTTGGCCACCATATGATGGTCTAAGAGTCATACCTGATCCTACC